>NC_138085.1:20064726-21450892 GCF_964212035.1 Myotis nattereri
AAGCCTGCCCACTCCCTGGCCTCCTGCACACACTGTCTAATGCAAGACCTTCATCAGATCATCCCCCTGGGTACCAGGCCCCGATGCTTCTAGTTGGCACCTACCCAACCTCTGCTGGCCATTGGGACCCGCTGCGCTGTAGAGAGCCAACTCAGTCCATGGTCATTTCCACCCCAAACTACAGTGTGGCTTTCCCTGTAAACCATCCTGGGTAGGTGGCGAGCCAGCTGTAGACGAGCAGAAGAACCCGGGAGAAAAGTGAAGCAGCACCGTGACCCCGCGGGGCTGGGTCAGTGCCCCTGTGGCCACTGTGACCATGTCCCTCTGTCCCTCCTGGCCAGCCACTCCCCATCACAAGGAAGGACAGTCCCACAGCTCAGCACTGAGGGGTGAAGAGCACCCTGGGCCCACCAGATGCATCTCGGGTCACTTGACTTCCAACCCCAAGGTTTCCAGCACCAAGCCTCTTCCTCCTGCCTCCTCTCTGGCAGCTCCCTCGGCCCTTAGACCAGCCTCCCGTAAACACTCACTCCCAGGGAATCTGACTCCTTAGCAAGGCATGGAGGCCTTCCCCATCTGAGTGCCCCCTGCTCCAGCCTTCCCTCCTGCCACTGCCTGCACCTTCCCTGCACCCCGACCACCCGTGCTCCACCTTCACGTCCCCCCAACTCCCGCCCCCCCGGCTAGCCCTGTCCCCATCCGGGTCAGCTGCAGAACCCCAACTCCCACACCACGCTTCCATCTCCCCCTCCTTGGAGCTCCTCAACATCTGTCTGCTGGGCACACAGCTCTGCTCACATGCCATCACCCCTGCCTGTGTGTGGCCACCAGGTCACTGGTTCTGTGCACCTCGCAGGGCCCCCTGCCACAGCCAGGTCCGTGTCACGTCAGCAGAGGGAGGACAACCCTCTCTCCAGCCCCTCAAGCGGAAATCAGACAGAGAACGGGCTCAACCCGCGACCTGGATGGCTTCCCTAGGTACCTCTCTTTGCCTCTGTCATCATTTTTAAACTGAGCTTAATTCCAAAAGCAGATTAAGAAGCGGCTGGCAGTGGGCCATGTCGTTGAAGCCAGCAAAATCCAACCACCGCTCCTTGCAGAATTCTAGAGCCATTCCGGGGAGAGGAGAGCAGGCTGCACTGGGAAGATGGTCTGTTCCCTTGCCCTGGGGACACCAGTTCGCCAGCGGGCTCTCTGCCCAGAACGTGGAGGCCTGGGCGTGGAGCTGGAAGCCCGCAGCCCTGTGCGGACAGGTGTCGGTCACCCCTCCCCCTTACACGTTCTCAGTGCAGTGCTGGCCCCATGCGTCCAGGAGGCTCTGGTTCAGCTCTTTCAAGGTGTCTATCTCCTTCCTCAGGCGACACTTCTCCTCTTGCCAGTCCTTCTCCGCAAGGGTGAGCGACTGAAACACAGATCAACAATGTCCTCAACACCACGGGCCCCTGTGACTCCACTGCTGGGAAACTGCTCCCAAAGGAGAAAAGGGCCACGTGCATGAACATGGCCATTTCAGCATGAGCTTCACCAGTCGCAAGGACCAACACAGCCAACGACATGGGGACGGCCGAGTGCACCGGCCAGTCGCGCAGCCCTGCCCACGTGTGGCCACTGAGCACGGAAAACACAGCCAGTCTGAGCAGAGAGGCGCCATCAGTGCAAAATGTACAAGAGGCTCTGAGGACTTGACAGCCATTTTTAAAAGGAATGTAAAGTATCTCATTAGGAAGCAGCCCAAAGGCTGTGGCTCAGGTGGTGGAGCGGCCCCCCATGCACCAGGAGTTCACAAAAGAGATGCCTGGTCAAGGAACACGCCCAGGATGAGGGGTTGATCCTCAGTAGGGGGCGTGCAGGAGGCAGCCCATCAGAGGTTCTCTCTCCTCATTGAAGTTCCCATCCCTCTCTCCCTCTCCCTTCCTCTCTCTGACATCAGAAAAATAAATGCCGGGCTGGATAGGAATTCGGGGCTGAGGTTGCTCAACTCTCCACCCAGAACATCATCGGGCTGGAGTGGCGGGAAAGCCCAAGCTTTGGCTTCAAACAAACTGAGTTCAGACCCAACCTCAGAGGATGAGGATGGGCGCCAGCTCACAAAAGCATTGTGAGAATTCAGTGAGATGACACGGGGAGCACAGAGCAAAGAGCTCAGCCGCGAGGACAGAATGAAAACAGCACTTAGCTGCTTCCATGCACGCCCCCCCCCCCCCGGCCCTGCAAAAAGGAAAGGTCAGGCCCTAACCAGTTTAGCACAGTGGAGAGAGCATCGGACTGCGAACTAAAGGTCCCAGGTTCGAATCCGGTCAAGGACACATGCCCAAGTTGTGGGCTGGCACCCCGCGGGGGTGGTGCAGGAGGCAGCGGAACCACGATTCTTTGTCCTCATAGATGTTTCCATCTCTCTCTCCGTCTCCCTTGTTCTCTCAAATCAAGAAAAATAGCTTTAAAAATACAAAAGCAAAGGTTGGTGAGAGGTCTTTTCTAACACATCCCCTCCAGCCAAGGTGCTTGTCACCGTTAAATGCCTCTGGCTTCCTCTCGGCCTCTGGGTGACATTCCCACACAGTCTTTGGGCACAGATGCCAATGAGGACCCACTAGGACCTGGCTGAGCCCCAGGCTGTCAGCCCCGGGCTCAGGCCCGGTCCTGAGGCCCACCAGCCCCCGGCCTCACCTCACACTGCATGCTCAGCTCGTAGAGCAAGATTTCCTTGGGCAGTTGCTCCGCCTTCAGGTCTTGGTACTCGGGCTGCCAGATGGCCTGCCAGATCCGCATTTTCCGCTGCACCTGCTCCAGGGTGGCCTGCAGCTCCTGGCAGTCGGAGCGTAGCTTCTCCTGCTTCGCCTGAAGCAGCTCAGTCCAGGAGGTGATCCTGCGGGTGGAGAGCCACACGGCCCAGGGCTCAGGAGCACTCCCAGCCTCTGTCCCATGTACACCTCAATCACACCCCCATCCTCTCTGGGCCTCAGGTTTTCCCCTGTGGAAATGAGGGCTGAGCACATTCAGAGGTTCTTAAACTGTGTCCGTTGGGGTTCTATGCGGCCACCCCGGCTGCCACACTCTGGGCTGGGACACAGGACAGGCAGGCTCGGACACAATTCAACAGAGCAGCCTGTGAAAAATCCTTCCCATGGAAGGCTTTGCATGTCTGCCTCCTTGGAAAAAGGGTTCTTCGATTGAAACACTTTTGAAAAACTTGGAATCAGATCATCTTTGCTCTGAAACTCTGCCTTTGCCCAGCTCTTCTCCCCAATTCCAAGTCCCTTTCTGATCCCAACTCCTGACACAAATATGAGATTCTGGAGCATTATGTAAAGCCACTGACATCATCATCATCATTATCATCGGCATAATTTACTGACTGGCTTTCCAGGAGTAAGGGTTCTACCTGAAATCTCAATGACCAGAGGCTCATGGACTCCATGTGAACACAGATGGGCCCTGTGAGGCCCACACAGTCTCCGTGAGTTAATTTAAAGTAATTAGTTATTCAATATTTCTAAAAATGTTCCGTTTCACATCAACATTCAGCTACCAAGATTCTGGGAGGGTGGGGAGAAAGCATCAAGCAAAGGCCCTGGCAGGGGCAGCTCAGCAGTGATAGCATCAGCCTGTGTCCGGAATGGTCACGGGTTGGATTCCCAGTGGCATGTCCCTGGGCTGTGGGATTGCTCCCCGGCATAGAGGGGAGTGTGCTGTAGGCATCCAATAGATGTGTCTCTCCCATCGCTGTTTCTCTCTCCCCCTCCCTCCCTCCCTCCCTCTCTCTCAGAAGGGCAATGGAAAAAGTATCCTGGGATGAGGATTAAATAATAATAAGAATAACAAATTAGGAACAAAAGGATGGCCTGGCAGCCAGGGTCCGCCCCGCAGCTGACCGCCTTCAGAGAGTGTGTATTCTCCATGAGGGCCTGCCCTGCCGCTGACACTCCCTCCCCACCTGCTGGACCTGCCTGGCCCCGCAGGCACCTGACTGTGTAGCCCCAAACATATTAAAACAAGGCTGTGCGAAGGAAGGCTTCACGTGGTCAGGCCACTGGGCTGAGACAAGACCTGGATTTGAGTCCTGACTGGGCCACTACACTCAGGACTGGCCCGAACAAGTTATTGAATCTCTCTGAGCCTCTTTCCTCATCTGTTTGAAGAGAAGGATAAAAACGCAGTCAATTCTCAGGATTCGCGGTATAATGTCCTATGGAGCCCCCGCGAGCACTGAGCAGTGTAGACTGCAACTGTCCCCACCAGTTCCTGTGAGTCTCTGGCCACATTTATGCCAACCAATCAAGACATGAGGACACTTTGTGCCATATGTTCACTGGGACAGCCAACAGCACCAGACCTCGGGCCTGAACGACCCTCATGTGCCACTCGGATATTTTCCCTGAGGCCCAGCGCAGCGTGCACTTGGGACACTAGACAGCACTGCAGCACTCCATCTGGGGGCCGTTTCAAACAGCGAAATCGCCACCAAAAAGCAAGAGAAGAGGACTCCATGGCACTCCATGTACCACAGAAGGGACGCTCCTGTGGAGTGTGAGAGCTGAAACAGGCAGGAGTCAGAGGCCTTGTTCAACCGCAGCTGCAAATGTGCACATCAGGCGATTCCAGGATCTCGCCCTATGGACAGGCCCCTGACAGGCCATGGGGACCAAAGGGGGGTGACAAGTGCATCTCAGCGAGGAGGTGAGTTCGCCAACAGGGAATGCGGGAATGACGGGGAGCAAGCATATGTCCTTCTGGAATGGCTGGTGAGAGAGGATGAAGATGGCCGTGCCCGACACAGTCATCCCCATCATCCATGTGGGAGGGGCGGTCACCCACACCTGGACGATGCTCCATCCCAGCCACCAGCTGGAGGCCCTTCCCTCCTGACCATCAGCTGTGACCGTGACAGGGCAGGTGAAAGGGCACCATGACCAGGGGACTCCCCTGAGCTGAGCGCAGCGGGAGCTGAGGGAGCTGGTGTGACTGAAGGCGGCAGGTGCTGCTGCAGGGGCGGGCGGGTACCTGTCGTTCTCCTGCCGCAGCCTCTCCTCCTCTCCATGGTTCTCTCTGGCAGCGGCCAGGGCCTTGGCCTCCTGCTCCTGCTTCAGGGCCTCCTGGGCTTCGGGCACCTGCTTCTCCTGCTGCCCCGGCTCCTCCAGCTCCCTCTCCTCGGCCCCCTGTTGGTTCTGGGGGCCCAGACTGGATGGATCCTCCTGCCCAGAGGGAAAAGGTGAGGATGCCTCACTGGGTGCAGGCCCCGGGGAGCAACAGACCCCGTATCCCTGCAACCCCACACGCAGTGAGGGGCCAAGAGCAGGGCAAGTGCAGACCCCAGAAGAGCAGGGACCCTCGGGGCAGGCAGCACCCGCCGTGCTGAGTGCGGCTCTCCCAGCACTGAAGGAACTGCGCTGGCCGGGCCCACATGGTGCTACGGGAGCCCTGCGCCCTCTCCACACTCGGGACCTTTAGGGGCACAGGATGCCCGCTCTCTGGATCAGCTCCTTGGCTGCCCTCTGTGACCACATGTAAAAGCCTATTTTTTTAAAAGGACATAGAGATCAACCAAAGGACTTCTATGCAAGCATATAGGCCTGACCAATGGACACGGACAACACGGGGCTGAGAGCATGAGTTCCCTCCCCCCACCAATAGGGGGCAATGTGGGGATATGGACACATATGTAATAACTTAATCGACTGTGGTGGCTGGTCAGCAAGGAGGCAGGGAGGAGTGCGCTTGCCTCTGCGGCTGGGACTCCTCGCGGGGATGTGGGTGTCCTCAGGAGCGCCAGGGCCCGGCTGAGATGGCAAAGGCCGAGGGCAAGCGGTGTCCTCAGAAGAGCCAGGGCCCGGCTGAGAAGGCAGCGGCCGAGGGCAAGCGGGCCCCAGCAGAAAAGCACCTGGAGGCGGACGCCGCAGCGGGGTGCTGGGTGGGGAGTGGAAGAATCGCGAGCCCCAGGCCGCCCCCGCACTGCTGGCTGCAGGACCTGCGGGTGGAGATGCTGGTGGGTATCTGTGCCTCGCTCCCCGTCACCGCCCTGGCCAGCCTGGCCCAGGTCTGCACCAAATTCCGCCGCACCCTGCACATCGACAACATCTGGAGACGGCGCTGCGGGGAGGAGGTTGGCGTTTGTGAAACCTTGCAGAATCTGGAGGCAGTAGGCACGTCTTACCTAGAAGTCTATGCAAAGCTGTTCCACACAGACAGACACATTTTGGGTTTGTGGGGGCGAGATAATGAGCTCTATAAAACACTGCTGTATGTAGCGGTGGACGGCTTAGGTATTACTGGTTGGACGTACAGGCCTGGTCTTAACACCCATGTGGACGGCCCAATGCAATTCCAGCCCGCGTTCCGAATCCGCCTGACGAAGCGGAAATCAGCCAAGGTGGAGGCATGGAAGGCCGCCCCCGCAGGCCCCACAGCCGCCACCTGCAGCTTCGGAAGGACAGGCTCACCAGCCAGTGCCAGAAGAGAGACCACCGAAGCGATTCACCCACGCGGCTTAGGGAGGAATTCGGGACGGCGGGCGCTGATATGGAATGTCACAGTCAGTGCGGCATCACTGCCGGACCTACCGCCGCCTCTACCTCCCGCCCAGCCACCTGGACCACCTCATCAGGCCAGGCCTCTTCCAAGGCAAATGCGATCGGATCGCTTGGGCCTCACGATTTTCATGCTCAGCTTCCACGGGAAGTGTGCCAGGCTCACGCACAGCACGGGAATCGCATTCCACATATTAGAGATCCACCTTACGCGCTGCATCCAGCTGCGAGATGGCGAGATCTTCCGCGACTTCCACGAGCTCTCCCGCGTGGACCGGGAGATGGAGGAGCAGGTGCTCCAGGAGCAGCAGCAGCAACAAGAAGATGGGCCCGAGGAAAGCGAGGGCCATGGCTGGCAGAGCCCTGCCCAGCCCAGCGTCGGGGAGTCCGGGGCTGCAGCTGCAGAGGAGCAGCCTGTCCCGTTTGTTCTGCCTGTGGGTGTGAGCCCAAGGGACCAGAACTACCCCCGGACCTGCAGGATGTGTTTCTATGGCATGGAAACTGTTCCCGTATGTCCCTCACACTGGCGCTGCCCTAGAGTCGTCATCCTGTTCGATGAGAACCACTTGGGGTTCATCGATCTGGAGGAGAAATCCTTCATCCTGTTTGGCAGAGTCCAGAACACCTTCCAGAATGTGGAGGCAGCATCCCCGCAGGCCTTCCTGGAGATGCTCAAGAACATTCACCCCCGACCACGTTTACCACCCGAGAGGATATCTGATGTTTAGAGAGAGTGGGGGAGAGAGGGAAAGAAAGAAAGAATCGATGTGAGAGAAACACATCAGTTGGTTGCCTCCTGCCCAAGCCCGGAACAGGGCCAGGCTAGGTAGGGGCCAGCAATCGAGGTTGAAATAAACCTTAAACCAGTGGTTCTCAACCTTCCTAATGCTGCGACCCTTGAATACAGTGTCTCATGTTGCGGTGACCCCCAATTTCATTGTTACAAATTGAACATAATAAAAGCATAGTGATTAATCACACAAAAAAATAATAACTTAATCAATAAAAATATTTTAAAAATAAAAGAAAAAGAAAAAGTACATAGCACAGCAGTCAGGATACAGAATATCTGAACAACACTAGCAGCCAACTGACCCTGATATTTACGGAATAACCATCGAATGGGCACAGCCAGCAGCACCGCCCTCCTCTTCCCCTCAGTCCTGTCAACCACCACCAAGATGGCCAGTGTCCCAGGGAGGCAACACCTGCCCCCGCGGACGGCAGTGGCTGAGAATTGCTGGTCTGAGCTGCAGCTGAGCGAGGGAATATGGTCACCCAGGAATCACTGATCAATGACCAGGACACAGCTGTGATCCCGGAGGCTCCCTCGGGCAGGCGGGGGCGCCAGGGGGACATGCGCTCTGGAGGGCCTACCTGAGTGGCCCTGGAGGGCCTCACGGTGTTGGCGATGTTAGACTGGAGTTCTCCCTCCAGCTCTTCCTTTTGGCTGTTGGCCTTGTCCTGGGTGAGTTGGGTCCCCAACTCTTCCAGCTGCAGAGCCAAAGACCCAGCCCGTGCCACAGTCAGGTCACAGAGTGAACTTGGCTTGAGAGGAAACCCCAAACCTGTCACCCCACGGGACACCTGGCCACTGGTTTGCCCGTCTATTCCGGACACCGCCCACTTTACCTCTTTCCGGAGCTGCTGGTTCTCCTCCTGCCGCGTCTTTACTGTGCCCCGGAGGGCATGGGTATTCTCCTCCAAATCAGTGATCCGCGTGCAGGCTGAAGAGCAAAGTGGAGTCAGAGCCCAGCTTCCAGGGCCTCCACTTCCCCTCTCTGACTCTGGCCCCGAGAGGAACATCCCCCCAGACGGCCACCCCCCCACCCCGAGGCCAAGGTGTGAGGGCCGGGGATGGTCAGCTGGGTGTCGTACACAAGGTGCTGCCGCTGTTGGTTGTGGCCCCTGTGCTGGCTCAGCTGGGGGCCGGTAGGTGAGCCATCCAGAGCTTAAGAAGAAGGCAGGTGACCGTGGAGAGGCCAAAGCAGAAGTTCCAGACGGTGGAACTGCTGGAACCACTTTTTACCGAGTTCTAACCTGACTGTCTAGTCAAGGATTTCAGAGACTCACAGACACGGCAAAGACATGGCATGGTCCGGGCCAGCCGTCAGAGTGGGGGGGTCTGGGTGGCTCAGCTGGGGAGTGGGAGGCACGGTCATTGACCAGTATGCCTGTGGGGGGTAGCGGATCTGGGGCGTGTGTGTCGAGGACTTGCCACCCGTGGGTGAGGTCCTTCGGGAGGAGAGGTCACTGAGCAGCCCCTGCCCAGGGAGACAGAGAGCAGACTGCACCCATCTGCCCGAGGAGGACATGAACGGAGGAAATCAGCCCAGGCCTCTGTTATAATGCAGGTGAGTGAGCACTGGGGAAGCTCCTGCCATCCAGAGCTTTCAGTCCCCCACGGACAGATCTAAGACAGCCTCTGGGGTCAGCGTGCTGTCATCTGGAAGCTCCCGGGACTGCCCACACGGGCGCTGAGAAATCTGAATCTACTTACTTGTAGTTCATGTCCTGACTTTGAGGCTGCCAGGCCCCTCATGTTCCCCTTGGGGAGAATGGCAAGGAAACGGTCCCAAATGGCCCCTGAATCACACCGTACTGACTTGGGCTGAGGGTGGGCTGACCCAGGAGATGCAGAGCCAAGGGCTCAGCTCCCTGGGTGAGGGAGAAGCCACAGCCAGGCTGGCTCCCCGGCGCCAGGGGTTGCTGCCTACCTTCTATCAGCTGCTCCAGGTCCCAGCTCTGGTGGGCGGGCTGGTTCCTCCTCTGGACCTGTTCAGCCTCGAGGGCCATGATGTCCCCCAGCAGCTCCTCAAGGAACTGCTGGGGGATGTGTCCACGATCCTAGTGCAGGAAGAGGGTTGGGTTGAGGATGCGCACCATGGAACCCGCTGGCCTGCCCCGCCCCAGGGCAGCTACCCTCATTCCCCAGGATGAAGGGCCTCCATGCACCTGCTCACTTCCTAGAGCACCGCTGCACACAAGGAACTCCAGCACAGGGTCCTGCTGGGAGACCTACAGCCACTAAAAGACATGCTGACCCCGTGGTAGGTGAGGAAGACCCATGAGGCCTCTGTGGTGTCTGAGCAAAGTGACGCACAGCACAGGGCTGTAAAGCAGGTGACAGGAGGACGGGCGGCTCTCAGGCCCCTTAGCTGGTTTACCATGTCTTGGAATTGCCATAGGGACTCCCAAATCACAGCTCGGCCCACATCCTAGTTGCCAGCAGAAACCCTTATTGCCAGTCACCCACCTACATCCATCCTTACAGAAAGCAACACAGCAGTCAGGCCCTATCCGTTTGTTTGTTTTGTTTTTTTTTAACAACCTATAGAATAAAAGCCTAATATGCTAAGTGTCCGCTCATCCATTCAACCAATGAAAGCATAATACACGAATGATATGCTAAGGCCACTCAACAGCTTGCTATGACGTGCACTGACCACTGGAGGGCCTACGCTGCAATTGGCAGGTTGGCTTGCTGCTGGGGTCTGGCTGATTGGGGCTGAACTAGACAGGCCTGACATGCCCTGGGGCCCTCCCAGGGTCCCTCCCCACTAGCCAACCTCCTGTGTCCCTCCCCGCCCTCATCATATACCAGTGGAGTCCACTGCCTCGCCTATGCGCTCTCGCAATCTGGGACTCCTCAGGGGCTGTCAGAGAGCCAGTTTCAGCCGAATTCCTGTAGGCCAGGCCAAGGGATCCCAATTGGTAGAAGGGAAGCCGTGGGCCTGCCGCCAATGGACAGGGTTCTGGTCAAAGCCTGGCAGCGGGAAGGGTTTGCTCACAGACTCGGGAGTCACCTGGACACCGTCTCTCTGCCCATCCCCGGCCCTGCGCCAGGTGCCCTCTGTCCTTGCACAGTCACTCCTCACAAGAGCCCTGAGGGGGAGGCAGGGACAGTCCCTTCTCACACAGGAAGAGGCTCTGCACTCACCGACTCTACGACCACCGACTCTTCTTACTCCAACTCTTCACACCGACTCTTCACACACTGACAATTCGCACCGACTCCGCACCACCAACTCCGCACCACCAACTCCACACCCACCAACTCCTCACCCTCCAACTCCACGCCCACCGACTCCACGCCCACCGACCTCACACCTAACATTCCACTGTCTCCATGGCTCCCCAACCAAACTGCTCTAGGCCAAGCATTCTAAACGGCTCTGCCAGAGGCTCATGCCCCATGCCAACTGCTTTAGGAATACGCCAAAATTAGGACACTCTCCCCATCAAGATTAAGATCTATCTGGCACATAAAATATAAAGAAACATAAAGGTTATGTTTATAGATCCTATACCATTATCAATGGAAATTAACCACTTCATTCTGATATGTCTGTCTATGTTTCAAAAAATTATTTTTTCCCATCAGCCACATTACAGAAATTTGATTTGTTCCTTTCAGGGAACTACACAGTCATTTTATTTTGTGAAGTCTTACCTACAGATCCCAGCTTGGAAATTCTCACCATCGACTGTCAATAGTTCATACGAAAGACCCCTCAAGTCCACCAGTCAATTGCCTAAAAAACAATTTGACAGACCACTCACTAATGTGTAGTTTATAAAAAAAATGAACAAAGTAAAGCTATATATTTGAGAAATATTTTATATACATATATATTTTTAAAAATATATATTTTATTGATTTTTTACAGAGAGGAAGGGAGAGGGATAGAGAGTTAGAATCATTGATGAGAGACAAGCATCTGTCAGCTGCCTCCTGCACACTCCCCACTGGGGATGTGCCTACAACCAAGGTACATGCTCTTGACCAGAATCAAACCTGGGTCCCTTCAATCCCCAGGTCAGCCCTCTATCCAGTGAGCCAAACTGGCTAGGGCTATACTTTATATATTTTTAAAAAATATATCTTTATTGAGTTCCGAGGGGAAAGGAGAGATAGCGAGAGAGAAACATCAATGATGAGAGAGAAGCATTCATCAATTGCCTCCTGCACGCCCCATAATGGGGATCAAGCCCCCAACCAGGGCATATGCCCTGACTGGGTATCTAATGGTGACCTCCTGGTCGTAGTGATACACTCAATCACTGAGCCATGCCGGCCGGACTGGAAAATATTTTAACAAAAGGACTTTGTACATAGCTTTCTGTGCAAGGAGTACTAAATTAGCACATGCAAGAAAGACATTTAGAGAACAAATATACAGGCACCCTCAGAACAGAATTTAAACATTTAGGCTGCCAATCAATTATTTCTAAACTAGTAATGGTTTACTTGGGTGAATTAAAAAACTCATTCTTAATTTAAGACAAATTTAAATTGTTTAAAGTAGATGAAATCTTTGGACTTAGATTGGGGGTGGGGGGAGAGTACTGATTAGCATTTCGATTCATTATCCAGCTCCAATGACTGTTATAAAATTACTGAAAGTGAATCTGGACAAGCAATGGGTCCGGGCTGCTGGTCACTCCTTGAGCCAATGAAGCAGAGACAGGGTTGAGATCATTTATTCCATCAATGCAGCAGAAGGAGAGAGCATTAGGTCACCCACAGACGTCTGCTATACCCCCAGTCCCACACCCCCAATAAGCCAGCTGCTTATCTTGGGTAGAAGGACAAAGATCCCACGGGAAAGCAGACATTTCAGGCCTGGGAAAGTAGCAAGGTATAGTGGTTACAGGTTACAGGCAACTCGGGCTGGGTGTTGGCAGAGGCCGGGTGGCTCCGGGACCAGATTACAGGCAATGAGGTTGCTGATCTAGGCCTTTCTCAGAAAGGAGGGTGGCCTGCATTCCCTTGTTAGCTCCCATGTCCCAGGGCGGACAACTCTCCACCAGATCAGAACGTGCTTTCCCTCATTAGAACAGAACAATCATGGTTAACAGAGCACCATTCATATTCCTTGTAATCATAGCGAGTCCCCAGCAGTCTATTCCTGCCCCGAACAAAAGAACAAATCTGAAAAAAATCCCACCTAAAGTGGTGACTTTTTCATAACTATCTCAATCAATTCCTCGTACAGAAGCTATTCCATAAATCTAACCGCCTTCATTTGTGGGCAGCATGATGAGATTTCAATTAGTGTCCAACGAAATGTGATCTAACCTGGAAACAAATTTATAGATTCAGTGACCTGAAGTGAGAACACAGCAGATAACATATACTTTAAGGAACCTTGCGATAATGAAAATTATTTATCATTATGCAAATCAAGATTTCAAGAACAGTTGAATTGATGAGCTTATGCCAAAGGGATATAAACTGGATGATAAAATTTCAAACTCTATGCTCCCCGTTTTCAGGGCCAACATTTTAGAGAAACGATGCAAAATTTATGAACCTAGTGCTATTTTTAAGGAAAATACATAAGAATGACACAGAAAACAGGATGAGGCCGACTGAAACCACAAAGAGTGAGCACAAGCCTGGCACAGTGATGAGCACATTGCACACATTGCATCTCATTCACTCAACTCAAAGTCATCAAGGTGTTCCATGAACTCCCATGGACTGAGCTGTATTTTGGACCATGGATATGCACAAAGGTTAGGAGTCACAGAAAGTTTTCTTTCCTAAAAATTGGTCCACGACATGGCCGGTGTGGATCAGTTTGCTGGAGCCTCATTCTCTACACGGAAAGGCTGTGGGTTCAATTCCCGGTCAGGGCTCATACCTAGGTTGGGCGTTCAGTCTCCAGTGGGAGTGTGTATGAGAGGCAACCAACTGATGCTTTTCTCTCACATCAATGATTCTCTCTCTCAAATCAATAAGCACATCCTTGCCATAGGATTTAAAGAAAAAGTGGGTTCCATTAGGCAGTGGAAAGTCATTCTCAAATTTTCAGTTATCAATTCTTAGCAACTTCTCCAATAGTTTCAAAGAATACCTTGAAGCTAACTAAACCAGCAATACCATTCTTTTCTTTATACAAGCAGGTTTACCGGCACCCCAGCCTTGTCGGCCTGGTTCAGTGGTTGAGTGTCAACCTATGAACCAGAACCAGGCAGTTATGGTTGGCTTCCAGGTTGGGGCCCATGTCCCAGTTGTGGCCTCCATCCCCAATGCGGGGTGTCCAGGAGAGAGCCATTCAATGGTTCTCATCATTGGCGTTTCTCTTTCGTGCTCCGTCTCCAGTTTTCTGTGAAGTCAATAAAAGTATATATAAAATAAGAATTCTCCTCAGAAAAATGAATAAAGAAGTAAGGGTAGAGGACGCCCTGACTGGAGATGGCAGTGGGTCTCTGCTGTGGCCCACGTAAAAATACCTGGGGAGGTTACATAGACAAGCCCCTCTCCTGCTGGGCTAACGCCTCCGGACCTGGTGGGCCCTCTTCCAAAGTGATCAGAAGGTCTATGGTGATTCTGCTGCACAGCCGAGTCCAGCACCACCGGCTAAGTGTGGGGGATGCTGATCTCACAGGGACACGCTGCACACGGGCCTCTCACAGGGTCTCACCGCAGAAACACAGCTGCAATTCGCTCCCTCACAACTCTTGCTGACCAGGCCGGGCACCCGACTCGCGGCTCCAACTACCTCCCAGCCTTCCACAGTGGGTCCACGTCCACAGGGAACTCACTTCCCCTCTCAGCAATTTCCTCAGTTTCTCCACAGGCTCAGGCTCACAGCCCGGAATCCTCTGCACGCCACTGTTCTTCAGAACCAACATCGTTTCCAGCACACAGCGAACCTTAAAAACATAAAGAAAAGAAAGAGAGAGCCATCCATTTCAAATGGTCATCACTTCAACTTGGGAAGAAACAAACCAACTCTGCACGTGGCCACCACTGCTGATAAACCCGATGGTCGCAGGCAGACCATCCCCACTCCAGCCTCTGCAGCCTTTTAACATGACCCGGCACCGGACTCCCGCCAGACCTCCACCGGGGCCTGGACCACTACCCACAGAGCTCCCCTTCCCTCTCCTGCTCCCCTCCACCCCCCTCCTCCCACTAGTTCTCCCCCCTCCCTGCACTCCTCCCTCCTGGCCCTGGGCTCTGAGCCACCCCTCCTCTCCACGACATTGGCCATTCCTTCCCCACCCCTGGCCTGTACACTGTTTAACTTTTCAACTGGAAAGAATGTCACACTGAGAGAAAAGTCGCAAGCACAATTCAGAGACCTCCCAGAGAGCCCTGTCTGAGATTTCTCCAAGTATTCACTTTTCAGTGAGAGCATTCACACAGCATCACACCCACCCATTCACAGTGTCCACTGCGTATGTTAAGGGCTGTGCGTCCTCAGAGGGCTCAGACCACAGCACATCCCAGTGAGCATTTCCGGTTTCAGGATGGTCCCGTCCTCCCTTCTGAGCCTGTGTCTCCTGCATGTAGTGCTGTCCACTAAAGGCCCAGCTGAGAACATGCGCTGACCCCGCCTTCCCTCCCACCCATTCTCTGCCTGGTCAGTTCCAACTCCCACACCCTCTCCCACACCCACGTCCACTACCACAGAGCTAATCCTCCCACCACCATCTCTGACCCCTGAAGGGGGTCTTCCTGCCTGACCACCTCCGTCTTCTACGTTGTAGCCAGGGTGACCATTAGCACGAACCCTTCCCAGTCCATTTTCCCACTCAGAACCCTCCAGGTGCCTCCAGGATCAACGCCCAAGTCCTTGCAACGGCCTCTGCCCTGCTCCCCTGTGGGCCCCACACGCACCCTCTCCCGGCTCCTCACACATCCCTCAGGGCTCCCCTGCCCTCCCCTATCTCTTATCTGCACAAAAGGAAAAGAGGCAGGAGCTCTGCTCAGCCCTGTGTTCTACAAGGGGATACTGAGGCTTGGAAGACTCAGGTTACATTGCTGTCCACTGCTGAGCCAGAAGTCCAGGTCGCTGACACCTGAGCCCCGAGCCACACGGCCTTCCTCAGTGAACATTTGTTGAACAGATGAGTGTGAATTAAATCGATTCTTAACTCACAAAAGACCCGAGTTTTAGTAAAGGAATAAGGTTTGCTCACACACTCATGATAAAAACATCTTCATCCTAGGAACAAACGATAACAGATGGCTAGGGCATGGCACACAGCATTTCCCCACTTATTTCACCTGCTGCTCAGCATCTGCGCACTTAGGCACTTAGGAGGCAGGTCGAGGGACCCACCGTCCCTGGTCTGGTCCCGGAACGTGCTGCCTGTCCCGCTGGCTTTGCCCTGGTCTCTCTGATCATTGCCAGGGACATAGCATCGTGTTTTCTCAATGAAAATCCCCATTTCTCAGCCTGAACAGGATCAGTTCCTTATCTTTCTCTGTGAAAGTTCCAGTCAGTTTTTCCAACATGTAGGAGATGCGGAGAGACTGTACCAGGTGGAAGTCATACAAAAGGGCAAGGATGGTGAGCTGGCTGCCACCCTCTGTGCCTCCGCTTCCCTTTCTATAGACGTCATGGAACTTCCTCAGCGCGGCCTCCTGAGAGGGAGCTCCCACCTGCAGGAGTGAAGCAGACCCAGAGTCATCGCACAAACCTGACCATTGTGGCAGCGCGCTCCTCTCAGGGACCCTTCTTGTCAGCCAGCTGAGGCGTTTATGCTGAAAGAGTCAGTCCTTTTAAAACCAGCGCAACAAGGCACACCTGGTAGGACACTCACGGCCACGGGACATACCCTGTAAGACCGGGTCTGCGTGTGTAGGGTTGGCACAGAGCCACGCGGACTGCTTGCTGCAGCCCAGAGCAACGGCCACAGCACTGGGACCTGCCTGTGAGCCACCCTCTCACCTTCTCAGTCCAGGGGGACCGCCTCAGCCAGCAGCTGTCTAGCTCTTGGAAACAGAGCACCGCACATCTGTCTGCAGCGCTGCACATCCCACAGCCCTCATTCTGGAGCGCAGCTGAGCCTGGAGGAGGAGGTGGGAGCAGCACCAGGTGGGGGCGTGGAGCCCTGTGGAAGGGGCAGTCGGAAGGGAGGCCTGCCAGACGCAGTCCTGTGGGATCTGGGAAGGAAGACCCAGAGACCCAGCAGCCGTGACCGGCCACAAAGCCACTAGATGGAAAAGATCAAACTCTGAGGAACAGGGGCTGGAAGAGGAACCCTGGGGGAGGGGGGTAGAGCAGGTTATGGGGAGCGCCTTCAATTGTGGGTGCTGGTGAGCTTGGCCCGACAGGTCAGAGTGTCGTAAACACGTGTCACTGCTGAAGGAAAACACTAAATGCTAGAAGCCTCCAGGAGGGGCGCAGATGTGCAGGAGGGAACCATGACTTCACAGAGGCCAGCGCCCATAGACAGGGGCTACTCCTAATTGAATAAATAATACATTTAACCTGTAAACTCCCAATTGGAGCCTTTTCACTAAACATCAACCTGGAGAGCAAGCCATGACCACGACATTATGTTCAAATAGAACTTAAAAAAGAGAAATTAGCCAAGCCGGCATGACTCAGGGGTGGAGCGTCGACCTAGGAAGCAGAATGTTGCTGTTCAATTCCTGGTCAGGGCACACGCCCAGTTCAATCCCCACTGTGGGGCGTGCAGGAGGCAGGTGGTCAATGATTCTCTCTCATCATTGATGTTTCTATCTCTCCCTCTCCCTTTTTCTCCTAAGTCAACAGAAATTGACTTTTAAAAAGAGAAATTAGAATTCTGCAGATATAAAAATTATGTATAAAATGGAATGTTTGAATGGTTGAATGTTTTCAACACACTAATGGAATTACTTAACTACATCAAATTTTCTCAAAGTTTGAATTTATTTGAAGTCTTTAAAATAAAGTATAGCAATATCTTGACCCATGCAGCTCCTAGGCCAATGGAAACTAAGGAGAAAAGAAACAAACGGGACTCCATCAAAAGATAAAGCATCAACCAAAAGAACAAGAAAGCCCACTGCATGGGAGAACACACTTGCCAATGTTATCTCCAATAAGGGTTAATTCTCCAAAATTTACAGAGAACTCCTACAACTTAACAAAAGGAAGGTAAACAATCCAATCGAAAAATGGGCAAAGGACCTAAATAGATATTTTCCGAAAGAGGACACACAGATGCTAGCGAGGAGAAGCCTTAAGAGAAGATTGAAGAGTAACCCAGCCTGTAAAAACTTTAGCATAGAATTGGCTATTGGAAGCTGAGAGTCACTTTGGCTCAGTTATCAACCTACTTTGCACTGGATTCAGCAATTGCCTTGTAATTACCCACCTACTAGAGAAATTGTGCCTGGTACATGTGCCTTGTTGTGTTGTATTATGTGCCCTGAAATCAACGCAGCAAACCCAAGCAACAGCAGCCTCCTGATCACCACACCCTCTGAGGATCAGCAGCTGTATGTGAATCTCCCCCCACCAGCCAGAAGAGCCTCCAAAGCTGTGAACAGCACCCACCAGAGGAGCTGCTGCCAACTGTGAATCATCTGCTCCTGCAACAGCCCAAGGAGCAACCACAGCCCAAGGAGCGACTGCCACCCAGGGAGCATCCACTGAATGACTCAATGTCTCGATATGGCAGTGAGATTAAACATGGGTAGACAGAGAAACCCCCAAAGGAAAGAAAAGGAGGACTCGCCAGAAAAGCAGCTAAGTGAAACCCAGGCATGCAGCATGACAGAAAAAGATTTCAGACTAAGGGTCCTAGAGTGCATAAACCAGACGGAGGAAAAAATCAACAACATATACAAGAAGCAAGAAGAAACAGATGAAAAAATCAACAACTTAAGTAAGACCCAAGAAGAAATGAAGAGTGATATAGCTGCAATAAAAAACACCATTGAAAGTATCAACAGTAGACTAGCAGAAGCGGAGGACCGAATTAGTGAATTAGAAGACAAGGAAGCAAAACACACCCAAACTATACTGCACTTGGAGAAATCAATTAAAAGACAGGAGGTGAGCCTAAGGGAGCTTTGGGGCAACATGAAACGAAACAACATACGAAAAATAGGGGTGCCAGAACAACAGAAAGAGGAACAAGGATTAGAAAACCTATTCGAAGAAATCATATCAGAAAACTTCCCTGAGGTGGGGAAGAAAAAAGTCACACAAGCACAGAGAGTCCAAAACAAGGTGAAGCCGAAAAGACCCACACCAAGACACATCATAATTACCATGGCAAATGTTCAGGACAAAGAGAGAATCTTACAGGCTGCAAGAGAGAGACGGAAAGTGACATACAAGGTCTCTCCCATTAGATTATCAAATGATTTCTCAACAGAAACACATCAGGCCAGAAAAGAATGGACGGAATTTTACAAACTTATTCAAAGCAAAGGACTGAATCCAAGAATACTCTATCCAGCAAGGCTACCATTCAAAATTGAAGGGGAAATAAGAAGCTTCACAGGCAAAAAAAGGCTAAGGGAGTTTATCACCACCAAGCCAGCAATGCAAGAAATGCTCAAGGGACTGTTGTAAAAAGAAGAAACAAAAAGCTCAGAAAGAAAAGAGCCACACACAAAAAAAGAAATGGCTACAAACAAATAGCTCTCAATAATAACTTTAAACCTAAATGGATGAAATGCTCCAACCAAAAGACATCGAGTGGCTGAATGGATAAAAACTATGACCCATACATTTGCTGTCTACAAGAGACCCACCTCATTAGAACGGACTCACACAGACTGAAAGTGAAGGGATGGAAAAATATCTTTCAGGCAATAGGAAAGGAAAAGAAAGCTGGGGTAGCAATACTTATATCAGACAAAATAGACCTCAAAGTGAAGGCCATAACAAGAGATAAGGAAGGCCACTTCATAATACTTAAAGGGATCAATACAACAAGAAGATATAACCCTGGTAAACATATATGCACCCAATGCAGGAGCACCCAAATACATAAAAAAAACTCCTGGAAGATATCAAAGGAGAGATTGACAACAATACAATCAAAATAGGGGACTTTAATACAACACTGACATCACTGGATAAATCCTCTAGACAAACACTCAGCAAAGAAATAGCAATTCTAAATGACTCACCAGATCAGATGGACTTAATTGACATCTTCAGAACGCTTCACCCCAAAGCCACGGAATATACATTCGACTCAAGTGCTCATAAGACGCATTCAAAAATAGACCACATATTGCGTCACAAACAAAGTCTCCCCAAATTCAAGAAGATTGAAATCATACCAAGCATCATCTAAGACCACGACAGCATAATATTAGAAATAAACTACAATAAAAACAACCGAAAATACTCAAACACTTGGAAGCTGAATAGCATGTTATTAAATATTGATTGGGTTACCAATGAGATCAAAGAAGAAATTAAAAACATCCTGGAAACTAATGACAATGAAAACACAACAATCCAAAACCTATGGGACGCAATGAAAGCAGGCCTGAGAGGGAAGTTTATAGCTCTACAGGCCTATCTCAAAAAACAAGAAAAAATGGTAGTAAATCATCTATCTCTACAACTCAAAGAATTAGAAAGAGAGCAACAAGAAAACCCCAGAGTGAGCAGAAGGAAGGAGATAATAAAGATTAGAGCAGAAATAAATGACATAGAGACCAAAACAAACAAACAAACAAACAAAAAAACACAAACAATACAGAAAATCAATGAAACCAAGAGCTGGTTCTTTGAAAGGATAAACAAGATTGACAAGCCTCTAGACAGGCTCACCAAGAAACAAATAGAGAGGACCCAAATAAAGAAAACCAGAAACGATAGAGGCAAAATAACAACAGACCGCACAGAAATACAAATGATTGTTAAAAAACACTATGGACAGCTTAACTCCAACAAACTAGACAACCTGGAGGAAATGGACACATTCCTAGAAAAATACAACATTCCAACACTCAATCAGGAAGAATCTAAAAATCTCAATAGGCCAATAACTATGGAAGAAATTGAAGCAGTCATCAAAACACTTCCAGCAAAAAAAAGCCCAGGACCAGACGGCTTCACAGGGGAGTTTTGCCAAACATTTAAGGAAGAACTAAAACCTATCCTCCTCAGACTACTACAAAAAATTCAAGAGGAAGGAACACTTGCAATCTCATTCTATGAAGCCAGCATCACTCTAATACCAAAACCAGGTAAAGACAACACAATGAAAGAGAATTACAGGCCAATATCCCTCATGAACATAGATGCCAAAATCCTCAACCAAATATTGGCACATCGGATCCAGCAGTACATCAGAAAGATCATACACAATGACCAAGTAGGATTTATCCCAGGGATGCAAGGATGGTACAATATCCGCAAATCAATAAACGTGATACGTCACATAAACAAACTGAAACAAAAAAATCATATGGTCATATCAATTGATGCAGAAAAAGCATTTGACAAAATCCAACACCCATTTTTGATAAAAACTCTCAGCAACGTGGGAGTAGAAGGATCATACCTCAACATAATAAAAGCCATATATGACAGGCCCACAGCCAACATCATACTCAATGGACAAAAACTAACACCATTTCCCCTAAGGACAGGATCAAGACAGGGATGCCCACTCTCACCACTCCTGTTCAACATAGTACTGGAAGTATTAGCCATTGCAATTAGACAAGAAGAAGAAATAAAAGGCATCCAAATTGGAAAAGAGGAAGTAAAACTGTCCTTACTTGCACACGACATGATATTATACATACAAAACCCTAGAGACTCCATCAAAAAACTACTAGACTTAATACACGAATTTTGCAATGTAGCAGGATACAAAATTAACCCCCAAGAAATCTGAGGCATTTCTATACACCAACAGTGATCTTTCAGAAAGAGAAACTAAAAAAAAAACAATCCCATTTACCATCGCACCAAAAAAATTGAGCTACCTAGGAATAAACTTAACTAAAGAGGTAAAAGACCTCTACTCAGAAAACTTCAGGACGTTGAAAAAAGAGATAGAGGAAGACATAAACAGATGAAAGAACATACCATGTTCATGGATTGGTAGAATCAACATCATTAAAATGTCCATACCACCCAAAGCAATCTATAAATTCAACGCACTTCCCATTAGAATACCAACGACATACTTCACAGATCTAGAACGAACTCTCCACAAATTCATCTGGAATAAAAAAAGACCCCAAATAGCTGCAGCAATCCTGAGAAAGAACAAAGTAGGTGGGATATCAATACCAGATATCAAGTTGTATTACAAAGCCACTGTTCTCAAAACTGCCTGGTACTGGCACAAAAACAGGCATATAGATCAATGGAATAGAACAGAGAGCCCAGAAATCGGCCCGAACCAATATGCTCAATTAATATTTGCCAAAGGCGGCAAAAACATACAACGGAGTCAAGATAGTCTCTTCAATAAATGGTGTTGGGAAAATTGGACAGATATATGCAAGAAAATGAAACTAGACCACCAACTTACACCAAACACAAAAATAAACTCAAAATGGATAAAGGACTTAAATGTACGACGGGAAACCATAAAAATTCTAGAAGAATCCAAAGGCAATAAAATCTCAGACATATGCCGAAGCAATTTCTTCACTGATACAGCTCCTAGGGCACTTGAAACTAAAGAGAAAATGAACAAATGGGACTCATATCAAAATAAAAAGCTTCTGCACAGCAAAAGAAACCATCAACAAAACAACGAGAAAACCCACTGCATGGGAAAACATATTTGCCAATGTCATATCTGATAAGGGCCTAATCTCCAAAATTCATAGGGAACTCATACAACTTAACAAAAGGAAGATAAACAATCCAATCAAAAAATGGGCCTTTGCCCATCTAAATAGACACCTTTCAAAAGAGGACATTCAGAAAGCCAAGAGACATATGAAAACATGCTCAAAGTCACTAATCATCTGAGAGATGCAAATCAAAACAACAATGAGGTATCATCTCACACCTGTCAGACTCGCTATCATCCACAATTCAACAAACGACAAGTGCTGGAGAGGATGTGGAGAAAAAGGAACACTCGTGCACTGCTGGTGGGAATGCAGACTGGTGCAGCCACTATGGAAGACAGTATGCAGTTTCCTCAAAAAACTAAAAATGCAACTTCCACTTGACCCTGTGATCCCTCTTCTAGGAATATATCCCAAGAAACCAGAAACACCAATCAGAAAGGATATATGTACCCCTCTGTTCATAGCATCACAATTCATCATAGCTAAGATCTGGAAACAGCCTAAGTGCCCATCAGTAGATGAATGGATTAGAAAACTGTGGTACACCTACACGATGGAATACTATGCTGCTGTAAAAAAGAAGGAACTCTTACCATTTGCAGCGGCATGGATGGAACTGGAGAGCATTATGCTAAGTGAAATAAGCCAGTCAATGAAGGAGAAGTACCACATGATCTCACTCATTCATGGATAATAGAGACCATTATAATCTTTTGAACAATAACAGATACAGAGGCAGAGCTGCCTCAAACAGATTGTCAAACTGCAGCGGGAAGGCCGGAAAGGGTTGGGGGGCAGGAGGGAGTGGGGTAAGAGATCAACGGAAGGACTTGTATGCATGCATATAAGCATAACCAATGGACATAAGACACTGAGGGGTAGGGGAGTACGGGAGCGTGTCAAGGGCGGGTTGAAAAAAAAGGACACATATGTTATACCATTTCTAATACTTTAAGCAATAAGACTTAAAAAAATATTAAAAAAACTGTAAAAAAAAAAAAGAAACAAAGAGGACACAACGAAGGCCAAGAGACATATGAAAACATAGTCAAAGTCACTAAACATCCAAGAGATGGCTTCACAGGGGAGTTTTACCAAACATTCAAAGAAGAACTAACACCTACTAGTATACTCCTCAGACTGTTTCAGAAAATCCACCAATAATGAACTCACACAGAGAGAAACTAATACAACAATCCCATTTACCCCTGCACCCAAAAAATTAAGATACCTAGGAATAAACTTAACTCACGAGGTAAATCACCTGTACTCGGAAAACTACAGGATGTTGAAAAAAGAGATAGAGGAAGACATAAATAAATGGAAGGATATACCGTGTTCATGGATTGGTAGAATCAACATCATTAACATGTCCACACCACTGGTAGCAATGGTTCAATGAAAATCCCATTAAGAAACAAACGGAACATTTCACAGACCTACAACAAACTATTCAAAAATTCCTATGGAATTTAAAAAGACCCCGAATAGCCACAGCAATCCTGAGACAGAACAACAAGGTTGGAGGGCTAACAATACCAAATATTAAGCCATATTACAAAGCCTCAGTTCTCAACACTGCCTGGTACTGGCACAAGAACAGACGTGTAGACTAATGAAATCAAACAGAGAATCCAGAAATCAACCCAGGCCATTAAACTCAATTCATATTTGACAAAAGAGACAACAATATACAATGGAGTCAAGATAGTCTCTTCAATAAATGGTGTTGGGAAAATTGGATGGATACAAGCAAAAAAAAGAAAGAGAGAAACTAGACCACCAACTTTCACCAAACACAAAAATAAACTCAAAATGGATAAAGGATTTAAACATAAGGCGGGAAACCATAACAATCTTAGAAGAATCCATAGGCAGCAAATATCAGACATATATCCATAGGCAGATGAATCCATAGGCAGCAAAGTATCAGACAATCATCATCAGAGAGATGCAAATCAAAACAACAAGGACATACCATCTCACACCTGTCAGAATGGTTATCATCAACAAATCAACAAACACAAGTGCTGGCGAGGATGGGGACAAAAAGGAACCCTCTTGCACTGCTGTGGGAATGCAGACTGGTGCAACCACTGTGGAAGACAGTGTGGATTTTCCTCAAAAAATTAAAAATGGAACTCCCTTTGGACCCAGTAATCCCACTTCTAGGACTATATCCCAAGAAATCAGAAACACCAATCAGAAAGGACATATGCACCCCTCTGTTCATAGCAGCACAATGTACAAGAGCTAAGATTTGGAAACAGCCTAAGTGCCGCACTTAGCAGATGAGTGGATTAGAAAACTGTGGTATGTCTATACAATGGAATACTACGCTGCCGTAAAAGAGAAGGAACTTTTACCATTTGCAAAAGCACGGATGGACCTAGGGAGCAAAATAAGCCAGTCAGAGAAAGACAAATATCATGTGAGCTCACTCGTTTGTGCAATATAATGAAAAACGTAAACGGATGAACAGAAAATAGAGCCAGAACAAAAACTATTTTAGAATATAATAGAAGCAATCCTGTTATTTGCAGATTTTAAATATTTCCTACAACTTTTGTGATATACTATGTTAGTATAGTTTTGGTAATATTATTATATTTTAAATCTTTTTTCCTACAAATATTAACGTTTATTACATGGAATATTATGTTTAAAAGTCTTTCTTGAAATATGAATGTTCATTGCACATAACATCTTTACTAATAAAAGGTTAATATGTTAATTAGACCAGGAGACCTTCTAGATCAGAGGTCCTCAAACATTTTAAACAGGGGGCCAGTTCACTGTCCCTCAGACATTCCACACATGTGCACTGCGGTCACGGGACGAGTTGGCTGCTAAGCAGGACACGCAGTGGGGGCAAACCACCCGGCCGGCCAGATACATGTTTTCGGCGGGCTGCATGTGGCCCGCGGGCCGTAGTTTGAGGACCCCTGTTCTAGATGTCCTTTGGGACAAAGCCATGGTAGTGGGGCCGAGGCAGAGGCAGTCAGGGGTGATTAGGCCAGGAGGAGAGGGCACTTGGGAGCAAGCAGGCCATCAGGGGGGTTACCTGGGGGGCAAGCAGGCCAGCAGGAAAGGCAGACGGGGGGGAGCAGGCTGGTAATTGTGGGCAATTGGGGGTGAGCAGGCCAGCATTGGGGGCCAGTTGTGGGTGAGCAGACGGGCAGTGGGGGGAGGTTGAGGGTAAGACAGATGGCTGGGGGGCTGCTGAGGGTACACAGGCCTGCAGGCAGAGTGGTTAGGGGCAATCAGGCAGGTGAGTAGTTAGGAGCCAGAGGTCCTGGATGGTGAGAGGGATGTTTGACTGCTAGTTTAGGCCTGATCCCAGAAATCATGCCCAAACCAGCAGTCAGACCACCCCTAAGGGGTCCCAGATTGGAGAGGGTGCAGGCAGGGCTGATGGACACCGCACCGCCCCCACACACGAATTTTGGGCACCGGGCCACTAGTCTATATACACTGAGTGGCCAGATTATTATGACAACACCATCAGTATTTCGTTGGGCCACCTTTTGCCTTCAGTACTGCGGTGAATCCTCTTGGCCTTGGCTCCCCGAGATGTTAAAAGGTGATGTGAGGAATCTGACACCATGCCTGATGAATAGCACTGTCCAGTTCTGTGAGATTTGAGGGTTGTGGAAACAGCTGCCTGGTGGCTCTTTTAACTTCGTCCCACAAATGCTCAATTGGATTGAGATCTGGTGATTGTGGGGGCCACATAAGCAAGGTAAATTCTCCCTCATGTTGTTGAAACTACTCCTGCACCATACGAGCACCATCATGGAACACTGTCTTGTTGGAAGACGCCTTTGGGATACGCCATCAACAGGATAGGATGAACTTAGGTATGTTGTGCTATTCAGATGTTGTTCCACGCAAATTAAAGGGCCTAAATCATGCCAAGGAAAACATGCCCCAAACCATAACACTGCCCCCACCAGCTTGAAGGGCTGTACTCATGCATGTGGGGTGCATGCTTTCATGTTGTTTCCACCAAATCCTCACTCTGCCATCTGCTGATGCAACTGGAAACATGATTCTTCTGACCACATGACTTTTTTCCAATGCTCAACTTATCCAATCCTTGTGTTCCTGTGCAAATTGGAGATGTTTTATCTTGGTAACTGCAGACAGCAAAGGCGTTCGACCAGGCCTTCAGCTTCCATATCCCAAACAATGCAGTGTATGGCTTATTTGCCTACACACATCAGGTGGTCATAATAATCTAGCCACTCAGTGTATATAAAGTTCTAAGCTACCCTTGGACCAGTGCTATGATGTGCACTGACCACCAGGGGTCAGACACTCAAAGCTCAGGCATGGAAAAATGGAACAGACAGATGAACCTCAGAGGGAAGGAGGAAGGGGGAAGGCGAGAAGAGATGCACCAAAGATCTTATAGGCACACTAGAGGCCCCCGGTTGGGTCCCTCAGCCTACCTGCAGGGATGGGGTTGAAACCGGCAGTGCGACTTGCCCTGAGGGGTCCTGGACTGTGAGAGGTCCCAGGCTAGGACGAGGGACTCCGCTGGTGCACGAATCCGTGCACCCGGCCTCTAGTTCTTTTTAAAAAGTTCTTCTTGAAATATTAATGTTTATTGCACATAACATGTAAATATATAAAAGCCTAAGCGAAAGTTGGACCAGTGCTATGATAAGCAGTGAGCACCAGGGGGCAGAGGCTCAATGCACAGGCATGGAACCATGGAACAGCTTGATGAATCTCAGAGGGAAGGGGTTGGGGGAGGGCAGGAAGAGATTCACCAAAAATCTTATATGCATACTAGAGGCCTCCATGGGGGTCCCTCCTCTGGCCTGCGGGGCTCGGACATGTCCTGAGGGGTTCCCGATAGTGAGAGGGACAAGGGACCCCACTGGTGCACAAATCTGGGCACCAGGCCTCTAGTTATAGGTCAAATTGTTTTTCTTGAAATCTTGTTTACTGCACGCTGTTGTGCCCAGATTTCAAGGTTCCCAAAGTGCCCACCAGGGAGCCAGTGAGTCTGATGCAAAAGCAAAGAGTCCTTCATTTCGAACTAGTTCGGCTCCCCAACGACACTCCCCAATGCAACGGTAAGCCCCAGTGGCCGAGAGAGAGCAAGGCCTGATGGGATTGTGGGTTTTATAGAAAGGGCAGGGGAAGGGACTGTGGGCCCTGCCGATTGGCCAGGCTCGAGTCGGGTCTTGTTACACAGGATGTGGTCATCTCTATGGCACGCACGACCCTTGATTGTCATTGGTTAGTTCAAAGAAATCCAGGGCGTGGCCAGCAGGGGCCTGGGCTTCTGGGAAGAAGGCACTCTCCTGAGCACATGGCTGCCACCCCAAAAATGGAGGGCCCAGGGCCAGATTGAGGGCACAGTCCTAGCCCCCGCCAGGGTGAGCAGAGCCCTGGTTCCAGGGGCCAGTCCGGTTGCCGGGGGTCCAGCAGATCGACCAGTTCCAGCCCAGACAGGAAGTCCATGTCCTCCGTCTCGTTCCTGAGGGCACTGGCGATCGCCTCCTCCTCCATCTCCTCAGGCGAGGGCATGCGCCCCGCCCTGCCGCCACAGCTGCCATATGGGTCCAGTCCGGGGGCTGCGGGTGGGTGGCGGCCTGCGCCGGGCTCCCGCTGTGGGCTGGGGAGTCGGTGCCCGAGGCCGCCAGCAGCGTGGTCAGGCTGTGCTTCATGGAACCCGCTGGCCGGCCCACATAGGCCCCGCAACGAATCGCCCTTTTAGTTACCTTTTAGGATAAAAGGGCAATGAGGAACCCCTTAGTGTGTGAAGCCTGCTCACAGGTTGTGGGTTTCCATCTGGAGAGAAGGAGCGCCAGGGGCCTTTCCACGGGGAGCTGTCCGGGGGCCTGTCCGCGGGGAGCTGTCTGGCGGCCTGTTTTTGGGGAGCTGGTCCTAGGTCAGCTTTCACAGCCAAGATGGCCAAGGACTCAGCAAACCTCAGCCACTGCCCACTCCTGTCCTGGTAAATAACGTTTTATTGGAACATGCGTTCCACTTATGTCTGTCCGTCTACCACTGCTTTCTCTCCACGGCAGCAAAGCGAAGTCGTGGACATGCAGGTGGAGTGGCCCGCCAGCCTGAACAGCCACCGGCCCCTCAAGGGACACCTGTGCCGGCGCCTCTGCACAGGACGCGCTCTCGGTGGCCAGTTCCAGCGTCTGCTCCTCTTAGTACGAGAGCTGCACGATTGAAAGCTCAACGTCCCCAAAGTGTAAAAACTCAGAAGCCCCCGAGTGCATCAGCCGCCTCCCACTGGAGGGAACCCCTGAACCTGTGCTCAGTTCCTGGCTGTTGGCCTCCGTCTAATCCAGTGGTTCTCAGTCTGCTGGCCCTTTAAACACAGCTCCTCATGTTGGGACCCAACCATGAGATTATTTTTGTTGCTACTTCATAACTGTCATGTCACTACTGTTATGAATCGTCATGTAAATATCTGATCTGCAGGATGGTCTCAGGCGACCCCTATGAAAGGGTCCTTCGACCACCAAATAGGTCGCGACCCACAGGTTGAGAACCACTAGTCTAATGGCTTCATGTCCACCGACTCCTGAGAAACTGCACTTGGTTCTCCGTAAGTTGGAGCGTCGGGGAAGGTGGATTTGCCTCCTTGCCATGACCGAGTGATAGATCTCCGTCCGACCCGACTCCCTCCCAGCCCCATCACACTTCCATGCAGGTCAGCTGACTGCTTCTCCAAAACTGCTACCAGGTTCTCAGCATCAGGGACGCTTCAGTGACAGTTCAAATAGTTTGTCACCCACATACTCCTGTTTCTTTAAATCAATTCGAGGCAGTGGAATGAATACGCAACCAGGAAAGAGGTTTCCCTGAGCGGAGACAGGCCTGGCTTCATCTCCGGGACCTCCAGTGCACACTCACCGCTCACCGCGCACCGAAAGGCCTGCTTCTGTGCCGTTTTAGGAAAAGGGTCTTTAAGTGCATCTTCAGCCCGTCAGCTTCAAGATGCAGAAGATGGCGACTTGAAGGCAGCAACCGAGACAGGTGACCTTCAAAACGGGGGGCAGGGGGCAGACTTCCTGCAAGGGGGGGAGGCGCAGTATGATCTATTGAAATAAAGGGCTTAGACAACATGGGCTGGAGAGGGGGCAGACGTGGGCGGTCCTCTTACCCCGTCCTCCCCTCAGTGCTCGGCCAGCTGACAGAGCCGGACAGTGGCAGAGCTGACCCGCGGGAACTCAGTGGGCAGCCTGGACCGAACCCCAGTACCCCCGCCTCCCTCGTCCTGCCCCCCCACCCTCCCCTCCCGTCTCACTCAGGGCCTCTCACCAGGCCCTCCCACACCCTGGCCTCACTCAGGGCCTCTCACCAGGCCCTCCCACCCCCGGCCTCACTCAGGGCCTCTCAGCAGGCCCTCCCACCACCCCGCCTCACTCAGGACCTCTCACCAGGCCCTCCCACACCCTGGCCTCACTCAGGGCCTCTCACCAGGCCCCTGCCCCTAGGTGCCCTCAAACAGCTTGTGCTGCCAGTTGGAGTAGGAACCATGAGGGCGTTGGGTGCAGAGCCCAGAGGTGCACCACCCTGGGACCCTGCCCCCGAGGCTGCTCCAGGCTGGGGGCCGAGCCCAACTGTGACCGCAGATCTACCGTCTTCACCAAACCCGCTGGAGAAAGGAGCCAGCATTCCAGTGCCAGTGCCACAGCCAGCAGTGCCAGTGCCCCGTGAGCAGCGCCAGGCCTCCCTCGCCGGCCTCACCATGAGCTTTATCTGCAGTTATGCCC
Organism: Myotis nattereri; assembly: GCF_964212035.1. Classification (NCBI taxonomy): domain Eukaryota; kingdom Metazoa; phylum Chordata; class Mammalia; order Chiroptera; family Vespertilionidae; genus Myotis; species Myotis nattereri. The sequence continues at coordinate 20,094,534 of NC_138085.1, forward strand.
ACAGGAACGGGGGCCCAGGCCCAGGACAGTGTACATGGAAACCAAAGCAAACGTGGTTCCATTCCTCACCCAAGGGCATTTTTTTCATTGACGTTTAGGGAGAGTAGAAGGGAGGGAAGGAGAGTGGGAAGAGACACAGAGAGAGAAACATTGATGTGAGAGAGACGCATCGATTGCTTGCCTCCCAGGTGCGCTCCGACCCGGCCAGGGAGCGAACCTGAAACCCACGTACGTGCCCTTGACCAGGAATCGACACTGAGACCCTTCGGTTGGTGGGCCGACACTCTAACCACTGAGACCACGTCCAGGGCCGATTCCAGTTTTAAGAGGATCCTCTGTCAGGAAAGAAACCGACGTTGTCCACGTGCAGAAACCCTGCTGTGCTATCCACATGCCACTCAGGCACGCAGACCAGCGTGAGATATGTTCAGGCTACAAGGCGTCACCTCCATCCCAGGAGCACGCGGCCGCAAAAGCGCTTGCTTACCAGCTGCTGGCCTTTGGGGCCCCAGCCTGCATACTGCAGCTTCGCGTAGCTCACCTCCGGCGGGTCTAGGCTCTGAGGGTCCCTGGAAAACATGACAAAGAGAGCAAAATGGTGGGAAGGAACGGAGAGTTAAGGGCTGTACTTTGTTCTGCACTGAGCCTCACTCTCGCCACCCCCACACACACACACCGCGTCAGGCTCTCCAGGAGCCTTCTCATCGGGACCAGGGCCCCCAGGCGTGTGAGGTGGACTCAGGTCCTCATGCTGAGTCCCAATAGCAAATATTTCCCGGGAGCGAGCCTGCGGAGGAGTCTATGAACCGATTTTTAAAAATATTCAGAACCGCCTGGGCGGGGGATGGGGGCGGCGCGGGCAGCACTGCTCTCAGCACAACACCTGGTTCATTGTCATTTAATGGACTGAAATCCTCAGGGGTGTGTTCATGCATGAAAGAGAGAGAGAGAGAGAGAGAGAGAGAGAGAGAGAGAGAGAGAGAGAGAGAGGGAGAGGGAGAGAGAGGGAGAGGGAGAGAGAGAGAGAGAGAGAGAGAGAGAGAGGATGCATTCATTTATTTTGGTGTTAGTTCATGCTCTCGCCCCATGTTTCTGTCTTTCTCTTCATTTACTCATTTGTTTTAAAGAATCCAGTCCAGGCTCTGTATGAATCATGTCAGGGAAGAGATGGACTGGTAAAAAATGACTAAGGACAAATACAATGATCTGGACTTAACTCCATCCCAAAGCAATGACACAGTCCCTTCTGACTTTGAGTATCTGAGCAAGAAGCAACCAGCATACATCATGCTGACTTTTGCAGATTACATTAGTGAATGGAAGTTTTTTAAAAATATATTTTATTGATTTTTCTGCTGAGAGGAAGGGAGCGGGATAGAGAGTTAGAAACATGGATGAGAGAGAAACATCGATCAGCTGCCTCCCACACACCCCGTACTGGGAATGTGCCCGCAACCAAGGTACATGCCCTTGACCGGAATCGAACCGGGCACCCCTGAGTCCACAGCCGACACTCTATACACTGAGCAAAACCGGCCGGGTCGTGAATGGAAGTTTACTCGTTCTTCTTCCTGAGCTGGGCAAATGGTTGAAAGCTTCCAGACAAAAGGCGCCTTTGGAAAGAGAAAAGCCAAGGACTGCTTTCCTGGCTCCTAACCCTTCAGGCTAAAAACATTTTAAAAATTAGCATTTCAGTGTCCAATAATACATGTTTTCAGAATCTTCCTCACGGTGGATAACATAAACATATAAAAGACCCTCACAGTCATAGCAGAGTGTCTGACACATTGTAGATGCTCATACAGATTAACTGGATAATGAATACAGTGAGTGGAACCTCAGTTCACAAACCTGCTTTGTTCTGGAAGGCTGTTCTAAACCCGAATCCTGCTTTCCTTTAGAAATAATGTAAATTGAATTAATGCCTTGCAGACCTCTAAGTGACCTCCTGTTTGAATATTTCTCCTATACAACACATGTCTAATATACAGTTTAACCTATAAATAAACACCTTAAAAACAAAAAGGACATGAAATGTAAATGAGGATTTGACAAAAAGGAAACGAAATGTACAGTAAAAAAAGAAAATCTACACTAATAAAAGACAAACATGCAAATTGACCATACCTTTGCTACACCTTAAGCTACGCCCACCAGCCAATCAGAGCGACTATATGCAAATTAACCCAACCAAGATGGCGGCCGGCAGCCATGGCGCTGGAGCAAGCAGGAGGCTTGGTTGCCCCAATGATGGAGGAAGGCAAGCTTCCTGTGGCCAGCTCTGAGCTCCACTCAAAGCAACAAAGTTTCAATTATAGAAGGTAAATAAATCCCAGAATAAAAAAAAGAAAAGAAAAAAAGGAGATGCTGGGAGCTTCTGTTGCCGGCAGGCTTGGCCAGCCTAGAAACGGCCATCAGCCCCTCCACTAGGCTGGCCAGGCACCCCGTGGGGACACCCACCCTAAAGGGGGTGTGACCAGCCTGCAAACAGCCATCAGCCCCTCACTCAGGCTGGCCAGGCACCCCAGCAGGACCCCCACCCTGATCTGGGACACCCTTCAGGGCAAACCAGCCAGCCCCCACCCATGCACCAGGCCTCTATCCTCTGTAATAAAAGGGTAATATGCAAACTGACCCTAACAGCAGAACGACTGGGAATCACTGTTCACTATGACACACACTGACCACCGGGGGGCAGACACTCAATGCAGGAGCTGCCCTCTGGTGGTCAGGGCGCTCCCACATGGGGAGCTCTGCTCAGCCACAAGCCAGGCTGATGGCTACCAGCACAGCGGTGGTGGTGGGAGCCTCTCTCGCCTCCTCAGCAGTGCTAAGGATGTCTGACTGAGCTCAGGCCTGCTCTAGCTGGCAAGTGGACATCCCCCGAGGGCTGCCGGGCTGCCAGAGGGATGTCTGACTGCCAGCTCGGGCCCAATCCCCCAGGGAGCGGGCCTAAGCCAGCAGGTGGACATCCTCCAAGGGGTCCCAGACTGCAAGAGCGCATAGGCTGGGCTGAGGGACCCCCGCAAGTGCACAAACTTTTGTGCACTGGGCATCTAGTGTAATAATGAGCAGGAACAAAAGCAAAAAACAGGAAAATTTTCGCAGCACCATTTCCTGAGATGTTAGCAACGTGAGGTTTAGCAATAAACTGACACACACTCACGCATTCTCTCCCTTGTTTGTTGCCTGAGAGACGCGTGACTGATCATACAAGGATCAGCATGAAAGGGTGTGGGTGAAAAGCATATTGTTTGAGATGGAGACGTTTGAGAGCCAACGTTCCACTATAGAAGGATAGATGGATGGATATATCGGATACAGTTTAGTCACCAATGGATGGTTGGTTAGGGTCGGTACAACCTTAAACTCATATAACATTGAAAGATTTGTATTATTATTTTAATATATATTTTAAATTGCACAGTAATAATCTTTTTAAAAATGTTTTTACCAATTTCAGAGAGAGGAAGCAGGAGGGAGAGGATAGAAATGTCAAGGACGAGAGAGAATCATTGATCAGGTGTCTCCTGTACACCCCTTACAGGGGATCAAGCCCCAACCTGAGCATATGCCCTGACTGGGAATCAAACCATGACCTCCTGGTTCATGTGTCGAGGCTCAACCACGGAGCCAGGCTGGCCAGGCCACTGTTAAATTCCTGAGGGCAGGGTCCTCGCTGGCATGAACCCTTCGCCTGGCCAACATTGGGGCTGGTTAGTCGGTGCTGTCTGTGTCTGTGGGTTCAGAAGCTCTGCCTGTGAAGAAGGACTTGGGTACAGAAGTCCTGCCGTGGAGACTGTGGGGTTGACTCGTCCTGAAACATATGTGATGGATCCCACACCCAACTCACAGAGGCACTTCCACATACATGGTCCCACACATACGTCCTCAATAAAGTCAGGGAGAATTTTTTAAATAATAGAGGACGCGTCGTGTCTTCAATCAGTGCACCCCATATCTACACCAGCCCACTGCCCAGGGAGCTCCTGCTGGAGGGGCCCTGGGAGGGCTGCGGGGGTGCGGAGGGAGGAGTGGTGCAAGTTTCCAAGGAACGTTAGCAAACCTACCATTTGTGCGATTTTATGGTTTCAGAGAATTTTCATAAACAAGGCGATTTCCTCATGGATTTTGTATGGGGAAAGGTTTTGTAAGGATGACTCACAATTCTGAAGCAATAACATAAGAGAGTGACACATTTGAGGACATAAACATTTTTTAAAAAATTACAGGACAAAACATGCAATGTTGAGCTGAAGGACACAGAGTGTTGGGGGAAGATGAAAAGTTCTGACACTGAATGGGGTGGGGCTGCCCCCCTTGGGAACACACTACAGACACTGAGCTGTGCAGTCTCCATGGGTGAATCCCAGGGGGTGGAATTCTATCTCAATGAAGCCAGGACAGAGAGGAGGAGAAGGTCCCTCAGGGTGCCCCCACACCTGCTCGCGCTCTCCGTAGCTTCTGCCCTGTCCCTCCAGGCCCTGGTGTGTAAGGGCGGATGTCTGTCGACATGATAAACACCTGTATGTAGCAAGCTCTCAGGGGAAAGCACCCAGAGCCATTCTGAGGATGAGAGGGGTGGCCTTGGACCCAGACGCAGGCTGGGGTCCCAACGACCTCGCTCCCAAGCTGTGTGGTCTTGGGGACTCACTAAACCTTTCTGAGCCTCCGCTTCCTTCTCTGGAATTTGGGGTCAGTCCGCTTGGGTTATTGCCAAGTTTTGTTTTGTTCTTTAATGTGTGTGTGTGTGTGTGTGTGTGTGTGTGTGTGTGTGTGTGTGTGTGGTTAGTTCAGAGAGGAAGGGGGAGGGAGAGAGATAGAAACATCAATGATGAGCCGAAACCAGTTTGGCTCAGTGGATAGAGCGTAGGCCTGCGGACTGAGAGGTTCCAGGTTTGATTCCAGTCAAGGGCATGTACCTTGGTTGCGGGCACATCCCCAGTAGGAGGTGTGCAGGAGGCAGCTGATCGATGTTTCTCTCTCATTGATGTTTCTAACTCTCTCTCTCTCTCTCCCATCCTCTCTGTAAAAAATCAATCAAATATATTTTAAAAAAAGAAACATCTGTGATGAGAGACAATCATTGATTGGCTGCTTCCTGCACACCCCCTACTGGGGACGGAGTCCACAACCCAGGCATGTGCCCTGATCGGGAATTGAACCATTACCTCCTGGTTTGTAGATTGATGCTCAACCTCTGAACCACACTGGCCGGGCATGTCACGAGTGTTAAACGAGGAGATGAATGTAACAGCCCAGCCAGCCCCTGGGTCCTGGCGTGAGTCCAGAAGGGTCACTGCTCTGATGTCACTGCTACTGATGATGACGGGGCCAGGGAGGGAGAAGAGCCAGGGATCCAATTCATTTGTTCAAGTTTTCTCCAAAGTTACATGGTCTGTAGTCTGAAGCACCTGTGATTCAGAAACCAGGCGATCTGCAGTGGGATGTGCAGTGGGATGGCCGAGGGAGTCAGTCCCTGTGGCTGTGCCCGAGGGCCCCGGAGCTGGCGCCTGGAGGCAGGCCGCCTGCACTTTGATGAGTGCATCTGTTTACTTCCTGTAGGTTTCACCTGACACCCCCACATTCATCAGCCTGAAGAGAGCAGGTGCCAGCGACCAGCCCTGCTGGAGGAGTGTGAACAGGCTTGGGGTCTGGCCCTCTGTCACACCCTGCCCCTCGGCTACGTGTCTCACCCCATTCCACTCCATGGAGGTGTGTCCACGCCCTGTTCTCTCCAGTACTTTCGAATGAGATGCCTATTGTGTGTGGATTTCTCTCAAGAGCTTAAATAGCTCAGTCAAGTCTTAGAATAAGTTGAGCTTCTTAACTAATGTCTCCTCAAGTTTGCAATGTTCGGCAATGAACTAAACCACAGGCAGCCGGCGGCCTGTTAACATTTCAGTGGAAGAAGCACCTAATGAAAGGATGGTGCTCGATCCGCAGGGCCTCCCCGTTCAATGACCGGCTTCACTGCGAATGCTCACAGGTTCACACTTGCTGTCACTCACCAGCGTTGGCACAGACGGGCAGCCACGCTTCCTGTCTGTTCCGGCTATGCGTGCTTAAACCACTTGATTTCTGTCTCTTAGAGGCAGCCAGCACCAATTTGCTCTTTTCTATTCAGGCATCTCTTCCAAGGAGGGTTGGGAAAGCAGCCAGCAGGGATATTCGAGGGGAAACGGTAGACAGTTTGGTGATAGGCAGTGAGAAATCAGACCATTTAAACACGGGCCCCACGGACCTGACCCGTGAACTCTGAGTAGCTCTCACATGTGAGCTCGTGGGAAGCGGAGGGAGGAGGACTGCCCTCCGCACGTGAACACGGCCGTCCTCACTGAATGTGACCTTCCAGCAGGCCCACGCCTGAACTTCAGGACAGAGTGTGGTTTAGTTAACAGTGCATATTGAATAGGCCCGTCCTCAAAGCGTACATGGCAGAGAGAAGGCCCAGCCAAGCCTTGGCCCGCACACATGAACGTGCATTATTTGTGGTCCCAAATGCTTTATGAAAACCTGGCGTTCCTCATCTCAATGGAACTCATTTCCTTGGAACCAGGCAGCTTTCTGGCGGCGCCCCTGAGTAGGAAGTGCGAGGGCCTCTGTGCCGGGCTGAGGCACAGGCGGGAAACTCACCCTTGGGATCCAGCCACCACCTTGTCACCAGGGAGTCCGGCCCCAGGTGGAGGTTGCACAGTGTGTTTCACCACAGGCCCAGCCAGGTCTCAGCTGACCGCCAGGCGTGTCAGGCCTGGCCTCCGCGCTGCCCAGCGGATGCCCAGGAGGAGAGATGACCCAGCCTGTGGCCCCATGCGAACTGCAGGTTTATGCGCACCATTATAAAGCACTGAACCTGGGGCAGGCTAGTACATCAGCGTGAGTACAGGGCGAATACGGAGAAAGTGTAAGCTGTTTGGGACCAAGTGACCTTCACCGTGTCACGTGGTGCAGACACACAGCTGTGTCAGGGGATGAGCCCCTCTCTGTTCTCCAAGCCATTCTAAGTGCAGAGCACAGGAGGGAAAGCGAGATCTCCCTCCCCAAGTGTTCTCCCCATGCGGTGAGCGCAGTGGCTGAGGGAACTGGGGCATCATAGCCTCCTTCTGAGATGCCTCCGCTCACCACGGACGCCTCTTCCTCCCCCCTTCATGCAGCCCCCGGCCCCGTGTTATCTCCATCCTACTCTCTGTACCCCTCTTTCTCTCATCTTTTCTACCTACACGTTAGATGCAGACACGCTGGGCTGGCACAGCTACCCAGGGCATTGGCCAACGCACCAGGCATTTCTCCCCAGGAAAAGGACTGATGGGGCAGAGGAGGGAGGAGATAGAGGCTGACGGGATAGAGGAGGAAGGGGACAGAGACTGATGTGACATTGGAAGTAGGATGGGACAGAGACTGCTGGGACAGAGGAGGGAAGTGACAGAGGCTGATGGGACAGAGGATAGAGGAGACATAGGCGGATGGGACAGAAGAGGAAGGGGAGAGTGGCTGATGGGAGAGAGGCGGGAAGGGACAGAGGCTTATGGAACAGAGGAGGGAGGGACCAGTGGCTGATGGGACAGAGGAGAAAGGAGACAGAGGCTGATGGGACTGAGGCTGATTTCATAGAGGCGAGAGGGGACAGAGGCTGATGGGAGAGAAAGGTGTGCACAGAGGCTGATGAAACAGAGGCTGATGGGACAGATGCTGACGGGACAGAGGAGAGAGGGGACAGAGGCTGATGGGACAGAGGCTGTTCGACAGAAGATGGAGCTGAGAATGGAGGGAGGGTACAGAGGAGGGATGAGAGAGATGCTGATGGGACAGAGGAGGGAGGAGACAGAGCTGAATGGACAGAGGTTTATGGGACAGAGGAGGGAGGAGATAGAGGCTGACCGGACAGAGGAGGAAGGGGACAGAGACTGATGGGACAGAGGAGGAAGGATAGGACAGGGGCTGATGGGACAGAGGGAAGTGACAGATGCTGATGGGACAGAGGAGGAGTAAGGACCAGAGCCTGATGGGACAGAGGAGGGAGTGGACAGCGGCTGATGTGATAGAGGATGGAGGAGAAAGAGACTGAATGGACAGAGGCTGATGGGACAGAGGAGGGAGGGAACAGAGGCTGATGGGAAAGAGGGGGGAGGAGAGAGAGGCTGATGGGACATAGGCAGATGGGAAAGAGTTGGAGAGAGAGGACAGAGGCTGATGGGACAGAGGAGGAGGGAGGAGACAAAGGCTGACTGGACAGAGGAGGAGGGGACATAGGTTGATAGGACAGAGAAGGAGGTAGGGGATAGCGGCTGATGGGAAAGAGGAGTTAGTGGACAGAGGATGATGGGACAGAGGAAGAGAGGGTACACAGCTGATGGGACAGAGGCTGATGGGACAGAAGAGGGAGGAGACAGAGGCAGATGGTACAGAGGACGAGGGAGATTAAAGAGGCTGATGGGACAGAGGAGGAGAGAGGGGACAGAGTATGAAGGGACAGAGGAGGGAGGAGAAAGACTGAATGGAGAAATGCTGATGGGACAGAGGAGGAAGGGGACAGAGGCTGATGGGACTGAGGTTGATGGCACAGAGAAAGGTGTGTACAGAGCCTGATGAAAACAGAGGCTGATGGGACAGGTACAGATGGGAAAGAGGAGAGAGGGGACAGAGGCTAATGGGACAGTGGAGTGAGGAGACAGAAGCTGATGGTACAGAAGAGGGAGGGGACAGAGGCTGATGGGACTGTGGAGGGAGGGAATAGAGGCTGATGGGACAGAGGAGGGAAGAAACAGAGGTTGATGGACAGAGGAGGGAGGAGTCACTGGCTGATGGGACAGAGGAGTGAGGGGGTAGAGGCTGATGGTTCAGAGGAGAGAGGAGGCATAGGCTGTTGAGACAGAGGAGGAAGGGGACAGTGGCTGATGGGACAGAAGACAATGGGGAGAGAGGCTGATGGGAGAGAAAGGTGTGCTCAGAGGCTGATGAAACAGAGGCTGATGGGACAGAGGAGGGAGTGGACAGAGGGAGATGGGATAGAGGAGGGAGGAGAAAGAGACTTAATGGACATAGGCTGAAGGGAAAGAGGTGGAGAGAGGGGACAGAGGCTGATGGGAGATAGGAGGGAGGGGACAGAGGCTGATGGGACAGAGGAGGGGGTAGGGGAGAGAGGCTGATGGGACAGACGACGAAGGGTACAGTGGCTGCTTTTACAGAGGAGGGAGGATACAGAGGCTGTTGGGATAGAAACCAGTGGGACAGAGGTTGGTAGGACAGATGATGATGGGACAGAGGAAGGGAGGGTACAGAGGCTGATGGGACAGAGGATGATGGGAAGGAGGATGGAGGGGACAGAGGCTGATGGGTTAGAGGAGGGAGGAGAAAGAGGCTGAATGGACAGAGGATGATGGGAAAGAGGAGGGAGGGGACAGAGACTGATGGGACAGAGAAGGGAGGGGACAGAGGCTGATGGGACAGACGAGGAAGGTGGGGACAGAGGCAGATGGGACAGAGTAGGGATTGGACAGAGGCTGATGGATCAGAGAAGGAGGTAGGGGATAGAGGCTGATGGGACAGAGGAGGGAGTGGACAGATGATGATGGGACAGAGGAAGTGAGGTTACAGAGGTTCATGGGACAGAGGCTGATGGGACACAGAAGGGAGGGGGCAGATACTGATGGGACAGGGAAGGGAGGGGACAGAGGCTGATGGGACAGTGGCTGATGGAACAGTGGCTGATGGACAGAGGAGGGAGGGGACAGAGGCTCACGGGCCAGAGGCTGATGGGATTGAGGCTGTTGGGATAGAAACCAGTGGGACAGAGGTTGGTAGGACAGAGGATGATGGGACAGAGGAAGGGAGGGTACAGAGGCTGATGGGTTAAAGGAGGGAGGAGAAAGAGGCTGAATGGACAGAGGATGATGGGAAAGAGGAGGGAGGGGACAGAGGCTGATGGGACAGAGGAGGGAGGGGACAGAGGCTGATGGGACAGACGAGGAGGGAGGGGACAGAAGGAGATGGATCAGAGAAGGAGGTAGGGGATAGAGGCTGATGGGACAGAGGAGGGAGTTGAGAGCGGATGATGGGACAGAGGAAGAGAGGGTACAGAGGAGGAGGGAGGAGACATAGGCTGATGGGACAGAGGAGGGAGGGGAGAGAGGTTGATGGGTCAGAGGAGGATGTAGGAGATAGAGGCTGATGAGACAGAGGAGGGTGTGGACAGTGGATGATGGGACAGAGGAAGGGAGGGTACAGAGGCTAATGGGACATAGGCTGATGGGACATAGGAGGGAGGGGACAGAGGCTGATGGACAGAGGAGGAAGTAGGTGATGGAGCAACTGTAGTCAAACTACAGCCTGCGGGCTGGATATGGCCCCTTTGAAATGAATAACACTATTGAAAAAAAAGACCGTTCCCTTTGATGTAATGATGTTTACTTTGAATTTATATTAGTTCACACAAACACTCCATCCATGCTTTTGATCTCTCCTCCAACCAGTTTAAGAACCCATTGTTTCTATGGAGTAAAAAGGTATGCACAACCCTGGGATAGAGGCTGACGGGACAGAGGAGGGAGGAGACAGAGGCTGATGGGGCAGAAGAGGGAGGAGACAGAGGGTGATGGGACAGAGGAGGGAGGGGGCAGAGACTGATGGGAAAGAGGAGGGAGGGGACAGAGGGTGATGGGACAGAGGAGGAAGTAGGGGAGAGAGGCTGATGGGACAGATGACGGAGGCAACAGTGGCTGCTTTTACAGAGGAGGGAGGATACAGAGGCTGGTGGGACAGAGCAGGGAGGGGACGAGGCTCATGGGCCAGAGACTGATGGGATTGAGGCTGTCGGGATAGAAACCAGTGGGACAGAGGTTGGTAGGACAGAGGATGATGGGACAGAGGAAGGGAGGGTACAGAGGCTGATGGGACAGAGGATGATGGGAAGGAGGATGGAGGGGACAGAGGCTGATGGGTTAGAGGAGGGAGGAGAAAGAGGCTGAATGGACAGAGGATGATGGGAAAGAGGAGGGAGGGGACAGAGGCTGATGGGACAGAGAAAGGAGGGGACAGAGGCTGATGGGACAGATGAGGAGGGAGGGGACAGAGGCAGATGGGACAGAGTAGGGACTGGACAGAGGCTGATGGATCAGAGAAGGAGGTAGGGGATAGAGGCTGATGGTACAGAGGAGGGAGTGGACAGAGGATGATGGGGCAGAGGAGGAAGTGGACCGTGGCTGATATAACAGAGGAGAAAGGGAACAGAGGCTGATGGGAGAGAAAGGTGTGCACAGAGGCTGATGAAACAGAGGCTGATGGGACAGAGGAGGGAGGAGACAGAGGCTGATGGGAGAAACGACAGAGGTGACAGAGGCTTATGGGACAGAGGAAGGAGCAGACAGAGGCTGAAGGGTCAGAGGAGGTAGGGGACAGAGTCTGATGGGAAAGGGCAGGCCGGAGGGAACAGAGGCTGATGGGACAGAGGAGGAGGGATGGGACAGCGACTGATGGAACAGAGGATGGACTGGACAGAGGCTGATAGGACAAAAAATAAGGGAGGGAGAGAGGATGAAGAGACAGAGGAGGGAGGACACAGTGGTTGTTGGGACCGAGGAGGGAGGGGAAAGAGGCTGGTGGGGCAGAGGAGGGAGGGGAGAGAGGTGGGAAGGGACAAAGGAGAGAGGGGGCAGATAAGGGATGGGACAGAGGCTGATGAGATCGAGAAGGGAAAGGACAGAGGCTGATTGGACAGAGGAGGAGGAAGGGGACAGTGGCTGATGGGACAGTGGAGGGAGGGAACAGAGGCTGATGGGAAAGAGGAGGGAGGGGACAGAGGCTGATGGGACAGAGAAGGGAGGGGACAGAGGCTGATGGCACAGAGGTTGGAGGAAAGAGGCTGGTGGGACAGAGGAGGGAGGGGACAGAGGCTGGTAGGACAGAGTCTGATGGGACAGAGAAGGGAGGGAACAGAGCCTAATGGGATTGAGGCTGATGGGACAGAGGAGGGAGGTAACAGAGGCTTATGGGACAGAGGAGGGAGGTAACAGAGGCTTATGGGACAGAGGAGGGAGGTAACAGAGGCTTATGGGACAGAGGAGGGAGGGGACAGAAGCTGATGGGACAGAGGAGGAGTGAGGGGACAGAAGCTATGGGACAGAGGCTGATGGGATTGAGGCTGTTGGGATAGAAACCAGTGGGACAGAGGCTGATAGGACAGAGCCTGATGGGACAGATAAGTGAGTGGACAGAGGATAATGGGACAGAGGAAGGGAGGGTACAGAGGCTGATGGGACATAGGCTGATGGGACAGAGGAGGGAGATGACAGAGGCTGATGGCAAAGAGGTGGAGAGAGGGGACAGAGGTTGATGGGACAGTGGAGGGAGTGAATCGAGGCTGATGGGACAGAGGAGGAAGGGGACAGAGGGTGATGGGACAGTGGAGGGATGGAATAGAGGCTGATGGGACATAGGAGGAAGGGGACAGAGGCTGATGGGACAGTGGAGGGAGGGGACTGAGGCTGATGGGATAGAGGAGGGAGGACCCAGAGGCTGAAGGAACAGAGGAGGGAGGGGACAGAGGCTGAAGGGACAGAAGGTGATGAAAAAGAGGCTGATGAGACAGATGTGAGATGGGACAGAGGCTGATGGGACTGAGGTTGTTGGGACATAGAAGGGAGGTCACAGAGGCTGATGGGACAGATGATGGAGGTAACAGAGGAGGGAGGGGACAGAGACTGATGGGACAGAGGAGGGCGGGGACAGAGGCTGATGGGACAGAGGAGGAGGTAGGGCATAGAGGCTGAGGGGACATAGGACGGAGGGGACAGTGGTTGCTGGGACAGAAGTGATGGAGACGGAGGCAAAGGGACAGTGCCTGATGGAACAGATGCTGATGGGACAGAGGAAGGAGGGGACAGAGGCTAATGTGTCAGAGCCTGATGGGATTGAGGTTGTTGGGATAGAAACCAGTGGGACAGAGGTTTGTAGGACAGAGGATGATGAGACAGAGGAGGAGGTAGGGCATAGAGGCTGAAGGGACATAGGACGGAGGGGACTGTGGTTGCTGGGACAGAGGGGATGGAGACGGAGGCTGAAGGGACAGTGCCTGATAAAACAGAGGCTGATGGGACTGAGGAAGGAGGGGGAAGAGTCTGATGGGACAGAGCCTGATGGGATTGAGGTTGTTGGGATAGAAACCAGTGGGACAGAGGTTGATAGGACAGAGGATGATGGGACAGAGGAAGGTAGGGTACAGAGGCTGATGGGACAGAGGATGAGGGAGTGAGAGAGGATGAAGAGACAGAGGAGGGAGGACACAGTGGTTGTTGGGACAGAGGAGGGAGGGGACAGAGGCTGATGGGGCAGAGGAGAAAGGGGACAGAGGCTGATGGGAGAGAAAGGTGTGCACAGAGGCTGATGAAACAGAGGCTGATGGGACAGAGGATGAGGGATATTACAGAGGCTGATGGGACAGAGGAGGGAGTGGACAGAGGCTGATGGGAAAGAGGGGGGAGGAGAGAGAGGCTGATGGGACATAGGCAGATGGGAAAGAGTTGGAGAGAGAGGACAGAGGCTGATGGGACAGAGGAGGAGGGAGGAAACAAAGGCTGACTGGACAGAGGAGGAGGGGACATAGGTTGATAGGACAGAGAAGGAGGTAGGGGATAGCGGCTGATGGGAAAGAGGAGTTAGTGGACAGAGGATGATGGGACAGAGGAAGAGAGGGTACACAGCTGATGGGACAGAGGCTGATGGGACAGAAGAGGGAGGAGACAGAGGCAGATGGTACAGTGGACGAGGGAGATTAAAGAGGCTGATGGGACAGAGGAGGAGAGAGGGGACAGAGTATGAAGGGACAGAGGAGGGAGGAGAAAGACTGAATGGAGAAATGCTGATGGGACAGAGGAGGAAGGGGACAGAGGCTGATGGGACTGAGGTTGATGGCACAGAGAAGAGAGGGGACAGAGGCTGATGGTACAGAGAAAGGTGTGTACAGAGCCTGATGAAACAGAGGCTGATGGGACAGGTACAGATGGGAAAGAGGAGAGAGGGGACAGAGGCTGATAGCACAGAGGAGGGAGGAGACAGAGGAGGGAGGGGACAGAGGCTGATGGGACAGAGGAGGGAGGGGTCAGAGGCTGAAGGGACAGTGGAGGGAGGGGACAGAGGCTGATGGGACAGAGGCTGATGGGACAGAGACTGATGAAAGAGAGGCTGATGGGACTGAGGTTGGTGGGACAGAGAAGGGAGGTAACAGAGACTGATGGGACAGAGGATGGAGGAAACAGAGGAGGGAGGGGACAGAGGCTGATGGGACAGAGGAGGGAGGGGACAGAGGCTGAAGGGACAGAGGAAGGAGGGGACAGGTCCAGTAGATCCACTGAACCCTCAGCCACCCAGGTGGTGCTGCCCAAGGAAATTAATGGGGAAAAGTTGAAACAATTTGCTGGAATCACACAGCTGGTACCTGGGAGCAGTGGACTACGGAAAATACTGGAAGAGAAGATATGTTTTTCGGTTTCTTCTCCGCTCTGTTTTCTCTGCTTCCCTCTGTCCACCTCGACCCCAGTGCCGCTTGCGATGTCAGAGACCGTGGCTGCCGAGCGGAAAATGGTCTTGGAGAGCTGACGTACTGCCCCACGCCCAGTGCTGCTGTTTGTTACTGGGATAAAAGACAGCAGATGCTTCTGTCTGTGGCTGGAGGCGCTTAAGTGGGATGTCTTCAAGAGGCTGTTTTTGGGGGTGGGCAGCCCAAGGCCTTCCGTGGTTCCCAGCTGGTGCGACCCGTGCGGACCCACCGGCAGGACCAAGGGCGTGCGGATGGCTCCCTGAAAAGCCGCCTGGGACTCAAGGGCAACTCCGCCACACGCCCATCAGGAGGCAGGTCCCTTGTCGTTCCCTGAGGTGAAGGACAGCAATGCCAACAGAGACAGCAGCGTGGCGGGCAGACTACCTCAGTCCTCACACTGTGGTTGTGGTGGGGCTTCGAGCAGCTTAGCCGAAACCCGGTTTCTGTGTCTCTGTCTCTGACCTCTGTCTGTGTGTCCTTCCTCGTCGCTCTCTGCCCCTCGCTCTGTCTCTTTGTGTGTCTTCCTCTGAGTCCCTGTGTTGGTCTGTTTCTCTCTCTGTTGCAGCACACACACACACACACACACACACACACTCACTCTCACACACTCACACACACACACACTCTCACACACTCACACACACACACACTCACTCTCACACACTCTCTCTCACACACACACTCAAACACACACACACTCACACACTCGCGCACACACACACACACACTCTCACACTCTCACACACAAACTCGTACACACTCACTCTCACACACACACAGACACACTCACTCACACACACACACTCACTAGCTCACACACACACACTCACTCGCACACACACTCTCGCACACACACTCTCGCACACACACGCACACACACTCAACACACACACTCTCTCACACACACATCTTTCTCACATACACACTCTCACACACACACACACTCACTTGCACTCGCACACACACACACACACACTCTGAACACACACACTCTCTCTCTCACACACACACACACACACACTCACTCACTCGCATGCACACGCCCTCCCCGTCGCTGGCTAAGCATCCTGTTTCAGTGTTACCTGTGTGGAGAGGTCTTGGTGCAGAACAATCAGCTCCCCATCCTGGCACCACCGAGTTAGGGTCCACACAGGAGTTACTCTGGGAAGGTCACGCCCGCCTCCCAGACAGTCCCTGCTCCCTAGTTTCAATTCCCCTTCCAGCGTTCTTTCCCCTTAGAGATGATTCCTCTTGAATCGGAACAATGCTGCAATGAAACAAACGTCCTTCTATGAAACCCACCAAGAGAGCCGCCCCCCCCCGCCCCTCCCCCCCGCCCCGTCCTGGAGGCGCATGCAGAGGAACCCCCAGGGACAGCAGCCTGCCTCCCCTTATGCCTGCAAACTCAGGCTCCAGGGCTCCACACCCCCTCACTCCTGGCTTCCCTTTCTTCGAGTGGCACCACCACACACAGGGTGCCAGGGCCCCTGGAGAGTCAAGGGACTGTAACTTGGCTCAGGAGTAAAGGATTTGGGGGTGGCGTGGCCAAGAACTGGGTCTGTTCTTGTGTGAGTCCCAGAGACTCACGATCCCCCCACCCACCGGAGCCTCCGGAACTTGGAGGTGGGAGGGCAGGGCGGGGCAGCAGTGGAAGGGGGGCGGCGTGCCCACCTCTGAGCCCTGGCGGATGGGCAGGAGGCCCAGGATGTTCGCAGCCTTCCTGGGTGTGTCACACCCCAGGGATGTGATGATTTGGGGGGGTGTTGGGGGGACAGCCACAGACTTTGTCTTCACTTTCTCCGAGTTGCACTGTGAGCCCTGAGATGGGAGAGCTGTGTCCGGCCACGCCTCCCGGCCTCCCAGCCTCCCCCTGCCACAGGCCGGAGCTGGGGGAGCCGGGACACGTGCTGCCCCTCTGGAAGGGGACACTGAAGGCGCCAGCTCTTGGGGCAGCTGGGGTATGCTGGCTCGGTGTTCTAATTTCCGTGTTCTCCGCCTTCATCCAGAACCCGATGCTGGGCAGTGTCTGGACTGTGCTGCGCGGCCACGCACGGGGCTGAGGAGGCGACACGGTGTGTGTAGGAGCTGCACGCGGGCGGCCCGGCCTTCGGGGAGCAGGAACTTACTTGAGACGAGATTTAGAATCCCACGATCACTGTAAACGTCACAGGATGCCTGACTCAGAGGCAAGGCTGAAGGAACCCAACCTTCAGTCCTTCCGGCATCAGCACCTTTGTCTGCGCAAAACTTTTGGATCCGTCTTCCCGTCTAAGGCCGCCATTCGATTGGCCATTGCTCCTATCAATCAAAGTCGACCGCACACATTTCCCACTACGATTGGCCTCGGCACCTTTGCCCCGCCTCCAGGCAGACACTCACTTTCACTGGTTTGGGCAAAATGGCACCACTGCCAGTAAGGATGACTGACCTTGATGGTACCAGGCTCTGACCTGAGCCGCCCCGTCCAGCGGAGATAGCTCCATCTTTCGCCAAGCTGGGTCCTCTCCAGGGAGCCCCGTAGCGGACAGGCGCCAATACCAGCCAGCGAGCCGCTCCAGATGCCATCCCGGCACCCGGACCCCAGCGCCTGGCCTGGTGACGCCCTCACAAAGAACGCTGCCCCAAGCCTCGCGAGGCTTTTGGAGCGGACAAGAGGCCCAGCCTCACAGTCGCGCAGTGCGCCTAGTTCCCCCCGCCCTCCTTTTAAAAGAATCCTCACGCAGGGATATTTTTCCCATTGAATTTTTTTTAGAGAGTGGAAGGGAAGGAGGGAGCGGGATGAGAGAGAGAGAACCTCAGTGAGAGAGACACAGGAATTGGTTGCCTCCCAAATGGAACCCGACCAGGGCAGGGGATTGAACCTGCAACCCCAGGATGTGTCCTTGCCTGGGAAGTGAACCTGACACCCTGCAGGGCGCAGGCCGCCACTCTAACCACTGAGCCACCGGCCAGGGCACCCTTTTTTTTCTTCCCTAAACGGAGTGTCTGGAAATGAAACGTTAAGTCACAGGATAGAAACAAACAATGTTTGCCTTTTACCTCCCTGTTACTAACAGAAAGCAGGCCTCCCCGGGCTCCCAGCCTCAGGAATCTCAGCATGGCATCCAGAACTGCCCAGGGAATGACACTGAGTTGATGAGGCGGCCACGTCAGCTGGGATTACAGTGAGATATTGGGGGTGCCACTGTCCCACCAGCGCAATGCTGTGTCCATGCCTTGAAGAAGTCTCCTTCCAATGGCTTTGCTAAGCAAAAGCGTCACTTGAACTGCAAAGGAATGGGCTTTGTATTTTATCAGGAAGACGAGGGAGTTGGTGTAATCTCCTGGGTGTGGACTTTGAAGGCGATCAGGCCCGGAGCACGAGGATCGAGCAGCGCGCACGCCCGGCCCTTCCCCTTCGGGCCCTTTGGGGTGTTAGGACACTGACCGCTCTGGCACTCGGGGCGCCGCTCACAGAACGTGTAGCCACAGGGGATGCCTGTCAGTGTCCCTTTCATTCCACCGACACCCTCCTGAGGGGCCAAGGACCATGTGGCAATAGAATCCCAAGACTGATTCTCCTGAGGCCCAGAAGGCACCCCGGAAACCAGAACCCTGGGGCTTTCACAGAAGATGTCACGGAAATGGTAAATGTACTTACTAAGGGTATTGACCCCGATGGTCATCACACACATGCAAATTAAAGCCGGCAAATGTGTGCCTGGAGGTGTGAGCACAGGGGTAACGTAAGTGGACTTAAAAAGGACTAGTGCCCTGGCGGGTGTAGCTCAGTGGTTAGAGCGTCGGCCGGAGCACAGAAGGGTCTCGGTTCCATTCCGGGTCAAGAGCATGTACACTGGGTTACAGAACTGATCCCCAGCCCTGGTTGGGGCATGTCCGGGAGGCAACCAATTTCTGTGTCTCTCTCACATCGATGTTTCTCTCTCCCTCTTCCCTTACCCTTCCATTCTCTCTAAAATCAATGGACAAAATATCCTCGGGTGCGGATTAACATAAAGATAAAAAATAGAAATAATAAGGTTAGGATGTTACAAATTATTATATATAACTAGAGGCCCAATGCACAAAATCTGTGCAAGAGTAGGCCTTCCTTCCCCCGGCTGCGGGCACTGGCTTCCCTCTGGTACCTGGGACCCAGGCTTCCTTCACAGCCCTGGCTTCATCAGGAAGGTCGTCCGGAAGGTTGTCGGGAAGGACGTCTGGTCTAATGAGCATATTACACTTTTCTTATTACAGATAGTATTCAGATGATATAATATGCATCTGAAACAAAAAAACAGTTCAGGAATCCCCTCCTGCTCCGCCCCAACCCCCACCCCAGCCCCACCTCTCCCTGGCTCCCTCCTCGGCTCTGACCTAAATTAAAAAAAAAAATAGTTCAGTGTAAAATGAAAAGACATGCTTAGGTCACCCCTGGGGAAGGGGACCTCAGCTAAGAGGCTGTCCCTGAGCATGAGTCCTCCCCTCCCCGACTCGTGGGCAGCCTCCCGGGAGGAGCACTGTGTTTTCCCCGGGGCTCAGTGTCTTATGGGGGCTCTGACCACTGCTTTCTGGAGCCCGCAGAGAACTCAGAGGGAAGTATCCGGGCCAGCGCTGCCACTCCTTTTGGGGTGCCAGTCCCGAGAAAGACGAGGGAGGCAGATAATTACACCAGGCCGCCCAGGAGGCCGCCAGCCTGTAGGTGCTGCAAGGAAAAGCTTCCTACGGGCGGCCTGGAGCACAAACACCGTCATTCACAACAACACTTTGTTTGCAGGGCGTTTAAGAGATTTTCCCAAGACTTCTCATAGAGGAGAGCGCATTTGGTCCTGAGATAAGCTGTTCGGCCTTTTCAAGGACGGGGCTGAGCTCAGACACACTGGGCGCAGAGCAGGCGGGGCTGCGGGCTGCGGTTCCCATAGCATCACTAGGGCGTGACCTGGGGAGAATTACTCCCATGTTTCTGAACTTTAATTTTCTCACTGCTGAATGGAGACACAGAGAACAGAAAAGGACAATATACTCGGAATGCCTAGCTTGGTGAGGGCCGCGTGGGGAGCCCTGCCTGCATGGTGTTTGTTATCAGTTATTCTGTCCCGTGGACGCGGTGAGTGGTGACGACGCCCTGACTGGAACACAGCACCTGCTGGTTCAGGCCTTTTCCTCTGTACAGGTTTGGTTGGATAAAATAACACCACAGCCCACCGATGCTGCAGAGAACATCTGTGGACGTGGGCAAGGCCCCCCTCCGCTCCTCCGCCCCCCCCCCCCCACCCAGGGCTGGAAGAAGAAGAGGACACGCAGCTTCGTGGCACCCTGACCTCAGCTGAGGGCATGAACCCCAGGGCCCCCTAAGCCGGCACCTGCCATTGGCGCCTGTTGATCTAACAGGATACCACCGCCTCTGGGAAGCGTCGGTTTCCCTGGAAATGTTCTACTCTCTGGCAGTTTTGTGTGTCACACAGTCCTTTGTTCTGGGCCTGGTGATTAAAAATGGACTCTCACGCGTTCCTGGCTGTGTGACGTTGGAACAGTGACCCCCAGGCTGCGACGTTAACGGCCACTTCCTTTTTCTTATTCTGTGCCTTTTAGTGGGAAGATTTTGAAATCAACTAACCTGGTAACACGATGACCCAGGAAATTTGAAAGACAGAATGGGCCACACAAATCCCCCCATGAGCCTGTCCCAGGGTAACTGGGCTTACAGAGAGGAGCAGGGACTGCTCACGTTCAGAGGACATTTCAATGACTCGCTTCCCGGGAATAGCTGCAGCTCTCAGCTGGTTTAAAGACACATGAGCTGTCAGCGATGCAGGAACTCAGGTTAATTAAATAACCCATGGACATGCAATCACAATTTTTTTAGATCGGGGAGTTTACCGGAATTTCACGGAGCCTGCACGTGAACACGATATGGTGGGTGTTGTGCCCAGATTTCAAGGTTCCCAAATGGCCCAGCAAGGAGCCAGCGAGTCCGATGCAAAAGCAAAGAGTCATTTCGTACCTGTTCGGCTCCCCAACCACACTCACCGATGCAACGGTAAGCCCCAGTGGCCGAGAGAGAGCGAGGCCTGATGGGATTGTGGGTTTTATAGTAAAAACCTTTTATGCATACTAGAGGCCCCCGTGGGGGTCCCTCCTCTGGCCTGCGGGGCTCGGACATGTCCTGAGGGGTCCCGGAT
Source organism: Myotis nattereri (assembly GCF_964212035.1). Lineage (NCBI taxonomy): Eukaryota > Metazoa > Chordata > Mammalia > Chiroptera > Vespertilionidae > Myotis > Myotis nattereri. Next base: position 20,115,225 of record NC_138085.1, read on the forward strand.
GGTGAGAGGGACAAGGGACCCCACTGGTGCACAAATCTGGGCACCAGGCCTCTAGTTATAGGTCAAATTGTTTTTCTTGAAATCTTGTTTACGGCATGTAACATATTTTAAATAGTTTTTCAAGAAAAAGAGAAAGAAAATGCCAAAGAAATGAAAAATGAAAATAAATAAAATAGAGCTTAGTAGAGGCTTTCAAACGAGCAATAGCATTCATGTGTTGGACTTACTGGAGCACCTGCAGTGATTCCGAGGGGACGTGCACACAGCTCTGCAGGCCTGCTGTCTGATGGATCCAGGAGCCGAGGGCAGCTCGGGGGCGGCCCACAGGCTCGGGACAGACCCTGGGACAGACTCTGGGCCCCACGAGGACGCCCCTGTCGCCACAGGCTTGGAGCGGAAGGCCGTCCCTGAGCGCGTCATGGCCGGTGTCCGTCCTGCCGCGGGGAAGGCTGCAGCGCCAAGTGCACAGTGACCACCTGGGCCGCGTTCCGTGGACGCTGGACCGGCAGCGGGAGGTCGGGGTCCGTGGCTCTCACTCCCCATCGGGACCTTCTGTCTGAGCCGAACCCTGTGGCTGAGGAGGTTGCGGGTCCGGGAAGCCCTGGAGCAGAGCCCTGAGCGGGGCCACACAGGGCGGGGCCGTGGCCGGGTCCAGCGCCCTCTGCAGGGAGGAGGGTGGCCTGGCCGGTGAGGGGGCGTCTTCCTCAGACACAAACCCCGACTAGGAAGGCGCCTCCCTCCTGGAGCCACTGGTGCGGGCAGAGCGGGGGTCGCTGCCCGGAGGACCTGGGGCCTGAGCAGGGCGGTCCTCAGCCCGCGCCCCAGGGCCCCGCGGCCCCCACTCGCCATCTTCCCTGCAGAAGCCTCCTGGCTGCCCTGGCCGTGCGCTGCCAGCAGCCACACAGGTCGGACAGTGCCCACACCTCCAAGCTGTTGGCTCCACAGGCTCCTGGCTGACTTCCGGGAGGGGCGGGACTTCCGCGCAGTGGGCGGTACCTGCGAGGGCCCGTTGTGCGCCACCTCGTGGCGGGAGGCGGCAGCACAGGGAAGTGTCAGCAGCCAGGTGCCTCCTGGGGGAGCTCTGTGCTCTGAGCTGGGGCAGCAGGGGCTGCTCTAGCTCCCACAGCAAAGCCCTGCAGGTCCCAGTGCAGACGCCTCCGCCTGCCCCGCCATGGAGGGGCCCTGCTGCTCGCAGGCATCACGTAGGCACACGTGGGCGTAGGGACTTGGAGACCATGCCCACAGGGAATGTGCCCTTGGCCTGGGCGCCTATTGGCCAGAATTGACGGGAAATTTCTACTCAGCTTGCTGTTGCCACTCAACCCCGGGCCTCGTGCCTCCGTGTGCCCTGTGGGGCCTCTTCTGTGGTGTGTTCTGTGCCCCCGGTCCATGCGGATGGGACAGAGTGGCCGTGGCCTTGTTGAGAACGGCCTTGGCCGGTGGACTCCAGGTCAGAGGGGTCTCAGGGTCTGGGGTGGGTGGGCCTCACTGAGTGACAGGTGTCCTGGTGGAGGGAAATGAGACTCGCTGGCAGAGAGAAGGTCATATGACTTGGACGCAGAGATGGGTGGGCGGATGGGGCTCCCAGCCCGGGAACCGAGGACAGCTGGCTCCACCTGAAGCTGCGAGAGGTTTTCCCTGCAGCACGAGGAGGACCAGCCTTGCCCTCTCCCTGATCCCGGGGCTGAGAGTCTCACAGGCAGCGTGGAGAGCTCCGGTCCCTGCCCACCTGCCCGGTCACTGCCTCCTGGGCTCCTGGAGAGAAGCCACAGGAGAGGAAGGGGCTCCAGGCTGGGGCTGAGGAGCAGGAGGAGGGGTGCCTGGGGCGCTGGCTCATCCCTGATGCCCTGGGCACCTCCCATCCTATACCCTGACCTGTGGACCTGGGTTTATATCTGCCCAGAGGGCCTGAGGACCAGGGTGCAGGGCCGTGCGAGGGAGACTCAAGAGCAGGCGTGACAAAGCTCCTCTTAGGTCTGAGCCCACCTCCTCTAGTGCTGCCTGTACTCAGCACCCTCACTACCCCCACCCAAGTCTCTACAGCGTCTCCCTTCTGTCTTACACCCTGGAGCCCATGACTCTTTCTCATGCAATGGTTTCTCTGGTGCTAATTGGGAAGAGGGAGTCAGTCGCCCCCTTTCACAGGAACCAAATGAAGTGAATCCATTTATTCCCAAGGAGTGCTGACAAGGGCTCTGGCACAGAGGAGCTGCTCAGTGAATGAATGCCAGCGCCCTCCGCAGGCACTCAGGGCAGATGGTGGACAGGAAGTTCTGTTTCTCTGCTCCTGGTGAAAGGCCTGGTCGCAAACATAAGACAGTTCAAGAATGACACGGAGGCTGACAGGTGAGAGCTTGGGACAGGGTGCTGGTGTGCACGCATGTGTGCACGAGAGAGAGAGAGGGAGGGAGAGAGAGAGAGAGTGGGTATGTGTGTGTTTGCAGGACATGCAGTGTTTCCTAGGCTGTCATCCTAGAACTAGCTTAGGGAAAATGCATGAATCTATTTTAATGAAAAGGTAAGTGCAAATGTCCAAGCTGCTCCTGTGCCAGCTCACACTCAAATGGAGAGTGAGCGCCTGTTCGCCACACCCCCTCCATCATTGACTCCTTCCTGGGTTTTCATCTGTGCCCATCTGGTAGGTGGAAGGTCAGCATAGAGAGACCCTGTGAGAAGGGAAGGGATACGGGGGACCCTAGGCTGCAAGGTCACCCAACCCTCTTCTTCAGCTCCCTCCAGCCAGCCACCCAGCCACACCCAGCTGTTTTCCCCCCTGAGCCTGGGGAGAACATTCGGGCAGACCCTGGGAGCCGCCCAGTCTCTTCTCCCATCCTTGTGACCATGGTCCTGCCGCTCCTCCTGCGGGTCCTCTTCGGTGCACGCGCTGGCAGAGGGCTCACTCTCACCCTCGCAGGCCCCTGCCATTCAGCCCACCCTACCAGGCAGTGGCCCTGGCTGAGCTGCAGCAGCCTGTGCTGCTGCTGAGAGCCCATGGGTGTGTCCAGGGGCTTCAGAGGCCACGTGATACACACAGACATGGCTAACAATTAACTCATATGAACTTGGGATTCAATAAATTATATTAAAAGCAAAGGTGGTAACCCTGGCCGGTGTCGCTCAGGTGGTTGGGCATTGATTGTCCTGTGCTCCCAAAGGTCACCGATTCCATTCCCAGTCAGGGTTCAGGCCCAGGTTGCATGTTCAGTCCATGGTAGGGGTGTTGGCAGAGGCAACTGGTCAATGTCTCTCTCTCTCTCTTTCTCTCCCTAATCCTCTTTCTAAAATCAATAAAAACATAATAAGAAAGAAAGGTTATAAATACTCAAAACTTGCCCCTTGGCCTTGTTGGCGTGGCTCAGTGGTGAGCAGAAACCAATGAAACAGGAGGTCACGGTTCAATTCCCAGTCAAGGGCACATGCCTGGATTGCAGGCTTGATCCCCAGTGGGGGGTGTACAGGAGGCAGCCAATATATGATTTTCTCATCATTGATGTTTCTCTTTTCTCTCACTCTCTCTCCCTTCCTTTCTGAAATCAATAAAAATAGATTGAAAAAAACACAAAAATCCAAAACTGGTTACTTGGAATTTTTTCCCTGTTACCCATACTCTTGGGGTTATTCAGACCTATCGTACCTGGGTGGAGGTGATATTATAGAGCAGGGTGGACCATACATCTATCCCCAGGTTCGTGGTCGGGACACCATGTCAGCAGCCTGAAATCACCTCTGGTGAAAATATTTGCACCCTAGGAATTGGCCAGTGTTACCAAATCGCGACTTGATTTGTTTTCTTCTGTGCCTGTGGTCTCTAGACTTGAGAAAGTGATGCAGAAAATGTTAATAGTGAAGATTAAACCTGAAAGTGTGCCCTGGGTGAATATTATGACACGTAAATCGTCTCTCTGGTTTTTAAAAAGACCTCTGTAGGCCTTGCAGTGTCAACACATTATAAGAATTGAGGGACTGGGCTGGCATTCAGAAAAGCACTACCTGACTGAGTAGTCACTCACATCATGAACAAAAGAGTGAGGATCTCACAGGCACCTCCAGTTTGTCTTACTTGCTTACATAACAGCAAGCATCACCCAACATTCTCATTGGAATGACACTCATCCGTCAGTTGAGGGCAAGCATAGGGTAGCTATAAATTCACCTGTTTGGCAAAAATCAAGAAGAGCTTTCGAAGGGAGTCAATGGGCTGTGTATCTACATGTTTATATTCTCGTGTGTGTGTGTGTGTGTGTGTGTGTGTTTATGTCTGTGTGTCTCTATGTGTGTCTGTGTTTGTGTATGTGTGTGTGGACATATAAACACACTCCCTCCTCTTCATCTGGTTGGTTGATAAACATGTGGCTGGATGCTTCTTTCCCGAGGTGTGTCTGACCTTTTCCCATTTTCTCACTTTCCTGCTCTCCCCAGGGGGAGCCCCTCTGGTGCCACAGGTGACCCCGCCCTCTCTGCAGGCAGACCTCAGCCCTGAGCAGTCACGTGGATGTTTACCACCCCCCAGAGCACACAGCTCCCAGCCAGTGCAGAGAGGTGGGGTCCTGGAGCTCAGGAGGGCCTCGTTTGGGTGCTCCCTCAGCCATAGGACCCCATGGCACAACCCTGGGAGGACCACCCCCTGGGTTGGGTGGTATGTGAGTGAGAAGTCAGAGTTGGGAGCAACTGGGGGAGTGAGGGATAGGACACGGGGAAGGGAGGGCGATGCCCAGCATGGTCTGGGGCAAGGGGACAGAGGGGATGAGAGGAGGAGCAGAGAGGCTTTGGTGGGGGAGGAGCGTGAACGGTGTGCTGAGCATTGTGGGGTGGAGGTGTCTTTGGGACCTACAAGCTGGGAACAGATCAGGCGGTTCCCAGGAGAGGCCTGGCCTAGCGGTGATGGGAGTCTTCTGGGAAGATGGCAGTGAAAGCTGTAGGTACGACCAGCTTGTCTGGGGCTGGAGGGGGATGAGAGCGGGTGGGGTACACCCCGCGGTGAGTCACATGGAACACATAGTCCGCAGAAGGATGGGTGTAGCTAGTGTGGAAGCTGAGGGAGGGAGGTTCACAAAGGTAGGTCAGCGGGGTGGATGCCAGAGGTGTCAGGGGCTGAGAAGTTGTGGGAGGCAGGCAGACCAGTTGGCCAGGCCCTGCCAAGACCCAGGGACAGGGCTGTCAGGGGGACCTGGGATGAGAACAGTCAGCTAAGAAGGGCGGGCACATTCCAGATCCATTCCACACCCAGGTTCAGGAGAGCGAACACCTGTGGGAAGTGGAGAGAGGAGGGGTCCAGCCCGCACCCCAGGTTTTGGCTTCTGTGATTGACAGCTGGTGGCCTTGGTTAAGCAGGGAGCCCAGAGGAGTCAGGGACAGTGGAGAAGCCTGCAGCCTGGGCAGGGGGTCTAAGGCAGCGACCTCAGGCCTGAAGCTCAGGAGCAGTCAGTGCTGGGGAGCAGGTGGCTCAGCCTTGCAGAGGGGCAGGGAGGGGGCTGCCTCCATGGTGGAACCGGGGAGCAAGCACACAGGGAGCTTCAATGAGTGTTTGTGGAAAGGATGAGGGGGGACCCAGGGACCGGCCAGTATGCGCCCTGAAGAGCTGTCCCAGAGGGGAGAGAATCAGGGGACAGAGGCTGAGAGCTCCCAGGGGTAACCGGTCAGGTTCAGACCCTGCAACAGCCAATGGCGGAGGGGAGGCGGCCTGCAGGGGTCCACCCGCTCAGTTTGGCTCCCATCTTTGGGGAGGGCAGCTCGCAGAGGGGGCGGCTCCCCCAGGGGCAGGGCCTCGGAAAGAAGGGGAAAGGAGGCCACAGGAAGCACCTTACAGAAGAGGCTGGTGAGGGAGGAGGGACACGCAGGCGGCAGCTGGACGGGCTGCCATGAGGTCAGGTCAGGGGGGATCTTCACCTGTCGTCCTCCTCCCTCCTCGGCCTCTTCCTAGTTGAGTGGCCTTGGAAAACCCAAGGATCATTTTTTTTTTTAATATATTTTATTGATTTTTTACAGAGAAGAAGGGAGAGAGATAGAGAGTCAGAAACATCGATGAGAGAGAAACATCGATCAGCTGCCTCCTGCACATCTCCCACTGGGGATGTGCCCGCAACCCAGGTATATGCCCTTGACCGGAATCGAACCTGGGACCTTTCAGTCCGCAGGCCGACGCTCTATCCACTGAGCCAAACCGGTTTCGGCCCCAAGGATCATTTTAAGCTGAGCTCCTGCTGTGATAGAAATCCCAAATCAAAATGGGATTCCACTTAGAGGGACTTAAAATACACCAAGGCCTGGGAAGAGGATACACGGGGAGCCCGGAGCTCGGGCATCGCTGCCAGTGATGAGCGGTGAGGAAATCCAGGACTCAATTCTACTCCAACTCATTTTATTACAAACCCATCTTTGTATTCCAGAATCAATGGCTAATCAGTACAGGTCACAGCACTCGGAGACAGAACACATTTGCACACCCAGTTCTTTGTCAGCACATTAAGGCCAAAGGAAAACCTCTTTATAGAGCCCCGGTCCCCAGGCCAAGCCCATCCCAGGAGAGCACCTTAGGAAACCGGAAACCATGTGTCAGGAAACTGGCCATATACACACTAGAGGTGTGACTCCTAAAGAGAAAGATTGATGCCAGCTGATGTCAATATAGCCTGTCCCCCCCAAAAGGTAAAAAGAGGTAGGGCTGCTGATGGAAAATGAGTCCCCATTGGATGTAAATATGGGCTGTCCCCCAAAAAGGTAAAGAGAGGTTGGGCTGCTGATGGACAATGAGTCCCCATTGAATGTAAATATGGGCTGTCCCCCAAAAAGGTAAAGAGAGGTCAGGCTTCTAATGGACAATGAGTCCCCATTGAATGTAAATACAGGCTGTCCCCCAAAACAGGTACAAAGAGGTCAGACAAGTGATGGAAAATTCTCTCCATTGAATGTACATGTAGTATCCCCCCAAAATGTAGACACATTAAGAGCTGATAACGCACTTAATTTTCACTTCTTTTCAGTTTGAACAGATTTGAAGAAATCAGTGAAGACGGTAAGATTTGAACGAAGAGCATGTCTCCACAGGACTTTTTATGGGGACACAGAAAAATTAAAGTTGAGGGGACGCAACACCCAGCAGTCGAGGAATCAAGGGCAGTTATTGAGAGATATGCGTACAAACACCTAACCGAAGGAACGATTCTTGATGTGTGCGGCTCCATGGCTGCGTCAGTTGTGGTCCAGGCGCTGCTGCTGCTGAAGCAATGGAACCGCAAACACCGAGAATCGCTGCGTTCCGTGTTTCTGCGCATCCTCTGTCCACAGCGGCCCTGGATGCCTGGACTGGGGCCCGTTCGGGACCAGACACTTCATCCTGGATGTGTCCCCATCACAAAGTCCAGAGGATACATCTTCTTGGTTCCAAGCTGAGTCTGGCTTCACCCATTACATCAAATCCGCTAACCCTGAAAAGGAGGGAAAATTGAGTTCTCAGCTGTTAAAGTGTGTGTACATTTGGTGGACAGCCAGCCTGTGGTACATCCATTTGGGGGACACCTCAAAACACATATATTCCATGAGTGCCTACACGGGTATGGAATATAGTAAATTGGGTTTCTATCCCGGGGAGTGACTCAGAAACAAAGACTCAAAGTGTCATCCTCGATGGTGGACACCGGGGGCTACAGCCACGTTAGCGACCAGGCTGTACCCGCCTCTCGCACACGCTCCCCTCTGCACACTGTGGCCTCTGCTGGGAGGGGCGGGCAGGGCTTCTCTGCGCCAGGCGGGGCAGAGCCCATGATGGTAGAAAAGTGAACCCGGGGGCAGGTCCGGGGCCCAGGAGCCAGCTGGAGAGAGGCACAGCCTGAGGCCACCTGCCTGGAAGGCCTCGGGCCCCGGGCTCAGGAGTGTGGGGCCCAGGCCTGGCTCGGCAATGCTCTGGCGTATCAGTGAGCCCGACTCCAAGGTCCACCCAGGGCCGCGAGTTCTTGGTCGTCAGGCCAGTCTGGGCTTCTCCTGGGAGCCCCAGGCTTCTGGAGATGGAGTCAAGTCCGGACCACAGGGCCCAGCCCTGAGAGCGTGCCTTCATGTACCTGCTCACCCACAGCAGCACACACATGGACGCTTTCATGGAGGTCAGGTTACTGACACATGTTGTAAGGGGCACAGCATCTGCCTCAGGGAGTGTGTTTGTGACTGCACTGTGAGCATCCCCGGGCCAACGTGGATTTGTTCAAAGAGACCAGTTTCTGAAGGGTCAGACGTGTGCAGCCATCGTGGGAGTGTGACCCTAGGGTCCGGCAGAGCCTTGTCACTCACCGAAAGATGGGAGCAGCGGCGGGAACACTTCTTCATTCCAAAGTCGCTCCCGGCCCCTCCGGCCGATGGGAGAGGGGGCCCTGGTGGTCAGAAGGGGCGTCAGGAGTTTGAAGGCTCAGGGGCTGCGGGTCCAAAAGACCAGTCACCCACGGCCACGCTCATATTCTGAGCTCCACCTGCTGGTCCCACGCAGCTGTGGCGACACCCGCCTGCTCTCTAAGTTGTTCCCATGACTGACGTTCTCAGGGGCCCGTTGGCGTGGGAGCCACGTCGGGTGACTTGCGTGGGCTCTTGGCAGGGAGCCCCTCCCTGTGGTCCTGCCCTGGACCCGTCGGGCTCTGAGAAGCTGACACTGCCAGGACAGGGGCCACGGTGGCCACGTGCCCTGAACGTCCGGGGCTGAGGCCTCGTCCTGGCAGCCGGGGCTGCAGTAACTGTGTGGTGCTGGGGCTGGAGCTGCTGTGGCCGCCACCTCCCGTGGCCATGGCGGGGCCGTGGAGGAGGCTGCAGGGGAGCCAGCCTCTCCTCCTTTGGGGGAGCCAGTGAGAAGCGCCTCCTGTCCAGTGGTTGGCACTGGGGACCCTGGCGGTGAAGGAGCTGGGGCAGAGGGTGTGGCTGGCTGTTTCTGCCCTCGAGTCCTCAGAACCCCCGCCTTCAGGTGACTCCTGTTTGCCGGCCTGTGGCCTGAGGTCCCAAGCAGCTGGGCTGAGGCTAGGCTGACTGCCCTATTTAGGGACAGGCACCAGCGGGCAGCTGTGTGGGAGGTGGGGGGGAAAGGGGGGAATGGGGTGGCCTGGCTCTGCCCAGAGAAAGGCTCTGAGGAGGCAGGGCTGCCTCAGGGCGCACTGGGTGGGCCTCGGGCTCAGCAGGTCTCAAGTTGGGCTTCACATACCGCCCCGCCTTCAGCAGCTTCCCCCGCAGGGGCTGACAGTCCTTCTGCGGGCACAGAGCTGGAGGGCATCCTCCCTTTGCTACTGGCAGGTGCGCCTGCCTGGCCCCCGGGGGTCAGGAGATGAAGGTGTTTCTGAGCAGGTACCTTGGCAGGTCATCGGGCACCTGGGAGTGTCCTACAGAGAAGAGAGGAACGATGGAGAGGACTTAGTGAGGGCAGGAGGGTTCTCGGAGAGCCCTCCCCTCCCAGGGCCGCCCCTCACAGGCCACATGGCCAGGACCAAAGTTTCCGCTCCTGCTCAGCCTGTTCACAGCCTAGCGTCACCCCAGCTCCCGCAGCGCCTTTGGTCAGGACGCCAGGCCTGGGTGCTGGGTCAGCAGAGGCATTTGAATGGTCAAGGCTGCCTCAGTGGAGGGCCACTCCCTTCAGTATCCGGTCTCCAGGGATGCTTCATCCAGGTCTAGGCGTCACCTGGGGGTGTGTCTGTGAAGCTCAGAAATGGCATGCCATGTTTCTGTGAGGACCTCCGTGTCTTTCCTGCACTTTTCACAGGGTCTGGCCCTACAGGGTGAAGGAGCACTGGCAGAGGGGAAATCAGCGCGCCCCTCACCGCCCCAGTCCCACCGGGGAGCGAGCAGAACCGGCCTGGAAGTGCGGCAGCTCCGGGTGGAGGCATCTCAGGCTCCTAGTGACAGGACTCGGCGCAGATGGAGAGGCCGGGACGGTCCAGTCACAGCTCAGCCTCCAGCTGACCGGGTCCTGCTTCCGGGCTCCACTCGGCGCCGGGGACAAGGCGGTACCGGCGGGCGGACCCAGCATCCTCCCCCGAGGCGAGCAGAGCCGGACCGCGGGCTGCGGCACCTCCCGCGAGACCCGGTGCTTCAAGGCCCCGCCCCCGGGCCCCGCGCGAAGCAGGACGGGAAATTCAGCGGAGTCCGTCCTTTGCTTTTAGAGCGGGAGCTGACGCCCGCGGTCCTGGGCTGCTGCTCGCCGGTTCCCGGGAGCGGGGGGCGGAGGGGGAGGAAACGCTCAGCGGCGGCGGAGTCCCCGTGACCGACTCTGCTGTGGCCCCGGGGGCGCAGCCGGGCTCCCGCGCCTCGCACGTCCCGAGTGACTCAGGCGAGTCCCGGCCGGCGGCACTGCTGGTCGCCGTGTGTCCCTGACCCCGCACCCGACCGCCCCGGGCGGCGTGGCCTGGGCTCCGCGCTGCCCCTCCCCACGCCTCCCAGGCCTCCTTCCCAGCTGAGCGCGGTGTCCCCGCGGCCGAAGCTCAGAGCGGGCCGCCAGGCGGCTGGTGCTGCTGAGGCCCCGGCTCAGCCCGCGGGTCTCGCTGACCCTGAGGCCCCGGACGCGGCCCTTCTGCCCAGACCCGGCTCCGGTGCCTCCTGTGCCTTCGGGTCCCCCCCTCCCCCCCAGCCGCCTCGGGTGCTCTTGGCAGGTCCCTGTTCCCAGGAAGCCAGGCCGCAGTCTCCCTGGGAGCGCATCAGTTCCATGCGGAGCTGTTATAGGGCCCGGGGAACCGCACACACAGTTGGGGCTGCAAAGATCTAAATATACTAATCAGCACAAAGTGGTCATTGTTCTGTGCAGGCGATCCTTTAATTACCGATTCTGTGGCTTCCTCTCAGAGTTAATATGTTGGATAACCTGTTGACTAGAACATAGGAAGGCCGGCTGGATTTTGTGGTGTTTGGTGTAAGTTTTATAAGGCACTGTGGGGTGCACAGTCCTCTGCCAGGGGCTGTACCCACGTGAACGCCGGGCAGTAGACAAAGAGGACATGAGAGACAGAGGCATATAGGAGAGTCTTTTTAAAAAAATATTTTCATTTTTTTTTACGTAGAGGAAGGGAGAGGGATAGTTAGAAACATCATGAGAGAGAAACATAGATCAGCTGCCTCCTGTACACTCCCTACTGGGGATGTGCCTGCAACCAAGGTACATGCCCTGGACTGGGACCCTTCAGTCCGCAGGCTGTTCTCTATCCACTGAGCCAAACCGGTTAGGGCAGGAGAGTCTCTTTTGCAGGCCATGTAGCCATTGCTAACAAGGAGCCATCAGACAAAACAGTTCTTCAAAGTAGCTTCACACAGTGGCTGCGCCAAGCAGCCCTTGCTAATACAGTAGCAAACAGGAGCCATACCAAGCAGCCACCCACCGGCTGGTTAGGAACACGTTTGTACTAACTTAGACACAAAGGCTTCCTGCCCAACAGTGACATCAGTATTTGGGTTATAGTAAGGTACTCCTGCCCAGTGTGTACAGTACAATCTCTGTGTCCTTGCTTAGATTGGCCTTGAACATCCCAGTTAGGATTCTCCTGCTCAGATTGGCCTTGAACATCTGGCGTACCCTGATGAGGCTCCCACAGGCACTATCTCAGTCATGGCCCAAGTTAAACTGTTCTCAAAACTGACTTATCAGAAGGAGGAAAAAGTGTCATGAATGTGACATAACCGTTCTCTCAGGAATAACACTTAATTCACAGAAAACATAACTGCAACCCTAGAGGAGCTGCATGGGAACCACAGGCTTAGATATTTCAGCCAAGAAAGCTGCTGGTGCCAAAAAGATCTCAGAGGAGAAACGAAGTCAAATTAAACTGTTTGTGATGTGAAAGCCATTTCAAACACTGTTTTTAAAGGTTGTCTAGTGCTGACATGAATGTTTGTTTTGATTCCTGTATTTGAGGATTGCAGCTTAACCGCTATGCCACAAAACCGTTTTACATATAAGAGTTGTCTGAGGCAGAACTGTCATCCACCTTCTACAGTGGCCGAATTTGACTGGCTGTTAGTTACTGTTCATAGAAATGTTCTGGAAGTAAGGGGTGAGGGCTCTTACCACCCACAGCTCATCCACTTCTTTGTAGTAATAAGCTGAACTGTTAAGTTTGCAAACAAGCACGACTGTTCCATTGCCAGTAATTTTATTCATGCCTTGGTCTTTTGGGTTTGCACCAGAAATTGGAATTGCTTGCAATTATATGTTTAGGTGGATTGAGCCTCAAAATTAATGATGACATTTACTAGTTTCTTAAAGCACCAAGTGGTTCAACTTTTGATGCATTAGAAATGATATGTTGTTTTTGTTTGTTTCATTTCAATATGCCAGTCATCTGTCAGGTGTGCTTTTTAAATGTTGTTCCAGCATTTGAACAGAAATGCCCTTAAATGTTGAGAGCCATTTACTATAAAGTAAAACTTGTCTAAATCCTTAAATGTGAAATGTGGAGAAATTAGTGAGTAGTAGTAGGAAATGTAGGATCAATATTGTCAGACATCAGTGCTTATCTCTCAGCCCAGTGATTTCCTACAGTTGATTTTGTCAGCAGCTAACATGTAGCTGTAATGTTAATTATGTACTGATAGTGTGAGGTAACTATGAAATGGTAACTAATTCCCTGAAAGAATCAGATCTGGAATGCTCTTTGATGTTATGATTACTTGTACACCTACAATGTGATAGGATTGTATGACACTCATCTAAGGATTCATGGCTCTTCTGTAAACTTCTGATAATTTTCTTCTCGTTTTGATCCCAGCAGCTGGCCAGAATGTGTTTGAATTCATACAGAAATAATATTGATATCTGAAAGCCATGTTGAACTTCTCTGAAGAAAGGGCAACAATGATTGCAGCTGGGGATTTGCAGGAATTTGTTCCTTTCCGTCGAGACCACTGCAGACAGCACCCTAATGCTTTGAACCTTCAGCTTCGGCAGCTGCAGCCAGCCTCTGAGTTGTGGTCGTCTGATGGTGCTGCTGGCTTGGTGGGATCCCTGCAGGAGGTTACAATCCACGAAAAACAGAAGGTTTTACCAAGTTTCTCAGTTTGCTTTTGAAATGTAGAGAGATTCGATCTACTTGTAATTTAAGGCTACCCAGATGCAACTGAGAAATGAGTATGATGCTACTTCTAGGGTATTGGTTAAGATTTGGTAATTTTCATGAAAGCTAAAAATAATGACCTTAATTGTATTACAGTGTCATGGCTGTTTAGACATATAACTCAGGGATTTATAATGAGAGTCACTATGATTATGGTCCATTTAAATCTCTTTTTCTTCATTTAGTACGTGGGACCAGATTTCATGTTATTTGATGGTTAGATAGTCGAGTTAGCAATGGTCCCTGCTGCCCAAAACTTACATATTTCTAGAGGAGAAAGGAAATGCCACATAAGTAGATACAGTACTAGTTTTTAAATAGGGGAATGAGAAGTAAGTGCATGTTAAACAGTCAGTCATTCTCATCTTAATTCCATTTCTGTATCCCTTTTGGGATACCAAAATTTCCAGGAGCGGAAGTCTGTAGTTAGGAATCCAAACCTTTCTCTGCCCTGTTCATTCTGATGGTTGGCACAAGGGCAGGAAAGTGAATGTATATGCAGTTGTGAAGCAGGGAAGTCTGCATGGTTGGTAAGCTCCCCCAGTGTCCCATGTGCACTTCACTGCCCCCTCTGCTTCACCCCCCATATGCTTCATATGTCTTTAGTCTCCCAAGAATGTTGGTTTAATTTTTGGATATATAGGTAAGGTCTAATTTTTGTTTATTTATGTTTTTGGCAGCATAAAATGGTAACGTAATAATAAAATACTTAATATAGAGAATTCTTGAGGTAAATTCCCATTTTTGAAATCCTGTAAGATACAGTATGATACATACACCCACACCCCCTCCTCTGTTAATCGGTGGTACCAAACCTAAGAGTTGGGCTTGGTCTGAGCCTTACTCCACAGACAGAGCAGGAGACTTGTATCTGAATTGCGGTTCAATTTTAATTAATAAATCTTGCTCCATAATGTTGCAAAAGAAATAAAAACTGCTTAAACATGTCTTACATATGTAAATTTTTTAGGAAAGCTGGCAGTTAAGGAGAGGCAGAAATGAAATTGGAGAAATGGATTATGACGAGGAACTCTATGTGGCTGGAAATATGGTGATCTGGAGCAAAGGGAGTAAAAGCCAGGCATTGGCTCTTTACAAGGCCTTTACCGTTGATAGTCCTGTTCAACAGGTGAGTTGATTTGAATTTTAGTATTTGATTGATTATTTAGTGTTTTTTTTTTTAAACAATGCTTTTATCCTAATTTTAACAGAAATAATAAAAACAATATATAATGATCTCAGTAGCTAGATATATGTTTTAACATGTAGTGAAGATAATGGTAGGGAAATAAACATTTCAGTTATTTTCTATATCATCATTTTTTTGCACTGTTCTTTGTCAATTTCATGGTAATGTTTAAACACTTGAGTAATTTAATTAGTTATTGCCGAGAAAATTCATGACTTAAATTTAAGGGTATAAGAATATATTAGCACATGATTATATTTGGTTGCAAAGTGTTGAATAAATAAAAATCAAGTTCATAGTGAAAATAGAGAGTACGGGAAAGGAAAAAAAAATCTAATTTGCTGTCATTGCACATGCTTGGGTTGCTGGCTTGATCCCCAGTAGGGGGCATGCAGGAGGCAGCTAATGAAAGTTTCTCATCATTGATGTTTCTATCTATCTCTTCCTTTCTGAAGTCAATGAAAATATATTTATATATGTATTTATATTTCATAAATTTATATATAAATTTATATGTATATTTATTTATATGTAAACTACATGTATTTCTAACTGATTATAAAAAAAAGAATAGAAACAAATAAAAATTAGTAATTAAAGGGACAGAATTAAGCATTTGCTCTGCCTTTTTAGGAAGCCTTGCAGTTCATCTCCAGTTAATAAAGGAAAACCCTTATTTAAAGTAGAATTCCAGCTAATAAATATAGAAGGACTGGTAGAATTTGAAAATCGCTATTCTGTGTAACCTCTTACTCCAGTGTAACCTCTGATTCAGACAAGGATTGTAAATGGGATAGTAATGCCATTGCGTGAAAGGTGTTAGCATGGCACCAAGGTGTCACCCAAAGTGAAGAAATAAATGCATCTCTACTTTGAAGCTGCATGTTGTTCTCCACCTCCACAACCTGGTGGGTTACCATCACTGATAGGGGACAGAGGACTCCTTTATACCTACAGCTGTAATGTGGCATGGAGACATGATGTCATCTACTCAGTTTTCTTCCCCCAAATATTTGATATGAATATGTAGACCTAACTTCCAGTTATAGGAAGTATGGGGCCTAGAGGATCAGTTTGTAAAATGAGATGAGGAATGGGTGGAGGTATAGATGAAACAAGAACCACCAGAAATTGAGAATTATTGAAGCTGGCTGTTGGAGATTTATTATGTTACTCTGTTTCCTTTGTATATATTTGAAATTTTCTATAATAAAGACTTAAAGAAAAAACCACTATGAGATACAATTAGACAAATCCAGAATATGGGATAGTCTACATTCTGGTCTCCTTAAAGAGTTAGTCATGGAGAGAAACCAAGATGGCAGCATAGGTAAACACTGGAGTTTACTGCCTCGAACAACCACTTCAAAAATACAACTAAAAGACGGAATGGACACCATCCAGAACCACAGGAAGGTTGGCTGAGTGGAAATTGTACAACTAGAAGGGAGAAGGAAAGAGAAAAGCATACCGAGACTCAGAGGAGACGCAGTATGGCAGTAAAATACTATGGTGCGGAGGTGCATGCGGAGCGGGCTGGCGGCTGAGGGCATGGTTGTCGTTTTCAATCAGGAGGTAGTCTCAGGCTCTGAGCTCCGGTTCCAGGCAAGTCTCTAGGGACCCAGACTCATACGGGAGAAGCGGGACTGTCTGGCATAGGTCAGAACTCGAGGGCAGCTTTCTCTCCGAGGTGCTTGCAGCGATTACCAGGACATTGAGAAGCAGAGCCTCTGAGGGCTGGACTGAGAGCAGCCATAACTGCTAGCCCCACCCTGTTGATCCCGTGGGACCCGCCCCGCCTAAGCCCTGCAGGGAAGATTTTGCTGTATAGCATCAGGCAAAGGCTAGATTAGCACCTCCCTAGAGATCCAGGAGCCAGGAAACCCAGAGGTAAGAGTGGAACCATCCAGTTTGCAGCTCCGTGGAACCATAAAGGACACACTCAGGGGGCAGACTCAGTGAGCACCAAAGCCCCATTGAAGCAAGTCTTGCCCCAGAGGAGTGTGTCCAGCACAGAAGTTCTCCCACTGCAGACACAGCTGATACTCACAGCCAATTGGCCTGGAGGTCAATTCCTCCCAGTGATAACTGCAACAATCAAGGCTTAACTACAACAAGAGTGTGCACAAAGACCACAAGGGGGTGCACCAGGAGTCTCCTCCTCAGGTAATTGGGGAGGCTGAACCACTGGGCCCTAGTGGACACTCAGCACAGAAAACCACTTTATCAACACAGGGAAGCATAAAAATGCGGAGACAAAGAAGAAGGACACAAATGACAGAAATGGAGGAAAGCAAACTACTGGATATAGAGTTCAAAACCACACTTTTAAGGTTTTTCAAGAATTTTCTAGAAACTGCCGATAAACTTAATGAGATCTATAAGAAATCTAATGAGACCCTCGAGGTTGTGATAAAGGACCAACTAGAAATTAAGCATACACTGACTGAAATAAAGAATATTATACAGACTCCCAACAGCAGACTCTCTAGCCTTGATTGCAAGAATCAAGTCCACGATTTGAAATATGAAGAAGCAAAAAACATCCAACCAGAAAAGCAAAATGAAAAAAGAATCCAAAAATACGAAGATAGTGTAAGGAGCCTCTGGGACACCTTCAAGCGTACCAACATCCGAATTATAGGGGTGCCAGAAGAAGAGAGAGAACAAGATATTGAAAACCTATTTGAAGAAATAATGACAGAAAACTTCCTCTACCTGGTGAAAGAAATAGACTTACAAGTCCAGGAAGCGCAGAGAAGCCCAAACAAAAGGAATCCAAAGAGGACCACACCAAGACACATCACAATTAAAATGCCAAGAATAAAATACAAAGAGAGAATCTTAAAAGCGGCAAGAGAAAGACAGTCAGTTACCTACAAGGGAGTGCCCATACGACTGTCAGCTGATTTCTCAACAGAAACTTTGCAGGCCAGAAGGGAGTGGCAAGAAATATTCAAAGTGATGAATGCCAAGAACCTACAACCAAGATTACTTTATCCAGCAAAGCTATCATTCAGAATTGAAGGTCAGATAAAGAGCTTCACAGATAAGGAAAAGCTAAAGGAGTTCATCACCACCAAACCAGTATTATATGAAATGCTGAAAGGTATCCTTTAAGAAGAGGAAGAAGAAGAAAAAGGTAAAGATACAAATTTTGAACACCAAATACACATCTATCAACAAGTGAATCTGAAAATCAAGTGACTAATCTGATGACCAGAATGAACTGGTGATTATAATAGAATCAGGGGCATAGAAAGGGAGTGGACTGGCTATTCTTGGGGGGCAAAGGGGTGAGGGGGATGTGGGAAGAGACTGGACAAAAATCGCACACCTCTGGATGAGGACAGTGGATGGGGAGTGAGGGAAGTGGGTGGGGTGGGAACAGGGTAGAGGGGAGTTATGTTGGGAAAAAAGAGGAACAAAAGTAATAATCTGAACAATAAAGGTTTAATTAATAAAAAAAAGAACAGTAGTAGAAAGCAAAAAAAAAAAAAAAAAGAGGCATGGAGGGGGAAAAAGGTGGGGCCTATTGTAGGTTAAAAGAGACTAAAGGACATCACCAAATGCAATATATTTTGCACCATTTTGAATGAACTTTGATTGAGTCCTGGTTCTAGAAAATTGTCTTAAAAAAACATTTTGGGGAAAATTTGAAAAAGTTGCAAATGGACTGAATATTAGGTGATGTTAGAAAAATTTTTTCTTAGGCAAGATGATGGTTTTGTGGTGTATAGGAGAGAATATTTATTTTGGGGAAATGCATGATGAAGTCATGATGTGGGGGATTTTCAGGTAGTCATCATCCCCCAGTCAAATCCCTCACATGCACATAAGCAGATATGGCATATTGGAAACCACTGTTAGATTTATTTGTTTATTTTTAAAACATTTTTTATTGATTTTAGGGAGGAAGGGAGAGGGAGAGAGAGAGAGAGAAACATCAGTAACATCAATGGTAAGAAGAGAATCATTGATCGGCTGCCTCCTGCATGCCCACTACTGGGGACTGAGCCCGCAACCTGGGTATGTGACCTGGACTGGAATCAAACCCAGGACCAGTCCGCAGGCCGATGCTCTATCCACTGGCCCAAACCGGCTAGGCCTTAACAACTGTTAGATTTAGATGAAACAGGTGTTCACTGTATTATTTCAACTTTTCTTACTGAATATTTTTAGAATAAAAAGTTTTCGGGTGGGGGAGAATATATCTATAGCAGTTGAATTAATTATTGGGCTATTGACAAGAGATTTCAAGACTTTTTGACTAATGTTAAATTCCTTAGTGGTAAGCACTGCAATCTTGGTACCTGGACATTGCTTTTTTGTGTTTTCCCCCATTAACTGTTTCCTGATGAACATTGTACCCTTCTAACAATATACTGGGAACGATAAACTGAATTATTCCTAAACTTGAGGGCATGTGTAAAAGCATTTCTGTCCAGGAGTGTTGAAGCCAGTGACCATTTTTTTAAAAATATATTTTTATTGATTTCAGAGAGGAAGGGAGAGAGATAGAAAGATAGAAACATCAATGATGAGAGAGAATCATTGATCGGCTGCCTCCTGCACGCCCCCTACTGGGGATTGATCCCGGAACCTGGGCATGTGCCCTTGACTGGAATCGAACCTGGGACCCTTCAGTCTACAGGCTAATGCTCTATCCACTGAGCCAAACCAGCAAGGGCCCCAGTGACCATTTTGATGATATTTCCGCCCCCCCTGCCCCCCCGTAACCATATGGTTAGTGTAGTTGTGAAAGTGGCATGATGATATCCAACAAGGGTTTTTTTTTAATATGTATTTTTATTTTCCAGAGAGGAAGGGAGAGGGAGAGAGAGATAGAAACATCAATGATGAGAGAGAATCATTGATTGGCTGCCTCCCGGGGATCGAGGCTGCAACTCAAACATATGCCCTGACCTGGAATCAAACTGTGACCTCCTGGTTCATTGGTCGATGCTTAACCACAGAGCCATGCTGGCCGGGCTCAAACTCATTCTTTGCTTCTATGTTTCCATCTTAAATTCTCCAAAGGATGATTGCATGTTTACTAGATTCCATGGATGTGCAGTTAGATGAATTGTCTCTTTTGTCTCCGTTATCTTAAGACTGCTTGTAAATAGAACGATAAGATTTTTAATTTCAGTCCTTTTGGTCTGGAAAACATA
This sequence comes from Myotis nattereri, assembly GCF_964212035.1. Classification (NCBI taxonomy): domain Eukaryota; kingdom Metazoa; phylum Chordata; class Mammalia; order Chiroptera; family Vespertilionidae; genus Myotis; species Myotis nattereri. The sequence goes on from NC_138085.1 coordinate 20,134,649, forward strand.
TTGTTCTTTAGTCTTCTTACTATATGCGGGAAGATATTTTATATTTTGGTTAGGAATCAATACCAGGTGTATGTGACTCAGATTTAGTTAAACAAATAAACAGATAACTAAAATGCTGTATGCAGATGAATTAAAATGCCACATAATACCTGTGTGTCCACAGTGTGGTGAGAGTCAGGGGACTGGCTCTGAAGGAAGGATTTCTCAAAGAAGTTGCTGATTGAACTGGAAGTTGGTAAAAGAAGGGCATTCTAGGCAGAGCGAATCAGCCAAACTATTTATGGAAAAACATGATGTTTTTAAGTTCAGAATGGATGTACACAAGGTTTGGGTGTGGAGAGATGCTTGCAGGTGCTGAGTGGATCCAAACTGAAGGGCCTTGTTTGTACCTGGGAACTTGAAATTTAAACTGTACACAGAAGGAGCCTGTCAAGGATGTTAAAATGGAAAGTACATCTTCAGTTCTGTATTTTGAGAAGATAGGACTTTGGTGGCAATGTGTAGGATGTGTAGGATTGGCTGGAGAGTAGAGAGACTGTTGTCAAGGATACTGTTCTATGATAGTTCAGGGGAAAAAGATTGGCTCTGAAGAGAGAAGACAGAAATGAGAGACAGAGCTGAGGGAATGTGTAAGTCCTGAGACATCAGGAGTAAGGGAGAGTATGAAAATACTATTGGGGTGGGGTGGGGATGGGAGTGGCCCGGAAGAGATTAATGTGGGGAAAGGAGGACCTATGTAATACTTTCAACAATATAGATTTAAAAAATAAAAATAAAATAAAATACTATCTGCTTTTAGAGACTGGGAGGATGGGATTTCATAAAAGGAAGCTGAGTCAATAATAGGTACATGCCGGTTTTTCCTAAATTCAACAACCACAGATCAGACAATTCAATTTAAAACTGGACAGAGGGCTTGAACGGACATTTCTCTAAAGATATGTAAATGGCCAATGAGCACATGAAACAGTGCTCAGCATGTTTAATCATTAGGCAAATGCAAATCAAAACCACAGTGCGATACCATGTCATACCTACTGAGATGACTGATTTATTAAACAATGAAAAAAATAAGTGAGGATGTTGAAACTGGAACCCTGTGATTACTGGTGGAAAAGTAAAAAATGCCACTGTGGGAAACCATTTGCTGTTTCTCAAAATATTAAACCTAGGCAGGGTGGAGGGGATGAATGGGGGATAGAAAGGGACATCTATAATAATTTCAACAATAAATTTCAAGATAAATTAGGGGGGGGGAGTTAAACCTAGAATCACCATATGATCCAACAATCCCCCTTTTGATTATATATACACAAAAGACAAAAGCATCGATCAGATGCTCAAACCTCAGAGGGAAGGTAGGGGAGGGTGGGAGTAAGGGATCGAGGTCAACCAAAGGACTTGTATACATGCATATAAGCATAACCAATGGACACAGACCCAGGGGAGTGAGGTCATGAATGGGAGTAGGGTCGGGGCAATGGGGGGATAATGACATATGTAATTCCTTAATAAAAAAAAATGTTGAAATAAAAGGAAAAGATTTGAAAGTGGGGACTCAGTCGAACACCAGTGTTCATAGCAGCATTATTCACAATAGTTGAAATTGGAAACAACCCCAGTGTGTATGGAGAGATGACTGGATATACAATATGTGGTATATGCCTACAATGAAATATTTAGCCTTTAAAATGAAGGAAATTCTGAGATGTGCTACCACATGGATGAACCTTGAGGATGTTATACCCAACATAACATAAATACTGTATAATTCCACCTTCATGGGGTACTTTGCTTTGAATAGGTAAATTCATAAGGACAGAAAATATAATAGAAGCTGAGGGAGGGAGAAAGGGGGAGTTGTTGAATTGGCAGTTTCTGTTTGGGATAATGGAAAAGTTCTGGAAATGGATAGCATTGAGGTTACACAACTTTATGAATGAATGTATTTAATGGTACTGAATTTGTACACCACGAAATGGTTAAAATGGTAAATTTTACATTATGTATATTTAACCACAATTAAAAAACCCATAAAATACCATGAAATAATTTCAAGTAAGTGATTGTTAGGCATGCTGGTGAAAGTTGAATGGCATTTCCTAGTTTATGTTTTGCAAGATGAAAGGGAAAGTTTAGTTTTTCTAAAGATATTTTTCTGACTGTCTAAGAATGATAAGATCATTAAGAAACCTGTAGGTTATGAATAGCTCTTCTGGTAATCTTTAGTTTTATAAAGGACATAAGGTCAATACAGGTTGAGCCACGGTTTGAGGTCACTTTTGTGGCAAGGCTTCTAGCTAGTTGATTTTTAAATTTTTGTCTACTCTTTTCTTAAAATTTATTTACACACATACTTTATCTTATAATATTTATCATTCATTTGTTTAATTTTATTTTACCTTTTTTAGTTCCCATGGTGCATGTGTTGAGCTGGTGAGAAGGTAGTATATAGCTATATGTCATTATTATTTATTTATTTATTTTTAAAATCTTTCCTTTTGAAAGTATTATATATGTCCCCCCTTTTTTATTGTCCCCTTCTAGCTCACCACAATTCTTATTTAGATATGATTTGTTAATAGGCTATTATTTAGATGCAATTCTTAGATAAGCATTTTGTTTTAATTTTAGGCATTTATCATATCACAGGGTAAGTCTGAAAAAGCCTACAATAAGTTTCTTTTTGGAATTTTATTGAACTTTTTGATTCCAAATGTATACCTCTTTTTTTGTTGTTCAAAACAAAATGAATAATGGTGGTTTTGTCTAAGCATTTTTATATTATTCATTAAAGGAAGAGTCCACATCTCTTTCCGTAGAAGGTGCTGTGGAGACTGTGGAAATGACAACAAAGAGCCTCAAATCTCGTGGAGAAAGTGCTTTGGAGACTGGAAATGACAACAGAGGATTTAGAAGATCACTAAAGTCATTTAGGTGTTTTGATATTCCTTTCATTTTCCAGCATTGTGATTACTTAATTTTTAAAATGTTTTAATTGATTTCAGGGACAGGAAGGGAGAGGGAGAGAGATAGAAATATCCTTGATGAGAGAGAATCATCAGTTGGCTGCCTCCTGCACACTCCCTCCTGGGAATAAAACCAGAAACCTGGGCATGTGCCCTGGTCAGGAATTGAACCATGACCTCTTGGTTCATGGATTGATGCTCAACCACTGAGCCACACCTGCTGGGCCAGCATTGTGATTTTTTTTTCATATTCTTAGATCAACTGAATATGAAAATGGAACTTGAATTGCTTTAATTGAATTTTTTTATTGTTTAAAGCAGCGGTTCTCAACCTGTGGGTCGTGAGCCCTTTAGGGGTCGAATGACCCTTTCACAGGGGTCGCCTAATACCATGGGAAAACACATATATAATTACATATTGTTTTTGGGATTAATCACTATGCTTTAATTATATTTAATTTGTAACAGTGAAAGTGGGGGTCAACATAACATGAGGAACTATATTAAAGGGTCGCGGCATTAGGAAGGTTGAGTTTAACACTGGTTTAAAGTATTACATATGTCTCCTTCTCCCCTCATCGACCCCTCCTTGATCACTCCCACCCCCCTAATTACAAGGAGGCATGATTTAAAAAATCAATATCTGTTTCTTCTTCTCGGGATTGGGATTATTTACTGAATTCAGACCACCACCAGAAGGTTGAGTCTCACCTTTTGAACAGATCTTTATGTCTGAATCTTTTGGAAAGTTTCTCAGATGAAGGATGAAGACTTGTCACAGAATCTTAGTCTGGATTCTTCTACACTTCTCTCACATACCTGCAATCTTTTTCCTACTTCACTGGGTCTCTGAGGAGCCTAAATGGAATACTCTGATGGGAGAAGGAATTCATTCACTTGTTGACGCCCCTTGTTCAGTTGGCAAGGTAAATACTGTGTGTAGAGTGAAAACTTCCAGGAGTGCTCAGGTGACTCAGACGTTGGCCTTAAGAACCCAGAGCATTGTTTGCAAAACCTAGAATTGTTTGAAGATACTGGCTATGTAAGGGCTTGTGAGTCATCTTTGTCCTAAGATCAGTAGGAAGTCAGGAAACATGGTAAACACTGGGGGTGACCCGAAGAGCATTTCATGTTGACAGGCTGACTGCCTGCACTGTGGTGGAAGGTCTATAACAATACCTGCTATGCTGTAACAATACCTACATTCTAGTAGTGCTTACAGTTCAGATAACTGCAGTTTAGCTACATAAATTGTCAACCAGGCCAGGGAACCATGACCCCCATTAGTGATGAGAAAACCTGTCAGTGTGTTTCCAAGACCCTGACGCTTGGTTCGCTGTGGGCTCTCTGCTGCACTTGTGCTGTTGCCTTCGGTGTCTGTCAGGTTCCTGGTGGATCTACGTTTAAATGGTGCTAACACTGCACTCTCACAGCCTGGCCAGCACTCTGTTTAACACTGAATTCTAAAGGTCACACACTTGGGTATTGTGACCGTTGATAATAAATAAAATTGAATGGAATAAAAATACCAACATCTGAGTTAATATTACAGAACGTTTTCTAATTTTTGTGATCTTCCTTGAGATAAAGAAGTTGTATTCTGAGACATGGCACTTTTAATTTTTTTTTTTTATTTCTCTTAGGACAAATCATTACTATCGTGAAAACTGTTTTATAATGAAATGATTTCCAACCCTAATCATGGGCTCTGGTATTTTTTACATATTTTATTTAGTTTTAAAACTTCACAGTGAATTAACTGGTATTTCCCCATTTTCTGGAAGAAAATATTGAGGCTCTAGAGATGGTTTGTTCAAGATCAACAGCCAATAGGTAATGGAAGAGAACCGAGATCACAGTGTTTTTACAGTAGTTTCACCTGCACAACATCTGTCTAGCAAAAGTAGTTGAGGTTGCACTTACAATACTGGGCACAGGAAAGTCCAGAAATAGAATAAAGGGGCTCTGGATTTGATTATCTTTTTTCTCATAAGTGTTTTTAAATGGGAAAGTTCTATTGATGATTGCTAACTGTTGGGGGTAAATATTGGAATACCTTCCTAGTTATTTGTATTTTATATGTTCTTGTTGTTGTAGGGACTTAAAAATGGAGTTTTACTTAGATCATTACTGCAAAGATTACACAATGCTTTTCAGAACAACTGAAGAAGTATGCACACTTGATCAAGGTAAGCAACTGTGTCATTAAAGGTTTTGTGAACAGTATGGTGACATTTGCTTGTATTTCGATTATGTTTGGACTCTATGTTATAAACTCGCTTCTAAACAACATCAAGTACAGGCCAGCTGATGGGGTGTCAGGTCCTGTCACTTGTCTTGTACTCTCGTTCTTGAGGTCCCTTCCTTCCTCTCAGCCTCTCTCTCGCATTCTGTGTGTGTGTGCGTGTCTCTGTCTGTGCCACTGACCTGTTGTTCTGTCTGGAAGCTGAGTCCACACCCTTTTCCTTACCACTTTAGCAAGTCTTGGTTTTGGTATGTTCTCCACTTTGTTCTGAGAGTGTTTTGATCTGAGAAAAGATACGGCATATCGTGCTACTTTATTGTAACTTCTAGACATAAGCTGTCAAGTGCCTTGAGTGGGATAGATTTCCACCTTGACATTCCTGATACAACGATTCTAGTGTGAAGCCATCAAGGTTAGCAGCAAGAGTACTAAGCCCCATTGACTTCGGGGCCTCCTGATCCCATGTGTGCTCTGTGACCTGTCAACCTCTAGTATCGCCAGGTCCCTAAGCATTCTCTACGGGCAGACCGAAGGATCTTTTGAAAATGTCAATATGATCATGTCTCTTCTGAAAACTGCCAGTGGTCTCCTATGGCCTTTAGAAATGAGTCCCAAATACTTAGCGTGTCCGTCCAGGCCGACCATGATCCGACCTTAGCTCCTATTGCAGTCTTGTCTCTCCCTCACCCCTTTTCTGTGGTCACACTTTGAGATCCTCATTGGCATCACACTCTGCCAGCCCAGCTTAGAGCTGTGCCATGCCCTGTATCCCGACGTCTCCCTCTGGAGTCGGTGGAAGGCTGGTGTACTTTCCGGCATCTCCCATCTTTCCCCTGTCTTGCTCTCTGCTCCCATTGTTTTTTGTTTTTGTTTTCGTGTTTGGTGTTGTTGTTGTTTTGCAATACCATGAAATGCTACAACCTTGTCCACCCTCAGGAGTTTTAAGGATCTCATTCAGTGTGGAAGCTGAGAATTATAAGCAGCAGAATAGTGATGCAGCTAACAGTAGGGACTTGTCTTTCTCACAAAAGAACAAGTCCACAGGTAGGTGGATCCAATATTGAATTCAGCTGCTCAGTGATGTCAGGGTAAGCTCCCAGCATCAACGAGAGGAAAAAAATCCTCTCCTCGCTGTTGTGCTTTATATCAGGGAGGAACTTAGTGTCTCAGAAATCAACTATGAGACTCTTGCGTGAACCCTTGGGCAGAACGGGCCAAATTGCAAGGGACATGGGGCAGTTTAGTGTCAAAGTGCTCCCGAAGGAGGTGCCTCAGCCCAGGAGGAGGTGGTGAGGGGAAGGGCAGTGGGGACGTGTCAGATGGAGAGCTTCCTGTTTCTACTGTGATCACTGAGGGCCCCGTACATTTCTTCTGTGTGGACTTGTGGAGGACAGGTGTCCCGAGATTCAGCGATGACTGTTTCACAACAGTTGCCTAGTGTTTTGAAGTACACTGTCTCATAGGGTCCATATTATCCACATAGAACTGGTTAAACATATATGTTTTCATTGATCTCAGAGAGAGGAAGGGAAGGGGAACAGAGAGAGCAGGGGGGTGGAGGTGGGGGCGGTGAGGAGGCTGGGGAAGGGGAGAGAGAAACATCAATGATGAGAGAGCATCATCCGTCTCATAGCCCCTAGCGCGCAACCCCAGTATGGGCCCTGACTGGGAATGAAACGGGGATCTCTTGGTTCCGGGGTCCACGATCAAGCACTGAGCCACGCCAGTCGGGCAGCCACATATCAATTTAAAATGAAACTTTTTTTAATTCAAATTTAGTAAAACTTAAAATTCACTGAGACATTTAGGTTTCTCCTGTTGGATACCTGAGGAGTGTTGGCTTGGTGTATTGACCAGCTAGCTGGTTTTCCTTGAAAGCAAATATGAAATGAAAGAAAGGAAATGTGTCTCCCCTCAGAGCAAGAGTACTGCTCACATGAGAACGATGAGCTTTGGATGAGTGGGCCACAGCACTGAATGGATCCCTCTTGCACAGCGTGCCTCCTTTTGAAATACTCACCAGTGGCATTCCTTTGTCCTTTTCTGCTTAGAATTTTCTGACATGGTGGTTTTCATTTTAATTATAGATTGTTCCCGTGGTGGTGGTGTCAGTGAACTATGGCCCCTCGGGTAGAACCAGGGCTGTGTACCTTGTTTCCATACCGTCCTGTTCCAGTGGAACCATTTCCTCTCCCTAAGCTGAGTTTGACTGGTGAGTTAAATTCTGGGCTCATGGAGGAAGGGAAATGATTCAGGAAGTGTTTAGTGGAGGGAGTTGTTTTGAGTTACTCCTGTTGCAACCAAAGCAATGCTCTTGCTATCCCTAGTGATTTTAAGTATGGTTGAGAGCTAGTCTACTGGTTGTTTCTGGCCAAATAGCAAATGCATCTAAACAGCGAGGGAAGTAGAATGCCCCCCATTAAGTAATTTTTCCTTTCCTGAGACCATTTCAAGATACAAATTGGCACTTGGGAAAGTTTAGAAAGATATGATTGAGTCTGGCCAGTGCTGCACGGTGGTCGAGCGTCCGCCTGTGAAGCAGGCAGGAGTGCACAGTTGGTTTGATTCCGGGTCAGGGCACAGGCCCGGTTGCAGCCTGGATCACCGATAGGGGTCGTGAAGGAGGAAACCGATCCATGCTTCTCTCTCATGGTTTACGTTCCTGTCTCGCCCTTTCTCCCTCCCTGAAATCAATCAAAGTGTATTTTTTAAAAATATATACTGAGTCTAGCCCCGGCTGATGGGGCTCATTGGATGGGCATCTCCCCTTGCACTGAAAGGTTTCCGGATCAGTTCCCAGGGAGGGCATGTGGCAGGGTTTTGCGGTCAGTTCCATGTCGGGGTGGGCACGAGGCGGCTGGTGCACCTCTCATCTGTGTTCTCTGCCTCTCCCTTTCTCTCTCTACTGTCTATGTCTATATATTGGAGGTATGATCCTTGTGTCAACCAGAACCTATACATGAAGCAAAATGAGAAGAAACTGTCACTTCTGGTAGTTTCACTGCTGACAGTTCACCAGTGTGAACATTCTGGTGTATATATTTCCAGATTTTATTTCCCCATTTTATCAGTGTATACGTAGTTATCAGAGGAAATTAAATGTTTCAAAACTTATTTTAAAACTGTATTATACAGTGAGCACCTTCCATGTCAGCATATATGTGTACGTGTGTGTGTGTACGTGTGTGTGTGTGTGTGTGTATGGAATTATGTATATGTACGTGAGAAGACATGGTCTACACGTGTTTTTAATAAACAACCTTATTTATTCAAAAGGAGTATTTAACTTAATGGGAAATAGTCTACATAAATAGGTAGGTACTTTTAGAAATTATCCTTATTTACTATTATAAATGTACAGTTGGGATGTATTCCTCTGAATTATTTAAGATAATCGCCTAGAACTCTTCTGACAGCACGAGGGAAGGCTTCCAGCGCAGCCAGTAGCTGGCTCCATAATGGCTTCAGGTACTGCCTCGAGCCAGGCCTGGCCAGGGCAGGGCCTCTCGTTGGACCAGGCTCTGGCCCCTGAGCAGGCCCTTCCTCTGCCTCCGGAGAGCTCTGGAGCTCTGGGCGTGGACCTGGAGCAGGAGAAAGAGACACATTGACTCACACTCCTGGCTTTCCTGTGACTTAGTGCAGACAGGAAAGATGCCACCGCCTTTAAGGGAACTCCAGCCCATGAGCCTGCCCTCCCCCGATGATCTGCCCAGATGATCATTCCGCCTCACCTTGTTGAGTTGCCTCGGTGGGCTCAAGGTGCTGCAGCGCCAACCATAGATTTTGGGTGTGGCCCACCAGGTTTGGGCAGGGGAATTGACGGGCACCAAGGCCTGCTCTACCTTGAAGCAGGCGGAAGGAAGGGGCTGCCCCAAACCCTGGACGTGGTCCAGCCAGGTCCCCACCATCGCAGCAAAGGCCCTGGGGAGAGGCAGGTGGGCAGCAGATTCTGAGTCCTGCTCTTTCCTTCCAGTCTGCCCTCCCATGGTACACTTGTTTAGATATGAGCTTCTGTGCAGGTCTCCCATGACCACCCATGGGAGAGCACCATGGTAACCCCGGCCCTTGTGTGGCTGTCATGGTTGTAGCAGTTGTGGGATCCAGCAGGTTTAACACGGAGTCTGTGTGAGACTCTTCTTCCCACTGGCAGCTCACCTAAAGGTCCAGTGCACTGCCCACCCCCACCCTCCAGGCCCTGGGCATCTGGACTGAGGACTGAGACAGGCTTGTGAGCACCCTGCTCACCACAGGCCTGTTCTGAGCCTGGCCACTGTGGTCAGGGGAGATGGATATGGAGAGGGGCAGGCAGAGCGGGGTGGGTCTGTGGGGGGGAGGGGACTGTGAGGGACCAATCAGCACAGCGTCCCCTCTGGGTCTACAAGGCCCGGGACCCCACCCACTGTCGTCTTTGACTCCTATCCTCCTGGAATAGAAGACTCCAGAGCCCAGGCCTTTCTTGGGAATCAGATGATGTATAAGATTAGGGTTCTGCCAGGCACTCTCCATCCCCCACCCACCACAGTCCCCACGATGCTGACTCTGAGGGCCCTCCTTCTGGACCCGGAGACCACTCACTTTATGACTTGGTCCTGTGATGTGTCAGCCCGGTCATTCTAAACAGGTGTGCATCCAGATGGAAAAATCACTCTGATGGCATCAGCCCTGGTGGATGGTGGACACGAGCTGCAAATGATGGTGAGCGTGACTGCTGGACCCAATGCCCAGAACTGAGGCCCAGGGATTGTGTCTGCTTCATTCCTTGAGTCAGGCTAAGTGTCTCCAAAAGTGTGTGCACATTGTCGAGTAAAGAAACTCCAACCAGGAGCATGCCATACATCTGAGTGGGCCTGGGCCCCTGCTCTCCCCAGAAATCCCCAGTGTGGTTACACCAAGGACCAGGACCGGCTAGGTGAAATCTCACACTGCTTAACAGGTCGCTTTGCATGTGCTTTTCCAACCTCTGATGCCACAGGCCGCTGATGGGTGTGTCAGAGTTCTTTCCGTGGGACAGAGTGAAAGAATTGCCAACAACAACTGCCGCACATCCAGCTACCCTGTCTGCAGAGCCAGGGAGAAGGTGAGACCTGCCATGGCTTGTCCCCACAGCAGTGCTATGAGGTTCCCCCCCCCCCAGCAACCCACTTTTCAGAGGAGCATCCTGAGACTCGGGAAGATGTGGTGACATTTTCATGCCTCACAGCTAGCAGTGGGCAGAGTCACGAGTGTATGCTCACCGAGATAGAAGCTCGTCCAGGAACCGTTGGGCTCTGCAGAAGGCCAGCGTGGAGACGTGGGGGTGATTCCCCCTGGGAAAGCTGGTACCGTGGCCATGGCAAGATGAGGGACAGGACACAGTTCACACGACATTTCTCTCTCTGATATTGCTACAAATATGTGAGGAGCTTGTCTTTACCGTCCCATGTAGCTGGACGGGGGCGGGGGGTCCTCATTTCTTTGTCTTGGGGCAGTGGGACACTAGGGAGAGTCCTGGGAGGGTATCTGTGGAGTCCCCAGATTGGAGTGTGGGTTCTGGGCACTGCCAGGTTGTGTTGGGGTTTTGGGTGTAGAGACCCTCGAGGCCAGCTCTCACCTCAGACAGGCACTGGTCTGTGTCGTCAGCCTCGTGCACCTGCACCCTGACCCCGTAGGTGGTGTAGTCGGGTCCATGGGCCAGCACCTCAATGATGTCCTCCTTGGAGCTCTGCAAAGACAGAGTGGGTACTGAGCCAGGAGGCATCAGGAACCTTCCACCCAATCTGTGGTCCTGTGTCATGGCAGACCTAGCCTATGAGGACAGTGAGGATGTTTCTGGCAGCCCTGCTGAGCTTGCAACAATTGATTTGTGTCAAGGTGTAGCCACAGTGAAAGCCTGAATGACTGAGGAAAACTCTGTCCTTGTTGGGATGATATGGAGTTGGGTCAGGCCACAGCTCCTGAGCTGGCCGCACTGCAATGGTTTGTCGTCCTCTGTGAGGTGATAGGTTGCAGAGAAAAGTATTCAAGGCCTTTATCCCTTCCTACACCCCTAACCCCCACCCCCGCTTCCCCCTCCCCTTTTTTTTCAATACACAGCACTATCAAGTGGGATGATGTGTATAGCTTGGAGAAGGTCTGCAAGGACAGTCGGGCTGGGGCTGGTCCACAGGATACTTTGGGCAGGGATTTCATCAGTTGAAAGGAGCATGAGGCAAAGAGAGCAACAGATGCTTTCTCTCTGATCCCAAGAAGCACAGGAAGAAAGACTGCTTTTCTCCCCTACCAGGGAGCTGGTCAGGAGGATTGAAGGTGCAGATCACTTTGGGAGTGGGCCTGTGAGAACTTGAGGCCCCAGATTTGAGTCTGACTTCTGGTCCCACCCCAGTCACCTCAGAGTCCTAGGTGTGGGCCAGCTCTCACCTCAGTTTGGCACTGGATGGTTTTCCTGTCCTGACGCACTTGTCCTTTGTACCCGTTGAGGGCATAAGTGAACCTGTCAGCCAGCTCCTCGACGTGCCCTTGTTGGAGCTCTGCAAAGACAGAGCCCGCTACCGGGCCAGGAGGCATGAGGGGCCCGGGCATTACCAGTGGGGAAGATGCCCACCACCCATTCTGCTCCCCAGATCAGGCAGAGAGGGGCATCTGCAAAGACCTCCAGGCAGGGAGTGAAGTTGATGACCCCTTGAGCACCCCTGCGATTTAATAAGTGGGTAGCAGAGCTCTGACCCCAGCACTCGGCTTCCCTTCCTGTGAGCCATGACCTGGGCAGTGAACATGACACACCCTCCAACACCCTCCAGGCTTCTGACACTTACCAACCTGCTCCTTAGCCCAGGTTGAGCATCCCTCATCCCCCGCTTTCTTCACCTCACCATCCCGGACACACACACACACACACACAAACACACACACACACACACCTGGGATGAGGGGTAAGAGGTGTGGGCTCCCCAGGTATGACCCCCAGTTGGCGCACAAGTGTGAGCTGAAAGGGCCTGCCCTTGGTTACCTGTGTGTGCCTCATGCCAGAGGGCGAGGGGTATCAGTGGTGGCGCTTGCGCCTGTTTCCCCAGCAACAGAAACATCTCTTGCCCTGGACTTTCTTCTTCGCAGAGTGTCGGAAGAACGGGAAGCAACAGAGAGACATCCTGGTCTCCTGACCTTCTCCACTCAAGTGAGCTGGAAAGGAAGTTGTCTCTAGAAGAGGCATGGGTAAACTTTTTGACTTGAGGGCCACAATGGGTTCTTGGCAGGCTGTAAGATAAGCATGGATAGAGTGTTTGTGTGAACTAATGTAAATTCAAAGTAAACATCATTAAATAATAGGGTGCGGTCTTTTTTTTTTTTTTTTTAGTTTTATTATTTCGAAAGGGCCAAATCCAGCCCGCGGGCCATAGTTTTCCCATGGCTGTCCCAGGTGCTGGGACTTGGAGTGTCCCATGGGGTAGTGGCTGTTGTGGTCGGGAAGGGCTCATTCCAAGGGTGAACTTGGGCTTGTCAGGTATTTAAAACGCTTGGAGGATTGGGGTTCCCCTGGGCCTTGCTCTGTGGGGGCAGCCAAGGAGTCACTTTCCCAAAGGGTGGGACTTGGCCAGCCCCTGGTTCCTGGGAGAAACCAGGAGAGTGGAGAGGCTCGATCAAGTCGCCACCTGGGACCAAGAGCCCCAGTGAGAGACCAGTAGCCCCCGTGTGGGCTCCTTCCCTGTGCGGGGCTGGTCCCCTGTCATTGTGGGGCAGGTTGCATGTGCTCCCTGGACCTGGAGGAGTGTTGGCTGCTGAGCTGACAGGAGGCAGCTGGGGACAGAGTTCCCGCCAGACCCCAGCAGGGCCCCCTGTCTATTAAGCCAGGAAGTGAGGGGTCCTGCTTCTCTGGGGCTTGTGTCTCAAGCCAGGGGACAAGACGGATCTGTAGTCCCCAGAAAGTTAACTACCTGGTCAAATAGGGTGTATGTGTGGGGGGGTGTGAGCAGGGGAGGTTGGAGAATCGAGCTGAGGGAAGGGAATGGGCATGGGCAGAGCTTATTCCAGGCCTAGGAATATGTGTCTAGGAGGGTAGTCACCACGTGAGCCCATATACAACTTGGTGTTTATTTAGCAGTGGCTTCAGTGCAAGGATTATGATTAAATTGTGGTTGGTTGGTTGGGTGGGTGGTTGGGTGGGTGGGTGGGAGGTTGGTTGGTTTGGTCTCAGAAGAAATAAGAGGTAGAGACAATTGTCAGTCTTTACTTAGAGCCCAGCAGTGGCCTGACTGGGTCTTGGCTGGTAGGGCCTGTCCTTCTCAGGATGAATTTGGAAGTATTCTGAGAGAGATGGCAGCACTTCTCCCACCTGTGAGCTGAGGCTGGTTTCCTTGCTGCCTAGCAGCTGGCTGTCCGAGGGGCTTAGTGGTAGGAATGATTCACACACAGCTCCCTTCCTCACTGGGGAGAATAGGTGACATGTGGCTCTCAGTCCTTGCACTAAACTAATGTCAGGTTGGGGCAGACCCTACATGGAAGTATTTCAGCTTCACAAACCATTTGAGTGAGTTAAATAACAATTCTTATGTTTTTTTAATTTTTAAGGCAGAAAATACAGCCACATTTTAATTTGATGTTTACAGGAGTTGATTTTTACACCCCCAAAATTGGCTTCACCTGAAGTTTTCCATACCTGGGAAGTTACTTGTTGAATTTTAATAAAAGTGACATATGGTGCTCAACACATCTGTATTTTCTGAGCCTTTTCCACCAATCCAAGAATATGCAATTGATGTTTTAAAAAGATAATGCTAAATTTACTAGTTTGGGTTATAGTACAGTTACTAAGAAATGTTTAATAGTATCTACCGAAATTTTATAGGATAAGTTTTATAGAGATTATATATTTTTGAAATGAGTAGTATTATAAAACTGTGTTTACATTTTTGTGAAGTTTTGTACCACAAAGTTTAAAACAAGAAAAAGTTTATTATTGCTGAGATATTTAGGAACATTGTAGAAATCTGAACCTACAATTATTTTTTGAAGCATTTGTAGAAACCTTATTTAAGAGGTCTAATTTTACCCTCATCCTATAGATGCAGCTTGGAGACCCAGAAAGGGTAAGTGAAATCCCCAAGACCACAAGCTATTAATAGCAGAGATCAAATGAGAACCCAGGGCAAGTGCTCATTCTATTTTTCCTGTCAGCCTCTGTAGACCCAGTTGAGGTTAGAACCATAGAGCTGTGACTTAGGAGATCTGAATTCTTTAAAAATCTTTTCTGTATACATATGTTTCTCTTAGGCGTCTTGATAGTATTATTTAATTACTAGAGTCCCAGTGCATGAATTGGTGCACATTGAAAGGAAATTAATTAGAAGAAATATTGTAAGATCACTATTTGCCCTTTCTCAATAATAGAAGTGTATACCAAATTCACGATCAACAATGACAGATGGAAACACATGCAACTGGCGCCAGAGAGATAGATAGATAAATAGATAGATAGATAGATAGATAGATAGATATAGATGTAGATATAGATATAGATATAGATATAGATATAGATATAGATATAGTTATAGATATAGATATATAGATATTTGCTTACTTAGACCTGCTTTCTGATTAGGTAAACTTTTTCCAGCTTGGTGAAGTGCCCCAATTTCTTTTTCAGGATATTGACAGCAAAACAGCATAAATACCAAAATGAAAGCAGATTATTATTGTGCATCATGCAGAGATAACAAAGGGAGAAATATTTAACTATAACCCCGTTTGACTATATTCCCTGCAGTGAGAAAACCTGAAGTCATGTTCAGGCTCTACCATTTCTTGCTTCTTTTCAGTTGGGTCAATTTTTAAAACATTCTAAATCTTCATTTTCTGGCTAATGAAATGAAAACAGGATTCTACCGAGTCTCCTCTCTACCTATTCCGGGACTTCAGTGAGGATCAAATGAGATGAGGCACATGAAAACACTTCAAAGACATTTGGTTAAAGTGTAAAATGTTTGCACCTGGCTATAAAGCAAGTGGGTGAAGAAACTCCAAGGAGGCTAGTCGCTAGGGAGAGGAAGCCTGGCATTACTATGTGACATCATTACCTGGTGCCCACAGCCACCATTTCTGTGCTGGGCTGGCCTGTGGGCTTTGTGCCATGGGTTCGTGGCCGGGCCTGTGTCCCACTTGGGAAAAGCGGAGTGTTGCTTGTGGACTCTGGGTGCGCAGTGCCCTGCCTCTGTAAAGGGCCAGTTCAGGTCACAGCAGCTCCAGTATTGAACGTCTGCCCCTGGTGGTCAGTGCTCTTCATAGCGAGTGGTCAGGTGGTGGAATCCTTAGCACATTAGCCTTTTATATATATGGATTTGCAATAAGAACGGCAAAAACCGTTTTTAAAAAAGTTACTGTGGCTCATGTCTGAAGTTTATCAAATCTGAAACTTTACTGTAGATATCAGCCTTCCAATGAGGAATTCTTCAAATACAGCCTGAGCTGTGGACCCTGAGGCATCCTACCTAGGAGCCTCTCTTCAGGGTTGCTGACCCGCCCCATCCCCTACCGTGCCTCCAACCCCTGCCCATTATTTTTTCCAAGCAGACCCAGCATCTCCAAAGCCCAGTGTTCTCATTCAGGAGCTGTTGGAGTGCAAGAATGCATTTTAAAGGATATTTCACAACGCAAAGCACTTTTTAAGCTTCTCAAAGATAAGTGGATGGTCACTGAACATGGATGCAAAATGCATTTTACACCAAAAAAAGTTACTTAAATGTGTTTTAGAAGATTTTTTTCATTATCAAAATAATATAGGATCATTAGAATTTTAAAAAGAATAGTATAAAGTAAAGGAAATCACTTCTTTCCACTATCCAAGGTTAACCACTGTCAACATTTCAAAGTATTTCCTTTTGTCTTTCGTACATTTATATATCTAGATACCTTTTTGAGGTGATACTATTAATTCATTTATATTAATATATGTTGTATTGACTTCAGAGAGGAAAGGAGAGGGAGAGAGAGAGGTAGTAGTAATATGAATGATGAGAACGAATCATTCATCACCTGCATCCTACATGCCCCCTACTAAGGATGGAGCCCCACGTACTCTGACAGGGACTCCATGTATGACCTCCTGGTTCATAGATCAAGGCTCAACCAGTGAGCACGCCACCAGGGCAAGATGATACTATTTGTTATGTGTGTATCCTGATTTGTTTTCTCTTAGTTATGGTGTTTTCATTCCACTGCATCTATAACCACTTTTTCCCCGTTTATGAAGGCACTGTTTATTTTTCCCAGCTTTATTGAGAAATAATCAATATACACCACTGTATAAGTTTAAGGCAGACAAAAGGATGGTTTGATTTGCCTACATTGTGAAATGACTACCACAGTGAGTTCAGCTAACATGTACTGAAGATGTGACAAACCAAAATTGAAATCTCTAATGTAATTTGGGTTATTTTTTCTTCAAAGTCAAATCTACAATTGTTACTATTGCAAAAAAGAGCTTGTACTTGGAACTAAAGTGCAGGGTGTGGTGGGTCTGCAGGCTGGGGCTCTACTGCTCTGGCCCCTTGCACTTGAGCCCTGTGCCTATTCACATGCAGATCCTTTCTCCTTCCAGACTTCACATGAGGCTGGTGATGGATGTGCTGCCCCTGCTGGACGGGTTCCACAGTCTGTCTTCCCACCACGGAGTGTCAGAGGTGAGAGGCCCCTGTGTAAGGCTGTGGAGCATATGAAGTTCAGAGTCACTTGTGTCTCAGCAGCTCTGGGGGTGACCTCAGCATCAGCATGCGCAGAGCCTATGCTGGCCTCCAGGGTGTGCTCTGTGCGGGTCCAGCTCACCCACAGCTCCTCTCTCCCTGGATTTCAGCCACCTTCCTGGTCCTTCTGCTAGAAGCTCTGGTTCTCTCAGAACCTTACACTCCTCTCCACCCATGAGCTGTGTGGCAGCTTCATATAACAGGATGGTTATCAGGGAAAACTGGCAAGAGAAAAAGAAGAAAAATAATCAGGAGTCGCCACAATGCTTTGGAGTCCAGGGCCTGGCCAGGAGAGAAGGGGGAAGGGTCCAGGGCAGCCGCCACTCTGGCTCCAACAGGCCCCTGGTCCAGTCCTCTCTGAGTCATTCCCGTCCTGCGCACAGAGCAGTGCTAAGACTCACTGTCTTCAAGACAAATCAGCTCACCACCGTGCTGGTCACTGGTCAAGTTCTCAGTTCGCTCCCCACTCAGCCCACTGCTGCTCTCTCTGGAGTCTGCAGATAGTATTCTCTCTGAGACCACGGTTGTCATCATTGGGTGGACAGCTGGCCATTGGTCTGCTCCATCTCGGTGGCTCCAGAATGATGTGTTTTCTTCTTTGGAGAAGAAGAAAAAAGAGCAAGAGTATGGGTCTGGACAGAAAGTAGCCTTTCTGTAGAAATGCATGGACAGTGAGTTTTTTACTCTTAGTACTTTGAAGTGCTATGTGGATTGGCATGAGGTACTTTTGTTTTATTATTCTTTCTGGATGTTCTCCCTGAAGGTGACTGAGTTGGCTGGCTGCACAGGTAAAGGAACAAGAGGGTGAGTGTGCTGCCCTGGGTGCCAAGTAGCAAGGAGTTTGTGCTGTTCTGCATTTCTGAGCCTCTCTCACCATGTGAATCAGCTCTGGCCAGAGGCAAGGACAGCCATGAGTGGCTGCTCCAAGTCCATCCTGACTCCACTCGTCTGTCCCACCTCCACACGATTGAGCTGTGCTCATTGCCAGCTAAATCCACAAGCCAGGGGAGCCCTGGAGCCCTCAGTCACTGTGGGAGAGGATGAGCATTGGTGGCTCCCTGGCCCACATCATGGACCAAAAAGAGCAAGATTTTATGGGGTACAGACACTGAAAAGGCCTTCATGACAGCCCTACATTATTACCCTAATGATACAGGTTTGGATGGACAATTACAAACTCCCTACTTGACCATAGAGTAAAGTATGAAACCTTAATGAGTGACACTCCGTCTCTCATCTTCATTTCACCCCTTAAAATAGGGATGTGTTGATTTCATCCACCAGCATTACTTCTTCCATCTTGCATTCAAGTTGACAGGAAAATTGGAGCCATCTATGGAAGGAGAGAGCATATGAAGACAGGGTATTATTTTTACCTTAATTTTGAGCACCACTCTGTTGAGTACAAAGAAAAAAATTATTTATCTTTCCAGACCTTTAACAGAGCATAGGTATCTTTTCTACAGTTGAGATCTGCAGATGATTAAAAGGCACGTGCTTCCAACGACAATGCTGCCTTCCTTCATCCTTGTCCTTGGGAAGTGTCACCCTGGGCCCTGTACCCTGGTCCCAACCTTGACACCGAGAAGTGAATCTGCTCTGTCGACAGGACCCTGGCCCAGTGTTCCTGGAATGGCACAAAAGGCCCATCCTTGTTACTTGGTGGATGTGGTTTAATGAAGCAGAGGGTCACTGTGGGAGGATTGCACTACCTGCGTTGTGTTTTGTGAGATGGTTAAAAGGTTTGAAGCTCCTTTAAGAAACCAGGTGGCACAGTGAAGGAGCTGTTCCCCCCAGTGATCGCATTAGAGGTGGCTGAGACACAGCAGCTGTATTAAAAGCTGTGGAAGCTTCATGATGGGATGAGAACTTAGCTGTGTAGGTGACTGGTCTGGATGGTGGCCCTCAATCCCACTGACCACCAGTTCCTGTGGGCAATTCCTTATACTCAGCCCTGACCCCAATGGGACCTGCTGGACCAGATTCTCTGGGGCAAGACAACCAAATCTGGTTGTCGCCCCTTTTATTTTTTAACCTTTTAAAATTACAATTGTAGATTCCCATTATTTATAAGAGATAAGACAGAGGTGGCCCATGTAATCTGACCCGGTTTCCCTCAATAATATCTTATTAAAATCTCACAACCAGGATATTGACAGTGACCCAACCAGCCATGTAGAGCCCATAGAAAACAGCTCTACCCGATTCTCCCACACCCAGGACAGTGCCTTCTATTTTTATTTTTTTTTTGGTATATTGTTATCACAGTAATATATACACAATGAAATTTACCATTTTAAGTATTTTTCAGGGCACAGTCCAGTGGTGGTAAGTGGTCCTTAACACAACTTAACAATCATATTGTTGTGCTGCCCTTACCACCATCAGCTCCATCACTGTTCTCATCTTCTCCAACTGAAGCTCTGTCCCCACTAAACAGCAACTCTGCATCCACTCCCCCATTACTGGTGCCCTCCATCTTACCTCTATGACTCTGATGGCTCTAGGGACCTCATGTGAGTGGGATCACACACTATTTGTCCTTTTGTGACTGGCTTATTTCATTGAGCATCATGTCTTCATGGTCCATCCAGGTTGTAGCATGTGCCACAATGGCCTATTTTTCTAAATTGAATATATTGGGGTGAGATTGGTAATGAAATCATGTAGCTTTCAGGTATACAGTTCGGTAATACATCATCTGTATGTTGAATTATGTGTCTCACCGCCCTCCCCCCGACCCAAGTCAGGTCTCCTTCAATCACAATTTATCCTTCCTAAACCCTCTTCTACACACACCCCTCTCTCTCTGATAATCACCAAACTGTTGTCTGTGTCTATAGGTCTTTTCTTTGCTTAATCCCTTCACTTTTCCCCTAGTCCCCCAACCTCCTCCCCTCTGACAGTATTCAGTCAGTTTTCTGTATCTATGAGCCTTTTTCTATTTTGATTGTAGTTTATTTTGTTCATTAGATTCCACATATAAGTGAAACTATAAGGAACCTGTATTTCTCTGACTGGCTTACTTCACTTCACTTAGCATAATACTCACCGGTTCCATCCATGCTGTTGCAAAAGGTAAAATTTCCTTCATTTTCTATTGTGTGTGTGTAGGTGAGTAGTATTCCATTGTGTTAATGTACCATAGCGTTTTCTCCATTTATCTGCTGCTGGGCACTTGGGCTGCTATGAAATCTTCGCTATTGTCAATAATGCTGCCGTGAACATAGCATTGCATATATCCTTTCCGATCTGTGTTTCAGGTTTCTGCAGAGATATTCTCAGAAATGGAAATGTTAGGTCATAAAGCAGTTCTATTTTTAATTTTTGAAGGAACTTCATACTGCTTTCCACAGTGGTTGCACCAATCTGCATTCCCACCAAGAATACACGAGAGTTCTCTTTTCTCCACATATTCACCAGCACTTGATGTTTATTGATTTATTGGTGATAGCCATTCTGACAGAGGTGAGGTGATACCTCGCTATGATTTTAATTTCCATTTCTGTAATGATTAGTGATGCTCAGCATCTTTTTATTTGTGTAATAATCATCTACAGATCTTCGCTGGAGAAGTGTCTGTTTAGGTTATTTGCTCATTTTTAAATTGGATTGTTTTATTTTGTGATGATGCTGAGTTTTTTAAGTTCTTCATAAATTTTGGATATTAAACCCTTATCAGATGTATCATTGGCAAATATGTTCTCCCATTCAGTGGGTTGATGGTTTCCTTTGCTGTGCAACAACTTTTTAGATTGATGTAGTCCCATTTGTTTAGTTTTTCTTATGCTTCTGGTGCCCAAATAGATATATCAGAATAAAAAATATTTCTATGAAAACTTATTGCCTTTATTTTCTTCTAGAATTTTTACGGTTTCAAATCTCACTTTCAAGTCTTAATCCATTCTGCATTTTTTCTTCAATATGGTGTAAGAAGGTAGTCAGCATTCATTTATTTTTCTACTTATGTGTCCAATTTTCCCAATTGCATTTATTGAGTGGACTATCTTTACCACATTGTATAGTCTTGTGTCCTTTGTCAAATAGTAATTGACCATAAGTGTATGGGTTTATTTCTGGACTTTTTATTCTGTTCCGATGATCTTTATGTGCGTTTTATGCCAGTACCATACTATATTTATTACTATGGCCTCGTAGTATAGTTTGTTATCAGGTAGCATGATTCCTCCCACTTTGTTCTTCTTTCTCAAGATTACTCTGGCTATTGGTTTGGTTTTATTTTGTGTGTGTGTTTTTTGTTTTTTGTTTTGTTTTTTTTTTGTGTGTGTGTGTGTGTGTTGGGTTTTTTGTTGTTGTTGTTGTTGTTGTTGTTTTTGTACTTCCATATAGATTTTTGTGATATTTGTTGTAGCTCTCTGGAATACGTCACTGGACATTTGAATGTTGTTAATTCTTCCTATCTTTGAACACCATATATGCTTTTATTAATTTGTATCTTCTTCAACTTCTTCCTGTCTTCCTTCCTTTCTTTCACTTTCTTCTTTCTTTTTTTCTTTCTTTCTTCTTCATAATCTTTATTATGTTCAGGGGAATTCCCTCTATTCACATTTCGCTGAGAGTTGTTATAATGAATAGGTGTTGTGTTTTGATGCTCTTTCTGCATCTATTGTTATAACCATGTGATTTTTATTTATTTTGTTTACGATGTATCATGTTTTTTATGTGTAGATACTGTACAAAGCTTGCATCCCTGGAATAAATCCCACTTCATTATGGTGTGTAATCTTTTTAATGTATTACTGGATCCAGTTTGCCAATATTTTGTTGAGGATTTTAGCATCTATATTCATCAGGGATATTGGCCTATAATTTTTTTCTTTGTAAAGTCTTATTCTGGTTTGGGATTAGGAGAATGCTGAACTCATAAAATGAGCTTGGGAGTCTTCCCTTGTCTTGAGTGTTTTGGATGAGTTTGAGGAGAACAGGTGCTAGTTCTTCTCTGACTGTTTGATGAAATGCACTGTGAAACCATCCAGTCCAGCACCTGCATTTGTTTTTTGCTGCTTTGTTTATTTCTGCTCTGATCTTTATTATTTTCTTTATTCTTCTCACTTTATGGTGTCTTTGTTTTTCTTTTGCACTAGTTCCTCTAAGTGTCAAGTTAGATGATGTATTTCAGATTTTTCTTGTTTCTTGAGGTAGACCTGTAATGTTAGGAATTTCCCTCTTAGGACTGCTTATGCTGTGCTCCATAGAGTGAGGATTGTTGTGCTCTCATTTCCATGTGTTTCAAGGTATTATTTCATTATTTCCTTGATCTCATTGTTATCTATTCATTGTTTAGTAACATGTCAATTAGCCTCCAAGACTTTCTGTGTTTTACAGGTTTTTCTTTTTCTTTTTCTGTTTTCTTTTTAATCCTATAATTACTAATTTTTATTGTGGTAAAATAAATATAACATTTAGAGTTTTAACCACATTTAAGTATACATCAAGTATATTGACATGCAATGCTCACCACCATGTATCCCCAAATTTTTATGTATTTATTTATTTATTTTTGCTTGTCATGGTTTTTATTTCTCTGTTAATAAATTTATTGGGGCAGGGTGGTTTTAGGTGTGTACAATTCAGTAATAGATCACTTGTACATCAGTTTTGTCTAATTGACTTCTAGTTTTATACAGTTATGACCAGAAAAGATTCTTGATATGATTTCAATCTTCTTAAATTTACTGAGACTGTTTTTGTGCCCTAACATGTGGTCTATCCAGATAATGTTGCACGTCCACTTAAAATGAATGTATATTCTACTGCTTCAGGGTGAAATGCTCTGAAGATACCAATTAAATCCATTTGATCTATTGTGTTATTTCTGTCCACTCTTTTTTTTTTTTAATTTAAAGACTAGGTGTGAGGCCGCCCTGCACAAGGGTGAGAAGGTGCCCAAGTCTCCCCCCCACCTCTCCCTCCCCCCCCAGCCCCCGCCCGTCTCCCTCCCCCCCCAGCCCCCGCCCATCTCCCTCCACCCCCACCCGCAGGGGCCCCAGCCCAGGGGAGCCAGGGGAGCCTAGGGGAGCCAGGAGAGCATGTCCCACGCTAGGGGGAAGGGAATGCTTCACTGATTTGAGTGTCACCCTTGTGCAGGGGCCAGCCTAATCTCATCTGTATCATTCCAGCTTTAGGGTATGTGCTCCTGCTGCTGCTGCAGAGTCCAGCACCAGGCCACTCTTTGCTTCTTGATTTTCTGTGTGGAAGATCCAGCCATTGATTCCAATGGGATGTTAACATCCCCTACTGCGTCTGTATTATTGTTGAACTCTCCATTTATGTACATCAGGATTTGATTTACACATTTACTTGCTCTTATGTTGAGGAAATACATGTTTGCAAGGGTTATATCCTCTTGTTGGATTGCTCTCTTTATCATTCTGTGGTGTCCATTCTTATCGCTCAATATAGCCTTTGTTTTAAAGTCTGTTTTGTCAGCTATATAGGTTTACCTCCCCGGCTTATTTTTCATTTGTTTTTGCATGAAATACCTTTTGCCATCCCCTTGCTTTTTGTCTGTATATCTTTCATTCTGAGATAGATCTCTTGTTGACTGCATATATATGGTTATTAATTTCTTATCAATTCAGCTACCATGTCTTTTAACTGCAGCAGTCAAGCCACTTACATTTAAAGTGATTATTCGTAGATATGTTTTATTCTTTTAACTCTGTTTCCCTTTTATTCCTTCTTGATAGTTCTTATACTAATGGTTTGGTGGTAAAACACTTGTTTTGCTGTTTCTTGTCTAGGACGCTCTTTATTTCTCCATCAATTTTAAATGACAGCCTTGCTGGGTAAAGTAGTCTTGGTTGAAGGTCCTAGCTTGTCATTATTTTGAATAGTTTGTGCCAATCCCTACTGGCCTGGTATGTTTCTGTAGAGAAATAAGCTGACAATCTTATGGGAGCTCCCTTGGAGGTAACTGACCGTCTTTCTTTGGTTGCTTTTAAGATGTCCTGTCTTTAATCTTTGTCATTTTCATGATGATGTGTCCTGGTGTCAAGCCTTTTTGGGTTCATCTTGTTTGGGACTCTCTGCTTCCTGGACTTGTGTGTCTCTTCCTTCACCAGGTGAGGGAACTGTTCGGTCATTGTTTCTTTTAATATGGTGTAGTCCCTTAATCTTTCTTTTCTCCTTGTACGCCTATAATGTGGACGTTGTTAATGTTTCATGTTGTCCCAAAAGTCCCCTAAACAGTCCTCATTTTTAAAAGTTCTTTTTTCTTTTTGCTGTTTTGTCTTCTGTGACTTTGTCTTCCAAATCACTCATTTGATTCTCTCCTTAATCAAATTACTTATTTTCTCTAGTGTATTCTTCATTTCAAAGATTTTACTCTTTATTTCTGACTGGATCTTTTATATGGCTTAAATATACTTTTTCATGCCTACTATCAGTTTTCAAGTTCCTACTGATTTCATCCATTTTTCACCTAACTTCAATTAACATCCTTACAACCATTTTATGTATATATATATGCGGTATCTGGAATATTGCTTGCCTCACTTTGTTTAGCATTTTTTCTGGATGTGTCCCCTGTTCTTAAATTTGGGGCATGTTTCTTTGCATTTTGGCTGCCTCTGTGTGTTTCTTTCTTTGTATTAAAATCCAGGTCTTGATAGTGTGGCTTCGTGTAGTAGGAGTCCTGTGGAACCCAGTGGCGATTTCTTCTTGATCATCTGAGTTGAGTGCTCCAGGGATGTCCCGTGTGTGTTATGTGAACCTTCCTGTGGCAGTTGGTTCTTGATGGCTGTTGGCCCATGCATGTACTAAGTCGATGCTCAGGCTAGTTGGCTGCGACCACAGTGTACCCTGCCTATAGTATAGTGTATAAGCTGCTGACAGGTGTTGACCACGTGGAGTGCAATTCATCTCAGCGGGGTCTGGTGCCTGCCTAGATCTCTCTTTGGATCTGCCACTTCTGAGGCTAATTGTATCCTTCTCTGATGTGCTCTGAAGCTGGCCACTGGGCTTGTTGGTCCTGAGGCTTCCTGGGAGCGACTCTGTTGCTGAACAATGTCAGATGCTTGATGTGACTGGCCCAGGGCAATCTATTTGCATCTACAAAGCAATTCACAATTTGTGACAGGCACTCCTGAGGCCCAGTAAGCTCAGGAAGGCCCTGGCAGGGCACCAAAGCTGGCTTTTACTAGCACTGATCCCGGGGACAGGTCAGCAAAAGTCCCAGAGCACACCATGTTCTGCCTCCCTGTCTGCTTCCATGTGCCGAGTGCCTGTTATTCTCCGCTAATGAAAGCGTCTCTGGAAGCACTCAAGTTGCATGAGGTAGGTTCTCAGGGAGTCCCCAGGTAGAGGTGAGTGGTGTTCACCAGATGGATGCAGGTTCAAGCTCAGTGTCAGTGTTGGGTCTGAGGCCACTCAGCAAATGTCCCAGGGTATACCACGTCCAGCTGCCACCCGCTGGGTCCTCACACATCTTTGAGCAGTGTACAGAAGACACAGACCTGGCATTGTTTGTAGGAGGAGAATGAAAAATCAAAAGAGGCTGCTTCCCAGGATTGAAGATGTCTGGAATCTGTAGTCTGAGATCAGCCGTGTGAGCTTAAGGGCTTTGCAGAGGGTCTGTGGATTTTCAAAGGCCAGAGAACTGCTTTCTGTTGTAGATGATCCATGGATCCCCTGGGATGCCACAGGGGAGCGAGAGCATGGTGGGATCATGCAGGTGTAATCCAGTCATCATGTAGTGAAAAGTTGAGTCCCCTTATGGGTGGCTGATTTCAGCAGATTCATCCCTCCATTTCTGTCCTAAGAGAACTGAAGCTCTCTCCAGACTTCTGACCACATGCATGCTCACTGGCTTCCCAGGCAGCACTGTCCCTGCCTTCTTTCCTCCAGGCTGGGTGAGCCAGGCTGGCTGGAGTGTAGGGAAGGGAGGATAGAGGTCCATTTGGTGGGTTGAAATGCTGTGAGAACCTTTAAGGCTTAAATTTATTTTTTCTGTGTTGGCTCCCACACTACAAATAAGCAGCCAAAGTGATGCTTAGCTCACTCTCAAGGAAGCACAGTTCTGCCCTGCACCAGTGCCACACATCACCAGAGCCATGAAGGGAGCTACTGGAGGAAGAAAACAGGGCATTCCTCTCCCAGGAGTGTAACACCCTCACAGGCATGATGCTGTCTGTAGAGCTGACCACTGTTGGAGCGCTTAAGGCTTTTAGGCACAGAGTATAATGATCTGATTTACATTTTTTAAAGATCACTCTGATTCGCATTTTCATTTTTATTCAAAATTGTTTTACTACTTTAATTTAGTTTCAATTAGGGATGACATTCAATATTAGTTTCAAGTGTACAAAATAGTGGTTAGACATTTATATAACATATAAAGTCATCTCCTGATAAGTCTAGCATGGGATATCTTTGAAAAGGGTATTAATCGTATTCATGAGGGCTCCACCCTCATAACCTAATCAACCTCAAAAGACCCACCTTTCATTTACTTTTAATCAACCGTATTTGGGTGACATTCATTAATGAAATTGCATAGGTCAGGTGTGCAATTCTATATTGCATCATCAGTAGATTGCATTGTGTGTTCACTGCCTTCAAGTCAAGTCTCCTTCCATCACCATTTATCCCCCCTATTCCCTCTTCTCCCTCCCCCACCTGTCACCCACCAACCCTACCCCCTACTCCGCACAGGCCACCACCACCTGCCACCCGACAACCACACCCAGCCCCCACCGGACTCACCACACCCCCAACCCACAGCCCCCTCCTGCGACCCCATACCACCCACCTGCCAGCTCCCATCCCCCACCACTACCGCTCACCCCTACCTCAAACTCTTACCCACACCCCTACCCACACCCCACAACCCACACCTCACACCGCACACCACCCCCCTGATTCTTGACCCCCCATTCCCCAGTCCACACGCCCTAGCCCCCACTCCCCTCCCACCACCCCCACCTACCATACCCACCCCCCAACTCCCCACCCCCAACTCCCACTCCCATCCCCCACTTCCCACTCCTAACCTCCCACCCCCACCCCCCTTCCCCTGTTTGTGATTTGACATTTGAAATGATATTTGAGATGTGTCTTGAGAGCACAGGTAGGACTTAGACAGATGAAGAAGGTGAGAATGTACTTCAGGTACAGAGAGTGGACACTCAGCCTAAAGGCAGGAGAGATGAACACTGGAGAGGCCAGAGCATATGCCCCTCAGATGCCTGTGAGTGAGGGGTCAGGGCAGGGAAACAGAAGACTCTGGCATGGAAGGAGAAGGCAGAGGGATAAGGTGACCAACCACAGAGTGGTCAGAGCAGCGGAGACAGCAGGCCCTCCATGGGAAGGCAGGGCAGTGGGGGCAGGGGACCAGGGGAGGGACCAATGGACAGGGAGGACAGGGAATGCTGTGAAGGGGCAGGGCTGGGGGACAAGGGCCCCACCATGGGGGAACAGGGGACTCTCCATGGAGGGGTGTGTTTCCCCTGTTACCTATCTCTACTCCCCTGTCCTCCCTTCCCTGGCCCCTCCATGGATGGTGCCCTAACCTCACTATCCTGCTCAGACTATGTGGGGTCCTTTGTCCTCCCTGCCCTGCTACCTCGCGAGAGGATGTCCTCTCTCCCCTGCCCTGCCATCTATCTAAGGACCTGTGCTGAAATCCTTGCTGTCTCAAAGTAGGGTTCTCTATGCCCCCAGCCTCTCCCCTCCATGGAGATATCCCTGTTCCCTCTCCTGCATGACCTGTCCCTCTATGTAGGATTCTGTCTCCTCCCTGCCCTTCTCCCTCAAACCGGGGTTACCTTTCCCCACTGCTTGCCCCCTCAAAGTGAGGTTCTCTGTCACCCTGCCCTGCCCCTTCCATGAAGGAAACCTTATCCTCCCTGCCCATCCTCCTCAAAGTGAGGTTCTCTACACCCCTGGCATGCCCCATCCATGGAGGGTTCCCTCCCTCACCTGTCCTGAAGCCTCCATGGAGGTTTCCCTGTCCCCACTGCCCTGCCCTCTCCCTGGAGTGTCCCCTCTCCTCCCTGCCCAGTCAACTCCATGGAGGATCCCCACTTTCCCAGCCCTCCCCCCTCCATGAAGATTCCCCTCTACTCTCTGACTGGCCAATCATAGAGGGTCCCGTGTTCCAAGTCCGCACTGCCCTACCCTATCAATGGAGAGTTCCCTGTTCCCTATACCCCCTTCACTTCCCCCTCCACATAGAGTTCCCATTCCCACTATCCTTGCCTTCCATGGAGGGTCCTCTCCTCCCTGCCGTGTTACCTCCATGGTAAGTCTCCTCTCCTCTTTACCTGAAACATCCATGCATTGTCCCCTCTACTCTTTATTCTCTCCCTCCATGGAAGGTCCCTTCTCCTCCCTGTCGTCTCCCCTCCATGGAGGGTCCCTTGTCCTCCCTGCCCAGCCCCCTCCATGGAGGGTCACCTCTCCTCTCAGTCTTCTTCCCTCAATGGAGTGTCCCCTCTCCTCCCTGCCCTACCCCTCCATGGAGGGTCCCCTGCCCCACCTGTCCTGTAGCCTCAATGGAGGGTTCCTTGCCCACTGCCCTGTCTCCTCCACGGAGGGTCCCCACTTCCTCTGCCCTCCCTCCTTCATGCAGTGTCCCCTCTCCTCCCTGCCCAGCCCATTGTTTGGGGTTCCCTGTTTCCCGTCCCCACTGCCCTGCCCCCTCCATGGAGGGTCCCCTCTCCTCCTCTCCCTTCCCACTCCATGGAGGTTCCCTTGTCCTTCCCGCAGAGCCACTTAAATTGAGGGTCCCCTCTTCTCCCTTCCCTGTCCCCTACACTCCCCCCTCCATGGAGGATACCTTCTCCTTCTTGACCCATCGCCTCCATGGAGGTTCCCATCTCTTCCCTGCCCTTCCTCTCCCTGGAAATATCCTTCTCCTCCCTGATCTGTCCCCTTTATTGAGGGTCCCCTCTCCTCCCTGTCTAGCCCATCCCTGTAGGGTTCTCTGTCCCCGTCCCTGCCCTCTCCTCCCTGGCCTGTACCCTCCACTGAGGGATCCTTCTCCTCCCTGAACTGTGGCCTCCGTGGAGGGTCCTGACTCCTCCTTACCTGTCCCCTCCATGGAGGGTTCCAATAACCCTACACTCCCCCCTCCATGGAGGGTACCTTCTCCTCCATGACCCATCTCCTCCATGGATGTTCCGATCTCCTCCCTGTCTTGTCCCCTCCAGGAAGGGTCCCATCTCCTCCCTGCCCTTACCTCCATGAAGGGTCCCCTCCATGAAGGGTTCCCACGTCCTCCCTGCCCTTCCCATGCATGGAGGGTCCCCTCTGCTCCCTACCCTGCCCCCTCCTTGGAGGGTCCCATCTAATCCCTGCCCTTTCCTCCCATGAAGGATCCCACCTCCTCCCTGCCCTTCCCCTCCATGGGGGGTCCCATCTGCTCCCTACCCTGCTCCCTCCATGGAGGGTCGCCTCTCCTCCCTGCCCTTCAGCTCCACTGAGGGTCCCCTCTGCTCCCTACCCTGCCCCCTCCATGGAGGGTACAATCTCCTCTCTGTCCTGCCCCTCCATGGAGGGTCCACTCTCCTCCCTGCCCTTCCCCTCCATGGAGGGTCCCCTCTGCTCCCTGCCCTACCCCCTCCATGGAAGGTACAATCTCCTCCCTGTCCTGCCCCTCCATGGAGGGTCCCCTCTACTCCCTTCGCTTCCACTCCATGGAGGGTCCCATCTGCTCCCTACCCTGCCCCCTCTATGGAGGGTCCCATCTCTTCCCTGCCCTTCCCCTCCATAAAGGGTCACCCTTCCTTCCTGCCCTTCCGCTCCATGGAGAGTCCCCTCTCCTCCTTGCCCTTCCCCTCCATGAAGGGTCCCATCTCCTCCATAACTGTCCCTTCCATGGAGGGTTCCCTGTAACCACTGCCCTGCACCCTCCATGGAGGGTCCCCTTTTGTCCCTGCCCTGTACCCTCCATGGAGAGTCCCTTCTCCTCCCGGCCCACCCCTCCATGGAGGGTCCCATTCCTCCCTGCCTGTCCCCTCCATTGAGGGTCCCCTCTCCTCCCTGCTTTCTCCCCTCCATGGTGTGTCTGCTCTCCTCCCTGCCTTCTCCCCTCCATGGAGGGTCCTATCTCCTCCCAGCCTGTCCCCTCCATTGAGGGTCCGCTCTCCTCCCTGGCTGTCCCCCCATGGAGGGTCCCCTCTCCTCCCTGCCTTCTCCCCTCCATGGAGGGTCCCCTCTCCTCCCTTCCCTTCCCCTCCATGGAGGGTCCCATCTGCTCCCTACCCTGCCCCCTCCACGGAGGGTCCCATCTCTTCCCTGCCGTTCCCCTCCATGGAGGGTCCCCTCTGCTCCCTGCCCTTCTCCTCCATGGAGGGTCCCATCTCCTCCATAACTGTCCCTTCCATGGAGGGTTCCCTGTCACCATTGCCCTGCACCCTCCATGGAGGGTCCCCTTTTGTCCTTGCCCTGTACCCTCCATGGAGAGTCCCTTCTCCTCCCGGCCCACCCCTCCATGGAGGGTCCCTTTCCTCCCTGCATGTTCCCTCAAAGGAGGGTGCCCTGTCACCACTGCCCTGCACCCTTCATGGAGGGTCCCCTTTTTTCCCTGCCCTGTACCCTCCATGGAGAGTCCCTTCTCCTCCCGGCCCACCCCTCCATGGAGGGTCCCACTCGTCCCTGCCTGTCCCCTCCATTGAGGGTCCCCTCTCCTCCCTGCCTTCTCCCCTCCATGGAGTGCCTGCTCTCCTCCTTGCCTTCTCCCCTCCATGGAGGGTCCTATCTCCTCACTGCCTGTCCCCACCATTGAGGGTCCGCTCTCCTCCCTGGCTGTCCCCCCATGGAGGGTCCCCTCTCCTCCCTGCCTTCTCCCCTCCATAGAGTGTCTGCTCTCCTCCTTGCCTTCTCCCCTCCATGGAGGGTCCCCTCTCCTCCCTGCCTGTCCCCTCAATGGAGGGTCCTTTTCCTCCCTGCATGTTCCCTCAAAGGAGGGTGCCCTGTCCCCACTGCCCTGCACCCTTCATGGAGGGTGCCCTTTTGTCCCTGACCTGTACCCTCCATGGAGAGTCCCCTCTCCTCCCTGCCCACCCCTCCATGGAGGGCCCCCACTCCTTCCTACCTGTCCCCTCCATGGAGGGTCCCTCCTCCTCCCTGCCCGCTCCCCTCCATGGAGGGTCCCCTCTCCTCCCTCCCCTCTCCCCTCCATGGAGGGTCCCCTGTCCTCCCTGCCCTGCCCCCTCCATGGAGGGTTTACTGCCTCCCCTACCCTGTCCTCTCCATGGAAGGACCCCTTCCCCCTGCCCTGCCCCCTCCATGCAGGGTCTTCTGGTTCCCTGCCCTGTCCCATCACTCACAGGGTCTGAGAGGCATGTGCTCTGGTCCCCAGTGTTCATCTGTCCTGCCTCCAGGCCGTGTCCACTGTCTGCACCTGAAGCACATCTCACCGTCTTCATCTGCCCAAATCCTCCCGGGCTCTCAGGACACATGTCAAATATCATTTCAAATGTCAAATCACCGAGTGATCTTTAAAAAATATAAATCAGATCCCCCTATTCTCGTGCCTAAAAGCCTTCCTGCTGTGACAGCATTTTCAACCCACACTAGGGCCCTCTATGCCCCCCCCCCTCTGCTGTTCCCAGCCAGCCTGGCTGTCCTTGCCCTGGGGCACTGCCTCTCCTTTTGGGGTGGCTTCCCCAGGTCTCCATGGGGCCAGCTCTGTCTCAACAGCCATGTCTCAGTTTAAATATGTTGGGGAGCCCTTTCCTAAGCCTTCTGGGGAGTCACTTTGCTCAGGAGCCCCCATCTAGCCCTATGGTATATCACCGTCAGTAGGTCACAATAGTAACAGAGGTCAGAATGGTAAGACAGGTCATAGAGGTAACCTAGCCACCATGCCAGGTCAGCCATGTGGGCCAACCTCTCAAGTTTTCTGGTGGTGGTGTTGTTAAAAATCAGTGAATAAACATTTATTGACACCAACACACCCCAGGTCCTCTACAGAAAGCACAGGAGGTGTGTCTCCCCCCGAGGTCCTGGCCCTCAGTAACCAGGTGTTCTTCAAAGTGAAAACTGGCTGGGAAGGAGGGGCAGAGAAGCCAGGGAGGGACCCCATTTGAGTTGCTGGCTTTGAGGCTGGAGGAAGGGATCAAAAGCCAAGATTTTTGGGAGCCCCAGGAAGCTGGGAGTGGCTTTGGCAGGGAACAGAAGGGAACTGTGCCATAAGGAAGGGAATCTGCCACCTCCCCATGAGCAGGCCCCCCGAGGCCTCCTGGGAGGAGGGCAACCCAATGAACCACCTCAGGTTTCTGACCCACAGCACCTGGGACCCCACACTTTGTCCTGTGAACCTCTGCCTTTAAAGTCATAGGTCAGGGCACCAATAGAAATCCTTTGTGCCCCTGTGGCTCCCTAGTCATATAAGCTAAGTCTGTTTTCTTCATGGCTCTTCCTGTCCTCTGAAATAAAGTGTGGCCTTGGTTCTTGTTCACCTGTCTGTCTCTCAGGCCCTCTCAGCACCTGAAAGGTGACCTGTGAAGGCCCTGCCCCGAGATCCAGGTAGACATCACACACTTGCTGAATGAATTCCTGAGCAAAGAGCTCTTTTTTGATTTCCTTTATTTCATATTTGTAATAAACCTGATTCATTAACATGTACATACATATGATATCTTAATCCTCTTTAGGACATCCCACATAGATTCATGAATTTTTAAAATATCTTAATTTTTTGGTCAAAACCCATGTCTCAATTTCTTGTTCAGAAATGCAGTAGCTGCTTTATGACCTGCCTTGGGGAGGAGAGGGCTCTGACTGCAGACCAGGTTCACGCCAGGATGTGGCTCCTGTTCCTGGTCCTTCGCAGGCCAGCCCTTTTGGCCTCTGGTGACCAGTTTACCCATGATGCACCTTTACACCTCATCTTCTGTTCACCAGCCTGGTGTTGCTTCCTCAGTTGGGCACAAGGTGCAATATACAGATCCTGTCACATAGAACCCACACCTAAAACCTGTATGTTCTTGTTGACCAATGTCACACTAGTGGATTTCATAGATAAAAATATTCTTTAAAAAATCACATATTAGTTATTTTGCAGATTGAAACTGGTTCAGGGAGATGAAGTGACTGCTCTGAGGTTCCCCAATATTCCCACTGCTCATGATTCTGAATGCCCAGCACTTTCTTCTCTTTTCCCATTAGAGTTCAAAGGCCCTGCCTTTTAGAAATCCAAAGAAGCTGAAAAAACAGTAGGAAGCTTCAAACCTCCTTTAGAAAGCAAACTTTAAGTCGGCAGAGTGCAACATCTTCTCTGTCAGTGTTTCTTTGCTTCTTTCTTCATTCATTTGCCAAATGTATGTTTTACAGACATTTCTAGAACTGACCTTTTCAGTACTGGATCTCCCTCTCAGAAGGTGCCTAGGCCTGTGCTAGGACCAAAGAGTCCCCAGTGCTGAGTGGGAATTCAGCAATGACTTTTGAAGGTTTCTTTTTAAGAAATACATACAAATTCTGATTTTACTTTTATCACTAGATACAGTGGAGCCTTGACTTACTAGTTTAATTCATTCTGAGACCAAGCTCGTTAAGGAGCTCGTTAAGGCGCTCCTTAACTCAAATTACTCTGTCAACTCCATGCAAAAAATCAGCCAAGAGACAGCTGGTATCTCAAAACACTCCTTAGTGGGGACACTTGTAAGTCAAGGCCCCAGTGTACTAGGAAGGGCTCTCTCCTCACAAGAGCCTTTATGCTATTTTCACAAGACACTTGCTCAGTGTCTGGTGAAAGGAAGCTCAGCTTATTTCACAGAAACACAACAGCTAAAACCACAGCACTATTTTCATAATAAGAAATTTCCTTTGCACATTGTAGCGAGGAAGAAACACCTTTAAGAAGAAATGTCAGATAGAGTTACAGTTTTGCATGAATAAAGATAAGTAGGGCTCAAAGTTGCAAATATATTCAGTATGTTAAATGTGCAGGAGAAATATAGCTTATTTACGTGTTTCTAAATGAATTCGCTCTTGAGTCCCCCACCGAAGTATAGAGGGGAGAGGAGCAAACGAAAATATTTAGCCCAGTTTACTATCTGAGCTCAGCCTCAGGAAGGGAATCCTGTCTTTAAATGAACCCAGTGCCTTTCCCATGGGTGTGATATGGGATGGGAGGCGGAGCTATTTTGTTTTTCTGGCAACAGGGGCAGAGTCTTTGTATCTCCTATTGTCTCTCAGGGAGTAGCTAGCCTGGGTCCCTGCCTGGGGTCCTACTCCAGGTTTCCCTCTGGAGTTCTACTCACCCCGAGAGTGAGGACATGCAGCATCCCTGCTGGGGGCTCCCAGTCTGCCCAGATAATCCCAGGGGAGCAGTCCTCAGCCCTCCAATTCTAACCCCAGTGTCTGTGTGTCCCCCTCTCCCCTCTGAGAGTCCTGGCTGCAGAGGAGAGGGCAGGAGGCATCTGCAGTTCCCTGTCCTCAATCTCTTCATTTGTTCCCACAGTTACCAGAGCTCAGAAGGCTTTGCTTCTCCTTCCTATCCATACAGACCTTCCCTGATGGAAAATTTGAGAACATTGGAAATCAGGGCAGGTAAATGCTTTTCAAGAGCATGCAAGTGTATACAAAGTATTTGAGAAAATTAATTTCTAAATTCCACATTTCTTTTAGGTGCTGCTTTCACATTTGGTCTGCCTGAGGAGTCATCTGTGATTATTTTTTTTTTCCATCTCACCTTTCACAGTCTCTTCTCTCATTTTAGTAAAGAAAACCATGCCTTCCCCACCTCCTCCCAGAAATCTTACCTTTGCCCCTGGGTGTGACACTCTCAAGCCCTCTGAACTATGAGTGCATGCCAACTAATGGCACTGCATGAAGCAAACCCTATCTGAGAAGGAATTCTTAGGGTGATCTGAAGGCCGCAGGAAAAACAAAAGCAGAGACTTCAGAGGTAGTTGGAGCCTCGGTCACCTCCAGCTACACAAATGTTAAACACAGCCTGACACCTGGCCAGACAGTGTAAAATCTCACAGTGCTCAAAATGGTTGATAAAAGGGAAAAATGGATTATTTTTTTGTTAAATAAACATCAGCATAATAAGAACTAAACAAACCTAGTTTTCTTCCATAATTCAGGCACTTTACATGTATTGTTCTAATCCCACAATGGTCCCCATGTGCCTCCCATTTTAGAAAGCAGAGAACTGAAGTCAGAGGACTGAAGACAGGAGGCCAGAATTGGTGGGGCTCAAAATCTAGCCAAGTCGGCTTCCCCAGAGCAAGCTGCCTCCTGTGTCCAAGGTTTCCTCATCCTCCCTGATGGAGAGTCTGAGCTTCCGTCCATAACACACATACTGGTGTCTTCATGAATTTCAACCAATTTCCTAAAGAACCAGTGGGTAAAGAATTTTTACGGTTAAGGACAGCAATAGGGACACAGAGGAGACTCTCATTCAGAACAATTGGAGCATAGAAAATGTTTACAGATCTGCTTCCGAATAAATGAATGAATGTCACACTGGGCTCAACGTTTAGACAGGTGCAGCTACAGAGAGAATCCAGAGACCACTCCGCTGCTCTGTAGACATGGGAGCATCCTACGAATGACACTTGCCTTGACACCTGCCTTGGTGACAAGAATTATGCAGACGGCTTGAGCGGATATACAAAACATTTTATACATCGAAAAAATCTTTAGTTGTGTTTTTTTTTAAGTGAATTACTGAATCTTCTGAAACTTATTTTGGCTTTTGCAAAAGTTCAAAAAATTCCACATTCTTTTTATAGTTTCTTCTTTTATTCATTTTTCCCCCGATATTGGAAAAAGATAAAAAATAAAGCCATGTTCAAAGAACATAAAATCCGCCATAATTTCACATCCCACAGTTAACAGATAATAGTATGATCTTTTTCCTTTGTTTCTTTTACATATATATATATATATATATATATATATATATCTTATAAAATTGCAAAATTTGGAATTATATATTCAAATGTGTATATACATATATTTATGAAAAAAAAAGTACACATACTTTTTGCTTCCTCTTGTTCTTAAAATTATGCCATAAACCTTCCTGCACATTCTAAGAAAAGACTATTTTAATGGCTTTGTAATATTCCAGCATATGTTTAAATCACAATTCAGAGAACCCAAATTCTATCGCTGGACATTTAAGTTTTTTCCACTTGTTCAGCATTATGAATAATAGGAAGAATCAGCACTTTCTAAAACTTTCTCCATTTTTTAAATGAAAGGAAATTAATTTTAAAATCACTAGAAAATCTGTGAGAATAGAAATGTTTTATTTTGCATTGCTCAGCAGTGTAGCCAGCAGCCACATATGGCTATTGAGTTCTTGATAGGTGGTTAGTGCCACTTAGGAGTGTGATTTCTCCTTTTACTTCATTGTAAATTAGCCTCATGTGGGTAATGACTACCTTATTGGTCAAAGCAGAACTTGAGAGCGCCGAATCCTAAGCACTAGACCACCAGAGACTGTGGTACATATAATGAACAACATAAACTGATGAACAAAAACAGATCCAGAGACAGAGAAACATCTATCAGACCACCAACCTCAGAGGGAATGTAGGGGAGGGTGGGGGTAAGAGGGAGAGATCAACCAAAGGACTTATTTGCATGCATATAGGCCTAACCAATGGACACAGACAACAGGGAGGTGAGGGCATGAGTGGGAAGGATGGGGAGGGTAATGTGGGGATAAGAACACATTTGTAATAACTTAATCAATAAATAAATCTTAGAAAAACAAACAAACAAACAGAAACCAACAAAGCAGAACTTGACACTTGAGAGCTCAATGCACTGCTTTGAGAATTTGCTTGTATGCAGGAATACCCCCATCTTGTGGTCTTTTAGAATATTGCTTCTGAAATATTGGGAACTTAGGTGTATTAGCAAGTATGAGCAAGTATTTTTTCTTATAACTTCAGAAGGTTCATAAACCATAAGAGTCATCTGGTAGATTATGTAAAGTATCTGGAAGTTTAAAGACTGGCGTGACTAAAAGACAGTGAGTACACAGGGCAAATGAATTGCAGAGGACAGTAAATATTTAGAAAAACACTAAGAATAGAGTCACTCTTTTGATTGGGACACAGGGAGGATTTTAAACAGAGGGACCTTGTTATCTTCCAAGTCCAACAATATTACTATTTGCAGATAAGGCTTCATATGGTTATTCCTAGAATTAGTATAATTGGGAAATGATCACATTTAGGCATCAAGGATATCTTTTTCCAAGAATGGCGAAATGTGAAGAGTTCCTGGAAGTTGGTTCATCCTTGAAATACCCTTGAAACAGATTTCATTGGAGATTTATCCCTAAAGCACACCCCTTTGGGGCATGTTACCAAATATCCAGGATGCTACTTTAATATCCAGGTTTCAGAGCAGACCGTGACTTCCTAGTTCATTAGTTGATGCTCAATCACTGAGCAAGACTAGCTAGGCATATTTTGTTGATTTTAAAGTGTGCAATATGCGACATTTAAAATCATTTGAAATCCAAATACAGTGCTAATAATAACGCACACGGCCTTCATCTACTCTGTGTAGGACAAGGGTCCGCAAACTTCCTGTGTCAAGGGTTTGGTAGTAAATGGTTTGGGCTCTGTAGACAATACCATCTTGGTCATAACTACTCAACTCTGCCATTGTAACATGCAAGTAGCCAATGACAATGTGTAAATGATTGTGCATGACTGCTCCCAGTAAAACGGTAATTATGGACACCAAACAGTAATTATGGACACCAAAATGTTAATTTCATATTATGTTTATGTATCAAAAATATTCTTTTCATTGTTTTCTAACTTTTAAAAAGTGAATAAAAATGATTCTTATCTCATGTGACATATATAAACAGGCAATAGTCCAGATTTCACCCGCTGACTATAACTTCCTGACACCTGGTACACAGACAATATAATGACATACCCTCCTTTATAACATCTACAAAAAAATTATTTCCTTCTTTAATATAAAATATTTAATAAAATAAGTCAAAAATTAAAAGCTCAGATATTGTACATGATGATGAGCAAACCAGTGACCTAATGGAAAATTCTGGCTCTCGACAGTGACTTGGTCAGAATGCAGAAGTGTCCTGTGTTGAAGTTATTCTGCAGGGACAGACTGTCAGTAAGCAATGCTGGGTGGAGGAACTAACCCAGACTCCTGAGCACAGCAGGATGGCAGCAAGGAGCCCAGGGTGGCCTCTTGGTACTGTCCAGAGGCGCCACCAGGTGGCGCTGCAGCGGCAAACCATCCTGGCAGGCCAGCCTGGCAGATGTGGCCACAGGTGCCCACATGGGTGAGGGGGACAAGCCTGGGGTACCGTGAGTCACAGGAACCGCTGGGCTTCCTGGCTCCTGCTGCTGCCTCATCCGGGTCCGCCAGGGTCCCGCGGGCGGAGGAGCCGTTGGAGGGCGAGCCCAGCTGGTGTGGAGCCGCCCCCGCTGCCAGACCAAGTGCATCTGCCTGGAGTCCAGGCCACCATCCTGCAGGCGCTCCTCTCCCGCATGTGGGCTGGATCCACTTGCTCATCTGAGGGAGGAGCTGGAGCGGAAGCTGGTGAGGGGCAGCAATGGGCCAGACCACCTTCCTCAATGTCACCAAGGTGAGTGCCCTCCTGCGCACCTGCCCAGCGACTCCGCCTAAAAGCCTAGTCGACCCCCCGTTCCACCCCCCACCCCCAACTGTGTGCGGGTTCCAGCCTATTTGGCACCTCCCAGGTGCTAGGACTTG
Source organism: Myotis nattereri (assembly GCF_964212035.1). NCBI lineage: Eukaryota > Metazoa > Chordata > Mammalia > Chiroptera > Vespertilionidae > Myotis > Myotis nattereri. The sequence continues at coordinate 20,173,273 of NC_138085.1, forward strand.
GAGTGTCCCATGTGGTAGTGGCTGTTGTGGGCGGGAAGGGCTCATTCCAAGGGTGAACTTGGGTTTGTCAGGTATTTAAAACGCTTGGAGGATTGGGGTTTCCCTGGGCCTTGCTCTGTGGGGGCAGCCAAGGTGTCACTTTCCCGAAGGGTGGGACTTGGAGAGCCCCAGGGTCCTGGGAGAAAGCAGGAGAGTGGAGAGGCTCCATCAGGTCGCCACCTGGGACCAAGAGCTCCAGTGCGAGACCAAGAGCCCCCTGTGGGCTCCTTCCCTGAGCTGGGCTGGTCCCCTGTCCTTCTGTGGCAGGTTGCATGTGCTCCGTGGACCTGGAGGAGTGGTGGCTGCTGAGCTGAAAGGAGGCAGCTGGGGACAGAGTTCCAGCCAGACCCCAGCAGGGCCCCCTGTCTATTAAGCCAGGCAGTGAGGGGTCCTGCTTCTCCAGGGCTTGTGTCTCAAGCCAGGGGACAAGACGGATCTGTAGTCCCCAGAAAGTTAACTACCTGGTCAAATAGGGTTTGTGTGTGTGTGTGTGTGTGTGTGTGTGTGTGTGTTTGTGTGTGTGTGTGTGGGTGTGTGGTGGGGGGGGGGGCGGTGAGAAGCAGAGGAGCCAGCCTCTCCTTTGGGGGAGCCAGTGAGAAGCGCCTCCAGTCCAGTGGTTGGCACTGGAGACCCAGGCCGTGAAGGAGCTGGGGCAGATTGTGTGGCTGGCTGTTTCTCTGACTGCCTCCCCCCCCCCACACACCGAGTCCTCAGAACCCCCGCCTTCACGTGACTCCTGTTTGCTCGCCTGTGGCCTGTGGGTCCCAAGCAGCTGGGCTGAGGCCATGATGGCCGCTGTGTTCACGGACGTGCACCAGAAGGCAGCTGTGTGTGTGTGGGGGGGGGGGGGGGGGGGCGTATTCGGTGGCCTGGCTCTGCCCAGAGACAGGCTCTGGGGAGGCAGGGCTGCCGCAGGGCGCACTGGGTGGGCCTCGGGCTCAGCATGTCTCAAGTTGGGCTTCGCATACCGCCCTGCCTTCAGCAGCTTCCCCCTCAGGGGCTGACAGAGCTGGAGGGCATCCTCCCTTTGCTCCTGGCGGGTGTAGCTGGTGTGGAGGCTGAGGGAGGGAGGTTCACAAAGGTAGGTCAGCGGGGTGGATGCCAGAGGTGCCAGGGGGCTGAGATGTTGTGGGAGGCAGGCAGACCAGTTGGCCAGGCCCTGCCAAGACCCAGGGACAGGGGTGTCGGGGGGACCTGGGATGAGAACAGTCAGCTAAGAGGGGTGGGCACATTCCAGATCCATTCCAGACCCAGGTTCAGGGGAGCGATTACCTGTGGGAAGGAGAGAGAGAGGAGGGGTCCAGCCCGCACCCCAGGTTTTGGCTTCTGTGATTGACAGCTGGTGGCCTTGCATAAGCAGGGAGCCCAGAGGAGTCAGGGACAGTGGAGAAGCCTGCAGCCCAGGCAGGGGGTCTAAGGCAGCGACCTCAGGCCTGAAGCTCAGGAGCGGTCAGTGCTGGGGAGCAGGTGGCTCAGCCCTGCAGAGGAGCAGGGAGGGGGCTGCCTCCACGGTGGAACCCGGGAGCGAGCACACAGAGAGCTCCAATGACTGTTTGTGGGAAGGATGAGGGGGGACCCGGGGACCGGCCAGTGTGCGCCCTGAAGAGCTGTCCCAGAGGGGAGAGAATCAGGGGATAGAGTCTGAGAGCTCCCAGGGGTGACCGGTCAGGTTCAGACCCTGCAACAGCCAATGGCGGAGGGGAGGCGGCCTGCAGGGGTCCACATGCTCAGTTTGGCTCCCATCTTTGGGGAGGGCAGCTCGCAGAGGGGGCGGCTCCCCCAGGGGCAGGGCCTTGGAAAGAAGGGGAAAGGAGGCCACAGGAAGCACCTTACAGAAGAGGCTGGTGAGGGAGGAGGGACACGCAGGCGGCAGCTGGACGGGCCGCCATGAGGTCAGGTCAGGGGGGGATCTTCACCTGTCGTCCTCCTCCCTCCTCGGCCTCTTCCTAGTTGAGTGGCCTTGGAATACCCAAGGATCATTGTAAGCTGAGCTCCTGCTGTGATAGAAATCCCAAATCAAAATGGGATTCCACTTAGAGGGACTTAAAATACACCAAGGCCTGGGAAGAGCGGCTGCCTGGGAAACAGGAAAACTGGCTTCCCCTTCTCTGGCCTCCTGGCCGAGGGAGGTCTGCATTCCAGGGGCCCAGGACCCGGGGACGGACGCAGGGACCCCGGAGCCCGGGCATCGCTGCCAGTGACGAGCGGTGAGGAAATGCAGGACTCAATTCTACTCCAACTCATTTTATTACAAACCCATCCTTGTGTTCCACAATCAATGGCTAATCAGTACAGGTCACAGCACTCGGAGACAAAACACTTTTGCACACCCAGTTCTTTGTCAGCACATTAAGGCCAAAGGAAAACCTCTTTATAGAGCCCGGGTCCCCAGGCCAAGCCCATCCCAGGAGAGCACCTTAGGAAACCGGAAACCATGTGTCAGGAAACCGGCCATATACACACTAGAGGTGTGACTCCCAAAGAGAAAGATTGATGCCAACTGATGTCAATATAGGCTGTCCCCCAAAAAGGTAAAGAGAGGTAGGGCTGCTGATGGAAAATGAGTCCCCATTGTAGGTAAATAGGGGCTGTCCCCCAAAAAGTTAGAGGTTGGGCTGCTGATGGACAATGAGTCCCCACTGGATGTAAATACGGGCTGTCCCCCAAAAAAGTAAAGTGGGTTGGGCTGCTGATGGAAAATGAGTCCCCATTGGTTGTAAATATGGGCTGTCCCCCAAAAAGGTAAAGAGAGGTTGGGCTGCTGATGGACAATGAGTCCCCATTGAATGTAAATACAGGCTGTCCCCCAAAACAGGTACAAAGAGGTCAGACAACTGATGGAAAATTCTCTCTATTGAATGTACATGTAGTATCCCCCCAAAATGTAGACACATTAACAGCTGATAACGCACTTAATTTTCACTTCTTTTCAGTTTGAACAGATTTGAAGAAATCAGTGAAGACGGTAGGATTTGAACGAAGAGCATATCTCCACAGGACTTTTTATGGGGACACAGAAAAGATAAAGTTGAGGGGACCCAACACCCAGCAATCGAGGAATCAAGGGCAGCTATTGAGAGAGAAGCATACAAACACCGAACCGAAGGAACGATTCTTGATGTTTGCGGCTCCGTGGCTGCGTCAGTTGTGGTCCAGGCGCTGCTGCTGCTGAAGCAATGGAACCGCAAACACCGAGAATCGCTGCGTTCGGTGTTTCTGCGCATCCTCTGTCCACAGCGGCCCTGGATGCCTGGACTGGGGCCCGTTCGGGACCAGACACTTCATCCTGGATGTGTCCCCATCACACAGTCCAGAGGACACATCTTCTTGGTTCCAAGCTGAGTCTGGCTTCACCCATTACGTCAAATCCGCTCACCCTGAAAGGAGGGAAAACTGAGTTCTCAGCTGTTAAAGTGCGTGTACATTTGGGGGACAGCCAGCCTGTGGTACATCCATTTGGGGGACACCTCCAAACACATATATTCCATGAGTGCCTACACGGGTATGGAATGTAGTAAATTGGGTTTCTATCCCGGGGAGTGACTCAGAAACAAAGACTCAAAGTGTCATCCTCCATGGTGGACACCGGGGGCTACAGCCGCGTTAGTGACCAGGCTGCACCCGCCTCGCGCACAAGCTCCCCTCTGCACACTGTGGCCTCTGCTGGGAGGGGGCGGGCAGGGCTTCTCTGCGCCAGGCGGGGCAGAGCCCATGATGGTAGAAAAGTGAACCCGGGGGCAGGTCCGGGGCCCAGGAGCCAGCTGGAGAGAGGCACAGGCTGAGGCCACCTGCCTGGACGGCCCCGGGCTCAGGAGTGTGGGGCCCAGGCCTGGCTCGGCAACGCTCTGGGGTAACAGTGAGCCCGACTCCAAGGTCCACCCAGGGCTGTGAGGTCTTGGTCGTCTGGCCGGTCTGGGCTTCCCTGTTCCAAAGTCGCTCCCGGCCCCTCAGGCCGATGGGAGAGGGGGCCCTGGTGGTCAGAAGGGGCGTCAGGAGTTTTAAGGCTCAGGGGCTGCGGGTCCAAAAGACCAGTCGCCCACGGCCCCGCTCATCGTCTGAGCTCCACCTGCTGGTCCCACGCAGCTGTGGCGACGCCCGCCTGCTCTCTAAGTTGTTCCCATGACTGACGTTCTTAGGGGCCCGATGGCGTGGGAGCCACGTCCGGTGACTTGCGTGGGCTCTTGGCAGTGAGCCCCTCCCTCTGGTCCTGCCCTGGACCCGTCGGGCTCTGAGAAGCTGACACTGCCAGGACAGGGGCCACGGTGGCCACTTGCCCTGAACTTCTGGGGCCGAGGCCTCGTCCTGGCAGCCAGGGCTGCAGTCACTGTGTGGTGCTGGGGCTGGAGCTGCTGCGGCCGCCACCTCCCGTGGCCATGGCGGGGCCGTGGCGGAGGCTGCAGGGGAGCCAGCCTCTCTTCCTTTGGGGGAGCCAGTGAGAAGCGCCTCCTGTCCAGTGGTTGGCACTGGGGACCCTGGCGGTGAAGGAGCTGGGGCAGAGGATGTGGCTGGCTGTATCTGCCCCTCGAGTCCTCAGAACCCCCGCCTTCAGGTGACTCCTGTTTGCCGGCCTGTGGCCTGCGGTCCCAAGCAGCTGGGCTGAGGCTAGGCTGACCGCCCTATTTAGGGACAGGCACCAGCGGGCAGCTGTGTGGGAGGTGGGGGGGCAAGGGGGGAATGGGGTGGCCTGGCTCTGCCCAGAGAAAGGCTCTGGGGAGGCAGGGCTGCCTCAGGGCGCACTGGGTGGGCCTCGGGCTCAGCAGGTCTCCAGTTGGGCTTCACATACCGCCCGGCCTTCAGCAGCTTCCCCCGCAGGGGCTGACAGTCCTCCTGCGGGCACAGAGCTGGAGGGCATCCTCCCTTTGCTACTGGCAGGTGCGCCTGCCTGTCCCCCGGTGGTCAGGAGATGAAGGTGTTTCTGAGCAGGTACCTTGGCAGATCATCCGGCACCTGGGAGTGTCCTACAGAGAAGAGAGGAAGGAAGGAGAGGACGGAGTGAGGGCAGGAGGGTTCTCGGAGAGCCCTTCCCTCCCAGGGCCGCCCCTCACAGGCCACATGGCCAGGACCAAAGTTTCTGCTCCTGCTCAGCCTGTTCACAGCCTAGCGTCACCCCAGCTCCCGCAGCGCCTTTGGTCAGGACGCCAGGCCTGGGTGTTGGGTCAGCAGAGGCATCTGAGTGGTCAAGGCTGCCTCCGTGGAGGGCCACTCCCTTCAGTATCGGGTCCCCAGGGCCTGGGGCAGAGAAGGACAGTGAGAAATGGGGCTGCAACACCCCATGTCAAGGGGGGGCGACCACACCGAGGCCTAGCAGCAGAGGCAGCGGGGCCCACGGAGCCCAGGGACAGAGGTGGGGCTGCGCCTCACGGGCTGTGGTCTGATTGGGAGGCCCTGGCCGCAGGCCTGAGTGGAGGCCTCCACTCTACCCATCGCTCACAGGGTTGGCTCTGAGCAGTTGGGAGAACTTGGGGGACCAACTCCCGAGGCTGCACCAAATGTTGGCACAAGGCCAACACATAACTCCTGGGCACACCTGCTGTGAGACACTGTGTCCTCAGATCCCTGATTTCAAAGCACCCTGACCCAAGTCTGCCTAGGACCACTCCACACCTGTGGTCCGGGCCCTCACGGTCCCGGAGGGCACCCTTAGGATTTGAGAACCAAGTTGGTTACCACCCGAACAACCCTCTGTTTAAGAAGTCCTCCTCTCCGCATGGTGACTTGACTGCACCATGAGTTTACCTGGTATTTTGTGCTTTCTGCAATCTCTGAATTTTCTACCATGAACGCATACTCTTGTCAAAGCTAAACAGAATCCCAATTAAAAAAAAAAAAATGAGGGCAAAACCCCGAAAAGACCTGCATCTACCCCATCGTGGGACAGGCGATGGCCTCTCCAATCCCAGTGGCACAGGCGTGCGGTGGAGCTCCAGGAGCACGAGGACAGGCTGTTTGCACAGCATCGGGCTCCAGGCAGCCCCGGGGCTGTGGGCCCGGAGCCACACCCACTGTGGGGATTGCGGGCCCCTCCTCACTCTCCCAGGACCTGCCCCCCTGCCCCTCAGCCACTCAATGTCACACCCACCATGAAGTCTGAAGCACCCAAATCTTACCGCTTGACATCAGGCCTCCACTGCGTGGCGTCACCTGGAGGAGCAGAGTGGCGGACACAGCAAAGCCAGAGAGACCTCGGGTTTCCAACTGCTCCCACGGGGGACAGGCCGAGGGAGGACCAGGCCGTGCCAGCCCAGGAGCTACAGCCGGTGCAAGAGGCCAAGTAGGGGACACATCAGCCACTAAGTCAGGGCGATGGTGACTCCTGCTTTGGCGTGGCCTTGTTGTCATGGCGACTGAGGTTTCCATTAGGTTCAGGATTTTTCTGCTTCCAAGCGAACTGGTTTTCATTGGGCTTTTGTTGTTGTTGTTGTTGTTGTTGGAGTTTTTTTGTTCTTTTAAAAGAAACTTAAAAAATTTTCAGAAATAAAGGGTATATGATCAAGACGGGGATAAAGGGAAAGGATTATAAATCTTCGTGGTCGGAAAAAAGGGAGAGGCAAGTTAGGGAGGAGAGGGTGGGTGCATTAAATGCAGCATTTCATGACGTTAGACCAAGCAGAGCTGGCCACTGGAGGCTTGTCTTTGACCGCAACATGCTTCCTTCTGCTCCAAAAGGCACTCTTGCGTTGTTCCGTCGCTAAATTGTCATCCCGGATAACCAAGGGAGGAAGGATCAAAACACAGAAAACAGCAAGTAAATGAACTGAATAATGGACAAATGACGCTACATTCGCCAAATGTACTTGGGAAGTCAGAATCCAGTCCAGCCCGGGAGAGACGGCAGCATTCCCCCCAGCACAACCAGCATCAGGGCCCGGTGGACCCTTTCTGCTCGGACTCCAGTCAAGTGTTGGAGTGGCAGCTGGAGCCAGGGCTCCACATAGCACTAGAGGAGCATTCTGTACTGCTCAAGGAGTGGATGTCTTAGACTGCTTTTCCATTTCCATGGGTTACATTATTAAGCAAGGGTGTTTATTGATGTAGGGGGCAGCTTTCCTTACTCATCCGCTTTTTTGTCCAATGTGTTTTTATTGATTTTCAGAGAGGGGGAGGGAGAGGGAGATAGAAACATCAATGATGAGAAAGATGGATCGGCTGTCTTCTGCACGCCCATACTAGTGTGCCCTGACCGGGAATCAGAAGGTGATCTCCTGGTTCATGGGATGATGCTCACCCAACTGAGCCACACCAGCTGCCCTTACTCATCCATTTTAATGACAGGCTCCCTGACATCCTGTCTCACACACAACTAACTCCTGCTCCCCTCCAAACACTTAGTGGCATGCTTCTGGCCTGCTGCATGCAGTGAAACAGTCCACCTGGACTCCTCAGTCATAATACTTCTTTTTAAAAAGTCCTCACGGGAGGTTTTTTTTTTCCATTGGTCTTTAGAGAGAGAGTGGATGGGAGGACGTAGGTGAAGGGAGGGAGAGAGCAAGGGAGGGAAACATCGATGGGAGAGAGATACATCCACTGGTTGCCTCTCTCACAAACCCCAACCGTGGCCAGGATCAACCCTGCAACCGAGGTATGTGCGCTTGACTGGAAATCTAAGTTGCGCCCCTTCGGTCCTTCGATGCTCTAACCACTGAGACAAACGGGCAGGCTCACTAAGAATTCTGGTGCCTCTCACAGCCTCTGATGGCAGGATGACTTTGCACATAATGAAAATACCTACCTCTATCTGATACCAAAACACCCTCAAACTCAAGCATTCTTCCAGTGTAGATGGCGCCGCACCCTCTCCTCTTGGTTTAGCCCTCACAGCCTTTAAGTTCTAGTCTTATGAGAGCAGACAATTGGTCTTGTGACTTCCTCCACACGTCAATCCATGGACAGAAGGGATTTCTCCAGTCCTGATGGAGGATTCAAGTGCACAGCTGCACCTCTGCTATTTCTTCCCCCGCAGCACCACCTGCTGACACAGCTCACACCACAGAGAAGGGACCCACTCCTCAGTGCTGGGGCCCCAAGTTGGTTGAGCATCTTCAGGGACCAAAGCAGCTTGAAGGGCAGGCAGTGCTCACAGCGGTTAAGAGTTCGGGCCCCGGAACCTGTCAGACGCGGGTTCGGGTCCCAGCTCCAACACTGATTCTCTGGGCCAGTGCTGACCCTGGTCAAGCATTCCTGAGCTCCCCTCCCAGCTCCGAACGGGGGACAGGAATGGAGCCGACCTCCCATGGCAGCTAGAACTCAAGGAGACGGACAAAGTGGGTCAACTACCTAAAGGCTGCTGAGCCCAGAAAGCCCCCTCGCACGGCTGCCGTTACTAACTGCAGCCCCTGACCTGCTCACTCAGGGATCCAAACCACAGTGGGGATCTGTCAAGCAGTTTTTTCTCAGAAGGTTTTTGCGGACTCAATTGGGCTGATTATAGCTCATTCATCAACTTAGCCAATCACACAAGTGGACGTGATACATGTCCAAAAGTGTGAGGAGCCAGTAGGAAAACTCCAGGCCACAGAACCCTCTGGAGAAAACCCATGCTAACAAGGCAGTAAGGTTCATGATCATTTACCTACACGTGAGCGTTTCCCCGACTTCACCTCCTGTGAGACCGGGAACGCAAGCAGCAGCCCCCGACAGTGTGTCCGCGTGAGCACACTTCATTTCTGCATCTCGAGTGACACAGCAGGACTTGCAGTGGTGACTGCCACCCGGAATGGCTGCTGCACCCGTCACAGCCACAGGGCGCCTTGTCACAGCCCAGGGTCCTTTCAGGTCCTGTCACCCCAGCCCCTGGGAGCCCACGAGTCTCGGGCCTGGCCCCGTCTTCAGAAAGTCCTAGTGTCCTTCATCAAATTGTTAACTTTCTCAGGGGGCATGTTTGGCAGGTTTATCGGCAAATAATCAATAAAATGATATTTCAAAGTGAATGTGAAAACTAAACCACCTTTCAGTCAATGGCTTTGTTTAATTGGTTCTAAGAGGAATCCCCCCACCCCCCCTCAACCTTCCATCTCTGAAATCAGGGTGCAGCTTGGAGCATCCCTCCCAGTCACTGTCGGTTGGTGGCGATTCTGACAAAACCCTCACTGCCACCACCCGATCACTTTCTTTCTATGAGCACAAAATCCGGCAGCTGACAGCTGACAGCCTCTTAGATCCCAGGAAACACAGGCAGCACATGCAGCTACAAATCCGCTATGGACCCAATGGCTCACTCCCATCACAGCCCTCAATGAGCAGGTCCAGCGCCCCCTGGTGGGAGGACTCAGGGCCAGGTCAGGTGGGAGAAGAGAACCACCCCTGCTTTTAAGAGCAACAGCAATAGCAGAGCCTGAGCCTGGCTGAAGGCATGGCAGATGTCCACGACGGGTTACATGGGGGCTCCCCCGACAGAAATGGCTAATCCGAGGCCTGGCAGAGACAAGGAGCCCCAAACACATCCTCTCCTGAGCGTGTCTCCGCGGTAACTGTCTGGAGATCCGCTCTGGATATCCGAGGACCCACCACAGTGTACGTGATGGGGAGGCTCCTCATGCTGAAGGAACTAAATGGTTCTGGATGAAACTGCCGCCACAGTGACGTGGGCTTACATGTTCTACTTGGGTGTTCACACACCTGAGGGGGCAGACGGGGGCGTGCGGAGCCCCCTTCAGGCTCCAAGCACACGTGTGCGCACCCAGCTCGCATCTCGTCGGTTCTGCCCTGACCTCGAGGAAGGCCTGAGATCCTCCCCTTCACTGCCCTCCTGCAGCCAGGCCAGGCCCTCCTACCTTTTGGTGGGGGCCCACTGCGGGCGTCTCCCTTCTCCTCCCAGTATGAGCACGATGGGGTGGCCTCCTGGGGCCCAGGACGGCCATCTGCGGGTGACTTGGCTTGTCCTCGTGAGCAGCCTCTCTGGCATTGGAACAATTTGAGGAAGGCTCTGGCTCGACTCCAGCGCTTTTTCCTATTAGGAGTAGAGGGTTAGGACACTGCCAACCCCCACTGCCCCTCCAGCCGGGGAAGCGGCCCTTCCCTTGGGGTTCAGCACCAGGTTCCCCACGAATCTGCATCGCCAGCACCAGGATCATCGCATGTGGCCTCAGGGCGTGGGGCACCATTGGCAGTTCATTCGCACAGACCCAGGGACGGGAGAAGCGCTCCTTGTGGCAGAAACCCGCACTAGCCTCTCGGGAAACAGAACTTCACATGCAGCCTCCACTCTGTGTCACCGGGAGGCACCGGGAGAGGTGCTGTGCTCATCTAGGTGTGCTGGCAATTGTGCACCCCAGGGCCATGTCAGGGAGAGTCAGGGCCTCCTCATTTCCCGCTGGAGCTCCCAATAGGTGAGACAGGCGGGCAGACTTAGCCCCTTCCGGGCACTGAGGAATCTGGGTGAGGGGGGAACAGGGTGGGCCCAGTGGGCCATGTGGATGAAAAAGAGTGGACACTGGCTGGTGTTCCCCAGGGGTTAGAGCAGTGTCCCAAGCACTGAAGGGTCAGGGTTTGATTCTGGGTCAAGGGAGTGTACCTGGGTTGCAGTTTTATCCCTGGGCCCACTGGGGGCGTGTGCTGGATGGCAACCAATCAATGTGTCTCTCATATTGATGTCTCTCTCATTGATGTCTCTCTCTCTTCCCCCCAACCCTTTGTTCCCCTCTACTCTCTCCAGAAATCAATGAAAAAAAATCCTCAGGTGAGGATTGAGCAAAATTAGAATAGCCCTAGCCGGCTGGGCTCAGTGGGTAGAGCATCACTCTATGGACTGAAGGGTTCTGGGCTCCATTCTGGTCAAGGGCACATACCCGGGTTACAGACTCAATTCCCGGTGGGGGGTGTGCTGGAAGCAGCCAATTAATGATTCTCTTTCATCACTGATGTTTCTCTCTCTCACCCTCAGCCTTCTTCTCTGAATTCAGTTAAAATATACTAATATATATACATATATATATATATATATATATATGTGTGTGTGTGTGTGTGTATATATATATATGTGTGTGTGTGTATATATATATATATATATATATATATATATATATATATATATATAGTAAAATAAAAACGAATCAATGAAAACAGTGAACTTAAAGGGTCATACAGTGCAGCTAACCGGAAATGGAGGCATTCTAATGTCACAAGAAGATCCGCAGCTGGTTCTAATCCTGGCTCTGCCACAGAGCGACACTGTGCTGACTCAACTCGAGTACTTTCCTCATCGAGGCCTCAATGTCCCCGCCAACACAAGGGACAGGAGGAGGGTGGGAAATTATGTGGTTTTGTGATGTCAACAGAGAGCCCTTGCAGGATTCATGGTGATTTGCCCTCAAGGCTCGGCTGGGGCAGGACAATCTGAAGGCCCAGCTCCTGGGGCTCAGGCCCGGACGCAGGGGAAGGCCTGCTGGACGGAAGCCCGCAGCCTCGGGGACCGAGCCGCCCACCACCGGGGCTGCTGCTCTGCAGAAGGGAACGTGTTTGAGAACCACCCTGGCATCCAGAGACTCCAGAGGAATGTAGGGAAGACCAAGAGGTTCCTGTGACTGAAGACCATGGGTGCTGGCCCAGGTGTCCGGCCCACGCTTCCTTCCCAAAACAGAAACATGGCTTTCTAGGTCCTGAAACCTGGAGACACAGCCTGATAGTCCTGCTTCAGTGGCTCTAATCCAGACTCTCTGCCCCTTCAACCGGACATGGCAGCTGGCATTCGCCACCCTCAGAGGATAACCCCGAGGAAGGCCGGAAAGAAACCCTCAGTTCTTTCAGAGCTGGGAGGGAGGTGCGCTCAGGGGACCTGCCCTAGAGGGGAAGGTGCGGGACCCACACTCTGGGCACTGCTCCACATGGCTTTCCCCACTCGTGAAAGAGCAGCTTCCTGTTCTGAGTTGAAGTTCCTGCTGCTGAAATCAACTCACTTCCTAGGAGCAGGACACTGAGCCTCCTTTGGAGCCCCAATTCTGTCGTCTTCTGCCTCTCCTGTAGGCATAGTCTGCCGGGTGTCGCTGGAAACAGAGGAGAAAGAAAGAACAGTCTGGTTTTATATAAAACGTGTCAATGGACTCATCGGCCCTAGCTGGGACCTAGCCGAGAAGGGCCGGCATTTTCCGGGGACTATGACATCACGGTTCTCATGACCGTCAAGCTCGCCGAGGGGGGAAGATGGGGAGGGGAGCTTGTGGCGTGGGTCCGGGAACCCTAACACGTGAGGAGACCTGCTGTAGCACCAAGGAGCAGGCTGGACCACATCTCAGGAGAGCAAGCCCCGAACCATGTGCAACTCAGGATGGCAAACCCGTGGGCCTTGACGGCAGAGACCCTGGTTTCCTTGCTTGAACATGAGTCCCCTGGATCGAGGCAGCAGCTCAGGCTCCTTTGGCCATGAGCCTGCCGAGGTCCCACCTGAGACGCGGGCTTTTCTGAGACTTCACCGTGAAGTGAGCAGCTGTGAAAAGCGATGACTCGCAAACCGCTGGGCCCAGGACCACCGACCCTGACCTGCTCCCAGCGGCCTTGGCTCGGCATCTGTTCTTCTAGTCTGTGTTCCTCTCTTCCCTCAGCCGTGCTGCTGGGCCTTATGCTAGAGCGCTTTCCTGTCTGGCTCTGACCGACCCCCACCACTAGGCGCACAAATTCACACAAGACAGGCCCCCAACCCGCCCCGGGCTGGGAAGACTCCACTCAGAGCAGGTCAGGAAGCCTGCCCACTCCCTGGCCTCCTGCACACACTGTCTAATGCAAGACCTTCATCAGATCATCCCCCTGGGTACCAGGCCCCGATGCTTCTAGTTGGCACCTACCCAACCTCTGCTGGCCATTGGGACCCGCTGCGCTGTAGAGAGCCAACTCAGTCCATGGTCATTTCCACCCCAAACTACAGTGTGGCTTTCCCTTTAAACCATCCTGGGTAGGTGGCGAGCCAGCTGTAGACGAGCAGAAGAACCCGGGAGAAAAGTGAAGCAGCACCGTGACCCCGCGGGGCTGGGTCAGTGCCCCTGTGGCCACTGTGACCGTGTCCCTCTGTCCCTCCTGGCCAGCCACTCCCCATCACAAGGAAGGACAGTCCCACAGCTCAGCACTGAGGGGTGAAGAGCACCCTGGGCCCACCAGATGCATCTCGGGTCACTTGACTTCCAACCCCAAGGTTTCCAGCACCAAGCCTCTTCCTCCTGCCTCCTCTCTGGCAGCTCCCACGGCCCTTAGACCAGCCTCCCGTAAACACTCACTCCCAGGGAATCTGACTCCTTAGCAAGGCATGGAGGCCTTCCCCATCTGAGTGCCCCCTGCTCCAGCCTTCCCTCCTGCCACTGCCTGCACCTTCCCTGCACCCCGACCACCCATGCTCCACCTTCACGTCCCCCCAACTCCCGCCCCCCTGGCTAGCCCTGTCCCCATCCGGGTCAGCTGCAGAACCCCAACTCCCACACCACGCTTCCATGTCCCCCTCCTTGGAGCTCCTCAACATCTGTCTGCTGGGCACACAGCTCTGCTCACACGCCATCACCCCTGCCTGTGTGTGGCCACCAGGTCACTGGTTCTGTGCACCTCGCAGGGCCCCCTGCCAAAGCCAGGTCCGTGTCACGTTAGCAGAGGGAGGACAACCCTCTCTCCAGCCCCTCAAGGGGAAATCAGACAGAGAACGGGCTCAACCCGCGACCTGGATGGCTTCCCTAGGTACCTCTCTTTGCCTCTGTCATCATTTTTAAACTGAGCTTAATTCCAAAAGCAGATTAAGAAGCGGCTGGCAGTGGGCCATGTCGTTGAAGCCAGCAAAATCCAACCACCGCTCCTTACAGAATTCTAGAGCCATTCCGGGGAGAGGAGAGCAGGCTGCACTGGGAAGATGGTCTGTTCCCTTGCCCTGGGGACACCAGTTCACCGGCGGTATCTCTGCCCAGAACGTGGAGGCCTGGGCGTGGAGCTGGAAGCCCGCAGCCCTGTGCGGACAGGTGTCGGTCACCCCTCCCCCTTACACGTTCTCAGTGCAGTGCTGGCCCCATGCGTCCAGGAGGCTCTGGTTCAGCTCTTTCAAGGTGTCTATCTCCTTCCTCAGGCGACACTTCTCCTCTTGCCAGTCCTTCTCCGCAAGGGTGAGCGACTGAAACACAGATCAACAATGTCCTCAACACCACGGGCCCCTGTGACTCCACTGCTGGGAAACTGCTCCCAAAAGGAGAAAAGGGCCACGTGCATGAACATGGCCATTTCGGCATGAGCTTCACCAGTCGCAAGGACCAACACAGCCAATGACATGGGGATGGCCGAGTACACCGGCCAGTCGCGCAGCCCTGCCCACGTGTGGCCACTGAGCACAGAAAACACAGACAGTCTGAGCAGAGAGGCGCCATCAGTGCAAAATGTACAAGAGGCTCTGAGGACTTGACAGCCATTTTCAAAAGGAATGTAAAGTATCTCATTAGGAAGCAGCCCAAAGGGTGTGGCTCAGGTGGTGGAGCGGCCCCCCATGCACCAGGAGTTCACAAAAGAGATGCCTGGTCAAGGAACACGCCCAGGATGAGGGGTTGATCCCCAGTACAGGGCGTGCAGGAGGCAGCCCATCAGAGGTTCTCTCTCCTCATTGAAGTTCCCATCCCTCTCTCTCTCTCCCTTCCTCTCTCTGACATCAGAAAAATAAATGCCGGGCTGAATAGGAATTCGGGGCTGAGGTTGCTCAACTCTCCACCCAGAACATCATCGGGCTGGAGTGGCGGGAAAGCCCAAGCTTTGGCTTCAAACAAACTGAGTTCAGACCCAACCTCAGAGGATGAGGATGGGCGCCAGCTCACAAAAGCATTGTGAGAATTCAGTGAGATGACACGGGGAGCACAGAGCAAAGAGCTCAGCCGCGAGGACAGAATGAAAACAGCACTTAGCTGCTTCCATGCACGCCCCCCACCCCCCCGGCCCTGCGAAAAGGAAAGGTCAGGCCCTAACCAGTTTAGCACAGTGGAGAGAGCATCGGACTGTGAACTAAAGGTCCCAGGTTCGAATCCGGTCAAGGACACATGCCCCAGTTGTGGGCTGGCACCCCGCGGGGGTGGTGCAGGAGGCAGCGGAACCACGATTCTTTGTCCTCATAGATGTTTCCATCTCTCTCTCCCTCTCCCTTGTTCTCTCAAATCAAGAAAAATAGCTTTAAAAAATACAAAAGCAAAGGTTGGTGAGAGGTCTTTTCTAACACATCCCCTCCAGCCAAGGTGCTTGTCCCCGTTAAATGCCTCTGGCTTCCTCGCGGCCTCTGGGTGACATTCCCACACAGTGTTTGGGCACAGATGCCAATGAGGACCCACTCGGACCTGGCTGAGCCCCAGGCTGTCAGCCCCGGGTTCAGGCCCGGTGTCCTGAAGCCCACCAGCCCCCGGCCTCACCTCACACAGCATGCTCAGCTTGTAGAGCAAGATTTCCTTGGGCAGTTGCTCCGCCTTCAGGTCTTGGTACTCAGCCTCCCAGATCCGCATCTTCTGCTCCACCTCCTCTATGGAGGCCTGCAGCTCCTGCCTGTGGGAGCGTAGTTCCTCCTGCTCCGCCTGAAGCAGCTCAGTCCAGGAAGTAAGCCTGTGGGTGGAGAGCCACATGGCCCAGGGCTCAGGAGCACTCCCAGCCTCTGTCCTACATACACCTCAATCACACCCCCATCCTCTCTGGGCCTCAGGTTTTCCCCTGTGGAAATGAGGGCTGAGCACATTCAGAGGTTCTTAAACTGTGTCCGTTGGGGTTCTATGTGGCCACCCCGGCTACCACACTCAGGGCTGGGACACAGGACAGGCAGGCTGGGACACAATTCAACAAAGCAGCCTGTGAAAAATCCTTCCCATGGAAGGCTTTGCATGTCTGCCTCCTTGGAAAAAGGGTTCTTCGACTGAAACACTCTTGATAAACTTGGAATCAGATCATCTTTGCTCTGAAACTCTGCCTTTGCCCAGCTCTTCTCCCCAATTCCAAGTCCCTTTCTGATCCCAACTCCTGACACAAATAAGAGATTCTGGAGCATTATGTAAAGCCACTGACATCATCATCATCATTATCATCGGCATAATTACCCGACTGGCTTTCCAGGAGTAAGGGTTCTACCTGAAATCTCAACAACCAGAGGCTCATGGACTCCATGTGAACACAGATGGGCCCTGTGAGGCCCACACAGTCTCCGTGATTTAATTTAAAGTAATTAGTTATTCAATATTTCTAAAAATGTTCCGTTTCACATCAACATTCAGCGACCGAGATTCTGGGAGGGTGGGGAGAACGCATCAAGCAAAGGCCCTGGCAGGGGCAGCTCAGCAGTGATAGCATCAGCCTGTGTCCGGAATGGTCACGGGTTGGATTCCCAGTGGCATGTCCCTGGGCTGTGGGATTGCTCCCCGGCATAGAGGGGTGTGTGCTGTAGGCATCCAATAGATGTGTCTCTCCCATCGCTTTTTCTCTCACCCTCCCTCCGTCCCAGCCCTCCCTCCCTCTCTCTCAGAAGGGCAATGGAAAAAGTATCCTGGGATGAGGATTAAATAATAAGAAGAATAAAAAAGTAGAAACAAAAGGATGGCCTGGCAGCCCAGGTCCGCCCCGCAGCTGACCGCCTTCAGAGGGTGTGTATTCTCCACGAGGGCCTGCCCTGCCGCTGACACTCCCTCCCCACCTGATGGACCTGCCTGGCCCCGCAGGCACCTGACTGTGTAGCCCCAAACATATTAAAACAAGGCTGTGCGAAGGAAGGCTTCACGTGGTCAGGCCACTGGGCTGAGACAAGACCTGGATTTGAGTCCTGACTGGGCCACTACACTCAGGACTGGCCCGAACAAGTTATTGAATCTCTCTGAGCCTCTTTCCTCATCTGTTTGAAGAGAAGGATAAAAACGCAGTCAATTCTCAGGATTCACGGTATAATGTCCTATGGAGCCCCCGCGAGCACTGAGCAGTGTAGACTGCAACTGTCCCCACCAGTTCTCTGGCCACATTTCTGTCAACCAATCAAGACATAAGGACGCTTTGTGCCATATGCCCACTGGGACAGCCAACAGCACCAGACCTCGGGCCGGAACGACCCTCATGTGCCACTCGGATATTTTCCCTGAGGCCCAGCGCAGCGTGCACTTGGGACACTAGACAGCACTGCAGCACTCCATCTGGGGGCCGTTTCAAACAGCGAAATCGCCACCAAAAAGCAAGAGAAGAGGACTCCATGGCACTCCATGGACCACAGAAGGGACGCTCGTGTGGAGTGTGAGAGCTGAAACAGGCAGGAGTCAGAGGCCTTGTTCAACCGCAGCTGCAAATGTGCACATCAGGCGATTCCAGGATCTCGCCCTATGGACAGGCCCCTGACAGGCCATGGGGACCAAAGGGGGGTGACAAGTGCATCTCAGTGAGGAGGTGAGTTCGCCAACAGGGAACGCGGGAATGACGGGGAGCAAGCATATGTCCTTCTGGAATGGCTGGTGAGAGAGGATGAAGATGGCCGTGCCCGACACAGTCATCCCCATCATCCATGTGGGAGGGGCGGTCACCCACACCTGGACGATGCTCCATCCCAGCCACCAGCTGGAGGCCCTTCCCTCCTGACCATCAGCTGTGACCGTGACAGGGCAGGTGAAAGGGCACCATGACCAGGGGACTCCCCTGAGCTGAGCGCAGCGGGAGCTGAGGGAGCTGGTGTGACTGAAGGCGGAGATGCTGCTGCAGGGGCGGGCGGGTACCTGTCGTTCTCCTGCCGCAGCCTCTCCTCCTCTCCGTGGTTCTCTCTGGCGGCGGCCAGGGCCTTGGCCTCCTGCTCCTGCTTCAGGGCCTCCTGGGCTTCGGGCACCTGCTTGTCCTGCTGCCCCGGCTCCTCCAGCTCCCTCTCCTCGGCCCCCTGTTGGTTCTGGGGGCCCAGACTGGAAGGATCCTCCTGCCCAGAGGGAAAAGGTGAGGATGCCTCACTGGGTGCCGGCCCCGGGGAGCAACAGACCCCATATCCCTGCACCCCCACATGCAGTGAGGGGCCAAGAGCAGGGCAAGTGCAGACCCCAGAAGAGCAGGGACCCTCGGGGCAGGCAGCACCAGCCGTGCTGAGTGCGGTTCCCCCAGCACTGAAGGAACTTCGCTGGCCGGGCCCACATGGTGTTACGGGGGCCCTGCGCCCTCTCCACACTCGGGACCTTTAGGGGCACAGGATGCCCACTCTCTGGATCAGCTCCTTGGCTGCCCTCTGTGACCACATGTAAAAGCCTATTTTTTTAAAAGGACATAGAGATCAACCAAAGGACTTCTATGCCAGCATATAGGCCTAACCAATGGACACGGACAACACGGGGCTGAGAGCATGAGTTCCCTCCCCACACCAATAGGGGGCAATGTGGGGATATGGACACATATGTAATAACTTAATGGACTGTGGTGGCTGGTAAGCAAGGAGGCATGGAGGAGTGCGCTTGCCTCTGGGGCTTGGACTCTTCGCGGGGATGTGGGTGTCCTCAGGAGCGCCAGGGCCCGGCTGAGATGGCAAAGGCCCAGGGCAAGCGGTGTCCTCAGAAGAGCCAGGGCCCGGCTGAGAAGGCAGCGGCCGAGGGCAAGCGGGCCCCAGCAGAAAAGCAGCACGAGGCGGACTCCGCAGTGGGGTGCTGGGTGGGAAGTGGAAGAATCACGAGCCCCAGGCCGCCCCCGCACTGCTCGCTGCAGGACCTGCGGGTGGAGATGCTGGTGGTTATCTGTGCCTCGCTCCCCGTCACCGACCTGGCCAGCCTGGCCCAGGTCTGCACCAAATTCTGCCGCACCCTGCACCTGGACAACATCTGGAGACGGCGCTGCCGGGAGGAGGTTGGCGTTTGTGAGACCTTGCAGAATCTGGAGGCAGTAGGCAAGTCTTACCGAGAAGTCTATGCGAAGCTGTTCCACCCAGACAGACACATTTTGGGTTTGTGGGGGCGAGATATTGAGCTCTATAAAACACTGCTGTATGTAGCGGTGGACGTCTTAGGCATTACTGGTTGGACGTACAGGCCTGGTCTTAACACCCATGTGGACGGCCCAATGCAATTCAAGCCCGCGTTCCGAATCCGCCTGACGGAGCGGAAATCAGCCACGGTGGAGTGCATGGAAGGCCGCCACCGCAGGCCCCACAGCCGCCACCTGCAGCTTCGGAAGGACAGGCTCACCAGCCAGTGCCAGAAGAGAGACCACGGAAGGGATTCACCCACGTGGCTTAGGGAGGAATTCGGGACTGCGGGCACTGATATGGAATGTCACAGTCAGTGCGGCATCACTGCTGGACCTACCGCCGCCTCTACCTCCTGCCCAGCCACCCGGAGGACCTCATCAGGCCAGGCCTCTTCCAAGGCAAATGCGATCGGATCGCTTGGGCCTCACGATTTTCATGCTCAGCTTCCACGGGAAGTGTGCCAGGCTCACGCACAGCACGGGAATCGCATTCCACATATTAGAGATCCACCTCACGCGCTGCATCCAGCTGCGAGATGGCGAGATCTTCCGCGACTTCCAGGAGCTCTCCCGCGTGGTCCGGGAGATGGAGGAGCAGGTGCTCCGGGAGCAGCAGCAGCAACAAGAAGACGGGACCGAGGAAAGCGAGGGCCATGGCTGGCAGAGCCCCGCCCAGCCCAGCGTAGGGGAGTCCGGGGCTGCAGCTGCAGAGGAGCAGCCTGTCCCATTTGTTCTGCCTGTGGGCGTGAGCCCAGGGGACCAGAACTACCCCTGGACCTGCAGGATGTGTTTCTATGGCATGGAAACTGTTCCCGTATGTCCCTCACACTGGCGCTACCCTGGAGTCGTCATCCTGTTCGATGAGAACCACTTGGGGTTCATCGATCTGGAGGAGAAAGCCTTCATCCTGTTTGGCAGAGTCCAGAACACCTTCCAGAATGTGGAGGCAGCATCCCCGCAGGCCTTCCTGGGGATGCTCAAGAACATTCACCCCCGACCACGTTTACCACCCAGAGAGGATATCTGATGTTTAGAGAGAGTAGGGGAGAGAGGGAAAGAAAGAAAGAATCGATGTGAGAGAAACACATCAGTTGGTTGCCTCCTGCCCAAGCCCGGAACAGGGCCAGGCTAGGTAGGGGCCAGCAATCGAGGTCGAAATAAACCTTAAACCAGTGGTTCTCAACCTTCCTAATGCTGCGACCCTTTAATACAGTGTCTCATGTTGCGGTGACCCCCAATTTCATTGTTACAAATTGAACATAATAAAAGCATAGTGATAAATCACACAAAAAATAATAACTTAATCAATAAAAATATTTTAAAAATAAAAGAAAAAGAAAAAGTACATAGCACAGCAGTCAGGATACAGAATATCTGAACAACACTAGCAGCCAACTGACCCTGACATTTACGGAACAACCATCGAATGGGCACAGCCAGCAGCACCGCCCTCCTCCTCCCCTCAGTCCTGTCAACCACCACCAAGATGGCCAGTGTCCCAGGGAGGCAACACCTGCCCCCGCGGCCGGCAGCGGCTGAGAATTGCTGGTCTGAGCTGCAGCTGAGCGAGGGAATATGGTCACCCAGGAATCACTGATCAATGACCAGGACATGGCTGTGATCCCGGAAGCTCCCTCGGGCAGGCGGGGGCGCCAGGGGGACATGCGCTCTGGAGGGCCTACCTGCGTGGCCCTGGAGGGCCTCACGGTGTTGGCGATTTTAGACTGGGGTTCTCCCTCCAGCTCTTCCTTTTGGCTGTTGGCCTTGTCCTGGGTGAGTTGGGTCCCCAACTCTTCCAGCTGCAGAGCCAAAGACCCAGCCCGTGACACAGTCAGGTCACAGAGTGAACTTGGCTTGAGAGCAAACCCCAAACCTGTCACCCCACGGGACACCTGGCCACCGGCTTGCCCGTCTATTCCAGACACCGCCCACCGTTACCTCTTTCCGGAGCTGCTGGTTCTCCTCCTGCAGCGTCTTTACTGTGCCCCGGAGGGCATGGGTATTCTCCTCCAAATCAGTGATCCGCGTGCAGGCTGAAAAACAAAGTGGAGTCAGAGCCCAGCTTCCAGGGCCTCCACTTCCCCTCTCTGACTCTGGCCCCGAGAGGACCATCACCCCAGACGGCCACCCCCCCACCCCGAGGCCAAGGTGTGAGGGCCGGGGATGGTCAGCTGGGTGTCGTACACAAGGTGCTGCCGTTGTTGGTTGTGGCCCCTGTGCTGGCTCAGCTGGGGGCCGGTAGGGGAGCCATCCAGACCTTAAGAAGAAGGCAGGTGACCTTGGAGAGGCCAAAGCAGAAGTTCCAAACGTTGGAACTTCTGGAACCACTTTTTACCGAGTTCTAACCTGACTGTCTAGTCAAGGATTTCAGAGACTCACAGAGATGGCAAAGACATGGCATGGTCCGGGCCAGCCGTCAGAGTGGGGGGGGGGGGGTCTGGGTGGCTCAGCTGGGGATTGGGAGGCACGGTAATTGACCAGTATGCCTGCGGGGGGTAGCGGATCTGGGGCGCGTGTGTCGAGGACTTGCCACCCGTGGGTTAGGTCCTTCGGGAGGAGAGGTCATTGAGCAGTCTCTGCCCAGGGAGACAGAGTGCAGACTGCACCCATCTGCCCGAGGAGGACATGAATGGAGGAAATCAGCCCAGGCCTCTGTTATAATGCAGGTGAGTGAGCACTGGGGAAGCTCCTGCCATCCAGAGCTTTCAATCCCCCACGGACAGATCTAAGACAGCCTCTGGGGTCAGCGTGCTGTCATCTGGAAGCTCCCGGGACTGCCCACACGGGCGCTGAGAAATCTGAATCTACTTACTTGTAGTTCATGTCCTGACTTTGAGGCTGCCAGGCCCCTCATGTTCCCCTTGGGTAGAATGGCAATGAAACGGTCCCAAATGGCCCCTGAATCACACCCTACTGACTTGGGCTGAGGTTGGGCTGACCCAGGAGATTCAGAGCCAAGGGCTCAGCTCCCTGGGTGAGGGAGAAGCCACAGCCAGGCTGGCTCCCCGGCGCCAGGGGCTGCTGCCTACCTTCTATCAGCAGCTCCAGGTCCCAGCTCTGGTGGGCGGGCTGGTTCCTCCTCTGGACCTGTTCAGCCTCGAGGGCCATGATGTCCCCCAGCAGCTCCTCAAGGAACTGCTGGGGGATGTGTCCACGATCCTAGTGCAGGAAGCGGGGTGGGGTGAGGATGCGCACCATGGAACCCGCTGGCCTGCCCCGCCCCAGGGCAGCTACCCTCATTCCCCAGGATGAAGGGCCTCCATGCACCTGCTCGCTTCCTAGAGCTCAGCTTCACAGAAGGGACTCCAACACAGGGTCCTTCTGGGAGACCTACAGCCACTAAAAGACATGCTGACCCCGTTGTAGGTGATGAAGACCCATGAGGCCTCTGTGGTGTCTGAGCAAAGTGACGCACAGCACAGGGCTGTAAAGCAGGTGACAGGAGGACGGGCGGCTCTCAGGCCCCTTAGCTGGTTTACCATGTCTTGGAAAGGCCGTAGGGACTCCCAAATCACAGCTCGGCCCACATCCTAGTTGCCAGCAGAAACCCTTATTGCCAGTCACCCACCTACATCCATCCTTACAGAAAGCAACACAGCAGTCAGGCCCTATCCGTTTTTTTTTGTTGTTTTTTTTTTTTTAACAACCTATAGAATAAAAGCCTAATATGCTAAGTGTCCGGTCATCCATTCAACCAATGAAAGCATAATACACGAATGATATGCTAAGGCCACTCAACAGCTTGCTATGACGTGCACTGACCACTGGGTGGCAGACGCTGCAACTGGCAGGTTGGCTTGCTGCTGGGGTCTGGCTGATTGGGGCTGAACTAGACAGGCCTGACATGCCCTGGGGCCCTCCCAGGGTCCCTCCCCACTAGCCAACCTCCTGTGTCCCTCCCCGCCCTCATCATATACCAGTGGAGTCCCACTGCCTCGCCTATGCCCTCTCGCAATCTGGGACTCCTCAGGGGCTGTCAGAGAGCCAGTTTCAGCCGAATTCCCGTAGGCCAGGCCAAGGGATCCCAATTGGTAGAAGGGAAGCTGTGGACCTGCCGCCAGTGGACACGGTTCTGGTCAAAGCCTGGCAGCGGGAAAGGTTTGTTCACAGACTTGGGAGTCACCTGGACACTGTCTCTCTGCCCATCCCGGCCCTGCGCCAGGTGCCCTCTGTCCTTGCACAGTCACTCCTCACAAGAGCCCTGAGGGGGAGGCAGGGACAGTCCATTCTCACACAGGAAGAGGCTCTGCACTCACCGACTCTACGACCACCGACTCTTCTTACTCCAACTCTTCAAACGGACTCTTCACACACTGACAATTCGCACAGACTCCGCACCACCAACTCCGCACCACCAACTCCGCAAACACCGACTCCTCACCCTCCAACTCCACGCCCACCGACTCCACGCCCACCGACCTCACACCTAACATTCCACTGTCTCCATGGCTCCCCAACCAAACTGCTCTAGGCCAAGCATTCTAAACGGCTCTGCCAGAGGCTCATGCCCCATGCCAACTGCTTTAGGAATACGCAAAAATTAGGACACTCTCCCCATCAAGATTAAGATCTATCTGGCACATAAAATATAAAGAAACATAAAGGTTATGTTTATAGATCCTATACCATTATCAATGGAAATTAACCACTTCATTCTGATATGTCTGTCTATGTTTCAAAAAATTATTTTTTCCCATCAGCCACATTACAGAAATTTGATTCGTTCCTTTCAGGAAACTACACAATCATTTTATTTTGTGAAGTCTTACCTACAGAGCCCAGCTCGGAAATTCTCACCATCGACTGTCAATAGTTCATACGTAAGACCCCTCAAGTCCACCAGTCAATTGCCTAAAAAACAATTTGACAGACCACTCACTAATGTGTAGTTTATAAGAAAAATGAACAAAGTAAAGCTATATATTTGAGAAATATTTTATATACATATATATTTTTAAAAATATATATTTTATTGATTTTTTACAGAGAGGAAGGGAGAGGGATAGAGAGAATCATTGATGAGAGAGAAGCATCGATCAGCTGCATCCTGCACACTCCCCACTGGGGATGTGCCCACAACCAAGGTACATGCTCTTGACCAGAATCAAACCTGGGTCCCTTCAATCCCCAGGTCAGCCCTCTATCCAGTGAGCCAAACTGGCTAGGGCTATACTTTATATATTTTAAAAAAATATATCTTTATTGAGTTCCGAGGGGAAAGGAGAGATAGCGAGAGAGAAACATCAATGATGAGAGAGAAGCATTGATCAATTGCCTCCTGCACGCCCCATAATGGGGATCAAGCCCCCAACCAGGGCATATGCCCTGACTGGGTATATAATGGTGACCTCCTGGTCGTAGTGATACACTCAATCACTGAGCCGTGCCGGCCGGACTGGAAAATATTTTAACAAAAGGACTTTGTACATAGCTTTCAGTGCAAGGAGTACTAAATTAGCACATGCAAGAAAGACATTTAGAGAACAAATATACAGGCACCCTCAGAACAGAATTTAAACATTTAGGCTGCCAATCAATTATTTCTAAACTAGTAATGGTTTACTTGGGTTAATTAAAAAACTCATTCTTAATTTAAGACAAATTTAAATTGTTTAAAGTAGATGAAATCTTTGGACTTAGATTGGGGGTGGGGGGAGAGTACTGATTAGCATTTCGATTCATTATCCAGCTCCAATGACTGTTATAAAATTACTGAAAGTGAATCTGGACAAGCAATGGGTCCGGGCTGCTGGTCACTCCTTGAGCCAATGAGCAGAGACAGGGTTGAGATCATTTATTCCATGAATGCAGCAGAAGGAGAGAGCAGCAGGTAACCCACAAACGTCTGCTCTACCCCCTGTCCCCCTCCCCCAATAAGCCAGCTGCTTATCTTGGGTAGAAGGACAAAGATCCCACGGGAAAGCAGACATTTCAGGCCTGGGAAATTAGGAAGTTATAGTGGTTACAGGTTACAGGCAACTCGGGCTGGGTGTTGGCAGAGGCCGGGTGGCTCCGGGACCAGATTACAGGCAACGAGGTTGCTGATCTAGGCCTTTCTCAGAAAGGAGGGTGGCCTGCATTCCCTTGTTAGCTCCCATGTCCCAGGGCGGACAACTCTCCACCAGATCAGAACGTGCTTTCCCTCATTAGAACAGAACAATCATGCTTAACAGAGCACCATTAATATTCCTTGTAATCATAGCGAGTCCCCAGCAGTTTATTCCTGCCCCGAACAAAAGAACAAAACTGAAAAAAATCCCACCTAAAGGGGTTACTTTTTCATACCTATCTCAATCAATTCCTCGTACAGAAGCTATTCCATAAATCTAACCGCCTTCATTTGTGGGCAGCATGATGAGATTTCAATTCATGTCCAACGAAATGTGATCTAACCTGGAAACAAATTTATAGATGCAGTGACCTGAAGTGAGAACACAGCGAATAACATATACTTTAAGGAATCTTGAGATAATGAAAATTATTTATCATTATGCAAATCAAGATTTCAAGAACAGTTGAATTGATGAGCTTATGCCAAAGGGATATAAACTGGATGATAAAAATTCAAACTCTCTGCTCCCCGTTTTCAGGGCCAACATTTTAGAGAAACGATGCAAAAGTTATGAACCTAGTGCTATTTTTAAGGAAAATACATAAGAATGACACAGAAAACAGGATGAGGCCGACTGAAACCACAAAAGAGTGAGCACAAGCCTGGCACAGTGATGAGCACATTGCACACATTGCATCTCATTCACTCAACTCAAAGTCATCAAGGTGTTCCATGAACGCCCATGGACTGAGCTGTATTTTGGACCACGGATATGCACAAAGGTTAGGAGTCACAGAAAGTTTTCTTTCCTAAAAATTGGTCCACGACCTGGCCGGTGTGGATCAGTTTGCTGGAGCATCATTCTCTACACGGAAAGGCTGTGGGTTCAATTCCCGGTCAGGGCACATACCTAGGTTGGGCGTTCAGTCTCCAGTGGGAGTGTGTATGAGAAGCAACCAACTGATGCTTTTCTCTCACATCAATGATTCTCTCTCTCAAATCAATAAGCACATCCTTGCCATAGGATTTAAAGAAAAAGTGGGTTCCATTAGGTCGTAGAAAGTCATTCTCAAATTTTCAGTTATCAATTCTTAGCAACTTCTCCAATAGTTTCAAAGAATACCTTGAAGCTAACTAAACCAGGAATACCATTCTTTTCTTTATACAAGCAGGTTTACCGGCACCCGAGCCTTGTCGGCCTGGTCCAGTGGTTGAGTGTCAACCTATGAACCAGAACCAGGCAGTTATGGTTGGCTTCCAGGTTGGGGCCCATGTCCCAGTTGTGGCCTCCATCCCCAATGGGGGGTGTCCAGGGACAGCCAATCAATGGTTCTCATCATTGGCGTTTCTCTTTCGCGCTCCGTCTCCAGTTTTCTGTGAAGTCAATAAAAGTATATATAAAATAAGAATTCTCCTCAGAAAAATGAATAAAGAAGTAATGGTAGAGGACGCCCTGACTGGAGAGGGCGGTGGGTCTCTGCTGTGGTCCCACGTAAACATACCTGGGGTGGTTACATAGGCAAGCCCCTCAACTGCTGGGCTAACGCCTCTGGTCCTGGTGGGCCCTCTTCCAAAGTGGTCAGAAGGTCTATGGTGATTCTGCTGCACAGCTGAGTCCAGCACCACCGGCTAAGTGTGGGGGATGCTGATCTCACAGGGACACACTGCACACGGGCCCCTCACAGGGTCTCACCGCAGAAACACAGCTGCCATTCGATCCCTCGCAACTCTTGCTGACCAGGCCGGGCACCCGACTCGCGGCTCCAACTACCTCCCAGCCTTCCACGGTGGGTCCACGTCCACAGGGCACTCACTTCCCCTCTTAGCAATTTCCTCAGTTTCTCCACAGGCTCAGGCTCACAGCCCGGAATCCTCTGTACGCCACTGCTCTTCAGAACCAGCATCGTTTCCAGCACGCAGCGAACCTTAAAAACATAAAGAAAAGAAAGAGAGAGCCATCCATTTCAAACGGTCATCACTTCAACTTGGGAAGAAACAAACCAACTCTGCACGTGGCCACCACTGCTGATAAACCCGATGGTCGTAGGCAGACCATCCCCACTCCAGCCTCTGCAGCCTCTTAACATGACCCGGCACCGGACTCCCGCCAGACCTCCACCGGGGCCTGGACCACTACCCACAGAGCTCCCCTTCCCTCTCCTGCTCCCCTCCACCCCCCTCCTCCCACTCGTTCTCCCCCCTCCCTGCACTCCTCCCTCCTGGCCCAGGGCTCTGAGCCACCCATCCTCTCCACGACCTTGGCCATTCCTTCCCCACCCCTGGCCTGTACCCTCTTTAACTTTTCAACTGGAAAGAATGTCACACTGAGAGAAAAGTCGCAAGCACAATTCAGAGACCTCCCAGAGAGCCCTGTCTGAGATTTCTCCAAGTATTCACTTTTCAGTGAGAGCATTCACACAGCATCACACCCACCCATGCACAGTGTCCACTGCGTATGTTAAGGGCTGTGTGTCCTCAGAGGGCTCAGACCACAGCACATCCCAGTGAGCATTTCAGGTTTCAGGATGGTCCCGTCCTCCCTTCTGAGCCTGTGTCTCCTGCATGTAGTGCTGTCCACTAAAGGCCCAGCTGAGAACATGCGCTGACCCCACCTTCCCTCCCACCCATTCTCCACCTGGTCAGTTCCAACTCCCACACCCTCTCCCACACCCACGTCCACTACCACAGAGCTAATCCTCCCACCACCATCTCTGACCCCTGAAGGGGGTCTTCCTGCCTGACCACCTCCGTCTTCTACGTTGTAGCCAGGGTGACCGTTAGCACGAAACCTTCCCAGTCCATTTTCCCACTCAGAACCCTCCAGGTGCCTCCAGGGTCAACGCCCAAGTCCTTGCAACGGCCTCTGCCCTGCTCCCCTGTGGGCCCCACACGCACTCTCTCCCTGCTCCTCACACATCCCTCGGGGCTCCCCCGCCCTCCCCTATCTCTGATCTGCACAAAAGGAAAAGAGGCAGGAGCTCTGCTCAGCCCTGTGTTCTACAAGGGGAAACTGAGGCTTGGAAGACTCAGGTCACATTGCTGTCCACTGCTGAGCCAGAAGTCCAGGTCGCTGACACCTGGCCCCGAGCCACACGGCCTTCCTCAGTGAACATTTGTTGAACAGATGAGTGTGAATTAAATTGACTCTTAACTCACAAAAGACCCGAGTTTTAGTAAAGGAATAAGGTTTGCTCACACACTCACGATAAAAACATCTTCATCCCAGGAGCAGACGATAACAGATGGCTAGGGCATGGCACACAGCATTTCCCGAATTATTTCACCTGCTGCTCAGCATCTGCGCACTTAGGCACTTAGGAGGCAGGTCGAGGGACCCACCGTCCCTGGTCTGGTCCCAGAACGTGCTGCCTGCCCCGCTGGCTTTGCCCTGGTCTCTCTGATCATTGTCAGGGACATAGCATCGTGTTTTCTCAATGAAAATCCCCAAGATCATGGTGCTGGTAGTTTCAGTGTCTGCTGAGGGCCTGCTTTCTCGCTCATTGCCAACCTTCCCTTCACTGGGTCCTCACTTTGTGGAAGGGGCACTAATGCCAGTCAGGAATGCTCCACTCTCATGACCTAAGCACCACCTCCAAACACCATCACATACAGCATATGGTTTCCACATGGGAATTTTGGGGCGGAGCGGGGGGGGGGGGGGCAAGTATTCAGTCCTCTCAGCAAACTCCTTCTTGTATTGAAGTCTTCTGAGAAGAGGCATTTGAGCTAAACCCTGAGGGCTGGCATTCCAAATAAAGAAATGAGGATGTACCCAGATCCCAAGACCACAAAGTGCAAGGTGTGTTTGGGGACACTCAGGAGATGATCTTAGTGCAGACATAGGTTTCAGCCAATTTTATATTTCTGGATAAAGAATTTGAACTTGATTTCTTAGGCCATAAGATGTCTATTGAATGAATATATATATATATATATATATATATATATAGAGAGAGAGAGAGAGAGAGAGAGAGACAGATAGAGAGAGAGAGAGAGAGGGAGAGGAAACTATATATATATATATATAGTTTTCACCTGAGGATATATTTATTTATTTATTTATTTATTTGTTTGTTTATTTAGAGAGAGACATTTATGTGAGAGAGAAACTTCAATCAATTGCCTCCTGCATGCCCCTCACCCAGGATCAAACTGCAACCTAGGTATGTGCCATGATTGGAAATCAAACTCCCAACCTTTTTTGGTTACAAGAGGACACTCAACCAATTGAACAACGGGGTCAGAGCTCCATTGATATTTTTTAAAAATATATATTTCTTTATTGATTTCAGAGAGGAAGGGAGGAGAGAGAGATAGAAACATCAATGATGAGAGAGAATCACTGATCAGCTGCCTCCTGCACACCCCCTACTGGGGATGGAGCCTGCAACCCAGGCATATGCCCTTGGCCTGGATGGAACCTGGGACCCCTCAGTCTGCAGGCTGACGCTGTATCCACTGAGCCAAGCCGGCTAGGGCTCCATTGACATTTTTAACCTAGACATCCTATGCCGTGGGAGAGCAGAGCTCAGGAAAGTTTTCTAGTTTCCATCAGTGTGAGATTGTACAGCTAAGTCCACGGAGAGCGAAGGCCGGTAAAGCTGGGGTGCTTCATCCAGGTCTAGGGGTCACCTGGCGGTGTGTCTGTGAAGCTCAGAAATGGCACGCCATGTTTCTGTGAGGACCTCCGTGTCTTTCCTGCACTTTTCACAGGGTCTGGCCCTACAGGGTGAAGGAGCACCGGCAGAGAGGAAATCAGCGCGCCCCTCACCGCCCCAGTCCCACGGGGGAGCGAGCAGAACCGGCCTGGAAGTGCGGCAGCTCCGGGTGGAGGCAGCTCAGGCTCCTAGTGACAGGACCCAGCGCAGATGGAGAGGCCGGGATGGTCTGGTCACAGCTCAGACTCCAGCTGACCTGGTCCTGCTTCCGGGCTCCATGCGGCGCCTGGGACCAGGCGGTACTGGCGGGTGGACCCAGCATCCTCCCCTGAGGCTATAAGAGCAGGACCACGGGCTGAGGCGCCTCCCGCGAGACCCAGTGCTTCAAGGCCCCGCCCCCGGGCCCCGCGCGAAGCAGGATGGGAAATTCAGCAGAGTCTGTCCTTTGGTTTTAGAGCCGGAGCTGACGCCCAGGGTCCTCGGCTGCTGCTCGCCGGTTCTCAGAGCGGGGGATGGAGGGGGAGGAAACGCTCAGCGGCGGCGGAGTCCCCGTGACCGACTCTGCTGTGGCCCCAGGGGCGCAGCCCGGCTCCCGCGCCTCGCGCGTCCCGAGTGACTCAGGCGAGGCCCGGCTGGCAGCGCTGCTGGTCGCTGCGTGTCCCTGACCCCGCACCAGACCACCCCGGGCGGCGTGGCCTGGGCTCCGCGCCACCCCTCCCCGCGCCGCCCCTGGCCTCCTTCCCAGCTGAGTGCAGTGTCCCTGAGGCCGCAGCTCTGGGCGGGCCCTCCCAGCGGCCAGCGCTGCTGAGGCCCTGGCTCAGCCCGCGGGTCTCCCGACCCTGAGGCCCTGGAGGCAGCCCTTCCGCCCAGACCCAGCTCTGGTGCCTCCTGTGCCTTCGGGTCCCGCCCCCCCCCTCCCCCAGCTGCCTGGGGTGCTCTTGGCAGGTCCCTGTTCCCAGGAAGCCAGGCCAAGGTCTCCCTGTGAGTGCATCACTTCCATGCGGTGCTGTTATAGGGCCCCGGGAAGCGCACACACAGTTGGGGCTGCAAAGAACTAAATATACTAATCAGCACAAAGTGGCCATTGTTCTGTGCAGGCGATCCTTTAATTACCGATTCTGTGGCTTCCTCTCAGAGTTAATGTGTTGGTTAACCCGTTGACTAGAACATAGGAAGGCCGGCTGGATTTTGTGGTGTTTGGTGTAAGTTTTATAAGGCACTGTGGGGTGCACAGTCCTCTGCCAGGGGCTGTACCCACGTGAACACCAGGCAGTAGACAAAGAGGACATGAGAGACAGAGGCATATAGGAGAGTCTTTTTAAAAAAATATTTTCATTTTTTTTTTACGTAAAGGAAGGGAGAGGGATAGTTAGAAACATCATGAGAGAGAAACATAGATCAGCTGCCTCCTGCACAACCCCTACTGGGGATGTACCTGCAACCAAGGTACATGCCCTGGACTGGGACCCTTCAGTCCGCAGGCTGTTCTCTGTCCACTGAGCCAAACCGGTTAGGGCAGGAGAGTCTCTTTTGCAGGCCATGTAGCCATTGCTAACAAGGAGCCATCAGACAAAACAGTTCTTCAAAGTAGCTTCACACAGTGGCTGCGCCAAGCAGCCCTTGCTAATACAGTAGCAAACAGGAGCCATACCAAGCAGCCACCCACCAGCTGGTTAGTAACACGTTTATACTAACTTAGACACAAAGGCTTCCTGCCGAATAGTGACATCAGTATTTGGGTGATAGTAAGGTACTCCTGCCCAGTGTGTACAGTACAATCTCTGTGTCCTTGCTTAGATTGGCCTTGAACATCCTAATTAGGATTCTCCTGCTCAGATTGGCCTTGAACATCCGGCGTACTCTGATTAGGCTCCCACAGGCACTATCTCAGTCATGGCCCAAGTTAAACTGTTCTCAAAACAGACTTATCAGAAGGAGGAAAAAGTGTCATGAATGTGACGTAACATTTCTCTCAGGAATAACACTTAATTCACAGAAAACTTAACTGTAACCCTAGAGGAGCTGCATGGGAACCACAGGCTTAGATATTTCAGCCAAGAAAGCTGCTGGTGCCAAAAAGATCTCAGAGGAGAAACAAAGTCATATTAAACTGTTTGTGATGTGAAAGCCATTTCCAACACTGTTTTTAAAGGTTGTCTAGTGCTGACATGAATGTGTGTTTTGATTCCTGTATTTGAGGATTGCAGCTTGACCGCTATGCCACAAAACCGTTTTCCATATAAGAGTTGTCTGAGGCAGAACTGTCATCCACCTTCTACAGTGGCCGAATTTGACTGGCTGTCAGTTACTGTTCGTAGAAATGTTCTGGAAGTAAGGGGTGAGGGCTGTTTCCACCCACAGCTCGTCCACTTCTTTGTAGTAATAAGCTGAACTGTAGTAGATTATGTTCTTTCAAAGCCAGAACTGTTAAGTTTGCAAACAAGCATGACTGTTCCATTGCCAGTAATTTTGTTCATGCCTTGGTCTTTGGGATTTGCCCCAGAAATTGGCAGTGCTTGCAATTACATGTTTAGGTGGATTGAGGCTCAGAATTAATGATGACATTTACTAGTTTCTTAAAGCACCAAGTGGTTCAACTTTTGATGAATTAGAAATGATATGTGGTTTTTGTTTGTTTCATTTCAATATGCCAGTGATCTGTTAGGTGTGCTTTTTAAATGTTGTTCCAGCATTTGAACAGAAATGCCCTTAAATGTTGAGAGCCATTTACTACGAAGTAAAACTTGTCTAAATCATTAAATGTGAAATGTGGAGAAATTAGTGAGTAGTAGTAGGAAATGTAGGATCAATATTGTCAGACATAAGTGCTTATCTCTCAGCCCAGTGATTTCCTACAGTTGATTTTGTCAGCAACTAACATGTAGCTGTAATGTTAATTATATACTGATAGTGTAAGGTAACTATGAAATGGTAACTAATTACCTGAAAGAATCAGATCTGGAATGCCCGTTGATGTTATGATTACTTGTACACCTACAGCGTGATAGGATTGTATGACACTCATCTAAGGATTCATGGCTCTTCTGTAAACTTCTGATAATTTTCTTCTCATTTTGATTCCAACAGCTGGCCAGAATGTGTTTGAATTCATACAGAAATAATATTGATATCTGAAAGCCATGTTGAACTTCTCTGAAGAAAGGGCAACAATGATTGCAGCTGGGGATTTGCAGGAATTTGTTCCTTTTGGTCGAGACCACTGCAGACACCACCCTAATGCTTTGAACCTTCAGCTTCGGCAGCTGCAGCCAGCCTCTGAGTTGTGGTCGTCTGATGGTGCTGCTGGCTTGGTGGGATCCCTGCAGGAGGTTACAATCCACAAAAAACAGAAGGTTTTATCAAGATTCTCAGTTTGCTTTTGAAATGTAGAGAGATTCGATCTACTTGTAATTTAAGGCTACCCAGATGCAACTGAGAAATGAGTATGATGCTACTTCTAGGGTATTGGTTAAGATTTGGTAACTTTTATGAAAGCTAAAAATAATGACCTTAATTGTATTACAGTGTCATGGCTGTTTAGACATATAACTCAGGGATTTATAATGAGAGTCACTATGATTATGGTCCATTTAAATCTCTTTTTCTTCACTTAGTATGTGGGACCAGATTTCATATTATTTGATGGTTAGATAGTGGAGTTAGCAATGTTCCCTGCTGCCAAAAACTTACAAGTTTCTAGAGGAGAAAAGAAATGCCACATAAGTAGATACAGTACTAGTTTTTAAATAGGGGCATGAGAAGTAAGTGCATGTTAAACATCAGTCTTTCTCATCTTAATTCCATTTCTGTATCCCTTTTGGGATACCAAAATTTCCAGGAGCGGAAGTCTGTAGTTAGGAATCCAAACCTTTCTCTTTTCTGTTCATTTTGACGGTTGGCACAAGGGCAGGAAGGTGAATGTATATGCAGTTGTGAAGCAGGGAAGTCTGCATGGTGGGTAAGCTCCCCCAGTGTCCCATGTGCACTTCACTGCCCCCTCTGCTTCACCCCCCATATGCTTCATATGTTTTAGTCTCCCAGGATTGTTGGTTTAGTTTTTGGATATATAGGTAAGGTCTAGTTTTTGTTTATTTATGTTTTTGGCAGCATAAAATGGTAACGTAATAATAAAATACTTAATATAGAGAATTCTTGAGGTAAATTCCCATTTTTGAAATCCTGTAAGATACAGTATGATACATACACCCACACCCCCTCCTCTGTTAATCAGTGGCACCAAACCTAAGAGTTGGGCTTGGACTGAGCCTTACTCCACAGACAGAGCAGGAGACTTGTATCTGGATTGCTGTTCAATTTTAATTAATAAATATTGCTCCATAATGTTGCAAAAGAAATAAAAACCGCGTAAACATGTCTTACGTATGTAAATTTTTAAGGAAAGCTTGCAGTTAAGGAGAGGCAGAAGTGAAATTGGAGAAATGGATTATGACGAGGAACTCTCTGTGGCTGGAAATATGGTGATCTGGAGCAAAGGAAGTAAAAGCCAGGCATTGGCTCTTTTCAAGGCCTTTACAGTTGATAGTCCTGTTCAACAGGTGAGTTGATTTGAAT
The DNA here is from genome assembly GCF_964212035.1 of Myotis nattereri. Taxonomy (NCBI): domain Eukaryota; kingdom Metazoa; phylum Chordata; class Mammalia; order Chiroptera; family Vespertilionidae; genus Myotis; species Myotis nattereri. Next base: position 20,207,473 of record NC_138085.1, read on the forward strand.
TTTAGTATTTGATTGATTATTGAGTAATTTTTTTTAAAAAACAAAGCTTTTATCCTAAATTTAACAGAAATAATAAAAACAATATATAATGATCTCAGTAGCTAGATATATGTTTTAACATGTAGTGAAGATAATGGTAGGGAAATAAACATTTCATTTATTTTCTATATCATCATTTTTTTGCACTGTTCCTTGTCAATTTCATGGTAATGTTTAAACACTTGAGTAATTTAATTATTTATTGCCAAGAAAATTTATAAGACTTAAATTTAAGGGTATAAGAATATATTAGCACATGATTATATTTGGTTGCAAAGTGTTGAATAAATAAAAATCAAGTTCATAGTAAAAATACTCAGAGAGTAAGGGAAAGGAAAAAAAAAAATCTACTTTGCTGTCATTGCACATGCTTGGGTTGCTGGCTTGATCCCCAGTAGAGGGCATGCAGGAGGCAGCCAATCAACGTTTCTCATCATTGATGTTTCTATCTATCTCTTCCTTTCTGAAGTCAATGAAAATGTACTTATATATGTATTTATATTTCATAAATTTATATATAAATTTATATGTATATTTATTTATATGTAAACTACATATATTTCTAACTGATTATAAAAAAAGAATAGAAACAAATAAAAATTAGTAATTAAAGGGACAGAATTAAGCATTTGCCCTGCCTTTTTAGGAAGCCTTGCAGTTCATCTCCAGTTAATAAAGGAAAACCCTTATTTAAAGAAGAATACCAGCTAATAAATATAGAAGGAATGGTAGAATTTGAAAATCGCTATTCTGTGTAACCTCTTACTCCAGTGTAACCTCTGATTCAGACAAAGATTGTAAATGGGATAGTAATGCCATTGCGTGAAAGGTGTTAGCATGGCACCAAGGTGTCACCCAAAGTGAAGAAACAAATGCATCTCTACTTTGAAGCTGCATGTTGTTCTCCACCTCCACAACCTGGTGGGTTTACCATCGCTGATAGGGGACAGAGGACTCTTTTATACCTACAGCTGTAATGTGGCATGGAGACATGATGTCATCTACTCAGTTTTCTTCCCCCAAATATTTGATATGAATATGTAGACCTAACTTCCAGTTATAGGAAGTATGGGGGCTAGAGGATCAGTTTGTAAAATGAGATGAGGAATGGGTGGAGGTATAGATGAAACAAGAACCACCAGAAATTGAGAATTATTGAAGCTGGCTGTTGGAGATTTATTATGTTACTCTGTTTACTTTGTATATATTTGAAATTTTCTATCATAAAGACTTAAAGAAAAAACCACTATGAGATACAATTAGACAAATCCAGAATATGGGATAGTCTACATTCTGGTCTCCTTAAAGAGTTAGTCATGGAGAGAAACCAAGATGGCAGCATAGGTAAACACTGGAGTTTGCTGCCTCGAACAACCACTTCAAAAATACAACTAAAAGACGGAACGGACACCATCCAGAACCACAGGAAGGTTGGCTGAGTGGAAATTGTACAACTAGAAGGGAGAAGGAAAGAGAAAAGCATACCGAGACTCAGAGGAGACGCAGTATGGCAGTAAAATACTATGGTGGGGAGGTGCATGCGGAGCGAGCTGGCGGCTGAGGGCGTGGTTGTCGTTTTCAATCAGGAGGGAGTCTCAGGCTCTGAGCTCCAGTTCCAGGCAAGTCTCTAGGGACCCAGACTCATACGGGAGAAGCGGGACTGTCTGGCATAGGTCAGAACCCGAGGCCAGCTTTCTCTCCGAGGGGCTTGCAGCAATTACCAGGACATTGAGAAGCAGAGCCTCTGAGGGCTGGACTGAGAGCAGCCATAACTGCTAGCCCCGCCCTGTTGATCCCGTGGGACCCGCCCCGCCTAATCCCTGCAGGGAGGCTTTTGCTGGATAGCCCCAGGCAAAGGCTAGATTAGCACCTCCCTAGAGATCCAGGAGCCAGGAAACCCAGAGGTCAGAGTGGAACCATCCAGTTTGCAGCTCCATGGAACCATAAAGGACACACTCAGGGGGCAGACTCAGTGAGCACCAAAGCCCCATTGAAGCAAGTCTTGCCCCAGAGGAGTGTGTCCAGCACAGAAGTTCTCCCACTGCAGACACAGCTGATTCTCACAGCCAATTGGCCTGGAGGTCAATTCCTCCCAGTGATAACTACAACAATCAAGGCTTAACTACAACAAGACTGTGCACAAAGACCACAAGGGGGTGCACCAAGAGTGTCCTCCTCAGGTAATTGGGGAGGCTGAACCACTGGGCCCTAGTGGACACTCAGCACAGAAAACCACTTTATCAACACAGGGAAGCATAAAAATGTGGAGACAAAGAAGAAGGACACAAATGACAGAAATGGAGGAAAGCAAACTACTGGATGTAGAGTTCAAAACCACACTTTTAAGGTTTTTCAAGAATTTTCTAGAAACTGCCGATAAACTTAATGAGATCTATAAGAAATCTAATGAGACCCTCGAGGTTGTGGTAAAGGACCAACTAGAAATTAAGCATACACTGACTGAAATAAAGAATATTATACAGACTCCCAACAGCAGACTAGAGGATTGCCAGAGTCAAGTCCACGATTTGAAATACGAAGAAGCAAAAAACATCCAATCAGAAAAGCAAAATGAAAAAAGAATCCAAAAATACTAAGATAGAGCTGACTCTCATAGCCAGTTAGCCTGGAGGTCAAATCACCCCCACTATTGCCGACAACAATCAAGGCTTAACTACAACAAGACTTTGCACAAAGACCACTAGTGGGTGCACCAAGAAAAGATAAAAAAATGCAGAGACAAAGAAACAGAACGCAAATGTCAGAAATGGAAGATATAGAGCTCAAAACCACACTTTTAAGGTCTCTCAAGAACTGCCTAGAACAGGGGTGGGCAAACTTTTTGACTCGAGGGCCACAATGGGTTTTTAAACTGGACCGGAGGGCCGGAACAAAAGCATGGATGGAGTGTTTGTGTGAACTAATATAAATTCAAAGTAAACATCATTACATAAAAGGGTACGGTCTTTTTTTTTTTTTAGTTTTATTCATTTCAAGCGGGCCGGATCCGGCCCGCGGGGCGTAGTTTGCCCATGGCTGGTCTAGAAGCTGCTGATAAACTTAGTAAGGCCCTCGAAAAGCCTGGTGAGACCACCGATAAATGTAGTGAGATCCTCAAGAAATCTAATGAGTCCCTCGATATTGTGATAAAGAACCAACTAGAAATTAAGCATACATTGACTGAAATGAAGAATATTGTACACACACCCTACAGCAGACCAGAGGAGCGCAAGAATCAAGTCAAAGATTCGAAATGCGAAGAAGCAAAAAACACCCAACTGGAAAAGCAAAATGAAAAAAGAATACGAAAATAGTGTAAGGGGCCTCTGGGACAGCTTCAAGTGTACCAACATCCGAATTATAGGGGTGCCAGAAGATGAGAGAGAACAAGATATTGAAAACCTATTTGAAGAAATAATGACAGAAAACTTCCCCCACCTGGTGAAAGAAATAGACTTACAGGTCCAGGAAGCACAGAGAACCCCAAACAAAAGGAATCCAAAGAGGACCACATGAAGACACATCATAATTAAATAGCCAAGAGCAAAAGACAAAGAGAAAATCCTAAAAGCAGCAAGAGAAAGAAACTCAAGTTAGCTACAAGGGAATACCCATACGACTGTCAGCTGATTTCTCAACAGAAACTTTTCAGGCCAGAAGGGAATGGCAAGAAATGTTCAAAGTGATGAATACCAAGAACCTACAACCAAGATTACTTTATCCAGCAAAGCTATCATTCAGAACTGAAGGTCAGATAAAGAGCTTCACAGATAAGGAAAAGCTAAAGGAGTTCATCACCACCAAACCAGTATTATATGAAATGCTGAAAGGTATCCTTTAAGAAGAGGAAGAAGAAGAAAACGGTAAAGATACAAATTATGAACAACAAACATGCATCTATCAACAAGTGAATCTAAGAATCAAGTGAACAAATAATCTGGTGATCATAATAGAATCAGGGACATAGAAAGGGAATGGACTGACTATTCTTCGGGGGAAAGGGGTGTGGGAGATGCGGGAAGAGACTGGACAAAAATCGTGCACCTATGGATGAGGACAGTGGGTGCAGAGTGAGGGCGGAGGGTGGGGTGGGAACTGGGAGGAGGGGAGTTATGGGGGGAAAAAAGAGGAACAAATGCAATAATCTGAACAATAAAGATTTATTTAATAAAAAAAAAGAACAGTAGTAGAAAGCAAAAAAAAAAAAAAGAGTCATGGAGGGGGAAAAAGGTGGGGCCTATTCTAGGTTAAAAGAGACTAAAGGACATCACCAAATGCAATATTTTTTGCACCATTTTGAATGAACTTTGATTGAGTCCTGGTTCTAGAAAATTGTCTTAAAAAAACATTTTGGGGAAAATTTGAAAAAGTTGCAAATGGACTGAATATTAGGTGATGTTAGAAAAATTTTTTCTTAGGCCAGATGCTGGTTTTGTGGTGTCTAGGAGAGAATATTTATTTTGGGGAAATGCATGATGAAGTCATGATGTGGGGGATTTTCAGGTAGTCATCATCCCCCAGTCAAATCCCTCACATGCACATAAGCAGATATGGCATAATGGTAACCACTGTTAGATTTATTTGTTTATTTTTAAAACATTTTTTATTGATTTTAGGGAGGAAGGGAGAGGGAGAGAGAGAGAGAGAAACATCAGTAACAAAAATGGTAAGAAGAGAATCATTGATCGGCTGCCTCCTGCATGCCCACTATTGGGGATTGAGCCCACAACCTGGGTATGTGCCCTTGACTGGAATCAAACCCAGGGCCAGTCCGCAGGCCGATGCTCTATCCACTGAGCCAAACCGGCTAGGCCTTAACAACTGTTAGATTTAGATGAAACAGGTGTTCACTGTATTATTTCAACTTTTCTTACTGAGTATTTTTAGAATAAAAAGTTTTGGGGCGGGGGAGAATATATTTATAGCAGTTGAATTAATTATTGGGCTATTGACAAGAGATTTCAAGACTTTTTGACTAATGTTAAATTCCTTAGTGGTAAGCACTGCAATCTTGGTACCTGGACATTGCCTTTTTGTGTTTTCCCCCATTAACTGTTTCCTGATGAACATTGTACCCTTCTAACAATATACTGGGAACGATAAACTGAATTATTCCTAAACTTGAGGGCATGTGTAAAAGCATTTCTGTCCAGGAGTGTTGAAGCCAGTGACCATTTTTTTAAAAATATATTTTTATTGATTTCAGAGAGGAAGGGAGAGAGATAGAAAGATAGAAACATCAATGATGAGAGAGAATCATTGATCGGCTGCCTCCTGCACGCCCCCTACTGGGGATTGATCCCGGAACCTGGGCATGTGCCCTTGACTGGAATTGAACCTGGGACCCTTCAGTCTACAGGCTAATGCTCTATCCACTGAGCCAAACCAGCAAGGGCCCCAGTGACCATTTTGATGCTATTTCCGCCCCCCCCCCCCGTAACCATATGGTTAGTATAGTTGTGAAAGTGGCATGATGATATCCAACAAGGGTTTGTTTTTTTTTAATATGTATTTTTATTTTCCAGAGAGGAAGGGAGAGGGAGAGAGAGATAGAAACATCAATGATGAGAGAGAATCATTGATTGGCTGCCTCCCGGGGATCGAGGCTGCAACTCAAACATATGCCCTGACCTGGAATCAAACTGTGACCTCCTGGTTCATTGGTCGATGCACCACAGAGCCATGCTGGCCGGGATCAAACTCATTCTTTGCTTCTATGTTTCCATCTTAAATTCTCCAAAGGATGATTGCATGTTTACTAGATTCCATGGATGTGCAGTGAGATGAATTGTCTCTTTTGTCTCCGTTATCTTAAGACTGCTTGTAAATAGAACAATAAGATTTTTAATTTCAGTCCTTTTGGTCTGGAAAACATATTGTTCTTTAGTCTTCTTACTATATGCGGGAAGATATTTTATATTTTGGTTAGGAATCAATACCAGGTGTATGTGACTCAGATTTAGTTGAACAAATAAACAGATAACTAAAATGCTGTATGCAGATAAATTAAAATGCCACATAATACCTGTGTGTCCACAGTGTGGTGAGAGTCAGGGGACTGGCTCTGAAGGAAGGATTTCTCAAAGAAGTTGCTGATTGAACTGGAAGTTGGTAAAAGAAGGGCATTCTAGGCAGAGCGAATCAGCCAAACTATTTATGGAAAAACATGATGTTTTTAAGTTCAGAATGGATGTACACAAGGTTTGGTTGTGGAGAGATGCTTGCAGGTGCTGAGTGGATCCAAACTGAAGGGCCTTGTTTGTACCTGGGAACTTGAAATTTAAACTGTACACAGAAGGAGCCTGTCAAGGATGTTAAAATGGAAAGTACATCTTCAGTTCTGTATTTTGAGAAGATATGACTTTGGTGGCAATGTGTAGGATGTGTAGGATTGGCTGGAGAGTAGAGAGGCTGTTGTCAAGGATACTATTCTATGATAGTTCAGGGGAAAAAGATTGGCTCTGAAGAGAGAAGACAGAGATGAGAGACAGAGCTGAGGGAATGTGCAAGTCCTGAGACATCACGAGTAAGGGAGAGTATGAAAATACTATTGGGGTGGGGATGGGAGTGGCCCGGAAGAGATTAATGTGGGGAAAGGAGGACCTATGTAATACTTTCAACAATGTAGATTTAAAAAATAAAAATAAAATAAAGTACTCTCTGCTTTTAGAGACTGGGAGGATGGGATTTCATAAAAGGAAGCTGAGTCAATAATAGGTACAGCGTAGATTTGGGACATTTCAGGTGGGAGTGCAGCTCTAATGCCGGTTTTTGCTAAATTCAACAACCACAGATCAGACAATTCAATTTAAAACTGGACAGAGGGCTTGAACGGACATTTCTCTAAAGATATGTACATGGCCAATGAGCACATGAAACAGTGCTCAGCATGTTTAATCATTAGGCAAATGCAAATCAAAACCACAGTGAGATACCATGTCATACCTAGTGAGATGACTGATTTATTAAACAATGAAAAAAATAAGTGAGGATGTTGAAACTGGAACCCTGTGATTACTGGTGGAAAAGTAAAAAATGCCACTATGGGAAACCATTTGCTGTTTCTCAAAATATTAAACCTAGGCAGGGTGGAGGGGATGAATGGGGGATAGAAAGGGACATCTATAATAATTTCAACAATAAATTTCAAGATCAATTGGCGAGGGGGTGGGGAGTTAAACCTAGAATCGCCATATGATCCAACAATTCCCCTTTTGATTATATATACACAAAAGACAGAAGCATCGATCAGATGCTCAAACCTCAGAGGGAAGGTAGGCGAGGGTGGGAGTAAGGGATCGAGGTCAACCAAAGGACTTGTATACATGCATATAAGCATAACCAATGGACACAGGCCCAGGGAATTGAGGTCATGAACGGGAGTGGGGTGGGGGGCAATGGGGGGATAAGGACATATGTAATTCCTTAATAAAAAATGTTGAAATAAAAAGAAAAGATTTGAAAGCGGGGACTCAGTCGAACACCAGTGTTCATAGCAGCATTATTCACAATAGTTGAAATTGGAAACAACCCCAGTGTGTATGGAGAGATGACTGGATATACAATACGTGGTATATGCCTACAATGAAATATTTAGCCTTTAAAATGAAGGAAATTCTGAGATGTGCTACAACATGGATGAACCTTGAGGATGTTATACCCAACATAACATAAATACTGTATAATTCCACCTTCATGGGGTACTTTGCTTCGAATAGGTAAATTCATAAGGACAGAAAATATAATAGAAGCTGAGGGAGGGAGAAACGGGGAGTTGTTGAATTGGCAGTTTCTGTTTGGGATAATGGAAAAGTTCTGGAAATGGATAGCATTGAGGTTACACAACTTTATGAATGAATGTATTTAATGGTACTGAATTTGTACACCACGAAATGGTTAAAATGGTAAATTTTACGTTATGTCTATTTAACCACAATTAAAAAACCCATAAAATACCATGAAATAATTTCAAGTAAGTGATTGTTAGGCATGCTAGTGAAAGTTGAATGGCATTTCCTAGTTTATGTTTTGCAAGATGAAAGGGAAAGTTTAGTTTTTCTAAAGATATTTTTCTGCCTGTCTAAGAATGATAAGATCATTAAGAAACCTGTAGGTTATGAATAGCTCTTCTGGTAATCTTTAGTTTTATAAAGGACATAAGGTCAATACAGGTTGAGCCACGGTTTGAGGTCACTTTTGTGGCAAGGCTTCTAGCTAGTAGATTTTTAAATTTTTGTCTACTCTTTTCTTAAAATTTATTTACACACATACTTTATCTTATAATATTTATCATTCATTTGTTTAATTTTATTTTACCTTTTTTAGTTCCCATGGTGCATGTGTTGAGCTGGTGAGAAGATAGTATATAGCTATATGTCATAATTATTTATTTATTTATTTTTAAAATCTTTCCTTTTGAAAGTATTATAGATGTCCCCCCTTTTTTATTGTCCCCTTCTAGCTCACCACAATTCTTATTTAGATATGATTTGTTAATAGGCTATTATTTAGATGCAATTCTTAGATAAGCATTTTGTTTTAATTTTAGGCATTTATCATATCACAGGGTAAGTCTGAAAAAGCCTACAATAATTTCTTTTTGGAATTTTATTGAACTTTTTGATTCCAAATGTATACCTCTTTTTTTTTGTTGTTCAAAACAAAATGAATAATGGTGGTTTTGTCTAAGCATTTTTATATTATTCATTAAAGGAAGAGTCCACATCTCTTTCCATAGAAGGTGCTGTGGAGACTGTGGAAATGACAACAAAGAGCCTCAAATCTCATGGAGAAAGTGCTTTGGAGACTGGAAATGACAACAGAGGATTTAGAAGATCACTAAAGTCATTTAGGTGTTTTGATATTCCTTTCATTTTCCAGCATTGTGATTACTTAATTTTTAAAATGTTTTAATTGATTTCAGGGACAGGAATGGAGAGGGAGAGAGATAGAAATATCCTTGATGAGAGAGAATCATCAGTTGGCTGCCTCCTGCACTCCCTCCTGGGTATAAAACCAGAAACCTGGGCATGTGCCCTGGTCAGGAATTGAACCATGACCTCTTGGTTCATGGATTGATGCTCAACCACTGAGCCACACCTGCTGGGCCAGCATTGTGATTTTTTTTTTTTCATATTCTTAGATCAACTTAATGTGAAAATGGAACTTGAATTGCTTTAATTGAATTTTTTTATTGTTTAAAGCAGCGGTTCTCAACCTGTGGGTCGTGAGCCCTTTAGGGGTCGAATGACCCTTTCACAGGGGTCGCCTAATACCATGGGAAAAGACATATATAATTACATATTGTTTTTGTGATTAATCACTATGCTTTAATTATGTTCCATTTGTAACAGTGAAATTGGGGGTCAACATAACATGAGGAACTATATTAAAGGGTCGCGGCATTAGGAAGGTTGAGTTTAACACTGGTTTAAAGTATTACATATGTCTCCTTCTCCCCTCATCGACCCCTCCTTGATCACTCCCACCCCCCTAATTACAAGGAGGCATGATTTAAAAAATCAATATCTGTTTCTTCTTCTCGGGATTGGGAGTATTTACTGAATTCAGACCACCACCAGAAGGTTGAGTCTCACCTTTTGAACAGATCTTTATGTCTGAATCCTTTGGAAAGTTTCTCAGATGAAGGATGAAGACTTGTCACAGAATCTTAGTCTGGATTCTTCTACACTTCTCTCACATGCCTGCAATCTTTTTCCTTCTTCAGTGGGTCTCTGAGGAGCCTAAATGGAATACTCTGATGGGAGAAGGAATTCATTCACTTGTTGACGCCCCTTGTTCAGTTGGCAAGGTAAATACTGTGTGTAGAGTGAAAACTTCCAGGAGTGCTCAGGTGACTCAGACGTTGGCCTTAGGAACCCAGAGCATTTTTTGCAAAACACAGAATTGTTTGAAGATACTGGCTATGTAAGGGCTTGTGAGTCATCTTTGTCCTAAGATCAGCAGGAAGCCGGGAAACATGGTAAACCCTGGGGGTGACCCAGTGCATTTCATGTTGACAGGCTGACTGCCTGCACTGTGGTGGAAGCTCTATAACAATACCTGCTATGCTGTAACAATACCTACATTCTAGTAGTGCTTACAGTTCAGAGAATTGCAGTTTAGCTACATAAACTGTCAACAAGGCCAGGGAATCCTGACCCCCATTAGTGATGAGAAAACCTGTCAGAGTGTGTTTCCAAGACCATGACGCTGGGTTCGCTGTGGGCTCTCTGCTGCACCTGTGCTGTCGCCTTCTGTGTCTCTCAGGTTCCTGATGGATCTGCGTTTAAATGGTGCTGACACTGCACTCTCACAGCCTGGCCAGCACTCTGTCTAACACTGAATGCTAAAGGCCACACACTTGGGTATTGTGACCCTTGATACTAAAATGGAATGGAATAAAAATACCAACATCTGAGTTAATATTACAGCACATTTTCTAATTTTTGTGATCTTCCTTGAGATAAAGAAGTTGTATTCTGAGACATGGCACTTTTAATTTTTTTTTTTATTTCTCTTAGGACAAATCATTACTATCATGAAAACTGTTTTATAATGAAATGATTTCCAACCCTAATCATGGGCTCTGGTATTTTTCACATATTTTATTTAGTTTTAAAACTTCACAGTGAATTAACTGGTATTTCCCCATTTTCTGGAAGAAAATATTGAGGCTCTAGAGATGGGTTTGTTCAAGATCAACAGCCAATAGGTAATGGAAGAGAACCGAGATCACAGTGTTTTTACAGTAGTTTCACCTGCACAACATCTGTCTAGCAAAAGTAGTTGAGGTTGCACTTACAATACTGGGCACAGGAAAGTCCAGAAATAGAATAAAGGGGCTCTGGATTTGATTATCTTTTTTCTCATAAGTATGTTTTTAAATGGGAAAGTTCTATTGATGAATGCTAACTGTTGGGGGTAAATATTGGAATACCTTCCTAGTTATTTGTATTTTATATGTTCTTGTTGTTGTAGGGACTTAAAAATGGAGTTTTACTTAGGTCATTACTGCAAGGATTACACAGTGCTTTTCAGAACAACTGAAGAAGTATGCACACTTGATCAAGGTAAGCATCTGTGTCATTAAAGGTTTTGTGAACAGTATGGTGAAATTTGCTTGTATTTCGGTTATGTTTGGACTCTATGTTATAAACTCGCTTCTAAACAACATAGAGGACAGCCCAGTTGATGGGGTGTCAGGTCGTGTCACTTGTCTTGTACTCTCATTCTTGAGGTCCCTTCCTTCCTCTCAGCCTCTCTCTCGCTTTCTCTCTGTGTGTGCGTCTCTGTCTGTGCCACTGACCTGTTGTTCTGTCCGGAAGCTGAGTCCACACCCTTTTCCTTACCACTTTAGTAAATCTTGGATTTGGTCAGTTGTCCACTTTGTTCTGAGAGAGTTTTGGTCTGAGAAAAGATACGGCATATCCTGCTACTTTATTATAACTTCTAGACATAAGCTGTCAAGTCCCGTGAGTGGGATAGATTTCCACCTTGACATTCCTGATACGATGATTCCAGTGTGAAGCCATCAAGGTTAACAGCAAGAGTACTAAGCCACATTGACTTCGGTGCCTCCTGATCCCATGTGTGCTCTGTGACCTGTCAACCTCTAGTATCGCCAGGTCCCTAAGCATTCTCTACGGGCAGCCCGAAGGATCTTTTGAAAATGTCAATATGATCATGTCTCTTCTGAAAACTGCCAGTGGTCTCCTATGGCCTTTAGAAATGAGTCCCAAATCCTTAGCGTGTCCGTCCAGGCCGTCCATGATCCGACCTTAGCTTCTTTTGCAGTGTTGTCTCTGCCTCACCTTTTTTCTGTGGTCACACTTTGAGATCCTCATTGGCATCACACTCTGCCAGCCCAGCTTAGAGCTGTGCCATGCCCTGTATCCCGACGTCTCCCTCTGGAATCGGTGGAAGGCTGGTGTACTTTCCGGCATCTCCCATCTTTCCCCTGTCCTGCTCTCTGCTCCCATCGTTCTTGTTTTTGTTTTCGTGTTTGTTGTTGTTGTTTTGCAATACCATGAAATGCTACAACCTTGTCCACCCTCAGGAGTTTTAAGGATCTCATTCAGTGTGGCAGCTGAGAATTATAAGCAGCAGAATAGTGATGAAGCTAACAGTAGGGACTTGTCTTTCTCACAAAAGAACAAGTCCACAGGTAGGTGGATCCAATATTGAAGTCAGCTGCTCAGTGATGTCAGGGTAGGCTCCCAGCATCAACGAGAGGAAAAAAATCCTCTCCTCGCTATTGTGCTTTATATCAGGGAGAAACTTAGTGTCTCAGAAATCAACTATGAGACTCTTGCGTGAACCCTTGGGCAGAACGGGCCAAATTGCAAGGGACATGGGGCAGTTTAGTGTCAAAGTGCTCCTGAAGGAGGTGCCTCAGCCCAGGAGGAGGTGGTGAGGGGAAGGGCAGTGGGGACTTGTCGGCTGGTGATCTTCCTGTTTCTACTGTGATCACTAAGAGCCCCGTACATTTCTTCTGTGTGGACTTGTGGAGGAAAGGTGTCCCGAGACTCAGGGATGACTGTTTCACAACAGTTGCCTAGTGTTTTGAGGACCCAATCTGATAGGGTCCATATTATCCACATAGAACTGGTTAAACATATATGTTTTTATTGATCTCAGAAAGAGGAAGGGAAAAGTAACAGAGAGAGCAGGGGGTGGGGGTGGGGGCGGTGAGGAGGCTGGGGAAGGGGAGAGAGAAACATCAATGATGAGAGAGCATCATCAGTCCCATAGCCCCTAGCGCGCAACCCCGGTATGGGCCCTGACTGGGAATGAAACGGGGATCTCTTGGTTCTGGGGTCCACGCTCAAGTACTGAGCCACACCAGCCCAGCAGCCACATTATCACTGTAAAATGAAACTTTTTTTTTCAATTCAAATTTAGTAAAACTTAAAATTCACTGAGACATTTAGGTTACTCTTGTTGGATACCTGAGGAGTGTTGGCTTGGTGTATTGACCAGCTGGTTTGCCTTGAAAGCAAATATGAAATGAAAGAAAGGAAATGTGTCTCCCCTCAGAGAAAGAGTACTGCTCACATGAGAACGATGAGCTTTGGATGATTGGGCCACAGCACTGAATGGATCCCTCTTGCACAGCGTGCCTCCTTTTGAAATACTCACCAGTGGCATTCCTTTGTCCTTTTCTGCTTAGAATTTTCTGACATGGTGGTTTTCATTTTAATTATAGATTGTTCCAGTGGTGGTGTCAGTGAACTATGGCCCCTCGGGTAGAACCAGGGCTGTGTACCTTGTTTCCGTACCGTCCTGTTCCAGTGGAACCATTGCTTCTCCCTAAGCTGAGTTTGACTGGTGAGTTAAATACTGGGCTCATGGAGGAAGGGAAATGATTCAGGAAGTGTTTAGTGGAGGGAGTTGTTTTGAGTTACTCCTGTTGCAACCAAAGCAATGCTCTTGCTATCCCTAGTGATTTTAAGTATGGTTGAGAGCTAGTCTACTGGTTGTTTCTGGCCAAATAGCAAATGCAGCTAAACGGCGAGGGAAGTAGAATGCCCCCCAATAAGTAATTTTTCCTTTCCTGAGACCATTTCAAGATACAAATTGGCACTTGGGAAAGTTTAGAAAGATATGATTTACTCTGGCCAGTGCTGCACGGTGGTGGAGCGTCCGCCTGTGAAGCAGGCAGGAGTGCACAGTTGGTTTGATTCCGGGTCAGGGCACAGGCCCGGGGTGCAGACTGGATCACCAATAGGGGTCGTGAAGGAGGAAACCGATCAATGCTTCTCTCTCATGGTTTACGTTTCTGTCTCGCCCTTTGTCCCGCCCTGAAATCAATCAAAGTGTACTGTTAAAATATATATTGAGTCTAACCCCAGCTGATGGGGCTCATTGGATTGGCATCTCCCCTTGCACTGAAAGTTTCCGGATCAGTTCCCTGGGAGGGCACATGGCAGGGTTTTGTGGTCAATTCCATGTCGGGGGTGTGCAGGTGGCGGGTGGTGCACCTCTCATCTGTGTTCTCTGCCTCTCCCTTCCTCTGTCTACTGTCTATCTATATCTTGGAGGTATGATCCTTGTGTCAACCAGAACCTATACATGAAGCAAAATGAGAAGAAACTGTCACTTCTAGTGTTTCACTACTGACAGTTCACCAGTGTGAACATTCTGGTGTATATATTTCCAGGTTTTATTTCCCCATTTTATCAGTGTATACGTAGTTATCAGAAGAAATTAAATGTTTCAAAACTTATTTTAAAACTGTATTATACAGTGAGCACCTTCCCTGTCACCATATATGTGTACGTGTGTGTGTGTGTGTGTGTGTGTGTATGGAATTATGTATATGTACGTGAGAAGACATGGTCTACACGTGTTTTTAATAAACAACCTTATTTATTCAAAAGGAGTATTTAACTTAATGGGAAATAGTCTACATAAATAGGTAGGTACTTTTAGAAATTATCCTTATTTACTATTATAAATGTACAGTTGGGATGTATTCCTCTGAATTATTTAAGATAATCGCCTAGAACTCTTCTAATAGCACGAGAGAAGGCTTCCAGGGCAGCCAGTAGCTGGCTCCATAATGGCTTCAGGTACTGCCTCGAGCCAGGCCTGGCCAGGGCAGGGCCTCTCGTTGGACCAGGCTCTGGCCCCTGAGCGGGCCCTTCCTCTGCCTCCGGAGAGCTCTGGAGCTCTGGTCGTGGACCTGGAGCAGGAGAAAGAGACACATTGACTCACACTCCTGGCTTTCCTGTGACTTAGTGCAGACAGGAAAGATGCCACCGCCTTTAAGGGAACTCCAGCCCATGAGCCTGCCCTCCCCCGATGATCTGCCCAGATGATCATTCCGCCTCACCTTGTTGAGTTGCCTCGGTGGGCTCAAGGTGCTGCAGCGCCAACCATAGATTTTGGGTGTGGCCCACCAGGTTTGGGCAGGGGAATTGACGGGCACCAAGGCCTGCTCTACCTCGAAGCAGGCGGAAGGAAGGGGCTGCCCCAAACCCTGGACGTGGTCCAGCCAGGTCCCCACCATCGCAGCAAAGGCCCTGGGGAGAGGCAGGTGGGCAGCAGATTCTGAGTCCTAGTCTTTCCTTCCAGTCTGCCCTCCCATGGCACACTTGTTTAGATCTGAGCATCTGTGCAGGTCTCCCAAGACCACCCATGGGAGAGCCCCATGGTAACCCCGGCCCTTGTGTGGCTGTCATGGTTGTAGCAGTTGTGGGATTCAGCTGGTTCAACACGGAGTCTGTGTGAGACTCTTCTTCCCACTGGCAGCTCACCTGAAGGTCCAGTGCACTGCCCATCCCCACCCTCCAGGCCCTGGGCATCTGGGCTGAGGACTGAGACAGGCTTGTGAGCAGCCTGCTCACCACAGTCCTGTTCTGAGCCTGGCCACCGTGGTCAGGGGAGATGGATATGAAGAGGGGCAGGCAGAGCTGGGTGGGTTTGTGGTGGGGAGGGGACTGTGAGGGACCACTCAGCACAGCGTCCCCTCTGGGTCTACAAGGCCCGGGACCCCACCCACTGTCGTCTTTGACTCCTATCCTCCTGGAATAGAAGACTCCAGAGCCCAGGCCTTTCTTGGGAATCAGATGATGTATAAGATTAAGGTTCTTCCAGGCACTCTCCACCCCCCAGCCACCACAGTCCCCACGATGCTGACTCTGAGGGCCCTCCTTCTGGACCCGGAGACCACTCACTTTATGACTTGGTCCTGCGATGTGTCAGCCCGGTCATTCTAAACAGGTGTGCATCCAGATGGAAAAATCACTCTGATCGCATCAGCCCTGATGGATGGTGGACACGAGCTGCGAATGATGGTGAGCGTGACTGCTGGACCCAGTGCCCAGAACTGAGGCCCAGGGATTGTGTCTGCTTCATTCCTTGAGTCAGGCTAAGTGTCTCCAAAAGTGCGTGCACATTGTCGAGTAAAGAAACTCCAACCAGAAGCATGCCACATCTGAGTGGACCTGGGCCCCTGCTCTCCCCAGAAATCCCCAGTGTGGTTACACCAGGGACCAGGACCGGCTAGGTGAAATCTCACACTGCTTAGCAGGTTGCTTTGCATGTGCTTTTCCAACCTCTGATGCCACAGGCCACTGATGGGTGTGTCAGAGTTCTTTCCGTGGGACAGAGTGAAAGAATTGCCAACAACAACTGACGCACATCCAGCTACCCTGTCTGCAGAGCCAGGGAGCAGGTGAGACCTGCCCTGGCTTGTCCCCACAGCAGTGCTATGAGGTTTCCCCCCCAGCAGCCCACTTTTCAGAGGAGCATCCTGAGACTCGGGAAGATGTGGTGACATTTTCATGCCTCACAGCTAGCAGTGGGCAGAGTCACGAGTGTATGCTCACCTAGATAGAAGCTCGTCCAGGAACCGTTGGGCTCTGCAGAAGGCCAGCGTGGAGATGTGGGGGTGATTCCCCCCGGGAAAGCTGGTACCATGGCCATGGCAAGATGAGGGACAGGACACAGTTCACACGACATTTCTCTCTCTGATATTGCTACAAATATGTGAGGAGCGTGTCTTTACCGTCCCATGTAGCTGGACAGGGGCGGGGGGTCCTCATTTCTTTGTCTTGGGCCAGTGGGACACTAGGGAGAGTCCTGGGAGGGTATCTGTGGAGTCCCCAGATTTGAGTGTGGGTTCTGGGCACTGCCAGGTTGTGTTGGGGTTTTGGGTGTAGAGACCCTCGAGGCCAGCTCTCACCTCAGAGAGGCACTGGTCTGTGTCGTCAGCCTGGTGCACCTGCACCCTGACCCCGTAGGTGGTGTAGTCGGGTCCATGAGCCAGCACCTCAATGATGTCTTCCTTGGAGCTCTGCAAAGACAGAGTGGGTACTGAGCCAGGAGGCATCAGGAACCTTCCACCCAATCTGTGGTCCTGTGTCATGGCAGACCTAGCCTATGAGGACAGTGAGGATGTACCTGGCAGCCCTGCTGAGCTTGCAAGAATCGATTTGTGTCAAGCTGTAGCCACAGTGAAAGCCTGAATGACTGAGGAAAACTCTGTCCTTGTTGGGATGATATGGAGTTGGGTTAGGCCACAGCTCCTGAGCTGGCCGCACTGCAATGGTTTGTCGTCCTCTGTGAGGTGATAGGTTGCAGAGAAAAGTAATCAAGCCCTTTATCCCTTCCTACACCCCTAACCCCCACCCCTGCTTCCCCCTACCCTATTTTTTTTCAATACACAGCAAGGCTTGGAGAAGGTCTACAAGGACAGTCGGGCTGGGGCTGGTCCACAGGATAGTTTGGGCAGGGATTTCATCAGTTGAAAGGAGCATGAGGCAAAGACAGCAACAGATGCTTTCTCTCTGATCCCAAGAACACAGGAAGAAAGACTGCTTTTCTCCCCTACCAGGGAGCTGGTCGGGAGGATTGAAGGTAAAGATCACTTTGGGAGTGGGCCTGTGAGAACTTTGAGGCCCCAGATTTGAGTCTGACTTCTGGTCCCACCCCAGTCACATCAGGGTTCTGGGTGTGGGCCAGCGCTCACCTCAGTTTGGCACTGGATGGTTTCCCTGTCCTGACGCACTTGTCCTTTGTACCCGTTGAGGGCATAAGTGAACCTGTCAGCCAGCTCCTTGACGCTGCCCTTGTTGGAGCTCTGCAAAGACAGAGCCCCTACCGGGCCAGGAGGCATCAGGGGCCCCGGACATTACCAGTGGGGAAGATGCCCACCACCCATTCTGCTCCCCAGATCAGGCAGAGAGGGGCATCTGCAAAGACCTCTAGGCAGGGAGTGAAGTTGATGACCCCTTGGGCACCCCTGCGATTTAACAAGTGGGTAGCAGAGCTCTGACCCCAGCACTCAAATTCCCTTCCTGTGAGCCATGACCTGGGCAG
The DNA here is from genome assembly GCF_964212035.1 of Myotis nattereri. Lineage (NCBI taxonomy): Eukaryota > Metazoa > Chordata > Mammalia > Chiroptera > Vespertilionidae > Myotis > Myotis nattereri. Next base: position 20,225,338 of record NC_138085.1, read on the forward strand.
TGAACAAGATACACCCTCCAACACCCTCCAGGCTTCTGACACTTACCAACCTGCTCCTTAGCCCAGGTTGAGCATCCCTCATCCCCTGCTTTCTTCCCCTCACCATCCCGGGCGCACACACACACACACACACACACACACACTCCTGGGATGAGGGGTAAGAGGTGTGGGGCTCCCCACGTGTGACCCCCATTTGGCGCCCAAGTGTGAGCTGAAAGGGCCTGCCCTTGGTTACCTGTGTGTGCCTCCTGCCAGAGGGCGAGGGGTAATGGTGGTGGCGCTTGCGCCTGTTTCCCCAGCAACAGAAACATCTCTCGCCCTGGGGTTTCTTCTTGCCAGAGCTTCGGAAGAACGGGAAGCAACAGAGAGACATCCTGGTCTCCTGACCTTCTGCACTCAAGTGAGCTGGAAAGACAGTTGTCTCTAGAACAGGGGTGGGCAAACTTTTTGACTTGAGGGCCACAATGGGTTCTTGGCAGGCTGTAAGAAAAGCATGGATGGAGTGTTTGTGTGAACTAATGTAAATTCCAAGTAAACATCATTCAATAAAAGGGTGCGGTCTTTTTTTTTTCAGTTTTATTATTTCCAAAGGGCCAAATCTAGCCCGCGGGCCATAGTTTGCCCATGGCTGTCCCAGGTGCTGGGACTTGGAGTGTCCCATGGGGTAGTGGCTGTTGTGGGTGGGAAGGGCTCATTCCAAGGGTGAACTTGGGCTTGTCAGGTATTTAAAACGCTTGGAGGATTGGGGTTCCCCTGGGCCTTGCTCTCTGGGGGCAGCCAAGGAGTCACTTTCCCGAAGAATGGGACTTGGGCAGCCCCTGGTTCCTGGGAGAAACCAGGAGAGTGGAGAGGCTCCATCAAGTCGCCACCTGGGACCAAGAGCCCCAGTGAGAGACCAATAGCCCCAGTGTGGGCGCCTTCCCTGTGCAGGGCTGGTCCCCTGTCATTGTGGGGCAGGTTGCATGTGCTCCCTGGACCTGGAGGAGTGGTGGCTGCTGAGCTGACAGGAGGCAGCTGGGGACAGAGTTCCAGCCAGACCCCAGCAGGGCCCCCTGTCTATTAAGCCAGGCAGTGAGGGGTCCTGCTTCTCTGGGGCTTGTGTCTCAAGCCAGGGGACAAGACAGATCTGTAGTCCCCAGAAAGTTAACTACCTGGCCAAATAGGGTGTGTGTGGGGGGCAGGGGGGGTGAGCAGGGGAAGTTGGAGAATCGAGCTGAGGGAAGGGAATGGGCAGGGGCAGAGCTTATTCCAGGCCTAGGAATATGTGTCTTGGAGGGTAGTCACCAAGTGAGCCCATATACAACTTGGTTTTTATTCAGCAGTGGCTTCAGTGCAAGGATGATGATTAAATTGTGGTTGGTTGGGTGGTTGGGTGGTTGGTTGGTTGGTTGGGTGGGTGGGAGGTTGTTTGGTTTGGTCTCAGAAGAAATAAGAGGTAGAGACAATCGTCAGTCTTTACTTAGAGCCCAGCAGTGGCCGGACTGGGTCTTGGCTGGTAGGGCCTGTCCTTCTCAGGCTTGGAGTTTGGAAGTGTTCTGAGAGAGATGGCAGCACTTCTCCCACCTGTGAGCTGAGGCTGGCATCCGTGCTGCCTAGCGGCTGGCTGTGCAAGGGGCTTAGTGGCAGGAATGATTCACACACAGCTCCCTTCCTCACTGGGGAGAACAGGTGACGTGTGGCTCTCAGTCCTTGCACTAAACTAATGTCAGGATGGGGCAGACCCTACATGGAAGTATTTCAGCTTCACAAACAATTTGAGTGAGTTAAATAACAACTCTTATGTTTTTTTAATTTTTAAGGCAGAAAATACAGCCACATTTTAATTTGATGTTTACAGGAGTTGATTTTTACACCCCCAAAATTGGCTTCAGCTGAAGTTTTCCATACCTGGGAAGTTACTTGTTGAATTTTGATAAAAGTGACATATGGTGCTCAACACATCTGTATTTTCTGAGCCTTTTCACACCAATACAAGGAATATGCAATTGATGTTTTAAAAAGATAATGCTAAATTTACTAATTTGGGTTATAGTACAGTTACTAAGAAATGTTTAATAGTATCTACCAAAATGTTATAGGATAAGGTTTATAGAGATTGTATATTTTTGAAATGAGTAGTATTATAAAACTGTGTTTACATTTTTGTGAAGTTTTGTACCACAAAGTTTAAAACAAGGAAAAGTTTATTATTGCTGAGATATTTAGGAACATTGTAGAAATCTGAACCTACAATTATTTTTTGAAGCGTTTGTAGAAACCTTATTTAAGAGGTCTAATTTTACCCTCATCCTATCGATGCAGCCTGGAGACCCAGAAAGGGTAAGTGAAATCCCCAAGACCACAAGCTATTAATAGCAGAGATCAAATGAGAACCCAGGGCAAGTGCTCATTCTATTTTTCCTGTCAGCCTCTGTAGACCCAGTTGAGGTTAGAACCATAGAGCTGTGACTTAGGAGATCTGAATCCTTTAAAAATCTTTTCTGTATACATATGTTTCTCTTAGGAGTCTTGATAGTATTATTTAATTACTAGAGTCCCAGTGCATGAATTGGTGCACACTGAAAGGAAATTAATTAGAAGAAATATTGTAAGATCACTATTTGCTCTTTCTCAATAATAGAAGTGTATACCAAATTCACGATCAACAATGACAGATGGAAACACATGCAACTGGCGCCAGAGAGATAGATAGATAGATAGATAGATAGATAGATAGATAGATAGAGATATAGATATAGATATAGATATAGTTATAGATATAGACATATAGATATTTGCTTACTTGGTCCTGCTTTTTGATTAGGTAAACTTTTTCCAGCTTGGTGAAGTGCCCTAATTTCTTTTTCAGGATATTGACAGCAAAACAGCATAAATACCAATATGAAAGCAGATTATTATTGTGGATCATGCAGAGATAACAAAGGGAGAAATATTTAACTACAGCCCCGTTTGGCTATATTCCATGCAGTGAGAAAACCTGAAGTCATGTTCAGGCTCTACCATTTCTTGCAAATTTTCAGTTGGGTCAATTTTTAAAACATTCTAAATCTTCATTTTCTGGCTAATGAAATGGAAACAGGATTCTACCGAGTCTCCTCTCTACCTATTCCAGGACTTCAGTGAGGATCAAATGAGATGAGGCACATGAAAACACTTCAAAGACATTTGGTGAAAGTGTAAAATGTTTGCACCTGGCTATAAAGCAAGTGGGTGAAGAAACTCCAAGGAGGCTAGTTGCTAGGGAGAGGAAGCCTGGCATTACTATGTGACATCATTACCTGGTGCCCACAGCCACCATTTCTGTGCTGGGCTGGCCTGTGGGCTTTGTGCCATGGGTTCGTGGCGGGGCCCGTGTCCCACTTGGGAAAAGCAGAGTGTTGCTTGTGGACTCTGGGTGCGCAGTGCCCTTCCTCTGTAAAGGGCCAGTTCAGGTCACAGCAGCTCCAGTATTGAACGCCTGCCCCTGGTGGTCAGTGCTCTTCATAGTGAGAGGTCAGGTGGTGGAATCCTTAGCACATTAGCCTTTTATATATATGGATTTGCAATAAGAACGGCAAAAACCATTTTTAAAAAGTTACTGTGGCTCATGTCTGAACTTTATCAAATCTGAAACTTTACTGTAGATATCAGCCTTCCAATGAGGAATTCTTCAAATACAGCCTGAGCTGTGGACCCTGAGGCATCCTGCCTAAGAGCCTCTCTTCAGGGTTGCTGACCCGCCCCATCCCCTACCATGCCTCTAACCCCTGCCCATTAATTTTTCCAAGCAGACCCAGCATCTCCAAAGCCCAGTGTTCTCATTCAGGAGCTGTTGGAGTGCAAGAATGCATTTTAAAGGATATTTCACAACCCGAAGCACTTTTTAAGTTTCTCAAAGATAAGTGGATGGTCACTGAACATGGATGCAAAATGCGTTTTACACCAAAAAAAGTTACTTAAATGTGTTTTAGAAGATTTTTTTCATTATCAAAATAATATTGGATCATTAGAATTTTAAAAAGTATAGTATAAAGTAAAGGAAATCACTTCTTTCTACTATCCAAGGTTAACCACTGTCAACATTTCAAAGTATTTCCTTTTGTCTTTCGTACATTTATATATCTAGATACCTTTTTGAGGTGATACTATTAATTCATTTATATTAATATATGTTGTATTGACTTCAGAGAGGAAAGGAGAGGCAGAGAGAGAGGTAGTAGTAATATGAATGATGAGAAGGAATCATTCATCACCTGCATCCTACATGCCCCCTACTAAGGATGGAGCCCCACGTACTCTGACAGGGACTCCATGTATGACCTCCTGGTTCATAGATCAAGGCTCAACCAGTGAGCACGCCTCCAGGGCAAGATGATACTATTTGTTATGTGTGTATCCTGATTTGTTTTCTCCTAGTTATGGTGTTTTCATTCCACTGCATCTGTAACCACTGTTTTCCCGTTTATGAAGGCACTGTTTATTTTTCCCAGCTTTATTGAGAAATAATCAATATACACCACTGTATAAGTTTAAGGCAGACAAAAGGATGGTTTGATTTGCCTACATTGTGAAATGACTACCACAGTGGGTTCAGCTAACATGTACTGAAGATGTGACAAACCAAAATTGAAATCTCTAATGTAATTTGGGTTATTTTTTTCTTCAAAGTCAAATCTACAATTGTTACTATTGCAAAAAGGAGCTTATACTTGGAACTAAAGTGCAGGGTGTGGTGGGTCTGCAGGCTGGGGCTCTACTGCCCTGGCCCCTTGCACTTGAGCCCTGTGCCTATTCACATGCAGATCCTTTCTCCTTCCAGACTTCACATGAGGCTGGTGATGGATGTGCTGCCCCTGCTGGACGGGTTCCACAGTCTGTCTTCCCACCACGGAGTGGCAGAGGTGAGAGCCCCCTGTGTAAGGCTGTGGAGCATATGAAGTTCAGAGTCACTTGTGTCTCAGCTGCTCTGGGGGTGACCTCAGCATCAGCATGCGCAGAGCCTATGCTGGCCTCCAGGGTGTGCTCTGTGCGGGTCCAGCTCACCCACAGCTCCTCTCTCCCTGGATTTCAGCCACCTTCCTGGTCCTTCTGCTAGAAGCTCTGGTTCTCTCAGAACCTTACACTCCTCTCCACCCATGAGCTGTGTGGCAGCTTCATATAACAGGATGGTTTTCAGGGAAAACTGGCAAGAGAAAAAGAAGAAAAATAATCAGGAGTCGCCACAATACTTTGGAGTCCAGGGCCCGGCCAGGAGAGAAGGGGGAAGGGTCCAGGGCAGCCGCCACTCTGGCTCCAACAGGCCCCTGGTCCAGTCCTCTCTTAGTCATTCCCGTCCTGCGTACAGAGCAGTGCTAAGACTCACTGCCTTCAAGAAAAATCAGCTCACCACCGTGCTGGTCACTGGTCCGGTTCTCAATTCTCTCCCCACTCAGCCCACTGCTGCTCTCTCTGGAGTCCGCAGATACTATTCTCTCTGAGACCATGGTTGACATCATTGGGTGGACAGCTGGCCATCGGTCTGCTCCATCTCGATGGCTCCAGAATGATGTGTTTTCTTCTTTTGAGAAGAAGAAAAAAGAGCAAGAATATGGGTCTGGACAGCAAGTAGCCTTTCTGTAGAAATGCATGGACAGTGAGTTTTTTACTCTTAGTACTTTGAGGTGCTATGTGGATTGGCATGAGGTACTTTTATTTTATTATTCTTTCTGGATGTTCTTCCTGAAGGTGACTGAGTTGGCTGGCTGCACAGGTAAAGGAACAAGAGGGTGAGTGTGCTGCCCTGGGTGCCAAGTAGCAAGGAGTTTGTGCTGTTCTGCATTTCTGAGCCTCTCTCACCATGTGAATCAGCTCTGGCCAGAGGCAAGGACAGCCATGAGTGGCTGCTCCAAGTCCATCCTGACTCCACTCGTCTGTCCGACCTCTACACCATTGAGCTGTGCTCATTGCCAGCTAAGTCTACAAGCCAGGGGAGCCCTGGAGCCCTGAGTCACTGCGTGCAGAGCATGAGCATTGGTGGCTCCCTGGCCCACACCATGGACCAAAAAGAGCAAGATTTTATGTGGTACAGACACTGAAAAGGCCTTCATGACAGCCCTACATTATTACCCTAATGGTACAGGTTTGGATGGACAATGACAAACTCCCTACTTGACCACAGAGTAAAGTACCAAACCTTTAATGAGTGACACTCCGTCTCTCATCTACGTTTCACCCCTTTAAATAGGGATGTGTTGATTTCATCCACCAGCATTACTTCTTCCATCTGGCATTCAAGTTGACAGGAAAATTGGAGCCATCTATGGAAGGAGAGAGCATATGAAGACAGGATATTATTTTTAGTTCATTTTGAGCACCACTCTGTCGAGTACAAAGAGAAGAATTATTTATCTTTCGTGACCTTTAACAGGGCATAGGTATCTTTTCTACAGTTGAGATCTGTAGATGATTAAAAGGCACCTGCTTCCAAGGACAATGCTGCCTTCCTTCATCCTTGTCCTTGGGTTGTGTCACTCCTGGGCCCTGTGCCCAGGTCCCAACCAAGACACCGAAAAGTGAATCTGCTCTGTCGACGAGACCCTGGCCCAGCGTTCCTGGAATGGCACAAAAGGCCCATTCTTGTCACTTGGTGGATGTGGTTTAATGAAGCAGAGGGTCACTGTGGGAGATTTGCACTACCTGCGTTGTGTTTTGTGAGATGGTTAAAAGGTTTGAAGCTCCTTTAAGAAACCAGGTGGCACAGTGAAGGAGCTGTTCCCCCCAGTGATCGCATTAGACGTGGCTGAGACACAGCAGCTGTATTTAAAGCTGTGGAAGCTTCATGATGGGATGTGAACTTAACTGTGTAGGTCACTGGTCTGGATGGTGGCCCTCAATCCCACTGACCACCAGTTCCTGTGGGCAATTCCTTATCCTCAGCCCTGACCCCAACTGGACCTGCTGGACCAGGTTCCCTGGGGCAAGACCTACAAATCTGGTTGTCGCCCCTTTTAGTTTTGAACCTTTTAAAAATATAATTGTAGATTCCATTATTTATAAGAGATAACGCAGAGGTAGCCCATGGAATCTGACCTGGTTTCCCTCAATAATATCTTATAAAAATCTCACAACCAGGATATTCACAGTGACCCAATCGCCCATGCAGGCCCAATAGAAAACAGCTCTACCTGATTCTCCCACACCCAGGACAGAGCCTTCTATTTTTTTTTTTTTGGTATATTATTATCACAGTAATATATACACAATGAAATTTACCATTTTAACTATTTTTCAGAGCACAGTCCAGTGGTGTTAAGTGGTCCTTAACACAACTTAACAATCATATTGTTGTGCTGCCCTTACCACCATCGGCTCCATCACTGTTCTCATCTTCTCCAACTGAAGCTCTGTCCCCACTAAACAGCAACTCTGCATCCACTCCCCCATTACTGGTACCCTCCATCTTACCTGTATGATTCTGACGGCTCTAGGGACCTCATGTGAGTGGGATCACACACTATTTGTCCTTTTGTGACTGGCTTATTTCATTGAGCATCATGTCTTCGGGGTCCATCCAGGTTGTAGCATGTGCCACAATGGCCTCTTTTTCTAAATTGAATATATTGGGGTGAGATTGGTAATGAAATCATGTAGCTTTCAGGTATACAGTTCTGTAATACATCACCTGTATGTTGAAGTATGTATCTCACCTCCCTCCCCTCTTACCCCAGGTCAGGTCTCTTTCCATCACAATTTATCCTTTCTAAGCCCTTTTCTACACACACCCCTCTCTCTGTGATAATCACCAAACTGCTGTCTGTGTCTATAAGTCTTTTCTTTGCTTAATCCCTTCACCTTTTCCCCCTAGTCCCCCAACCTCCTCCCCTCTGAAAGTATTCAGTCAGTTTTCTGCATCTATGAGTCTGTTTCTATTTTGATTGTAGTTTGTTTTGTTCATTAGATTCCACATATAAGTGAAACCATAAGGAACTTGTATTTCTCTGACTGGCTTACTTCACTTCACTTAGCATAATACCGGCTCCATCCATGCTGTTGTAAAAGGTAAGATTTCCTTCATTTCCTTTTTGCGTGTGTGGGTGAGTCGCATTCCGTTGTGTTAATGTACCACAGCCTTTTCTCCACTTATCTGCTGCTGGGCACTTGGGCTGCTGTGAAATCTTCGCTATTGTAAGTAATGCTGCAGTGAACATAGCATTGCATATATCCTTTCCGATCAGTGTTTCAGGTTTCTGCAGATATATTCTCAGAAGTGGAAATGTTAGCTCATAAAGCAGTTCTATTTTTAATTTTTGAGGTAACTTCATACTACTTTCCACAGTGGTTGCACCAATCTGCATTCCCACCAAGAGTACACGAGAGTTCTCTTTTCTCCACATATTCACCAGCACTTGATGTTTATTGATTTATTGATGATAGCCATTCTGACAGATGTGAGGTGATACCTCACTGTGGTTTTAATTTCCATTTCTGTAATGATTAGTGATGCTCAGCATCTTTTCATTTGTGTAATAATCATCTGCAGATCCTCCCTGGAGAAGTGTCTGTTTAGGTTCTTTGCTCATTTTTAAATTGGATTGTTTAATTTTGTTATGATGTTGAGTTTTTTAAGTTCTTCATGAATTTTGGGTATTAAACCCTTATCAGATGTATCAGTGGCAAATATGTTCTCCCCTTCAGTGGGTTGTCTTTTCATTTTGTTGGTGGTTTCCTTTGCTGTGCAACAACTTTTTAGATTGATGTAGTCCCATTTGTTTAGTTTTTCTTTTGCTTCTGTTGCCCAAATGGATATATCAGAATAAAAAAATATTTCTATGAAAATTTATTGCCGTTATTTTCTTCTAGAATTTTAAGGTTTCAAATCTCACTTTCAAGTCTTTATCCATTCTGCGTTTATTCTTCAATATGGTGTAAGAAGGTAGTCTGCATTCATTGATTTTTCTACTTATGTGTCCAATTTTCCCAATAGCATTTATTGAGTGGACTATCTTTACCACATTATATATTCTTGTGTCCTTTGTCAAATATTAATTGGCCATAAATGTATGGGTTTATTTCTGGACTTTTTGTTCTGTTCCATTGATCTTTTTTTATGTCATGTGTATTTTTTTATTGTTTTATTGCTTAAATTTTACAAAAGGTATTACATATGTGTCCTTTTTTTTCCCCCGCCCCTGACATTCCCCAGGCCTCCCCTACCCCCCAGTGTCTTATGTCCATTGGTTATGCTTATATGCATGCATACAAGTCCTCCGGTTGATCTCTTACCCCACTCCCTCCTGCCCCCCAACCCTTTCCGGCCTTCCCGCTGCAGTTTGACAATCTGTTTGAGGCAGCTCTGCCTCTGTATCTATTATTGTTCAAAAGATTATAATGGTCTCTATTATCCATGAATGAGTGAGATCATGTGGTACTTTTCCTTCATTGACTGGCTTATTTCACTTAGCATAATGCTCTCCAGTTCCATCCATGCCGTTGCAAATGGTACGAGTTCCTTCTTTTTTACAGCAGCATAGTATTCCATCGTGTAGATGTACCACACTTTTCTAATCCATTCATCTACTGATGGGCACTTAGGCCAACAGCCCGCATTCTGAAGCACACCTGAGCCCGGAGGTGGGAGGGGGGACGGGAGCAGGACCAGGTGGGGGCGTGGAGCCCTGTGGGAGGGGCAGCCTGGTAGGGAGACCTACCAGACGCAGTCCTGCGGGACCTGGGAAGGAAGACCCAGAGACCCAGCAGCTGTGTCCAGCCACGCAGCCACTAGATGGAAAAGATCAAACTCTGAGGACCAGGAGCTGGAAGGGGAAACCTCGGGGGGGAAGAGCAGGTTATGGGGGGCGGCTTCAATTGTGGCTGCAGGTGAGTTTGGCCCGACAGGTCAGAGTGTCGTAAACATGTGTCACTGCTGAAGGCAAACACTAAATGCTGGAAGCCTCAAGAAGAGGCGCAGATGGGTAGGAGGGAACCATGACTTCACAGAACCCAGTGCCCATAGACAGGGGCTATTCCTAATTTAATGAATTCAACCTGTAAACTACCTAGTGGAGCCTTTTCACTAAACATCAACCTGGAGAGCAAGCCATGACCATGACATTATGTTCAAATAGAACTTAAAAAAGAGGAAATAGCCAAGCCGGCATGACTCTCCGGTGGTGCGCCGACCTAGGAAGCAGGAAGTCGCGGTTCAATTCCTGGTCAGGGCACATGCCCAGTTAAATCCCCAAGGCGGGGCATGCAGGAGGCAGATGGTCAATGATTCTCTCTCATCATTGATGTTTCTATCTCTCCCTCTCCCTTCTTCTCCTAAATCAATAGAAATAGATTTTAAAAAAGAGAAATTAGAATTCTGCAGATGTAAAAATTATGCATAGAATTGAATGGTTGAATGTTTTCAGCACACTAATGGAATTACTTAACTACATCAAATTTTCTCAAAGTCTGAATTTATTTGAAGTCTTTAAAATAAAGTATAGCAATATCTTGACCCATACAGCTCCTAGGGCAATGAAAACTAAGGAGAAAAGAACCAAATGGGACTACATCAAAAGATAAAGCATCAACCAAAAGAACAAGAAAGCCCACTGCATGGGAGAACACATTTGCCAAAGTTATCTCCAACAAGGGTTTATTCTTCAAAATTTACAGAGGACTCCTACAGCTTAACAAAAGGAAGATAAATAATCCAATCAAAAAATGGGCAAAGGACCTAACTAGATACTTTTGGAAAGAGTACATACAGAAGGCCAAGAGACATATGATAACATAGTCAAAGTCTCTAATCGTCCAAGAGACGGCTTCACAGGGGAGTTTTACCAAACATTCAAAAAAGAACTAAAACCTACTAGTATACTCCTCAGACTGTTTCAGAAAATCCACCAACAATGAACTCACACAGAGAGAAACTAATAAAACAATCCCATTTACCCCTGCACCCAAAAAATTAAGATACCTAGGAATAAGCTTAACTCACGAGGTAAATCACCTGTACTCGGAAAACTACAGGATGTTGAAAAAAGAGATAGAGGAAGACAAAAATAAATGGAAGGATATACCGTGTTCATGGATTGGTAGAATCAACATCATTAAAATGTCCATACCACTGGTAGCAATATATAGGTTCAATGAAAATCCCATTAAGATACAAACGGAATATTTCACAGACCTACAACAAACTATTCAAAAATTCATATGGAATTTTAAAAGACCCCGAATAGCCACAGCAATCCTGTGACAGAACAACAAAGTTGGAGGGCTCACAATGCCAGATATCAAGCCATATTACGAAGCCTCAGTTCTCAAAACTGCCTGGTACTGGCACAAGAACAGATGTGTAGACTAATGAAATCAAACAGAGAATCCAGAAATCAACCCAGGCCATTAAGCTCAATTCATATTTCACAAAGGAGACAAGAGTATACAATGGAGTCAAGACAGTCTCTTCAATAAATGGTGTTGGGAAAATTGGATGGATACAAGCAAAAAAACTGAAACTAGACCACCAACTTTCACCAAACACAAAAATAAACTCAAAATGGATAAAGGAATTTAACAGAAGGCGGGAAACCATAAAAATCTTAGAAGAATCATAGGCAGCAAAATATCAGACATACGTCATAGCAATAATCATCTGATAGATGCAAATCAAAATGACAAGGACATACCATCTCACACCTGTCAGAATGGTAATCATCAACAAATCAACAAACACAAGTGCTGGCGAGGATGGGGAGAAAAAGGAACCCTCTGGCACTGCTGGTGGAATGCAGACTGGTGCAACCACTGTGGAAGACAGTGTGGAGTTTCCTCAAATAATTAAAAATGGAACTCCCATTTGACTCAGTAAACCCACTTGTAGGACTATATCCCAAGAAATCAGAAACACCAATCAGAAAGGACATACGCACCCCTCTGTTCATAGCACAATGTACAAGAGCTAAGATTTGGAAACAGCCTAAGTGCCCTATTTAGCAGATGAGTGGATTAGAAAACCGTGATACATCTATACAATGGAATACTATGCTGCTGTAAAAGAGAAGGAACTTTTACCATTTGCAACAGCATGGATGGACCTGGAGAGCATTATGCTAAGCAAAATAAGCCAGTTGGAGAAAGACAAATATCATGTGAGCTCACTCATTTGTGGAATATAAGGAAAAATGTAAACTGATGAACAAAAAATAGAGCCAGAGCAAAAACTATTTTAGAATATAATAGAAGTAATCCTGTTATTTTCAGATTTTTAATATTTCCTACAACTTTTGTGATATATTGTTAATAAAGTTTTGTTAAGATTAGTATATTTTAAATCATTTTTCCTTGAGATATTAATGTTTATTGCATGTAATATTTAAAAGTTTTTCTTGAAATATTAATGTTTATTGCACATAACATCTTTACTAATAAAAGGTTAATATGCTAATTAGACCATGAGACCTTGTAGATGTACTTTGGGACAAAGACATGGTAGTGGGGCTGAGGTAGAGGCGGTTGGGGGTGATTAGGCCAGGAGCTGGGAGCAAGCAGCTGGCGGAAAGCAGGCCGGCAGTAGGGGGCAGTTGGGAGCAAGCAGGCCATCAGGGGGGTCAGTTGGGGGGCAAGCAGGTCAGCGGGAAGGGCAGATGGGGCGGGGGAACAGGCCGGTAGTTGTGGGCACTTGGGGGCAAGCAGGACAGCATTGGGGTCCTGTTGGGGGGGAGCAGACCAGCAGTGGGGGGCAGTTGAGGATGACCAGGCCGGCAAGGGGGGCAGTTGAGGTTAAGACAGATGGCTGGGGTGCAGTTGTGAGTACACAGGCCGGCAGGCAGAGTGGTTAGGGGCAATCAGGCAGGTGAGCAGTTAGGAGCCAGCGGTCCAGGATGGTGAGAGGGAGGTCTGACTGCTAGTTTAGGCCCAATCCCAGAAATCATGCCTAAACCAGCAGTCGGACCACCCCTAAGGGGTCCCAGATTGGAGAGGGTCCAGGCAGGGCTGAGAGACACCGCACCGCCCCCACGCACAAATTTTGGGCAGTGGGCCACAAGTATATATACACTGAGTGGCCAGATTATTATGACAACACCATCAGTATTTCGTTGGGTCACCTTTTGCCTTCAATACTGCGGCGATTCCTCTTGGCATTGACTCCACTTGATGTTGAAAGGTGATGTGAGGAATCTGACACCATGCCTGATGAATAGCACTGTCCAGTTCTGTCAGATTTGATGGTTGTGGAACCAGCTGCCTGGTGGCTCTTTTAACTTCGTCCCACAAATGCTCAATTGGATTGAGATCTGGTGATTGTGGGGGCCACATAAGCAAGGTAAAGTCTCCCTCATGTCCTTGAAACTACTCCTGCACAATACGAGCACCGTCATGGTGCATCGTCTTGTTGGAAGACGCCATAGGGATACGCCATCAACATGACAGCATGAACTTAGGTATGGTGTGCTATTCAGATGTTGTTCCACACGAATTAAAGGGCCCAGGTCATGCCAGAAAAACATGCCCCAAACCATAACACTGACCCCACCAGCTTGAAGGACTGTACTCATGCATGTGGGTGCATGCTTTCATGCTGTTTCCACCAAATCCTCACTCTGCCATCTGCTGATGCAACTGGAAACATGATTCTTTGGACCACATGACTTTTTTCTAATGCTCAACTTAGCCAATCCTTGTGTTCCTGTGCAAATTGGAGATGTTTTATCTTGGTAACTGCAGACAGCAAAGGCGTTCGACGAGGCCTTCAGCTTCCATATCCCGAACAATGAAGTGTACAGCTAATTTGCCTACAAACATCAGGTGGTCATAATAATCTAGCCACTCAGTGTATATAAAGTCCTAAGCTACCCTTGGACCAGTGCTATGATGCACATTGACCAACAGGAGTCAGACACTCAAAGCTCAGGCATGGAAACATGGAACAGACTGATGAATCTCAGAGGGAAGGAGGAAGGGGGAAGGTGGGAAGAGATGCACCAAAGATCTTATATGCATATTAGAGGCCCCTGGTTGGGTCCCTCAGCCTACTGCAGGGATCGGGTTGAAACTGGCAGTGCAACTTGCCCTGAGGGTTCCTGGACTGTGAGAGGGCCCAGGCAAGAACCAGGGACTCCACTGGTGCACGAATCTGTCCACCCAGCCTCTAATTTTTTTTCTTGAAATATTAATGTTTCTTGCACATAACATCTAAATATATAAAAGCCTAAGAGAAAGTTGGACCACTGCTATGATGCGTAGTGAGCACCAGGGGGCAGAGGCTCAATGCACAGGCATGGAACCATGGAACAGCCTGATGAATCTCAGAGGGAAGGGGTTGGGGGAGGGCGGGAAGAGTTTCAACAAAGATCTTATATGCATACTAGAGGCCCTGTGGGGTCCCTCACCGGGCCTGTGGGGCTCCGACATGTCCTGAGGGGTCCCGGATGGTGAGAGGGCACAGGCCAGGCCAAGGGACCCCACTGGTGCACAAATCTGGGCATCAGGCCTCTAGTTATATTTAAATTATTTTTCTTGAAACATTGTTTACTGCATGTAACATTATTATATTTACAATCATTTTTCTTAAAAAAAAAGAGAGAAAATGCCAAAGAAATAAAAAATGAAAATAAATAAAATAGAGTTTTGTAGACCCTTTAAAAGGAGCAATAGCATTCATGTGGCTGGAGTTACTCAAGCACCTACAGTGACTCCGATGGGACGTGCACACAGGTCTGCAGACCTGCTGTCTGATGGATCCAGGAGCCAAGAGCAGCTCGGGGGCGGCCCACGGGCTGGGGACACACTCTGGGCCCCACGAGGACGCCCCTGTCGCCACAGGCCTGGAGCTGAAGGCTGTCCCTGAGCGCGTCATGGCCGGTGTCCATCCTGCCGCACGCAGGGAAGGCTGCAGCGCCAAGTGCATAGTGATCTCCTGGGCTGCGTCAGGTGGACGCTGGACCGGCAGCGGGAGGTCGGGGTCCGTGGCTCTCACTCCACATCCAGACTTTATGTCTGAGCTGAACCCTGGGGCTGAGGAGGTAGCGGGTCCGACACCGCAGGCCTTGGGCCTGGGAAGCCCTGGAGCAGAGCCCTGAGCTGGGCCACACAGAGCAGGGCCGTGGCCGGGTCCAGCGCCCTCTGCAGGGAGGAGGGCGGCCTGGCCGGTGAGGGGGCATCTTCCTCAGACACAAACCCCAACTTGGAAGGCGCCTCCCTCCTGGAGCCACTGGTGCTGGCAGAGCGAGGTCGCTGCCTGGAGGACCAGGCCTGAGCAGGGCGGTCCTCAGCCCGCGCCCCAGGGCCCCGCGGCCCCCACTCGCCATCTTCCCTGCAGAAGCCTCCAGGCTGCCCTGGCCGCGCGCTGCCAGCAGCCACACAAGTCAGACAATGCCCACACCTCCAAGCTGTTGGCTCCACAGGCTCCTGGCTGACTTCCTGGAGGGGCGGTACTTCCGCGCAGTGGGCGGAACCTGCGAGGGCCTGTTGTGCGCCACCTCGTGGCGGGAGGCGGCAGCACATGGAAGTGTCAGCAGCCAGGTGCCTCCTGGGGGAGCTCTGTGCTCTGAGCAGGGGCAGCAGGGGCTGCTCTGGCTCCCACAGCAAAGCCCTGCAGGTCCCAGTGCAGACGCCTCCGCCTGCCCCGCCATGGAGGGGCCCTGCTGCTCGCAGGCATCACGTAGGCACACGAGGGCACAAGGACCGCAAAGAACATGCCATAGGGAATGTGCCCGTGGCCTGGGCGCATATTGGCCAGAATTGACGGGAAATTTCTACTCAGCTTGCTGTTGCCACTCAACCCAGGGCCTCGTGCCTCCGTGTGCCGTGTGGGGCCTCTTCTGGGGTGTGTTCTGTGCCCCCGGTCCATGCGGATGGGACAGAGTGGCCGTGGCCTTGTTGGGAACAGGGCCTTGGCCGGTGGACTCCAGGTCAGAGGGGTCTCAGGGTCTGGGGTGGGTGGGCCTCACTGAGTGACAGGTTTCCTGGTGGAGGGAAATGAGACTCGCTGGCAGAGAGAAGGTCATATGACTTGGACGCAGAGATGGGTGGGCGGATGGGGCTCCCAGCCCGGGAACCGAGGACAGCTGGCTCCACCCGAACCTGGGAAAGGATTTCCCTGCAGCCCCAGGAGGACCAGCCTTGCCCTCTCCCTGATCCCGGGGCTGAGAGTCTCACAGGCAGCGTGGAGAGCTCCGGTCCCTGCCCACCTGCCCGGTCACTGCCTCCTGGGCTCCTGGAGAGAAGCCACAGGAGAGGAAGGGGCTCCAGGCTGGGGCTGAGGAGCAGGAGGAGGGGGTCCTGGGGTGCTGGCTCATCCCTGATGCCCTGGGCACCTCCCATCCTGTGCCCTGACCTGTGGACCTGGGTTTATATCTGCCCAGAGGGCCTGAGGACCAGGGCGCAGGGCTGTGTGAGGGAGACTCAAGAGCAGGCGTGACAAAGCTCCTCTTAGGTCTGAGCCCACCTCCTCTAGTGCTGCCTGTACTCAGCACCCTCACTACGCCCACCCAAGTCTCTACAGAGTCTCCCTTCTGTCTTACACCCTGGAGCCCATGACTCTTTCTCATGCAATGGTTTCTCTGGTGCTAATTGGGAAGAGGGAGTCAGTCGCCCCCTTTCACATGATCCAAATGAAGTGAATCCATTTATTCCCAAGGAGTGCTGACAAGGGCTCTGGCACAGAGCAGCTGCTCAGTGAATGAATGCCAGCGCCCTCCGCAGGCACTCAGGGCAGATGGTGGACAGGTAGTTCTGTTTCTCTGCTCCTGGTGAAAGGCCTCGTTACAAACATAAGAGAGTTCAAGAATGACACGGAGGCTGACAGGCGAGTGCTTGGGACAGGGTACTGGTGTGCACGCATGTGTGCATGAGAGAGAGAGAGGGAGGGAGGGAGAGAGAGAGAGACGAGAGAGAGAGAGAGAGAGAGAGAGAGAGAGAGAGTGTTTGGTGTGTGGGTGTGTGTGTGTTTGCAGGACATGCAGTGTTTCCTAGGCTGTCATCCTAGAAATAGCTTAGGGAAAATGCATGAATCTATTTTAATGAAAAGGTAAGTGCAAATGTCCAAGCTCCTTCTGTGCCAGCTCACACTCAAATGGAGAGTGAGCGCCTGTTCGCCACACTGCCTCCTTCATTGACTCCTTCCTGGGTTTTCATCTTTGCCCATCTGGTAGGTGGAAGGTCAGCATAGAGAGACCCTGTGAGAAGGGAAAGGATACGGGGGGACCCTAGGCTGCAAGGTCACCCAACCCTCTTCTTCAGCTCCCTCCAGCCAGCCACCCAGCCACACCCAGCTGTTTTCCCCCCTGAGCCTGGGGAGAACATTTGGTCAGACCCTGGGAGCCGCCCAGTCTCTTCTCCCATCCTGGTGACCATGGTCCTGCAGCTCCTCCTGCGGGTCCTCTTTGGTGCACGCGCTGGCAGAGGGCTCACTCTCACCCTCGCAGGCCCCTGCCATTCAGCCCACCCTACCAGGCAGTGGCCCTGTCTGAGCTGCAGCAGCCTGTGCTGCTGGTGAGAGCCCATGGGTGTGTCCCAGGGCTTCAGAGGCCACGTGATACACACAGACTTGTCTAATAATTAACTTATATGAACTTGGGGATTCAATAAATTATATTAAAAGCAAAGGTGGTAACCCTGGCCGGTGTCGCTCAGGTGGTTGGGCATTGATTGTCCTGTGCTCCCAAAGGTCACCGATTCCATTCCCAGTCAGGGTTCAGGCCCAGGTTGCATGTTCAGTCCATGGTAGGGGTGTTGGCAGAGGCAACTGGTCAATGTCTCTCTCTCTTTCTCTCCCTAATCCTCTTTCTAAAATCAATAAAAACATAATAAGAAAGAAAGGTTATAAATACTCAAAACTTGCCCCTTGGCCTTGTTGGCGTGGCTCAGTGGTTGAGCAGAAACCAATGAAACAGGAGGTCACGGTTCAATTCCCAGTCAAGGGCACATGCCTGGATTGCAGGCTTGATCCCCAGTGGGGGGTGTACAGGAGGCAGCCGATATATGATTTTCTCATCATTGATGTTTCTCTTTTCTCTCACTCTCTCTCCCTTCCTTTCTGAAATCAATAAAAATAGATTGAAAAAAAAAACAACAAAAAAACAAAACTGGTTACTTGGAATTTTTTCCCTGTTACCCATACTCTTGGGGTTATTCAGACGTATCGTACCTGCGTGGAGGTGATATTATAGAGCAGGGTGGACCATACATCTATTCCCAGGTTCGTGGTCGGGACACCATGTCAGCAGCCTGAAATCACCTCTGGTGAAAATATTTGCACCCTAGGAATTGGCCAGTGTTACCAAATCGGGACTTGATTTGTTTTCTTCTGTGCCTGTGGTCTCTAGACTTGAGAACGTGATGCAGAAAATGTTAATAGTGAAGATTAAACCTAAAAGTGTGCCCTGAGTGAATATTATGACACGTAAATTGTCTCTCTGGTTTTTAAAATGTGCCAACACATTATAAGAATTGAGGGACTGGGCTGGCATTCAGAAAAGCACTACCTGACTGAGTAGTCACATCATGAACAAAAGAGTGAGGATCTCACAGGCACCTCCAGTTTGTCTTACTTGCTAACATAACAGCAAGCATCACCCAACATTCTCATTGGAATGACACTCATCCATCAGTTGAGGGCAAGCATAGGGTAGCTATAAATTCACCTGTTTGGCAAAAATCAAGAAGAGCTTTCGAAGGAAGTCAATGGGCTGTGTATCTACATCTTTATATACTCGTGTGTGTGTGTGTGTGTGTGTGTGTGTGTTTATGTGTGTGTGTCTCTGTGTGTGTCTGTGTTTGTGTATGTATGTGTACATATAAACACACTCCCTCCTCATCCTCTGGTTGGTTGATAAACATGTGGCTGGATGCTTCTTTCCCGAGGTGTGTCTGACCTTTTCCCATTTTCTCACTTTCCTGCTCTCCCCAGGGGGAGCCCCTCTGGTGCCACAGGTGACCCCGCCCTCTCTGCAGGCAGACCTCAGCCCTGAGCGGTCACGTGGATGTTTACCACCCCCCAGAGTGCGCAGCTCCCAGCCAGTGCAGAGATATGGGGCCCTGGAGCTCAGGAGGGCCTGGTCTGGGTGCTCCCTCAGCAACAGGATCCCATGGCACCGCCCCGGGGGGACCCCCCCCCCCTGGGTTGGGTGGTATGTGAGTGAGAAGTCAGAGTTGGGAGCAACTTTGGGAGTGAAGGATAGGACAGGGGGAAGGGAGGGCGATGCCCAGCATGGTCTGGGGCAAGGGAACAGAGGGGATGAGAGGAGGAGCACAGAGGCTTTGGTGGGGGAGGAGCGTGAACGGTGTGCTGAGCATTGTGGGGTGGAGGTGTCTTTGGGACCTCCAAGCTGGGAACAGATCTGGGGGTTCCCAGGAGAGGCCTGGGCTAGTGGTGCTGGGAGCCTTCTGGGAAGGTGGCAGTGAAAGCTGTGAGTACGACCAGCTTGTCTGGGGCTGGAGGGGGGTGAGAGCGGGTGGGGTGCACCCCGCGGTGAGTCACGTGGAACACATAGTCCGCAGAAGGACGGGTGTAGCTGGTGTGGAGGCTGAGGGAGGGAGGTTCACAAAGGTAGGTCAGCGGGGTGGATGCCAGAGGTGCCAGGGGGCTGAGAAGTTGTGGGAGGCACGCAGACCAGTTGGCCAGGCCCTGCCAAGACCCAGGGACAGGGGTGTCGGGGGGACCTGGGATGAGAACAGTCAGCTAAGAGGGGTGGGCACATTCCAGATCCATTCCAGACCCAGGTTCAGGGGAGTGATCACCTGTGGGAAGTGGAGAGAGGAGGGGTCCAGCCCGCACCCCAGGTTTTGGCTTCTGTGATTGACAGCTGGTGGCCTTGGATAAGCAGGGAGCCCAGAGGAGTCAGGGACAGTGGAGAAGCCTGCAGCCCAGGCAGGGGGTCTAAGGCAGCGACCTCAGGCCTGAAGCTCAGGAGCGGTCAGTGCTGGGGAGCAGGTGGCTCAGCCCTGCAGAGGAGCAGGGAGAGGGCTGCCTCCACGATGGAACCTGGGAGTGAGCACACAGGGAACTCCAATGAGTGTTTGTGGAAAGGATGAGGGGGGACCCGGGGACCGGCCAGTGTGCGCCCTGAAGAGCTGTCCCAGAGGGGAGAGAATCAGGGGACAGAGGCTGAGAGCTCCCAGGGGTGACCGGTCAGGTTCAGACCCTGCAACAGCCAATGGCGGAGGGGAGGCGGCCTGCAGGGGTCCACATGCTCAGTTTGGCTCCCATCTTTGGGGAGGGCAGCTCGCAGAGGGGGCGGCTCCCCCAGGGGCAGGGCCTTGGAAAGAAGGGGAAAGGAGGCCACAGGAAGCACCTTACAGAAGAGGCTGGTGAGGGAGGAGGGACACGCAGGCGGCAGCTGGACAGGCCGCCATGAGGTCAGGTCAGGGGGGATCTTCACCTGCCGTCCTCCTCCCTCCTCGGCCTCTTCCTAGTTGAGTGGCCTTGGAAAACCCAAGGATCATTTTAAGCTGAGCTCCTGCTGTGATAGAAATCCCAAATCAAAATGGGATTCCACTTAGAGGGACTTAAAATACACCAAGGCCTGGGAAGAGCGGCTGCCTGGGAAACAGGAAACCTGGCTTCCCCTTCTCTGGCTTCCTGGCCAAGGGAGGTCTGCATTCCAGGGGCGCAGGACCCGGGGGCAGAAGCGGGGAGCCTGGAGCCCGGGCATCGCTGCCAGTGACGAGCGGTGAGGAAATCCAGGACTCAATTCTACTCCAACTCATTTTATTACAAACCCATCCTTGTGTTCCAAAATCAATGGCTCATCAGTACAGGTCACAGCACTCGGAGACAGAACACTTTAGCACACCCAGTTCTTTGTCAGCACATTAAGGCCAAAGGAAAACCTCTTTATAGATCCCCGGTCCCCAGGCCAAGCCCATCCCAGGAGAGCACCTTAGGAAACCGGAAACCATGTGTCAGGAAACCAGCCATATACACACTAGAGGTGTGACTCCCAAAGAGAAAGATTGATGCCAACTGATGTCAATATAGGCTGTCCCCCAAAAAGGTAAAAAGAGGTAGGGCTGCTGATGGAAAATGAGTCCCCATTGGATTTAAAAATGGGCTGTCCCCCAAAAAGGTAAAGAGAGGTTGGGCTGCTGATGGAAAATGAGTCCCCATTGGATGTTAATATGGGCTGTCCCCCAAAAAGGTAAAGAGATGTAGGGCTGCTAATGGAAAATGAGACCCCATTGGATGTTAATATGGGCTGTCCCCCAAAAAGATAAAGAGATGTAGGGCTGCTGATGGACAATGAGTCCCCATTGTATATTAATATGGGCTGTCCCCCAAAGAGGTAAAGAGAGGTAGGGCTGCTGATGGACAATGAGTCCCCATTGGATTTAAAAATGGGCTGTCCCCCAAAAAGGTAAAGAGAGGTTGGGCTGCTGATGGAAAATGAGTCCCCATTGGATGTTAATATGGGCTGTCCCCCAAAAAGGTAAAGAGATGTAGGGCTGCTGATGGAAAATGAGTCCCCATTGGATTTAAAAATGGGCTGTCCCCCAAAAAGGTAAAGAGAGGTTGGGCTGCTGAGGAAAAATGAGTCCCCATTGGATGTTAATATGGGCTGTCCCCCAAAAAGGTAAAGAGATGTAGGGCTGCTGATGGAAAATGAGTCCCCATTGGATATTAATATGGGCTGTCCCCCAAAGAGGTAAAGAGAGGTAGGGCTGCTGATGGACAATGAGTCCCCATTGAATGTAAATACAGGCTGTCCCCCAAAACAGGTACAAAGAGGTCAGACAACTGATGGAAAATTCTCTCCATTGAATGTACATGTAGTATCCCCCCAAAATGTAGACACATTAACAGCTGATAACGCACTTAATTTTCACTTCTTTTCAGTTTGAACAGATTTGAAGAAATCAGTGAAGACGGTAAGATTTGAACGAAGACCATGTCTCCACAAGACTTTTTATGGGGACACAGAAAAGATAAAGTTGAGGGGACCCAACACCCAGCAGTCCAGGAATCGAGGGCAGCTATTGAGAGAGATGCATACAGACACCGAACCGAAGGAATGATTCTTGATGTGTGCGGCTCCGTGGCTGCGTCAGTTCTGGTCCAGGCGCTGCTGCTGCTGAAGCAATGGAACCGCAAACACCGAGAATCGCTGCGTTCGGTGTTTCTGCGCATCCTCTGTCCACAGCGGCCCTGGATGCCTGGACTGGGGCCCGTTCGGGACCAGACACTTCATCCTGGATGTGTCCCCATCACAAAGCCAGAGGACACATCTTCTTGGTTCCAAGCTGAGTCTGGCTTCACCCATTACGTCAAATCCGCTCACCCTGAAAGGAGGAAAAACTGGGTTCTCAGCTGTTAAAGTGCGTGTACATTTGGTGGACAGCCAGCCTGTGGTACATCCATTTGGGGGACACCTCAAAACACATATATTTCATGAGTGCCTACACGGGTATGGAATGTAGTAAATTGGGTTTCTATCCCGGGGAGTGACTCAGAAACAAAGACTCAAAGTGTCATCCTCAATGGTAGACACCGGGGGCTACAGCCGCTTTAGCGACCAGGCTGCACCCACCTCTCGCACACGCTCCCCTCTGCACACTGTGGCCTCTGCTGGGAGGGGGCGGGCAGGGCTTCTCTGCGCCAGGCGGAGCAGAGCCCATGATGGTAGAAAAGTGAACCCGGGGGCAGGTCCTGGGCCCAGGAGCCAGCTGGAGAGAGGCACAGCCTGAGGCCACCTGCCTGGACGGCCCCGGGCTCAGGAGTGTGGGGCCCAGGCCTGGCTCGGCAACGCTCTGGGGTAACAGTGAGCCCGACTCCAAGGTCCACCCAGGGCTGCGAGGTCTTGGTCGTCTGGCCGGTCTGGGCTTCCCCGTTCCAAAGTCGCTCCCGGCCCCTCAGGCCGATGGCAGAGGGTGCCCTGGTGGTCAGAAGGGGCGTCAGGAGTTTGAAGGCTCAGGGGCTGCGGGTCCAAAAGACCAGTCGCCCACGGCCACGCTCATCGTCTGAGCTCCACCTGCTGGTCCCACTCAGCTGTGGCGACGCCCGCCTGCTCTCTGAGTTGTTCCCATGACTGACGTTCTCAGGGGCCCGTTGGCGTGGGAGCCACGTCCGGTGACTTGCGTGGGCTCTTGGCAGGGAGCCCCTCCCTGTGGTCCTGCCCTGGACCCGTCGGGCTCTGAGAAGCTGACACTGCCAGGACAGGGGCCACGGTGGCCACTGGCCCTGAACGTCCCGGGCTGAGGCCTCGTCCTGGCAGCCAGGGCTGCAGTCACTGTGTGGTGCTGGGGCTGGAGCTGCTGCGGCCGCCACCTCCCGTGGCCATGGCGGGGCCGTGGCAGAGGCTGCAGGGGAGCCAGTCTCTCCTCCTTTGGGGGAGCCAGTGAGAAGCGCCTCCTGTCCAGTGGTTGGCACTGGGGACCCTGGCGGTGAAGGAGCTGGGGCACAGGGTGTGGCTGGCTGTTTCTGACCCTTGAGTCCTCAGAGTCCCCGCCTTCAGGTGACTCCTGTTTGCCGGCCTGTGGCCTGCGGTCCCAAGCAGCTGGGCTGAGGCTAGGCTGACTGCCCTATTTAGGGATAGGCACCAGTGGGCAGCTGTGTGGGAGGTAGGGGGGCAAGGGGGGAATGGGGTGGCCTGGCTCTGCCCAGAGAAAGGCTCTGGTGAGGCAGGGCTGCCTCAGGGCGCACTGGGTGGGCCTCGGGCTCAGCAGGTCTCCAGTTGGGCTTCACATACCGCCCCGCCTTCAGCAGCTTCCCTCGTAAGGGGCTGACAGTCCTCCTGCGGGCACAGAGCTGGAGGGCATCCTCCCTTTGCTACTGGCAGGTGCGCCTGCCTGGCCCCCGGTGGTCAGGAGATGAAGGTGTTTCTGAGCAGGTACCTTGGCAGGTCATCAGGCACCTGGGAGTGTCCTACAGAGAAGAGAGGAAGGAAGGAGAGGACGGAGTGAGGGCAGGAGGGTTCTCAGAGAGCCTTCCCCTCCCAGGGCCGCCCCTCACAGGCCACATGGCCAGGACCAAAGTTTCCGCTCCTGCTCAGCCTGTTCACAGCCTAGCGTCACCCCAGCTCCCGCAGCGCCTTTGGTCAGTACGCCAGGCCTGGGTGCTGGGTCAGCAGAGGCATCTGAGTGGTCAAGTCTGCCTCCGTGGAGGGCCACTCCCTTCAGTATCGGGTCCCCAGGGCCTGGGGCAGAGAAGGACAGTGAGAAATGGGGCTGCAACACCCCATGCCAAGGGGGGGCGACCACACCGAGGCCCAGCAGCAGAGGCAGCGGGGCCCATGGAGCCCAGGGACAGAGGTGGGGCTGCGCCTCACGGGCTGTGGTCTGATTGGGAGGCCCTGGCCACAGGCCTGAGTGGAGGCCTTCACTCTACCCATCTCTCACAGGGCGGGCTCTGAGCAGCTGGGAGAACTTGGGGGACCAACTCACGAGGCTGCACCAAATGTTGGCACAAGGCCAAAACATAACTCCTGGGCACACCTGCCGTGAGACACTGTGTCCTCAGATCCCTGATTTCAAAGCACCCTGACCCAAGTCTGCCTAGGACCACTCCACACCTGTGGTCCGGGCCCTCACGGTCCAGGAGGGCACCCTTAGGATTTGAGAACCAAGTTGGTTACCACCCGAACAACCCTCTGTTTAAGAAGTCCTCCTCTCCGCATGGTGACTTTGACTGCACCATGAGTTTACCTGGTATTTTGTGCTTTCTGCAATCTCTGAATTTTCTACCATGAACGTATACTCTTGTCAAAGCTAAACAGAATCCCAATTAAAAAAAAAACATGAGGGCAAAACCCCGAAAAGACCTGCAACTACCTCATCGTGGGACAGGCGATGGGCTCTCCAATCCCAGTGGCACAGGTGTGTGGTGGAGCTCCGGGAGCACAAGGACAGGCTGTTTGCACAGCTTAGGCTCCAGGCAGCCCTGGGGCTGTGGGCCCGGAGCCACACCCACTGTGGGGATTGCGGGCCCCTCCTCACTCTCCCAGGACCTGCCCCCCTACCCCTCAGCCACTCAATGTCACACCCACCATGAAGTCTGAAGCACCCAAATCTTACCGCTTGACATCAGGCCTCCACTGCGTGGCGACACCTGGAGGAGCAGAGGGGCGCACACAGCCAAGCCAGAGAGACCTCCGGTTTCCAACTGCGCCCACAGAGACAGGCCGAGGGAGTACCAGGCTGTGCCAGCCCAGGAGCTACAGCCGGTGCAAGAGGCCAAGTAGGGGACACATCAAGCCACTAAGTCAGGGCGATGGTGACTCCTGCTTTGGCGTGGCCTTGTTGTCATGGCGACTGAGGTTTCCATTAGGTTCAGGATTTTTCTGCTTCCAAGCGAACTGGTTTTCTTTGGGCTTTTGTTGTTGTTGTTGTTGTTGGAGTTTTTTTGTTCTTTTAAAAGAAACTTAAAAATTTTTCAGAAATAAAGGGTATATGTTCAAGACAGGGATAAAGGGAAAGGATTATAAATCTTCGTGGTCGGAAAAAAGGGAGAGGCAAGTTAGGGAGGAGAGGGTGGGTGCATTAAATGCAGCTTTTCATGACGTTAGACCAAGTTGGTTACCACCCGAACAACCCTCTGGCCACTGGAGGCTTGTCTTTGACCGCAACATGCTTCTTTCTGTTCCAAAAGGCACTCTTGCGTTGTTCCGTCGCTAAATTGTCATCCCGGATAACCAAGGGAGGAAGGATCAAAACACAGAAAACAGCAAGTAAATGAACTGAATAATGGACAAATGACGCTACATTCACCAAATGTACTTGGGAAGTCAGAATCCAGTCCAGCCCGGGAGAGACGGCAACATTCCCCCCAGCACAACCAGCATCAGGGCCCGGTGGACCCTTTCTGCTCGGACTCCAGTCAAGTGTTGGAGTGGCAGCTGGAGCCAGGGCTCCATGTAGCACGAGAGGAGCATTCTGTACTGCTCAAGGAGTGGATGTCTTAGACTGCTTTTCCATTTCCATGGGTTACATTATTAAGCAAGGGTGTTTATTGATGTAGGGGGCAGCTTTCCTTACTCATCCGCTTTTTTGTCCAATGTGTTTTTATTGATTTTCAGAGAGGGGGAGGGAGAGGGAGATAGAAACATCCATGATGAGAAAGATGGATCGGCTGTCTTCTGCACGCCCATACTAGTGTGCCCTGACCGGGAATCAGAAGGTGATCTCCTGGTTCATGGGACGATGCTCACCCAACTGAGCCACACCAGCTGCGCTTACTCATCCATTTTAATGACAGGCTCCCTGGCATCCTGTCTCACACACAACTAACTCCTGCTCCCCTCCAAACACTTAGTGGCATGCTTTTGGCCTGCTGCATGCAGTGAAACAGTCCACCTGGACACCTCAGTCATAATACTTCTTTTTAAAAAGTCCTCACGGGAGGATTTTTTTCCATTGGTCTTTAGAGAGAGAGTGGATGGGAGGATGTAGGTGAAGGGAGCGAGAGAGCAAGAGAGGGAAACATCGATGGGAGAGAGATACATCCACTGGTTGCCTCTCTCACAAACCCCAACCGCGGCCAGAATCAAGCCTGCAACCGAGGTATGTGCGCTTGACTGGAAATCTAAGTTGCGCCCCTTCGGTCCTTCGATGCTCTAACCACTGAGACCAACGGGCAGGCTCACTAAGAATTCTGGTACCTCTCACAGCCTCTGATGGCAGGATGACTTTGCACATAATGAAAATACCGACCTCTATCTGATACCAAAACACCCTCAAACTCAAGCATTCTTCCACAGTAGATGGCGCCGCACCCTCTCCTCTTGGTTTAGCCCTCACAGCCTTTAAGTTCTAGTCTTATGAGAGCAGACAATTGGTCTAGTGACTTCCTCAACATGTCAATCCATGAACAGAAGGGATTTCTCCAGTCCTGATGAAGGATTCAAGTGCACAGCTGCACCTCTGCTATTTCTTCCCCCGCAGCGCCACCTGCTGACACAGCTCACACCACAGAGAAGGGACCCACTCCTCAGTGCTGGGGCCCCAAGTTGGTTGAGCATCTTCAGGGACCACAGCAGCTTGAAGGGCAGGCAGTGCTCACAGCGGTTAAGAGCTCGGGCCCCGGAACCTGTCAGACGCGGGTTCGGGTCCCAGCTCCAACACTGACTCTCTGGGCCAGTGCTGACCCTGGTCAAGCATTCCTGAGCTCCCCTCCCAGCTCTGAACGGGGGTCAGGAATGGAGCCGACCTCCCACGGCAGCTAGAACTCAAGGAGAAGGACAAAGGGGGTCAACTACCGAAAGGCTGCTGAGCCCAGAAAGCCCCCTCGCACGGCTGCCGTTACTAACTGCAGCCCCTGACCTGCTCACTCAGGGATCCAAACCACAGTGGGGATCTGTCAAGCAGTTTTTTCTCAGAAGGTTTTGCTGACTCAATTGGGCTGATTATAGCTCATTCATCAACTTAGCCAATCACACAAGTGGACGTGATACATGTCCAAAAGTGTGAGGAGCCAGTAGGAAAACCCCAGGCCACAGAACCCTCTGGAGAAAACCAATGCTAACAAGGCAGTAAGGTTCATGATCATTTACCTGCACGTGAGCGTTTCCCCGACTTCACCTCCTGTGAGACCAGGAACGCAAGCAGCAGCCCCCAGACAGTGTGTCCGCGTGCACACACTTCATTTCTGCATCTTGAGTGACACAGCAGGACTTGCAGTGGTGACAGCCACCCGGAATGGCTGCTGCACCCGTCACAGCCACAGGGCGCCTTGTCACGGCCCCGGGTCCTGTCAGGTCCTGTCCCCCCAGCCCCTGGGAGCCCACGAGTCTCGGGCCTGGCCCCGTCTTCAGAAAGTCCTAGTGTCCTTCATCAAATTGTTAACTTTCTCAGGGGGCATGTTTGGCAGGTTTATAGGCAAATAATCAATAAAATGATATTTCAAAGTGAATGTGAAAACTCAACCACCTTTCAGTCAATGGCTTTGTTTAATTGGTTCTAAGAGGAACCCCCCCCCCCCCCCCGCCCCCCGCAACCTTCCATCTCTGAAATCAGGGTGCAGCTTGGAGCATCCCTCCCAGTCACTGTCAGGTGGTGGCGATTCTGACAAAACCCTCACTGCCACCACCCGATCACTTTCATTCTATGAGCACAAAATCGGGCAGCTGACAGCTGACAGCCTCTTAGATCCCAGGAAACACAGGCAGCACATGCAGCTACAAATCCACTGTGGACCCAATGGCTCACTCCCATCACAGCCCTCAATGAGCAGGTCCAGCGCCCCCTGGTGGGAGGACTCAGGGCCAGGTCAGGTGGGAGAAGAGAACCACCCCTGCTTTTCAGAGCAACAGCAAGAGCAGAGCCCAGGCCTGGCTGAAGGCCTGGCAGATGTCCACGACGGGTTACATGGGGACTCCCCCGACAGAAATGGCTAATCTGAGGCCTGGCAGAGACAAGGAGCCCCAAACACATCCTCTCCTGAGCGTGTCTCCGCGGTAACTGTCTGGAGATCCGCTCTGGATATCCGAGGACCCACCACAGTGTACGTGATGGGGAGGCTCCTATGCTGAAGGAACTAAATGGATCTGGATGAAACTGCCGCCACAGTGACGTGGGCTTACATGTTCTACCTGGGTGTTCACACACCTGAGGGGGCAGACGGGGGCGTGCGGAGCCCCCTTCAGGCTCCAAGCACACGTGTGCGCACCCAGCTCCCATCTTGTCGGTTCTGCCCTGACCTCGAGGAAGGCCTGAGATCCTCCCCTTCACTGCCCTCCTGCAGCCAGGCCAGCCCCTCCTACCTTTTGGTGGGGGCCGACTGCGGGCGTCTCCCTTCTCCTCCCAGTATGAGCACGATGGGGTGGCCTCCAGGGGCCCAGGACGGCCATCTGCGGGTGACTTGGCTTGTCCTCGAGAGCGGCCTCTCTGGCGTTGGAACAATTTGAGGAAGGCTCTGGCTCGACTCCAGCGCTTTTTCCTATTAGGAGTAGAGGGTTAGGACACTGCCAACCCCCACTGCCCCTCCAGCCGGGGAAGCGGCCCTTCCCTTGGGGTTCAGCACCAGGTTCCCCACGAATCTGCATCGCCAGCACCAGGACCATCGCATGTGGCCTCAGGGCGTGGGGCACCACTGGCAGTTCATTCGCACAGACCCAGGGACGGGAGAAGCGTTCCTTGTGGCAGAAACCCGCACTAGCCTCTCGGGAAACAGAACCTCACATGCAGCCTTCACTCTGCGTCACCGGGAGGCACCGGGAGAGGTGCTGTGCTCATCTAGGTGTGCTGGCAATTGTGCATCCCAGGGCCATGTCAGGGAGAGTCAGGGCCTCCTCATTTCCCGCTGGAGCTCCCAATAAGTGAGACAGGCGGGCAGACTTAGCCCCATCCGGGCACTGAGGAATCTGGGTGAGGGGGGAACAGGGTGGGCCCAGTGGGCCATGTGGATGAAAAAGAGTGGACACTGGCTGGTGTTCCCCAGGGGTTAGAGCAGTGGCCCAAGCACTGAAGGGTCAAGGGTTTGATTCTGGGTCAAGGGATTGTACCTGGGTTGCAGTTTTATCCCTGGGCCCACTGGGGGCGTGTGCTGGATGGCAACCAATCAATGTGCCTTCTCATATTGATTTCTCTCTCATTGATGTCTCTCTCTCTTCCCCCCAACCCTTTGTTCCCCTCTACTCTCTCCAAAAATCAATGAAAAAAAAAATCCTCAGGTGAGGATTGAGCAAAATTAAAATAGCCCTAGCCGGTTGGGCTCAGTGGGTAGAGCATCACTCTATGGACTGAAGGGTTCTGGGCTCCATTCTGGTCAAGGGCACATACCCGGGTTACAGACTCAATTCCCGGTGGGGGGTGTGCTGGAAGCAGCCAATTAATGATTCTCTTTCATCACTGATGTTTCTTCCTCTCACCCTCAGCCTTCTTCTCTGAATTCAGTTAAAATATACTAATATATATACATATACATATATATATACATATATATGTATATATTTGTATATATATATATATATATATATATAGTAAAATAAAAATGAATCAATGAAAACAGTGAACTTAAAGGGTCATACAGTGCAGCTAACCGGAAATGGAGGCATTCTAATGTCACAAGAAGAACCGCAGCTGGTTCTAATCCTGGCTCTGCCACAGAGCGACACTGTGCTGACTCAACTCGAGTACTTTCCTCATCGAGGCCTCAATGTCCCCGCCAACACAAGGGACAGGAGGAGGGTGGGAAATTATGTGGTTTTGTGATGTCAACAGAGAGCCCTTACAGGATTCATGGTGATTTGCCCTCAAGGCTGGGCTGTCGCAGGACAATCTGAAGGCCCAGCTCCTGGGGCTCAGGCCCGGACACAGGGGAAGGCCTGCTGGACGGAAGCCCGCAGCCTCGGGGACCGAGCTGCCCACCACCGGGGCTGCTGCTCTGCAGAAGAGAACGTGTTTGAGAACCACCCTGGCGTCCAGAGACTCCAGAGGAATGTAGGGAAGACCAAGAGGTTCCTGTGACTGAAGACCATGGGTGCTGGCCCAGGTGTCCGGCCCACGCTTCCTTCCCAAAACAGAAACATGGCTTTCTAGGTCCTGAAACCTGGAGACACAGCCTGATAGTCCTGCTTCAGTGGCTCTAATCCAGACTCTCTGCCCCTTCAACTGGACATGGCAGCTGGCATTCGCCACCCTCAGAGGATAACCCCAAGGAAGGCCGGAAAGACACTCTCAATTCTTTCAGAGCTGGGAGGGAGGTGCGCTCAGGGGACCTGCCCTAGAGGGGAAGGTGCGGGACCCACACACTGGGCACTGCTCCACATGGCTTTCCCCACTCGTGAAAGAGCAGCTTCCTGTTCTGAGTTGAAGTTCCTGCTGCTGAAATCAACTCACTTCCTAGGAGCAGGACACTGAGCCTCCTTTGGAGCCCCAATTCTGTCCTCTTCCGCCTCTCCTGTAGGCATAGTCTGCCGGGTGTCGCTGGAAACAGAGGAGAAAGAAAGAACAGTCTGGTTTTATATAAAACGTGTCAAGGGACTCATCGGCCCTGGCTGGGACCTGGCCCAAAAGGGCCGGCATTTTCCGGGGACTCGGACATCATGGTGCTCATGACCGTCAAGCTCGCCGAGGGGGGAAGATGGGGAGGGGAGCTTGTGGCGTGGGTCCGGGAACCCTAACACGTGAGGAGACCTGCTGTAGCACCAAGGAGCAGGCTGGACCACATCTCAGGAGAGCAAGCCCCGAACCATGTGCAACTCAGGATGGCAAACCCGTGGGCCTTGACGGCAGAGACCCTGGTTTCCTTGCTTGAACATGAGTCCCCTGGATCGAGGCAGCAGCTCAGGCTCCTTTGGCCATGAGGCTGCCGAGGTCCCACCTAAGACGCGGGCTTTTCTGAGACTTCACCGTGAAGTGAGCAGCTGTGAAAAGCGATGACTCGCAAACCGCTGGGCCCAGGACCACCGACCCTGACCTGCTCCCAGCGGCCTTGGCTCGGCATCTGTTCTTCTAGTCTGTGTTCCTCTCTTCCCTCAGCCGTGCTGCTGGGCCTTATGCTAGAGCGCTTTCCTGTCTGGCTCTGACCGACCCCCACCACTAGGCGCACAAATTCACACAAGACAGGCCCCCAACCCGCCCCCGGCTGGGAAGACTCCACTCGGCACAGCTCAGGAATCCTGCCCATTCCCTGGCCTCCTGCACACACTGTCTAATGCAAGACCTTCATCAGATCATCCCCCTGGGTACCAGGCCCCGATGCTTCTAGTTGGCACCTACCCAACCTCTGCTGGTCATTGGGACCCGCTGCGCTGTAGAGAGCCAACTCAGGCCACGGTCATTTCCACCCCAAACTACAGTGTGGCTTTCCCTGTAAACCATCCTGGGTAGGTGGCGAGCCAGCTGTAGATGAGCAGAAGAACCCGGGAGAAAAGTGAAGCAGCACCGTGACCCCGCGGGGCTGGGTCAGTGCCCCTGTGGCCACTGTGACCGTGTCCCTCTGTCCCTCCTGGCCAGCCACTCCCCATCACAAGGAAGGACAGTCCCACAGCTCAGCACTGAGGGGTGAAGAGCACCCTGGGCCCACCAGATGCATCTCGGGTCACTTGACTTCCAACCCCAAGGTTTCCAGCACCAAGCCTCTTCCTCCTGCCTCCTCTCTGGCAGCTCCCTCGGCCCTTAGACCAGCCTCCCGTAAACACTCACTCCCAGGGAATCTGGCTCCTTAGCAAGGCATGGAGGCCTTCCCCATCTGAGTGCCCCCTGCTCCAGCCTTCCCTCCTGCCACTGCCTGCACCTTCCCTGCACCCCGACCACCCGTGCTCCACCTTCACGTCCCCCCAACTCCCGCCCCCCCGGCTAGTCCTTTCCCCATCCGGTCAGCTGCAGAACCCCAACTCCCACACCACGCTTCCTTATCCGCCTCCTTGGAGCTCCTCAACATCTGTCTGCTGGACACACAGCTCTGCTCACACGCCATCACCCCTGCCTGTGTGTGGCCACCAGGTCACTGGTTCTGTGCACCTCGCAGGGCCCCCTGCCACAGCCAGGTCCGTGTCACGTCAGCAGAGGGAGGACAACCCTCTCTCCAGCCCCTCAAGCGGAAATCAGACAGAGAACGGGCTCAACCCGCGACCTGGATGGCTTCCCTAGGTACCTCTCTTTGCCTCTGTCATCATTTTTAAACTGAGCTTAATTCCAAAAGCAGATTAAGAAGCAGCTGGCAGTGGGCCATGTCGTTGAAGCCAGCAAAATCCAACCACCGCTCCTTACAGAATTCTAGAGCCATTCCGGGGAGAGGAGAGCAGGCTGCACTGGGAAGATGGTCTGTTCCCTTGCCCTGGGGACACCAGTTCGCCGGCGGGCTCTCTGCCCAGAACGTGGAGGCCTGGGCGTGGAGCTGGAAGCCCGCAGCCCTGTGCGGACAGGTGTCGGTCACCCCTCCCCCTTACACGTTCTCAGTGCAGTGCTGGCCCCATGCGTCCAGGAGGCTCTGGTTCAGCTCTTTCAAGGTGTCTATCTCCTTCCTCAGGCGACACTTCTCCTCTTGCCAGTCCTTCTCCGCAAGGGTGAGCGACTGAAACACAGATCAACAATGTCCTCAACACCACGGGCCCGTGTGACTCCACTGCTGGGAAACTGCTCCCAAAGGAGAAAAGGGCCACGTGCATGAACATGGCCATTTCGGCATGAGCTTCACCAGTTGCAAGGACCAACACAGCCAATGACATGGGGATGGCCGAGTGCACCGGCCAGTCGCACAGCCCTGCCCACGTGTGGCCACTGAGCACGGAAACACAGCCAGTCTGAGCAGAGAGGCGCCATCAGTGCAAAATGTACAAGAGGCTCTGAGGACTTGACAGCCATTTTTAAAAGGAATGTAAAGTATCTCATTAGGAAGCAGCCCAAAGGGTGTGGCTCAGGTGGTGGAGCGGCCCCCCATGCACCAGGAGTTCCCAAAAGAGATGCCTGGTCAAGGAACACGCCCAGGATGAGGGATTGATCCTCAGTAGGGGGCGTGCAGGAGGCAGCCCATCAGAGGTTCTCTCTCCTCATTGAAGTTGCCATCCCTCTCTCCCTCTCCCTTCCTCTCTCTGACATCAGAAAAATAAATGCCGGGCTGGATAGGAATTCGGGGCTGAGGTTGCTCAACTCTCCACCCAGAACATCATCGGGCTGGAGTGGCGGGAAAGCCCAAGCTTTGGCTTCAAACAAACTGAGTTCAGACCCAACCTCAGAGGATGAGGATGGGCGCCAGCTCACAAAAGCATTGTGAGAATTCAGTGAGATGACACGGGGAGCACAGAGCAAAGAGCTCAGCCGCGAGGACAGAATGAAAACAGCACTTAGCTGCTTCCATGCACGCCCCCCACCCCCCGGCCCTGCGAAAAGGAAAGGTCAGGCCCTAACCAGTTTAGCACAGTGGAGAGAGCAGCGGACTGCGAACTAAAGGTCCCAGGTTCGAATCCGGTCAAGGACACATGCCCAAGTTGTGGGCTGGCACCCCGCGGGGGTGGTGCAGGAGGCAGCGGAGCCACGGTTCTTTGTCCTCATAGATGTTTCCATCTCTCTCTCCGTCTCCCTTGTTCTCTCAAATCAAGAAAAATAGCTTTAAAAAATACAAAAGCAAAGGTTGGTGAGAGGTCTTTTCTAACACATCCCCTCCAGCCAAGGTGCTTGTCCCCGTTAAATGCCTCTGGCTTCCTCGCGGCCTCTGGGTGACATTCCCACACAGTCTTTGGGCACAGATGCCAATGAGGACCCACTCGGACCTGGCTGAGCCCCAGGCTGTCAGCCCCGGGCTCAGGCCCGGTGTCCTGAGGCCCACCAGCCCCCGGCCTCACCTCACACTGCATGCTCAGATTGTAGAGCAAGATTTCCTTGGGCAGTTGCTCCGCCTTCAGGTCTTGGTACTCGGCCTCCCAGATCCGCATCTTCTGCTCCACCTCCTCTATGGAGGCCTGCAGCTCCTGCCTGTGGGAGCGTAGTTCCTCCTGCTCCGCCTGAAGCAGCTCAGTCCAGGAAGTGAGCCTGCGGGTGGAGAGCCACATGGCCCAGGGCTCAGGAGCACTCCCAGCCTCTGTCCCACATACACCTCAATCACACCCCCATCCTCTCTGGGCCTCAGGTTTTCCCCTGTGGAAATGAGGGCTGAGCACATTCAGAGGTTCTTAAACTGTGTCCGTTGGGGTTCTATGCGGCCACCCCAGCTGCCACGCTCTGGGCTGGGACACAGGACAGGCAGGCTCAGACACAATTCAACCGAGCAGCCTGTGAAAAATCCTTCCCAGGGAAGGCTTTGCATGTCTGCCTCCTTGGAAAAAGGGTTCTTCGACTGAAACACTTTTGAAAAACTTGGAATCAGATCATCTTTGCTCTGAAACTCTGCCTTTGCCCAGCTCTTCTCCCCAATTCCAAGTCCCTTTCTGATCCCAACTCCTGATACAAATAAGAGATTCTGGAGCATTATGTAAAGCCACTGACATCATCATCATCATTATCATCGGCATAATTACCCGACTGGCTTTCCAGGAGTAAGGGTTCTACCTGAAATCTCAACGACCAGAGGCTCATGGACTCCATGTGAACACAGATGGGCCCTGTGAGGCCCACACAGTCTCCGTGATTTAATTTAAAGTAATTAGTTATTCAATATTTCTAAAAATGTTCCGTTTCACATCAACATTCAGCTACCGAGATTCTGGGAGGGTGGGGAGAAAGCATCAAGCAAAGGCCCTGGCAGGGGCAGCTCAGCAGTGATAGCATCAGCCTGTGTCCGGAATGGTCACGGGTTGGATTCCCAGTGGCATGTCCCTGGGCTGTGGGATTGCTCCCCAGCATAGAGGGGTGTGTGCTGTAGGCATCCAATAGATGTGTCTCTCCCATTGCTTTTTCTCTCTCCCTCCCTCCCTCCCTCCCTCCCTCCCTCCCTCCCTCTCTCTCAGAAGGGCAATGGAAAAAATATCCTGGGATGAGGATTAAATAATAAGAAGAATAAAAAAGTAGAAACAAAAGGATGGCCTGGCAGCCCGGGTCCGCCGCACAGCTGACCGCCTTCAGAGGGTGTGTATTCTCCACGAGGGCCTGCCCTGCCGCTGACACTCCCTCCCCACCTGCTGGACCTGCCTGGCCCCGCAGGCACCTGACTGTGTAGCCCCAAACATATTAAAACAAGGCTGTGCGAAGGAAGGCTTCACGTGGTCAGGCCACTGGGCTGAGACAAGACCTGGATTTGAGTCCTGACTGGGCCACTACACTCAGGACTGGCCCGAACAAGTTATTGAATCTCTCTGAGCCTCTTTCCTCATCTGTTTGAAGAGAAGGATAAAAACGCAGTCAATTCTCAGGATTCGTGGTATAATGTCCTATGGAGCCCCCGCGAGCACTGAGCAGTGTAGACTGCAACTGTCCCCACCAGTTCCTGTGAGTCTCTGGCCACATTTCTGTCAACCAATCAAGACATAAGGACGCTTTGTGCCATATGCTCACTGGGACAGCCAACAGCACCAGACCTCGGGCCTGAACGACCCTCATGTGCCACTCGGATATTTTCCCTGAGGCCCAGCGCAGCGTGCACTTGGGACACTAGACAGCACTGCAGCACTCCACCTGGGGGCCGTTTCAAACAGCGAAATCGCCACCAAAAAGCAAGAGAAGAGGACTCCATGGAACTCAATGGACCACAGCAGGAATGCTCCTGTGGAGTGTGAGAGCTGAAACAGGCAGGAGTCAGAAGCCTTGTTCAACCGCAGCTGCAAATGTGCACATCAGGCGATCCCAGGATCTCGCCCTATGGACAGGCCCCTGACAGGACATGGGGACCGATGGGGGGTGACAAGTGTATCTCAACAAGGAGGTGAGTTCGCCAACAGGGAACGCGGGAATGACGGGGAGCAAGCATATGTCCTTCTGGAATGGCTGGTGAGAGAGGATGAAGATGGCCGTGCCCGACACAGTCATCCCCATCATCCATGTGGGAGGGGCGGTCACCCACACCTGGACGATGCTCCATCCCAGCCACCAGCTGGAGGCCCTTCCCTCCTGACCATCAGCTGTGACCGTGACAGGGCAGGTGAAAGGGCACCATGACCAGGGGACTCCCCTGAGCTGAGCGCAGCGGGAGCTGAGGGAGCTGGTGTGACTGAAGGCGGAGATGCTGCTGCAGGGGCGGGCGGTTACCTGTCGTTCTCCTGCCGCAGCCTCTCCTCCTCTCTGTGGTTCTCTCTGGCGGCGGCCAGGGCCTTGGCCTCCTGCTCCTGCTTCAGGGCCTCCTGGGCTTCGGGCACCTGCTTCTCCTGCTGCCCCGGCTCCTCCAGCTCCCTCTCCTCGGCCCCCTGTTGGTTCTGGGGGCCCAGACTAGAAGGATCCTCCTGCCCAGAGGGAAAAGGTGAGGATGCCTCACTGGGTGCCAGCCCCGGGGAGTAACAGACCCCGTATCCCTGCACCCCCACACGCAGTGAGGGGCCAAGAGCAGGGCAAGTGCAGACCCCAAAAGATCAGGGACCCTCGGGGCAGGCAGCACCCGCCGTGCTGAGTGCGGCTCTCCCAGCACTGAAGGAACTGCGCTGGCCGGGCCCACATGGTGCTACGGGAGCCCTGCGCCCTCTCCACACTCGGGACCTTTAGGGGCACAGGATGCCCGCTCTCTGGATCAGCTCCTTGGCTGCCCTCTGTGACCACATGTAAAAGCCTATTTTTTTAAAAGGACATAGAGATCAACCAAAGGACTTCTATGCCAGCATATAGGCCTAACCAATGGACATGGACAACACGGGGCTGAGAGCATGAGTTCCCTCCCCCCACCAATAGGGGGCAATGTGGGGATATGGACACATATGTAATAACTTAATGGACTGTGGTGGCTAGTAAGCAAGGAGGCATGGAGGAGTGCGCTTGCCTCTGGGGCTTGGACTCTTCGCAGGGATGTGGGTGTCCTCAGAAGAGCCAGGGCCCGGCTGAGAAGGCAGCGGCCGAGGGCAAGCGGGCCCCAGCAGAAAAGCAGCACTAGGCGGACGCCGCAGCGGGGTGCTGGGTGGGGAGTGGAAGAATCGCGAGCCCCAGGCCGTCCCCACACTGCTCGCTGCAGGACCTGCGGGTGGAGATGCTGGTGGGTATCTCGCCTCGCTCCCCGTCACCGCCCTGGCCAGCCTGGCCCAGGTCTGCACCAAATTCCACCACACCCTGCACATGGACAACATCTGGAGACGGCGCTGCCGGGAGGAGGTTGGCGTTTGTGAAACCTTGCAGAATCTGGAGGCAGTAGGTACCTCTTACCGAGAAGTCTATGCGAAGCTGTTCCACCCAGACAGACACATTTTGGGTTTGTGGGGGCGAGATATTGAGCTCTATAAAACACTGCTGTATGTAGCGGTGGACGTCTTAGGCATTACTGGTTGGACGTACAGGCCTGGTCTTAACACCCATGTGGACGGCCCAATGCAATTCAAGCCCGCGTTCCGAATCCGCCTGACGGAGCGGAAATCAGCCACGGTGGAGTGCATGGAAGGCCGCCACCGCAGGCCCCACAGCCGCCACCTGCAGATTCCGAAGGACAGGCTCACCAGCCAGTGCCAGAAGAGAGACCACCGAAGGGACTCACCCACGCGGCTTAGGGAGGAATTCGGGACGGCGGGCGCTGATATGGAATGTCACAGTGCGGCATCACTGCCGGACCTACCGCCGCCTCTACCTCCCGCCCAGCCACCCGGAGGACCTCATCAGGCCAGGCCTCCTCCAAGGCAAATGCGATTGGATCGCTTGGGCCTCATGATTTTCATGCTCAGCTTCCACGGGAAGTGTGCCAGGCTCACGCACATCACGGGAATCGCATTGCACATATTAGAGATCCACCTCACAAGCCAAATCCAGCT
Organism: Myotis nattereri; assembly: GCF_964212035.1. Classification (NCBI taxonomy): domain Eukaryota; kingdom Metazoa; phylum Chordata; class Mammalia; order Chiroptera; family Vespertilionidae; genus Myotis; species Myotis nattereri. The sequence continues at coordinate 20,263,527 of NC_138085.1, forward strand.
GTGAGGTGGCGAGATCTTCCGCGACTTCCACGAGCTCTCCCGCGTGGTCCGGGAGATGGAGGAGCAGGTGCTCCGGGAGCAGCAGCAGCAGGAAGAAGACGGGACCGAGGAAAGCGAGGGCCATGGCTGGCAGAGCCCCGCCCAGCCCAGCATCGGGGAATCCGGGGCTGCAGCTGCAGAGGAGCAGCCTGTTCTGTTTGTTCTGCCTGTGGGCGTGAGCCCAAGGGACCAGAACTACCCCCGGACCTGCAGGATGTGTTTCTATGGCATGGAAACTGTTCCCGTATGTCCCTCACACTGGCGCTACCCTGGAGTCGTCATCCTGTTCGATGAGAACCACTTGGGGTTCATCGATCTGGAGGAGAAATCCTTCATCCTGTTTGGCAGAGTCCAGAACACCTTCCAGAATGTGGAGGCAGCATCCCCGCAGGCCTTCCTGGAGATGCTCAAGAACATTCACCCCCGACCACGGTTACCACCCGAGAGGATATCTGATGTTTAGAGAGAGTGGGGGAGAGAGGGAAAGAAAGAAAGAATCGATGTGAGAGAAACACATCAGTTGGTTGCCTCCTGCCCAGAACAGGGCCAGGCTAGGTAGGGGCCAGCAGTTGAGGTCGAAATAAACCTTAAACCAGTGGTTCTCAACCTTCCTAATGCTGCGACCCTTTAATACAGTGCCTCATGTTGCAGTGACCCCCAATTTCATTGTTACAAATTGAACATAATAAAAGCGTAGTGATTAATCACACACAAAAAATAATAACTTAATCAATAAAAATATTTTAAAAATAAAAGAAAAAGAAAAAGTACATAGCACAGCAGTCAGGATACAGAATATCTGAACAACACTAGCAGCCAACTGACCCAAATATTTACGGAACAACCATCGAATGGGCACAGCCAGCAGCACCGCCCTCCTCCTCCCCTCAGTCCTGTCAACCACCACCAAGATGGCCAGTGTCCCAGGAAGGCAACACCTGCCCCCGCGGCCGGCAGCGGCTGAGAATTGCTGGTCTGAGCTGCAGCTGAGCGAGGGAATATGGTCACCCAGGAATCACTGATCAATGACCAGGACACGGCTGTGATCCCGGAGGCTCCCTCGGGCAGGCGGGGGCGCCAGGGGGACATGCGCTCTGGAGGGCCTACCTGCGTGGCCCTGGAGGTAGCCAACATCACGGTGTTGGCGATGTTAGACTGGAGTTCTCCCTTCAGCTCTTCCTTTTGGCTGTTGGCCTTGTCCTGGGTGAGTTGGGTCCCCAACTCTTCCAGCTGCAGAGCCAAAGACCCAGCCCGTGCCACAGTCAGGTCACAGAGTGAACTTGGCTTGAGAGCAAACCCCAAACCTGTCACCCCACGGGACACCTGGCCACCGGCTTGCCCGTCTATTCCGGACACCGCCCACTGTTACCTCTTTCCGGAGCTGCTGGTTCTCCTCCTGCAGCGTCTTTACTGTGCCCCGGAGGGCATGGGTATTCTCCTCCAAATCAGTGATCCGCGTGCAGGCTGAAGAGCAAAGTGGAGTCAGAGCCCAGCTTCCAGGGCCTCCACTTCCCCTCTCTGACTCTGGCCCCGAGAGGACCATCCCCCCAGACGGCCACCCCCCCACCCCGAGGCCAAGGTATGAGGGCCAGGGATGGTCAGCTGGGTGTCCTACACAAGGTGCTGCCGCTGTTGGTTGTGGCCCCTGTGCTGGCTCAGCTGGGGGCCGGTAGGGGAGCCATCCAGACCTTAAGAAGAAGGCAGGTGACCATGGAGAGGCCAAAGCAGAAGTTCCAGACGGTGGAACTGCTGGAACCACTTTTTACGGAGTTCTAACCTGACTGTCTAGTCAAGGATTTCAGAGACTCACAGAGACGGCAAAGACATGGCATGGTCCGGGCCAGCCGTCAGAGTGAGGGGGGGGGGGGCTGGGTGGCTCAGCTGGGGAGTGGGAGGCACAGTAATTGACCAGTATGCCTGCGGGGGGTAGCGGATCTGGGGCGCATGTGTTGAGGACTTGCCACCCGTGGGTGAGGTCCTTCGGGAGGAGAGGTCACTGAGCGGCCCCTGTCCAGGGAGACAGAGAGCAGACTGCACCCATCTGCCCGAGGAGGACATGAACGGAGGAAATCAGCCCAGGCCTCTGTTATAATGCAGGTGAGTGAGCACTGGAGAAGCTCCTGCCATCCAGAGCTTTCAATCCCCCACGGACAGATCTAAGACAGCCTCTGGGGTCAGCGTGCTGTCATCTGGAAGCTCCCGGGACTGTCCACACGGGCGCTGAGAAATCTGAATCTACTTACTTGTAGTTCATGTCCTGACTTTGAGGCTGCCAGGCCCCTCATGTTCCCCTTGGGGAGAATGGCAATGAAACGGTCCCAAATGGCCCCTGAATCACACCCTACTGACTTGGGCTGAGGGTGGGCTGACCCAGGAGATTCAGAGCCAAGGGCTCAGCTCCCTGGGTGAGGGAGAAGCCACAGTCAGGCTGGCTCCCCGGCGCCAGGGGCTGCTGCCTACCTTCTATCAGCAGCTCCAGGTCCCAGCTCTGGTGGGCGGGCTGGTTCCTCCTCTGGACCTGTTCAGCCTCGAGGGCCATGATGTCCCCCAGCAGCTCCTCAAGGAACTGCTGGGGGATGTGTCCACGATCCTAGTGCAGGAAGAGGGGTGGGGTGAGGATGCGCACCATGGAACCCGCTGGCCTGCCCCGCCCCAGGGCAGCTACCCTCATTCCCCAGGATGAAGGGCCTCCATGCACCTGCTCACTTCCTAGAGCACAGCTGCACAGAAGGGACTCCAGCACAGGGTCCTGCTGGGAGACCTACAGCCACTAAAAGACATGCTGACCCCGTGGTAGGTGATGAAGACCCATGAGGCCTCTGTGGTGTCTGAGCAAAGTGACGCACAGCACAGGGCTGTAAAGCAGGTGACAAGAGGACGGGCGGCTCTCAGGCCCCTTAGCTGGTTTACCATGTCTTGGAATTGCCGTAGGGACTCCCAAATCACAGCTCGACCCACATCCTAGTTGCCAGCAGAGACCCTTATTGCCAGTCACCCACCTACATCCATCCTTACAGAAAGCAACACAGCAGTCAGGCCCTATCCGTTTGGTTTTTTTGTTTGTTTGTTTGTTTGTTTTGTTTTTTTGTGTGTTTTTTTTTCAACATCCTATAGAATAAAAGTCTAATATGCTAAGTGTCCGGTCATCCATTCAACCAATGAAAGCATAATACACGAATGATATGCTAAGGCCACTCAACAGCTTGCTATGACGTGCACTGACCACTGGAGGGCAGACGCTGCAACTGGCAGGTTGGCTTGCTGCTGGGGTCTGGCTGATTGGGGCTGAACTAGACAGGCCTGACATGCCCTGTGGCCCTCCCAGGGTCCCTCCCCACTAGCCAACCTCCTGTGTCCCTCCCCGCCCTCATCATACACCAGTGGAGTCCCACTGCCTCGCCTATGCCCTCTCGCAATCTGGGACTCCTCAGGGGCTGTCAGAGAGCCAGTTTCAGCCGAATTCCCATAGGCCAGGCCAAGGGATCCCAATTGGTAGAAGGGAAGCCTTGGACCTGCCGGCAGTGGACACGGTTCTGGTCAAAGCCTGGCAGCGGGAAGGGTTTGCTCACAGACTCGGGAGTCACCTGGACACCGTCTCTCTGCCCATCCCCGGCCCTGCGCCAGGTGCCCTCTGTCCTTGCACAGTCACTCCTCACAAGAGCCCTGAGGGGGAGGCAGGGACAGTCCCTTCTCACACAGGAAGAGGCTCTGCACTCACCGACTCTACGACCACCGACTCTTCTTACTCCAACTCTTCACACCGACTCTTCACACACTGACAATTCGCACCGACTCCGCACCACCAACTCCGCACCACCAACTCCGCACCCACCGACTCCTCACCCTCCAACTCCACGCCCACCGACTCCACGCCCACTGACCTCACACCTAACATTCCACTGTCTCCATGGCTCCCCAACCAAACTGCTCTAGGCCAAGCATTCTAAACAGCTCTGCCAGAGGCTCATGCCCCATGCCAACTACTTTAGGAATACGCAAAAATTAGGACACACTCCCCATCAAGATTAAGATCTATCTGGCACATAAAATATAAAGAAACATAAAGGTTATGTTTATAGATCCTATACCATTATCAATGGAAATTAACCACTTCATTCTGATATGTCTGTCTATGTTTCAAAAAATTATTTTTTCCCATCAGCCACATTACAGAAATTTGATTCGTTCCTTTCAGGGAACTACACAATCATTTTATTTTGTGAAGTCTTACCTACAGTGCCCAGCTCGGAAAGTCTCACCATCGACTGTCAATAGTTCATACGTAAGACCCCTCAAGTCCACCAGTCAATTGCCTAAAAAACAATTTGACAGACCACTCACTAATGTGTAGTTTATAAGAAAAATGAACAACGTAAAGCTATATATTTGATAAATATTTTATATACATATATATTTTTAAAAATATATATTTTATTGATTTTTTACAGAGAGGAAGGGAAAGGGATAGAGAGAATCATTGATGAGAGAGAAGCATCGTTCAGCTGCATCCTGCACATTCCCCACTGGGGATGTGCCCACAACCAAGGTACATGCTCTTGACCAGAATCAAACCTGGGTCCCTTCAATCCCCAGGTCAGCCCTCTATCCAGTGAGCCAAACTGGCTAGGGCTATACTTTATATATTTTAAAAAAATATATCTTTATTGAGTTCTGAGGGGAAAGGAGAGATAGCGAGAGAGAAACATCAATGATGAGAGAGAAGCATTGATCAATTGCCTCCTGCACGCCCCATAATGGGGATCAAGCCCCCAACCAGGGCATATGCCCTGACTGGGTATCTAATGGTGACCTCCTGGTCGTAGTGATACACTCAATCACTGAGCCATGCCGGCCGGACTGGAAAATATTTTAACAAAAGGACTTTGTACATAGCTTTCAGTGCAAGGAGTACTAAATTAGCACATGCAAGAAAGACATTTAGAGAACAAATATACAGGCACCCTCAGAACAGAATTTAAACATTTAGGCTGCCAATCAATTATTTCTAAACTAGTAATGGTTTACTTGGGTGAATTAAAAAACTCATTCTTAATTTAAGACAAATTTAAATTGTTTAAAGTAGATGAAATCTTTGGACTTAGATTGGGGGTGGGGGGAGAGTACTGATTAGCATTTCGATTCATTATCCAGCTCCAATGACTGTTATAAAATTACTGAAAGTGAATCTGGACAAGCAATGGGTCCGGGCTGCTGGTCACTCCTTGAGCCAATGAGCAGAGACAGGGTTGAGATCATTTATTCCATGAATGCAGCAGAAGGAGAGAGCAGCAGGTAACCCACAAACGTCTGCTCTACCCCCTGTCCTCCTCCCCCAATAAGCCAGCTGCTTATCTTGGGTAGAAGGACAAAGATCCCACGGGAAAGCAGACATTTCAGGCCTGGGAAAGTAGGAAGGTATAGTGGTTACAGGTTACAGGCAACTCGGGCTGGGTGTTGGCAGAGGCCGGGTGGCTCCGGGACCAGATTACAGGCAACGAGGTTGCTGATCTAGGCCTTTCTCAGAAAGGAGGGTGGCCTGCATTCCCTTGTTAGCTCCCATGTCCCAGGGCGGACAACTCTCCACCAGATCAGAACGTGCTTTCCCTCATTAGAACAGAACAATCATGCTTAACAGAGCACCATTCATATTCCTTGTAATCATAGCGAGTCCCCAGCAGTCTATTCCTGCCCCGAACAAAAGAACAAAACTGAAAAAAATCCCACCTAAAGTGGTGACTTTTTCATAACTATCTCAATCAATTCCTCGTACAGAAGCTATTCCATAAATCTAACCGCCTTCATTTGTGGGCAGCATGATGAGATTTCAATTCATGTCCAACGAAATGTGATCTAACTTGGAAACAAATTTATAGATGCAGTGACCTGAAGTGAGAACACAGCGGATAACATATACTTTTAGGAATCTTGAGATAATGAAAATTATTTATCATTATGCAAATCAAGATTTCAAGAACAGTTGAATTGATGAGCTTATGCCAAAGGGATATAAACTGGATGATAAAATTTCAAACTCTCTGCTCCCCGTTTTCAGGGCCAACATTTTAGAGAAACGATGCAAAATTTATGAACCTAGTGCTATTTTTAAGGAAAATACATAAGAATGACACAGAAAACAGGATGAGGCCGACTGAAACCACAAAAGAGTGAGCACAAGCCTGGCACAGTGATGAGCACATTGCACACATTGCATCTCATTCACTCAACTCAAAGTCATCAAGGTGTTCCATGAACTCCCATGCACTGAGCTGTATTTTGGACCACGGATATGCACAAAGGTTAGGAGTCACAGAAAGTTTTCTTTCCTAAAAATTGGTCCACGACCTGGCCGGTGTGGATCAGTTTGCTGGAGCATCATTCTCTACACGGAAAAGCTGTGGGTTCAATTCCCGGTCAGGGCACATACCTAGGTTGGGCGTTCAGTCCCCAGTGGGAGTGTGTATGAGAGGCAACCAACTGATGCTTTTCTCTCACATCAATGATTCTCTCTCTCAAATCAATAAGCACATCCTTGCCATAGGATTTAAAGAAAAAGTGGGTTTCATTAGGTCTTAGAAAGAAATTTGAGAAAGTCATTCTCAAATTTTCAGTTATCAATTCTTAGCAACTTCTCCAATAGTTTCAAAGATTACCTTGAAGCTAACTAAACCAGCAATACCATTCTTTTCTTTATACAAGCAGGTTTACCGGCACCCGAGCCTTGTCGGCCTGGTCCAGTGGTTGAGTGTCAACCTATGAACCAGAACCAGGCAGTTATGGTTGGCTTCCAGGTTGGGGCCCATGTCCCAGTTGTGGCCTCCATCCCCAATGCGGGGTGTCCAGGAGAGAGCCAATCAATGGTTCTCATCATTGGCGTTTCTCTTTCGCGCTCCGTCTCCAGTTTTCTGTGAAGTCAATAAAAGTATATATAAAATAAGAATTCTCCTCAGAAAAATGAATAAAGAAGTAAGGGTAGAGGACGCCCTGACTGGAGAGGGCGGTGGGTCTCTGTTGTGGTCCCACGTAAACATACCTGGGGAGGTTACATAGTCAAGCCCCTCTTCTGCTGGGCTAACGCCTCCGGTCCTGGTGGGCCCTCTTCCAAAGTGATCAGAAGTCTATGGTGATTCTGCTGCACAGCCGAGTCCAGCACCACCGGCTAAGTGTGGGGGATGCTGATCTCTCAGGGACACGCTGCACACGGGCCCCTCACAGGGTCTCATCGCAGAAACACAGCTGCCATTCGATCCCTCGCAACTCTTGCTGACCAGGCCGGGCACCCGACTCGCGGCTCCAACTACCTCCCAGCCTTACACGGTGGGTCCACGTCCACAGGGCACTCACTTCCCCTCTTAGCAATTTCCTCAGTTTCTCCACAGGCTCAGGCTCACAGCCCGGAATCCTCTGCACGCCACTGCTCTTCAGAACCAACATCGTTTCCAGCACACAGCGAACCTTAAAAACATAAAGAAAAGAAAGAGAGAGCCATCCATTTCAAACGGTCATCACTTCAACTTGGGAAGAAACAAACCAACTCTGCACGTGGCCACCACTGCTGATAAACCCGATGGTCGCAGGCAGACCATCCCCACTCCAGCCTCTGCAGCCTTTTAACATGACCCGGCACCGGACTCCCGCCAGACCTCCACCGGGGCCTGGACCACTACCCACAGAGCTCCCCTTCCCTCTCCTGCTCCCCTCCACCCCCCTCCTCCCACTGGTTCTCTCCCCTCCCTGCACTCCTCCCTCCTGGCCCTGGGCTCTGAGCCACCCCTCCTCTCCAGGACATTGGCCATTCCTTCCCCACCCCTGGCCTGTACACTCTTTAACTTTTCAACTGGAAAGAATGTCACACTGAGAGAAAAGTCACAAGCACAATTCAGAGACCTCCCAGAGAGCCCTGTCTGAGATTTCTCCGAGTATTCACTTTTCAGTGAGAGCATTCACACAGCATCACACCCACCCATTCACAGTGTCCACTGCGTATGTTAAGGGCTGTGCGTCCTCAGAGGGCTCAGACCACAGCACATCCCAGTGAGCATTTCAGGTTTCAGGATGGTCCCATCCTCCCTTCTGAGCCTGTGTCTCCTGCATGTAGTGCTGTCCACTAAAGGCCCAGCTGAGAACATGCGCTGACCCCGCCTCCCTCCCAGCCATTCTCCGCCTGGTCAGTTCCAACTCCCACACCCTCTCCCACACCCACATCCACTACCACAGAGCTAATCCTCCCACCACGGTCTCTGACCCCTGAAGGGGGTCTTCCTGCCTGACCACCTCCGTCTTCTACGTTGTAGCCAGGGTGACCGTTAGCACGAACCCTTCCCAGTCCATTTTCCCACTCAGAACCCTCCAGGTGCCTCCAGGATCAAGGCCCAAGTCCTTGCAACGGCCTCTGCCCTGCTCCCCTGTGGGCCCCACACGCACCCTCTCCCTGCTCCTCACACATCCCTTGGGGCTCCCCCCCCCATCTCTGATCTGCACAAAAGGAAAAGAGGCAGGAGCTCTGCTCAGCCCTGTGTTCTACAAGGGGAAACTGAGGCTTGGAAGACTCAGGTCACATTGTTGTCCACTGCTGAGCCAGAAGTCCAGGTGGCTGACACCTGAGCCCTGAGCCACACGGCCTTCCTCAGTGAACATTTGTTGAACAGATGAGTGTGAATTAAATCGACTCTTAACTCACAAAAGACCCTAGTTTTAGTAAAGGAATAAGGTTTGCTCACACACTCACGATAGACACATCTTCATCCCAGGAGCACACGATAACAGATGGCTAGGGCATGGCACACAGCATTTCCCCACTTATTTCACCTGCTGCTCAGCATCTGCGCACTTAGGCACTTAGGAGGCAGGTCGAGGGACCCACCGTCCCTGGTCTGGTCCCGGAACGTGCTGCCTGCCCCGCTGGCTTTGCCCTGGTCTCTCTGATCATTGTCAGGGACATAGCATCGTGTTTTCTCAATGAAAATCCCCAAGATCATGGTGCTGGTAGTTTCAGTGTCTGCTGAGGGCCTGCTTTCTCGCTCATTGCCAACCTTCCCTTCACTGGGTCCTCACTTTCTGGAAGGGGCACTAATGCCAGTCAGGAATGCTCCACTCTCATTACCTAAGCACCACCTCCAAACACCATCACATACAGCATATGGTTTCCACATGGGAATTTTGGGGCGGGGGTGGGGGGGGGCAAGTATTCAGTCCTCTCAGCAAACTCCTTCTTGTATTGAAGTCTTCTGAGAAGAGGCATTTGAGCTAAACCCTGAGGGCTGGCATTCCAAATAAAGAAATGAGGATGTACCCAGATCCCAAGACCACAAAGTGCAAGGTGTGTTTGGGGACACTCAGGAGATGATCTTAGTGCAGACATAGGTTTCAGCCAATTTTATATTTCTGGATAAAGAATTTGAACTTGATTTCTTAGGCCATAAGTTGTCTATTGAATGAATATATATATATATATATATATATAGAGAGAGAGAGAGAGAGAGAGAGAGAGAGAGAGAGAGGAAACTATATATATATATATAGTTTTCACCTGAGGATATATTTATTTATTTATTTATTTATTTATTTAGAGAGAGAGAGAGAGAGAGAGAGAGACATCTATGTGAGAGAGAAACTTCAATCAATTGCCTCCTGCATGCCCCTCACCCGGGATCAAACTGCAATCTAGGTATGTGCCCTGATTGGAAATCAAACTCCCAACCTTTTTTGGTTACAAGAGGACACTCAACCAATTGAACAACGGGGTCAGAGCTCCATTGATATTTTTTAAAAATATATATTTCTTTATTGATTTCAGAGAGGAAGGGAGGAGAGAGAGATAGAAACATCAATGATGAGAGAGAATCACTGATCACCTGCCTCCTGCACACCCCCCACTGGGGATGGAGCCTGCAACCCAGGCATATGCCCTTGGCCTGGATGGAACCTGGGACCCCTCAGTCTGCAGGCTGACGCTGTATCCACTGAGCCAAGCCGGCTAGGGCTCCATTGACATTTTTAACCTAGACAACCTATGCCATGGGAGGGCAGAGCTCAGGAAAGTTTTCTAGTTTCCATCAGTGTGAGATTGTACAGCTAAGTCCACGGAGAGGGAGGGCCCGTAAAGCTGGGGTGCTTCATCCAGGTCTAGGGGTCACCTGGCGGTGTGTCTGTGAAGCTCAGAAATGGCACGCCATGTTTCTGTGAGGACCTCCGTGTCTTTCCTGCACTTTTCACAGGGTCTGGCCCTACAGGGTGAAGGAGCACCGGCAGAGGGGAAATCAGCGCGCCCCTCATAGCCCCAGTCCCCCGGGGGAGCGAGCAGAACCCGCCTGGAAGTGCGGCAGCTCCGGGTGGAGGCAGCTCAGGCTCGTAGTGACAGGACCCGGCGCAGATGGAGAGGCCGGGACGGTCCGGTCACAGCTCAGACTCCAGCTGACCGGGTCCTGCTTCCGGGCTCCACGCGGCGCCGGGGACCAGGCGGTACCGGCGGGCGGACCCAGCATCCTCCCCGGAGGCGAGCAGAGCCGGACCGAGGGCTGCGGCGCCTCCCATGAGACCCGGTGCTTCAAGGCCCCGCCCCCGGCCCCGCGCGAAGCAGGACGGGAAATTCAGCGGAGTCTGTAGTTCGGTTTTAGAGCGGGAGCTGACGCCCGCGGTCCTCGGCTGCTGCTCGCCGGTTCTCGGGAGCGGGGGACGGAGGGGGAGGAAACGCTCAGCGGCGGCGGAGTCCCCGTGACCAACTCTGCTGTGGCCCCGGGGGCGCAGCCGGGCTCCCGCGCCTCGCGCGTCCCGAGTGACTCAGGTTAGGCCCGGCCAGCGGTGCTGCTGGTCGCCGCGTGTCCCTGACCCCGCACCCGACCGCCCCGGGCGGCGTGGCCTGGGCTCCGCGCCGCCCCTCCCCGCGCCGCCCCCGGCCTCCTTCCCAGCTGAGCACGGTGTCTCTGCCACTGCAGCTCCGAGAGGGCCGCCCTGTGGCTGGCTTGCTGAGGCCCCCGCTCAGCCCGCGGGTCTCGCCGACCCTGAGGCCCCGGACGCGGCCCTTCCGCCCAGACCCGGCTCTGGTGCCTCCTGTGCCTTCGGGTCCCCCCCCCCCCCCCCACACACACACACACACACACACGAGCCGCCTCGCGTGCTCTTGGCAGGTCCCTGTTCCCAGGAAGCGAGGCCGTGGTCTCCCTGGGAGCGCATCAGTTCCATGCGGTGCTGTTATAGGGCCCCGGGAAGCGCACACACAGTTGGGGCTGCAAAGATCTAAATATACTAATCAGCGCAAAGTGGCCATTGTTCTGTGCAGGCGATCCTTTAATTACTGATTCTGTGGCTTCCTCTCAGAGTTATATGTTGGTTAACCCGTTGACTAGAACATAGGAAGGCCGGCTGGATTTTGTGGTGTTTGGTGTAAGTTTTATAAGGCACTGTGGGGTGCACAGTCCTCTGCCAGGGGCTGTACCCACGTGAACGCCGGGCAGTAGACAAAGAGGACATGAGAAGACAGAGGCATATAGGAGAGTCTTTTTAAAAATATATTTTCATTTTTTTTTACGTAGAGGAAGGGAGAGGGATAGTTAGAAACATCATGAGAGAAAAACATCGATCAGCTGCCTCCTGCACACTCCCTACTGGGGATGTGCAGCAACCAAGGTACATGCCCTGGACTGGGACCCTTCAGTCCGCAGGCTGTTCTCTGTCCACTGAGCCAAACCGGTTAGGGCAGGAGAGTCTCTTTTGCAGGCCATGTAGCCATTGCTAACAAGGAGCCATCAGACAAAACAGTTCTTCAAAGTAGCTTCACACAGTGGCTGCGCCAAGCAGCCCTTGCTAATGCAGTAGCAAAGAGGAGCCATACCAAGCAGCCACCCACCAGCTGGTTAGTAACACGTTTATACTAACTTAGACACAAAGGCTTCCTGCCGAATAGTGACATCAGTATTTGGGTGATAGTAAGGTACTCCTGCCCAGTGTGTATAGTACAATCTCTGTGTCCTTGCTTAGATTGGCCTTGAACATCCTAATTAGGATTCTCCTGCTCAGATTGGCCTTGAACATCCGGCGTACTCTGATTAGGCTCCCACAGGCACTATCTCAGTCATGGCCCAAGTTAAACTGTTCTCAAAACTGACTTATCAGAAGGAGGAAAAAGTGTCATGAATGTGACATAACCGTTCTCTCAGGAATAACACTTAATTCACAGAAAACATAACTGCAACCCTAGAGGAGCTGCATGGGAACCACAGGCTCAGATATTTCAGCCAAGAAAGCTGCTGGTGCCAAAAAGATCTCAGAGGAGAAACAAAGTCATATTAAACTGTTTGTGATGTGAAAGCCCTTTCAAACACTGTTTTTAAAGGTTGTCTAGTGCTGACATGAATGTGTGTTTTGATTCCTGTATTTGAGGATTGCAGCTTAACCACTATGCCACAATACCGTTTTCCATATAAGAGTTGTCTGAGGCAGAACTGTCATCCACCTTCTACAGTGGCCGAATTTGACTGGCTGTCAGTGACTGTTCGTAGAAATGTTCTGGAAGTAATGGGTGAGGGCTGTTTCCACCCACAGCTCGCCCACTTCTTTTTAGTAATGAGCTGAACTGTAGTAGATTGTGTTCCTTCAAAGCCAGAACTGTTCAGTTTGCAAACAAGCATGACTGTTCCGTTGCCAGTAACTTTGTTCATGCATTGGACTTTGGGTTTGCACCAGAAATTGGCAGTGCTTGCAATTACATGTTTAGGTGGATTGAGGCTCACAGTTAATGATGACATTTACTAGTTTCTTAAAGCACCAAGTGGTTCACCTTTTGATGAATTAGAAATGATATGTTGTTTCTGTTTCTTTCATTTCAATATGCCAGTGATCTGTCAGGTGTGCTTTTTAAATGTTGTTCCAGCATTTGAACAGAAATGCCCTTAAATGTTGAGAGCCATTTACTATAAAGTAAAACTTGTCTAAATCCTTAAATGTGAAATGTGGAGAAATTAGTGAGTAGTAGTAGGAAATGTAGGATCAATATTGTCAGACATAAGTGCTTATCTCTCAGCCCAGTGATTTCCTACAGTTGATTTTGTCAGCAACTAACATGTAGCTGTAATGTTAATTATGTACTGATAGTGTAAGGTAACTATGAAATGGTAACTAATTACCTGAAAGAATCAGATCTGGAATGCTCTTTGATGTTATGATTACTTGTACACCTACAATGTGATAGGATTGTATGACACTCATCTAAGGATTAATGGCTCTTCTGTAAACTTCTGATAATTTTCTTCTCGTTTTGATTCCAGCAGCTGGCCAGAATGTGTTTGAATTCATACAGAAATAATATTGATATCTGAAAGCCATGCTGAACTTCTCTGAAGAAAGGGCAACAATGATTGCAGCTGGGGATTTGCAGGAATTTGTTCCTTTTGGTCGAGACCACTGCAGACACCACCCTAATGCTTTGAACCTTCAGCTTCGGCAGCTGCAGCCAGCCTCTGAGTTGTGGTCGTCTGATGGTGCTGCTGGCTTGGTGGGATCCCTGCAGGAGGTTACAATCCATGAAAAACAGAAGGTTTTATCAAGATTCTCAGTTTGCTTTTGAAATGTAGAGAGATTCGATCTACTTGTAATTTAAGGCTACCGAGATGCTACTGAGAAATGAGTATGATGCTACTTCTAGGGTATTGGTTAAGATTTGGTAAATTTTATGAAAGCTAAAAATAATGACCTTAATTGTATTATAGTGTCAAGGCTGTTTAGACATATAACTCAGGGATTTATAATGAGAGTCACTATGATTATGGTCCATTTAAATCTCTTTTTCTTCACTTAGTATGTGGGACCAGATTTCATGTTATTTGATGGTTAGATAGTCGAGTTAGCAATCGTCCCTGCTGCCAAAAACTTACATGTTTCTAGAGGAGAAAAGAAATGCCACATAAGTAGATACAGTACTAGTTTTTAAATAGGGGGATGAGAAGTAAGTGCATGTTAAACAGTCAGTCTTTCTCATCTTAATTCCATTTCTGTATCCCTTTTGGGATACCAAAATTTCCAGGAGCGGAATTCTGTAGTTAGGAATCCAAACCTTTCTCTGCCCTGTTCATTTTGATGGTTGGCACAAGGGCAGGAAGGTGAATGTATATGCAGTTGTGAAGCAGGGAAGTCTGCATGGTGGGTAAGCTCCCCCAGTGTCCCATGTGCACTTCACTGCCCCCTCTGCTTCACCCCCCATATGCTTCGTATGTCTTTAGTCTCCCAAGAATGTTGGCTTAATTTTTGGATATATAGGTAAGGTCTAGTTTTTGTTTATTTATGTTTTTGGCAGCATAAAATGGTAACGTAATAATAAAATACTTAATATAGAGAATTCTTGAGGTAAATTCCCATGTTTGAAATCCTGTAAGATACACTATGATACATACACCCACACCCCCTCCTCTGTTAATCGGTGGCACCAAACCTAAAAGTTGGGCTTGGACTGAGCCTTACTCCACAGACAGAGCAGGAGACTTGTATCTGAATTGCTGTTCAATTTTAATTAATTAATCTTGCTCCATAATGTTGCAAAAGAAATAAAAACCGCTTAAACATGTCTTACATATGTAAATTTTTAAGGAAAGCTGGCAGTTAAGGAGAGGCAGAAGTGAAATTGGAGAAATGGATTATGACGAGGAACTCTATGTGGCTGGAAATATGGTGATCTGGAGCAAAGGAAGTAAAAGCCAGGCATTGGCTCTTTACAAGGCCTTTACCGTTGATAGTCCTGTTCAACAGGTGAGTTGATTTGAATTTTAGTATTTGATTGATTATTGAGTAATTTTTTTAAAAAAACAAAGCTTTTATCCTAAAATTTAACAGAAATAATAAAAACAATATATAATGATCTCAGTAGCTAGATATATGTTTTAACATGTAGTGAAGATAATGGTAGGGAAATAAACATTTCAAAGTACCCCATGAAGGGTACTTTGCTTCGAATAGGTAAATTCATAAGGACAGAAAATATAATAGAAGCTGAGGGAGGGAGAAAGGGGGAGTTGTTGAATTGGCAGTTTCTGTTTGGGATAATGGAAAAGTTCTGGAAATGGATAGCATTGAGGTTACACAACTTTATGAATGAATGTATTTAATGGTACTGAATTTGTACACCACGAAATGGTTAAAATGGTAAATTTTACATTATGTATATTTAACCACAATTAAAAAACCCATAAAATACCATGAAATAATTTCAAGTAAGTGATTGTTAGGCATGCTAGTGAAAGTTGAATGGCATTTCCTAGTTTATGTTTTGCAAGATGAAAGGGAAAGTTTAGTTTTTCTAAAGATATTTTTCTGACTGTCTAAGAATGATAAGATCATTAAGAAACCTGTAGGTTATGAATAGCTCTTCTGGTAATCTTTAGTTTTATAAAGGACATAAGGTCAATACAGGTCGAGCCACGGTTTGAGGTCACTCTTGTGGCAAGGCTTCTAGCTAGTAGATTTTTAAATTTTTGTCTACTCTTTTCTTAAAATTTATTTACACACATATTTTATCTTATAATATTTATCATTAATTTGTTTAATTTTATTTTACCTTTTTTAGTTCCCATGGTGCATGTGTTGAGCTGGTGAGAAGATAGTATATAGCTATATGTCATTATTATTTATTTATTTATTTTTAAAATCTTTCCTTTTGAAAGTATTATAGATGTCCCCCCTTTTTTATTGTCCCCTTCTAGCTCACCACAATTCTTATTTAGATATTATTTGTTAATAGGCTATTATTTAGATGCAATTCTTAGATAAGCATTTTGTTTTAATTTTAGGCATTTATCATATCACAGGGTAAGTCTGAAAAAGCCTACAATAAGTTTCTTTTTGGAATTTTATTGAACTTTTTGATTCCAAATGTATACCTCTTTTTTTGTTGTTCAAAACAAAATGAATAATGGTGGTTTTGTCTAAGCATTTTTATATTATTCATTAAAGGAAGAGTCCACATCTCTTTCCGTAGAAGGTGCTGTGGAGACTGTGGAAATGACAACAAAGAGCCTCAAATCTTGTGGAGAAAGTGCTTTGGAGACTGGAAATGACAACAGAGGATTTAGAAGATCACTAAAGTCATTTAGGTGTTTTGATATTCCTTTCATTTTCCAGCATTGTGATTACTTAATTTTTAAAATGTTTTAATTGATTTCAGGGACAGGAAGGGAGAGGGAGAGAGATAGAAATATCCTTGATGAGAGAGAATCATCAGTTGGCTGCCTCCTGCACACTCCCTCCTGGGAATAAAACCAGAAACCTGGGCATGTACCCTGGTCAGGAATTGAACCATGACCTCTTGGTTCATGGATTGATGTTCAACCACTGAGCCACACCTGCTGGGCCAGCATTGTGATTTTTTTTTCATATTCTTAGATCAACTTAATATGAAAATGGAACTTGAATTGCTTTAATTGAATTTTTTTTATTGTTTAAAGCAGCGGTTCTCAACCTGTGGGTCGTGAGCCCTTTAGGGGTCGAATGACCCTTTCACAGGGGTCGCCTAATACCATGGGAAAACACATATATAATTACATATTGTTTTGGGGATTAATCACTATGCTTTAATTATATTTAATTTGTAACAGTGAAAGTGGGGGTCAACATAACATGAGGAGCTATATTAAAGGGTCGCGGCATTAGGAAGGTTGAGTTTAACACTGGTTTAAAGTATTACATATGTCTCCTTCTCCCCCCATTGACCCCTCCTTGATCACTCCCACCCCCCTAATTACAAGGAGGCATGATTTAAAAAATCAATATCTGTTTCTTCTTCTCGGGATTGGGAGTATTTACTGAATTCAGACCACCACCAGAAGGTTGAGTCTCACCTTTTGAACAGATCTTTATGTCTGAATCCTTTGGAAAGTTTCTCAGATGAAGGATGAAGACTTGTCACAGAATCTTAGTCTGGATTCTTCTACACTTCTCTCACATACCTGCAATCTTTTTCCTACTTCACTGGGTCTCTAAGGAGCCTAAATGGAATACTCTGATGGGAGAAGGAATTCATTCACTTGTTGACGCCCCTTGTTCAGTTGGCAAGGTAAATACTGTGTGTAGAGTGAAAACTTCCAGGAGTGCTCAGGTGACTCAGACATTGGCCTTAAGAACCCAGAGCATTTTCTGCAAAACACAGAATTGTTTGAAGATACTGGCTATGTAAGGGCTTGTGAGTCATCTTTGTCCTAAGATCAGCAGGAAGCCGGGAAACATGGTAAACCCTGGGGGTGACCCAGTGCATTTCATGTTGACAGGCTGACTGCCTGCACTGTGGTGGAAGGTCTATAACAATACCTGCTATGCTGTAACAATACCTACATTCTAGTAGTGCTTACAGTTCAGAGAATTGCAGTTTAGCTACATAAACTGTCAACAAGGCCAGGGAATCATGACCCCCATTAGTGATGAGAAAACCTGTCAGAGTGTGTTTCCAAGACCCTGACGCTGGGTTCGCTGTGGGCTCTGCTGCACCTGTGCTGTCGCCTTCTGTGTCTCTCAGGTTCCTGGTGGATCTGGGTTTAAATGGTGCTAACACTGCACTCTCACAGCCTGGCCAGCACTCTGTCTAACACTGAATGCTAAAGGCCACACACTTGGGTATTGTGACCCTTGATACTAAAATGGAATGGGATAAAAATACCAACATCTGAGTTAATATTACAGCACATTTTCTAATTTTTGTGATCTTCCTTGAGATAAAGAAGTTGTATTCTGAGACATGGCACTTTTAATTTTTTTTTTTATTTCTCTTAGGACAGATCATTACTATCATGAAAACTGTTTTATAATGAAATGATTTCCAACCCTAATAATGGGCTCTGGTATTTTTCACATATTTTGTTTAGTTTTAAAACTTCACAGTGAATTAACTGGTATTTCCCCATTTTCTGGAAGAAAATATTGAGGCTCTAGAGATTGTTTGTTCAAGATCAACAGCCAATAGGTAATGGAAGAGAACCGAGATCACAGTGTTTTTACAGTAGTTTCACCTGCACAAAATCTGTCTAGCAAAAGTAGTTGAGGTTGCACTTACAATACTGGGCACAGGAAAGTCCAGAAATAGAACAAAGGGGCTCTGGATTTGATTATCTTTTTTCTCATAAGTATGTTTTTAAATGGGAAAGTTCTATTGATGAATGCTTCTTCCCACTGGCAGCTCACCTAAAGGTCCAGTGCACTGCCCATCCCCACCCTCCAGGCCCTGGGCATCTGGACTGAGGACTGAGACAGGCTTGTGAGCACCCTGCTCACCACAGTCCTGTTCTGAGCCTGGCCACCGTGGTCAGGGGAGATGGATATGGAGAGGGGCAGGCAGAGCGGGTGGGTCTGTGGGGGGTGGGAGGGGACTGTGAGGGACCACTCAGCACAGCGTCCCCTCTGGGTCTACAAGGCCCGGGACCCCACCCACTGTCGTCTTTGACTCCTGTCCTCCTGGAATAGAAGACTCCAGAGCCCAGGCCTTTCTTGGGAATCAGATGATGTATAAGATTAGGGTTCTGCCAGGCACTGTCCACTCCCCACCCACCACAGTCCCCACGATGCTGACTCTGGGGGCCCTCCTTCTGGACCCGGAGACCACTCACTTTATGACTTGGTCCTGCGGTGTGTCAGCGCGGTCATTGTAAGCATGTGTGCCTCCAGATGGAAAAATCACTCTGATGGCATCAGCCCTGATGGATGGTGGACACGACCTGCGAATGATGGAGAGCGTGACTGCTGGACCCAATGCCCAGAACTGAGGCCCAGGGATTGTGTCTGCTTCATTCCTTGAGTGAGGCCAAGTGTCTCCAAAAGTGCGTGCACATTGTCGAGTAAAGAAACTCCAACCAGAAGCATGCCATACATCTGAGTGGGCCTGGGCCCCTGCTCTCCCCAGAAATCCCCAGTGCGGCTACACCAAGGACCAGGACCGGCTAGGTGAAATCTCACACTGCTTAACAGGTTGCTTTGCATGTGCTTTTCCAACCTCTGATGCCACAGGCCGCTGATGGGTGTGTCAGAGTTCTTTCCGTGGGACAGAGTGAAAGAATTGCCACCAACAAGCGCCGCACATCCAGCTACACTGTCTGCAGAGCCAGGGAGCAGGTGAGACCTGCCCTGGCTTGTCCCCACAGCAGTGCTATGAGGTTCCCCCCCCAGCAGCCCACTTTTCAGAGGAGCTTCCTGAGACTCGGGAAGATGTGGTGACGTTTTCATGCCTCACAGCTAGCAGTGGGCAGAGGCACGAGTGTGTGCTCACCTAGATAGAAGCTCGTCCAGGAACCGTTGGGCTCTGGAGCAGGCCAGCGTGGAGACGTGGGGGACTATTCCCCCCAGGAAAGCTGGCACCATGGCCATGGCCACCTTCTCCGAGGTGCCTTCCTGGAGGGCCTGCATCCTGCAGGACTCATGCAGGTTACCAGTTCGCTCAGCTGCACACTGGGTGGGGGAAGGAAGGATATCCATGTCAGCGTCATGACCGTGAATCCCACGAGGATGGAGGTTCGGAGCTCAGTCGGGAGGTCCCAGCCCCACTGGGACGTGTGCAAGAGGAGGGACAGGAGTGCCCCATCTGGACGAGGTTCTAGGTCTTCAAAGTGCCACTGAAGTTCCGTACATGTTCATGCAATTGCCACCTTCTCAGCACCTTTCCCCCCTCACGGCCCCCTTCCCTTTAGCTGAGGATCAACAACCCTCCTTGTAGTAATGGTCTATATGAAGAGCCCGGGCCCTGCGAGTCCCAAAGAAAGGTCCTCGTTACAGAGATGAGAACAGGGAGGCTTAGGAAATATCAGATGCCTGCTCAAGGGCATGCAGGTCAGAACTGGGTACTGTCCCGCATGACATTCCCTCTCAGGTGCCAGAGACTTCCCTGGTACGGACATGGGTGGAGAGGGTGTGGGGACCTTGTCCCTCCCCAGCGTGGGAACAGTGTACACGGTAGAAATGGCCTGTGAAAGCCTTTGACTTCAAAAGAGAAAGTTATGTTTTATCCTTTTACATTAAAGGGCATTGTAAGACCCTCATTATGGGGATGGCAGATTCCGCAAGGTGGCAAATGCCTGGAGACTGCAGATGGGAGAAAGGCGATCACGGGGCAGGAATCTGACCAGAGGACTCGGGGAGGAGCTAATCCATGTGATGGGTGTAAAGTGACAGGTGCCTCACTGTCCCCATGAGGCAATTGCCAGGGACGGAACACTGTGAGTTGGACACCTTGATGCCGCCCAGGTGAAAATTTCAATGAGTGAGATTTACCAGGCCAGGCTGGGAGCAAGGCAGCAGCCATCATCAGAAACTGCTGTTGGCAACGTCCCTGCAACAGCCCTTTGGGCTTGGAATCTGCCTGCAGCCGTTCAAATTTTACACGTGCTCGTCCTTCCCCCAGCAGTGGGCGTCCATCTCCAGCTGGGGACATTACATGTGCTGTGGTCTGAATTGTGTACCCCTAATCCCATGACTTTGCAACCCCTCAAACTTGATTATGTGTCTGCATTTGAGTTTTAGTCTTCCAGCAAGTCATTCAGGTGACGTGAACTCAGTGGTGTGGGTCTTCATCGAATCTGACCAGTGTCCTTAGAAGAGGAGGGGAGGACACGTGGCAGTGCAGAGGGGAGTCCATGTGACACACAGAGAGAAGACAGCCATCTACAAGCTGAGGAGCGACCCCCTCAGGAGATACCAGCCCCGCTGACAGCACCACCTCTCACTTCTAGCCTCCGGAATTGTGAGAAAATGAATGTCTGCTGTTAACACCACCCAGTGTGGTCCTGTGTTATGGCAGCACAAGCAAGCAACCTAACACAGTCCATTCCGACACACATCAGTGTTCCGGGCAGCACTGCTGACATGGCAGCTGAACTGCATTAGGCCCATGTCCATCAGCACTGAAAGGCCACATCGCTGGGCAAACGACCTCCCCGACTGGACCAGGTCTGCAAGGACAGTGGAGCTGAGTGCTCCAGAGGATACGTGGCAGGTGTAGTTTAAGCAACACAAACAGCGAAATGCCCACGTGCTCATGGTCGACTGTGAAGTCACACGACATTTCTCTCTCTGATATTGCTACAAATATGTGAGGAGCGTCTCTCTACCGTCCCATGTAGCTGGAGGGGGGCGTGGGTGTCCGCATTTCTTTGTCTTGGGGCTGTGGGACACTAGGGAGAGTCCTGGGAGGGTGCCCGGGGAGTCCCCAGATTGGAGTGTGGGTTCTGGGCACTGCCAGGTTGTGTTGAGGTTGTGGGTGTAGAGACCCTCGAGGCCACCTCTCACCTCAGACAGGCACTGGTCTGTGTCGTCAGCCTGGTGCACCTGCACCCTGACCCCGTAGGTGGTGTAGTCGGGTCCATGGGCCAGCACCTCAATGATGTCCTCCTTGGAGCTCTGCAAAGACAGAGTGGGTACTGAGCCAGGAGGCATCAGGAACCTTCCACCCAATCTGCGGTCCTGTGTCATGGCAGACCTAGTCTGTGAGGACACAGGGAGGATGTTCCTGGCAGCCCTGCTGAGCTAGCAACAATTGATTTGTGTCAAGGTGTAGCCACAGTGAAAGCCTGAATGACTGAGGAAAACTCTGTCCTTGTTGGGATGATATGGAGTAGGGTAAGGCCACAGCTCCTGAGCTGGTCGCACTGCAATGGTTTGTCGTCCTCTGTGAGGTGATAGGTTGCAGAGAAAAGTATTCAAGACCTTAATCCCTTCCTACACCCCTAACCCCACCCCCGCTTCCCCTCCCCCCCCCTTTTTTTTTCTTTTTTCAATACACAGCACTATCAAGTGGGATGATGTGTATGGCTTGGAAAAGGTCTGCAAGGGCAGTCGGGCTGGGGCTGGTCCACAGGATACTTGGGGCAGGGAGATCATCAGTTGAAAGGAGCATGAGGCAAAGACAGCAACAGATGCTTTCTCTCTGATCCCAAGAAGCACAGGAAGAAAGACTGCTTTTCTCCCCTACCAGGGAGCTGGTCGGGAGGATTGAAGGTGCAGATCACTTTGGGAGTGGGCCTGTGAGAACTTGAGGCCGCAGATTTGAGTCTGACTTCTGGTCCCACCCCAGTCACCTCAGGGTCCTGGGTGTGGGCCAGCGCTCACCTCAGTTTCCCTGTCCTGACGCACTTGTCCTTTGTACCCGTTGAGGCCAAAAGTGAACCTGTCAGCCAGCTCCTCGACGCTGCCCTTGTTGGAGCTCTGCAAAGACAGAGCCCGCTACCGGGCCAGGAGGCATGAGGGGCCCGGGCATTACCAGTGGGGAAGATGCCCACCACCCTTTCTGCTCCCCAGATCAGGCAGAAAGGGGCATCTGCAAAGACCTCCAGGCAGGGAGTGAAGTTGATGACTCCTTGAGCACCCCTGCGATTTAACAAGTGGGTAGCAGAGCTCCGACCCCAGCACTCAGCTTCCCTTCCTGTGAGCCATGACCTGGGCAGTGAACATGACACACCCTCCAACACCCTCCAGACTTCTGACACTTACCAACCTGCTCCTTAGCCCAGGTTGAGCATCTCTCATCCCCCGCTTTCTTCCCCTCACCATCCCGGACACACACACACACACACACATACACACACACACACACCACACACACCTGGGATGAGGGGTAAGAGGTGTGGGCTCCCCACGTGTGACCCCCAGTGGGCACCCAAGGGTGAGCTGAAAGGGCCTGCCCTTGGTTACCTCTGTATGCCTTGTGCCAGAGGGCGAGGGGTATCAGTGGTGGCACTTGTGCCTGTTTCCCCAGCAACAGAAACATCTCTCGCCCTGGGGTTTCTTCTGCCCAGAGCGTCGGAAGAACGGGAAGCAACAGAGAGACATCCTGGTCTCTTGACCTTCTCCACTCAAGTGAGCTGGAAAGGCAGTTGTCTCTAGAACAGGCGTGGGCAAACTTTTTGACTTGAGGGCCACAATGGGTTCTTGGCAGGCTGTAAGAAAAGCATGGATGGAGTGTTTGTGTGAACTAATGTAAATTCAAAGTAAACATCATTAAATCAAAGGGTGCGGTCTTTTTTTTTTTTTTTAGTTTTATTATTTCCAAAGGGCCAAATCCAGCCCATGGGCCATAGTTTGCCCATGGCTGTCCCAGGTGCTGGGACTTGGAGTGTCCCATGGGGTAGTGGCTGTTGTGGGCGGGAAGGGCTCATTCAAAGGGTGAACTTGGGCTTGTTAGGTATTTAAAATGCTTGGAGGATTGGGGTTCCCCTGGGCCTTGCTCTTTGGGGGCAGCCAAGAAGTCACTTTCCCGAAGGGTGGGACTTGGCCATCCCCTGGATCCTGGGAGAAACCAGGAGAGTGGAGAGGCTCCATCAAGTCGCCACCTGGGACCAAGAGCCCCAGTGAGAGACCAATAGCCCCAGTGTGGGCGCCTTCCCTGTGCGGGGCTGGTCCCCTGTCATTGTGGGGCAGGTTGCATGTGCTCCCTGGACCTGGAGGAGTGGTGGCTGCTGAGCTGACAGGAGGCAGCTGGGGACAGAGTTCCAGCCAGACCCCAGCAGGGCTCCCTGTCCATTAAGCCAGGCAGTGAGGGGTCCTGCTTCTCTGGGGCTTGTATCTCAAGCCAGGGGACAAGACAGATCTGTTGTCCCCAGAAAGTTAAATACCTGGTCAAATAGGGTGTGTGTGTGGCGGGGGGGGTGTGAGCAGGGGAGTTTGGAGAGTCGAGCTGAGGGAAGGGAATGGGCAGGGGCAGAGCTTATTCCAGGCCTAGGAATATGTGTCTTGGAGGGTAGTCACCACGTGAGCCCATATACAACTTGGTTTTTATTCAGCAGTGTCTTCAGTGCAAGGATGATGATTAAATTGTGGTTGGTTGGTTGGTTGGGTCGTTGGGTGGTTGGTTGGTTGGGTGGGAGGTTGGTTGGTTTGGTCTCAGAAGAACTAAGAGGTAGAGACAATCGTCAGTCTTTACTTAGAGCCCAGCAGTGGCCGGACTGGGTCTTGGCTGGTAGGGCCTGTCTTTCTCAGGCTGAATTTGGAAGTGTTCTGAGAGAGATGGCAGCACTTCTCCCACCTGTGAGCTGAGGCTGGCATCCTTGCTGCCTAGCGGCTGGCTGTCCGAGGGGCTTAGTGGCAGGAATGATTCACACACAGCTCCCTTCCTCACTGGAGAGAATAGGTGACATGTGGCTCTCAGTCCGTGCACTAAACTAATGTCAGGAAGGGGCAGACCCTACATGGAAGTATTTCAGCTTCACAAACCATTTGAGTTAAATAACAACTCTTATGTTTTTTAACTTTTAAGGCAGAAAATATAGCCACATTTTAATTTGATGTTTACAAGAGTTGATTTTTACACCCCCCAAAATTGGCTTCAGCTGAAGTTTTCCATACCTGGGAAGTTACTTGTTGAATTTTAATAAAAGTGACATATAGTGCTCAACACATCTGTATTTTCTGAGCCTTTTCACACCAATACAAAGAATATGCAATTGATGTTTTAAAAAGATAATGCTAAATTTACTAATTTGGGTTATAGTACAGTTACTAAGAAATGTTTACTAGTATCTACCGAAATGTTATAGGATAAGTTTTATAGAGATTTTATATTTTTGAAATGAGTAGTATTATAAAACTGTGTTTACATTTTTGTGAAGTTTTGTACCACAAAGTTTAAAACAAGGAAAAGTTTATTATTGCTGAGATATTTAGGAACATTATAGAAATCTGAACCTACAATTATTTTTTGAAGCGTTTGTAGAAACCTTATTTAAGAGGTCTAATTTTACCCTCATCCTATCGATGCAGCCTGGAGACCCAGAAAGGGTAAGTGAAATCCCCAAGACCACAAGCTATTAATAGCAGAGATCAAATGAGAACCCAGGGCAAGTGCTCATTCTATTTTTCTTGTCAGCCTCTGTAGACCCAGTTGAGGCTAGAACCATACAGCTGTGACTTAGGAGATCTGAATCCTTTAAAAATCTTTTCTGTATACATATGTTTCTCTTAGGAGTCTTGATAGTATTATTTAATTACTAGAGTCCCAGTGCATGAATTCGTGCACATTAAAAGGAAATTAATTAGAAGAAAATTGTAAGATCACTATTTACCCTTTCTCAATAATAGAAGTGTATACCAAATTCACGATCAACAAAGACAGATGGAAACACATGCAACTGGCGCCAGTGAGATAGATAGATAGATAGATAGATAGATAGATATAGATATAGATATAGATATAGATATAGATATAGATATAGTTATAGTTATAGTTATAGTTATAGATATAGATATAGATATAGATATATACAGATATTTGCTTACTTAGACCTGCTTTCTGATTAGGTAAACTTTTTCCAGCTTGGTGAAGTGCCCCAATTTCTTTTTCAGGATATTGACAGCAAAACAGCATAAATACCAATATGAAAGCAGATTATTATTGTGGATCATGCAGAGATAACAAAGGGAGAAATATTTAACTATAACCCCGTTTGACTATATTCCGTGCAGTGAGAAAACCTGAAGTCATGTTCAGGCTCTACCATTTCTTGCTTCTTTTCAGTTGGGTCAATTTTTAAAACATTCTAAATCTCCATTTTCTGGCTAATGAAATGAAAACAGGATTCTACTGAGTCTCCTCTCTACCTATTCCGGGACTTCAGTGAGGATCAAATGAGATGAGGCACATGAAAACACTTCAAAGACATTTAGTTAAAGTGTAAAATGTTTGCACCTGGCTATAAAGCAAGTGGGGGAAGAAACTCCAAGGAGGCTAGTCGCTAGGGAGAGGAAGCCTGGCATTACTATGTGACATCATTACCTGGTGCCCACAGCCACCATTTCTGTGCTGGGCTGGCCTGTGGGCTTTGTGCCATGAGTTCGTGGCGGGGCCTGTGTCCCACTTGGGAAAAGCGGAGTGTTGCTTGTGGACTCTGGGTGCGCAGTGCCCTTCCTCTGTAAAGGGCCAGTTCAGGTCACAGCAGCTCCAGTATTGAACGTCTGCCCCTGGTGGTCAGTGCTCTTCATAGCGAGTGGTCAGGTGGTGGAATCCTTAGCACATTAGCCTTTTATATATATGGATTTGCAATAAGAACGGCAAAAACCGTTTTTAAAAAAGTTACTGTGGCTCATGTCTGAAGTTTATCAAATCTGAAACTTTACTGTAGATATCAGCCTTCCAATGAGGAATTCTTCAAATACAGCGTGAGCTGTGGACCCTGAGGCATCCTGCCTAAGAGCCTCTCTTCAGGGTTGCTGACCCGCCCCATCCCCTACCATGCCTCTAACCCCTGCCCATTATTTTTTCCAAGCAGACCCAGCATCTCCAAAGCCCAGTGTTCTCATTCAGGAGCTGTTGGAGTGCAAGAATGCATTTTAAAGGATATTTCACAACCCAAAGCACTTTTTAAGCTTCTCAAAGATAAGTGGATGGTCACTGAACATGGATGCAAAATGTGTTTTACACCAAAAAAAGTTACTTCAATGTGTTTTAGAAGATTTTTTTCATTATCAAAATAATATAGGATCATTAGAATTTTAAAAAGAATAGTATAAAGTAAAGGAAATCACTTCTTTCCACTATCCAAGGTTAACCACTGTCAACATTTCAAAGTATTTCCTTTTGTCTTTCGTACATTTATATATCTAGATACCTTTTTGAGGTGATACTATTAATTCATTTATATTAATATATGTTGTATTGACTTCAGAGAGGAAAGGAGAGGGAGAGAGAGAGGTAGTAGTAATATGAATGATGAGAACGAATCATTCATCACCTGCATCCTACATGCCCCCTACTAAGGATGGAGCCCCACGTACTCTGACAGGGACTCCATATATGACCTCCTGGTTCATAGATCAAGGCTCAACCAGTGAGCACGCCTCCAGGGCAAGATGATACTATTTGTTATGTGTGTATCCTGATTTGTTTTCTCTTAGTTGTGGTGTTTTCATTCCACTGCATCTATAACCACTTTTTTCCCGTTTAATAAAGGCACTGTTTATTTTTCTCAGCTTTATTGAGAAATAATCAATATACACCACTGTATAAGTTTAAGGCAGACAAAAGGATGGTTTGATTTGCCTACATTGTGAAATGACTACCACAGTGGGTTCAGCTAACATGTACTGAAGATGTGACAAACCAAAATTGAAATCTCTAATGTAATTTGGGTTATTTTTTCTTCAAAGTGAAGTCTACAATTGTTACTATTGCAAAAAAGAGCTTGTACTTGGAACTAAAGTGCAGGGTGTGGTGGGTCTGCAGGCTGGGGCTCTACTGCCCTGGCCCCTTGCACTTGAGCCCTGTGCCTATTCACATGCAGATCCTTTCTCCTTCCAGACTTCACATGAGGCTGGTGATGGATGTGCTGCCCCTGCTGGATGGGTTCCACAGTCTGTCTTCCCACCACAGAGTGTCAGAGGTGAGAGCCCCCTGTGTAATGCTGTGGAGCATATGAAGTTCAGAATCACTTGTGTCTCAGCAGCTCTGGGGGTGACCTCAGCATCAGCATGCGCAGAGCCTATGCTGGCCTCCAGGGTGTGCTCTGTGCGGGTCCAGCTCACCCACAGCTCCTCTCTCCCTGGATTTCAGCCACCTTACTGGTCCTTCTGCTAGAAGCTCTGGTTCTCTCAGAACCTTACACTCCTCTCCACCCATGAGCTGTGTGGCAGCTTCATATAACAGGATGGTTTTCAGGGAAAACTGGCAAGAGAAAAAGAAGAAAAATAATCAGGAGTCACCACAATACTTTGGAGTCCAGGGCCTGGCCAGGAGAGAAGGGGGAAGGGTCCAGGGCAGCCGCCACTCTGGCTCCAACAGGCCCCTGGTCCAGTCCTCTCTGAGTCATTCCCGTCCTGCGCACAGAGCAGTGCTAAGACTCACTGCCTTCAAGACAAATCAGCTCACCACCGTGCTGGTCACTGGTCAGGTTCTCAATTCTCTCCCCACTCAGCCCACTGCTGCTCTCTCTGGAGTCCGCAGATACTATTCTCTCTGAGACCATGGTTGACATCATTGGGTGGACAGCTGGCCATTGGTCTGCTCCGTCTCGATGGCTCCAGAATGATGTGTTTCCTTCTTTTGAGAAGAAGAAAAAAGAGCAAGAATATGGGTCTGGACAGCAAGTAGCCTTTCTGTAGAAATGCATGGACAGTGAGTTTTTTACTCTTAGTACTTTGAAGTGCTATGTGGATTGGCATGAGGTACTTTTATTTTATTATTCTTTCTGGATGTTCTTCCTGAAGGTGACTGAGTTGGCTGGCTGCACAGGTAAAGGAATAAGAGGGTGAGTGTGCTGCCCTGTGTGCCAAGTAGCAAGGAGTTTGTGCTGTTCTGCATTTCTGAGCCTCTCTCACCATGTGAATCAGCTCTGGCCAGAGGCAAGGATAGCCATGAGTGGCTGCTCCCAGGCCATCCTGACACCACTCGTCTGTCCGACCTCTACACCATTGAGCTCTGCTCATTGCCAGCTAAGTCCACAAGCCAGGGGAGTCCTGGAGCCCTGAGTCACTGTGTGCAGAGCATGAGCATTGGTGGCTCCCTGGCCCACATCATGGGCCAAAAAGAGCAAGATTTTATGGGGTACAGACACTGAAAAGGCCTTCATGACAGCCCTACATTATTACCCTAATGGTACAGGTTTGGATGGACAATGACAAACTCCCTACTTGACCACAGAGTAAAGTACCAAACCTTGAATGAGTGACACTCCGTCTCTCATCTACATTTCACTCCTTAAAATAGGGATGTGTTGATTTCTTCCACCAGCATTACTTATTCCATCTCGCATTCAAGTTGACAGGAAAATTGGAGCCATCTATGGAAGGAGAGAGCATATGAAGACAGGGTATGATTTTTAGTTCATTTTGAGCACCACTCTGTCGAGTACAAAGAGAAAAATTATTTATCTTTCCTGACCTTTAACAGGGCATAGGTATCTTTTCTACAGTTGAGATCTGTAGATGATTAAAAGGCACCTGCTTCCAAGGACAATGCTGCCTTCCTTCATCCTTGTCCTTGGGTTGCGTCACTCCTGGGCCCTGTGCCCAGGTCCCAACCAAGACACCGAAAAGTGAATCTGCTCTGTCGACGAGACCCTGGCCCAGCGTTCCTGGAATGGCACAAAAGGCCCATCCTTGTCACTTGGTGGATGTGGTTTAATGAAGCAGAGGGTCACTGTGGGAGGATTGCTCTACCTGCGTTGTGTTTTGTGAGATGGTTAAAAGGTTTGAAGCTCCTTTAATAAACCAGGTGGCACAGTGAAGGAGCTGTTCCCCCGAGTGATCGCATTAGAGGTGGCTGAGACACAGCAGCTGTATTAAAAGCTGTGGAAGCTTCATGATGGGATGAGAACTTAACTGTGTAGGTGACTGGTCTGGATGGTGGCCCTCAATCCCACTGACCACCAGTTCCTGTGGGCAATTCCTTATCCTCAGCCCTGATCCCAACTGGACCTGCTGGACCAGATTCCCTGGGGCAAGACCACCAAATCTGGTTGTCGCCCCTTTTAGTTTTGAACCTTTTAAAAATATAATTGTAGATTCCATTATTTATAAGAGATAATGCAGAGGTAGCCCATGGAATCTGACCTGGATTCCCTCAATAATATCTTATAAAAATCTCACAACCAGGATATTGACAGTGACCCAACCGCCCATGTAGGGCCGATAGAAAACAGCTCTACCTGATTCTCCCACACCCAGGACAGAGCCTTCTATTTTTTTTTTTTTGGTATATTATTATCACAGTAATATATACACAATGAAATTTACCATTTTAACTATTTTTCAGAGCACAGTCCAGTGGTGGTAAGTGGTCCTTAACACAACTTAACAATCATATTGTTGTGCTGCCCTTACCACCATCAGCTCCATCACTGTTCTCATCTTCTCCAACTGAAGCTCTGTCCCCACTAAACAGCAACTCTGCATCCACTCCCCCATTACTGGTACCCTCCATCTTACCTCTATGACTCTGAGGGCTCTAGGGACCTCATGTGAGTGGGATCACACACTATTTGTCCTTTTGTGACTGGCTTATTTCATTGAGCATCATGTCTTCAGGGTCCATCCAGGTTGTAGCATGTGCCACAATGGCCTATTTTTCTAAATTGAATATATTGGGATGAGATTGGTAATGAAATCATGTAGCTTTCAGGTATACAGTTCTGTAATACATCACCTGTATGTTGAAGTATGTATCTCACCTCCCTCCCCTCTTACCCCAGGTCAGGTCTCCTTCCATCACAATTTATCCTTTCTAAGCCCTCTTCTACACACACCCCTCTCTCTGTGATAATCACCAAACTGCTGTCTGTGTCTATAAGTCTTTTCTTTGCTTAATCCCTTCACCTTTTCCCCCTAGTCCCCCAACCTCCTCCCCTCTGACAGTATTCAGTCAGTTTTCTGCACCTATGAGTCTGTTTCTATTTTGATTGTACTTTGTTTTGTTCATTAGATTCCACATATAAGTGAAACCGTAAGGAACTTGTATTTCTCTGACTGGCTTACTTCACTTCACTTAGCATAATACTCACCGGCTCCGTCCATGCTGTTGTAAAAGGTAAGACTTCCTTCATTTCCTTTTTGCGTGTGTGGGTGAGTCGCATTCCGTTGTGTTAATGTACCACAGCCTTTTCTCCACTTATCTGCTGCTGGGCACTTGGGCTGCTGTGAAATCTTCGCTATTGTAAGTAATGCTGCAGTGAACATAGCATTGCATATATCCTTTCCGATCAGTGTTTCAGGTTTCTGCAGATACATTCTCAGAAGTGGAAATGTTAGCTCATAAAGCAGTTCTATTTTTAATTTTTGAGGTAACTTCATACTACTTTCCACAGTGGTTGCACCAATCTGCATTCCCACCAAGAGTACACGAGAGTTCTCTTTTCTCCACATATTCACCAGCACTTGATGTTTATTGATTTATTGATGATAGCCATTCTGACAGATGTGAGGTGATACCTCACTGTGATTTTAATTTCCATTTCTGTAATGATTATTGATGCTCAGCATCTTTTCATTTGTGTAATAATCATCTGCAGATCCTCGCTGGAGAAGTGTCTGTTTAGGTTCTCTGCTCATTTTTAAATTGGATTGTTTAATTTTGTTATGATGCTGAGTTTTTTAAGTTCTTCATAAAGTTTGGATATTAAACCCTTCTCAGATGTATCAGTGGCAAATATGTTCTCCCCTTTAGTGGGTTGTCTTTTCATTTTGTTGGTGGTTTCCTTTGCTGTGCAACAACTTTTTAGATGGATGTAGTCCCATTTGTTTTTTCTTTTGCTTCTGTTGCCCAAATAGATATATCAGAATAAAAAATATTTCTATGAAAATTTATTGCCTTTATTTTCTTCTAGAATTTTTACGGTTTCAAATCTCACTTTCAAGTCTTTAATCCCGTCTGCGTTTATTCTTCAATATGGTGTAAGAAGGTATTCTGCATTCATTTATTTTTCTACTTATCTGTCCAATTTTCCCAATAGCATTTATTGAGTGGACTATCTTTACCACATGTATATTCTTGTGTCCTTTGTCAAATATTAATTGACCATAAATGTATGGGTTTATTTCTGGACTTTTTCTTCTGTTCCACAGATCTTTATGTCTGTTTTATGCCAGTACCATACTATATTTATTACTATGGCCTCGTAGTATAGTTTGTTATCAGGTAGCATGATTCCTCCCACTTTGTTCTTCTTTCTCAAGATTACTCTGGCTATTGGTTTGGTTTTATTTTGTTTGTTTTGTGTGTATGTGTGTGTGTGTGTGTGTGTTGGGTTTCTTGGTGGTGTTTTTTTTTTTTTTTGTACTTCCATATAAATTTTTTGTGGTATTTGCTGTATCTCTCTGAATTACGTCATTGGACATTTGAACGTTGTTAATTCTTCCTGTCTTTGAACACCATATGTAGTTTTATTAATTTGTATCTTCTTCAACTTCTTCCTGTCTTTCTTCCTTTCTTTCACTTTCTTCCTTTCTTTCACTTTCTTCTTTCTTCCACTTCTTTCTTTCTTTCCTTCTTTCTTTCTTTCTTTCTTTCTTCCTTTCTTTTCTTTTCTTTTCTTTTCTTTTCTTTTCTTTCTTTTCTTTTCTTTTCTTTCTCCTTTCTTCATGATCTTTATTATGTTCAGGTGAATTCCCTCTATTCACCTCAACAGGTGGCAGGGGTGAACCTGCAACCCAGGTACATGCCTTTGACTGGGAATTGAACGCATGATCCTTTATTGTGGTCAAATAAATATAAGATTTAGAGTTTTAACCACATTTAAGTATACATCAAGTATATTGACATGCAATTCTCACCACCATGTATCCCCAAATTTTTATTTATTTATTCAGTTTTGCTTTTCATTGCTTTTATCTCTGTTAATAAATTTATTGGGGCAGGGTGGTTTTAGGTGTGTACAATTCAGTAATAGATCACTTGTAGGTCAGTTTTTTCTAATTGACTTCTAGTTTTATACAGTCATGATCAGAAAAGATTCTTGATATGATTTCAATCTTCTTAAATTTACTGAGACTGTTTTTGTGCCCTAACATGTGGCCTATCTAGATAATGTTGCACGTCCACTTAAAAAGAATGTATATTCTACTGCTTCAGGGTGAAATGCTCTGAAGATACCAATTAAATCCATTTGATCTATTGTGTTATTTCTGTCCACTCTTTTTTTTTTTTTTAAAGACTAGGTGTGAGGCCGCCCTGTGCAAGGGTGAGGCAGCGCCCAAGTCTTCCCCCCCCCCCGCCTTCTCCCTCCCCCCCAGCCCCCGCCCATCTCCCTCCCCCCCAGCCTCTGCCCATCTCCCTCTGCCCCCACCCACAGGGGCCCCAGCCCAGGATGAGGTCAGGGCTCAAGTCTCCCCCCCGCCTTCTCCCTCCCCCCCAGCCTCTGCCCATCTCCCTCCACCCCCACCCGCAGGGGCCCCAGCCCAGGGGAGCCAGGGGAGCATGTCACACGCTAGGGCGAAGGGAACGCTTCACTGATTTCAGTGTCACCCTTGCGCAGGGGCCACCCTAATCTCCTCTGTATCATTCCGGCTTTACTATATATGCTGCTGCTGCTGCTGCTGCTGCTGCAGAGTCCAGCACCAGGCCACTCTTTGCTTCTTGATTTTCTGTGCGGAAGATCCAGCCATTGATGCCAGTGGGATGTTCAAATCCCCTACTACATCTGTATTATTGTTGAACTCTCCATTTATGTACATCAGGATTTGATTTACACATTTACTTGCTCTTATGTTGAAGAAATACATGTTTGCAAGGGTTATATCCTCTTGTTGGATTGCTCTCTTTATCATTCTGTGGTGTCCATTCTTATCACTCAATACAGCCTTTGTTTTAAAGTCTATTTTGTCAGCTATAGGTTTACCTCCCCCGCTTATTTTTCATTTGTATTTGCATGAAATACCTTTTGCCATCCCCTTGCTTTTTGTCTGTATATCTTTCATTCTGAGGTAGGTCTCTTGTTGACTGCATATATATGGTTCTTGATTTCTTATCGATTCAGCTACCATGTCTTTTAATTGCAGCAGTCAAGCCACTTACATTTAAAGTGATTATTCGTAGATATGTTTTATTCTTTTAACTCTGTTTCCCTTTTATTCCTTCTTGATAGTTCTTATACTAATGGTTTGGTGGTAACACACTTCCTTTGCTGTTTCTTGTCTGGGAAGCTCTTTATTTCTCCATCAATTTTAAATGACAGGCTTGCTGGGTAAAGTAGTCTTGGTTGAAGGTCCTAGCTTGTCATTATTTTGAATATTTTGTGCCAATCCCTACTGGCCTGGTATGTTTCTGTAGAGAAATAAGCTGACAATCTTATGGGAGCTCCCTTGTAGGTAACTGACCGTCTTTCTTTTGTTGCTTTTAAGATGTCCTGTCTCTAATCTTTGTCATTTTCATGATGATGTGTCCTGGTGTCAAGCCTTTTTGGGTTCATCTTGTTTGGGACTCTGTGCTTCCTGGACATGTGTCTCTTCCTTCACCAGGTTAGGGAAGTGTTTGGTCATTATTTCTTTTAATATGGTGTAGTCCCTTCGCCTTTCTTTTATCCTTGTACTCCTATAATGTGGATGTTGTTAATGTTTCATGTTGTCCCAAAAGTCCCCTAAACAGTCCTCATTTTTAAAAGTTCTTTTTTTCTTTTTGCTGCTTTTGTCTTCTGTGACCTTGTCTTCCAAATCACTAATTCGATTCTCTCCTTAATCAAATTATTTATTTTCTCTAGTGTATTCTTCATTTCAAAGATTTTACTCTTTATTTCTGACTGGATCTTTTATATGGCTTAAATGTTCTTTTTCATGCCTACTATCAGTTTTCAAGTTTCCACTGATTTCATCCATTCTTCACCTAACTTCAATTAACTATCTGGAATATTGCTTGCCTCACTTTGTTTAGCACTTTTTCTGGATGTGTCCCCTGTTCTTAAATTTGGGGCATGTTTCTTTGCTTTTTGGCTGCCTCTGTGTGTTTGTTTCTTTGGATTAAAATCCAGGTCTTGGTAGTGTGGCTTTGTGTAGTAGGAGTCCTGTGGAACCCAGTGCCAATTTCTTCTTGATCATCTGAGTTGAGTGCTCCAGGGATGTCCCGTGTGTGTTATGTGAACCTTCCTGTGGCAGTTGATTCTTGATGGCTGTTGGCCCATTCATGTACTGATTCGATGCTCAGGCTAGTTGGCTGTGACCACCGTGTACCCTGCCTACAGTGTAGTGTATGAGCTGCTGACAGGTGTTGGCCACGTGGAGCGCAATTTATCTCAGCGGGGTCTGGTGCCTGCCTAGATCTCTCTTTGGATATGCCGCTTCTGAGGCTAATTGTATCCTTCTCTGATGTGCTCTGAAGCTGGCTATCGGCTTGTTGGTCCTGGGGCTTCCTGGGAGGGACTCTGGTGCTGAACAATGTCAGATGCTTGATGTGACTCTCCCAGGGCAATCTATTTGCATCTACAAAGCAATTTACAATTTGTGACAGCCTCTGCTGAGGCCCAGTGAGCACAGGAAGGTCCAAGCAGGGCACCAAAGCTGGCTTTGACTAGCACTGAGCCTGGGGACAGGTCAGCAAATGTCCCAGAGCACACCATGTTCTGCCTCCCTGTCTGCCTCCATCTGCCGGGTGCCTGTTTGTCTCAGTTAATGAAAGAGTCTCTGGAAGCACTCAAGTTGCATGAGGTAGGTTCTCAGGGAGTCCCCAGGTAGAGGTGAGTGGTGTTCACCAGATGGATGCAGGTTCAAGCTCACTGTCAGTGTTGGGTCTGAGGCCACTCAGCAAATGTCCCGGGGTATACCACGTCCAGCTGCCACCCGCTGGGTCCTCACACATCTTTGAGCAGTGTACAGAAGACACAGACCTGGCATTGTTTGTAGGAGGAGAATGAAAAAGTCAAAAGAGTCTGCTTCCTAGGATTGAAGATGTCTGGAATCTGTAGTCTGAGATCAGCCGTGTGAGCTTAAGGGCTTTGCAGAGGGTCTGTGGATTTTCAAAGGCCAGAGAGCTGCTTCCTGTTGTAGATGACTCATGGATCCCCTGGGATGCCACAGGGGAGCGAGAGCATGGTGGGATCATGCAGGTGCAATCCAGCCATCACATAGTGAAAAGTAGAGTCCCCTCATGGGTGGCTGATTTCAGCAGATTCATCCCTCCATTTCTGTCCTAAGAGAACTGGAGCTCTCTCCAGACTTCCGACCACATGCATGCTCACTGGCTTCCCGGGCAGGACTGTCCCTGCCTTCTTTCCTCAAGGCTGGGCGAGCCAGGCTGGCTGGAGTGTAGGGAAGGGAGGATAGAGGTCCGTTTGGAGGGTTGAAATGCTGTGAGAACTTTTAAGGCTTAAATTGATTTTCTCTGTGTCTGCTCCCACACTACAACTAAGCAGCCAAAGTGATGCTTAGCTCACTCTCAGGGAAGCAGAGTTCTGCCCTGCACCAGTGCCACACATCACCAGAGCAGTGAAGGGAGCTACTGGAGGAAGAAGACAGGGCATTCCTCTCCCAGCAGTGTAACACCTGCCGGGGTCCAGCCCCAGCAGGTCCAGGGGTTCCCAAAGGCGTAGACGGAGTCGGCGAAGAAGGAATGACACGGAGACAGTGTTCAGTTGATCAGCAGCCTAGCCAGGATCTCCAGCCAAGTTCTGGTCTGGATCTCCAGAGAGGTTCTGCTTAGGATCTCCAGCCAGGTTCTGTGTCCATGTTGTCTTGCTAGGTTCTCCAGCCAGGTTCTCCAGGTTCTCCAGCCAGGTTCAGTCACCAGGTTCTAGTCAGGTTCTCTTGCCAATTTCTGTAGTCAGGTTCAGTCCAGGATCTTTTGCCATGTTCTCTCCATCGAAGTTCTTCTGTCTCTAGAGAACGTTCTGTGTAGGTTCTGTGCCTAGGTTCTGTCTCTCTTTCTGTCTCTTGCTGTCTTGTTACATCTGTATTTATATCAGTTGATTCAATCCTATCAATCTCTATTACAAAGGTTAGGGCGTTTCTTATCTCCATTCCAGGGAGTAAAGATTATGTAGCTTAAGCATGATTGTTCATAGTTAAAGTGATTAATTACCCGCCTGGCACTTAGTTGAGGGGTTTTATTCCCTCCCTAACTTCAGGGGAAAATCCCTACCTGGGGAAACAACCTTTCTCAGAGAGGAGACCTTGGTTAAAACACATAGTGCCAAGGTGAGCAAACATATTAAGAACAGTATGCCATATATGCCAGGTCCTTTGAAACAGCAAGGATGGACCGGCTCCCGGCAAACACCCTCACAAGCATAATTCTGTCTGGAGAGCTGCCCCCTGCTGGAGCACTTAAGGCTTTTAGGCACAGAGTGTAATGATCTGATTTATATTTTTTAAAGATCACTCTGATTTGCATTTTCATTTTTATTAAAAATTACTTCTTTAACTTTTTTTCAATTAGCGATGACATTCAATATTAGTTTCAAGTGTACAAAATAGTGGTTAGACATTTATATAACATATAAAAGCATCTCCTGATAAGTGTAGCATGGGATATCTTTGAAAAGGGTATTAATCCTATTCACGAGGGCTCCACCCTCATAACCTAATCAAACTCAAAAGACCCACCTTTTATTTATTTTTAATCAACCTTATTTGGGTGACATTCATTAATAAAATTGCATAGATCAGGTGTGCAATTCTCTAATGCAGCATTTGTATATCGCATTGTGTGCTCACTGGCTTCAGGTCAAGTCTCCTTCCATCACCATTTATCCCCCCTATGCCCTCTTCTCCCTCCCCTACCTGTCACCCACCAACCTTAGCCCCTACTCCCCACACGCCACCCCCACCCGCCACCCCACACCCCACACCCCCAGCCCCGACCTGCCTCACCACGTCCCCAACGCACAGCCCCCATCTGCCACCCCCAACTCCCCTCCCGCCAGCTCTCATCCCCCAACACTACCCCTCACCCCCACCTCCCACTCTTACCCCCAACCCAACTCCCCACCGGCCCCCCCATCACGCACCCCACACCCCACACCTCCCATCCTCCACCCCCAACTTCCCAGCCCCCACCCCCCACCCCCCTTCCCCTGCTTGTGATTTGACATTTGAAATGATATTTGAGATGTGTCTTGAGAGCACGGGTAGGATTTAGACAGATGAAGAAGGTGAGAATATGCTTCAGGTACAGAGAGTGGACATTCGGCCTGGAGGCAGGAGAGATGAACACTGGACAGACCAGAGCATATGCCCCTCAGATGCCTGTGAGTGAGGGGTCAGGGCAGGGAAACAGAAGACCCTGCATGGAGGGAAAGGGCAGAGGGATAAGCGGACCAACCACAGAGTGGTCAGAGCAGGAGAGACAGCAGCCCCTCCATGGGAAGGCAGGGCAGCAGGGTCAGGGGACCAGGGGAGGGGCCGATGGACAGGTATGAGAGGTAATGCTGCCAAGGGGCAGGGCTGGGGGCAAGGGCTCCACCATGGGGAACAGGGAACTCTCCATGGAGGGGTCTGTTTCCCCTGTTACCTATCTCTACTCCCATGTCCCCCCTTCCCTGGCCCCTCCATGGATGGTGCCCTAACCCCCCATCTTGCTCGGACTATGTGGGGTACTTTGTCCTCCCTGCCCTGCTACCTCCCTGGAGGATGCCCTCTCCCCCCTGCCCTGCCATCTATTTCAGGACCTGTGCTAAAATCCTTGCTGTCTCAAAGTAGGCTTCCCTATCCCCCCAGCCTCTCCTCTCCATGGAGGGTTCCCTGTTCCCTCTCATGCATGCCCTGTCCCTCCATGTAGGATTCTGTCTCCTCCCTGCCCTTCTCCCTCAAACTGGGGCTCCCTTTCTCCACTGCTTGCCCCCTCAAAGTGAGGTTCTCTGTCCCCCTGCCGTGCCCCCTCCATGAAGGAAACCTTCCTCCCTGACCCTCCCCCTCAAAGTGGGGTTCTCTACACCCCTGCCATGCCCCATCCATGGAGGGTACCTTCTCCTCCCTGCCCCTCCCCCTAAACTTGGGATCCCTGTCCCCCTTCCCTGCTCCCTCAATGGATAGTTCTGTCTCCTCTGTGCCCTGCTCTCTCAAAGTGAGGTTCCCTTTCCTCCTGCCCTACCCTCTGCATGGGGATTACCTGTCCAACTGCCCTGCCCCCTCCCCATAGAGGGTTCCTGGTCTCCCCTCTCCTCCCTGCCCTGCCCCCTATAATTGGGGTTCCCTTCCTTCCTGTCCTCTCCACTACACGGACGTTTTCTTGTACCCACTATTCCATCCCTGCAAGTGCAGTTCCCTGTACCCAAGCTCTAACTCCTTTCTGAAGGTTTTCCTGTCCCCCTGCCCTGCCCCCTCCATGAAGGTTTCCCTGTTTCCTGCCCTCCACCCTCTATGGAGAGTCCCCTCTCCTCCCTGCCCTGTCCCCTCCATGGAGTGTGCCCTCTCCCCCCTGCCCTGTCCCATCCATGGAGGGTTTCCTGTTCCTCTGCTCTGCCCCCTCCAAGGAGGGTCCCCTCTCCTCCCTGTCTGGCCCATCCCTGTTGGGTTCCCTGGCCTGCCCCACCCTTCTCGAGCCCTGCCCCCTCCATGGAGGTTTCCCTGTCACCACTGCCCTGCCCCCTCCCTGGAGGATCCCCTCTCCTCCGTGCCCAGTCCACTCGAAGGAGTATGCCCTCTCCCTCCTGCCCTGTCCCGTCCACAGAGGGTTCAACTCTCATTTCTTAAATGTAAAAGCTTTTACATGTCTGAGTAGGCCATTTGGGGGCTACGGCACAGTGTGGTGGTGAACAGGCAGCAAGGGTCACCTTCAGGAAAACAGACCTGGAGGCAGCCTGCCAGGATCAACCCTGGCTCCACCAGCTGCTGAGTGGGGAACACTGACCAGAGAACTAGACCTTGCTCTCCCTCTCCTCATCTGTTCACACCTGTTAGGGTCAGTGTGAGGGTTATGTAATGAGTTAGCATGAACACATCGGACATAGTGGGTGCGTGAGAGACGATGGTGATGGCTTAGGTTAGGGTGGTGAAGGTAGCGATGAGAGAGGTAAAACCAAGAGGATTTGGTGATAGATTGGATGTGGCTGGTGACAGAGAGTGGGCTCTGTCCATGGTGCTGATGCAGTTTGGTGGGGACACTGAAAGCAGATCAGCTCTGAAGGGGTGTGGGTTTGCTTTGCTTATCCTGGTAGACATCCAACTCATGACTCAAGAAAAGTGCTGTACTTTCATCTGAACTGGGATGAAATGAGTGAACTTGTGTTACAGGGACCCTCCCTCACTTCCACACTCTGCACAACACCAACCACTGCCATACATGAGCCAGCAGGTGTCGTCAGTGGCCAAGAAAAGATGAATTGTCTCTTTCCCTTGGATGTGGTTTGGTACTTTTCACTATACCTCTTCCTGTTCTCATATATGAGAACACAAAACAAAGATTGGAATTGTATCCTGAATAACAAATCATTTTACAGAAAAATAATAGGATTTATGAAACCAATGTACATCACCTTTCCAAATTGAGAAGTTATAGAACAAATACTAATGCTATGGACTTGAGTGCTTCTTTAATAAATCTAAGCCTCCAGTGGATAGAGCGTCGGCCTGCGGGCTGGGGGGTCCCGGGTTCGGTTCCGGTCGGGGGCACGTGCCTGGGTTGCGGGCGCATCTCCGGTGGGGGATGTGCAGGAGGCGGCTGGTCGGTGTTTCTCTCTCATCGATGTTTCTGACTCTCTATCTCTCTCTCTTCCTCTCTGTAAAAAATCAATAAAATATATAAAAAAATAAAAATAAAAAATAAAAAATAAATCTAAGCCTCATCCCAAATAAAAGGCATTTTTGCAAAGCTGATTAATGAGCCACTGCTCTCTTCTGATGCTGGCGGAGTAAACTTGTGTTACAAACTAAGCCAGCTTAATGCCGGACTGGACCCTGCTCCAACATGGAACAAAAACTCTAAGCAACGGCTTTTATCCAAGCTCTGCTGAAGCCACGGCTACACTTCCTATCTGTCGGTCGGAGGGAAATGGACCATGGAGTCTTGGGGGCAATTCCACAGAAATGATGCTCCCTACAATATCCCTTCCTCCCCTGAGAGTCCAAAAATTCTTTTTCTCGGGATATTGCAGGAAGCCCATTCTTACCAGCACCCAGTGGGGACGAGGAGTGCCCCCCACCGATATCACATGCAGAGCTTGTTATTGCTGTAGAAAGGGTGAGTGTTATTTTCAGGGACGCTGTGTTAAAAGGGGAAGGCGTTTCTTGGAAAAGATCACTGTCAAGTACGGTGACTCTTTTTCGGTTTATAGAAAAGGGCATTAGGAAAACACGAGAAGTTCAGCAGCTTCCTTTCCTAAGAGGGGACCAGTGGGAGGACGGGCGACAGTTCCTCTCAGAGCAAACATGCAGAATAAGAACTGGCTGCAGTTGGCTTCCTCGCCAGCCCCAGTGTGGACACGATCGGCAATATTAATGCTGCAGCTTTTTCTGGGATACGCTGCTGCCTTAGAGAGCACTAAGAGTTCTGAATGTATTTTTTAGAAATCTTGAAGCCACCAGTGGAACATTTTTGGTGCTGTGGGTAATGCATAGAGCTGCTGCTTGGGAAGGCTGGGCTGCGAGAGGGACCCAAAGGTGCTGGAAGCGTGGAAGACACTGCGAGCAATGCTGATTAGGAAGGGGGAGCCAGAAGAAACACTTCGTCATCATGGAAGGAATTCTCAAGCCCTGTAGTCATACTGTTTTGGCTTCTTTTCCCTTCCTGGACCGTTCCTACCCAGAGCACAGACTCATATAAAAGCTGCAACAGGAGAACCAAGATGGCGGCATAGGTTAATGCCGGAGTTTGCTGCTTTGAACAACTACTTCAAAAGTGAAACTAAAAGACGGAAGGGACATCACCCAGAACCACAGGAACGCTGACTGAGTGGAAGTCCTACAACTAGGAGGAAAGAGAAACGCATACGGACACTCAGAGGAGGCGCAGTGCTGAAGTCAAATTCTGAGGTGCGGAGTGCGCGGAGCGGGCTGGCGGCGGAGGGTGCGGTTGGCGTTTTCAATCGGGAGGGAGTCGCAGACTCTGAGCTCCAGATACAGGCGAGTCTTTAGGGACCCAGACTCAAACGGGAGAAGCGGGACTGTCTGGCTTCGGTCAGAGCGAGTGCAGCTTTCTCTCCAAGGTTTGCAGCCGTTGCTGGGACTCAGAGAGGCAGAGCCCCTGGGGACAGGACTGAGAGCGGCCATAACTGCTCTCTCCGGCCCACCCTGTTGATCCTGTGTGACCCGCCCCGCCCAAGCCCTGCACAGAGGCATTTGCCGGATAACCTCAGGCAAAGGCTAGATTAGCACCTCCCTAGAGGACAGAAGTTCTCTCACTGCAGACACAGCTGATCATCACAGCCACTTGGCCTGGAGGTCAAACCCTCCCTGGAATTAGCTACAACAATCAAGATTTAACTATAAGACTGCGAACAAAGACCACTAGGGGTTGCACCAAGGAAGCATAACAAAATGCGGAGACAAAGAAACAGGACAAAATTGTCAATGGAAGATATAGAGTTCAGAACCACACTTTTAAGGTCTCTCAAGAACTGTTTAGAAGCCGCCGATAAACTTAATGAGATCTACAAGAAAACTAATGAGACCCTCAATGTTATATTGGGGAACCAACTAGAAATTAAGCATACACGGACTGAAATAACGAATATTATACAGACTCCCGACAGCAGACCAGAGGAGCGCAAGAATCAAGTCAATGATTTGAAATGCGAGGAAGCAAAAAACACCCAACCGGAAAAGCAAAATGAAAAAAGAATCCAAAAATGCGAGGATAGTGTAAGGAGCCTCTGGGACAGCTTCAAGCGTACCAACATCAGAATTATAGGGGTGCCAGAAGATGAGAGAGAGCAAGATATTGAAAACCTATTTGAAGAAATAATGACAGAAAACTTCCCTCACCTGGTGAAAGAAATGGACTTACAGGTCCAAGAAGCGTGGAGAACCCCAAACAAAAGGAATCCAAAGAGGACCACACCAAGACACATCATAATTAAAATGCCAAGAGCAAAAGATAAAGAGAGAATCTTAAAAACAGCAAGAGAAAGAAACTCAGTTACCTACAAGGGAATACCCATACGACTGTCAGCTGATTTCTCAACAGAAACTTTGCAGGCCAGAAGGGAGTGGCAAGAAATATTCAAAGTGATGAATACCAAGAACCTACAACCAAGATTACTTTATCCAGCAAAGCTATCATTCAGAATTGAAGGTCAGATAAAGAGCTTCACAGATAAGGAAAAGCTAAAGGAGTTCATCACCACCAAACCAGTATTATATGAAATGCTGAAAGGTATCCTTTAAGAAGAGGAAGAGGAAGAAAAAGGTAAAGATACAAATTATGAACAACAAATATGCATCTATCAACAAGTGAATCTAAGAATCAAGTGAATAAATAATCCGATGAACAGAATGAACTGGTGATTATAATAGAATCAGGGACATAGAAAGGGAATGGACTGACTATTCTTGGGGGGGAAAGGGGTGAGGGGGATGTGGGAAGAGACTGGACAAAAATCGTGCACCTATGGATGAGGACAGTGGGTGGGGAGTGAGGGCGGAGGGTGGGGCGGGAACTGGGAGGAGGGGAGTTATGGGGGGGAAAAAGAGGAGCAAATGTAATAATCTGAACAATAAAGATTTAATTTTTTAAAAAAAAGGAAAAAAAAAAAGCTGCAACAAGATGTGACATAATTGTGGAAGTTGTAGTGGATGGTGTGATGGTTAATTTTATGTGTCAACTTGACTGGGCCAAGGACTGCCCAGGTATTTGGTCAAACATTGTTCTGGGTGTGTCTGTGAGAGTTTCTGGGTGAGAATAGCATTGGAATGGGGCGGGGGTGGGGGGGGGCGGGATGAGTATAAAAGACTGCCTTCCCTAATGTGGTGGGCCTCACCTAATACAACAAAAAGGCTGACCTCGCACAAGTCAAAGTAAAAGGGGAATCCTCCTGCCTGTTGTTGTTGTTTGGGGGGTTTGGGGTGTTTTGTTTTGTTTTCCTAAGTCTTTGGACTCCAACTGAGACATCTGCTCTTCTGGGGCGTTGGGGCTGCCAGATTTCAGACTAGAAGTTTCACCATTGGTTCTCCTGAGTCTCCTCTCATTTGCCAACTGCAGGTCTTGGGACGGCTCATCTTCCCTAATCATGTGGGCCAGATCTTTGTAATAAATTATTCACACACACTCTACTGGTTCTGTTTCTCTGGAGAACCCTGAGTAAGGCAGATCGCATTAATAAGACAGGGATTGGAATATTAAAATCTTTCCTGAATTCATAACCTGACTGGATCGGAGTGTCCTCTATGAGAAAAGGGTCCCTGAATCCCCAAAGTGTTCAGAATAAGGCCAGCGGCTCAGAAAGCTCTCTAGCCACACCTCTCTGCTGAGAAAATCAGAGGCCATGAACCATGTGCCTGGAAACAGGCGAGGGTGACATGAGGGACAGGGAAATGTGCAGAGCCCTGGTCCCTCTCACCTGCCTCTCTCACCGGGGACCTCCTGGCTCCTCCCACTCGGAATGCACCCTGGGAGAGCAGAGGACCCAGGCAGAGTGGCCTGATACCCAGGCAGGCCCAGCTCCACACACTCCCACACCCAGCCTGACCTGGGCCTCTCGGTAGTAAACATAGCCCCGTTGAGCTCCTTGAAGTAACACCGCATTATCTCAGAGCCACAGGCAGCCTTTCCTATGACTGAGGCCCAGGCCCATGAAAGAGTTCCTCCCCGCCCTCAGAACTGCTTTGGTAAAATAAAAAACAGATGCCTCAGCAGCCTCTTGCAGCCATCCTCTCATAACTGTATCTCTCCAGGTGGCCCTCGGGCGCAAAGAGATCCTGGCCCCTTTTAACCAGCACACCTCTGCTCTGCCCCAGCGATGGGGCCCTGGGGCTGGGGGCAGGCCAGGGAGGGGTGCAGGTACAGACCCTCGACTGGGAACAGAGAGGAGCTGAGACTCCTGCCTGAGAGACGGGGTGTCCCTTGGC
Organism: Myotis nattereri; assembly: GCF_964212035.1. Lineage (NCBI taxonomy): Eukaryota > Metazoa > Chordata > Mammalia > Chiroptera > Vespertilionidae > Myotis > Myotis nattereri. The sequence goes on from NC_138085.1 coordinate 20,307,921, forward strand.
ATGATGCTGACCCAGTGGTCAGCTCTGTAACTCTAGCAAGTTAAGCAACCTCTCTGAGGCTCACCTGTGAACGTTGTTAGGAGAAGATGCAACTATACTGTAAAGAGTTTTAGCTCTGAACTTTGAGTGTTAACGCTGGATAAGATTGTGTTGTCATTTACTATGTAGACCATGAGCACTTGTTATCAGATATATCAATATCCATTAGACAACACATAACTTTAAGGTCTTAGAAGATAACAGCATTCTGTCCACACACAAAAAAAATGCTATAAAAATGAGTCTGAGCGACTCACTGGAGTATTTTAAGTCAGGAAACCCCAAGAGAAACCATATGAAGTGACCATTTCATTTGTTTGCTCATTCCTTCCTTCCTTCATTCATTCATTCAACAAACACTTATTTCTACTAGCTATGTTCCTATACAGCCCCTTGAGAAACTCACAGGCTGAAAGAGGAAGCCTACCCCAGATCAAGATTGGCCCTGATCCTTGCTCATCACAGGCAGAGAAGGAAGATCAGCCCAGACCTGGGCATAAGGGGTGGTCAGGGGAGGCCTCCTGGAGGAGGTGATGCCTATACTGACGTTTAAGTTCCAGTCAGGCAAACAAGGGGGTGATGGCAGAGCACTCCCAGGAGGATGTAAATACGAAAGGCAGAGAGACAAGAAAATAATGGGTAAGGATAGATTGGGAAGGTTCAAGGTTATGTGAGGGGAGTTGTGAGCCACGAGGCTGCAGACCAGACTGGGGGCTAGTGCTGGAGAGACTCATGGGCTGCGTAGCAGGACTCAAGCTTTGCCCTGGGGACAGTGGAGAGATCCTGAGGAGCTTGACACAGGCGTGGCATGGACAGGTTTGCTTTATTTTTTATTTTGTTTTATTGCTTAAAGTATTACAAAAAGTATTACATATGTCTCTCTCTTCCCCCCCCTTGACATTCCCCCGGCCTCCCCTACCGCCCCCCCCAGTGTCTTGTGTCCATTGGTTATGCTTATATGCATGCATACAAGTCCTTCAGTTGATCTCTTACCCTCCCCCCCCCTGACCCCCCAACTCTCCCCGGCCTTCCCGCTGTAGTCTGACAGTCTGTTCCATGCTGCTCTGCCTCTGTATCTATTTTTGTTCACCAGTTTATAATGGTCTCTATTATCCATAAATGAGTGAGATCATGTGGTACTTTTCTTTCATCGACTGGCTTATTTCACTTAGCATAATGCTCTCCAGTTCCATCCATGCTGTTGCAAATGGTAAGAATTCCTTCTTTTTTACAGCAGCATAGTATTCCATCGTGTAGATGTACCACAGTTTTCTGATCCATTCATCTGCTGATGGGCACTTAGGCTGTTTCCAGATCTTCGCTATGGTAAATTGTGCTGCTATGAACATAGGGATGCATATATCCTTTCTGATTGGTGTTTCTGGTTTCTTGGGATATATTCCTAGAAGTGGGATCACTGGGTTTCTTTTTTTTTTTTTAATATAGCTTGTGGGGCCTGCTAGGCTGCCTGTCTTGGAAAGGCACAGCCTGGGATGTAGCAGAGATTCTTCACTTGTAAGAATCACAGAGGCCCATCCCACCAGGACCTGGGACTTCTCCCACCAGGCAAAGGCACAGCAAGCTCTCCCTGGAGATGCAGTACCGTGTGTTTGTCTGTTTCAAGAAACTGGCTCATGTGATTATGGAGGCTGGCAAGTCCAGAAGCTGCAGGGTGGGTTATGAGGCTGGACAACCAGGGAAGAGCCAGTTGCAGTTCAAGTTCAAAGTGGTCCGCCAGCACAATGCCCTCTTGCTCGGGGGAAATGTTTTTGTTCTATTTGGGCCTTCAGCTGATTGGATGAAGCCCATCCACATTGGAGAGGGCAATCTGCTTCTTCAAAATCCAGACTTAAACATTAATCTCACCTAAAACACCCTCACGGAAACATCCAGGTTGAATAATATATGACCACAAATCTGGGCGCCTTGGCCTAGCCAAGCTGACAAAGAAAATTAACCCTCACAGACACCCCTGGAGGTGGGCATGACACTTGGCCAGGTCCCTTGGCTTAGGTGAGCAGGGAAGGCTCTGCACAGCCACATGTATACAGTCACTCAGTCACCCCATGTCCCTGGGCCTCTGCTCTTTAGCCACTTGCCCGCTGCCTGTAACTAGACCAGACCTGTGGCCGTGGGAGATGCACACAAACCGCAGCCCCTCAGCCAGGCAAGGGCAGCGTCTGGATTGCAGGTGGCAGGCTCCAGCCAGAGCCCCTGCTCCTTGGTCTCCACACGCGGTGACTACCCCTCTGCCCACTCCCTGCAATAGGAATGAAATGGTTTAAAATAACGGGCCTGTGACTGCCCCCACAGCAAGTGAGGCTCTGAGCCTGATCGTCACATGCAGGGCATCTTCAGAGGAGCTGAGAGCAACAGCGAGGGCTGGCTCCTCCTGCAGTGCGCAGTGCCTGGTCCCACATTGCTGGATTTTATTGGCTGATACCTTAAAATATATTTTTTTCTTTGCGTACAAAGGATATTGGCTTATGATGATAGTCTCATGTGATGGCATTTTCAGTTGATGATTTCAGGTTCTACTTAAAAAATATTTCTAAGTCCTCCGAATTTCCATACCTTTTAGGTTCAGCTTACAATTTTCTTTAAACAAATTCCAGAAGGAAATCTCAGGTCCTGAAGGCTACACTGATCCTTTCTACCCAATATTTTAGAAAAAAGAAATTATCAATTGCACATACACTCTTTCAAAAAATAAATAAATAAAACAGAGGAGGAAACAGTACTTTCTACCTCATTTTCTGAGGGCAATAACCTGAAATCATAGAACCAATTAGAGAACTTACACTACCTGACTTTGAGTTTTCCAATAAAGCTGAAGTAATTGAGACTGTGGAACTGGCATGAAGATAGCCATATATAGATCAATGGAACAGAATAGAAACTCTAAAAATAAACCTTCACACTTCTGGTCAGTGGGTTTTAGATAAAGGGGCCATCAAAGGCAAGCAGTGAGAGGTTCCAGCAGTGGTGCTGGAACACTGGAAACCGTATGTGCCCCCCGAGGAATTAACTTTGTTTCTACATACCCTCCACAAACAATAACTCAAAATCGGTCAGAGACCTACATTTCAGAGTTAAACAGTAACACTTTAGGAGAAAAACAGGATAGAAATGTCTGTGATGTTGAATTAGCCAAAGTATGTCAACAAAATTCAAATCATTTGATCTTCAAAAATCACCATTATTAACATAAAAACATTAAATCACAGACTCCATTCAATTATTTGCAAAAAATATTATTGTATGCAGAACGTATTTAAAAGTTTTGAAATTCAATAATAAGAAAAAAATCAACCCAATTTTTGAAGTGAGGAAAAGACCTGAAAAAAACTCTTCACCATCTATATATATAAAAGGCTAATAATATGCTAAGTGTCCCTCCTCCCGTCCGACTGGTCACTATGATGCACACTGACCACCAGGATGCAGACGCTCAACACAGGAGCTGCTGTGACCTGCACTGGCCATTTACAAATGGCGGCACAGACCTGGCGCTGACAAAGCAACACTCGGCTTCCCCTAAGTGGGACACAGGTCCCACTACCACCCCAGAGCGACAGCCCACCAAATCACAGCCAACACTGCCATGGCACAAAATGCAGCCCACAGCCCAGCCCAGCCTGGAAATGGTGGCTGTGGATGTCAGGTAATGATGTCACATAGCAACGCCCGGCTTCCTCTCCCTAGCGACTAGCCTCCTTGCAGTTTCTTCAGCCCAGGAACATGACTTGCTTTATAGCCAGGTGGAAACATTTTACAGTTTAACCCAGGGGTGGGCAAACTTTTTGACTCGAGGGCCACAATGGGTTCTTAAACTGGACCGGAGGGCCGGAACAAAAGCATGGGTGGAGTGTTTGTGTGAACTAATACAAATTCAAAGTAAACATCATTACATAAAAGGGTACGGTCTTTTTTTCCAATAGTTTTATTCATTTCAAACAGGCTGAATCCGGCCCGCGGGCCGTAGTTTGCCCACGGCTGGTTTAACCAAATGTCTGTGAAGTGTTTTCACCTGCTTCATCTCATTTGATCCTCACAGAAGTCCTGGAGTAGGTAGATAGGAGACTCAGTAGAATCCTTTTTTTTTTTTTTCATTAGCCAGAAAACAGAGATTTAGAAAGTTTAGAAACTTGACCCGACTGAAAAGAAGTAAGAAATGGTGGACCTTGAAAATGACTTCAGGTTTTCTCACTGCACAGAATACAGTCAAACACTACTGCAATTAAATATTGTATCCTTTGTCCTCCCTGCATGATCTGCAATAATAATCTGCTTTGTGTTGATATTTACTGCTGTGTTGCTGGCAATTACCTGAAAGAAAAGTTGGGGTGCTTCACTGGGCTGGAAAAAGTTTAGCTAAATTAGAAAGCAGGTCTAATTAAGCAAGTTTATTCTATATCTATAAAAGGCTAAGTTGACTCATGCATGCATGATACATATAAAGCTCTCGCTGGTGCCAGTCACACACGTGTGTTTCAATCTGCCATTGTCGATCATGAATTTGGTTGACACTTCTATTATAGAGAAAGGGCGAATAGCAATATTGAAATAGTTCTTCTAATTTCCTTTCAATGTGCACAAATCCATGCACCGGGCCACTAGTAAATTATAAGTGGATGGGCAAATAGCACATGAAAAGATGCTCAAATCATTTGACATTAGGTAAACATAAATTGTCCTGGCCAGGTGACTCAATTGGTTGGAGCAATGTCCTGTACACCAAAAAGGTTGCAGGTTCAATCCCCAGTCAGGGTACATTTCCAGGTTGTGGGTTCAATCCCAGTTGGGACTTGTATAGGAGGCAACTGATTGATGTCTCTCACATCAGTTTCTCTCTCTCTCTCTCTCTCTCTCTCTCTCTCTCTCTCAAATCAATAAACATATTCATATCTTTGGGTAAGGATAAAAAATAAAGGAGGGAATTCATATTTCCAGGGTCTACTGTGTGTGGGCACCAGAATCTATAGAGCCTCATTCATATGTCAACTCTCACTTTCAAAAATCACTATTTACTTTTTCATTTTAAATGATGAAATAGACTATTTGTATTATTACAAAGTCACAAAATAGTGTTTTATTTAATAAATAGATATTTTTTTAAAAATTACTGTGAACTGCTAGGAGCTGAGGGGAGTAGGCAATGTGGGTGATTGTTTAATGGGCAGAGATTTTACAAGATTAGAAGAGTTATGAAGATAGATGGTGATGATAGTTGTACAACATTGTGACTGTTTTTAATACCACTGAACTGCACACTTAAAATGGTTGCAATGGTAAATTTTATGTTATGTGTATTTTAGCACAATTTAAAAATTGAAGGGAAATCAAGGGAAAAATTAAGCAGCACAATGAACACGTAATTTAACAAAACCCTTAGTTTTCCATGAATGTTCAGTGGCTTTTTCTTCATGAGACTTGGAGTAAAATATTACTGAAACTTTATAAAAACCAATTAAAATATCACTTTGGGTCAAAAATATAAAGAAATAGATGGATGCATGAGACTACAACCGTGGTCGGCAAACTGCGGCTCGCGAGCCACATGCGACTTTTTGGCCCCTTGTGTGTGGCTCTTCCCCAAAACACCACATGCGGGCTCACGTACAGTGCGATTGAAACTTCGTGGCCCATGCCCAGAAGTCGGTTTTCGGCCTGGGCGAGTCTACTTTGAAGAAGCACTGTTGATATTTGGCTCTGTTGACTAATGAGTGTGCCGACCACTGGACTACAATAAAAGACTGATTTTTGTTGCAAATCTCTTCTGTTCTGTGGCCAGTCTTCGTTGACACTGCTGGCAGCTTAGTTTGCTAGACAGTTTTGTTATTACATGCACCCTTCTGTATGTGCATTGTTTCACAATAAACGAGGGGATTTTAAATTCAATACAAATAAACATTAAAGTGGAAGCTAAAAAGAAGTGACTGATAATTCCACTTTCTTTTGTGCTCAGTAGGTAGGGAAACTAAGGCCTGAGTCACAGGCTAAACTCCAGTTGGGCTGGCAAGGGGGACTGTTGCTGTCATCACTCTATCTTTTATCTTTCCCAGGTCCATCTCCCAGGAATCCTGTGTACCCATTAGCCCTTGGCTGCCAAGGCTTCTCACTCTGGTGGTGCTGCCACCATGACACCCAGTGATTGCTGAGTGGTTTCTCACACACTCTCTCCTTTGGCCTTCACAACACCCCTGACGCAGGCCTTACTATGGAGCCCATTTTCAGTTATGTTCTCTTGGCATTATGCAGGGGATGTAAGGGAAGAAAGTGTCAACATCCACATCTGTGAACTCTAATAATGTTCTCAGCATTGATGCCTAGAGTGCTGTGAGGCACTGATGGCCAAGAACGAGAAAGAATGAGAGTGTAATCATGAATAAGTCCAGCCAGGAAAACAGTTTTAGCTTCTTTTTTTGCTTTAAAAAACTATTGATATAACAACCTTTCTTGGTCCTCCAGTGAAAGATTGGTTTTAGCCAATTAAAGTAAGTGATATTTTACAAAGTAGAATGTAACCCTAAAGCAATTCCTTTTCCCTAAAGTGGACACAGGCAAAAGTATATAAAGAAAATTGAAGAATACTTTAAAAATATTTAATGGGGCCACAGTTGAATCTAACATCTTAATTTTTTTCTCAGGAAATCAAATGGGACAGTTCTATTATATCTAACTAGAGGCTCGGTGCATAAAATTTGTGCATGGGTAGGATCCCTAGGCCTGGCTGGCGATCAGGGCTGATGGGGGCCTTCCAGCTGCTGGCCAGGGCCTCCCTTCCCCGGCTGCTGGCTGCCAGCTGGGGCCTTCCTTCATGCCAAGCCACCCCCTGGTGGTCAGTGCACATCATAGCGAGCGATTGATCTCCTGGACTCCCGGTCGAACTCCCAAGGGGACAATTTTCATATTAGGCTTTTATATATATAGATTAGTCATTCAAATAGATTATGGAGACTCTTAGCATGGAAATCATGAGGCATAGTGAGGCTTATGTACTATTTCCAGACTATTCTTACTATGTCGTTAGGTCATGGAGGAAAGCAAGCAATGTTGGAGGGATAGTCCCAACCTCCAGATCTATCTGACACCTGTGAAGTAGACCTGTCAGTGCCCTTCCCATATTTCTAGACATTTCAGGATTCTTGGCTGATTTCCAAAGGCCAGTATCCACACCTCTGTGCCTACAGCGTCTTTTCCTTGGAACTGCAGAGGAGTATGCTGCCTACTTGCATGGCAGATGAGAGGAGCAAAGAACCAACACTCTCTCCCTTGCAATTGATGGCTTTTAGAAGTTGATGTATAAATTCCCCAGCTCCTTGTCCCTTGAATAGAATAATTCTGAAGGGTATGTTTTGCACCATTCCTTGATGCTTGCTTGCAAGACTGAGCTACAGTTCTGTGGTAGCTGGCTTAATGACACATGATTTTTTTTCCGTCTTCCTTTCCCTATGTCACCGAGCCACTTCACACCAGCACTCCCTGTACCTCTTAAATAAACTATCTATAATTGAGACCTTACCTCAGGGTCTGCTTCTGGGGGAACTAAACGAGGCCACCATAACGATGGACATCTCTTGGCATCCCAATCATAAAGAGAAAACTGGGGAAATAGATTCAGAGTACAAGTCAGCGTACCGTATTTTTTATTTTTCAAATTACTTGGAAATCATCTCACCTGGATGCACTTTATTTCCCACATGCAGGGATGATAACAAAAGTATTTAACAATTGATTCAGTATGGTCCTCAGTCCATCTCACCACCTGACCACTGGCTCTGCCCAGTGAGACACAGGGGTCGCAGTTCTTCCTGAGTCAAATCTTCAGGCTGATTGAGAGGTCATTGGGCAGAGAAGGGTTTGCGTAGCTTTCTCTAAGGGGGCTCAGTGGTATGTGGCATAATTTTGAATCCTTCTCAGAATGAGAAGTAAAGAGGAGCATTTATCAAACATCTCCAAAGAGAGCTAAAAGGGCCAGCAGGGCACACATCAGTGGGGACTCTGGTAGCATTACACGCCAACATGTATTATTTATGTCTCCTTCTGAGTATGGTAAGAAAAAAAAAGCCACAAACTCGCCTGGTTTCTTTCTAGAGAATTGTCTCTTCTCCGTTGTGGGTAGTGTGGGCAAGACCAAAGAGCAAAGCAGCCAAGGGGTTGGTGTGTATATGACTCAAGATACGTCCATCAGAGTCTCTCTCCTGGACTATGAATGTGAAGCAGAATGACGAAGGGATAGGAAGAAAAGTCTTTGGAGTTCACTGATGCAGTGAGAGTGCTAATTCATGCAGAGGAATGCTATAAACTATGGTCAACCAGATTCTGCTACAGACCCCAGAGTTTCCTGGTTTCTCTTCATGTCCATGACCTTCTCATTGGTCCTATAAGTCTTCTGATAGCCTTCCAGTAAATTCCAAAATTGGTTACTTTTGCTGGCAATCTTATAACCATAACTAATTTGGGCCCTACTGTTTATCTTCAGCCATATTTTATGGGGAGCCAACCCCTTAAAAGAGTGTGTAGCCTGGCTGGTTTGGCTTAGTGGATAGAGCATCGGCCTGCAGACTGAAGGATCCCAGGTTCAATTCTGGTCAAGGGCATGTGCCAGGGTTGCAGACTCAATCCCCAGTAGTGGGTGTGCAGGAGGCAGCCGATCCATGATTCTCTCATCATGTTTCTGTCTCTCTCTCACTCTCCCTTCCTCTCTGAAATCAATAAAAATACATTTTTTTAAAAAAAGAAAAAAAAAGAAGAGTGTGTGGCAGAAACTACTGAAAATGGGAGAAAAGAAGGCAGTCCCTAGATCTGCAGCAAACAAGAGGAAGAAGCCCCCGGAGGTGGGTGTGGGCCTGAGGGATACTGTGTACATCCTTCAAGCTTCCTCCCTGCAGCGCTCAGGTACCAGGAGCTAGAATTCCATCCCGAGCTTCTCCATCGTCCCACAGGTTGACTGGCTGCTGATTCAGGCTTTTCTCACAAGCAAAGCCCTAGTGGCTTGGGCTGATACTAGGAACAGGACGAAGGCTCGGGTCAGACTCTCTTCTGTGAGCAGTTCTGGTAAGACAGAGAGTCGGTGGGCATTGACAACATGGGCTCAAATGAGGCCTCACTGAGATAGATAGACACCATTTTCCGAGATGTTCACTTTTACTACAAAATAATTATGAATCTGGCTAGGCACATTTCATAGGAACCATATTGAGAACTGGGCAGGTTTTATTTTTTAATGCCTGTTTGCATTTTAAAAGTTGGGAAGTGAGTTTTCTGTCATAGTTGCAACCATTCCTCTGCCAGTGTTGGCACAACACATCATACCAAACCCTGCGAAGGGGGCCAGCTGAGCACCTGCCAACCTGGCCCACGTGCAGCGCTTTGCCTAGAAGCCGTGTCTCCTATAGAACTGAGCTCGGGCGAGAATGTCATTGACCAAGTCAGCCTCTATGTCCAAGGGGGTGGCAATGGCTTCGACTCCTGACTTAAAGGCCAAGATACCACCTGAAATGAAACACAGAGGTTCAGATTGAAATGTTAACTTTCCGCAAGAATAAGATATGACCATTCCCAGGATGTCAGCCCTCCAGGCAAATCTTCCAAAGTAGGCAGTCCCAGACCCTCCTTCTCCCTCCCTCCCCTCCTAAAAGGACGTGCTACCTCAAAAACCACTGGGGAAAACCCAAGTAGCTTTCCTTCTCTCTCTTTTTAAAATACTTTTATTTTCTTGCTTAAAAAGTCTTATGTAGTTGCTCTAAAAAGGAAGGAACTCTTACCATTTGCAACGGCATGGATGGAACTGGAGAGCATTATGCTAAGTGAAATAAGCCAGTCAATGAAGGAAAAATACCACATGATCTCACTCATTCATGGATAATAGAGACCATTATAAACTTTTGAACAATAATAGATACAGAGGCAGAGCTGCCTCAAACAGATTGTCAAACTGCAGCGGGAAGGCCGGGGAGGGTTGGGGGGTAGGAGGTAGGGGGGTAAGAGATCAACCAAAGGACTTGTATGCATGCATATAAGCCTAACCAATGGGCATAAGACACTGGGGGATAGGGGAGTCTAGGGGACTGTCTAGGGCGGGGGGGGGGGGGGGGGGAAAATATGGACACATATGTAATACCCTTTGTATTACTTTAAGCAATAAAAAAAAAAAGTCTTATGTAGTTCAGGTCTACAAAACTAGATTCCCAGCAAATCTTCAGTATGAGAATGCTCATTATATTCTCTCAGTCATTTAATAATCCACTCATTTATTCACTCATTTATTCATTCAATAAACATTTTTAAGCACCTACTATGTGCCAGGATTTGTGCCACACTGAGAGCAGAGTGCACAATGCTACCCAGAGTTCATCATTTCTTGGAAGGGTTATGTGTATAATAAGCATGTCTGTGCATATGTGTATTAAACCTAGAATCTTTAATAGTTAATTATGTGTTTAACATAAGTGTGCTCCACTCTTATGTCCAGAGAAAAAAGCCTCTGATCCCTGCCTTCACGGATCTTGAAACAGAAAATAGAAACTGTTTATTCTAAATTAGGCCACCACGTGTTGAAGACAAGAAGTACTGGTAGGTACAGACCATGGGCTTATAGAAGATAGACTTAATAAGAATTGGTATGGTTGGAGGTGAAGAGAGAAGGAACCAGAGAGCCTCAGAAAACACTAGAGATGACTGGACATACGATGGCGCCTTTCACAGAGACAGGAAATGTAGAAAAAAGAGCAAATTTCCAGTGGAAGCTAGTGACTTAATTCCGTCTGGGTCATGGTCTGTGATCAGCCAGGCACGGATCTCCACTTGGACATCTCATAGTACCTGAAGCCCTGGTGTCGCTGGGAAACCTCACAGAGTAAAATTTTGTTCAAACAATTCAGAAATTGGTTAATTCTTGCATCAGGAAAGAAGCCTACCAGAGCAAGGCAAGCATATTCTTTCAAACTACTGCATTCACTTGCAAGGCATCCCTCCATGGCTCGATAACCAGCGAGAGGTATAATCAGAACCCCAACATCTGGCAGGAGGGAAAGGAAAGCGGGGAAGGAAGACCGCTCAGTAACGCAGGGGCTCCGAGAGCACTTTCCACAGCTCCTCCCAGGCCACGCTGACCCCGTGGGCACGCTCCCCGGGAGGCCACCATACGTCTGGTCTGCAGGAGTCTCACTCAGCTCTTTTAAACAAACCACCACGATCTGGCCTACCTTTGAGGTGTTGGTCCACACTCCACATGGGGAATTTTCTCTGGATTGCCTTAATTCTGTCCGTCAGAATCCCAACAGCCTGCAGAAGGTGCTCTTTGCTGTCCCAGGTGCCAACAGGGTAATACATTTTTTTATCAAGCTAGAAAATTCAAATAGCAGTGGCAGCATCTGAATGAAGAAACGCGTTTTTCTGCTGTTCCTGAGTTCTCCCTTTTATGCTCAGGTTCACTGGCCTTCCCTGCCCTTTCCCCCCACTGCAGTGCTTTCTTCACAGGAACAAGAGTCAGAGAAGCAAAGTAAGATTTGGGAGGAGTGGATGTGGCCCGGTTTTAGTCAGCACTCTCACAGCACACGTACGTACATAAACAAATGGAAAAGTTGTTTCAAACCATTAGCTCCCAAAGTCTACATGTTTTCAGTCAAAATACAAATTTGTTTCTAACTGGGAGGCTAAAAGTCTGGGTTTCTACAGACCATATAAAGTTGAACCTGGAAACAGATATCCAGGTCATTTGGATCTTCTTCTTCCAATTTGTCTAAAGAACAAGTTGGGCCCTCGCCGGTGTGGCTCAGTGGATAGAGCATCAGCCTGCGGACTGAAGGGTCCCAGGTTCATTCTGGGCAAGAGCACATGCCCAGGTTGCTGGCTCGATCCCCAGTAGGGGGTGTGCAGGAGGCAGCCGATCCATGATTCTCTCTCATCATTGATGTTTCTATCTTTCCCTCTCCCTTCCTATCTGAAATCAATAAAAATATATTTTAAAAAAATAAAGAAAGAAGGAACAAGTTGGGTTACGTGGGGATTGATAATAGTGTTTTGATCCACATGGGTGAAATTGACAACTTCATGAACCCCAGTATAAATGCCCTTTATAAGATTTTCTCAATGTAAGTACATTGTGTATTATTTATTGCACATTGTAGTTATGAAACTGATAGAATACTTTCTTATAGTTATCCAAGAACTGAGAAATCTCAAATAAAATACCAAAGCTGCATTACAAGAATCACAGTACAAATTGTGCTAAAGTACCAGGGCGTTTTGAAGCCTCGAAATACTGCAAGCAGCTTGCAGTGTGGGTTGAGCTTCTGCAGGGAGGGATGAAGTGGGGCTAATCGAAAGTTGCCAGCTAAGTACCTGCATCAGGCCAAATTTCAGGCCCCTGTGGTCCCAGCCGTCCCGCAGGACAGCTCCGCCGTGGCTTTCTCTGGAGATGATGGCTGCAATGAGGGCGGGGTCCACGCAATGCCTCCGCCCAACTTCTTTGATCAGAGTCTGGTACGGCTTTAAGGCCCTCAAATCCATTTCAGCAAACATTTCAGAACCACGAATCCCTAAGTGGATGGAAAATAAATTGTTTCCTCTAATCCAGAAGAGAATCTTTTTCAGATAAGTTAGCCATAGCTCATGACTGCACCTCACAGCTTGGGATAGTCATTCTAAGACACGGTGGGGTTTTTTGTGGTGTTTTGTTTTGTTTTGTCAGTCCTCACTGGAGGATATTTTTCCCATTGATTTTTAGAGAGAGTGGGAGGGAAGGAAGAAGTGGGGAAAGAAAGAGGAGGGAGAGGAGAGAGGGAGGGAGAGAGAGAGAGAGAGAGAAGAGAATAGAAGAGACAAGACGAGACGAGAAGAGAAGAGAAGAGAAGAGAAGAGAAGAGAAGAGAAGAGAAGGAAGAATATCGATGTGAGAAAGACACATTGACTGGTTGCCTCCTGCACACCCTGACCGTGGTGGGGTTCTAACCTGCACCCAGGTACATGCCCTTGACTGGGAGCTGAGCCACCACTTTTTGAGATGCAGGCCAGTGCTCTAACCACTGAGCATACCGGCCAGGGCACTAGGACATGTTTTAACCTTTGATTCTATAAACACAGAAAGGTCCACCACCTCAGACAGATACCATGTCTGTTTTTCCCCCTCGTTTTTCTGTTTCCTGCCACACTGCTGCATTGGGGAGATCCTTAGTCTAGAAGTTAGCCAACCTAAGTTTGAGTCTGGTCGGCCACTACTCAGCTCCAGGCCCTGCGGAAGTCTCCCCTTTGCGGAGCCTCGGTTTCTGGTCTGTAAATTGGGAAGGCAGGATTCGCTGACCTAGTTGCTTCTAGCTCTGACGCTCTGGCACTGAGATAACAGGAAGAAGACTTTTGCAAGAGTTACAAAAGTGAAGACATACAAAGAACAAGAGACTTGCTTACCATGTTCCTGCTCTAACAGGCAGCAACACGACAGCAAACAAAAAGGCAAAGCCTGAATTTAATATCTTATTTAGGCAATCATTTCAATATGTAGAAACCAACATCTGGACAAGTTTGGAAATAATGGGGCGGGGGGGGCAAATAAGTAGTATGTTAGGTTGGTCAGAATTTTGTTTTCTTCTCATTTTTAATTTCGACATTAATACTATAATGATGATTATACTTTTTCAAAATGAAGCTATTTTTCTAAGAAAGAATCTGGAAATGATGAAAAGGGACAAGCCAAATGTTTGCTTTGCTTTTCACTTACCGCAGTTAATCAACCTGGTTATATCACAGGCAGTCCCAGGAGTCTCCATGGTCATGATGTCGCCATAGCAGCCACGGTACAGGTGGGGGTGCAGGTAAGGGCTGGCTGAGTGACTAAAAGGATAAGAGCCCCTGGAAGTGCCTGGAGAGGGGGGCGGGGGATGATAATTCACACAAAGCCAGTAAGAAAATATTGCTTGAGTTGCTATAATGAACATTATTAAACCTAAGGAAAAGCTATAGACTTAGTTCTCCCCAAGGACCTCCTCAGGACCCTAGAATAGCTCATCAGACAAAACAGAAGACTCCCCCTTCCCACTCTACTCCAACCTATAAAAGTATAATACAACACAATTCTAAACATTGTGCAAGATCTCAAAACCATTTAGTGCAATCTAGGTCAGACAGAATTGCTACTGTATTTTAAGCTGGAACTTTGAGAGAAATTTTAAGGTACTTCTGACACAAATACTTCTGTGGATGTAAGCACTGGGATTAACAATAGCCTTTGTTTAGTGAAAGAAGAAAAAAGGATACCATTAACTTAACATATTTATTTTTATATCATGTTGCTGAGCAGTTGAATTTCTATCTAGATCTAATTGGAAATAAAATTTAACTTACCATGAAAATGTAACTTAAATCTATTTTTACATTTTTTTTGTCATATGAAGTGAGTTTCTATCCAAGTCTATTTAGTTGGTTAGTTTTAAGTTTTCTTTATTTTTTTAAAACATTTTGATTGCCCTAACCGGTTTGGCTCAGTGGATAGAGCGTCAGCCTGCGGACTGAAGGGTCCCAGGTTCGATTCTGGTCAAGGGCATGTACCTTGGTTGTGGGCACATCCCCAGTAGGGGCTGTGCAGGAGGCAGCTGATCGATGTTTCTCTCTCATGGATGTTTCTAACTCTCTATCCCTCTCCCTTCCTCTCTGTAAAAAATCAATAAAATATATTTTTTTAAAAAATTTATTTTTTAATTGCAGTTGATATGCTATATTATATTGGTTTCAGGTGTACAACATAGTGGTTAGACGTTTATATAACGTACCACATGATCATCTGATAAATCTAGTACCCTTCTGACATCATACATAGTTATTACAAGATTCTTTGCTATACTTTACATCCAGAGACTGTTCAAATCTATTTACTAAAGGAGAAAAAGAGCTTTTCGGTAAGTTGAAGTTTATTCTAATAGTTCCTAGGATTATTGAGTTGTACCTTAAGGCTACAAATATTTGTTCTGGAAATTATATTTCTTAAAATGTTTGACGTAAAAAAAACTGTTGTTTCACTTGGTGTTATAAATGAGTTTTCAACAGAGAGGTGGATTTTATCCATTCACCATAGGCCATCGGCCTAGTTCTGATCAACTTGACAGTATAGAGAGACTCTTAGAATTTGGCACACAAACGATGGAGCTCATCCTTACCGATATTTATTTTAAAAGGAAAACAAAGCAACTCTAAAGTAAGTTTTTAAAACACCTTAATTTTTTAAAAAGAAAAACTCATCAAAAGAAAAATACAGTCACAGTCTGCTCTCTCACATCTGCACACAGGCAAGAAAGGAATCATAAATGGACCCACAGTCCGACAGTGAGCTAGCAAGTAAACTCGGGACACTGAGAAAGCCTATCCCGCTCATGAAAGCAGCAGAACCAGCAAAGCCAATATGCCTCTCTGAGCAGCATGGGTTCCACTGGGATACAGAGAGCAGGAACCACCATCTCGGCTCTCCACCCTGCCCTCAGGGTAGCATCCTGTGCCTACAGTGTGTATGGGAAATATATGTGAGTGACTAAATGGATGAATTCCTATGACACCCATCACATGTGCAATTGAGGTGTGGGGGCTGGGGGTGCAGACTGAAGTTTATCACCACCAAACCAGCACTGTAAGAAATGTTAAAGGGCTAATGTAATAATAATAATAAGATATATATATATACATATATAGAGAGAGAGAGAGAAAGAGAGAGAGAGAGAAATATAGGCATAAAGAACAAAAGTGGCAATAAATAAGTACCTATTAATAATAACCTTAAATGTAAATGGATTAAATGCTCTAATCAAAAGACATAGGGTGGCTGAGTGGATAAGAAAACATGACTCAACTATATGCTGTCTACAAGAGACCCACCTCAGAACAAAAGACTCACACAGGATGAGAGTGAAGGGATGGGAAAATTTTTTCCATGCAAATGGAAACAAAATAAAAGCTGGAATAGCAAACTCATATCTGACAAAACAGACTTCAAAATGAAGGCCATCACAAGAGACAACAAAAGTCACTACAGAATATAACCCTGGTAAACATGTTTGTACCCAATATAGGAGCACCTACGTATATAAAATAAACTTCTGGAGGACTTTAAGGGAGAGATTGACAGCAATACAGTCATAGTAGGGGACTTCACCACCCCACTGATGTCACTAGATATATCTTCCAGACATAACCAACAAGGAAACTGACTCAATGACACACTAAATCAGATGAATTTAATTAACATTTACAGAACACTTCACCCCAAGGCTGCAGAATATACAATCTTCTCAAGTGCACATGAGTCATTCTCAAAGATAGACCACATGTTAGTACACAAAACAAGTCTCTACAAGTTCAAGATTGAAATCAGATCAATCATCTTCTTGAATCACAATGGCATGAAATTAGAAATCAGCTACAGTAAAAACACTCAAAAAACATTCAAACACATGGAGGCTAAATACCATGTTATTAAATAATGAATAGGTTATGGATAAGATAAAGAAAGAAATAAAAAAAAACTTCCTGGAAACAAATGAAAACAAATACACAACAACCCAAAATATATGAGGCACAGTGAAAGCAGTCATGAGAGGGAAGTGCATAGCACTACAGGTCTACCTATAGAAAAATTTTGAATCAACTAGCTAACCCTACAACTTAAAGAATTAGAACAAGAACAATAAGAAAGTCCCTGAGTAAGCAGAAAAAAGGAAATAATAAAGATCAGCGCAGAAATAAATGACAGAGACTGAAAAAACAATATAAAAGATCAATGAAACCAAGAGCTGGTTCTTTAAAAAGATAAACATGATGATGAACCTTTAGCCAGACTCATCAAGAAACAAAGAGAGAGAACCCAAATAAATAAAATCAGAAAGGAAAACCATGAATTAACAACTGACACCACAAAAATACAAAGAATTATAAGAAAATAATATGAATAACTAAATGCCAACAAGATGGACTATGTGGATGAAATGGACAAATTCCTAGAAAAATGCAATCTTCCAAAACTGAATCAGGAAGAATCTGAAAACCTGACTAGGTCAATAACAACTGAGGAAATTGAAGCAGTAATCAAAAATCTCCGAGCAAACAAAAGCCCTGGTCTGGACAGTTTCACAGGGGAGTTTTACCAAATAGTCAAAGAAGAACTAACACATATCCTCCTCAAACTATTCAAAAAAAATCCCAGAGGAAGGAACACTTCCAAGCTCTTTTTATGAGGCCAGCATTACCCTAATTCCAAAACCAGATAAAGACACTGCAAATAAAGAGAATTACAGACTAATATCCTTGATGAACATAGATGCTAAAATCCGCAACAAAATATTAGCAAATTGGATCCAGCAATACAATGAAAAGATCATACACTGGGACCAAGTGGGATTTCTTTCAGGGATGCAAGGCTGGTACAATACTCACAAATCAATAAATGTGATATATCACGTAAACAAATTGAAAGAAAAAAATCACATGATCATATCAATAGATGCAGAAAACACATTTGACAAAATCTAGCACTTATCTTTGATAAAAACTTCAGCAAAGTGGGAGTAGAGGGATCATACCTCAACATAATAAAGACCATATATGACAAACCTACAGCCCACATCATACTCAATGGACAAAAACTAAAGCCATTTTCCCTAAAAACAGGAACAAGGCAGGGATGTCTGCTTTCACCACTTATTCAACATAGTATTCAACATAGCCACAGTGATCAGAGAAGAAGGAAACATAAAAAGGCATCCAAATTGAAAAGGAGGAAGTAAAACTCTCATTATTTGCAGATGACAGATATTGTACATTGAAAACTCTAAAAACTCCACCAAAAAACCCTACTAGATTTCATAAGTGAATTTGGCAATATAGCAGGATACAAAATCAACACCCAGAAATTGATAGCATTTTTGTTGTTGTTAATCCTCACTCGAGAATATTTTCCCATTGACTTTTTGGAGAGAGTGGAAGGAAAGGGGAGAGACAGCGAGCGAAACATCAATGTGAGAGAGACACGTCAATTGGCTGCCTCCCCCACACACACCAGCCAGGACCAGGAATCGAGCCTGCAACCGAGGCATGTACCCCTGACCGGAAATGAACCTGGGACCCTTCAGTCCATGGGCTAACGCTCTATCCACTGAGCAAAACCGTCCAGGGGTCAAATTTTTATATGCCAATAATGAAGCCTTAGAAAGAGAAATTAAACAAACAATCCCATTTACCATTGCAACAAAAAAAGTAAGATACTTAGGAATAAACTTAACCAAGGAGCTAAAACACCTATAATCAGAAAACTACAGGATGTTGAAAAAAGAGATAGAAGATATAAACAAGTGTATATACCATGTTCATGGATTGGTAGAAATAACATCATTACAATGTCTATATTACCTAAAGCAACCTATAGATTCAATGCAATCCCTATTAAAATACCAATGGCATATTTCACAGATTTAGAACAAATACTCCAAAAATTGATATGGAACAGAAAAAGACCTCAAGTCGCCACAGCAATCTTGAGAAAGAAGAACAAAGTTGGAAGGATCACAATACCAGATATCAATTTACACTACAAAGCCACTGTAATCAAAACAGCCTGGAACTGGCACAAGAGCAGGCATATAGATCAATGGAACAAAACAGAGAACCCAAAAATTGACCCAAACCATTATGGTCAATTAATATTTGACAAAAGAGGTAAGGGCACACAATGAAGTCAAGACAGTCTCTTCAATAAATAGTGTTGAGAAAATTGGACAGATACATGGAAAAAAAATGAAACTAGACCATCAACTTACACAAGAATAAACTTAAAATGGATAAAAGGCTTAAATGTAAGTCGTGAAATCATAAAAATCTTAGAAGAAACCATAAGCAGCAAAATCTCAGACATCTCTTGTAGCAATACGTTTGTGGATACATCTCCTAGGGCCGTGGTCGGCAAACTGCAGCTCGTGAGCCACATGCGGCTCTTTGTTCCCTTGAATGTGGCTCTTCCTAAGCCTTAGGAGTACCCTAATTAAGTTAATAACAATGTACCTACCTATATAGTTTAAGTTTAAAAAATTTGGCTCTCAAAAGAAATTTCAATTGTTGTACTGTTGATATTTGGCTCTGTTGTCTAATGAGTTTGCCAACCACTGTCCTAGGGCAAGAAAAACAAAGGAGAAAATAAACAAATGGACTACATCAAAATAAAAAGCTTCTGCACAACTAAAGAAACCATCAACAAAATGACAAAGCAGCCCACTGTATGGGAGAACATATTTGTCAATGATACATCTGGTAAGGGGCAAATATCCAAAATATATAAGGAAGTCATACAACTTAACAAAAAGAAGACAAACAATTCAATTAAAAAATGGGCAAAGGCCCTAAATAGACACTTCTCTAAAGTGAACATACAGATGGCCAAGGGATGTATGAAAAAATGCTCAAAGTCACTAATTATCAGAGAGATGCAAATTAAAATGACAATGAGGTATCACCTCACACCTGTCAAATTGGTTAGCATCAACAAATGATAAGTGCTGGCAAGGATGTGGAAAAAAGTGAACCCTAGTACACTGCTGGTGGGAATGCAGATTGGTGCAGCCACTATGGAAGACAGTATGGAGTTTTCTCAAATAATGAAATATGAAACTGCCATTTGATCCAGTAATCCCACTTCTAGGAATATATCTCAAGAAATCTGAAACACCAATCAGAAAGAATGCATGCACCCCTATGTTCATAGCTACGCAACTTACAATAGCCAAGATCTGGAAACAGCCCAAATACCCATCAGTTGATGAGTGGATAAAAAAAGCTGTGGTACATTTACACCATGGAATACTACACAGCTATAAAAAAGAAAGATCTCTTACCCTTTGAGGCAGCATGGAGAGACCTGGAGAGTATTATGTTAAGCCAGTCAGAGAAAGACAAGTATCACACAATCTCATTCATGTGGAATCTAATAAACAAAATAAACTGATAAACAAAATAGGTTCAAACACATAGAAGCATAGAACAGACTGATGAATCTCAAAGGGAAGGCAGGGATGGGTGGGTGGAGAGAGATGAACCAAAGAATTTACATGCATATATGTATAACCCATGAATACAGACAATTATGTGGTGAAGGCATAGAGGGTGGAGGGGTCAATGAGGAAAAAGAGGGGACAGCTGTACTACTTTCAACAATAAAGATACATTTTTTTAAATGCATATCTTGGTCTGGTTGAAGGCTGAGATTTCAAGACTCGCTTCCAACATGGCCCAAGACAATTCTCCAAACCAGACCATAGCAATTAATTGTAGGTGAAGATGCATCCAATTCACAGAAGATCAATTAAAAATCCTCATCAAAGCTTTCAGCCAAAAACCTTACCCAGGTCATGCTACTAAACCAAACTGTGTTTTAGAAATCAACGCTGAGGAGTCTAGAATCCAGATTTGAAGACAGAAGATGTAGGCACCGAGTCCAGAAAATATAAAAACCCGAAGAGGACTTAGAAGCAAGCCAAGACCAAGATCACCCGGTGGAGACGTTTAAAAAGTGTCGTACCAGTTACACTTCCTCCTGATTACACATCTTCACCATGGCATTTGCCAACGACCCTTTTCCTGGGATTGATTCCAGATAGTAACTTGCTACAGAGATTGGGGTTCCAGAGTCAAGAATCCAAATTTGGCTTAAAAATCAAAGATCTAGATTCCATGTCCAGAGAAAATGAGAACCCAATGTGCCTTTAGAGTAAAAACAAGACCAGGAATAAGAGCTCTGACATGAGAGAGTTCAAGAGACAGAAACTGCACACAATGGCATCAAACTCATTAGCAATTGTGTTATTTCTCTGAAGCCAGAACAAGATGGGCCAAGATTTGATGTCACCAGCCCGGACTCCACACCTCTCTCACTCTTCCTGGGAACATACCCTTCAGCATCTCCAGAAGCTGAGCCTCTGGAGATGGTGAACAGGACTTCAGGAGGCAGATACAAGGCACCACCACGCATTCCTGCTGACAGCGCCTGCTCCAGAGTCCAGCAGGTGTCAAGGACCATGAAAATAAACTCACTCGTATTAGTTTTAAGTCATCTTAGTACTGAGTGGTTCAGGAAGAAATCGTAAAAGTCTTGGATTATTGTGATTTAAAAGAAATATACATTTTCTCTTCATCAACAGAGCTCCTAAAGCCCTTGGAGTTTCCCGTGACGACAGCAATAAAGTGTTCCTTGTTATGTTTGCGGGGGGAGGGGAGCCTATCTCAGGCTCGTCATAGTAGGTCTATTGAGCCAGAATCTAGGTATAAGGACAAAGAACCTGCACTTTAGCCAGCATTCCCAGCAGACTCTTCTGCATAGGGAAGTTTGGGAACCACTGCTTTAAGGTGATTGAAATACGTATGACATTGGCTTTACACTACCTGTGCAGCATCGAAACCCTTTAGGCCCTTCTTAATTATACTGGAGTCACCTGTCAGTTAAACACAGCTGGTGTGGTAGCTCATAATTAGTCTACTGGGCTCTATAACTCTGCTCCCACCTGTCAATTAAAGGAGTAAAAATGTAAAACTGTGTTCCCCTCCCTTTGACCATAACTGGACATTGTCGCGTCTCAGTAGCATCATTTTTTCCAAATTTAGAATTAAACACGAACATTTTTCGATTTAGAATTAAACACTTTAGAAACACTTTCTTCTCAGTTTACTTTATTAATTAAAGGCAGCTTGAACATTGTTTACAACAGCTTTTCATTTTTTTCAGGCTGAAGTTTCAATCTGTTCTTCTTCAAGGTCCCTTACCATCTCACCAGCCTACGGTTCCAGCCTTCCCCACAGAAATCTCTCTATTCTGGTTACACTGACCTGCTAACTGCATCCCAAGTACTTTTCCTGCATTTCTGCCTCTGTGACCTTACTAACATCTTTCTTCCCATCCAGTGAGCTCTTCTATTTAAACACCAAGCATTCTTCACCTATCACGACCCCCACCTAAAAAAAAAAAAAAAAGCCTTTCTACTGGTAGTTTCAATATCCTGACTAGATGTGAACTCTGCCTCTTAAACTCCTCCCAGGTGAATTGTTTCTATAAAGGCTCATTTAATTCTTATTTCGTATTTAGCGCCTCGACCATTTTCTCTTCAGGTGCCTTGCCTCCCAAAGTGCTGTCCGATAAATTCCCATTGATCTCACCGTCACCTGCTTGGCAAGCAGGATACACTTGTCATTGAAACAATAAGCAGTTGATTAATGGCCAGGCTGTCAGAGGAGAGCCCACTCCTCCACTGCATGAAGGTACTGCCCTCAGGTTCACAACCGCCCTGGATGTTTTCCTGGACATCCTACAAACAGTGCTAAGTGTCACTGATGACTTACTCACCAATGAGGGCAACGAGTCCCCCGAACAGGACAGAGGATAACATGGTGGTAAATCTTATCCTACAGCACCTGTTATGATTTGAAAGAAAAACCTGGTTAATTTTAAAACTTGAAAGTTCCTCAAATAGAACTTCTTTGATTTTTTAGAAGTTCAGAGTCATTCCTAATTCAATACCCTTTTTCCAGTTCCAAGACATTATTCTCATAGACTCCGTGTTATGGTTCAGTGGATCACTCTTTTTCCTAAGCATCAACTCCCAACTAAACTTATTTCCATTTCACATTGACATGAGTCTGTGAACATCTTAATTACATGTGACCCACACGCACACTCCCATCTCATCTCCAGGCTTAGTCACACCGTAATTTTGTCCCCGTTCTGGTATCTCCTTAGAAAACAAGAGAAACCACTGAGAGAAGAATTAGAGATTATGACGCAGGTTTGCTGTGCTCCATTTCTTTCTCTATCAACTCTACTCTTAGTTTTATTCAAAAGGCAGCTGACCCAAGAAGGCTGGCACTGACCTGGTGTACCTGGTTTAGTGCCAGCCATCTTGGGTCAGCAGAGAAAATCTCCCCTCTCTGTTTGCCGTCTTCTGTATTCAACAGCAACCTGCACGTCAATCTTTGACAAAGCGGTGGCTTTTGTCCTGTAACATAGGCTTAACAATTCCAGAATCCATTCATCAGATCGCTGAGCAACTGGCGCCAATCTGAGTGGACTTCAGTGTGGCTCAACCACCGTGAGGAACTTCTCAACACCAGCATGTAGACTCACCTGCCTCTTCCTACCTTCATTCCGTACCACTGATCACTGGAGGTGCTTTATATATGGTTTAAAGCCCTCTCTTTAAACCACTGACCTCATTAAACCTGATTATAATAGTCCTTTGGACTTAGGTGACCCTTTTAATATAAGGATTTCAAAGCTTTTATTAACCACTATTAATTAAATAATCTAAAGAACCCCCAGGTTGTACTGGAAACATATATTTGGTGGATTGTTTCTGGGTACCTAAAATTGTGCTAGGCTAGCAACGTCTAAATTTGAGAACAAGAAACAGATAATTAGCCTAAAAAAGATAACTAAACAGGAAATGCTAGCAACGCTCATTCCTGGATTGGTTGTTTACTGGAAATGCTCAGCCTCCTGCTCTTCGTTCTTCATTCCATCATCATACGATCCCCGCACCAATATATCACATAATCTCCATATGTGAACTTGGCCCCTTGCCCCAATTTTACCTCCAACAAAGAGATCCAAGAGTGGCTAGCTCTTGGGAGATCAATACAAAGTCAGGAAGTAGCCTCATTCCCAAACTCTGAGGAAGTGGGGAAACAGTATTTGGCCAGGGATGAAAGTTTCTTCGAGGATGGAGTGTCTTTCCTCATGCTATGTCCAAAGGAAGAGCCGAAGCACACTGTGCAGCCCAGGGACAGGAAATGCAAGGAACGTTCTTGAAATGGGCAGAGCACATTTCCCATCGGGGAGGAAGGAGAGGGACCTGGGTCCTTCCACAAGCTGAGACATTTCTGAGACGACACAGTCCTCCCACACATCCACCAAGTGAAGAGAGGTCTGAGGGAGGCTGAGCGGGGGAAATGAAGACCCTGAGTCAAACAGCTTTCCGGGCTCCTGGCAACAAGTCAACCATCTCTCGTAGGAGAACATACCCTCACGAAGCGGCTCTCTGAACTGCCTCTCTGCATTTCCTTCTGCCCTCCTGCCTTTCTCTCTGTAGAACAGATTGCCCTTTAATAAAGGGTTTTGCACGAGTCCAGCTGCTCCAAGGTAGCGCTCAGGAACACATGCGCTTTCACCGATGACAATGGCAACATCATATTGATGCTGTGCCCATGGCCCACCCCAGTCCAGGTGAATTGGGCCACTTGTATGGGGCTCCCAGGACAATGAGAAAGGGAGAAGAAAGACTGGAGGAAGAATTAATGGGGAAATACTAGGCAGGGGCTGAGCTGTCCCTAGGTGTCCCTAGAGGATAAAAGTAATAAAAGTAGATTGAAAGTACTGTCAGCCGAAACCGGTTTGGCTCAGTGGATAGAGTGTCGGCCTGCGGACTGAAAGGTCCTAGGTTCGATTCCGGTCAAGGGCATGTACCTGGGTTGTGGGCACATCCCCAGTGGGAGATGTGCAGGAGGCGGCTGATCGATGTTTCTCTCTCATCGATGTTTCTAGTTCTCTGTCTCTCTCCCTTCCTCTCTGTAAAAAATCAATAAAAAAATTTTAAAAAAAAAAGTACTGTCGAGTGTGAAGATACTGTATTCCTCTGCTGTTCTCAGGCAGTGGGGTTATCTGAACGTTCTTTTTTTTTTAAATATATTTTATTGATTTTTTTAGAGAGAGGAAGGGAGAGGGATAGAGAGTTAGAAACATCGATGAGAGAGAAACATCGATCAGCTGCCTCCTGCATACCCCCTACTGGGGATATGTCCGCAACCCAGGTACATGCCCTTGACCGGAATCGAACCTGGGACCTTTCAGTCCGCAGGCCAATGCTCTATCCACTGAGCCAAACCGGTTATGGCTGAACGTTCTTTTGGTATAAAAGTCTTACCTGTCCAGGCCCTCTGCCACTTAAATAATTGAATAATTGTTTTCAAACTGATGTAGATAATTAAGCTTTGCCCAAATTGTGAGAATACACACACTCCTATGGACATTATATTATTTAATCCTCCAACAAGCCGTTGAGGTAGCCATTATCCCTTATTTTAGAGACGAGGAAATGGAGACTCAGAGAAGTTCAGTAACTTGCCAAAGATGGCACTATCAGGACATGGCCAATCCGGACTTGAACCCAGGTCCGTAAGATCCCCCAATCCATGCCCCTTCGCTATATCCAATAGAGCAGCAATTTGGACCAATGACTGCAGAGTAATGATTGCAACAGGCTCAAATCCATCCATTTTCACACAAAGCATTGACTACTGTCTGAATAATTTCAGTCACACGTACTTCCCAGTCATTCCAGGATTTGTAGGTGCTGTTGTGATTTTTAAACACAAATGAATGTGAGCCAACTGAGCCCACAGTGGCTTTTTGTCCCTTTATATCTTTTCCACCAATAATAATGGTAGCTCTCATGCATTGACGGGTACAGTCGGCCTGGTGGGACAGTGGCAGTAGCCTGCGTCTGAACCCTGGTGTGTTGCACTCTAAAGCCTAACTCTCACCTACAATCTACTGACCCAGTGGATGGCTAAGTGTGGGCACTATCACATCCGCATCTCAGAAATTTGTTTACATCTATAAGGCATTTACTGAATAATTCTGTCTCCCCCCAGGAATACCAAGAGTGACTATGCATGTGAGTTTATTGATGTTGCCAGGAGGGGCTTGAGGGGACCTTGTCACCTGCTATAATCTCCATCAGTCCCTCAAGTTCCCCAAATAAAAATACAGTCCACATGCAAGAGATATGCTTGCTGTCCACATGAAACTCTATGACCAGTCCTCTGTGCCTCCTGCCCCCTCCCATCAACTGTCTGCCTCTAAGTCTTTTTGATATAGCAATTGTCTGGTAGCCTCTGGTGAGGCATAATCCTTTTGTGATTCCTGGCCTTCTTGGTGAGGACCCCATCATCCCTGACAACTAAAGAGCCTCAGCAAGAGACCTTCAGCCAAGATGTATGCAGCTTCCACAAACACAACGTGTCTGGGTCAGTCTCACCAAAACAGGTGTGGCAGGAAGAACCTGGCCTGGAAGTCTGGAGATCCAGCGTGCAGTCTCAGCTCTGCCACCGCCCAGCTGAGGGACCCCGGGCAGGTCACCAGGCTGGGCCTCACTTCTCCATCCGTAGAATTAAAAAGCTGGAGAGAGCAGACCACTTCTAAGGTCTCCTCTGGCTCCAACAATCTACTGAGGAGTCAAGTGTGTCCTGGGCCCAGACGAGGGAATAAATATTGGAAGTGGAACAGAGGGGCTTGAGTACAGATTGAGTCTGCATTACAGTTTTTACTGTTTTTTTTTCATGGAAACTCAGATTGCATTTTACTTCTCATCAAAATCACAAATGCTGTGCAAGTCATCCTGTAAATTTCCCTATGATTTCCCTCTCTTGCAGGTGGCAAATAGTAGAAGACCTGGCATTTAAGTTGGAGACTTTGGTTATCAATCATTTTAATACTGTCAACAACAATAAGAAAGAGGTGTTGTTTGCCCGGCCCGTGTGGCTTGGTGGTTGAGCCTTGACCTATGAACCAGGAGGTCATGGTTTGATTCCCCGTCAGGGCACATACCCAGGCTGCGGACATGATCCCCAGTGTGGGGCGTGCAGGAGGCAGCCAATCAATAATTCTCTCATCATTGATGTTTCTATCTCTCTCCCTCTCCCTTCCTCTCTGAAACCAGTAAAACTATTTATTTTTTTTAAAGGAAGAGTTGTTGTTTGCTTGCTTGTTAGTCTCAGACATAGTTACAGGCTGGGTGAGTCATGGGAGATATGAGCACTGCCAATAAAAATGTTTAACTTGGCATGTGTCAAGGGTAGCCTCAAAATTTCCCCAAATAATGTAAATGGCTGGAAAATATAATAAATTGCAAATCCAGATTCCTTTTACATCATAATTGTCAGGAGACTCTCAGATCCAGGTTCTGGTTTCTGTTCTCATAGTTTGGGCTGAGCGTGGTCACACAGTCTAGGGGAGTCATTATTGTGCGCACTGCCTGTCACCGAACATCTCAGTGACAGACAGTTCATTTAATCTCTCTGAGCCTTGGTTTGCCTCATCTGTAAGACGGGCATGATTATGATGCCCGTGACTTTGTTTTGACGATAAAGATAAATTATATGTGTAAAGGCGTATTATAAACTGCAAAGCCTCATACAGATGCCAGTTATTACTATAATGGGGTTGCACTTGGGTCCTGATGGCTTAGAGTCTTGCTGATTTATCTGCTTGTTTACTTATCCATGGGGCTCCAGGAAAAACAGTGAAGAGTTGACTGATAGGACAGGAAGTAATAAGTGAAGGCTCACTCCAGGCGGAACGAGTGTGGCAGGACGAGAAGGGCTGTTGCTGGGACTCTGCAGCCTGCCTGGTGGGGAGAGAAAAGGGGCAACAACAGAAATAGCCACACGCAACCCAAGCATCTCCTCACCACTTAGAAACCCAGAGAGTTAGGGAGCTGCTGAAGAATACATGGCCAGGCACTTTGGTAACAATGGCTAAGGGGAGGCAAAAGGGGAGCCCTCGCCCTAGCTGGTTTGGCTCGGTGGATAGAGTGTCGGCCTGAGAACTGAAAGGTCCCAGGTTTTATTCCGGTCAAGGGCACATGCCAGGGTTGCTGGCTTGGTCCCCAGTAAGGGGCGTGCAGGAGGCAGCTGATCCATGATTCTCTCTCATCATTGATCTCTCTCTCTCTCTCTCTCTCTCTCTCTCTCTCTCTCTCTCTCCCTCTCCCTTCCTCTCTGAAATCAATAAAAATATTTTTTTAAAACAAAAAAGCGGGGGGAAAGCCCTTCCACAAAATTTCACTAGAAAGTTTATTTCACCTCAAGATATTCCAATGCCTGGCTTGAACTGCTGAGTGCTTGTCTCATCTTGGGTTTAGTCTATTATCTGGTGGGCGAATGCCAGAGCCTGCTGATGACTCCTCATACAGTGACGACACTGGTCTTCCAGTGTCAAATATTTAACCAACATGTCAGAAAAAGAAGGTATACAAATGGTGGGAAAGCTCATGAAAAGGTGCTGAGCATAATTAGACATAAGGGAAATACAAATTAAAACCACAATGACATAGCACATCACACTCTCTAAGAAGGCTAAAATCAAAGCCTGGCTATATCAGATGTTGGTGAGAATATGAAGCAAATGGAACTTTCACATGTTCCTGGTTGCACTGTGAAATGGTATCATTGCTTTGGAGAACTGTTTAGCAGTTTCTTATCAAAGTAAACATGCAGCTATCCTGTGACCTAAAAATTCTATTCCTGGGTATTTATCCAAGAGAAATGGGAAAAAAAAGTATTTCCCAAAATACTTGCACAAGAATGTTTATAGTAACTCAATTTATTCATAATGCCTGATATTGAAACACTCCAAACACTCATCAGCAGAGGAATGTGATAACAATTGTGGTATCCTATCTAATAAAAGAGATACATGGTAATTAGCTGTACCTCTGCTACCCTTCCAATTGGCTAATCAGGGCGATATGCAAATTAACTGCCAGCCAAGATGGCGGCCGGAAGCCAGGCAGCTTGAAGCGAACGTGAGACTTGCTTGTTGCTTCAGTGACGGAGGACTCCAACCTTCCCCACCTGCCGCTGCCGGCCTCTGAGCTTGCAGTTTGAAACATTGTTACAAATATAGAAGCTAAACAAAACACCAGAAACCTGCTCTCAGCCAGCCGGGATCTCAGAGCTGGAGTTGAAACAGTGTTTCAATTATAGAACCCAAACAAATCAGATACCTGCTTTTAGCAGCCGAGGCCTCAGAGCTGGAGCCAAGCCTCAGAGCTAAAGCTGGCCCAGAATAAGTTTAAAAAAAGAAAAAAAGGAGCAGTTGGGAGCTTCAGTCACCTGCCAGCCTGAAAACAGCCCTCAGCCCCTCACCCAGACTGGCCAGGCACCCCAGTGGGGACCCCCACCCTGAAGGGGGTGTGACCAGCTGCAAACAGCCATCAGCCCCTCACCCAGGCTGGCCAGGCACCCCAGTGGGGACCCCCACCCTGATCCAGGACACCCTTCAGGGCAAACCAGCCAGCCCCCACCAGTGCACCAGGCCTCTAACCTATATAGTAAAAGGGTAATATGCCTCCCAGGACCTGGATCAGCGGAGACACGAGGCCTCCCGGCACCGGGATCAGCATGACTGGGGGCAGCACCCCAACCCCCTGATCACCCTGCGGCTCTGTGTGTGACAGGGGGCGGGGCCACAACCTCCCTATCCTCCCTGCTCTGTTCGTGACAGGGGAAGGCGCCCCAACTCCCCAATAAGCCCTGCTCTGAGCACAACCAGGGGCTGCACCTAGGGATTGGGCCTGCCCTCTGCCACCCGGGAGCAGGCCTAAGCCAGCAGGTCGTTATCTCCCGAGGGGTCCCAGACTGCGAGAGGGCACAGGCCAGGCTGAGGGACCACCTCTCCCCCAAGTGCACAAATTTTTGTGCACTGGGCCTCTAGTATATATATATAAAAGCCTAAGCAACTGAACGACAAGTTGACAGGTCACTATGATGCGCACTGACCCCCAGGGGGCAGACACTCAACGCGGAGCTGCTCCCTGGTGATGAGTGTGCTCCCGCAATGGGAGTGCCGCTCAGCTGACTGACCCATCCCTGCAGCCCAGTCCACCAGCCTGGCAGCAGCCACTCACTCCCTCAGTGGTCCTGCAGGTCCAATCTCTGGAGAACAGGCCAGGCACCAATGGACTGGCACTGCCAGCACGATCCTGACAGCACTGCTGGCCTCCTGGAAGTCGGCCTCAGCACTGCGGCCGCTTCCCTCTTTAGACACTCTACAAGGAAGAAATGATATAAAAGCAGCCATCAGGCACCCTACAACCTGCACAAACATCAGTGGGATGGATCCAGATCCCCTGCTGGCAAGGGTGTCCCACCACCTGCCCGGAGGGCCAATCGCATCCCAGCCACCCCCCTTGGGATGGGCACCAGACGCACGGCTCACACTGGTGAGCACCATTGCAGTGGTGGGATCCCACAGCAGGCACAGCAAGGCCAGGATAAGCGGGAGCAGCAGGCATCATTGGACTGTGGGTTTCAAGATCCCTGAAGGCCACCCTGAGGGACTCCACCTGTGCATGAATTCCTGCACCAGGACTCTAGGAAAGAAGAAAGAAAGAAAGAAAGAAAGAAAGAAAGAAAGAAAGAAAGAAAGAAAGGAGAGAAAGAAAGAGCAGAAGCACTTCAAAAGAAAAATAAAGAGTAGGTTTCATCAAAAACAACTATTAGCAGAGACTAAATACATTTAAATTAACTTAATTTTCAAAATTTAAGGAAAAGCCCCAGCCAGATAGAGCTCAATGGATAGAGTATTGGCCCTCAGACTGAAGGGACCTGGGTTCGATTCCAGTCAAGGACATGTACCTGGGTCGCAGGCTCCATCCCGGCCCCGGTCAGGGCACGTGTAGGAGGCAACCAATCGATGTGTCTCTCTCACATCAATGTTTCTCTCTGTCTCTCCCTCTCCCTTCCATTCTGTCTAAAAATTAATGGAAAACATACCCTCCAGTGAGGATTAACAAAGAAATTATTATTTCTATGAGAAGCAGATGCCACAGCATCAGGGACATGGGCACTTCCTTCCTAGAGGTTTATATTTCTAAGGGATGGCTGCCTGATCTTTGGGGGGAAACACATTTCCGGGTTGAAAAGCTGACAAAGGCTAACTCGGGAGGAGGTTTGTAAAATGTCTATTACATCAATTAGCACATTAAAATGTATATAGAGTGTATCCCTTCAGGCATCTGTGCTTCACTCGGTGGGGCCATCCTTCCCAGTGCAAACTGCACAATGTTTAGCATCCTTTGCCCCAACACAAAATATCAGTGATGGCCAACTCACCCCCAGCATGTGGCAACAAAAGAAAGAGAGTGAGGCGGGAGGGAGAGGGGAGAGAAGAAAACTGTCCTCGCAGGTTTTCAAATACCTCCTGGAAGGGATAATGCCCAGCTCAGGTGGCCAGCTCACCTGGACTCGTTCAGAAAGTTCCCCTTTAACTTTCCTGATTTTAGCCTTGAAAGTCCCATGTTCCAGAAAACCCATCAACTCCAGGCAAACCAGCACTGTTGGCCATCCTAACCTCCCACCACACACATGCGTGTGCACTCACACACACTCATCATCATCAAATTATGTGCATGTGGCACTGGATTTGGACTCAGTTCGGTCCTTCACCAGCTCTGGGACTCAGCAAGTGTCTTTACAGCTTTGGTTGGGAGCTCTTTTGTCTGTTTCATGGAATCGTGCACCTAGGCTGGTGTGACAACTCAGCACCAAATCAACCTCCTCTGGGAACTCAGGCCTCAGTACCCAGGCAATTTTCATTTCTCTCCTCTCAAATTAGCTTATTGTGCCCACGTGTTACTATATCCGGATCCCGTTGTGAGCAAGGAGGTGCCTTTGTGGTTCCTCACGCCCTGGCTGGTAGGTAGGAGGTGCTTGGCAAGGATTGGTTAATAGCTGTTTAATGAATCCCCTAACTCGCTTGTGCCTCCATCAGAGCTGCCACTGTGACGACACAGCACTCCTTGTTGGCCTTCCTGGACTGAGTGTTTTCTCAGGATGACCGTCACCACGGACACAAGTGACCCCCACTTACTGGTGGACATGTTCCCAGTGGGAGCTGCGTGAGCCTGCTCCAGGGGTGTGATTTCAGGACTTTATTCACCCAAGTGTTCCCACCGGGGGCTCCTAACCAGTGCTCAGTCTCTTTCCCTTGTGCCAGGGAAACGTGCTCATGAGGTCTTCTCGGTCATTTCTCCTCGGTGGGAACCCTGCCGCTGGATTCAGCCTTGAGAGGGTCTTGGAAGGCAGAGGGTGGGGAGACCAAGAAGGAAGTGGCCCTGGAGAAGGTCAAGGGCACCAGTGGTCATAATCAGGTTCCCTGGGCGCCTGACACAGAAGGTGACCTCCTCACACTGCCTCCTGGTACACACCCTGAGTCTGTACCCTGTGCACAGGTGTAGTTGGCTGTTGTCCCCAACTAAACTTTATGACTCAGCCGTTCCTGAGGGCAGAGACTCTGATATAGTGCTGAACACAGACTGGTTGCTTCAAAAAAATTCTGCTTAAAAGGATAATTGTTCCCGAAGGACACTCTGCAGTGATACCGTACAGTTGATCGAATGGGACATTAATTACTTTTATAGAATACACCCCCCAGAATTAAATAATTTACCAACGGAGACATGGTCAGTGTCCCTCAGGCAGCTTCAACTGTGAACCACTGTGAGTGCCCCAAGCAAGGGAATCGGTGCGCTGAGTTGGGGGATGTTGGGGGTTGAAGGTTCTGTGGTCCAGGAAAGGAAAGGAGGTGAACTTAGATGGCAGAGAGACTGACGTAGGGTTAAACTAATGCTGCAAAGTTACCAAGTGCCTCTCCTGAAACTGCTCTACCCAGCAGACCCTTTACCTCATCAAATTTTTCAACTAAGTTTGAAACTATTATTTTTATCAGAAATCAATGACAGAGTTGCCAGGTAAAATATCATATGCCCAAATGTGTTCCAAATATTGCATAGGACTTATGCCTTAAAGAATTGGTCATTATTGCCCTCACTCAGTTGGTTGGACAAAGTCCTGTACATCAAAAGATTGCAGATTTGATCATACCAGAGGCAACCGATGGATGTTTCTCTCTCTCTCTGTCTCTCTCTGTCTCTCTCTCTCTCTCCATTCTGCTTTTTCTGACATTAATTAAGAGAAAACATATCCTTCCACGAGAATTTTAAAAAACATGGTAATTATTTATCTTGAATTCAAATGTAACTGAGCTATCTGTATGGTCTTTTTATTGAGTTTTAGAGAGAGAATCGTTGATCAGTTGCTTCCTGTACACGCCCTGACCGGGGACTGAACTGACAACTTAGGTATGTGCCCTGATTGGGAATCGAACCCACAACCTTTTGGTGCATGCAATGACACTCCAACCAACTGAGCCACCAGCCGGGGCAGCTGTCTGTGTTTTCATTTGCCAAATCTGGCCATGCTAGTCAATGAGGTGTAGGATTCATTTCATGGAAATCCAAGAATTCCAGCTTACCTCCATGGAAATACCTTTAAAGAGACACAACCCTTAACTTACACATACACACATCAGACCGCAAGATGCAGAGAATCGCTCTTCCTTTAATGTATGTCATGTTATTTTGACAACCTTCAGGTCAAACTCAGATTCTCAGTTATAAGCGCATTGGTTCATTTTATCTGTGGAACAGATGAGGCCTCCTGCATGAAAATGACCTTGGGGTTGATCTGAAGTGTTAGAAGCCGTGTCTCTTGAAGTATTTGGCTCGTGCAAGGACATCATTGCAGAAGTCACAGCCCAGGTCCTGGCTGCTTCTGACATAGCTGGGCCCTCCGACGTAGGCACAGAGCCCCCCTGCAAGGGCGAGACAGGTTAATGCTGACCCCACAGCCCTCAATGCTTCAGGGTGCTCAGCAGTCAACTTAGATTCCCTTTCCTCGTGCTCACCAGGAAGCAGTGAGGTCCGGGGGAATCTGGCACCTGTATTACCTTGGTCCCTATTGTTCCCTGCCGTAAAGCGCCGACCCTGGGTTCCCCCTACCTCTCAGGCACTGGTCGGGGCTCCAGGTCGGGAACCTCCTCTGGATTTCTTTGATTCTAACAGTCAGGACCTCAGTCATCTGGGACAGCTGCGACTCGCTGATCCAGGTAGTGGGGGCATAGTGGCCAGTGTCCTAGAGGGGGGCGGGCAGAGGAGAAGCCAGGTGAGCGGGGAGGCGGGTGATGTGGCTTCCTACTGTCAGTGCCTTCTCATGTCCCTTCCCTTTCTCTCCTCCTCCTGCGGAAGAACGAAGGCCACTTCCCGTCTCGCTGGGGACAAGCAGTAAAGTGACAAGATTCGGACAAAGGAAGGAAGGAGCAGAGAGGCACCCGCTGCCTTGGCGAGAGGCAGGCTGGAAGCCACGGCTGACAGGGAGGGGCGGTTCCTGCCTGATGCCCTCCTTCAACGCCGCAACCACAAACCCTCCGACAGCTCAGAAAGGGTTTCCTATCGGGACTTGTAATTATCCTTCCAGACAATCCGAAGGTCTAACGGTAGCACTAACTTTTGTCCCACACCCCTGGTTACCATTCCATATATGTATCTGACTCAGGGAAATTCTTTCTTCATCTTTAAAGGAGATGGACTCATCCTTTTCCCAAGAACAAGGTTTTACAAAGGAGGCAGAGCAGGGCGGCTGGGACGATGCGGCCCTCAACCACCCAGGCTGTCCTTGGTCCCAAGCTGCGTTTTCGGCTGCCCTATGACTTTACAGCAATGACAACCTTCTCATAAACTCCCTTTCTCATAGGCCCAAATTCATCAGATTATTGGATACTTTTAAATTGTATGGTGTCATACAAAGTACTAATGGGAAGCCAATTTAAAGTTCATTGAGGAATACTTTTTCCTAAAAGTTTAAGCAATGACTGCACTACTGACAGGTTTCTCAACAACTATCACAATGTGACATGTAATAGAAAAGACTGTGGTCCCATCATCTTCCCTGCCATCACCCATTCTCCCCGCACAGTTAATTCCACAGCAGGTTAATTATGACCAGCGCCCTGAAGTCTATGAGGCAGATTCCTGCAAAAATAAAACTTGAGGCCCTGCCCGGGTCACTCAGTTGGTTAGAGTGTTGCACCGATACGTCAAGGTTGTGGGTTTGATTCCCTGTCAGAGCACATACAAGAATCAACCAATGACTGCATAAATAAGTGGAAGAACAAATCAATGTTTCTCGCTCTCTCCCGTTCTCTCTCTCGCTCTCGCTCTCTCTCTCTCTCTCTCTCAAAAAAATCAATAAGTAAAAAGTTGTTTTAAAAAGCATGTGACCTTCAGAACTAAGAACTGTGTGGAAAGACAAGGATAAAGGAATTTGAATTTGCTGAGAATCTACTTTTTCACATTATTTCATTGAATCTTCATAATGATGGTGAAGGTGGCATTTCCTAGGCGAGGAAACTGCGGCCCAGGGAGATTAAATGCTTTATCCAAAATCATGTGGTTACAAAATATCAGAGCAAGGATTCGATCTATGGTATTTCTCTTGCAGAGCCTCACCAGAAACCCAGAATAGGGTAACAACGATGACACCCTGGACACGGCCTAACTTACTTGGAAAAGGAATCGTGGCTCAAAATGAAGCAGAAATGGCGCTGCTCGTCCCTCTCAGACAGAGAGCCTGCGGGGCTGCCCCAGGAGTGCCATCTGCCCAACAATCCCAAGGCGCCCTTTTGGAGCTGTGCCATGCAGCACAGCGGCCACCTGGAGGGTTACCTGCACCACCCTGACTCCATCATCCACATTGCCCCCCTGGACCAGAAGGTTGCCGCCAGGATACCCCCTGGACACGACACCAGCGATCACTGCAGGATCCACACAGTACTTTTGGCCAACGGTGCGCATCATGGGTTGATATCTCAGGAGGTACGGCATATCGATCTCAGCCAGCCTCTCAGAAGCACGGACTCCTACAGCAAACACAGAAGGAAGGTGTGGTTTGGTGTGACTTATGCCGAAACGGGAGCTCAAAGGGAGAGAGAAAATACACGCCAAGTCTCTGGGCAGCAGCTGAGGACTGGGAAGCCCATGTTCGGGTCTGAGACCTCTGGTGGCCATTCCTGGAACTGAGATGAAGATTCTCCTTTGAGCCTGAGTTGGCATCCCCTGAGGCAGGGTCCTTTGTGGCCACCGGTGCCTCAGCTGGGGCAGCTCGCCTCCTCCCGGAGAATCTCATGGGCACAGGCCCCACTGGCCCCATCCTAAGCATCCAAACAGACTTGCCCGGTTAAATGCACGTCCATCAGCTACAAGAAGCACAAGATGTGAGAGAGGAATTCTCCCACACCTTCCAGCAGTCCTTGGAGAGCTTTCCTGACAGGCGTGCTCACGCGAGCCCACCTTTCCACCCTACAGTGACTCCCAGCAATCATGTGGGCTTAACCCTTTAGGAAATACCAAGAGTGCTGGGCAAAAGTGGAAAACCAAGCCCACTTCCCCAGGCAGCCCACCTAACCTTCTCAGCACTTCTGTGGTTTCAAAAGCACCCTCGTGCACATGACGGACCGGAGTTCGCAACAACACTGTAACGTAGGTACTATCACCCCCATTTCGGCAGAGGCTCGGGGGAGCTAAGGGACTTCAGAGCCAGCACTCAGCAACATCTTTGGACTCCATGTCCAGTGCTCTTTCCACCACTCCGTAGGGTGGGACTGTGGGAAACAGTGGGGACCAACAGGGTATGTTGAGAGGATCAAAACCTGTGAGGAATGCCTGGGGGCATCGGTGTGGGGCACCAGGGCAGGGGCAGAGTCCTGTTGGAGCCACCCTTGCCTGAAGGAATCACTTTCTGAGAGGAAGGAAGAGGAGGAGGGGGGCGAGGTGGACAATGAGGTTCTAGCTACCACAGTAGTTCAGGCCTCGGCGTCTTCCAATCCCACAAGAGGCCCCGGGCGTGTCGAGGGTGCGGATGTTTCCGTAGCATCCCCAGTTGCCACTTTCAGATGAGTCTACAAATTGAGAAAATGTCAACCTAAGACATTGAACTAGAGCAGTTCTGGTCGTCCTTCTGCCCGTGAATGCAGCGACATGAATAAACAGAGCTGTACTGAAATCTGTGACAACGAGAAGTTCACTCCGCAATGGAAACCCTCCTGCAATTTACAGTACAGTGACTAAGCAATCATCACAGAACCTCCTGGGTACTACATCCTCACCTCAGATCCTGCAGAGGAACTGCTGGCGCATGTCTCCTTGCAAAGCTCTGGGGTAGTCCAAAGCTGTTGAGTGGGTGTCTTGGGGTCAAATCAGAGATTGTGCATCCTGTAAGCTAGGTCCTATCTTCATCGGATGTGAACTCTCAGCACTTCTCCCTCCCATACCCCTAACTTGTTGGTCTGTGAGACACTATGTCTGCTCTGGAGAAACACGTATAAAGCCTGGGCCTCCCTGGGCTCTCAGCCCAGACCCCAAGCAAAGGGACTGCTGGTAAGTGTGACTTGGAGCTGGCTTCCCTGCTCTGGGCGCACAGTTGCGTGGATGCTTACGCCCGACCGCAGACGGGGAGGGTACGTGGTGAGGCTCGAGGCCTCGTCTCCACGTGGGGCTCCCTCCTTCCACTTCCCTCTCTCTCTCTCTTTGCCCTTTATTCTCGCTTTCTTTAACTACCACTCATTCCTGGCACTGAAGGGGAGGAGAAATTTTACACAAAGACCACTAAGGAGAAGGGTGTTCCCGAGAATTCACCACACACATGAGAAGGAAGGCACACGCGCCAGGTATAAGATACCTACAGGTGGCAAGAAATTGCCCCTTGAGATCATCATCCCACTGTTATAAGCCTGTAAGGACTTCTTATTAGATTACTCTTTTTGATGTGTTTTATTCTTTCATGAAAGTAGCTTGTATCGTTAAATCTTAATGAGTGCAGGTCTATTGCTTATGATCATATGTGTTCTGCATGTTTACTAAATGTAGTTTAAGGTTCTCTTCTAAGACCTTTATAGGGTTGAATCTGAGAATACTAGTATTTTGGAGTACATACTTCTACTCTTAAAATATTTGATGAATAATCTAAGAGAAATGAGAAAATGAAATGACATAGTCTTTCGTGAGTATACTCAAAACTAAATGAGTCAACATGCCCATTTTTATGTTTTAATAAGGACACCCTACTTTTGTAATTGGTGACAAATACCCTTCATAGTAGCTAGCTGTGTCATTCATTGCTCCCTGCTTCCTAGACGCTCCCTAACCACATCACATGTCCCTCCAAGATCCTTATACTGCATTCCCAAAATTCCTTATAGGAATTTAAAAATATGTGTTGAATAAATAGGTCAACAAATAAGTGAATGAATGTAAGTCTGACCCCATCTGAGAAATCTGTAGAATTTAGAGCCAGGAAAAGAAATTGCTTTTCTTGAGGAACTATGCTTCCTCCCTTTATTTCTCTAAAAGCATGTACTTTTCCCTTTTTGCCCAGCTACAAGGAAACAGGACCAAATCTGAAATGCAAGCATTGCAACTATGTCCGCCTCAATGGTTAGCTTAGTCACATCCCCTGGACCCCCTCAGTGCTAGTTTTCTACTGAGCTACATTTGTCTTATCGTTGTAAGCCGCCTCAACCCTCCCATGGAAATATATGCTCAATTAATTAATTCAACAAGTACTTCTGGTGGAAGGGTTTCTGTAGAGAAACGATGAGCAGTTACCAATGGCAACGCCATGCGACCGCCCCCGCCTTTGGGAGAAGCCCTCCTCCTGTCCCCTGTGGGCCCGAGAGAGACTGCTCCTCGGCCTGTTACTCCTCCGGGAGCTGGCGGACAGCTTAGGAAAAATAACATTTCCACTGCAGTTTCACGTATCCGAGTACCACTAGGACCCTGTGCGAATCCTTCCATCTCCAAGGTCATTTGGGAAAATGACACACACTCACCGATGAGGGCAAGGAGGCCCAGAAGCAGCCACAGCACAGACATACTGATGATCCGACGCCACAGGTCCTAAAGTGATTTTAAAATACAAATTAGCTCTAAGATGTGAAAATATCAATTAGCACCATAACAGCATGCAATGTTCCTATGGAAAGGTGTGGGGAAAGGAGAACAAGTTTCCCCAGGAACTAAGAAAATCAATAACTTGAATCATAATGAAAAAAAAGCAAAAGCAGGATGCTTCTCCACACATCCTCTCCATTGGCTTAAAATGACGAGACGCCTGCTCGGCCCACAGGGACCAGGATGCCTTGGCCTCAGCCGGATCATGGTGCCCTGACTCCCGACCCCGAACGGCACGTTTCCGACACTTGTGCCAGTCCCAGTAGTCTCATTATTATCAAAAGATAATGCGAAAAGGAGAGAACTTGCGTCCGTGTTTCTCTTCACTGGGTTCCTCCTTCAGGTGAGAGGAAAGGTCAGTCTCCCCTCGGTGTCTCAGAACGTATTCTTTGCCTCGGTTGTCGGAAGGCACTGTAAGGCATTGCCCACCGCTCTAAGCCCAGCCTGGGGGCTCAGACCCCCTTGAGCCATGGTGCCATTCCCACTCTGTAAAACTCCTGGACAGGAGCAAACTCGGCCGGGGGGGGGGAGTGGGTGGAGAGACAGGCTACTTCCAC
Source organism: Myotis nattereri (assembly GCF_964212035.1). Lineage (NCBI taxonomy): Eukaryota > Metazoa > Chordata > Mammalia > Chiroptera > Vespertilionidae > Myotis > Myotis nattereri. The sequence continues at coordinate 20,347,153 of NC_138085.1, forward strand.
CACAAGCTGAGTCCCCGTGAAGGCAGGTCCTGGGCAGGGGTCTGGGAGTGGACCCTGAAGTGCTCACTGCAGGGGAGACCTGACACTGGTCACCATTGAGCACTGGCCTCCCACTTGCTCTCATGCGCTTTCTCTTTCATCCCAACATTCCTCCAATCACCGTTCACATGTCCAAAGAGCCTGGTTCCCCCACCAGCTGCCAAACGAATACACCGACACCACGCAGCCTAGTTTCCTAGTTTGCCCTTGACCCTGGGGAGTGCTGGTGGAGCAGCCACCTGCCCCCACTTCCTTCCCCCCCCACCCCAGCTCCTCCCACCACAGGCGTTCCCATCGCCTCCCAGGCGGCTGAGCCTGGCTACCTGTCATTTGGAATCATTACTATCATTACAGGTCGGAGTGTGCATTTAAACGTGGCATTCGTCACTTTCATCACGCTTTTCTCGTCTCTTTTGTGTCAAGGTTGTTCTTATGGGTGGTTCCTTGCAAACACCCAGAGAGATTACGTCTCAAGACAAAGGAGAGACTGTGCGGTGGGTGTTGGACTCTTTGGTGGGGGGATCACTTCGTAAGTCCAACCACTACAGTGTCCACCCGAAAGTGCTATCACATTGGATGTCAACTATAATGGGAAATTTTTTAAAATTAAAAACCAAAACGATGAAGGAGTAGTAAGGACGACATCTGAGTGAAGGGCTCTTACACAGAGGGGTTGTGTGGCCCTCAGACGCGCCACGCGGTCTTCTTCCCTGCCGCGCTGAGATGCTCTGCCTGATTCCCTGGAGTTGAGCAGGGACTGTCATGCTGAGTCCCAACCCCAAGAGGATAGGGGACTGGAGTTTTGGCTGGGTCTGCAGGAACTCTCTGTTCAATCACCAACGGGAGTCATTTATTCAGCACCACTGAGCCCCCAGCTCTGACCGAGAGAGGACGCTCAGTCCCGGAGACAGAGCCACTTCCACGAGGAAAAGCTCAGAGAAAGTTCTTCTTTACAGAGACTCGCGCCACCCCCCCTCCCCGGCTTTACGGAAAGAGCCCTGAGAAAAAAGCACTGCTCGCATCCAGATGCTACACTCAGGGCATTTTGCTGCTTAGTTTCTAGGGGGAAAAACAAACGAAACAAAAAATAACAGCACTTCCTCTTGGAAACCCAAGTGGAAAAATGGGAAGAAAGTCCCTCATTCTCCAAGCCTAAGGAAATATCTGTTGAGAAACACTTGAATGAAAAGTTTGGGTCAGTGGTCGGCTCGGCAAACCGCAGCTCGGCGAACCGCGGCTCGCAAGCCACATGCAGCTCTTTGGCCCCTGGAGTGTGGCTCTTTCACAAAATACCGACTTCTGCGCATGGGCCACAAAGTTTCCATCGCACTGTACGTGCGCGCCCGCACATGGTATTTTGTGGAAGAGCCACACTCCAGGGGCCAAAGAGCCGCATGTGGCTCTCAAGCAGCGGTTTGCCGAACACGGGTCTAGGTAAATACACAATTACTTAAAAACACAGAGTTCCTTTCTGTCGTTTCTCCGATTACATCAGGAAAGAGCAAGATGCAACAATGGGCATGAACACCGCATGCTGATACCAGCAGCTCCATGACCCAGCTCCACAGGAGCGAGAAAGTACTCAGTGTTTAGAAGGGATTGCCAGGCATTGCTGGGCTGTCGCAGGGGGCGGGGGCGCGGCGGGCGTTACCTTATGACTAATCTGTCAATACCCCTGTGGCTCCCAGCACTGGAAACCACTGTGAAGATGCCTGGCCAAGACCGGGCAGGGCTCATGACACCCACCCAGCACATTGTCCACGTGACACCTATCCTCTCCCTTCTGGAGAGCAAACCAGTGACAAACAGCATGCCAGTGTCAACAGGCTGGAGCAGCAGGCCTGCTGGGCACCCTGGAGACTGACAGCCTGAGCCTCCCTCGGGGACAGTTCAGGGTCACTGCTCTCTCCACGGTGCCCTCTGCAACTCCCACGGCATCATTTAGGTGTGTCAGGCATAACGAGCTAGTTCTTCCTCCCTTAAACAGTTGTTTTGGGAAAAGTAGGAATAAAGCTCTTTGGTCTTTAGTTCCCCCACCATGAGCCCCTCATCTTGTTCCATGAATTCTCTCCGAGATCTTCGCCCTAAACCTGGATCCACAGTCATCTGGTCCGGAGGGTCCTCAGCAGCCTGCAGTGTGCATTGTGGTGACACCCTGCGGTGCTGGGAGATGGAGGTGCCTGAGCCCCACTGTGGCCCCACTGGGTCCTGGAGAGCTGAGAACTGCTGTGCCCGTCCGCCTCGGGCATGGTCTCCTGCTCCACATTGCATTGCCACCCAGGTGTGTGGCCACCTCGTCTGGTTGCTTGCTCACTGTGTGCTGATAGGCCTTTCCATCAATCACATCTCAGGCCCATACCCTTCTCTGTCCCACCCTTCCGCTCGCTCCTCACACACACAACACCCCGGCCCATTGCCTCACAGATAGCTAGGCCCCAACAGGCCTCACATTAGTGACAGTCATGCTGGTGGGGCTCAGTTGTTTGAGCGTCGTCCCATGTACCAAAGGGTCACCCGTTTGATTCCCAGTTAGGGCACATCCCCAGGTTGCAGGTTCATTCCAGCGGCGGAAGGTAACTAATCGATGTTTCTCTTTCACAATGATGTCTCTCTCCCTCTCTCTCTCTCTCTCCCCCCCCTTCTCTCTCTACAACTAATAAAAACATATTCTAAAATATTTTTTAAATCTTCATTAAAAATATTAATGACTCACAAATATAACATGTCTCTGCCACTAGGATCACATACCCTTGAGAAAAATCTAACATTTTAAAGTAAAATAGAGGCTCCTATTAAACACACTTTTTGCAGAGTTGCATGTTCGCATGGTCTGTGAAAATACGATTTACTGAATTTGGATTGTGGGCCCAGAAGAGCTCAGAGGTTCCATCGCTTCTCTTCACACCCTGTAGGCAAAGCCTCCCGGAGTGGAGCAAGACTGGAAGGGTGCCTCCCCCGAGAGGCCCCTGTGCCGCTTCCTCCCATCGGCAACTGCCAGGCTGAGCGCTCCTGGAAGGCTTCTCTCCGGGCGCCAGGACCGTCCCAGGAATATCCCCTTGTGAACAGAGGTCAAGTCCAAGAGGCCACGCCTCTCTGTTCCATCCAAGGCTCCTGGAGCCTGTCCTTCTTCTTACCCTGTCAAGCTTAAGCTGTTAGACATGTCGGCCGACCTCTGTTCCTTCCCAGCTTCCAGGAAAAAAAACAACAGGACTGTTACAGAACCGTCACTCCAGCTTTATGGGTTAACGCACCTTGGCAGGGGTGAGCCTGAGGGTGGAGGAGAGATGACCCACTGGCAAAATACAAACGCCTCATCCTTGGGCTTTGAATTAACAAAAAAGACACCCATGTGGCCAGTACAGCTGTGCTAAATGCACACGCATTTCTGTTCCCCCAGCCTTTGTTTGGCAGATGCTCACAAATCTGAAAGTACGTACTGACATTAAAACAAATCTAAATTTTTATAAGTATTGTAATGGACAGGAAAAAATTAAGCTATTGTACATAATCTTTTATAACTTGGGTTTTCCATGCAAGTTCCTTTAGTTTTATCTGACGTCTACTTTTCTTGTTTCCTCGGCAGCAAAGACACAATCATATCGATCGATCAACATAGACTGGACTTTCCGTCCTAGGTAAGCCTGAGCACAAATTGCAGACGGCTTCCCACTCACCTGTCTTCACTCCGCTCTCGTCCTCAGAGGCAGGCCGGCCACCAGCGCTTTATATGTAGTCTCTGTCCTGCTTCCTCTTTTAAGGGTTGACTTCAGCCTATTATGAAAAGATTTATGGCTAAGCCTAACAAATTACAGTAATGGTCATAGTAATTACAAACACTTTGAACTTATATAAGGTCTTCTATTCAAGAATGCCCTGGCGTTTTTGCAAACATTAACCAATTAGTTTCTTACCACGCCTCAGAGGGCAGATCCTAATTGTAGGTTCACTTTGTTACTTTCAGGACCAACAGTTTCTGGGAATGGAGTTAGGTAAGAAGAAAGGGAGGGAAAGAGGAAAGGAGGGAAGGAGGGAGGGAGGGAGGGGAGGAAGGGAGTGGGAGAGGGAGTGAGGGAGGGAGATGCAATATTGGAGTGTCAGAAACTCTTACTCTTGGTCTGTATTTCAGGCAAGTGGAGCCACACCTGAGGCTGGATGACGCTCTTTTATGTAACCCAGTCCCCACAGCTTGCTCTTAACTGTCTGCCTCAATAAATACTTCAGGAGGGTTTATATGAAGTTTCCAGGAAGGACCCTGCCCCCGAGGTCCCAGGGATGAGTTTCATCCCTAAGAGGGAGCCCCTGTATCACCACACCTTGTGAGCCCAACTCTACTGAACTACTGAACGGCTGGCTCATCCCTGGGGCTGAAGTGCCCTTAGGGACAGGGACTGTGTCTCATCGTCTTTATAGCCCCAGCACCTAGCACCCTGCCTGACACATACTGGGTACGCAATAACCCGTGAGATGAATGGCTAACTTCTTTATAATGTCTCCCCGCCCCCACCCAGGCACCGCTGGAATGGAATGTAAGGCTGAGCAGTGAACTTGCCTGTGCATGTATGACCGAGTCCCCAGAGTCTGGCATGATGTGGGGATTCAGGAAACATGTGTGGAATCAGTCAATGCACGAAGAATTTCTACAGCCTCGCCCAGTGGGATTCGGCTGTGTTTCCCAGCGCTGGGTCCAGGGTAGGGTTGGCCTCCTCTTGTTCCATGCTGCCCCCTAGATAATTCTATCCCAGCACCAATGACACTTGCTTTTGTCTTTTTTTTTTTTTTTTTTTTGTCCCTTTCCAGTCTGAAAACAACTTGAGAACAAGGACTGAGTCTTCTTTCCCCATTTCCCCTGACTGGCACCTAAGAGGTACTCGATAAGCATTTGTGGAATTAATTAATTAATAATTAATTAAAGGAAACATGACTTTCAGGAGGTCACTGACTGGACAGCGCATTCTCTGCCTGTGGCTGAGCCGCTGAGGCCACAGAGGCCACTGTGAGCAGATGCCCACCTGGAGACCCAGGGAGCCGGAACATGACATTTGGGCCCGGGTGTGAGAATGCTGGTCTCCTCTATTGTTGGCAGAGGTGGGATACAAAGTAGAGAAACGGTGTACCCCATTACAATCCTTATCCCCACCAAAAAGGAACACTTTCTCCTCATTTTTTTCACTAGGCCTAGCACACACCGGTGACAACTAGAAAGCATTGCCGTGGGAAGAAGCCTGGGGGTGCCCCAGCCCCGTCTGCAAATGTACCAGGTCACCAGGGTTGATCTAAACCCTGCACCGAGGCCCATGCCAGCATCCTGGAAGGTTCTCCCTGGTGGGCTGCCAGCACATGGCCTGGCAACAGCTCCACAGAAACAATGCCCAGCGAGGCCCTCTGGCTTTTCAGTCAGACCCCATAGGACAACCTTCATTCCAAAGACCTGGTGAAGGTCCAGCAGGGGATCTGGGGGAGGTGTTGGAAAGTCAGTGAGGCTAAACAGGAGCAGCTCCCGCTATTCCCTGCCGTGCCCCAGAGCCCCTACAGTTCTGACACCAAGTCCAGTGTGGTCGCGCCGAGCAATTCTGACACTATCTGCCTGGAGATAGCATCAGATGCCACAGGTCGAGGGCTCAGTCCCACAGGACTGCCCCCTCCTTCAGATGACAGTCCCAAGAGCGGATTGTCACTCGTGCTTCTGACCAACTAGCTGTAGATCTGAGATTCTGAAGACGCCCTCTGTGAGTTTGATTGATTTGCTAGAGTAACTCACAGAATTCAGAGAAACATTGCACTTACTAGGTTACTGGTTTACTAAAAAAGGACATAACTCAGAGAAACCAGATAGAAGAGATGCATTGAGGGCAAGGTCTGGGGAGGGCTGTTGGAGCTTCCAACACTCACTCATTCATTCATTCATTCATTCAAAAATGTCATAGAGAGCATATTCTGTGTCAGGTATGATGCTGGGGATGGATAATACAGTCCTGAACAGGACACCCATGGTCCCTACCTTGTAAAGCTTATATTTTAATGGAATGAGTTAGATTTCAGGTGCCTGTGATACACTGTAATCCCATAAGATTAGAATGGAGCTGAAAAATTCCTGTAACCTAGTGACATCGTAGCCGTCCCAACAGCATAGCACAATGCATTGCTCACGTGTCTGTGGTGATGCGGTGCAAACAAACCTGCCGCGCTGCTAGTCCTATAAAAGTCCAGCATGTGCAACTATGTTCAGTCCACAATACTTGATCCTGGTAATGAGTGACTGTTGCTGGCCTATGTATTGACTACACTTTCTATTGTTATCTTAGAGTGTATTCTTTCTACTTATAAAAAACAGTTTGCTGTAAAACATTTCGCCATATTTGGTGGCAGCAGCCTCATACATCTCATGTTTGCTGCATTTCTTGATCTCATCATTTTCACTTGTGCTTGATTTAATCCCATGCTGTCTTGTACAGCCCCTGCTTTACAGTCTTACTGCCCTTACAGCGGGCCATCTCACACAGTCCAGGTGTGTAGTAGGCCAGGCCATTTAGGTTGTGCGAGTGCTGTCTATGAGGTTTGCACAGCAATGACAAAATCACCCAATGACACATTCCTCAGAGCGTATCCCTGTCGTTTATTGGTGCATGGCCATAGAGGCAAAGGGAGGGGCGTTTAGTATTTATTTTTACAAGGGAAACTATGGAAACATCTCTGAACACAAACGGGAGGGATTTGGCAGAGGACGAGCTTGAAAATGCATCAAGGGAATAAGAAATGGAGCGAAGTCTCGACGATGACTGGGAGTGGTGTCCTGAGTTCCTGTGAAGGGTTGGTTGGCTTCCGATGGGGAAGGGAGGCAGAGAGACTGAGAGCGTGGACTTTGAAATCTCAGGTTCTGGGTGACTTGGGCAAGTTGATTTCTTTGAGCCTGTTTCCTTGGCTGGGGATCATGCTCTTACCCTACAGGGAGGTTTTAAGGATTAAATAAAATAATGCTTCTAAAAGACTCAGTGGTGCCCTAACCAGTTTGGCTCAGTGGATAGAGCGTCGGCCTGCAGACTCAAGGGTCCCAGGTTCAATTCTGGTCAAGGGCATGTACCTTGGTTGCGGGCACATACCCAGTAGGGAGTGTGCAGGAGGCAGCTGATCGATGTTTCTCTCTCATTGATGTTTCTAACTCTCTATCCCTCTCCCTTCCTCTCTGTAAAAAATTAATAAAATATATATTTTTTAAAAAATAAAATAAAAGACTCAGTGGTATGTCTACTATTCTTTTGGCCTTCCTCCTCCCAACTCCAGTCAGCTCTACCAACTCATTCTAATCCAGTGACAAACATATGGACCTAGTCGCACACTAAAGGAAATGGAGGGGGTGGAGGGGAGAGGGAGGAAGGACTGATATAAATTTATATTTGCAAAGCTTTTTTTCATCTCATAGCCTCCATATTACTCACCCAAGACTCTTCCACAAAGCACATGTGGAGCTTTTCAAGGTGCCAATTAAACACGTCCTGCTAACAAGGACACTGGCCACCCAGAAAGGAATGCCATCAGCACCACCCTCTTTCCAAGTGGAGAGGGGCCAAGATGCCATTATTCCACTATCATTTTTGACCATGTTACTAGGCCATGGGCAGTTTGGGCCACAAATGCCGAGAGGAAGGCAAAAGGAAAGAAATCAGGAAAAGGGAACTAAGAAAGAGCCAACCCCGTGTGCTCTGGACACCACTGACTTGCTGTATTTTATTGTGGAAACCACTGAATTCTTGCATATAGTCATGTGCCCCTTGATGTGCTATTTGATGAGAAATGCATCATTAGGCAATTTCGTTGTGCGAACATCGTAGAGTGCACTTACACACACCTCCATGGTCTAGACCCGTGGTCAGCAAACTGCGGCTCACGAGCCACATGCGGCTCTTTGGCCCCTTGAGTGTGGCTCTTCCACAAAATACCACGTGCGGGTGCGCACGTACAGTGCGATTGAAACTTCGTGGCCCATGCGCAGAAGTCGGTATTTTGTGGAAGAGCCACACTCAAGGGGCCAAAGAGCCATATGTGGCTCACTAGCCACGGTTTGCCCAGCCGCAGTTTGCCGACCACGGGTCTAGACTCCTGATCACCTAGGCCCGTGGTCGGCAAACTGCAGCTCGCGAGCCACATGTGGCTTTTTGGCCCCTTGAGTGTGGCTCTTCCTAAGCCTTAGGAGTACCCTGTTTAAGTTAATAACAATGTACATACCTATATAGTTTAAGTTTAAAACATTTGGCTCTCAAAAGAAATTTCAATCGTCGTACTGTTGATATTTGGCTCTGTTGTCTAATGAGTTTGCCGACCACTGGCCTCGGCTGTATGGGATAGCCTATTGCTCCTGGGCCACACATCTGCACAGCCTGTTACTGTACAAAACAACACCTGATTAAATCAAGCACAGGAGAAAATGATGCGATCAAGAGAGGGGTAAACATGAGGTGTATGTATGAGGCTGCCGCTAGTGCAGCAAGGCATACTGTCTTACAGAAGACATTTTTTATAAGTAGGAAATACACTCTAAAATAATGATAAAAATAATATTACAGTTAATACATAAACTGGCACAGTTGTTTATTATCAAATATTATGTATTGTACATAATTATATGTGCTATCCTTTCCTAGGACTAGCATCGCAGTAGGTTTGTTTATACCAGCATCACCACAAACACCTGAGTAATGCCTTGTGCTATGACATCACTAGGCAAGAGGGATTTTTCAGCTCCATTATAATCTTACTAGAGGCTTGGTGCATGAAATTCGTGCATGCAGAGGTGGGTGTCTCTCAGCCCGGCCTGCACCCTCTTGCAATCCGGGACCCCTGGAACTCCTAACTGCTCCCCTGCCTGCCTGCCTGATCACCCCTAACCACTCACCTGCCTGCCTGATCACCCCTAACCACTTGCCTGCCTGCCTGATCGCCCCTAATCACTCTGCCTGCCTGCCTGATCACCCCTAACCACTTTGCCTGCCTGCCTGATCACCCCTAACCACTCTGCCTGCCTGCCTGATCGCCCCTAATCACTCTGCCTGCCTGCCTGATCACCCCTAACCACTTTGCCTGCCTGCCTGATCACCCCTAACCACTCTGCCTGCCTGCCTGATCGCCCCTAATCACTCTGCCTGCCTGCCTGATCACCCCTAACCACTTTGCCTGCCTGCCTGATCACCCCTAACCACTTTGCCTGCCTGCCTGATCACCCCTAACCACTTGCCTGCCTGCCTGATTGCCCCTGACCACCTCTGCCTTGGCCCTCACTGCAGCTTCATCTGAAGGACATCCAGAATGACTTCTGGAAGGTTGTTGGGTGTCCAGTCTAATTAGCATATTACACTTTTATTATTATAGATGGGACCACCATCATATCCATGGTCCACTGTTGACCAAAATGTTGTTATGCGGCTCATGACTATATTTAGTTTTTCTTTTGGTGAAACAACATAAGAAAATATAACACAAAACGAACTTTTTCCTACTTGACTCACTGGAATGGGCTTGGTTTTTTTGAAGTAGGAGTGTTTGGAAATGGGGGGAGTGTGTTTTTCATTGTCTCAGTTCCAGGGTGTGCCACGGGTACGCAGTAGCCCCTGGAGAAGTGTTGCTGACTGCTCACAGGAGCATCAGCTGTGCCAGTCTTCCGAGTTCTGTGCTATTGCACACGTCAGAGGCCAGGAGTGCTCCTGGTGGCAATGTGTGAGGGTGACTGGATAGGGCAGATGCTGTTAACGTTTCCTGGGAAGCACCTTGGCAGCTCGTCTGCCCCTCCCTGAGACTGGTCCTAGCTCAGACTTGGGGTGCAGTGTCACAGTGTGTGCCCAGTGGATCCTGGGTGTGACTCCCTGCGTTTGGTGGGCAGGCTCAAGAGGGCTTTCCTGTTTCCATATCCTGGAAAGATCTTATTAGTGTTTTCCTGGGAGCAAAGGAAGAAACGGACCTCACCTGCTGTACCCCTATAGAACCTCTTGCATTTGAAGGGTCCCTACAGTCACATAAACCTTATCACTGCTCTTCACCACAGACTAGTATCAGCGGTTCTCAACCTGTGGGTCGCGACCCCTTTGACGGTCAAACAACCCTTTCACAGAGTCGCCTAAGACCATCCTGCATATCAGATATTTACATTACGATTCATAACAGTAGCAACATTACAGTTATGAAGTAGCAACGAAAATAATTTTGTGGTTGGGGGTCACAACATGAGGAACTGTATTTAAAGGGCCAGAAGGTTGAGAACCACTGGACTAGTTGAAACTCCTGGAACAATGAAATCTATGCAATTTCTTTATATACGAGTACTTTGGACACATAATTTATGGATTTTTTTTTTTCACATTGAGTGATGCCATCCTCAGAAATGAGCAGTCTACATGGAGTCACGCATTCTCATTGCGAAAGGCCACATCTCCCAGTTTCCACTGAGATCAAAGAAGGAAGGCTACAAAAACGGCGCCAGGTCTCTATATACTGCTGGTTGCTCCAAAGACAATTCACAGTGGTGCTGCTTTTCCTGTGAGGGGTTGATGGAAGAAGAGAAGTAGATGGATCACTGTTACAAGAAACTCTGGGTTCAAAGGAAGTTAACTTGTCTTAGTTGTCAAAGCCCAGTTCATTGAGAGGCTCTACCATGTTGGTTTTTTCTGAGAAAACATCCTCTATTTTGCATTCCTACTTTTATTGTTGGCTTGGCACATCCCTAAATTGTGAAACACTTTTGTGTGTTAAGAGCAATGATTTAATACCAACATACAGTCTTCTATTGGCTTCTATTGGCTTTCCTCTGATGCCTAATAAAATATACAAGAGAAAGACTGTTCAATTTTCATGAAGCTTAAATTACATGATCCTGACATTAATTTTGCCTGAAAGTTTTGGGGAGATCATCTGTGAATGAAGGTGGTTCTTTCATGTGTTTCTAATTTCTTCTAATTTACATAAAGAAAAAGAATGATTGGGCATTTGAATTATGAACCTAATATAGGTGCTTTTGTGTATTTTCCAATTATTTTCATATGATTCCCTTTCTCCAATAAGTGTGAAATAAAATATTGACACCTGTAACAAAAAAAATACAATACAAACGCCAAATAACAAATGCCTAGGCTAGCTAATAACAACCTTATTCCTTCCAAAATATTCCTCTCCATCCATTAAGTTTTACTTGTACCCACAATGTGCCAGCCACTGGGCTGTGCTAAGAATAAAAGGTTGAATAAGACATAGCCCCTGCCCTCAAGAAGCTCACTTCTGGGGAGTGAGAGGGTATTTGCTGACATTTTTCTAATTTCTGTTGGGCTGAGGGACTCCCTTGCTGGCTGCTCCAGAGCCAACACCAAACCTTCCACATACAGAGCATAAAACTCCATCAAACCCGTCAGCCAGCCAGTAACACGCTGATGAGGAAACTCTAAGTAAAGTCCTTTATTGTCCACAAGCATGGAAGCGTGAGACCAATACAATTGTCTTCTCCGGGAACTAATAAAACTCTCAGATGCTGTGACTCACACAGTTTGAGTGAAATATCCCAAGTGTGAGGATCTGCCCAGGGGATCGCCCAGCCCTACCTCACAGTTGTGGATCACTTCCCAGGGCACAAAGTATTTTCACCTGTGCTGTTGTCACACCCCTGTGACATAGAGGGAGAGCGTAATCATTCCCCATACTTTACAGATGAGGAAGCTGATGATCCTCAGTAATGAAACGACTTACCTAGGTGACCAAATCAGCAAGGGGGTCCATGGTCCACTCAGGTAGACTTTTTGCCTTCAATTTTATGTCCTGTAACTCCTCAGGGCTGATAGGGTTTCTTTCTCACACGTAGTGGGATTTCTGGGGAGCACCATGACATGGGAACCAGCATCAATCAAGGCCACAAAAGGTTATTTATTGTATGGAGAACAATGGTGCACGTGGTTGTGTAGAGGTGATGTCCAGGGGGTGGCTGGGATCCCAGGAGTATGATGTGCCCCTAAGGAGGCTGAGGAAGTTGCCATTGCCTGGGGTCAGGGAAGGGAGCAGCGTCCCAAGCTTGGGGAATGGAGAAGAGCGGGGGCCCTGTCAAGCCCTGTGGATGAGCCTGGAGCTCCGGGGGGCTGTTACTCGAACCAGATGGAGGGGGTGGGAGTGGGAGAGGACCCCAGGCCATGGAGACGCCCATGCCAGGTCCAGGGAAGTCCTCTGCTTGGAGATACTGCCTTGAGAAATAACTGCCTAATCTCTGTCAAAAGGAGCCTGCTCGGGGCTGGCTGGGGCTTCCCACCCGCTGGCTCCCAATGAACTTTCACTCGGGCCAAGATGCGCCAATTGCTGCATATCCCCAAAGTAAAAATGTATTATGGGATCCACTAGACGCATGGAAATGAGTGTGTAGTTATATTGTTCCGTTCTAAAATTTCTCTTTAGTGCTTTATATATTTTCGCTGAGACTTTCTATTTATTTGCTGAGACTATTTTTTCATGTGTTTCAAGTGTGCTTGTAATTTAGAAACCTTTGTCGGATGAATCTACCACCTCTGTCCTCTGGATATTAGCGTCTATTGGTGTCTCTTTTCATTCATTCGGAGGTCTCACCGGTCCTTGGTGTGATGAGTGGTTTTCGGGTGAAAGCTGGGCGTTTGCAGCATTACGTTATGACATTACGTTATGAGACCTTTGTCTTGGCCGGCTTCCTCTGGCACAGCTGCTACAGGGGGAGGGGCAAGGCCACGTGGTGACGGCGGGTGGGGATGAAAGTCTAGGCTCCCCACAGACACCCGTGGGGAGGGGCTGCAGACTTCTGCTGTATTGCAGGGGGCGGAGGGAGGACTGGTTCCCAAGCAGGCCTCCTCGGACATCTCTCTGCCTGGACAGGGAAGAATGCCCGGCGGCTGCCCCCCTGACACTGAGGTAGGGATGGCCTCATGACAGCGGGGTGGTGGTTAAAGTCCTGGTCCTCCACTAGACCTGCTCTGAATCACCTTTATCAGAAAGAGGGTGCCCATTCCTGCCAGGGGGTGGTGAAGTCCCTAGTGACACCATGCGAGGGCAGGACGCGCATTAGCCCCATTGGGATGCACATCCCAGGCCCCTCCCTGACACCACCCGTGGGGAGGCACTGGGGCACCTGCTACAGCCTGGCCCGGGGGGAAGTCCAGGCTCCCCACCCAGCCTAGGCTAGCCTCTCTCTGCTGGTGCGGGCGAGGCCCAATTTTTTCTAAGGGGTTTGGCTGGAGTCAAGCAGTAATTGTCTGTAGGTTGTCTGTCTTGCTCGTCTGCCCCTTCCTGATCCGTCGGTTAGACAGAGCCGGCTTTTGCTGCGGGTTTTGCCCGGGCCTGTAAGTGTTTCCAGGTTGCTGCCTTCTTCAGCTTCGAGCCTGGCATATGTGAAGCCAAACCCCCAAACCCCAAAGCCAGGGAACTCCCCGCGGCATCATTCTCCGGGCCCCGAGTAGGCGGCCTCGCTCTGGCTCCCTTTAAGTTTCTTAGGCTTTTTAAATACATGAGGTCCAAGGTGCTTGCTGTACTTGGGGAGAGTAGGGAGAAGAGTGTGTCCCCATCTTCCCGGCAGCCAAGTCCTCCATCCCCTCGCTGTTGAGAGAAGATTTTTTCACATCGAGATAATTTCCCAAAAGGAAATTGACGGCTGATTTTCTTACTTACAATTCTACTGCCAGGGCTCATGCACAAGGCTTGGATGGTGTCTGGTGACAGCCATGGCCCTGCCCGGCACTGTCGGTGTAAGTGTGTGAGGTCCAGCTCACCAGTCTCCTTGCCCAGCCCCCACACGCATGTGCCCCCTAGAGGTGATCCATGACCACGCAGCACAGTCCCCACGGGTGGTGTTTGTGTAAACACCCATCCCCCTTCTGCTCTCACGGACGGAGATCTGGGGAACCCTGGGTGCCCACGTGTTAAATGAAGATGGCAGTAAGCCATGAATGAGGTCCTGGAGAATGTCTGGGGGCAGGGCCCAGGCATCAGTGCTTTTTTGAAGCTCCCAGGTGTGGTAGGCAGAATAACAGCCTTGCAAAGAAGTCCCCGTCTTAATCCTGGAAACGGTGACCTGCTTTCTGCATGTCCAGGGTGTCCCCAAAAATGTATACATACTTTAACAGCTCAACTGATGTTTCTATCTTTTCAGATTTAACCCGTTAGAGTTAATAACACTATATAATAAAAGCCTAATATGCAAATCGACCAAACGGCAGAATGACCGGAGGAATGACCCATCGCTATGATGAGCACTGACCACCAGGGGGCAGAGGCTCAACGCAGGAGCTGCCCCCAGCCCACAGGCCAGCCAAGGCGGGTGCCAGTGGGGGCCCCTGATTGCCCCACTGGTCGCCCCGCAGAGGGAGGCGACCAGTGGTGGCAGGGGGCAGGGCCGGTGAGCGGGTGGTGCCAGGCTGGCCAAGGCGGGTGCCAGCAGGGGGGCCCCCCCACTTGCTCGCCGGTCACCCACAGATTGGCCCTGATAGCTGGCCAGGCCTAGGGACCCTATCCATGCACAAATTTTGTGCATCAGGCCTCTAGTGTATAAGTGTGAATACATCTGGGGGGACACCCCGTATGTTACAGAGCAGAAGGGAATTGGTCAGCAGGTGGAATTAAGGTTGCTAATCAACTGACCTTAAAATAGCCTGGGTCCTCCAGGTGGGCCCCATGAAATCACAAGGTCTTTACCTGTGGAAAGGGAGGCAAAAGAGCCACATCAGGGTGACACACTGTGCCTCCACCTGCCAGGGATGCTTTTGAAGATGGAGGAAGGGCCAGGAGCCAAGGAATGGGGCAGCCGCTAGAAGCCAGAAAAGGCGAGGAAATGGGTCCTCTAAGAGCCTCCAGGAGAACAGCAGCCTTCTGATCCATTGGCTTTAGCCCAGTGAGCCCGTGTCAGGCTCTGACCTACAGACCTGTAAGGTAATAACCCTTGGGTTGTTTGGGGCCACCAAGCTTGTGGTCATTTTTACAGCAGCAACAGGAACTGGTACACGCGACCAAGGTTAAGAACCAGTGCTGCCGAGTTTCTGTTGGCTCTCGGCCATCATTTGCCAAAATCTTGTCTCAGATCTTTTTAGGAGCATGGCTTTGCCTGAGAGGAAGGGGCTTGTCCCTGTTTGCAGCTCTTGTTACTTTTTACAGGCATACCTCTTTTCATTGCATGTCACTTCATCATGCTCCACGGAGGTGTTTTTCACAACTGAAGTCACGACCCACCGCCAGCAAACAGATTATGGCTTGCTTTATTGCAGTGGGCTAGGACCAAGCCAGCATATCTCCAAGGTATGCCTGTATTTCTAAGTTGTTTAAATTGAGGTGTAATTGGCATGTAACATTGTGTAAGTTTAAGGTGTACATGTTGACTTGATACATTCATATATTGCCATTTGATTATCACCTCAGTGTTAGCTAAAACCTCTATCACATTACTATTTCTCTTTTGTGGTGAGAACAATCAAGACCCAGGTTTTTGTTTGTTTGCTTGTTTTTAGGATATTTTTATTGATCTCAGAAAGGAAGGGAAAGAGAGATAGAAACATCAATGATGAGAGAGAATCATTGATCAGCTGCCTCCTGCACGCCCCGCACTGGGGATCGAGCCCGCAACCCGAGCATGTGCCCCTGACCGGAATTGAACCCGGTACCCCTCAGTCCGCAGGCCCAGGCTCTATCCACTGAGCCAATCAGGCTAGGGCAGTATCTAGTTTTTTAGTAATTCTTGAAGTAATACAGTTGTGCTGTCTATGATCACCATGCTGTGCATTAGATCTCCAGAACTTGTTAATCTTCTCATTGCAGGTTTGCGCCCTTTAACAACATTGCCCCAATTCCCCAGCCCCCAGCCCTTGGTAACCACCATTCTAGCCTCTGTTTCTAGAAGTTCAGATTTTTTAGAGTCCACCAATAAGGATAGCATACAGCATTAGTCTTTGTCTGACTTATCTCACTAAGCATAATGCCCTGGAGGTCCAGCCATCTTGTTGAAATGGCAGGACTTCCTTCTTTCTTGTGACTGAATAAAGTTCCATTGTGTGTGTGTGTGTGTGTGTGTGTGTGTGTGTGTGTGTGTGTACATGTATATCTTCTTTATCCATTCATCTGTTGACACACTCTTAGGCTGCTTCCACATCTTGGCTATTGTGAGCGATGCTGGAATAACATGGGAGCACAGATACCTTTTTCATAACCTCTCCTTCTTTTTTTACTTTATTTTTATTGTTGACACTATTACAGATGTCCCCATCCCCCCCTCCCCCATTGTCCACTGCCCCCAGCCCCCGCCCCCCTTCCTTCTGGCCAACACCACACTGTGGTCTCCATTTATATATATGTTTTTTGGCCAAACTCTTTACTTTCTTCCATCCAGTCCCCCCTCCCCACACCCCTCTGACAGCTGTCAGTCTGTTCCACGTATCTATGCTTCTGTTTCTATTTTGTTTGTCAGTGTATTTTGTTCATCACATTCCACATACTAGCGGGATCATATGGTATTTGTTGGTGGGAGTGGATGAGTGGATAAAAAAGCTGTGGTACATTTACACACTGATATCCTGTTTTATTTCCTTTGGATACACTCGTATACCCAGAAGTGGCATTACTGGATCTTATGGTAGTTTGTTTGTTTGTTTGTTTATTTTTCAGGAAACTTTCCATAGTGCCTGCACCAATTTACATTTCCACCAACGGTGCAGGAGTTTTCTCTTTTCTCCACATCCTTGACAGCACTATCATCTCTTCTCTTCTCAAGGAGAGCCATTCTAACGGGGACAAAGGGATGTCTCACTGTGGCTTCCATTTGCATTTCCCTGACAATTAATGATGTTAAGCTCCTTTTGTGCCGTTAGCCATCTGTATGGCTAATTTGGAAAAATGTCTATTCGGTTCCTTTGCCCGTTTTTTTGAAATCAACTTGTTTGGGTTGTGTTGCTGTTGTTGTTGAGTTGTATGAGTTCTTTATAATTGTGGACTTTAACCCCTTATCAAATATACGGTTTGCAAATATTTTTTTCCCCATTTCATAAGATGCCTTTTCATTTATTATTTATTTTGCTGTGCAGAAGCTTTTTAATTTGATGTGGTTCCACCTAATTTTTTTCTTTTGTTGCTTATACTTTTGGTGTCATATTCCAAAAAAAAAATCATTACAAAGACCAGTATCAAGGAGTTTCTTTCCTATGTTTTTTTCTAGAAGTTTTACTGTATCACATCTTATGTTTAGGCCCTTAATCCATTTTTAGTTTAATTTGGTGAGTGATGTAAGATAAGGGTCCAATTTTATTTTTCTGCATGTGGTTTTCCAGTTTTCCCACAGTTGTTGGTGAGACTATCCTTTCCCCATTAAATATTTTTGGTCTCTTGTCAAATATTAGTTAACTGTCTATGTGTGGGTTTATTTCTGGGCTCTCTATGAGTCTAGATTATATGTCTATTTTTAATATATATTTTTATTGATTTCAGAGAGGAAGGGAGAGGGAGAGAGAGAGATAGAAACATCAATGATGTGAGAGAGAGAGTCCTTGATCAACTGCCTCCTGCATGCCCCCCATTAAGGACTGAGCCCACAACTCAGTCATGTGCCCTGACTGGGAATTGAATCGTGACCCCCTGGTTCATAGGTTGATGCTCAACCACTGAGCAACACCAGCCAGGCCATGTGTCTATTTTTATGCCAGTAGCATACTGATTTAATTACTATAACTTTGTAGTATAGTTTGAAATAAGGCAGTGTGATGCCTCTGGCTTAGTTGATCTTTCTCAGAATTGCTTTGGCTATTCAGGGTCTTTTGTAGTTCCATACAACTTTTGTTATTGTCTTTTCTCTTCCTGTGAAATATGCCATTGGAATTTTGATAGAAATGGCACTAAATTTATGGATGGCTTTGGGTAGTAAAGACATTTTAACAATATTACTTCTTCTAATCCATGAACACAGGATATCTTTACATTTATTTCTGTCTTCTTTGGTTTCTTTTACCAAAGTCTTGTGATCTTCATTGTATAAATGTTTTACTTTCTTGGTTAAATTTATTCTTTTTTTTAAAATATATTTTATTGATTTTTTACAGAGAGGAAGGGAGAGAGATAGAGAGCTAGAAACATCGATGAGAGAGAAACATTGATCAGCTGCCTCCTGCACATCTCCTACTGGGGATGTGCCCACAACCAAGGTACATGCCCTTGACCGGAATCGAACCTGGGACCTTTCAGTCTGCAGGCCGACGCTCTATCCACTGAGCCAAACCGGTTTCGGCTATTCTTAACTATTATTGTTTTTTATGCTATTGCAAATGGGATTTTATTTATTTTTCAGATATTTCATTGTTAGTGTATAGAACATAACTGACTCTGTATGTTGATATTTTTATATTCAGCAATTTTACAGAAGTAATTGTATAGTTTCCACAGCTTGTTGCCTCTTTAGAACTTTCTGTATAATAGATTATATCATCTATGAATAATGACAATTACATTTATTACTTCCCAAATGGATACCTTTTATTATTTTGTCTTGCCTAATTGCTCTAGCTAGGGTTTCCAGGACTATCTATAATAATAAAAGCATAATATGCAAATTGACCGAATGGCTGAACAGCAGAACAACCATCCGGACGACCATGCTCTGACACCCACTGGCGCCAGGCCAGCCAAGGCGGGTGTGATGCAATTGGTCGGGGGCCCAGCCATCGCCCATGATCACCCCACAGAGGGAGGCCCAAGCCACTGGCCAGCGGGGCGATCAATCGAAGGGTTCCACCATCGCCCCAAAGTGGGAGGCCCAGGCTAGCTGGTTGGCAGTGCTACAGGAGGTAGCCTGGGCCTCCCTCTGCAGGGGTGATCCACTGTGGAGCCCTGGCCAGGTGGGCAGGGCCTACCCTTTGGGGCAATTGATTGCAGGGCTCCCGGACTGTGAGAGGGAGTTTTGTGCACCGGGCCTCTAGTGTTGAATAAAAATGGTGAGAGTAGGAACTTTTGTCCTGTTCCTGATATAGGAAAAGCTTCTCATTTTTCACCACTGAGTCCCATAGTCACTGTGGGCCTTTATTATGTTGAGGTACGTTCCTTCTATACACAATTTGTTGAGAGTTTTTTGTTTTTTTTTATATTTTATTGATTTTTTCCAGAGAGGAAGGAAGAGAGATAGAGAGTTAGAAACATCGATGAGAGAGAAACATCGATCAGCTGCCTCCTGCACATCCCCTACTGGGGATATGCCCACAACCCAGGTACATGCCCTTGACCGGAATCGAACCTGGGACCTTTCAATCCGCAGGCCGACGCTCTATCCACTGAGCCAAACCGGTTTTGGCAAGAGAGTTTTTATCTTAAAAGGATATTATATTTTGCCAAATGTGTTTGCTGCATTTATTGAGATGATTATGATTTTTAACTTTCATTGTAATAATATGGTGATTGATTTGCATTTGTTAAACCATCCTTGAATTGCAGGGGGAAATCCAACTTGGTCTTGATGTATAATCCTTTTAATGTGTTGCAGAATTTGATTTCTTAATATTTTGTTGAATTTTTGCATCTATACTTATCAGGGATATTAGTCTATCGTTTTGTGGGGTTTGTTTGTTTTGTTTTTTTTTGTGTGTGGGTATTTTTCTTTTTGTAGTGTTCTTACCTGGCTTTGGTGTCGGGGTAATGCTAGCCTCATAAAATGAGTCTAGAAGTGTTCTGTTCTCTAATTTTCTGGAAGAGTTTGAGATTGGCATTAATTCTTCTTTAAACAATTGGCAGAATTCACTAGTAAAGCCGTCTGATCCTAGGCTTTTCTGTGTTGGAAGGGTTTTGATTACTGACTCAATCTCCTTATTCATTATTGGTCTGTTTAGATTTTCTACTTCTTCTTGGTAGTTGTATGAACCTAGGAATTAATCCATTTCCTCTAGGTTACCCAATTTGTTGGCATATGTGTTCAGAACGGTCTCTTAGAATTATTTGTAATGTCTCCTCTTTAATTTCTAATTTTGTTTTTCTTTTTTTTTCTTAGTCTAGCTAACGGTTTGCCAAATTTATTTAAGAAAACAGCTCTTAGTTTTGTTGACCTTCTTTAATATTTTCTGGGTCTCTATTTCATTTGTTTCCCCTCTGATCTTTATTGTCTTCCTTTTACTAACTTTGGGCTTAGTTTTTGTTTGTTTGTTTTGCTAGTTCCTTGCAGTATGAGAAAATGTTCAAGTCATATGGCTAATTGTTTGGGGGCGGGGAGGAAGCAAGTTGCAGGATAGAATGTACCAAATTACCCCATTTTTATAAAAACAAATGTTAATGTATGCTTAGAAATCAAAAGTTGGTGGGGGGAAGTATGAGATCTTGAAAATATTAAAAGAAGTTATCACTGAAAAGTGAGATTAAAGGACATTTTTATTTGTCATGTTTCACATTTTTATGATGATTGACTTTTGTTTACCTTATAACTTTTCTAATCATAAAAATAATTAACAATATAATTAAAACTATAAAAGTAAAAACTGCCTATCAAGTCTTTTTCCACACCCTCACTTTCCCCTAGACATTTAGAATATAGTAACTGGGTCATACAAATTCAATCATGAACAATGTTACCATCAAATGTCTGTATTCAAAACCATCTTTTCTCAGACCAACCCTTGAGAGCGTTGTTAGCCCGATGAAATGTGTGTGGGTCATCTGTTATGAGCACATTCAGTGGAAAAGTCCATGTTAAGTTAGAGGTCATCCTGACCTTTGCAGGTGCCTCAGAGCCCATCAGCAAAAGCAGCTCCAGCCTGCCACTGCCAACCTAGGGAGTGGCTTCTCCTGTCCCTTCTAAAGGTTTGGTTTTTTTTTTAATATATTTTTATTGATTTCAGAGATGAAGGGAGAGGGAGAGAGAGATAGAAACATCAAGGATGAGAGAGAATCATTGTTTGGCTGCCTCCGGCACACCCCTTACTGGGGATTGAGCCTGCAACCTGAGCATGTGCCCTTGGCTAGAATTGAAACTGGAACGCTTCAGTCCGCAGAGCAATGCTCTATCCACTGAGCCGAATCAGCTAGGGCCCTTCCAAATGTTTTTAAAAGTTCTTTCTATCTCTTACTTTTTCCCTTGTCTCCTCTCAGCTCATTCCTAAAATTCCCTAATAATCACAGTGGTTACAACAACACAATATCGGTTTTCTGGTGTAATCCTTTTAAAATATAATCTATTTATTTATATTTAAATAAATTATAACCATGCCGAAACCGGTTTGGCTCAGTGGATAGAGCGTCGGCCTGCGGACTGAAGGGTCCCGGGTTCGATTCTGGTCAAGGGCGTGTACCTGGGTTGCGGGCATATCCCCGGTGGGAGATGTGCGGGAGGCAACTGATCGATGTTTCTCTCTCATGGATGTTTCTGGCTCTCTGTCTCTCTCCCTTCCTCTTTGTAAAAAATCAATAAAATATATTTTTTAAAAAATTAATAAATTATAACCATTGATTAGTTGCCCCCTACACTCCCCTGACTGGGGATTGAGCCCTCAACCAGGGCATGTGCCCTGACCTGAAATTGAACTGTGACCTCTTGGTTCATAGGTCGATGCACAACCACTGAGCAACACTGGCAGGGTATCCTTTTATAGTATATACTAGTAGCCCTGCACACAAATCTGTATGCCAGTAGCTTACCAGTAGCTCACTGCTGCACTCCAGTAGCTCTCTCCGCCCACTGCCCAGCCCTCCTGTAGCTCCCTCTGCCCCCCGGCCCCCCCTCATAGCTTGCTGCCCTGCCCCCTCCTGTAGCTCTCCACTGCCCACTTGTAGCTCGCTGCCCCACCCTCCTGCTGATCTGTGATCCAGTCGTTACATGGTCAGTCATTACACTTCACGGCATAACGACCATTTGCATATCACATCTTTATTATATAGGATATTTTTTCAATGATGATGAGTCATTAAATAAGCGTGATTTACTTTTGGACCCTTGAAAAACTTCATATAAATAAGTTCATAAGTTAATCAAAGTCCAGCATCAGACCATGGTTTTCCGTGTTGGGCTACGCCAATACGGTTTGTGCTGACTGCAATGGATCTGCTCTCGAGGATTGCCAGTGACCTTCACCTCTCCGCTTCGTAGTCTCCTTTCACTTCTTTGCAGCATTTAAAGCTGCCAATCAAATCTCTCTTTTCCAAATTTCCTCTCCTAGTTTTCAACTGTCTACATTCAAAAATAAATAAATAAAGGAAACAAAACAAAAAGAAGACATTGCACCTGTGTTTTCTTCTATCTATATTTATGGTTTCAGGTCTCATATTAAAGTGTTTAATCCATTTTGAGTTAATATTTGTGTAGGTATAAGATAGTGGTCCAGCTTCATTCTTTTGCATGTGGCTGTCTGGTTTTCCCAACATCATTCTTTTAAAATGTATTGTTTAATTGATTTGAGAAAGGAAGGGAAAGGGGGAGAGAGAGAGAAAAAAAAAACGTCAATGATGAGAGACAATCATTGACCGGCTGTTCCTGCACACCCCACGCCTGGGATGGAGCCTACAACCTGGGCATTTGCCCCAATTGGGAATTGAACTGTGACCTCCTGGTTCATAGGTCGATGTTCAACCACTGAGCCATGCTGGCCGGGCTCAACATCATTTATTGAACATACCGTCCTTTCTCCATTTTATGTTCTTGACTCCTTTTTCATAAATTAGTTTTCCATATACATATGTATGAGTTTATTTCTGGGCTCTCTATTCTTTTGCATTGGTCTTTGTGTCTATTTTTCTGCCAATACCATACACTTTTTATTACAATAGCTTTGCAATTTAGTTTAAAGTTGTGGAGTGTGATATGTCTGCCTTTGTTCTTTTTTCTCAGTATTGCTTTGATAATTTGAGATCTTTTGTGGTTTGACACAAATTTTATGTTTTGTTTTGTTCTAGTTCTGTGAAAAATTCCATTGGTATTTCTGAGGACAAAAAAAAAAAAAAAGGCCTTTTTTTTTTCTTTGCTATAGAATTCCACAATTTATGAGAAGCACCTGGTAATTAAACCCCAAGATTGTTAGCTCCTCTGATTCAAACAGCCCCTCTGTTCAAACTGCAAGACAAGTTACCCTCAAGGCTACATTCTTGCATACACCTCCTCTCTGCTGTTTTTACAACTCAGGGATTATTAGTAGAAAGTTCCCTCCCCCCTCCTCTTTAAACAAGCCTCTTCTGAAGTTCATAACTTTTACTCTAAACTAAGCATGTTTCAAAGGTTTGGGAAAAATACTGACAAGACACCTCCCTAGGACATCTGCCTGGGCTGACTCCTAAAAAAAGCAAACAAACCGTTTCAAAGACAACCCCCTGATGTCTGCTCAATTTCACCCCCAAAATCCCCCTCCCTTCCTTGTTACCTAGAAACAGTAGCTAAGGCTTTAAAAGGGGAGCTGCTTTTTGTTTCTTGCCCTTGTATTGATTAGCAATGCACTGCCCTTTCCCTTGGGGGGGAGGGGAGTAAAATAAACTTTGTATCTATCTCTTCTCTCAGTTGTGAATTCTTTCAGTATGACCAAAACCCTAACAATATTTTGATAAGGATTGCATTACATCTGTAGATTGCTTTAGGTATGTTGACATTGTAACAATGTTAAGTTTCTTATTTATGGGCATGGATATCTTTCCATTTATTCAATTTCTTTCAATAATATCTTATTTTTATTGAACAAGTCTTTTACCTGTTTGGTTCAAATTATTTCTAGGTATTTTACTCTTTTTGTTGTGATTGTAAATGAAATTTTCTTCATTTCTTTTTCCAATAGTTCATTGTTAGTGTAGATAATGCAACCTTTTTTTGTATATTGATTTTTGTACCCTACAACTTTACTGTGTTTGTTTATTATTTCTAATATGTGTTTTATTGGTGGGTCTTTATGGTTTTCTGCGTATAAAATCATGTCTTTTGCAAAAGTGACATTTCCAATGCTTTCTAATGTGTTCTTCACCTCACTTGAGTTCAGCTTTAGAATTTGCTTGGGTCATTTTTAGAGGTTTTTTTTTGGGGGGGGGGAGTTGTTTGTTAATCCTCACCTGAGGATATTTTTTCCACTGGTTTTTCAGAGAGAGTGGGAAGGAAAGAGAGGGAGTGAGAGAGAGAGAGAAACATCTATGTGAGAGAAACACATCAACTGGTTGCCTCCCACAGGCCCCCACTGGGGGGCAGGAGCGAACCCAAAACATGGGTATGTGCCTTTGATGAGGAATGACCCCGAGACCCTTTGGTTTGTGGGCCAAGGCTCTAACCACCAGCCAGGGCCCTTTTCAGAGTTTTTTTTTTTTTTAATAAATATTTTATTGATTTTTTTTTTTTTTTTTACAGAAAGGAAGGGAGAGGGATAGAGAGTTAGAAACATCAATCAGCTGCCTCCTGCACACCCCCCACCAGGGATGTGCCTGCAATAAAGGTACATGCCCTTGGCGGGAATTGAACCTGGGACTCTTCAGTCCGCAGGCCGACGCTCTGTCCACTGAGCCAAACCGGCCAGGGCCTTTTCCAGAGTTTTAATGTCTTTAGTAAAATACTCCTTCTGTTCATCAGCTTTATTCCTGAGGTCACTGAACTGCCTTTCTGAGCTTTCTTGTAGCTCACTGAGGTTTTCCTGACTCCGCATTTTAATTCTCTGTCAGTGAGATCACAGTCTTCCGCGACCTGAGGTGTGGTTTCCGGAGAGCTGTTTTCCTTCTGTGACGCTGTGCCAGCACGGCGTTCACTGTGCTTGATGAGCGGCTCCTCTGCCCCGGCCTTTGGAGAAGGGGACACTTTTCTTAGCTAAGCTTCTTTACTGTGATGAACAGGTGGAATGAGTAGCCAGATGCCTTTTTCTCTTCCAGCAGGTGGCGCCACAGCACAGGCTTTGGCTTGTCTTCACCTCTGCCTCTGGCCTCTGCCGCGGTGCCGCTGGTGCCCTCCGCGTCTCCACTTGTGCCCCCAGAGTCGCCGGTACCTGGCTGCGGCCAGTGTCGCTGTGGTTGTGGGCTTCGCTGTCCGTGTGGGCAGGGTGTCCGGAGACGGGGCTGGGGCGGAGCGGGGAGGGTGGGTGCAGAGCCCGGGTCACAGGCTCTTGGCTTTCTCTCCGGTTGTTGAATTAAAAGGCACCACCGCCTTGGGGGAGGGGGCTGGGGTCGCGGGTGCCACGGGACCCAGGGGACCTGGGACTTGGGCCGGGCGCTGCCCTGTCACTGCTTGGTGCCTTGTGGCCACAGGCGTGGGGCAGTGTCACCCCTGCTGCTCCGGGGACCTCCGGGGGTGCGGGTACAGCCACAGCCAACGGGGGCCAGAGTCGTGGGCACCTACTTCAATGCTGCCTTTTATTTTATTTATTATTATTTATATTTTTATTTTTTTGGTGGTTGTTCATCCTCACCCAAGAATATTTTTCCATGGATTTTTAGAGAGAGTGGAAGGGAGGGAGGGAGAAACCTCGATGTGAGAGAGACATCAATTGGTTGACTTCCGCAGGCGCTGGGACCGGGGCTGGGGATTGAGTCTGCAACCTGCCCTTGACCAGAATCGAACCTGGGACCCTTCAGTCTGCGGGCCAACGCTTTACCCACTGAGCCAAACCAGCTAGGGCTCGATGCTGCCTTTAAAAAATTTTTTCGGGGTAAGGGGACAAATTGGGGGTGCGGGCCAGGGTTGCCGTTTCGCAGGGACTGTGGGCTCAGCCACCACGGCTGGCCGGGCCACTGGCACCCTTAGCTGTTCCCGTTGCCCTCTCTGTGTGTCCTAATGCAGCCGCCTTCCCATGGACAGGCTGTGCCTCCGTCCGCGCCCTGGTGTGGGGAGATGCCGGTTGAGGGGGCACATGCAAGGAGCATCCCCGCTGTCATGCTGCTGACGGGCTTCGCCTCTGAACGGGTACGTTCCTCTGGGTGAGTCGCTGTAACCCTTTATCAAAAGTAATTTTAGTAACTAAGCTACTTGTATTTTTAAAGTTCCATTTGTTTTTCATTAATCAATAAGCAAGTGATTAGCTACATTATGTAATGAATTAACATTATTATGGCTTTCTTTCAGGAAAGCAGGGGATTCTGTTCGTAGGAATTAATTAAAAATCTCGTTTACACCTTAGGCATCAGGTACCGATTATTCTTCAGAAAGTCACATTTCAGCTTCAAATCAACTTACACACAAACGTAAAGGGCGTCACTCCCTGGGCACCAGCGGGACTGGGGCAAGGCGAACATGGGGGTGATCCTGGAGGACCAAGTGCTGCCGAAAGGGAGGCAAGCTCCTGCTCGGAGCAGTGACTCTCGGCAGACAGAGGTCCAGAGATGGGGGAGGGTGTTTCTCAGGAGGATACAGCCTCCTAGGCGATGGTCCTCAAACTCCCCAGCGTGAAGAAAGGCCTGGGGACTCTGTTGAAGCAGCTGAGGCCCTCGCTAATCCCTGCAGGTTAGCTCAGGAGACCCGAGGTGAGGCCTTCAGTCTTTCCACCACCGAGAACACCGCCCTAAGGACGGTCTAAGATTCTGATGTGTGTGGTCGCCAGTGGAACACACTTTGGAAAACAGCGCTTTTGGGATGAAGAATCACTGTCTGGGGTAGCAAAACACTGGCAGATGTGGCACACCCCTCCGTGTGAAGGTTTCGAATTACAGCTGTAAAGGGAAAACAGAACTTCAAAGTGAAAAAGGACTCCCTATAGCATTAAATTAATTGTTTTTCAACTGAACTCAAGTAAAAGTCTGAAATAATAATTTGTGTTAAGAAGTCAAGTCTCATCGACTGATACCATACACAAGAAAATGGATAAAAGACTTAAATGTAAATAGTGAAACCATACAAATCCTAGAAGGAAACATAGGCAGTAAAATCTCAGACATCTCATGTAGCAACATTTTTGCTGATATATCTCCTAAGGCAAGGGAAACAAAGGGAAAAATAAACAGATAGTACTACATCAAACCAAAAGGCTTCTGCAAAGCAAAAGAAACCATCAACAAAATGAAAAGGGAACCCACTGTATGGGAGAACTTATTTGCCAATGATACATCTGATATGGGGTTAATTTCCAAAATATATAAAGAATTTATAAACTCAACACCAGGAGGATGAACAGCCCAATTAAAAAATGAGCAAAGGACCTGAATGTCTTCTTTTTTTTATTTTTATATTTTTAAGGGACAGAGATAGAAAGGTAGAAACATCAATGATAAGAGAGAATCATTGAACGGCTGCCTCTTGCTTACCCCCCACTAGAATGTGCCCTGACCAGGAACCAAACTGTGACCTCCTGGTTCACGGGTCCACACTCAACCACTGAGCCACACCAGCTGGGCTGAATAGACACTTCTCCAAAGAGGACATACAGATGGCCCAGAAACGTATAAAGATGCTCAATGTCACTAATCATCAGAGAGACGCAAATTAAAATCACAGCTGCCAGAATGATTACCATCAATAAATCAACGAACCAACATGTTGGTGAGGATGTGGAGAAAAGGGAACTCTCATGCACTGCTGGTGGGAGTGCAGACTGGTGCAGCCACTGTGGAGAACAGTATGGAGTTTCCTCAAAAAAATTAAAAATGGAACTGTCTTTTGAACCAATAATCCCACTTCTGGGATTATGTCCTAAGAATCCTGAAACACCAATCAGAAAGAATATATGCACCTGTATGTTCATAGCAGTGTTATTTATAATAGCCAAATCTGGAAACAGCCCAAGTGCCCATCAGAAGATGAATGGATAAAAAAGCTGTGGTAGCCCTACCCAGTTTGGCTCAGTGGGTAGAGTGTCAGCCTGTGGACTGAAGGGTCCCAGGTTCGATTCTGGTCAGGGGCACCTGCCTGGGATGCGGGCTCAAGCCCAGTGGGGCGCGTGCAGGAGGCAGCCAACCAATGATTCTCTCTCATCTTTGATGTTTCTATCTCTTTCTCCCTCTCTTCCTCTTTGAAATAAATAAAAATATATTTTTTAAAAAAGGAAGAAGAAAGAAAAGCTGTGGTAGCCCTGGCCAGTTTTTCCCAGTGGTTGGAGCATTGGCCTGTGGACTGAAGGGTTGTGGGTTCAGTTCTGGTCAAGGGCATGTACTTCGGTTGCAGGCTCGATCCCCAGCCCTGGTCAGTCCAGTCCATTTGTCTCTCTCACATCAATGTTTCTTTCTCAGTCTCTCCCCCTCCCTTCCATTCTCTCTAGAAAAAATCAATGGGGAAAATATCCTCAGGTGAGGATTAACAACAACAACAACAACAACAAAAGAAAGAAAGAAAGAAGAAAGAAAGAAAGAAAGAAAGAAAGAAAGGAAGGAAGGAAGGAAGGAAGGAAGGAAGGAAGGAAGGAAGGAAGGAAGAAAGAAAGAAAGAAAGAAAGAAAGAAAGAAAGAAAGAAAGAAAGAAAGAAAGAAAGGAAGAAAGAAAGAAAAGAAGAAAGGAAGGGAGGGAGGAGGAGAGAGAGAACAAACCAGGGGCTTTGAATTGGATTCATATAAAAAATAAAATAAAATTAAAATTAAAAAAAGCTGTGGTACAGCCTGGCCAGTGTAGCTCAGTCACCAAGAGGTCACTGGTTCGATTCCCAAGGGCACATGCTGGGGTTACGGGTTGATCCCCAGTGTGGGGTGTGCAGGAGGCAGCTGATTAATGATTCTTTCTCATCATATTTCTACCTCTCTATCTCCCTTCCTTCTTTTCTCTCTAAAATCAATTTTAAAAGATTTGTCAACCCAGAATTAAAAAATAAGAAGCTGTGCTACATTCACACAACGGAGTACTACACACTGTAAAGAAGGAACTCTTACCTCTTGTGACAGCACGGATGGACCTGGAGAGTATTATGCTAAGTGAAATCAACTAGTCAGGGAAAGACAAATGTGATATAATCTCCCTCATATGTGGAATCTCATGAACAAAATAAACTGATGAACAAACAAAACCGAAACCGAGGCCTGGATACATGGAACGGACTGACAAATGTCAGAAGGAAGGGGGCGGGGACTTGATGAATGCAGGTGAACATAGTAGCCAAGGCTTCGCCCATGGACACAGACGACAGTGTGGTGATGGCTGGCAGGGGGTGGCGGCACTGAGTGGAGGTGGGCACAGTGGGCGTAAATGGGGAACATCTGTAATAGTGTCAACAATACAAATAAAATAAATTCATGAAAGGAAAATAAAAGAGAATTCAGGTCTGTTACTGGGCTGCACTAATTACTAAGTACTCCACTGCCCCGGAAGGCCTGGCACACTCGGCCTTAGTATGCAGCCTGGTCGCCATTTAGGGCAATCCCGTAGGAAAGGGCGAGGCATGTGGAAGTAGAAGGTTTTTAAGAAAATCCCACTTGTCCCTCAGCTGCGTGTTCTAGCCAATCAACCTCGTGTGATTACTCTTCTTGTTCTTTCCGTCTGAACTCAGGACAAAACCAACTGGTTTCACTTTGGCTTCCTTCGTGCAAAGCACACACAGAATGTTACACTATGAATGGGTCCAGAGAAATACAGATGATTCCAAAATTTTAAAGAAAATTTAACATCCTTTTTATTTTTTTTAAATATATATTTTATTGATTTTTTACAGAGAGGAAGGGAGAGGGATAGAGAGTTAGAAACATCAGTGAGAGAGAAACATCCATCAGCTGCCTCCTGCACACCCACTACTGGGGATGTGCCCACAACCGAGGTACATGCCCTTGACTTGAATCGAACCCGGGACCCTTCAGTCCGTAGGCTGACGCTCTATCCACTGAGCCAAAGCGGTCAGGGCTAACATTCTTTTTAAAAAAAATGTTTTTATTTATGGATTTGGGAGAGACATCAATTTGTTATTCATGCATTCATTGGTTGATTCTTGTATGTGCCCTGACTGGGGATTGAACCCACAACCTTGGCATATCAGGACGACACTCTAACCAAGCTGCCCAGCCAGGGCCATCCATTTTTTTTTTTAATCCTCTCCCGAGGATATTTTTCCATTGATTTTAGAGAGAGTGGAAGAGAGAGGGAAAGACGGAAAGAAACATGTGAGAGAAACACTGGGGAGGAGCCTGCAACTGAGGAATGTGCCCTTGACCAAAATCAAACCCAGGACCCTTAGGTCCACAGGCCAACGCTCTATCCACTGAGCCAAACAGGCTTGGGCAACATGCATTTTTTAAAATAGTATAAAATGAAGGTCTAAGGCCCTGGCTGGTGTGCTCTGTTGGTGGCATTGTCCCGTGCACAGAAGTCTGTCATATCGATGTTTCTCTCTCTTCCTCCCTCCCTCCCTTCCACTCTCTCTGAAAATGGAAAAAAATATCCTTGGGTGAGGATTAACAAGACAAACAAACGAACGAAGTTGCAGGGTTGAATGACACACCGTGAAGCCCTGTGGCCTGGAAGCCGTCTAGAGCCGAAGCCTGCACTGTGAGCAGCAGGGACACTGGCCTTTCGGCTGGGAGAAGTAAAAGCTTAAATGTCATCACATACACAATCCTGCGTCACCAGGGACCTCCTGCCAGCCTGGAACCCAGCGCTGGCCGCTTCCAAAACGCCTCCAGGAACAGCTTCAGGAGGAACTGATCTCATTTAGACGTAAGTGTTCCTCAAAAAGGATTCAACACATAGTTCCAAAATAGACACTAAGAGGAAAAGAAACAGGAAATGCAAATGGCAGATAAGGATCTCTCACCAGAAAAAAAAGTCTCTGAAAAACAAAAAAATGTTGAATAATCTTATCCTTACATAATCTACATCCTTTGTAAGTTACCTAAATTTGATTACAAGTTATCCCTCATGTGGTCAAAACAGAGACCAGCTCAGAAAATAAATTCTGGTTGGAAAAAAAGGAGATGCGATGTCTGTCCGAGATGGGCTGACAGTGAAGTCTACAAAAAGGAAGGGGCATTGCACCCCCCTAACAAACCATTCCAAATCTTAGAGCCTAAGAGCCACAGTGCACGCTCGGGAGCCTGCCCCTTTGGTCGGGCTCCACAGAGATGGCTTTTCTCTTCCGAGGCATCAGCTGGGGCAGTGCACGCGAACGGGAGAGAGGATCCACCTCCCTGTGGCCTCCTCGCTCACTGGGTGGGTGAGCTGCAGCCAGCCAGTGGCTTGGCACTCAGCCAGGCTTGTCTGCCAGGGCTGCTGGCTCCTCTCCTCAGGCTGCTGGGACCTGCGGGCTGTAGAGTCTGCACAACTCCGTGGCTGGTTCTAAAAACCGGTGTTTTAAAGTGAGAAAGTGGGCGCTGTGGTGTCTGCAGGCCAGGCCCTGACGCTGGCAGTGCCCAAGCAGTTCAGCTCAGCCCTCTGCTTCTCCCGGGAGGGGCATCTAAGGCACTGTGGCCGGCTTCAATCTGCCACAAAAGACGTTTTGGGATCAGAATAAATGAGATAGGTATTCTGAAAAGTTGGTAAGAGCTGTGGAAGACAAAATAGGGAAAGTGGAGCATAGCAAGGAAAAGTAAACCATTAAAAAGGATTAGAGAGAAAATGATAGATGTAGAGCCCAGGTACAGGCAATCCAGAATAGGCATAATTCGTGACCGCGAAGAGAATGAAAATAATTGAAGTTAAAAAATTGTATCATTCTAAGGGATTTACAGATCTGGCAACATTCTCAAATAAAAATCCAGAATGTACTCCAAATATAAAAATCTACAAATGATGGGGAGTAGGGCATGTAATAGGAACAAAGCCACAGGTGTTTAATGATTATTCACCTACTAACTATACATGAGAGGTTTTCCTACAAATCCCGGGCCGCTGGAGGATGAAACAAGTCTGTAGAAAGACAAGGTGCCTCCATGGTCCATTACTCAGAAAAGTACATTTTGAGGACAAAGGACAGGACATGCTTTAATTTGGTTGCTGTGCCCGGACCCTGACCCACTCTGGGAGTTTGCCTCAGGAACGCTGACCCTTCTCCAGTCCCAGCTGAGCTGCTTGTAGCATCACAGATTAGCCACCTTGTTATCAGACCTTGAAGGCCGGACTGCAGACCAGACCCTCCCTTGCCCTGTTACACTTGCTGCTCGAAGCTGCATGTAGTTATCTTTTCCTCATCCAAATACAATCAGCCCACTGCTCTCCCCAAACTGCCAGCATTATTGGAATAAATGCTCATACGTGACTCAACCCCGTCTCTGCTTAATTTGGCTCTAGAAGTGACAGGCGGCCTCAGACCCATTGTGTTCAGTGCCACAAACAATGAAATGTAACAAATATTCTTTTAAAAATGTTCTTTGTTTTCATGATTATCCTTATACAAAACCTACTTTGAACAACAACAAAGTTGAAATATTCTTTTGTCATCTCTTCCCTTCCCTGAGCTTCTAACTTTAAGCTAATGCCCACCTATAAGGCAATTAGTGAGTTTATTTTATATGCTCTCTATTCTCTCTTAATTTTAAAAAGTGTGTTGTATCTATATTGTCAGAACATGTAATGATCACATACTATCTGTAACCCTTACTTCCACAATTTGAACGTAGGTGTGTGTTTTTTTTAATTGAGGTGTACATTTTAAAGTGTACAACTCGGTGACATTGAGTACATATATATTTAAAATATTGTATAACCAGCACCTCTATTTAGCTCCAAAACATTTTCAACACCCAAAAAGGAAACCCTGTACCCATTAAGAAGTTACTACACATTCAGTCTTCCCCCAGACCTTTGCCCATTTTCAAATTGGGTTGTCTTTTTGTGGTTGAATTGTAATTCCATATACATTTGAGGATCGGCTTTTCTGTTTTTACAAAAAAAGGCCACTGGAATTTTGATAGGGATTGTATTGAGGCTGTAGATTGTTTTAGGTAGTATTGCCATCTTAATAATTATATCTTTCAAGTCATGAAATGAGATGTACTTGGATCTTTTTGGTCTTTTTTACTTCAGAGATATGTGCAGTTTTCCGTGTGTAAGTATTCTATTTCCTTTGTTAGATTTATTCCAGCGTCTGAACACCGTAGATGCTCCCCACCTGTTAGTCACTGAGTAGCCCTCGCAGTGACCAGGTGGACTGTCACGGCGTCGCAGTGCTCATGTCCAAGTAACTCTTGACGTAATAATCGTCCCAAAGCACAGAGCAGAGAAGCTGGCAATTCGGGTGTGCCAAAGAGGAGTAGAGTAGTCAGTGCTTCCTTTAAGTGAAAAGGAAAAAGTTCTTGACTTAATAAGGAAAAATAATTTATATGCCGAGGTCTTAAGATCTACAGTAAGAACAAATCTTCTATCCACGAACTGGTGAATGAAAAAGAAATGCTAGTTTTGCTGTTATACTTCTAACTACAAAGATTATGCTCACATCAAGTGGTAAGGGCTTAGTTAAGTTGGAAAGGACATTGAATTTGTGGGTGGAAAATATGAACAGAAAACATGTGTACATATACACATACATACATACAGATAGTACCAAACCATTTGGTGCCATCTGAGGATTCAGGCGTCCACTGGGGGTCCTGGAACATATCCCCCAGAAATAAGGGGGAACTATTACTGTACTGCGGGGTCTCACTTCCTTTCAACTTGAAAAACCTCCTTTAGCATTCTTATAAGGTAGGTTTCATAAAAATGAATTCTTAGTATCTAAGAATGTCCTCATTTTGCCTTCATTTCTGATAATTTTGCTACATGTAAGAGTCTCGGTTGAGTTTTTCCCTTTCAGCACTGCGCATGTCATTTCATCGCCTCAGGCCTCCACTATGTCTGTAAATCAATCTTCAATCTTAGTAGGGTTTTCTTACCAGTATACACACGCGGGACTTTCTGTTTTCAAGATTTTTCTGTCTCTTAGTATCATTTTTATTCTGACATGTCTGGGTGGGGCTCATTCTACTTTAGGAATTCGTTGATCTTCTTGGTTTCATGTTTTGTTTTGTTTTGATCAACTTTGGGATTTTTAGGCATTATTTCTTCTAATAACTTTTCTGCTCACTTTCCTTCTGGTACTCCCATTACACATATGTTGTTTTTTACTTCTCTGAAGCTGTTTTTCTTCATTTCCCCCCTCCTGTTCTTTAGATGGCAGTACTTGCATTGATTAATCTGCACCTTTCCTGATTCTACTGCTCAAATATGGTAAGTACCTGTAATGAATTTTTTTAAAAAATATATTTTATTGATTTTTCAGAGAGGAAGGGAGAGGGAGAGGGATAAAGAGTTAGAAACATCAATGGGAGAGAAACATCGATCAGCTGCCTCCTGCACACCCCCCACTGGGGATGTGCCCACAACCAAGGCACATACCCCGACAGGAATCGAACCTGGGACCCCTCAGTCCGCAGGCCAACGCTCTATACACAGAGCCAAACCAGGCAGGGCATGTAATGAATTTTTCATTAGTTATTGTACTTTCCAAGTCCAGAAAGTTTGATGAGGTTATTTTAAAATAATTTCTCTTTATTAACATTCTCTATTTGATGGAATATTGTCTTTCTATACCTCTCGCATGGTTCTAGTCTTAAAAATATATATTTATAACAGCTGTTTGAAGCTTTTGTACGTTTCCAACATCTGGGCCTACTCAAAGGGAGCTCCTTTTTGCTCCCCGTCCGGTCAGTTTCCTGTTTCTTCGCACACCTTGTACTTTCTGTTGGGAGCTGGACACTTGAATATAGCAGCTCTGGGCGCTCATCCTCCCCTCCAGGGCTTGTTTGCTTATTTGTTAGAGCCATAGTTGGACTTATTTCAGTGAAGTCCACTTACCCTGCAAAGTGAAGCTTCTGATGGGCATGCGCTGTTGCTGGTTCCCCTCCAACCCCAATGGGTGTCAGCAGGGCTCTCTATTGTTCATTTCCCTGATCTCCTTGTAAGGGTTTTCGTTGGCCAGCTTCTACTGTTATCACACTCTATTAACACCCACTAATTCTAGCAGACCATTCTATTATTTCTGACAAGCCCTTCACAGTTTGATCCAATTAAATTCAGGCACTTGTAGTCTTTGAGGCCTGTTCTAACCTTAGGGCTACTTTTGGCTGCCACGTTAATTCTGTTAAAAGCTCTCACCTTTTGCTTGTTATCATGGACTCCCACTCCAAATCTCCTCTGCCTACAGAATCCTTAAACTCCTCTTCAACTCTGCTTTAAACAGTCAGTCCCTTTAGGGAACGCACCCCATGAAAGCTGTCTTGATAGTTTGCTTCTCCTACTGGGTAAAGCCTCTGTGCTTCCGCCCGTAGCTGTGGGCTGGAGAGTAGCCCGATTTTCTAGGGATCATACCTGTGGTGTTACAAGTAGAGCAGTTAGTGATAGCCCCTGGTGTCTGTTTGCCTGTCCGTGCATGGAACCTCTATCCTAATCACTACTGTCCCAGTTTAAGAGAAAGCCAATTGTGAATCTCAATGGGTTTATGAGTGAGCTGGGGCAATAGTGATTAGGAAACAGTCCGCTTGGTCTGCCATTCCCAGGGTTGATCTGTGCTCCAAGTGGGGACTGGGTAGAAGAGAAAGGGAGCAGTCTGCTCCTCTCAGGGAGGAACTGCAGGCTGAGATTGGGAGCCAGGGGAAGGAAGGGGGTGGGGTCATGGCGCAAATAGCAGAGACTTACCTTTCTTTACCAAGAGTAAGAATTTCTTGAATATTTTTGTTTGCTTTATGCTCTTATGACAATTTCAGAGACTTTAATTTTTAAAAATATATTTAAAAATATAATATTTATAATTTTTAAAAATATAATATCAATGAGTCTGTAGATCACCTCGTGTTGCCATTCCAAAGTGCTTCCTGATTTTTTAAATGCATATCTTAAAATACAAGCAATCAGGACCCTTGAAATAAGGCAATATGCTCACAACCTGAAAAAGTTCTCCTCTGCCATCAGCTGATTCAACATCAACATGCAGCACACAGAATAAATAAGCAGCTCTTTAATAGTTATGCAACCATATTCCAGACATGAAGTGTTTATCATTCATTTACAAGTGCAGTCTGTTACGCCAATAACTGTTACTTGACCTGTTGTATAAAGTAAATAATGCATGAGAATTAGTCCTGAAATAGTTCCTTGAATTTGTTTCCAATCCAGTGAATTAAAAAAAACACAACTGTGAATGGTATAAAGACGTAAAAATCATATTGTGATAAAATCAATTGCAAAAATAGAGAATCCAGATCCTACCCAGATAATTTAAGAACTCAGCAGTTTTCCTCAATTTAAACGTGAGCCCACAGAGAAAATATTAAAGGTGTCTTTCAATGTGATACAACTGTATAAAACTAGAATACGACCATTAGATGACCAATGTATCAAAACCAACAGAATTTAGAAAACACATCTAATTCTAAAGTAAGCAGAAATAAAAAGACACTTTACAAAGAACTGTAACTGCTCCCTAATCATCATCAGAGTCCGAATCA
Organism: Myotis nattereri; assembly: GCF_964212035.1. Taxonomy (NCBI): domain Eukaryota; kingdom Metazoa; phylum Chordata; class Mammalia; order Chiroptera; family Vespertilionidae; genus Myotis; species Myotis nattereri. Next base: position 20,383,441 of record NC_138085.1, read on the forward strand.
TATTTCTTTCCTCGGATGGTTTTCTTTTCCAGCTTTGTGAAGTTTGTTCCAATTTTCTTTTGGCTCTGAAATGGTGGCTCCATTAAATTTCCACTGAAAATAAAGCAAATATGAAAAGCACTTATTCTTTACGATTTAGTACAGAAAAATCTTTTTTTTTCTCTCATTGTAACATATGAAATAGAGTAAATTTTTCTTTAAAATGCTGGTGTCATAGCGTGGTGAACAAGGATTTCTCTTCTGACCTGTATAGTGGTATGCGGTTTTCCATATTTGCTATTCGTAACAATGAAAGGTTTTTTTTTAAAAGCACACACCATCTATCTATCTATATATATAAAGCCCTAATATGCAAATAGACCGAACGGCAGTACAACCGAACAACCGGTCGCTATGATGTGCGCTGACCATCAGGGGGCGTGCGCGGAACATGGTGGGTGTGGGTAGCAGATGGCAGAGTACGGAATATGGTGGGCATTGGCTGCAACTGGATGGTGGAGCAGGTGAGGGGGAGTTCCAGACCAAGGTGGAGCACTGGTTGCTGTCATCGGGGCGAGCCTCTGGTGGTTACTGAAAATTCTTTGCTCCCATGTGCTGCGGTCCCATCCTGCACTCACACCTGCTGCCAGCGCTGGCCCTGCCTGTGCCCGCTGCCGGCGGCTGCTGGCCCCAATCGCCCCTGAGGGCTTCTCTACCTCCCCCAGCTCCTGAGGGGCATCGGGACAGCAGCCACCATTTTCACCAGCTGACGGCACCAGCCCCGCTCACACCTGCTGCTGGTACCAGCCCCAATTGCTCCATGCTGTCAGCAGGTGCAAGCAGGGCCGGCGCTGTCAGCATGTCAGCGCATGGGAGCAGCAGCGGTGGGAGCGTGGCTGCCGGCAGACGGGACCGGGGGCTGTAGCAGAAGGGGCCAGGCGGGGTGCAGAGGATGGGCCGAGACCCGCCCCTGTGCCCGCTGCAGCCTCGCCACCCACAGTTCCTTTCAAGGTGCATGAATTCGTGCACTGGGCCCCTAGTATATGATACAAAGACATATACATATTGAAGGTCACTTTTCAACATTAGAGTTGTGTGGTTTGAGGGGAAATATGTATTTGCTCTTTGTCCCAGGTTTCTAACCCACAGCTCCTAAAACCCTTGACTGTTAAGAGTGTCTTTTGGCCCTAGCTGGTTTGGCTCAGTGGATAGAGAATTGGACTGCACACTGGAGGGTCCCAAGTTCGATTCCAGTCAAGGGCACATGCTCGGGTTGCGGGCTCAATCCCCAGTAAAGGGAGTGCAGGAGGCAGCCAATCAATGATTCTCTCTCATCATTGATGTTTCTATCTCTCCCTCTTCCTCTCTGAAATAAAATATATATATATATATATATATATATATATATATATATATATATATAAAATAAAAAATAAAATAAAATAAAATGCTGGTGTCAAGGAAGAGTACCTATTTATTCATACCGATGGTTAATAGTGATAAACCTTACTTTGTACTACTAAATGTTTTAGATCAATGTTTTTTATCCTGTATCATTAACTGCTGATTAACATTTCACAGGATGCCAACAGAATGTCTGACTGAAAAACAAAGAAGAAAATCAAATGTTTTTTTCTCATCTGTTTTGGATATGCTGAACCTTTTCACAGTGAAAAGGACACAAAAAATGGTGCTGTATTTTGATAGCCTGTTATGACAGGTTCGATACTGTTTAACAACCTTTAATGTTTAGATTTCTACATACATCATCAAAACTCATGGAATTTATTATCATTAACCAGAATTGGTGTGAAACTCTTTTTCAATCATGTTTGAGAATGATGCTTCAGAAATGAAATACGACAATTTCTGTTTTCAAAAATATCTGGGAGTTACCTAGCACCTAGATCTTGTTTAAAATTCTTTATTGCTGAAACTTTTACATGTCTCTTTTTTCTCCCACTGACCTTGCCCCGCCCGCTCCCACTCCCTAGCACAAGCCCCTACCTCCCTATTGTCTGTGTCCAATGGTCATGCTCATATGCATGCATAAAAGTCCTTTGGTTGATCTCTTACCCCCCCACTCTCCTGCCTTTCCCCTGAGGTTTGACGTTCTGTTTGATGCTTCTATGTCTCTGGATCTATTTTTGTTCATTGGTTTATGTTGTTTATTATGTTCCACAAATGAGTGAGATCATGTGATTCTTATCTTTCTCCGACTGGCTTATTTCGCTTAGCATAATTCTCATCCAAGGATATGTTTTTATTGGTTTTAGAGAGAGGAAGGGGGGGAGAGAGAGAGAGGGAGAGAGAGAGACATCGATGTGAGAGAGACACATCAACTGGTTGCCTCCCATACGTGCCCTGACCTGAGATTGAACCCACAAGCTAGGTATGTACTCTGAGCAAGAACTGACCCTGCGACCTTTGGGACATGCCCCAACCACTGAGCCCCTGGGCCAAGGGTAGACCTTGGTTTTGAAGTATCACTTGCCACTGAAAGGAACCATGGCTCCTTGGAGTAAGAGACAATTCTAGCGAGAGGAGAACATGAGTACCCCGAAAACATCCTATTTGTATCAGAAAGCAAGTGCTCAAACACTATGGGGACATGACCAAAGGATACAGAAGCCTGTATGAAAGGGGCTCTCACTGGTCAAACCTGGGGCAATTTGAACTTCAAAGTAAATAATAATAGCAACAGAATATAACCCATTGAATAAAATAATCTACAGCCCATTCTAATATAAGTAAACAAGTAAAAATTAATGTGAGATATGGAAAAGTTCTTCCTTAAATCACCATTTGGCCTGGTAGACAACTGGTTAACCAGTGCTCAGTTATCCTCACCAGAAATGAGACAAACCATCATATGCCTCCTGATACGGTGCACTAAGAAGGAAGAATACATCCCTTCTATGATATACCTGTGAAAAAATGCATAATCTGAATCTAAACCTGAAACATTAGACAAACCCCGTTGGCGGATGCTCTGTAAAATAACTAGCTTGGACTCTTCCAAAATATCACAGTACTGAAAAACAAACGAAGGGTAAAAGGTTGTTACATGTTAACGAAAACTAAAAACACGTGAACTCCAAGCAGTGCATTTTTTGATATGTAGGGCATTACTGGAATTTGAATAAGGTCTATAAATTACCTCAATTTCCTGTTTTAATAATTGTACTGTGATTACATAAGAGAATGTCATTGTTCCTAGAAAATATACACAAAAGTATGTAAAGGTACAATACATTTACAATTTCCACTCAAATGGTTCTGGGAAAAAAAATTAAGATAAAGCAAATATAAAGTGTTTAAAATAGGGAACATGAGTGAAGGGTATATAAGCATCATTTGTATTATTTCCAAACTGTTTAAAGTTTGAAATCATTTCAAAATAAGTGATTTTATTTAACATTAATATTTTGTTTACTATTAAGAAAATAAAACCTAAAACTCCCAAATCAACTTCTACGATGTAGGAATCATTTAGACATGTGTAGGAAAGATTCAGAGGAAAAGGGGTAGAGGAGTGAGAAGGCGAGAGAGGACTATTTATTGAAAGGCACAATGACTGTGGAATGACAACTGCAGTTTTACCAACTATTCTTGCAAATCAAGAACAGGCACAAAGGGCCTGGTCAGTTTGGCTCAGTGGTTGAGCATCAACCTATGAACCAGGAGGTCATGGTTCGATTCCCAGTCAGGGCACATGCCTGGGTTGCAGGCTTGATCCCCAGTAGGGGGCGTGCAGAAGGCAGTTGATTGACGATTCTTCATCACTGATGTTTCTATCTCTCTCTCCCTCTCCCTTCCTCTCTCTGAAATTAATAAAAATATATTAAATAATAATAATAAAAGAATAACAACAACAACAAAGAACAGGCAGAGGCTCTGGTTGGTGTGGCTCCGTTGTTAGAGCATCAGCCCACATACCATCGGGTCATGGGTTGCAGGTTTGATTCTAGTCCTGGTTGGGGGCACGTGTGGGAGGCAACCAATTGATGTGTCTCTTTCTCCCTCTCTATTTCCCCTACCCGCCTCTCTCCCTCCCTTCTAAAAATTAATGGAGCCCTGGCTGGTGTGCTCAATGGTTAGAGCACTGGCCTGTGCACTGAAGGGTTACAGGTTTGATTCCTGGTCAAGGGCACGTACCTGGGTTGTGGGTTTGCTCTCTGCCTCTGGTTGGGACGCATGTGGGAGGCAACCAGTCGATGTGTCTCTATCACATCGATGTCCCCCCACCCCTACCCCCTTTCTCTCCTTCTCTCCTTCTCTCCTTCTCTCCTTCCCTCCCTCCCTCCCTCCCTCCCTCCCTCCCTCCCTCACTCCCTTCCACTTTCTCTCTGAAAAGCAATGGGAAAAATATTCTCTGGTGAAGATTAACAAAAAAAGAACAAGCACAAAGGGCAAAATGATATGCTATAATTTGTGGAATTAGATTAATTATCTGTCTGGAGAAATGGACAAAGAGATGAATGAAAAAAGGAAGTTGGATTTTAGATGGTTTTCAAATTGAGACTGTTCCCTATTGTAAGTAATTTAAGCTAAGCATGGAAATGAGATTCTGTATATTTTATCTGATTCTGCAAATGAGACAGGAATATACATTAAAATCTAATGTCTGAAAGTAAGTCACTATCACTTTGAGTAATCTGGTTTAAATCAGGGAAGAGTTCATTCTGGGTGTCATTTTGGGTATCCAGGTTATACAGAATTAGATGCAATAGGATCTGTTAGGTTGAGAACTTTTATAGCTAGGTGTATTCCAAGACTCACTTTTATCCATGACTGATTTTTGCTGTGAGGTCATGCTAATAATGTACACTTTAAGAAATATGCTCTTCCTTTGTGGAAGTTTCTCTACATGTCAGCCAAAAGATCTTAGTTCCATAAAATAAACATTAACATAAAACAATCTTCTCTAAAAATATCACTGAAAATGTGAATTAAAATAAGTCTTTTTGTTAAAAGTTACCTGTAATTGATAATATCAGAGCAACCAAGCCGCCACTCTAAAGTTTCCGTGGTGAAGTCATCTGTATTTCCTAGGTCAGTAAATCCAGCGACGTAATCTTGCGTTTTCCCATCTTTCACCAGTGCTAGTGTGGGGATGACTTTGATCTTCAGTCTCTCACAAAGGAAAGGTGCTTTTTCCACATTCAGCTTCAAAAATTTGGTCTCCAGATGTTTCTTGGACAATATTGCTAAATGTTTGTCTAGTATTTTACACCTGTAAATAATATAAAAAATCAAAACCCCAAACAACAGAGTTCTTCTTAAAGATAAATGCCATTAAGTAAGGTACACCTGATTTTATGTTTATCTGTCTGAGTCTCATACTTTGGTAGCCAACTGGTGCTTGTGTCAGGTGATCTCACTTCCATTTCAGAGGTAGCTGCCTGATTATGAGAGGCAGAAAAACAATGTAGTATTCTAAGAAGTCAGATTTGCTTTAATGATATTTATAAAAAACATTCAATATATGCCTTAAATTTTAAGTGCTTCACAAAGTTGTCATGTTCATGATAAAAACAAAAGATTGTAATTTCTTTTATGCATGATTCCTGGTATCTTATACAGGAAGCTTGAAGGGTGACAAATCTAAACTTGATGGAACTCGGAGAGACTTCTCAGAATTAGAAATGTGCATCTGGTGCCATATGTGCAAGTGCCACTGAGAAGTAACACTTCTAGCTGTAAATATGTCATTATGGTTTTAGAAAATAAAAATACCAGAAGTAACTTTCATTAAGCCATCTTCTAAAGAAAAAAATGGAAGTGACATTTTCTTTAAAGTAGGATGTATTTAAACTGGTCAATCCTCTAGTGTTTCTGAAGCAGACTATTGTAATAATCTTTTTGAGCAGTAGCTCTTCACCACTGGTATTCATTACATAGAACTTTTAAAATATACAGATGAATCAAAATTCCCTGGGAGTGTGGCTGCAAACATGCAGGTGATGCTCATGCCCAATACAGATGAGAACCACTGCTTTGGATGCCTAAGACACTAAATGCTTCAGAGTTGTTTTTACCAGGCTTTTGGGGTACTCCATAGTTCCAGCTTTTCCTGAATTAGGTTTGGGCCTAGGGAAATTCTGATAAATTTAATGTCTCATTACTTTCCCTCTGAATGTATCTTTTCATATATCACCCTGAAGTGCAGCAATGAAATTTTAGTGAAAATGGTAGGAGAGAACTAATTATTATTATTATTGTTGTTTTTAAACATCTTTTTATTGATTTGAGAGAGGAAGGAGAGGGAAAGAGAGAAACGTCAATGATGAGAGAGAATCATTGATCGGCTGCCTCCTGCACACCCCCTACTGGGGATGAGCCTGCAACCCTCGCATGTGCCCTTGACTGGAATCGAACTCGGGACCCTTCAGGCCACAGGCCAATGCTCTATCCACTGCGCCAAATGGGCTAGGGCGAGAAGTAATTATTAAATGGTTTTTGAATGAAGCTCAAAATAAAGGATAAATAAACCATTATGTGAGAAATATGTTCCTGAACATTTGTATATAAATCAACTCCATGGCTTTATTTGAGTAATAAGGAACATTTTATTTGTTGCCTTTCAATTATTTTTATCACTCAAAAAAGCTTCATTTTTCTTATTTAGCTTTTTGACTCTGTGCTTGTTCCCTCAACACGTTACAACGATTTCCTGTTCCTCAATAAGGAAAGCATGTGTGATCCTGTCACAGACACACTTAGCACACATGGATCCACCACAAGCTGTTAGACAACCTCCCTAGAACTTTAGGTCTCACAGTGCAAACTCCACGAAGCAGGCCTCGCCACAGGCCACATGCAGACTTTGGTGCTTTCCCCAGCTTCTTGGTATAAAGGGGAACAGTTCTATCACCAGGGGTTCGGGACAGCCTATGTTCTGTTAGAGGCTGTATTGTTAGAGCCTGGCTGGTATGTCAAAACACTGGACCATTTGAAGGCTTGAAGACACCATCCCTGGAAGAGCTGGAATTTTTTAAACAATTTCATTTTTATTGACTTCAGAGAGAGAGAAGGGAGAGGAAGTAAGAGAGAAACATCAATTGGTTGCTTTCTGCATGCACCCTGACGGGGATCGAGCCTGCAACCTGGTATGTGCCCTGACTGGGAATCAAACTGGTGACCTCTTGTATGGGACAATGCTCAACCAATTGAGCCACACTGGCCAGGACTGGAACCTATTTTAAATAAGACTTTGCATCATTTGTCAATTAATCCATTTTTTAAAAATACAGAAGCTGCAGTCATGGTGTAGTTAAAATAGCATTAGGCTTAAAACCTATTATCATTTAGTAACTGCATGACATTAGGTGAGCCGCACATGAAGCATGTACCTACTTACCTCAAAGGGTCACTGTGAGTGTTCTGGGATTTTACACGTGAAAGTGTACAGCCTATTATGTGCTAGGAACTTAGAAATATATACATACCTAATGATTTAAATTTTGATTTTTCAGTTTTAAGATTAGTACTCCTGGTGCTGCACTGTGTATGTATCCATCAAATATATTTACTAAGCACCTACTATGTGTCAGCCATGGCTGCTCTAGGGCTAGGAATCCAAAACACAGTGGTCCACCTACAGGCAAACTCTACGCCTTCATAAAACAAGCTAGTGGTGAAAACATCTCATAAACAAGCGAGCACATCACATCATCTTACAGACTGATATGATATCAATATATCAATTGTCATCAACACCAGAGGTTGGCAACTTAGGAAGATGAATGCCCATGGGAGATGACAGCGTACCACAATGGCAGAGGGCTTCCTTGATAACCTTTACCTTCCCCCATTTCCCCTTAGTGCAGGGGTGGGGAACCCTTTATCTGCCAAGGGCCATTTGGATATTTATAACATCACTCACGGGGCACACAAAATACCAACTTAAAAATTAGCCTGCTATTCTGGTCAAACATTTAATTAACTCACCCCTAAATGCCTTGGCAGGGCCAGACCAAATGATTTCTCAGGCCTTACATGGCCTGAGGGCCAGATGTTCCCCACACCTGCCTTAGAAGATATTTCACCATTTCAATATTTTCTTTATTTTTATATTTTTAGTCAGTAAGTCTCAAGCAATCAATCCATGAAAGATGTTAATTAACAGCCAACTTGTTGGGTGGTGAACCTAAGACAGGTCAATCTCAAGAAACAAGAAAAATCTCACATAAATAATCTAACTTTACACTTAAAGGAACTAGAAAAAGAAGAAAAAAAGAAAGCCCAAAGTGAGTAGCACGAAGGATAATAATAAAGACCGGAGGGGAAATAACTGAAATAGAGTCTAAAAAAATAATAAAAAGATCAATAAAACTAAGGGCTGGTTCTTTGAAAAGACAAACAAGATTGACAAACCTTTAATCAGGCTCATCCAGAAAAAGAGAGGAACCAAATAAATAAAATCAGAAATGAAAGAGGAAAAGTAACAACGTACACCAAAGAAATACAAAGAATTGTAAGAAAATATTATGAACAACTATATGCCAACAAATTAGGCAATCTGGACAAAATGGATAAATTCCTAGAAACATAAAGTCTTCCATAACTGAATCAGGAAGAGTCAAGAGCATCTGAATAAACGGATTACAACTAGTAAAACTGAAGTAGCAATAAAAAACACCCAACAGTCCTCGCCAGTCTGACTCAGGGCTTAGAGCATCGGCCCACAGACTGAAGGATCTCAGGTTTGATTCTGGTGAAGGGCATGCAGGCTCGATCCCCGTGGCTGCAGGCTCGATCCCCGGCCCCTGATTGGGGCACGTGCAGGAGGCAACCAATTGATGTGTGTCTCTCACGTTGATGTTTCTCTCTCCCTCTCCCTACCACTCTCTCTAAAAATCAATGAAAAAAAATATCCTGGAGTGAGGATTAACAAAAAGAAAACAACAACAAAAAAATATGCAACAAACAAGAGTCCTAGACCAGCTGGCTTCACAGATGAATTTTACCAAACATTCGAAGAACTAACACCTATCTTTCTCAAACTATTCCAAAAAATTCAAGAGGAGGGGAGACTCCCAAGTTCATTTTACAAAACCAGATAAAGACACTACAAAGAAAGAAAATTATAAGCTAATATCCCTCATGAACATAAATGCTAAAATTTTTAATTAAAGCAAACTGGATCCAGCAATACAGTGTAAAAGATTATACACTATGATCAAATGAGATTTATTCCAGGATGCAAGGTTGGTACAATATACACAAACCAATTAATGTGATATACCATATAAACAAAATGAAGGATAAAACCACATGATCATTTCAAAAGGTGCAGGAAAAGAATTTGGTAAAATCGAGCACCCATTTATGATAAAAACAAAACAACTCAGCAAAATAGAGAGGGAACATACTTCAACATAATGAAGGCCATATATGAAAAACCCACAGCCAATATCATACTCAATGGGCAAAAACTAAAAGCATTCCCTTTAAGATCAGGAACAAGACAGGGTTATCTGCTTTCACCACTCTTACTCAAAATAGTACTGGAAGTCCTAGCCACAGCAATCAGATAAGAAGAATAAATAAAAGGCATTCAAATGGAAAGGCAAAAGTAAAACTGTCATTATTTGCAAGTGACATGATACTGTATACAAAAAACCCTAAAGATTTCACCAAAAAACTACTAGGACTTGATTACATGTAATGAAGGATGTAAAAGACATATATTTGGAAAATTGTAAGACACTGAAGAAACTGAAGATACAGTAAGTGGAAACATATGCCATGTTCATGGATAGGAAGAATTAACATAATTAAAATGTTCATAGATTCAACACCAAAGCAATATAGATTCAGCACCAATTCCAATCAAGATACCAATGGCTATTCACAGAAATAGAACAAATATTCCAAAAATTTACATGAACCCAAAAAAAGGCTCCAAATAGCAACAGTGATCTTGGGAAAGAAGAACGAAGTTGGAGGAATCACACCACCTGATATCAAACTATACTACAAGGCCACAGTAATCAAAACAGCATGGTACTGGCATAAAAAGACATATTGATCAATGGAACAGAAGAGAGAGCCCAGGAATAAATCCATGCCTTTATAGTCAATTAATATTTGACAAAGGAGGCAAAAATATACAATAAGGTAAAGGTAATTTATTCAATAAATGGTGTTGGGAATACTGGCCAGATATGTACAAAAAAATGAAACTAGACCACCTTCTTACATCATACACAAGAATAAGCTCAAAATGGATTAAATATTAAATGTTAGAATCAAAACCAAACCAAAACATTTTTTCACAGGAAAGGAGACCATCAACAAAATGAAGACAACCCAATGAATGGGAGAACATATTTGCCAAAGATATATCTGATAAGGGGTTAATATCCAAAATTTATAAAGAATTTATAGAATTCAACACCAAAAAACCCCCAAACAATCCAATTTAAAAATGAGCAAAGGACTTAAATGGACACTTCTCCAAAGAAGACATATAGATGGCCAATAGACATATGAAAAGATGCTCAATGTCACAAATCATCATCAGAGAAATGTAAACTAAAACCACAATGAGATGTCACCTCACACCTCTTAGAATGGCTATCAACAATAAATCAACAAACAACAAGTGCTGGGAGGATGTGGAGAAAAGGGAACCTTGTTCGTGCACTGTTGGTTAGAATGCAGATTGGTGCAGCCACTGTGGAAAGCAGCATGGAGTTACCTCAAAAAAAAAAAAAAAAAAAAAAAAAAAGCAAGTGCCTTATGACCTATGATTCCATTTCTGGCATTTCTGGGAATTTATCTGAAGGAACCCAAAATACTAATTCAAAAGAATATGTGCACCCCTATGTTCACAGTGCAGCATTATTTACAATAGCCAAAACATAGAAGCAGCCCAAGTGCCCATCAATAGATGAGTGGATAAAAAAGCTGTAGAGTCCTAACTGGTTTGGCTCAGTGGATAGAGCGCTGGCCTGCGGACTGAAAGGTCCCAGGTTCGATTCCGGCCAGGGGCATGTACCTTGGTTGTGGGCACATCCCCAGTAGGAGGTGTGCAGGAGGCAGCTGATCGATGTTTCTCTCTCATCGATGTTTCTAACTTTCCCTCTCCCTTCCTCTCTGTAAAAAAATCAATAAAATATATATTAAAAAAAAAAATAAAGGTATCTACAGCTTTTCTTTTTTTTATGTTTTATTGATTTTTTACAGAGGGAGGGAGAGGGGATAGAGAGTTAGAAACATCGATGAGAGAGAAACATCGATCAACTGCCTCCTGCACACCTCCTACTGGGGATGTGCCCGCAACCAAGGTACATGTCCTTGACCGGAATCGAACCTGGGACTTTCAGTCCGCAGGCCGGCCCTCTATCCACTGAGCCAAACTGGTTACGGCTGTAGATACCTTTATACAGTGGAATACTACTAGGCCATAAAAAGGAAATCTTACCTTTTGCAACAAAATGGATGTACCTGGAGAGCATTATACTAACTGAAATAAGCGATTCAGAGAAAGACAAATACCATATGATTTTACTCATTTGTGGAATCTAATGAACTAACAAGCAAAATAGTGACAGACTCAGAGAATAGGCTGACAGGTGGGAGTAGGGGGAGTGGAGGGAGTGGGGTGGAGGTATTGAGCCAAAAAGAAAAAAAAAAAGAGAAAAAAACTCATGGACAGGAAAACAGTGTAGTGACTGCTGGGGGTGGGAGGGGGGTAGAGGGTCGGTGGGTAGGAGGAATGGGTGGAGGGAGGTGGGAGGAGGTAGAGGAGTGTAAAGGAGGGATAACTGGTGCTGGATGGAGACTTGATTTGGGATGGTAAACACAATACAGTGTACAGACTACATGTTGTAGAATTGTGCACCTGAAACCTGTATAATTTTGTTAACCAGTGTCACTCCAATAAATTCAATAAAAAGAAAAAGAAAAAAAGTAGAAAAATTCTTGTTGCACTGATAAAAAAAATTTAAGTATACATTTCTAAGGTGTTTTTATTTTTATTTTTTTAAATACATTTTTATTGATTTCAGAGAGGAAGGGAGAGGGAGAGAGATAGAAACATCAATGAGAAAGAATCATTGAATGGCTGCCTCCTGCACGCCTCCCACCGGCACATGCCCTTGACCGGAATCGAACTTGGGACCTTTCAGTCCGCAGGCTGATGCTCTATCCACTGAACCAAACCAGCTAGGGCTCTAAGATGTTCTTAAAGTTAGTAAATATATAATTCAGAAAACAGCCATTAATATAGAAATATTCTTGACTTTTAATAATGTTCACTTATACTTGTATATGTAACTGGTTTTTAAGTTAATCTTTAAAATAACAATTGCTTAACTTCAATGTACAGACTTCTAGTACAAAGAAACAACTTAGAAAGTAGTTCCTTTTATTGTTCTTAATTTCTCTGTCAGTATACAGTATTTCTATTCAAACATCTCTCCATGTTTAAAAAAGTCAGTGAAGGAAACAATGTTACCTGAATGTAGAGTCTCTGTAGAAATGGCAAACCACATTTTTACTCTCCTTGGCTTCTTGAAAAAAGTCTCTCTCACTAGGGATTTCTCTGTATTCCCCATGTCCTTTTGAAAGCCATTCCTGATTTGAAGAAAAAGGAAATATTACACATTTGAAATATCCTTTAGTACCAGCTTATAGGGTGTGTACAAATCAGCACAATACAGGTGAGGCGATAGTTTACACTTGTGAATGTGTGAAACAGTTTATTCTTGTATTATTTAATTAGTGTATTATTTTACATAAGAACTATAAACTATTTTTGCCCCACCCTGTACTTTGTAATGTAGTTGATTTTATCCTGTAGAGAAAGGAATTCCTTTCAGTGACTTACTTTCTTATGTTTCTAGTGTCAATGCAAAAGTAGTGTGCGTACTATCTCCACAGCACGGCTCATATTTATGACAATTACCTGCCTTGGTAACTTAGAATATATGTTTTATTAGAACTTTGAAAATAAAATTTTAGACTCATGAGACAGCATGTGCAATCCATTTAATTTCTCTGCACTCAAACTACTAAAATCAGAAGCATTTGATTCAAATTACTAAAAAGCTTTCATAAATAATGCTCATGAGATAAAGCCAGCCTTTGGGGACAGGGTAAAAAAGAGGGGGGAGGGTTACTGCAGCTCTGATGCTCAGGGGCCCTGCTTCCCCTCGACGACCAGCAGGGAGAGGCAGGAACCTCCCTATACTGGTGGCCAATGGGCAGTATCCGAGAAGAAAGAGTGGTCTACTCGGTGTCCAGACACAACAGACATCTCCTAAGTCATGTAATCCAACTTCCCAAACCAAGATGCCAACCCTCACCAGCACGCCTGGCACACCTTCCAGCCTCTGACCTTTCCTGTGACAAGAAGCTCCTCCCCACAACGGGCAGCCTGTTTCCTCGTCAGGCAGTTCGTTTTAATAAAGGGGAACTGGGCTCGCAGGCAGAAGGCCTGCGCCTGAATAACGGCTCTACTGCTTATCAGGCTATGAATTCTAATAACGTGCCTGAGCCCCAATTTCCTCATGTGTAACAGGGAGATCATGGAGCATTTACCTCAGAGTAGTTGTGAAAATAAGGCAATCGACACGAAGATGAGTAAAACAGTGCCTGACACATGTGCCTAGAAAGCATCTGTATGTGTACTAGTGCTAATCTTTAGAAAGGTCTTCTCACACTGAAGTGCCTGTATCTCTAACTTTGGTCTGTGGATCCCAGCTTGAACCTACGATTAGAGAGAAAAGTGCTAATCTTTTCTTTACATGTTGGCTTTTCACATATCACATCTCACCCATGTCCTCCCTCCTCTACACTGACTCTCCATTTCCTCTTGATTGTTTCTCACACGGAACAGTATCTAGACTCCCTCTTCTGGTTGTCCTCTAAACAGTCTAATTCCTCCATGCTCTTTTAAAACGTGGCAGAGGTCTGAATGCAGCCTCCAGAAGGTCCAACTAGAAAGAGGCAGGAACACCATCTCCTTTCCTCCCCTGCACTTAAGCTAAAGCAGCCCAGGTGCAGTATCCATTTCACAATGGCTCCCATTGAGCTGGCACTCACAGGAGGCCCAGATACCTTTTCCTTATGTGACATTTCTTTGGTAAAGCTCCTATAAACAGTTTAACCTCTCAAATACAATTCCTTAAAATGATATGTGACATTTCATGATTCCTTTCTTTACTTGCTGCTGGGGTTCTTGTCCCAGCATCAAGAAGGGTTCAGGAATCTGGAAAAGGCTGTGGGTAGATGACATAGGAATCCAGAGATTAATAAAGAGTCTGGAGACGAGATATAATTTTGAAAGGAATTGGGGGTTAGAGGACCTTCAGCTAAAGGAACTGAAGACTCCCTCCTTGTCTAGGACCCCTGCTTTTATTAACACATTGCGTACCACATAGAAATCTCTAAGACATACGCCAGGGACCGCACGTTTTTGGGCAAACTGCACGTTATTTAAATCATCATAATGCACTTTAGGTGTTGTTTTTCAATAATTATAACATTTTTATTTACAAAAACAATTAAACAATTAAAGTTCCTAGTACTTTTTTAATGTATGGTACTGCGTAAAACATTTTCCTCTATGAAGAGGGACCAAACAAAATTTACGTAAGTATCTAGATTCGCTCCTTTTTCCATGGGTGTGAAAAACGAGAACACTCGTCAGTGGTCCTTAACAGATGGCGCAGTACGAAATGTGTTAACACAATTTGTCCTAAGGCAAGGTGGAGATAATACACTTCAAAGGGTAAGGTTTCAAAGGGTACAGAAGCATCGTCAGAATGGGGGAATTAGCCTACGGCTGTTCAGGTGTTTGGCCAGTAGGAGGCAATAACATGTAGATTAAGATGCCCTTTAACTGTCTGGCAGCCACAATCAGTTTCCTATTCAGGTTTGGGGAAATGCCTTTAACCATTCCCAACAGATGACTACAAGTGTGACTCAACCCTGATGAGTCCCCAAGTTTAATCAACCTTTTGATGAAACTCTTAAAATTATGACATGCTGGAATTGGTTCCTGGCAACTTGTCAATGACCTGTGCACTTAAAACAGTATTTTTATTAAAATAGAAAATAATGAACAAAATTTTTGGTGGGCTCACCCTATTTCTTACCTTGTCCTTCTGCTCTCTACCTACGTCCTATGCCTCTAGCTGCCACAGTAGGGGGGTGCTTGGCTGACTGAGGAATATTGATTAACACAGGTCTATTAAGTACTTATGTCACTGTGTACACTGGTTTCCCCAATACCTTTGTGGATCAGAAAAATCAAAATTACTATACAATCTGCACTACTCTTTCAAAAAGAATGGCTATAAAAACCATTAAGGCTTCTTGCCTATTTCCTCAGAAAACATGTTAAAAAAATAAAAATAAATAAAAAGGGATCTATTAAAATGCAGTAAAGCCCAGCCAGCATGGCTCAGTGGTTGAGTGTTGACCTATGAACCAGGAGGTCACGATTCAATTCCTGATCAGGGCACACGCCTGGGTTGTGGGCTCGATCCCCAGTAGGGGGCGTGCAGGATGCAGCTGATCAGTGATTCTTTCTCATCACTGATGTTTCTATCTCTCTCCCTCCCTTCCTTCCTAAAATAAAAAAAAAAACAAAAAAACCGCAGTTAAAGCTCTAAAATAAGACCCTCTGAGTTACTCCATAACAAATTCATTTTAAATTGATTTGTATGTTAATAAAAAAAAGTCTAAAGGCTGCCTGCTTTAATTGGTTTTTAATTATAAATACTCAGCCTATTGTTTTTAAAACTGCTGGACATCTTCTTTTAAGATATCGAATATATTCCTCACTGCAAATCAGGTAGATACAGAGTTCTACCCTCGTATGCCAACTTTTTTCTAGTTGAGTATTAGCAATGAGTAGTGTGTTTAACTCACAGCTAACTTATGACAGGCTGGCTTCACCACCTGAAAGGCAACCACTGCCTCCTGCTGCTGAAGTCTCTTCCTAGTCTACTTCAACCACATATATCGAAGCTCAGAAAATGATCCTGGGCACGTATTTCTTTTACTTGACTGTAGACTATCACACTGAGCAGGCTAATTTTGAATGTGTGTTTAAAACTAATTTTTATCCAGCCAAATTTTTAATAGTGATAGGTAATTTGAGGTTAAAAAAAAAAAAAAGATAAAGGAAAACACCTTAACAATGAGGACCTGTACTGTAACTACTGGCACATGTGTGTATCTGCTAGGTGCACACTGTTAAAGTAATTTCAGAAAGCAGAGCAGGGAGGTTACTTGTTTCTGCTGTTGAGTTTTCTTTAGTGCCTTAAGTCTCTTTTCTTTGAGGAGTTCTAGTTCATCCTCGTCCATCTGATCCATTTTCTGAATTTCAGCATCCAAACGCTCTTCTACTAGTTTGGTGGTCTGAAGCAACTGATTTTCCAGGACTTTTGAAAACATGTCCACAGATGTATGAGCTTCCATTCTTTACAGTTCAGCCTTGCTGCTGGGGAGAAGGTTTACAAGGTTAGAAAAAAAGATGCAAATAAGTAAAGTTTTCTTTCTTATTTTAAAAAAATTCCAGCAAGTGCATAATTTATAGTTCACAAAGTGTTCTGCTGACAATCAAGCACTTCATGTTAGGCTTTTCAATAGATTATAGTCACAGCACTCAAAAACGATTTAGATCAAAGTTTAGGTGCTCCTGAGTTAGTTTTTGTTTTATTATATGAAAGCAAAGATAAGTCTTTAAGAACATAACCACAGACCAGAGAAAAATGAGTAGTTAGGAGTTATAGTAGTTGGAGCTATAGCTAGTGATATATATTGACAATCATTATTCTTTACCAAAGAAAGAGAAGCAAAATAGAAATGACTAAACTGTTGTAAGGTTGTACATATACACAGATACCAAACTTTGCTTCAACACAGAGCAGAGTTGAGCAAAATACACATTTTCATGGTCTCTGCCTAAATAATTTTCTTTTCTTTAACTCCTAAGAAAGGCAATTACAATTTATGTAAAGAATGATGCCTGGTGCCGAAACCGGTTTGGCTCAGTGGATAGAGCATCGGCTTGCGGACTGAAGGGTCCCAGGTTTGATTCCGGTCAAGGGCATGTACCTGGGTTGCGGGCACATCCCCAGTGGGAGATGTGCAGGAGGCAGCTGATCGATGTTTCTCTCTCATCGATGTTTCTAACTCTCTATCTCTCTCCCTTCCTCTCTGTAAAAAATCAATAAACTATATTAAAAAAAAAAAAAAAGAAAAAAAAAGAAAAAAAAAAAAGAATGATGCCTGGTGTTCCCTAAGCTTTGGTTTCCATTCCTTTTCTCCCATTACCTCACAAAATCTAAGAGGCCACAAGATTGATATTGACTTATTGACACTCAGTGTTCTTAGCTTTGATGTAAAACAATGTAATAGTCTATTTTTGACTTTTCCATCACTCTTCTGTGTAAGATAGGAGTTTGTAAACATATTCTAATTCAGATTACAAAGGAAGATCTCAATTACATTGGTTTTAAAGAAATGTAGTCCTGCCCTGGCCCATCAGCTCAAATGGTTAGAGTATCATCCCCATAGGACAAGGTTGCAGGTTCAAACTCCTGATCAGGGCACATACAAGAAGTAATCAACGAACGCTTAAGTAAGTGGAACAATAAATCAATGATTCTGTCTTTCTAAAAAAAAAAAAAGATAAACAATTCTTTCAAAAGAAATGTATTATTTTCCACCAGCAACAATCAGATGGCGATTTTTATGTGTACACCTGGATTACTACAGAAATATAATTTATATATTTTGCCTATCAAAGCAGGAGGCTGTTGCATCTCAACTACTTACATGCATCTGCAAATACTAATGAAGTACTTTTAAAAATCTGAAGGAGCCCTGGCCAGTGTTTCTAAGTAGTTAGATCTTCAGCCTGTGCACTGAAGGGTCTTGGGTTTGATTCCTGGTAAAGGGCACTACAGGGTAGTAGGTTCAATCTCCGTTCAGGAGGCAACCAATCGATGTTTCTCTTTCTCTTTCCTCCCTCTGCCCTCCCTTCGGCTCTCTCAAAAATTCACTGGAAAAAATATCTTCAGGTGAGGATTAACAAAAAAATCTGAATAAACTGTGATCTCATCCACCAGCTTCTGTGGAAATGAAGACAGTCTTCCTGAAAACCTCACTTTTGATTCCTTTTTCTCCAAAGAAAAAGCAGTTGAAATGCACATTTCACTTCATCTTTGTATCTCTACAGCTAGCAATGTCAGGGGCACAGTAGGTGCTCAAAAAATATTTAACTTGGGCCCTGGTGTGGCTCAATGGATAGAGCACCGGCCGGCGGACTGAAGGCTCCTTCCCGGCCTGGGCTCTGGTCAGGGGCGCGTGCAGGAGGCAACCAATCGATGTCTCTCTCACGTTAATGTTTCTCTCTCTCTCCCTCTCTTCCACTCTCGCTAAAAATCAATGGGGAAAAAAATTAACTTTGAATGAACAAACTGTTAGTTCCTCAAGTGCTATAAAATTTTAAAGGAGCTGTATTTTATATGTAGTAAAAGAATTTTATGCCAAAACCGGTTTGGCTCAGTGGATAGAGCGTCGGCCTGTGGACTGAAGTGTCCCAGGTTCGATTCTGGTCAAGGGCATGTGCCTGGGTTGCAGGCACCACCCCAGTATGGAGTGTGCAGGAGGCAGCTGATCGATGTTTCTCTTTCATGGATGTTTCTAACTATCCCTCTCCCTTCTTCTCTGTAAAAAATCAATAAAATATATATCTATATATCTATCTATCTATCTATCTATCTATATATATATATATAGAAAAATTTTACACTCCCTACCTTCCAAGAAAAATGTCAGTGAGACTGTGACTTTCCAGGGGCTAGGTGAGGCAGAAAACTGAATACTAAAGCCTGACATGCTTGTCAGAACCAAGCAAGTTCTTACCAGGGGCATATAGAATTGATACCCGACACAATGGGTCAGAGGCTGCCTGTCACTACTTGAGCCAAATTAAGCAGAGACAGGGTTGAATCATCAATGAGCGTTTATTCCAATGATGCTGGCAGTTTGGGGAGAGCAGTCGGTCACCTGGAAATTCTGCTCTGACCCCGTCACCAGTGGGCTGATTTTAGTAGGATCAGGAAAAAGAAAACAGCTGTAGCTGCGAGCTGCGAGTGTAACAGGGCAAGGGAGGGTGTGGTCTGCAGTCCGGCCTTCAGGAGCTCAAAGTCTGATAACAAGGCGCTAATCTTCTTTGTTTTTTTAAAGCTTTATTTATTTATAGTCAATCCTCACCTGAGGATATTTTTCCATTGATTTTTTTTGGGGGGGAGAGTGGAAGGGAGAGGAAGAGACAGAAACATCGATGCGAGACACATGGATTGGTTGCCTCCTGCACGAACCCCGACCAGGGGCGGGGAAACCTGCAACCAAGGTATGTGCCCTTGACTGGAATCGAACCCGGGACCTTTCAATCCACAGACCAACGTTCTATCCACTGAGCCAACCGCCTAAGGCGGCTAGTCCTCTTGTGATGCTACAAGTAGTTCAGCCCATTCCCGGGACTGGAGAATGGTCAGCCGTCCCGAAGCCAACTCCCGGAGGGGGTCAGGGTCCGAGTACCGCAACCAAACCAAAGAGTGTCCTGTCTGGTCTGTTTTTAAAATGTTTTTTTTTTTTTTACAGCCCTGTTGTTGTCTTTTTGCAACACATCCTATAGTTTCCCGGAGTCTGTAAGAAAACCTCCTATCTATAGTTAGTAAGGTGAGTAATTATTAAACAACTGTGGCTCTATTCTTATTAAGTGCCCTTCCCCCTTTCAGGATGAATTCAGAATTTAATGCTGCGATAATTTGGACCGGAAGTGATTAACGAGAGCTGCGGGGGAGCGGGAGAGGGAGGGGCAGGTGATGGTGTTCACGGCATTGGAAGGGGTAAGGCCAGGTTTGGCAATCCTGATAACTCTCTATTCTTTAAGCCACAAGCCGCGGATTCTTCCATTTTTCAGCTCCACGGGGGCGGTGGGAAAGGACTTGTTCTCCAATTACCTTCCCACTTCCTGGATCCGCCTACGTGCGCCCTCCCAACCAACCCAGAGGCCTCCTCCTCCACCGAGAACAGGACCTGCCCAAGGAATCGTCCCCAAGGTATCCTGCCACTCCCCGCGCCGCCTGGGAACAGACGAGGGCGGAGTTCAGCTGGCCCTCGCCTTCAACGCCTCCCGAGGCGCAGGCTCCAAACGGTCACAACAGCACTGACACCGGCCCCGGGGCCGCGCCCCGCCCCCGCCTGGAAGGATGCGGAGCGGCGGCGTCTCCGTGAGCACTGGGCCGCGGCGGCCGTTTTTCCCACACCGCCCCTGCCTCACCTGAGCTCTCGGTGACCCCTGAGAAGGGACGGACCAGCGGCTCCAGAAGCACAGTCCACCCTGGCTTCAGCTTCGCAGCAGCTGCTAATGGCTGCGAAACAGCCGTCACTTCCGCCTCTAGATTGGCTGAGGCGCGCTTACGCTTTACAGCCTGCGACGCCGGAGGAAGTGACGGAGGAGAAAGGCGGGCGGGAGGCTGGAGCTGACGTGTGGCCCCGTTTCCGGCCCGGGGTTTAAACAGCCCAGAGGGCGCGGGAGCAAAGTATGCTGGGAGTGGTAGTTTTTTAGTGCTCAGCTGGAGTTGTCTGTAGGCTCTGGACCTCAGGATACATGTTATGTCAGAAATCAGATAGCCACACTCTTGCTCAAGAGTGACACTCCAACTTCGTTTCCATCCTATGGAACATTAAAAAAGTTGAATTGTAACATACAGCACGATTAGCTTGTATGTAGTTAACACTCGTAATGTCACCGACCAGATCTAGTTATAGCACATTTTCACCACCTTCCCAGATTCCCTCGTGACTTCCCTAACACAAATTTTTAGAACTTGTTTTAATAAACGACCTATTTGGGGAACTTAATGGGTGTGTCCTTTATTTTTATAGTGATTGTACGTACTTCCTAATTCATGGAGTCACTGAGAAGCTCAATTTTGTCCTGGATTTATTTCCCTTGGGAACAACCAGAGCGCTTATCTTTGCTTCATTGTGGTTCTTTACTGATTTTCCAACAGCTGAGACTACAAAGGTGTAAAGGTGTAAAGGTGTAAAGGCTGAAAGGTGGAACGGAAGCCCAGCTCAATTAAGTTCGGCTTCTGACCAGGCTCCAGTTCTCCAAATCTGCGTCCCTCGCAGGGAGGGGCCGATTTGGGGAATTTTCAGCCTCATTGTCAGCCTTTGGGTTCTAGAACCTGGAAATCGCGCGGGCGTCGATGCGCGGCGGACGCTTGCGGGAAGGGGGCGCTCCGCTCCGGCCTGGCGGGCGGGTGCAGTGGAGACGCTCTACCCGAAGGGCAGCTCTCGTTGAGCCACGCCCTGCGTCCGCACGCCGAGGCGGCGGGAAGATGCGCTTGCGCACTGCGAGCCCTCACCATATGTGCCCTGTCCCAGTGCGCGGGTCCGTGCGGAGCCGGGTGCGAGAGGCGGCAGCGCGGGGCGGA
Organism: Myotis nattereri; assembly: GCF_964212035.1. Lineage (NCBI taxonomy): Eukaryota > Metazoa > Chordata > Mammalia > Chiroptera > Vespertilionidae > Myotis > Myotis nattereri. Next base: position 20,404,902 of record NC_138085.1, read on the forward strand.
CGGAGCTGAGCGGAGCCCGAAGTCGGCCGGGGGACAGTGGGTCTGTGAGAGAGCGAAGAGCGGGCTTGGGGCCGCGAGCGCCGCTGTCAGGCGATGGGGAAGAAGCAGAAAAACAAGAGCGAAGACAGGTAAGTCAGTGTCTGGGTCCGCTCGGCAGCGGCCGGCGCGGCTCAGGGGGTCGTGCGGGTCCCGCCAGCTCGGGGTGGACCAGGGTTGAGGCTCGAGGCCGGCCTCGCAGGGCACCGGGCCCGGGCCCTGAGTGGGCGCCGCGGGCCCGAGACCCCGGTTCCGGGCAGGCGCGGAGGGCCTCGGCGGCTGGCGGGCTCCCCGAGCCAGACTCAGTCCCACTTCTGCCCCTCGCCCGGCCAGGAAAGGAGGGGCCTCTGGCCTGAGAAGCGGGGCAGTGGTTTCGGGGCTCCCGGCGTGGTCCGGGTGGTCGGCGTTTTGGGGGCGCCGCTCGAGGCGAGGCTCAGGAGGAGTTCTGTGCGCCTTTGTACCTGCGAGCACTGGGGGGCGAAGGGAGCTCGAAGCAGCTGTGCCCGTAGCCGGTGTTCCCACTTGGGAGCCTCAGGTGCGTTGGGGGCGCTTTGCACTCACCTCCCCCTTGAGTTCATCTAATTTGGTGGGTACGGTTCTCGATTATTCCAGGGCTGGTGGTCCGGACTCCATGCTTTTCGCTTTCCTTCTTCCGGCCAGTCTTTTCGATGGTTTCTTTGCTCTCTAGCACCTCCCCCAAGAAAGGAGGCGGAGAGGAAACCGACCAACCAGGGTCGCTCCTTTCTCACCACTTAAAAGGCTTTGGGGGGGGAGGGAGGGAGCACCCCGAGATTTCGGTCACTTTTCTGTGTCACATTCGGTTGAGTCTTTTGTCGTCGGAAGAGTTTGCTTCCTGGGAGGGAACAGCATCTGTTACTTTCCGCCTTCGTATACCACTCGCCAAACTTAGTTCAAATACGGGGGGAGGCGGGAGGGGAGTAAGGTAGCTTAAAACAAAAACAACCCGTGATGGTTCATCATTCTGACTAAAACGTGGTGTTGAAGTTAAAATAAGATTACTAATTATAAGTAGTAGGAACTCTAGATCGTTTCCTCACCTGGCACTCATCTAGTTGATGAGTGGAATTAAAAGATACCAGGGTGAGGCCTGTTTTTCACTTAACAGGTCCACTGGAGGAAGTTAATTGGTTTGAAAAATAGGACTTAATTATTAATCAAACAGGGTAAGTACCAAAAAAAAAAAAAAAAAGCAGACTTCTGGGTGATTTAGTGGGACAAAATTTCCCTGCCTTTGACAGGATGTTTTGATGTGTGGGATACTTTTTTCTTTGAACTGTGTACACAACATAGGTAAGTATAAAAAGCTTCGAGTACCAATTACCCAGCTTCACCCATTGTTATCACATCGTCGATCCTGTTTCATCCACCTGTTGGATATTTTATTTTTTTAAAATATATTCTTATTTCAGAGAGGAAGGGAGAGAGAGGTAGAAACATCGAGAGAATCATCGGTTGGCTGCCTCCTGCACACCCTATGCTGGGGATCGATCCCGCAACCAGGTCATGTGCCCGCCCTGACCTGGAAGCAAATTGCGACCTGGTTCATAGGTGAACTCTCAACCACTGAGCCAGACTGCCAGGCCTGCCTTTTTGGATATATATATGTATATTTGTAAATATAAATAATTAAAGTATATTTTGATTTGAGGGAGGAAGGGAGAGGGAGAGTGAGAAACATCAGTGATAAGAGAATCCTCGATGGCTGCCTCCTGCACGCCCCCCACAGGGGATCCAGACCGAAACCCGGGCATGTGCCCTTGACCCCAGTCGAACCTGGGACCTTTCAGTCCACAGATCCATGCTCTATTCTTTGAGCCAAACCCGGCTAGGGCCCTTGTTGGATATTTTAGAGCAAACCTCAGAATCCGTTCATGAGTAAAATCTTCAGGTGTATTTGAAAGATAATACTTGAGGGGAGAAACCTGTAGAAACAGAACAAAACACAACTGCAATGCTACCATCAAGCCTAAGGAATATTTACAGTGTTTTCTTAAATATTGTCAAGTGTGCAGCCAACTTTCTAATTTCACTGATTCTCTTAATTAAAAAGATTTTTTTGAACAATTGGTTTGGTTCACGATTACGGAAGTCTGTTATTTAGGTTTAAAAGTACATGTATATGTTGTTATTTTACTTACAGTTTTTATCTTCCAGACTCACAGTAGAAAAAATATTCAGAAGGGAGAATTTTATTGTCTGTATTTTTGGAGGAAATTCTGTCTCATTGATTCATAAAGATTTTCACGGATGATGTAAAGTTTCAATTGCAAACACTGGAGCCTGTTGTTAAAAGATTGGTTTGCAAGTGTAGAAGGAATGCTCCTGTTGTTTGGGGAGTATTTTTTTTTTTAATATTTTTTATTGATTTTTTACAGAGAGGAATAGAGAGTTAGAAACATCAGTGAGTGAGAAACATCGATCAGCTGCCTCCTGCACACCCCCCACTGGGGATGTGCCTGCAACCAAGGTACATGCTCTTGACCAGAATCAAACCTGGAACCCTTCAGTCCACAGGCTGATGCTCTATCCACTGAGCCAAACTGGTTAGGGCAAGTATTTTTTTTTTTTTAAATATATTTTATTGATTTTTTTACAGAGAGGAAGGGAGAGGGATAGAGAGTTAGAAACATCGATGAGAGAGAAATATCAATCAGCTGCCTCCTGCACACTCCCCACTGGGGACGTGCCCGCAACCAAGGTACATGCCCTGGACCGGAATCGAACCTGGGACCCTTGAGTCCGCAGGCCGACGCTCTATCCACTGAGCCAAACCGGCGAGGGCGGGCAAGTATTTTTGTTTTGTTTTGTTTTGATCCCAGCTCAGACTAATCTGTAGTCTCTATTTTTTGGCTCACCTTGAAAGGAAAGTGGTGGCAATGTAATTGAAAAGGTTTTCTCATCTATTTTTCCTTCATGGATTCCTTTGCTTGATGCTGTTCAAATTGTAGGTGAAAATTCCTAGGGTTTTGCAGAGGGTCCCCCTTGACCAGAATTGCCGGGCCTTTTTACTTTGGTGTTCCACATTAGATATTTTGGAGTGGGAGAGGGAAGTTTCACTACTTGGTTAGTTTACTTAGACCTTTTGTATATTTAAATAGTACAGGCATACCTAGTTTTATTTTGCATCGCATATGCTATTGCGTTTTCCTTTCTTTTTTTTTCAAATTAAAGTCAAGATCCTCCAGCAAAAAGATTATGATTTGCTTAGTTGATGGTTAGTATATTTAGATATTACCTGGTTTTACTTTCTTGTATAAAGATCTCCACTTTTAAAGATTTTACATTCATCCCACCTCTTCTCTAACCAAGCTCTCCTAAGTAGAGCATGTTTCTGGCCAAGTAGAATTGGGTGAGAAATGAGCAGCTGTTTATTAATTATCAAGATAAGGCACTGAGCTACTTTTCAGTTCTTGGAAAGAACATAAATTACTTGACTGTTTCAATTCTTATAGTGTTATATTTAATCCCTGTTTTAACTTTTTAGCCACTCAGTGTTCATTTAAAATTAGATTTTATTTCATTTGAGTATCTAATTTGTTATACCAATGACTAAACATTTTTTAAAGACTAAGTTCTAGAATTTTGTTCCAGCTTGTGTAATTCTGAGAATGAGGCTTTGATATAGGGTAGTCAGCAAGTGATCCTGACTTTTTTTCATTTGGGAAAACTGTTGATGAGACAAGGGATAGTATTTAACATCTACAGTTTATACAGAATATAAGGCTACTATTTTCATTTCTTCCTATGACCTTCCCAGTCATCAGTTTACATAATGGGACCTTATCTTATGGAAACTTGCATTCTCAAGACATGTCCTACTGTTTTCATTTACACAATATGGTGAATGTTTCTTACTAATGTGTGCAGAGAAAAGGACCTGGATTATCTGCTTTTTCACAATTAACATTCAATTCTTCATTCTGGTATCCCTCCTTTTGTTGGATCCCCCAAATCTGGCAGTTATATTTTTCAAGTTATAAGGAATATGGTATCTCATTATAACTAGTAGGATTAATACCATATATCTTCCCCCCCCTCCCCAAACACACACACACCCCTCCCCAAAGAATATAGAGGGAAGGAAGATACTGTTTTACCTATAACACAGTCATATATTGTGGAGGTGGAGATTCAGGAACTAGAGTTTCATGAGTCAGTAGAATTCTGGGGTATCTATCTGCATACTTTAGATCAGAAAAAAGATGCTTAATCTGAGAGTTCTCTTAGCTTGTTCCGACACCGATATTTTAGGAAATTGGTGTGTTGCAGGAGGGAAAGACTTTCTAGTTTTCCATAAATGAATAAGAAGGCAGATGAACTTTTCTTGTCTTATTCTGTATTGTGATCTCTATTGAGATCTGGAGCTGATGCAACCCCTTTTATTTTTAGTCCTCACCTGAGGATATGTTTTTATTGATTTTTTGAGAAAGAGCAAAGGGGGAGGGGAGAGGGAGAAACATCGATGTGAAAGAGGAAAATCGATTGGTTGCCTGCTGTACATGTCCTGACCAGTGATCAAACCTGCAATCTAGATATGTGCCCTGGCTGGGGAATTGAACCTGAAACATTTGGGTGTATAGGACTACGCTCCAGCCAACCAACTGAGCCTGGCCAGGGCTCATGTTACTTTTATTTTTTTAAAATATATTTTATTGATTTTTTTACAGAGAGAAAGGGAGAGGAATAGAGAGTTAGAAACATTGATGAGAGAGAAACATCAATTCAGCTGCCTCCTGCACACTCACTACTGAGGATATGCCCGCAACCAAGGTACATGCCCTTGGCTGGAATCGAACCTGGGACCCTTCAGTCCGCAGGCTGACGCTCTATCCACTGAGCCAAACTGGTTACGGCTGTGATGGTTGATTTTAATTGGGAGTTGATTATTTGGTACATTTGACACCTTTATATTATTGAATCATCCCATTCAAGAAATGTATTGAGTGTCTATTAAAGTGCCATATACAGTGATCAACAAATAATAATATGACATGCTTCTGTATTTGGTTAATGTAATTGTATGTCAGTAATTGTGGAGAGCAGCTACAGCATTCGGACAGGATCAAGCCTCAGACTGACTTGTGGCAAAGCCACATACAAGTCCCAACTTGGAGGGCAAAGCCCTCCCAGCACAATTATAGCCAAAAGGCTATGGTTGTAAGCTTGACCTTATAGTCTGACCCTGCAGTCCTAGGTAGCTAAGGGATGTGGGCTGCAGGAGGTGCAGCAAGTGCTGCTTAATCAAAGTTTGATAGAGCAGAGAATGGCAACAACAGGAAAGAAGCAGATTTGAAACTCGCCAGAACATCGTAAACATCTTGCCCTTGTTTTGCTTTGTGTGATCTAACTATAAAATAAAGCTTGGGCTTACAGGTTGTGTCACTGTTTCCTCATCCAGACGCAGTGATCCACCTGGCCCCAACTGTATTCTCTTGTCTGTTTTCTTAAATCCTTTACTGCCCCTCCTCAGGTTCACCACTGGCCATGCTGGACGTGGTTGAAGTAATATTTTTTTTATTTTTTTTTTTTTATGATTTGTGTAAGTTTATTTTATTTTTAAAATATATTCTTATTCATTTCAGAGAGGAAGGGAGAGGGAGAGAGAGAGAGAAACATCAATGATGAGAGGGAATCATGGGTCAGCTGCCTCCTGCACGCCCCACACAGGGGATGGAGCCTGCAACCCAGTCATGTGCCCCGACCTAGAATCTAACCATGACCTCCTGGTTCGTAGGTTGATGCTCAGCCACTGAGCCTCGCCGCGTGCCGGGGTCCAACCCCAGCAGGTCCAGGGGTTCCCAAAGACGTAGACGGAGTTGGCGAAGAAGGAATGACACGGAGACAGCGTTCAGTTGATCAGCAGCCTAGCCAGGATCTTCAGCCAAGTTCTGGTCTCGATCTCCAGAGAGGTTCTCTGAAGTAATATTTTATTACCAGGGGCCCAGTGCACGAATTCGTGCACCTTGAAAGGAACTGTGGGCCACGAGGCTGCAGTGGGCACAGGAGCGGGTCTCGGCTGATCCTCCATGCCCCGGCCCGGCTCCTCCCACCACAGCTCTTGGTCTCCTGTCTGCTGGCGCTGGCCCTGATTGTTCGGTGCCATCACTGGATGTGAATGGCGGCTGCTGTCCCAATCGCCCCTCAGAAGCAGGGGGAGGTGGAGAAGCCCTGAGGGGCGATCGGGGCTGGCACCAGGTGCTGGCAGTGGGTGCGAGTGCCAGGCGGGACCGTGGTGCATGGGAGCAAAGAATTTTCAGTAACCACCAGAGGCTCCCCCCAATGAAAGCGACTGGCGCCCCACCTTGGTCTGGCGTCCCCACTCACCTGCTCTACCATCCCGCTGCGCCTCACATCCACCATGTTCTGCACACGCCCCCTGGTAGTCATCACACGTCATAGTGACCAGTTCAGTGTTCCACCATTTGGTCTATTTGCATATTAGGGCTTTATATATATTTTATAATTTTCTTCACTTGAGTCTTTAGACTATTTCTTTCTTTGCTTATTTCTAGGTATCTTACAGTTTTCATTGCTGTTAATGTAATACTTTTTCTTTCTTTTTTTCTGGTAAATAGGAAAACTTTTCCAGGATGGTTGGTTGTCTTGTGTGTCACCAATTTATTGTACTCTTATTAGGAGTAGTTGTATAAAGGATGAGGACTATGTTGTGATTAGATTATTAGTTTGTCCTAATATGTGAATAGTAAAGGGGGAGAGCATGGAGAAAAAGATATAGCAGCATTCAAATGTTTTAATTAGTGACACACAAATGACTGCTTTTTTACCTTCCTTTCTTTCTATTTTATGCCTTGTAACAAATATGTATTGTCGAGAACGTTTAGTGCAAAAGGTATTTTGAAACCTGTATTAAACAGTACTGAAATAATCACAGTGTACTATTTGCCCCAGCAGTAACTACAACATTTACATAATGAAACGCTTAATGTAGAACCAAAACCATGCTGTAACTATTTTGAAAGTGTGGGAGGAAGGAAAAGGAATAAAGATCTAAGAAATACCATGTTACATTTCAACCAACAATGTATTAGAGTTATAATTTCTCTACATCCTCATTAACACTTATCAACTGACTTTTTGATTACTGTGTAGTAGCCATTCCCATGAGTGTGAAGTGGTATCATAGTATGATTTTGGTTTGTCATTCCATGATGGTTTAAAATGTTAAATGTTGTGCTTATTGGATATTTGCATAACTTGTTTGGAGAACTGTCTATTCAAAGCCTTTGCCCATTTTAAAATTATTTAGGAATAAGAATTCTTTATATATTCTACATACCAACCCTTTATCCAGGTATGATTTGCAAATATTTTCTATCATTCTGTGAGTTGCCTTTCTTTTCTCCCATTGGAGGTTATTGTTCCACTTTCTTGGTGATATCCTTTGTAGCAAAAAGGTTCTAGTTTTGATGAAGTCTGATTCATCTATGTTTTCTTTGGTTGTTTATGTTTTTGGTGTCAGATCTAAGAAACCATCACTAGATCCAAGGTTGTGAAGATTTACTAGGTTTTCTTCTAGTAGTTTTATAGTGTTAAACTTTGAGCCATTTTAAGTTAACTTTTGTATATCATGTAACATGGGGGTTCCAACTTTATTCTTTGCATGTAGATATCCAGTTGTCCTGACACCATTTGTTAAAAAGACTTTAATTCTTTGTTGAAATCAGTTCACCGTGTGTAGGTGTTTATTTATAGATTCTCAATTCTGTCCCATTGATCTGTATGTCTATCCTTAAAGCAGTACTTCTGTCTTGATTACTATAGCTTTGTATTAAGTTTTGAAATTGGGAAGTGTGATTTTTCTAACCTTGTTCTTTTTGAGACTGTGTTGGCTAATCTGGGTTTCTTGCATTTCCATAGAGATATTAGGATCAGCTTCTAAATTTCTGCAAAAAAGGGGAGATGGGAGTAGGTAGTATTTGGATTAGGATCGCATTTCACCTGTAGATCAGCGATTTTGAACTTTTTTTTCATCTCATGGCCTACATAAACTAATTACTAAAATTCTATAGCACTCCAAAAATATGTTTTTTGCTGATCTGACAAAAAAAGATGTAATTTTGATTCATTTACAATGGACAGCTATTGTGTTGGCTGTTATCATTTTTTCATTTGACAATCTTAGGGAAAAGAGGTCAGTGCCCTGACTAAATAGTCAGATACTGCATGTTTCAAAAATTCTTGCAGCACATTGTTTGAAAATTGCTGCTATAGATCAATTTTGGGAGTATTGCCAATATTTTGCCTTCTGATCTGTAAACATGGGATGTCTTTCCACTTATTTACGTCTTTGGTGTTTTTCAATATAGTTTTCAGAGTAGATTTGCAACTCTTTTCAAAAACTATTCCTGAGCATTTCTTTTTTATGCTATTGTAAATGGAATTCTTTTCTTAATTTCATTTCCAGATTGTTCATTGCTAGTGCATAGTTTAAATACAGTTGATTTTTGTACAGTGATCTATCCTGAAATCTTAATGAATTCACTTATTAGCTGTAATAATCTTTTTATCCTTAGGATTTTATGGCCAGGTCTTAGGCAAGTTCAAATGGTTTCCTCCTTTTCTACTCTAAATGCTTTTTCTTTGTTTTGCCTGAAGTTCTGGCTAAATCTTGCAGTACAATGTTGAATAGAAATGGGGAGAGTGGACATTTTTGTCTTGTTTCTGATCTTAGGGGAAACTTTGTTTTCCCCCATTAAGTATAATGTTAGCTGTGCTTTCCCTAGAGACCCTTTTTTAGGTTGAGGAAAGTTTGCTTTCTATTCCTAGTTGGTTGACTCTTTTTACCAGGAAAGGGTGTTGGATTTTGGTTAAACACTATTTCTTCATTTATTAGGATAACCATGTGTTTTTTGTCTTATTTACTAGAGGCCCAGTGCTCAAAATTCATGCACAGGGGCCGGGGGGGGGGGGGGGGCGGGTGGTGGTGGTGTGGGTTCAGCCTGGCCTGTGTGCTCTCGTAATCTGGGACTCCTTGGGTAAGGTCCCTAGGCCTGGCTGGCGATCAGGGCCTAGCCCTGCCGCCACTGGTTGCCATCTGTGTGGTGCTGCCCCTTCCCCCCTGCCCCTGCCACTGGTCGCCTCCCTCTGCCGGTGACAGGCGTGGGGTGCGATAGCTTGGCTGACCTAGGCCTCCCTCTGCAGGGTGATTGCTGGCCTGCTCACACGCCGCCACAGCATCGCTGGCTGGTGACCTGGACCTCCCTCTGTTGGGCGATCACGGGGCCCCAAAATCGATCACCCCGCAGAGGGAGGCCCCGCCCACCCACCTCAGTGCTGCCAGCTAGGTGGCCTGGGCCCCCCTCTGTGGCCGCCAGCAGGAGGCAGCTGATGAATCTTTCTCTGTCATCAATGTATCTCTCTCTCTCTCCCTTCTTTCTCTAAAATCAATAAAAACATTTTTCTAAAACGTTCCTCTGTAGGTGAATGTGCTAGATTATTTTGTTCTGGAGTAACATTTAGATCTTCTTTGTTTTCATTTAAGTGCCAAGGATGACATTGATCTTGATGCCTTGGCTGCAGAAATAGAAGGAGCTGGTGCTGCTAAGGAGCAGGAGCCTCAAAAGTCCAAGGGGAAGAAGAAAAAAGAAAAAAAAAGGCAAGACTTTGAGTAAGTATATTTCAAATATATTTCCTTTTTACTAGCTTTGGTACAAGAGTCACTTATTAAGCTGATTCTTTGCCTTAAATATATTTTCATCTTTTCTAGTGAAGATGATATCCTGAAAGAACTGGAAGAATTGTCTTGGGAGGCTCAAGGCATCAAAGCTGACAGAGAAACCGCGGCAACAAAGGTGAATGGTTGTTAGCCAGCCTTGCTTCCTAGTGCCTGTTTTTAGGGAGCTGCTTTTGCAAACAGATAAAATTTTCTATAAATTCTGATGCCAACAGGGGAAAAGCAAGTTTTAGGAAAGAAATAATGTCTTTTAAAACCTTTTACAGATAGAAAGATGCTTTACTTGGAATCTAAAGGTATTTTGGGATATGTTGCCTGTTTATAAAATTGATGTATTTGGAGATAGAACATTTCCTATCTCCACCTTCAATTTCTTAAATATTGTTTCTTTTTCATCATTTGAATTTGGAGAGGCCTCAGAACAGTGGGAAAGTGATAGGTATTTCTTCTTATTTCAATACCCCCCCTTAAACTTTGTGTGCCATTTGAAGAAGCTAGTAAATGTGGATTGTGATTAGTACTGGCTTTAGAGCACCTGGATTCTGACATTCACTGTGAGTGTGAGATGTGCCTGACGCCTAGGCTAGATTTTGTTACTTAGTTGAGGTTTATATCCTTATAAAAAAAGACTTGAAAATATTGTGAGAATTTTTTGATGTGTTTTTAATGAAGTATGTGACTGAGGAGTTTCAATTATTTATTTTAAAACAAATATAACTCTGTTAATATTTCTAACAATGGAAATTTTCTAGCCAACAGAAAATAATGAAGAAGAATCCTTCTCAAAACAAGATAAAAAAAAGAAAGGACAGAAAGGCAAAAAACAAAATTTTGATGAGAATGATAGTGATGAATTGGAAGATAAGGATTCAAAATCAAAAAAGACAGTAAAACCAAAAGTGGAAATGTATTCTGGGAGTGATGATGATGATGATGATGATTTAAAAAAACTTTCTAAAAAAGCTAAAGGGAAAACTCAAAAATCAAATAAGAAGTGGGATGGGTCAGAAGAGGATGAGGATAACAGTAAGAGAATTAAAGAGCGTTCCAGAGTAAATTCTTCAGGGGAAAGTGGTGATGACTCAGATGAATTTTTGCAGTCTAGAAAAGGACAGAAAAAAAATCAAAAAAATAAGCCAGGTCCTACTGTAGAGAGTGGGAATGAAGATGAAGACTCCTTCAAAATTAAGACAGTGGCCCAAAAGAAGGCAGAGAAGAAAGAGCGCGAGAGAAAAAAGCGAGATGAAGAAAAGGCAAAACTGCGGAAGCTGAAAGAAAAAGAAGAGTTAGAAACTGGTAAAAAGGATCAGAGTAAACAAAAAGAACCTCAAAAGAAATCTGAAGAGGAAAGTGTAAAATCCAAGGTGACTCTTGATACTGGAACAGCCCCTGCCTCTGATGAGAAGGGAGAGGTGCCCATAGCCGCTGAAGGTTGGTAAAATTATTGCAGAAAGGGCAAAAGGCTTGAATTCATATTTAATCTAAGGTTTGATTATTATGCCCCAAAGTCATTTTCTTATTTGTCCTTGGTTATAAAGATGCTTAATTGTAAGAAAATCTTTAAAAAACTACATCTGTGTACTTTTTGAATTGATGTTTATTGTTAAAGATTTATATGTAATACAAAATGTCTTTCAAGTGGTTTGTACACAGACTAGGATTTTTTTTTGTTTGTTTTTATCAATGTTTTTATATCATGTTTTTGTTGTTTGTTTTTTATTGCTTAAAGTATTACAAAGAATATTACATATGTCTCCTTTTTCCCCCCCCGCCCTTGACAATCCCCTGGCCTCCCCTACCCCCCCAGTGTCTTATGTCCATTGGTTATGCTTATATGCATGCATACAAGTCCTTTGGTTGATCTCTTACCCACCCCCCTCCTGCCCTCCCACCCTCCCCGGCCTTCTTGCTGTAGTTTGACAGTCTGTTCGAGGCAGCTCTGCCTACACAGACTAGGATTTTTATAGAATTTCACTGTGATAACCAATTTTTTGTTGATAAAGAGTAGAAGTTGCCTAATGAAAATTTATTCTTCTCTGACGATAACTTGGTGTCAGGTGATAACTGAATTCTTTCCTGTTTTTATATTTCTTTATCAAAGTTTTTATTAACTTGAAAGAGGGAGAAAGAGAGAGGAAATATTAAACTGAGAGAGGGAGAAACATTGATTGGCTACCTCCTGCATGCCCCTTACTGAGGATAGAGCCCACAACGTAAACCGGGAATTGAACTGGTCACCTTTTGGTGCATGGGACGATGCTCAACCAACTGAGCTACCCAGGCCAGGGCTCTTAGCTGTTTTTAAAAACCCAATTCAGCCTGTGAAATAGAAAAGTGAAACATGCTGAAATTAGTTAACATCTTTTAAGCAATAGACACTTTTTAGTACCATAACTAATTACAAAAAATAGCTTTATAGCTAAATTTCCCATATTAATCAGAATAAAAACAGATCAAATGATTCACATAGCTTTTCTTTAGACTAGTAAAACTTTTAAGGGGAAAATTGACATAACTTTTTTAACCACTTGAAATATTATCTGGACATACTTGAAGAGAAATACCATGAAAGTAGCTTTATAATCTTTAGCTTTCTAAGCATAATACTATAGAGTTCTTAGAATATAATTACCTATATTTTTGTGTTTTACCCTTCTAATATCTTAAGATTGGCATCATTCATATTATTCCCATTTTATAGAAGCAACACTAGCTAAGAATTAAGGCAGGAATTCAGACACTGTAGATTAAGAGCTACATTAGATACATTATATCTTGTCCCTGCTGACAAGATCCTGCTGTCTTCTGGCATCTCTCAGGACAACTTAGAGCAACACCAGCGCTGCAGGCTTCTAAGGAAGCTAACTTGGGGATTCTAAGCTGATCTAGGTGCTCAGGTTCTCCTGTGCTCTTCTGGATGCCTTGATGCCTATAGGCTCTAGCCTGCTGCTAGCATCAGCTTCAGCCCATTATAGTCCTAGAATTCTGGGGTTTGCTCATCATTGCCTTAGGAAACTTTAAAAAAAACAACAGTTTATCTATTCTTTTTTGATAGATGACAATGAAGCAGACAAAAAGAAAAAAGATAAGAAGAAAAAGAAAGTAGAAAAGGAAGACAAAGAGAAGGAGAAGAAAAAAGGACCTAGCAAAGCCACAGTTAAAGCTATGCAGGAAGCTCTGGCTAAGCTGAAAGAAGAAGAAGAGAGACAGAAGCGAGAAGAGGAAGAACGCATCAAACGGCTTGAGGAGTTGGAAGCCAAGCGGAAAGAAGAGGTACGTTTTCATAAAGTTGCTGACTTTGACATTGTGTTTAGCTTAAGATCTCTTCTCTATGAAATATCTCTAACCTCTAATCTGTTGTCTGTCTGGATTTAAATAATAAGATCGAGAGGTACAGAAAATTCTACCTTTATTTCCTGAGGTACAGACAGGTGTTGCTTATGTATCATTGCCAAGACATAGTCTATTCTCATGAATAATCATCATGTGCGCCCTGGCTGGTGTGGCTCAGTGGTAGAGTGTCGGCCCAAACACTGAAGGATCACTGGCTCGATTCCTGGTCAAGGACGCATGCTGGCAGGCTCGTTCCCTGGCCTTGGTTGGGAACATGCAGGAGGCCACCAGTCTATGTTTCTCTCTCACATCGATGTTTCTCTCTGTCTGTTGCATCCCTTCCACTCTCTCTAAAAATCAGTGGAAAAAATATTCTTGGGTGAGGATTAACAAAAAAAATTATGTATAACATTTAAAATATTTTCATTTGGAATCTCCTAACATAATACTTAGCATGTATCGCAAAAGCTTTGTTTGAAGCTTGGGTTTTTTACATTTAAATTTTATAATTGATTAAGCTAGTACAATTTTTGTCTGATATATATTCTTTTATAGGAAAGATTAGAACAAGAAAAAAGAGAAAGGAAAAAGCAAAAAGAAAAAGAAAGAAAAGAACGCTTGAAAAAAGAAGGGAAACTTTTAACAAAATCTCAGAGAGAAGCCAGAGCCAGAGCTGAAGCTACCCTTAAACTTCTACAAGCTCAGGGTAAGTAGTATTTTTAATTAATGGGAAGAGTCTAGACCAGCCGTGGGCAAACTACGGCCCGCGGGCCGGATCCGGCCCATTTGAAATGAATAAAAGTAAAAAAAAAAAAAGACCGTACCCTTTTATGTAATGATGTTTACTTTGAATTTATATTAGTTCACATAAACACTCCATCCATGCTTTTGTTCCGGCCCTCCGGTCCAGTTTAAGAACCCATTGTGGCTCTCGAGTAAAAAAGTTTGCCCACCCCTGGTCTAGACGCTTCTCTCAAGTAGTTGTATCTTTATAATGGTCAAAATGAAAATTGAATTGTACTAGAACAATTCCTATGAAAATGCTGTGAAAAAGTCTAATAATGTTAGGTGATATAATTTCCTTATGTAGGGAGATGACTTACATACTATGTTAAAATTTTATGTGTAAATGATAGTGTATGTATAAAAACATTTTTTTGTTCCCCAAAATAAATGAAAATAGAGAATGTAGTTAAATGAGTCCCCATTTACCCATCACTCAGTTTAAACAATTATCAATATATATCATTTTTGTTTTGTCCTCCACCCACTTTTTTCCCTTGTAGTATTTTAAAGTAAATTTCAGATATCATATTATTTTACTTATATTTTACTTTAGTATATCTCTAACAAGTAAGGACATTTTACTTTTTAACATGAATAGAGTACATCTTCTAACAAAGTTAATTCCTTGATAGCATCTGATTTTCTGTCCATTTAAAATTTTTCCCCATTTGTCTCCAAATGCCTTTTATAGTTGATTAAGAAAAAAAAAAAAATCAGGATCCAGAGCCATAAAACAAGCTTTAAGACATTTGAAAGAATTAAAGCAAACAGAATAAAAAATAACACATAATTGAACTGTCTGGCTGGTGGGCACAGTGGTTAGAGCATTGGTCTACACACTGAAGGTTCATGGGTTTGAATCCTGATCCAAGGGAACATAACCTGGGTTGCAGGTTTGATTCATGCCCTGGTTGGGGTGAGTGCAGGTGTCAGCCAGTCGATGTGTGTCTCTCATATTGATGTCTCTCTCCGCCCTCCCCCCACTTTCTGGCTTCCTTCCTTTCCCTCTCTAAAAATCAGTAGAAAAAATATCTCAGGTAAGGATTAACCAAACACACGCACACACGCACACAACAATTACACTAGAAAAGAATAATAGAGATATATTGAGAAAAATCCAGAAATATTTGAAAATTAAACAACCTACTTCTTATTAATCCATGAGTTCAAGAAGTCCATGAGAATTAGAAAGTAACTTAAAAAAAAGATAAAGCACAACAAAATTTTGAAAATGTGCGTAGAGGGAAATTTATAGCGTTAAAATGCTTCTTTTAGTAAAAGAAGAAAGATTGCACATCAATAGTCTTACGTTTCCCATCCTACCAACCAAAAATAAGAAGAGCAAAGTAATGTAATAGAAAAAAATAGAAAGAATCAATTAGGCCTCCTCATTCTACCCCGCCTGCTCGGCAGCGGAGGCAGTGGTGGCAGCAGCGGTTGTCCCTGCCTCTCCGACACCTCCACCTCGGCTTATCTCCAGGCCAGTGTCGTTGGCAGAGAGGGGGACAGTAGTCATAGACGCCCGCCCCTGCCTCACAAGAAGCTCCCCAGTTGTTGCACAGTCTCACTCTTTGGGGAAAGTTTATGCTAGAAAACTGAAGGCAATTAATGGGTGAATATGATCAAATTTCCCCACCAAGTTCTCAGTCTGATAAGGAAAATCCCTTGTCAACCTAAAGAAGCATTCAGAGAAGACATCTGACTCCTTTCAAGATGAACTTGAAGGTTATATCAAAAGTGCAGAAAGCCAGGGGCTTAGAACCAAAGACTTGTTTCAGACAGATGAGAGAGGACTATTTGGAAACCTGTAGGGACAAAGAAGAGGTTGATTTCAGACCCAGGTACAGAATATTTGATCAAAGACTCCCAACTGAAACCATCCAGACCCACCCAAGGTCATGCAGTGTTTCACAAACAGTGGAAAACCAGTTACCTCATACTACCAGCTCATGACAGCATGAGATACTGTCAATTCACCAGGGACTATTTCTCAGGAAAACCAGCACCCCGAACCTTAGTCATCAAGAGTATAATTATAGCTCATACAGAGTCGAATCTAGAGTTTACAGGCACCTCTCAGAAACCAGTACCAGTGCCCATAAAGCCGGCCATGAACAGATACAGGAGAAGAGGAAATGGCACCCAGAAGGAGGCAGAGAAAAATCGGAGGAGCAGCAGCCCAAACATAAGAGGAAAAAAGGTTGTGAGGAAACAGATTTAGACAAACACAAGAGCTTCCAGAAAAGCAACACATAGAGGTAGAAACAGTCAGGATCAGTACAGAAAAGCTTAAGAATCAAAGGGAGAGAAAAAGACAAGATGTAGCCTCTAAGAAAGGATTGTAAGCGTAGAAAAGAGAAAAAGGAACAAGGCACAGAAAAAGACAGGAGAGGAAATGCTTTGGGACCAGTCTGTCCTTGGACTTTGAAGCTCTTGAGTTGATTCTCCTGAGGTTAAACTGAAAAATCATTCGGGACCTTTTTTTATGATGTTCATGTTCATAGCACTTTTCTCATGGAAATAGGTACTGTCACTTCTAACAAAGGCCAAGTGAACAGAAAGTATTTAGGCCTTGGCCGGATAGCTCAGTTGGTTGGAGTGTGGTCCCAATAAGCCAAGCTTTCAGGTTCAATCCCTGGTCAGGGCACATACAAGAAGCAACCAATGAATGCACAAATAAGTGAAACAACAAATTGATGTTTCTCTCATTCTCTCTCTCTCCCTTTCTCTCCTTCAAATCCTTATTTAGTATGCTTGATAAATCCAACATGGAAATTACTTTTCTTCATTTTCTAGAAACATCATTACATTTTTCTTACATATAATGTAATTTTCCTTAATGAGAGCAGCTTTGCTTTTATTCATCAAACTTCTATGATTATGGAAATATTTTTCCCTTGGGAAGTCATTTATTTTAAATTGAAGGATTAATAGGCTTTGTAGAATCTATTTCTTAATTGGGTTTGTTTTAGTTTGGGATGGGGTATTTTTATATTTATTAGTTTTTTCAATTCACATTTTTTTCCTCTGAGATATATATATATCTCAGTGTTCTTTGTACTTTATAGATTGAATAATGAAAAACATTAAAATAATCTTAGGTTACATATGGCTTTAAAAGTTTCAAAGAGTATACAAAATCCATTTATAATAAGTACTTATAATGAAGTTCTAGTTTCTAAAAAAAAAAAAAAAAAAAAAAAAATGAAGCCAAAAACGAGTTCTTGAAAAAAAAAATGAATAAAATTGATAAACTTCTAGACTGACTAAGAAAAAGCTAAGACAAATTATTGATATCAGGAGTGAAAGGGTCGGGAGAGGCATCATCATTACAGATCCTATAAGTATTAAAATGATGATAAGGGAATAGAACGAGTAATTCTGTACTCATAAATTCAAAAGCTCAGATAAAATAGGGCCATTCCTTACTAGATATAAACTATCAAAACTCATAAAGAAGTACATAACCTGGATAGTCCTATATCTACTGTAGTCTCCCTTCAAATGTGGAGGATACATTCCAAAATCCTCAGTGGATGCCTAAAACCATGGAGTAACAAAACATACTTATGTTTTCTCCTACATATACATACCTCTGATAAAGTTTAATTTATAAATTAGACACAGTAAGAGATTAACAAGAACTAAAATGAAAAATATAACAATATTAACTATAATAAAAGTTATGTGAACATGGTCTCAAATTAAGACTACAATGAGATATCACTACACATTTATTAGAATACATAAATTAAAAAGAATCAAAACATCTGTTTTAACCAAATGCTGGTGAGGATATTGAACAGTTGATACTCTCATACATTACTGCTGGGAATGCAAACTTGTAAAGACACTTTGGAAAACAGTGGTCAGTTGCTTAGAAAATCTTTACCCCAGAGAAATGTTCACACAAAAACCTCTACATACAAATACTCATATCAGCTTTATTTATAAATGTCAAAAACTAGAAACAACTCAGATGTCTACTGAATAAAGAAAGGAAGTGTGTTCCATCAATACAATGGAATGCTACTCAGCAGTAAAAAGAAATGAAATACTGGTACATACAACAAAGAGGATGACTCATCCCTTAAGATGACAGCAGCCAGACTGTAAGATTCATTTCTGTGACATTTGGAAAATGCAAATCTTTGAGGATGTAGAACAGGTCAGTGCTGCCAGGGGCTAAGGATGTGAGCAGAGTTTGACTACATAATATCCACAGAGTGATGGAATTTTTTTGCATCATCATTGTGATGGTGGTTGCATAATTTTAGGCATTTGTCAAAAGTCTTAGAACCGTACACCGACATAATGGAATTTTATTGTATGGGTAAAAGTTAGAATGCCTTATATAAAAAAGGTTTTTCCATGAATGTTATTTTTTATATTTTAAGGTATGTATCTTTGAGGTGAATAGAATGTTATGTGTTTAAGTACTATCTCTTAAGGTGACATACAGGTTAGTATAAACCTGAAATTTTCCATTATCCCTCAGGTGTTGAAGTGCCATCAAAAGACTCTTTGCCAAAGAAAAGGCCAATTTATGAAGATAAAAAGAAGAAAAAAACTCCACAGCAGCTAGAAAATAAAGAAGGTTTGTATACAAAATAATCTGATTTAGAAACATTTTTTTTGCTTTTTCCCAACTTTAAAACAGAATGGCTTTAAAAAAGAAATCAACAAGTCAGAATGGCATATTAAAACTGATTTTTTTTCACACATTTCTGATTTTTGTTATTCTCAACTGGTTGAAATAATAGGGTGATGAAAAGGTACTTGTGTTTTAAAAATCTGGATCCTACCCTATAAATAACTATTTTTTAATTTAATTTTATTTTTTAATCTTTATTGTTGAGAGAGTATTACAGATGTCCCCACCTTCTTTCTCCCCTTTGTCCCTCTCCACTGGTTCCTGCCCCATCCCAGGCCTTCACCACCCTATTGTCTATGTCCATAGGTAATGCATACATGCATATAAGTTCTTTGGTTAATCCCCCCCCCCCCCCCCCCCCCACTTCCCTCTGAGATTCTTAGTCTGTTCCATGTTTCTATGCCTCTGATTCTATTTTATTCATCAGTATATTTTGTTCATTAGATTTCTTGATTGTTTATTTTGATTTTTACATTCAGTTGTTGATAGATATGTATTTATTGCCATTTTATTCATATTTTTTATCTTTTTTTCCCTTTTTCTTCTTTAAGAAGATCCTTTAGCATTTCATGTAATGCTGGTTTGGTGATGATGAACTCCTTTAGTTTTTTTCTTATCTATGAAGCTCTTTATCTGACCTTCAATTCTAAATGATAGCTTTGCTGGGTAGAGTAATCTTGTCTGTAGATCCTTGCTATTGTCACTTTGACTATTTCTTGCTACTCCCTTCTGGACTGCAAAGTTTCTTGAGAAATCAGCTGACAGCCCTAACCAGTTTGGCTCGGTGGATAGAGCATTGGCCTGCAGACTGAAGGGTCCCAGGTTCGATTCCGGTCAAGGGCATGTACCTTGGTTGTGGACACAACCCCCACAGTGGGGAGTGTGCAGGAGGCAGCTGATCTATGTTTCTCTCTCATCGATGTTTCTAACTCTTTATCCCTCTCCCTTCCTCTCTGTAAAAAATCAATATATTTTTTTTAAAAAATCAGCTGACAGTCCTGTGGGTGCTCCCTCATAGGTAACTAACTGCTTTTCTCTTGCTCCTTTTAAGATTCTCTCTTGGTCTTTAACCTTTGGCATTTTAATTATGATGTGCCTTGGTGTGGGTCTCTCTGGGTTCATCTTGTTTGGAACTCTTTGTGCTTCCTGGATTTGTGTGTCTATTTCACCAGATAAGGGAAGCTTTTGTTTTTGTTTTGTTTTTAAATAAATTTTATTGATTTTTTACAGAGAGGAAGGGAGAGGGATAGAGAGTTAGAAACATTGATGAGAGAGAAACATGGATAAGCTGCCTCCTGCACACTCCCCACTGTGGGGGTTGTGTCCACAACCAAGGTACATGTCCTTGACCTGAATTGAACCTGGGACCCTTGAGTCCACAGGCAAACGCTCTATCCACTGAGCCAAACCAGTTAGGGATAGGGAAGTTTTCTGTCATTTTTTTTTTAATAGGTTTTCAATTTTTTGCTCCCTCTCTTCTCCTTTGAGTACACCCATGATGTGAATGTTGATATGCTTGAAGTTGTCCCAGAGGCTCTTTACACTATTTTCATATTGGATTATTTTTTCTTTCTGCTCTTCTGATTGGTTTTTTTTTTTTTTTTTTTTTGCTTCCTCATATTCCAAATTGCTGACTTGATTCTCAACGTCCTCTACTCTATTGTTGACTCCCTGTAAATTATTCTTCATTTCAGCTAGTGTATTCTTCATTTCCGAATGGTCCTTTTTTATGTTGCCGATGTTCTCACTAAGTTCCTTGAAGTTCTCACTGGGTTCCTTGAGCATCCTTATAACTATTGTTTTGAATTCTGTATCTGGTAGTTAGCTTGCTTCCATTTCATTTAGTTCTTTTTCTGTAGATATTCTCTTCTTTTGTTTGCAACATGTTTGTCTCCACATTTTGGCTGCTTCCCTGTATTTGTTTCTACGTATTAGGTAGAGCTGCTTTGTCTCCTGGAATTAGTAGAGTCTCCTTCTGTAGTAGGTGTCCTATATTGCCCAGTGGCTCAGCCTCCCCAGTCACCTGAGCTCAGCACTCTAGGTGCATCCCTGTGTGGGCTCTTTGCACTGTTCTGTTGTAGTTAAGCCTTGATTGCTGTTCGCATCACTGGAAGGGATTGACCTCTAGGCTAATCAGCTGTGAGGACCAGCTGTGACTACAGCTGAAGAGCTGTAGGAGACACCCCCTATGGAGCAGGACGTGTTTCATTGTGGCTTTGGTGCTCACCAAATGCATCCCTTGAATGTGTCACTCATGGATGTGGTAGGGTTGTAATCTGGTTTGGTCTTAATCTGACCACTGAGTGCACTGGCTCTGGGACCTCCTGGGAGGTTCAAAGTCAGCTATTGCCTGTTTCCCCCTTGGCCAACCAACCTCCACACACCCCCACTACCCCCAGTCGTGAGCTACAGAACGATCTGTAGATTGCTGCTACCTGTTTTGGGCTTGGAGGTGTCCAGGAGAGGCCAAGCTGTGAATCAAGGCAGGCTGCTGCTAGTGCCAGGCTGGGCTATTTACCAAGAGGTATAGGGTATGCTAAGGCCAGCTGCTGCTTGTTTGAGAGTTTTAGGAAAGTCTGAAGCCTGAGCCACGACTGGCCATTTCATATAGAAAAGCCACTGGAAATAGCTTGGGTGGGCCTGCAAATTGGGTAGGGCCAGATCTCAGGGAATCACCATGGTGGGCAAACAGTGTGAGCCAGACTGATGGAGACTCAGATATGGTGCCTGATTGTTGACTCTGTGGCGGGGGAGGGGTCATCAAAGGAATAGTGATCTCTGCCAGCACTTTCGTTTGAGAGAAATCTGCCCCCCCAGTTCTTGCCCTGATGTCAGATAATTTAGGTCTTCCCCCTATGTCCCTGGATCCTTTCAAGCTGCTGCCCCAGAGCTGGAGCTCAGAGGAAGTGGGTCTGAATGAGTACGCTGGCCCTTTTAAGAGGAACTGGCTGAGACTCTTATTATTCTTTGTTCACTCAGCCACAATCCCTGCTGGTTTTTTCAGCCTGAAGTTACGGAGACCTCTTCTCAGCACTGGAACCCTGGGCTGAGGGGTCTGATGTGGGCTGGGACCCCTGGCTCCTAATGGGGGACCTACACAGCTCAAATGCCACCAGTGGATGTTAGACCAGCCTATTCCACACCTCTGCTCAATGTGGCTTCTTTAGTTCTCTAGTGGTAGGACTTCCATTTGGCCAGATTTTAGGCAGTTCTGAAGGCTGTCCTGTAGTTTAGTTGTAATTCTGATGTGGTTGTGGGAGGAGGTTGAGTACCGCGTTTACCTATGCTGCAATCCTGACCTGCCCCGTGAATAACTCTTCTTAACTGAAAAGTACAACTATCATTTTCTTTTTTTCTCAGTCTTCTGTATTTTTACATTCTATTCTTTGAGCAGAAAGAAAAACTATTTTCTGTAAAATATATGACATACTTAAACATTTTTTGAACTTGATAAAGAATTAAGTATATACTAATGATTTTTATTCAATACTTAATAGAGTATCCTCACAAAAATTATATACTGAAAAATATTAATTTGGTTTCTGCCCTTCACTCAGTGTCTGAGCCAATAGAATTAAGTGCTGCTGTAGAAGTTGTGGAACAAGGTGTACCAGAAAAAGAAGAGTCACCACCTCCTGTTGAACCAGGCCAGTAGCATTGACTAATAAATTCTCATTAAGTAGCATTGATGTGTCCTAACTGTCCTAGTTATTAGTTTGGAGAAACCAAATATCTGGCAGGGTGGCCTTTTTTTATAGTCCTTTCTAAGTCATTTCTTTTTATTTCCACATTGCAAAAGTGTAGAAGTGAGCCTTGAATCAATTTTTTATTTGTAGAATAAAATTTTTGTAGAGAGGATAGAGGTTTTTTGCTTTCTTTCTATTGATGGGTCAGAAATCTTAGGTGGTACCAAGAAGACCTGAAGTTATTTAATCTTTCTGAAGAAAAATTGGAAGCATTTTTAATTAGGACTTTTTAAGAGTCATAGAAGTTACTATTTTTAAAACATTCTTAGAGGTCAGCCTCTTATTTAGTAAATCAATTCAGTTTATTCAGTGTTTGTGTTTTTAGGTTGGAGAAAGTCTCTGACTTTCTTTTCTTCTTTTTTTTTTTTTTAAGATAAATATTCTAATTCATGAGAATAGATATTGATAGGAAGCCACAGGCTAGCATAATGTATGTTTGGTAAAATCAAGAGACTCTCAAGTGTTCAAAGACAGGAATGGGAGTAGAAACACTTGAGGATGTCAAGACTGACCTACCCTGGGGAAAAATATTACTGATAGTCCCTCTCTACATCCCCCCCGGTTCACAGTGTAAAAAAATATCATTTGTTTGGGCACATCTTAGCTTAGTGTAATGAAACTAGAGAAATTCCATTTGACATGCTTATAGCAGCCCAGGATTGTAGGTGATATCTGTAGCAGTAAAAAGAATTGCTAAACTGGAAGGAGGCCTCTTTGGGCACATGTTCCTGACTGTTGTTTCCTCCTCCTTAAGATGACTTATCCAAACTTGCTGGCAAATGATGATTTTTCCAGAGAAGCAAATACTACATGTGCCCTCATCTTTTGAGAATAGTTATGCCTAATTGGATTTCAGTAAAAGTGTCATTGTTGTTAAAGGCAGTATTAAGTTCTTAATATTCAAAACAATACCTTTCTGACTATTTTTGCGTTGTAAGCACAACATCTCTTCTAATTTTCAACATGAGTAGAGATGTAGCTTTGTACATCCAATTATGTGATTTATGTAGTATTTGTATGTATCTATAGAGGCTGAAGAAAAATAAATTCTTATGTGTATAAAGTTTAGTTGAAAAATCAAAAAGAAGATATATGTGAAATTTCATTTGTCTTCAAGAATAGAGTGTGATCATGTGCCCTAGTGTATTGGTTGGGGCAAGAGTAGGTTTACAGTTATGAGTACATGAAACAGAGTTTATTCTTGTACTAGAGGCCTGGTGCATGAAATTCATGCATGGGTGTGGTCCCTAGGCCTGGCTGGCGATCAAAGCCTGAGCGTCTGGTGTGGAAGGGCAGGTCCCAGCTGACCCCTGGGCCCTGGGCAGCACCTGAGACCCCAGTCTCCTGTGCCCCCAACTCTGCCTGAATCATTGGACCCCTGCCAGGCTCCCTCAGCATCTGGGAGCTGGGCAGCCCCGCTGCTGGTTGCCATCTGCAGGGTGATTGGTGAGGCGATTGGGCCCTGCTCACACCTGCCTTGATCTGGCGCTGCCCACTCACCTGCTCCATCATTCCACCCCGGTCCTGCTCTCGTCGGGGCTGGTGGCACCTCCACTGCCAGTGCCATTTTGCTGACACCTGCCATATTCCGTGCTGCCCGCTGGTGGTCAGCACTTGTCATAGCAAGCAGTTAAACTCTGGGTTGAACTCCAGGTCGAGGGGACAATCTGCATATTAGGCTTTTATTATATAGGATTATTATTTAGTAATTATTGCATTTTCCATACAAACAACTGTAAAACTACTTTTGCCCCAACCTGTATTCAAAATACTAGGGAATTGTGAATCATTTAGTAATAATAAATTATAACATGATAGCTATATTGAAAATTAGTTCCAAAGATAATGAAATTGTGTGTATTTTTTTTGCATAATTAAAACATTTCTTTTTAGGTCAGCATAATTTTCCACTTTTTTCTATGTCTTTAATGAAAACTTTATTTACAGAAGAGGAGGAAGAAACTGAGGAAGCTGGATTGGATGACTGGGAAGCTATGGTCAGTGATGAGGAGAGAGAAAAAGGTGAATACCTCGTAAGCACTTGCTGATAAATCCAGTGGTTATTAGAGGTGTTTATATTTAAAGGAATAGTTAGTCTCCTGATAATGACTGCTATATGAGCATTCCTGAGGACAGAGAGCAGTTTTGCTCTCTCCGTTGCTATGGTTCCTAAATTCCTCATGTGGATCCCATTTCATGAATAGGTGGTTTTTCAGAAGGTCATTTGTAAGATAGTTGCCTGGGATTTAGAATACAGTTTTTCAGAGTGATAATGTTATAAATGGGGTTAAGTTATTAAAGCTAGCCTACAAAAAGCCTCTTTAACTTAAAATATAATACAAAGACAATAGAAATAATAGTATATTTCCTAATCACTCTGAATAAAAAGTGTCTTTTTGTAATTACTTTCTATCCTTTATTGCTAAAATCAACTTTCTTTAGGTTTAATTTGCTGGGTTTTTCCTTTTTGAGTTGGATATTTGTCTCTTTGTTTTTTCAGTCTTTCACCCCAAATACATATTTTTAAAATTATAAATTTTTCTTTAAGCATGGCTTTAGCAAAATTCTACAGGTTCTGATATGTTGATTTTTTTAAATTTACATTTAAATATATGTTAATTTTACCTATGATTTATTTTTTTAAGTATATTTTATTGATTTTTTACAGAGAGGAGGGGAGAGGGATAGAGAGTTAGAAACATCGATCAGCTGCCTCTTGCACGCTCCCTACTGGGGATGTGCCCGCAACCAAGGTACATGCCTTTGACCGGAATCAAACCTGGGACCCTTGAGTCCGCAGGCCAACGCTCTACCCACTGAGCCAAACCGGTTAGGGCCCTATGATTTATTTAGAGGTACATTTCTTAATTTACATTAGTAAGGACTTTCTAATTATCTTTTTGTTAAGTTATTATCAGAAAACATACATGGTTCTGTCCTTTGCAATGGGTTGAGAATTTACAACCCAGCAAATAGTTGATTATTGTAAATGTTTCATATGTGATTAGGTGTGCTTGGTTGTCTTGTTCACTGTGTTAAGTCAAGTTTGCTGATCGTTTTGATTAAGTCTTTTATGTTCTGAGTTTTTTCTGGTGTGCTTTTTCTTTTACTAAGTGATGTGTTAAAATCTCCCACCATGATTGCAGATTGTCTATTTTTCCCTGAGCTTTGCCAACTTTTGCTTTCTGATTTTGGTGTTACATTATTAGGTGAATACAGTCTTAAATCTTTCTGATGAATCAACTCTTACTGATACATTATTTGTTTATATTATATTTACTTTATACTTTATTTTTATTCATTTTTAGTGATACCTTTAGCCTTTAACATGTACTTTATCAGATTTTAATTAATACAGTTCCACACGCTTTGATTTACGTGCTCTTTTCCTGTATTTATTATTCTTTCTGTATCCTTAAAGAGCCTGTAGTTGAGATTTTTATATCCAGTTTGTCAGTTTTTATTTTTTACCTAGTGCACTTAGCCCATTCTTATACCTAACATTTGTTGTAATTAATGAAATATATTGTTTTTATACTTATCTCACTAAATCCTTGTTATTTGTTTTGTCTTTTTGTTCTTTCTCTCTTTTCTTACTGTATTTTGGATTGTTGGATTCTTTTTATTAACATTTTTTCCTCCTTCCATGAGCTTGGAAGTTGTGTACTTTTTCATTTACTTTTAGTGTTAACCTAGAGACTTTTAACATGGACCTTTGAACTATCATTGTGTAATGTTACCATCTTCCCAGACGATGCAAAGACCACTGAATACATGAATAACATTTACTCAGTTCTCAATTTATTTGTCATTATTCTCATTTGTTTTAATTCTCTATTTTAAACCCCGTAATACTATATTTTTTATAGTCAATATTTATTTAAATTTACCTAAATTCTTAGCTTTTTGTAGGGCTTAATTTCTTCCTACATCTCTGACCTTCCATTTGGGGTTATTTCTTCCTGCCAGAAGAACTCCTTTTAGAATTTCCTTTAGTGGAATCTATTAGTGAGACATTCCATTTTTGCTTTTCTAAAAATATTTTTCTTAACTTCATTCTTAAAGGATATATTTACTGAGTGAGGAGTTCTTTGCTAAACTTTTTTTTTTTTTTAAATATATTTCATTGATTTTTTACAGAGAGGAAGGGAGAGGGATAGAGAGTTAGAAACATCCATGAGCGAGAACATCAATCAGCTGCCTCCTGCATGCCCTCTACTGGGGATGTGCCTGCAGCCAAGGTACATGCCCTTGACCGGAATCGAACCTGGGACCCTTGAGCCGCAGGCCAATGCTCTATCCACTGAGCCAAACCGGTTAGGGCCTTTGCTAAACTTTTATTTATTTAACCCTTTGAAAATATTACTCCCTTGTCTTGTCTTTCATTATTTCTGTTGAGGATTCAACAAATAAATTTTTCATGTGTCTTTGGTTTTTAGCAGTTTAATTATGATATAACTTGGGTTGATTTTTTCTCATTTATTCTGCCTGTAGAGCTTTATAAATGTATGGTTTTATGTTTTTTATCAGTTTTGCAATGTAATGAGCCATTATTTCCCCTCAGGTAATCTAGTTATGACTAGATAGACCTTGTTACTATATTCTTGCATTTTATTTTATTCACTTTACTGTATTTTCCATCTTATTAAGTCTCCATGGTTTATTCTAGTGGTTTGCTCATTTTAAAAAAAAATTTAAAATTTTTATTGATTTTAGATAGGGAGGAAGAGAGAAAGAGAAATACTGATTTGTTGTTCCACTTATTGATGCATTCATTAGTTGATTCTTTGTATGTGTTCTCGACTGGGGATTGAACCCACAACTTTGTCATATCAGGACGATGCTCTAATCAACTGAGCTACTCCACCAGGGTTAGATTATTTCTTCTGATCTGTCTTCTGGTAATAATTTTATTTTTTAAAAAATTTAGTCTTATCTTTTGCTCCCTGGATGTTAGAAGCATAGTCATTTTTTAATTTTGGCTTTATGACTTCAGTGGAAGCCCTCTGGGTATGCTGGCTTTCCTCATGTGAATTGTTTTCTCGTGTGGTTTGTTATTTTTATGTGTTTTTATAATATATGTAGATATTATATTTGTAAAAGTATAGAAATAATTTGTGGTCAAGGATTTTTTTTTCCCACCCTCTAAAAAGAATTTCTTTGTACATTCACCAGGAGTGAACTAGGAATAATAAACACTAGTTAATTATTCCAAATGTAGAATTCAGAGGACCTAGAAGTGTTATGCTAAGAATGAGGGGGAGGTTCTGTTTACTTCCTATTCATCCTTACTGCTAGGGTACAGTTTTTCAGGTTTTACCTCACAGTAAGGGTGTTATCTAGTGTTCATCTACCTTGCCCTCCCTGAATCCTTGGTAGGCCTGCATTCCCAATGCTCCTATTCACTGAGGGGCTAGAAAGCACTGCTTAGCCTTTGAGCTGCCTCCTCCAGAATTCCGCACATAAACCCCAGAGGAAGGCAATACCAAGTATTGTATTCAACATCCCAGGTTTCTGTCCTCTTGTATCCTGACTTAGTAATGTCTTTCTTTTTTTTATTTGATTATGTATGAATTAATGCTTTACATGCTCACTGTTAAATAGCAGTCTTCATTGTAGCATATGGGCAAAGACTTATTTGGAATTAAAGATATAATATTGCTGCCTTATTTGTCTTTAAGGTCTCTTATGTTGATGGGAATCTCATTTTTAATTTTTGTTTATTATAAAATCTCTTGTTTTTCTGAAAGAAGGAAACACAGTGCATATAGAAGTAAAAGAAAACCCTGAGGAAGAGGAGGAAGAGGAGGAAGAGGAAGAAGAAGAAGAAGAGAGTGAAGAGGAAGAAGAAGAAAGTGAAGGCAGTGAAGGTGAAGAAGAGGAAGAAAAGGTGTCAGATGAGAAAGATTCGGTGAAAACATTAGTTAAAAAGCCAAGTAAAGAATTGAGCTCAGAATCTGAATATGACTCTGACGATGATCGAACTAAAGAAGAAAGAGCTTATGACAAAGCAAAACGGAGGATTGAGGTATCTATTGTTCCCTTTTTCTTTGCTCCTTTCCTCCACAGTCCTCCTCTGTGGTCCTTAGAACTGTATTCTACAACAGAGGCTTTTATTTAACAGCACTTTAAAAAATATAGTCACAGAATAGTATTTTGTCCAGTTTCTTGTAAATCAAGACAATAGATATGACAGTGTTCCAACCAAGGACCCCAGTCCCTTACCCAAGTCAGAACAGTGACTGCTTCATCATGCTTTTCTTGTGTTCTCAGAATTTTAATGTGCTCTTCGAATGATGGTTTCTAGGTATGCAAAGGTATTCTGAGCATATGGCCTTTACTTAGAAACATCAGTTAAGTGTGCATTGCATATTTAAGTTAGTCAGTGTGAGGCATCTGATCACATAAGTTTGAATCTGGTGGGTTAATGAGGCTTCTCTTTATTAAGTGCACATACGTAGGAGACTTACTCTATTTTTCCTGCTTAATGCAGCAGATTTCAAGAGATAGTTTTCTTAAATTATGTCAGTTTGGCATAAGCAGCACACTATAACTATTTTAATTTGCTTGAAGAGGCTAAGGCTAAAAACCATCTTAGCGTTATCTTTTCATGAATAATTTTAATTAAAAAATTTTTAATACCTTTATATCAGTGTGTTTATGGTTTTCTTCTGTGAAGTTTGATAGGTATACATTTTCTGAATTTCAAAGGACTAAGAAGGACTATTATTGTAAATTGGGCTTTCTTAACCCTGGTGCTATTGACATTTTGGGGCCAGGTAATTTTTATATATATATTTCATATATATATTTTTTATTTATATATATATATTATATATATATATTATCTTATATATATATATATATGTATTTTATTTTTTTTTAAATATAGAACAACCAGCTCACTTCTCCTCTCAGTTTTTGTTTTTTTAAAATATATTTTTATTGATTTCAGAGAGGGAGAGAAAGATAGAAACATCAGTGTTGAGAGAGAATCATTTGATCAGCAGCCTCCTACACGCCTCCTACTGGGGATGCAGCCCTCAACCTGGACATATGCCCTGACTGGAAATCAAACTCTGACCTCCTGGTTCATAGGTCGACCCTCAACCGTTGAGCGATGCTGGCCAGCCGGGCATGTAATTCTTTGTTGGGGGGATTGTCCTCTATATTTTGGGATGTTGTGTAGCATCCCTGTCCTCTACCCACCAGATGCCAGTAGCATTCCCCTCCTGACGGCTGGTTGTGACTTCTTCTTTCCACGGCACCTACTCAAACCACCTCCCTTGCTTTGCACCCATGTGTGAGAGTTTGTTCTGTGTTTGAAAATTTAAAAACAAGCAAACAAAATGGCTATAAAGCAGAAAGTACAAGTTTCCCCATTATCTCACTCCCCAGACTTGTTCATATTCTTGTTTATGCACTTTAAGTTTTTTTAATGTTTAATTGAAAGTAAGTTATATAATACGTTTTGGAAAGATTTTTTTTTTTTTTTTTTTGCACATAACAATATGCTGTGGACCTCTTAGCTTAACACATTTTTAAGCAGCTTTGTTGAGATATGCTTTACATACCATCACATTAACCTGTTTTAAGTGTACAATTCAATGATATTTTGTAAATTTACAGTTGTGCAACCGACACACCTTAACTTTGGAGTATTTTCATTACCATCAAAAGATTCCTTGTGCCAATTTAGTCATTTCCCATTCTTAGCCACAGACAGCTACTAATCTGCTTTGTCTCTATAGATAACTTTTCTGGAAATTTCATAAAAATTCACTTCTATAATATGTGGTCTTTTGTGCCTGGCTGTTTCTCTTACTCTGTTCCTTTATGTGGTAGTTATATCAGTACTTTGTTCTCTTTAATTACCAAGTAGTGTTTTGTATAAATATGTCATATTATATTATTGTCCATTCACCAGTTAATGGACATTTGAGTTGTTTCCACTGGCTATTGAGAATGGTATAGTATTGTTATAAGTATTTTGTTATGAGTTCTTTACGTGAAAATGTGTTTTTATTTCTTTTGGATTTGTTCCTACAAGTGAAATTGCTAAATCATATGGTAGATTTGCATTTAACTGCCAAAATATTTTCCATAATGGTTGCACAATTATAGATTATCCCATTTGAGGGTTCTAGTTGCTCTACATTCTCGCTAGTAGTTTTTATTGTTTGTCTTTTCAATTTTAGCCATTCTAGTGGATGTGAAATAGTTTGTCTTATTGTGGTTTTAAATTACACTTTCATGATCTTGAGCATTTCTTCATGTACTATTACCATAACTATGCCCTCATGGTGAAACATCAATTCAAATTTTTAAATTTTTTAATTTGACTTTTTATTACTGAACTAGTGGCCCGGTGCACAAAATCGTGTATGGGGTGGTTTCCCTCAGCCTCTCCAATCTGGGACAGCTGGCTCCTAACTGCTCACCTGCTTGCCTGCCTGATCGCCCTTAACTGCCTCTGCCTGATCGCCCCTAACCTCTCTGCCTGCCTGCCTGATTGCCCTTAACTGCCGCTGCCTGCCTGCCTAATCGCCCCTAACTGCCGTCCCCTGCCGGCCTGATCTCGCCCCCAACTTCCCTCTCTGCCTCAGCCCCCACCACCATGGCTTTGTACGGAAGGAAATCAGAAGTCTGGAAGATGGCCAGTTGACCCATTCTAATTAGCAGATCACCTTTTTATTAGTATAGATATATTATATAGGATAGGATTGCTTAAATGGGGGGGGGAAAGCCTTTTTCAGCAGAAGGAGGTGCTCTTGGCAGACAAAAATACATAATCCCTATGTCTAGACTGATAGCCAGCCATATGCACTATACTGCCAAACCAGGCATTAAAAAATTGAACCGCTTTCTCATACCTTACACCAAACAGCTGTTGCCCTTAAAACCCTTCCTCAGCCCCCACCTTAGGTTCTGCCTTCGCAGTTCACCCAGATTAGGTTCTGATTGGTTGGTTTCTGTGCCAGGCAGTGTCAAAAGCTCCACCTCCTACACAGCCATTGGCTTCTCGCACTTCACCCAGATTTGGTTCTGATTGGTCAGTTTCTATGCCAGTCAGCGTTTCCGGGCCTCATCAGAGAGGTGGGACTGATTAGCAGCACCCGCGGAGGCCCAGAGAGAAAGAGAGAGGCAATGGCTGATCAACAGCTGCCATGGAGACTGCGCATCAGACCCTGCCTGTCTTTTCAGGCCTCTCTCCAGGCCTGATCCGCAGCTCCTTTGGCAGTCAGTGCTGGGTCGCCACGCCCACAGCAGCAGCAGTCAGTGCTTCGTCGCCACGGCAACCCAGCACTGACTGCAGGACTGACTTCCCGTTGGTAGAGCCTTCAGTCCTTATGGACCCTGGGTTTTTATATATTAGGATTGCAAGAGTTATTTTTCTCTTTTCACTTTTTTACCCATTGGTTGTTAAATAATCTTTCTTTATTAAGTTTTAGAAAGGAAAGGAGAGGGAGGTAGGAAAGAAGAGAGAGAGAGGGAGAGGGAGAGAGAGGAGAGAGAAAAACAGAAACCAGTATGAAAGTGGCTTTTGAAATTTAGTAGTTTTATTTAGTTTTCAGAGTATAAAATTTGTCATTTTGTTAAATTTGTTACCATTTTATTGTTTTTGCTGCTATTGTGAGTAGGGTCATATTTTTTAAACTTTTCATTGCTAATGTAATTAAACACAATTGATTTTTGTTGATTAATCTTGTATCCTGCAACTGTACTTAAATTTTTTTTATTCTAATAATTTTTCAAGGATTCTTAAATTTTCTTTTTCTTTTTTTTAAGAATTTTTTTTTTAAAATATATTTTATTGATTTTTTACAGAGAGGAAGGGAGAGAGATAGAGAGTTAGAAACATCGATGAGAGAGAAACATCGATCAGCTGCCTCCTGCACATCTCCTACTGGGGATATGCCTGCAACCCAAGTACGTGCCCCTGACCGGAATCGAACCTGGGACCTTACAGTCCGCAGGCTGTCGCTCTATCCACTGAGCCAAACCGGTTTCGGCTTAAATTTTCTTTTTAATTGGTGTCATGTTGCCTATCAAAGGACGATTTTAATTCTTCACTTTCAATCTCATTGTTGCTTATTTCTTTTTCTTGCCTGATTTCATTGGCTAGAACAGTGTATTATTGAATAGAATACTTGCCTTGTTCCCAGTCTTTGGGAGAAAAGCATTCAGATCTTAAACATTAACTATGATGTGAACTGTGATGTTAGGTCGATATCTTTGATCAGTTTGAGGAAATTTTTTTCTTTTCCTAGTTTGTTGAAGTTTTCTGTCATGAATGGGTGATGGATGCCTTTTTTCTGTCTATTGAGATGGTGTTTTTCCTTTCCAGTATTAATGTATGATGTAGTACATCAATTGGCATTCAAATGTAAAACCAACCTTGTATTCCTGAAACAAATTCCACTTGATTTTGGTATATAATCCTCTTTATGTATTACTGGATTTGGCTTGTAATATTTTGTTGAGGATTTTGTGATACCCATGAGTGATATTTGTCAATAGTTTTCTTGTCATATAGTTGTTTGTCTGGCTTTGGTGTCAGTTTAATAGTAGCCTCCTAGGGTTCCTTTGTTTTCTGTAAGAGTTTGTGAGGGATCATATTATTTACAGTTTTAAATATTTGGTTGAATTTACTAAAAAAGCTCTTTTTATGGGAAGATTTTATAATTACTAATTCAGTTTATTTAACATTTCCTTTTTCAACTTGTTATACTCAGTAATTTTTGTCTTTCTGGTAATTACTGTGTTTTACTTAAGTGTGAACATAAAGTTGTTCATAGTATCCTCAATCCTTTAAGTTTCTGTAAAGTCAATAGTGGTGTCTCTCTGTTGATTCTGATTTTGGTTACTTTTGTCTCCATAGTCTAGCTAAAGATTTTCCATCTTTTTGATCTTTTAAGACCCAGTTTTTGGTTTCATTAATTCTTCTCTATTTTTGTTTTTTCTTCAATTGACTTTTTTATTTATTATTGTCTTCCTTTTGTTTGGGCTTAGTTTCCCCATTTGCTAATTTCTTAGGATGACAACTGAAATTATTATTTTTTTAAATAAATCATTATTGTTCAGATTATTACAGTTGTTCCTCTTTTACCCCCATAGCTCCCCTCCACCCAGTTCCCACCCCACACTCTTCCCTTACCCCCCCACTGTCCTCATCCATAGATGTACAATTTTTGTCCAGTCTCTTCCCACACCCCTTCCCCACCCCCCGAGAATTGTCAGTCCACTCCCTTCCAATGCCCCTGATTCTATTATAATCACCAGTTCACTGTGTTCATCAGATTTTTTATTCACTTGATTTTTAGATTCACTTGTTGATATGTATTTGTTGTTCATAATTTTTATCTTTACCTTTTTCTTCTTCCTCTTCTTAAAGAATACCTTTCAGCATTTCATATAATACTGGTTTGGTGGTGATGAACTCCTTGAGCTTTTTCTTATCTGTGAAGCTCTTTATCTGACCTTCAATTCTGAATGATAGCTTTGCTGGATAAAGTAATCTTGGTTGTAGGTTCTAGCCATTCATCACTTTGAATATTTCTTGCCACTCCCTTCTGGCCTGCATAGTTTCTGTTGAGAAATCAGCTGACAGTAGGTGACTGACTTTTTTTTCTCTTGATGCTTTTAAGATTCTCTCTTTGTCTTTTGCCCTTGGCATTTTAATTATGATGTGTCTTGGTGTGGTCCTCTTTGGATTCCTTTTGTTTGGGGTTCTCTGTGCTTCCTGGACTTGTAAGTCTATTTCTTTTACCAGATAGGGGAAGTTTTCTGTCATTATTTCTTCAAATAGGTTTTCAATATCTTGCTCTCTTCTTCTGGCACCCCTATAATTCGGATGTTGGTTCGCTTGAAGTTGTCCCAGACTCCTTACACTATCTTCATATTTTTGGATTCTTTTCTTTTTGCTTTATCGGTTGGGTGCTTTTTACTTCTTCGTATTTCAAATCTTTGACTTGATTCTTGGATCCTCTTGTCTGCTGTTGGATCTCTGTATAATATTCTTTATTTCAGTCAGTGTATGCTTAATTTCTACTTGGTCCTTTTTCATATCCTCGAGGGTCTCACTAGATTTCTTGAGGGTCTCACTAAATTTATCGGCGGTTTCTAGAAAATTCTTGAAAAACATTATAAGTGTGGTTTTGAACTCTATATCCAGTAGTTTGCTTTCCTCCATTTCTGTCATTTGTGATCTGTTTCTTTGTCTCCACATTTTTTATGCTTCCCTGTGTTGATAGAGTGGCTTTCTGTGCTAGGTGTCCTATAGGGCCCAGTGGCTCAGCCTCCCCAATTACCTGGGGTTGACACTCTTGGTGCACCCCTTTGTGGGCTGTGTGCATAGTCTTGTTGTACTTAAGGATTGATTGTTTAGGTAACACTGGGAGGAATTGACCTCCAGGCCAATTGGCTGTGAGAATCAGCTGTGTTTACGGTGGGAGAACTTCTGTGCTGAAGACACCCTTCTGGGGCAAGACTTGCTTCAATGGGGCTTTGGTGCTCACTGAGTCTGCCCCCTGAGTGTGTCCCTTATGGATCTGAGGAATTGTAATCTGGATGGTCCTAATCTGACCACTGGGTACACTGGCACTTGGATCTAAGGAGGTGCTAACTTAGCCTCTGCCTGAGGCTACCCAGCAGGAGCTACGGAGAGATCTGCAGGTTCCTCTTCCTTGTTTGGGGTTTGGAGGTGCCCAGATGAGGCCCAGCTGTGAAGCAATGCAAGCTGCTGTGGGACCTTGGGCCTTCTTTTGGATGTTCTGGGTCTTTCTGACCCAGCTGCAGTTTGTTAGGTAATTTTAGATCTCAAAGGGCCAGGTCATTCATATGCAAAAGCCTCTGCGCACAGCTTGGGTGGGGTGGGTCGGGGTCTCAGGGAATCAACAGGGTGGAGCAAACAGCTATGGCTGATCCTCAGTCCTACCCTAAGAGACCCCGTTCTCAGTGTCCTGGTAATCGCTGCAAGCACCTCTGAGAGAAAGCCGCCCTCGAGTTTCCACCAATGCTAGACAATCCAGTTTCTCCTTGTATGAGTCTGGGTCCCCAGAGACTCGCCCAGAATTGGAGTCAGGGCCGTTGGGAGCTTGTGCCTCCCTCCTGATTTCAAAAGACACCGGCATCCTCCGTTGCCAGCCCTTTCCGCATGCGCCTCCATACCGCTGTACTTTACTTCCGCACCTCCTGAGTCTCAGTGTCCTTTTCTTTTTCTTTTAGTTGTAGAATTTCCGCTCAGCCAGCCTTCCTGTGGTTCTGGATAATGTCCGTTTTGTCTTTTAGTTGTATTTTTGAAGTGGCTGTGCAAGGCAGCAATTTCCAGTGTTTACCTATACCACCATCTTGGTTTTTCCTGAAATTATTAATTTAAGACTTTTCTTCTTTCCTAATACTATATAGACCAGTGATGGTGAACCTTTTGAGCTCGGTGTGTCAGCATTTTGAAAAACCCTAACTTAACTCTGGTGCCGTGCCATATATAAAAATTTTTTGATATTTGCAACCCTTGTAAAACAAAGACATATTTTTGGTATTTATTTATATATTTAAATGCCATTTAACAAAGAAAAATCAACCAAAAAAATGAGTTCGCATGTCACCTCTGACACGCGTGTCATAGGTTCGCCATCACTGCTATAGACATTTAAAAATACAAATTTCCCTCTACGTACTGCTTTAGCTGCATCCCATAAATTTTGGTATGTTGCACTTTTGTTTTATTCTGTTCGAAATATTTTCTAACTCCCTTTACTATTTCCTTCTTGACCCAGGTGATATTTAGAAATACATAGTCATAATTTATAATTGTTTGTAGATTTCGTTATTTTTCTCCTGTTGTTAATGTTAAATTTTGATTATTGTGGTTGGAGAACACACTTTGTATAGTGTCTGTTATGTAAAAATAATTAAGGATGTCCCTTAGCATATGGTCTCTTCTGGAAAATGTTTCTTACGCATTAAGGAAGAACGTGGATTCTGCTGTTAGCGGGTCTGGTGTTTAGTTAGGTCAATTTGGTAGGTGATGGTGTTCAAATTTTCTGTATACTTGCTCATTTTATGTGCAGTGTTTTTTTTTATGTGTAGTTTTTCTTTCCTTTTTTTGAAAGTGGGTTATTGAAGATCCTAAATTTATTGTTGAATTGCATATCTTAATAACGTTTTTGTTTTGTTTTGGTTTTGGTCTGGTACTCATATAGCGGATCCAGCTGTTTTATAGTTACCATTTGCATGGTCTTTTTCAGTCTCCACTTTCTACCTATTTGTGGCTTTGAATCTATAGTGTCTCTTGATGACAGTGTGTAGGTGAATCTTGCTGTTTTATTTATTCACACAATCTGCCTTTAAGAGTATTTAATTGATTCATATTTAAAGTTATGAATATTGTTGGATTTTCTCCATTTTTACTATTTTTTTTTAAATACACTGAATGGTTTTGGTAACTTTTTTAAAAGTTTTTTTTTTTTTAAAGAATAGTATATTGATTTTTAGAGAGAGAGGAAGACAGAGGGAGAGAGAAACATTGATGTGAGGGCGCAACATTGCCCTAGTGGGGATCGATCTCGCAACCACGGCATGTGCCCTTGACTGGTAATAGAACCGGCAGCTACCTGGTATAGGGGTCCATGCCCAATCCACTGAGCCACACTGACCAGTGTGGGTTAAGTTATTTTCTTTTTCTTTTTTTCATGTATTTTATTGATTGTTTACAGAGAGGAAGGGAGAGAGATAGAGAGTCAGAAACATCGATGGGAAAGAAACATTGATCAGCTGCCTCCTGCACATCTCCTATTGGGGATGTGCCCGCAACCAAGGTACATGCCCTTGACTGGAATCGAATCTGGGACCTTCCAGTCCGCAGGCCGATGCTCTATCCACTGTGCCAAACCAGTTAGGCCATGAAGTTATTTTCTTTATGGTTCCTTTAGGCATTATAATATGTGTCTTATCTACTTCAGATTATTAGTAGTTTAATTCTAGTAAAATATATAGATTTTGTTCTAATATAGATCCATTCTTTCCACTTTTCTTTGCACTGTTATTATTACATCTATATATATAAAAGCCTAAGCAACCATTACTACTGAACGAACAGAAAGACCGTCAACCAGTCACTATGACACGCACTGACCATCAGGGGCCAGATGCAGGAGCTGCCCCCTGGTGGTCAGTGTGCTCCCACAGCCAACTTCTCGTGGCCCCTCCCCCTGGCCAGCCAGGGGTCCCTCCCCCCAGCCTGCCCGCCCCCTGGTAGGTCTCGATCACCAGCCAGGCCAAGGGACCCACCCGTGCACAAATTTGTGCACTAGGTCTCTAGTATGTTTATAAATGTTCTAAACCCAGTAAAACAGGGCTGTTAATATCTTATTTGACCATTTATCTTTTAAAGGAATTAAGAGAAGAAAGGAGAAAAATACATTTAAAGCATCTTAATATTAACCTAAATATTAACATATCTGGTATTCCTCATTTCTTCATATGGATTGTTTCTGCCTGTCATTTTTTTCTACAGTGTAGCTCTAGTCCCTCCTTCACTTTGCCTTTGTGCTCTTTGTAATATTTATTACATCTTTATACAGGGTGGGACAAAAGTAGGTTTAGAATTGTTCATATGGAAAATAATAAGTAAATAATGACTAATAATATAAGAATAAACTGTTTTACATGCAACTGTAAACCTACTTTTGCCCCACTCTGTATATTATAAGCTCAACCAAACAACTTTATAATTATTACTTTGTGAAGTTATCTTTTAAATCAATTAAGGAAGAAGACAGAAATAGATACATTTTTACTGTTTTTTACATTTACTGTACTAGTATAATGACAGTTGCCATTGCTCCTTTTTTCTTATATGGCTTTGGCTTTGAGTTACCATCTGGTATGGCTTCATTTCAGCCTAATGAACTTATGTGGTATTTCTATTTCTCACACGCTGATCTTCCAGCAGTGAGTTTTCTCACTCTTTTTAAATTTGGGATTTATTTATTTCACCTTCATTTTTTTTAAAGGATAATATTACTGCATGCAGAATTTTTGCTTGACAACTTGTTTTGTTTTTCTTTTTAGCTCTTTGATATGTCATCTCATTGCCTACTGGCCTGTGTTCCTTCTGACAAAGATTAAGCTATTAATCTTATTTGATCTTGACCAATAAATAGTGAGTGGTTTTTCTCTTGCTGTTAGGATTTTCTTTTTGATTTGGCTTTTAACAATTTAATTAGATGTGTCTTGGTGTGGATATCTTTGTAATTATCCTACTTGGAGGCTATTGAGCTTTTTAGATGTGTAGATTAATGTTTTTCATCAAAATTTGGTAGTTTTTGGTCATTATTTAAATCTTTTTTCTCTATTTCTCTGTCTCTTCTCCATCTGGGACTCATTTTATATGCACATTTATTTGTTTGAGGGTGTGCCATAGGTCTGTTGAGGTTGTCTGTGTGTCTCCCCCCCCACCCCCCCCACACACACACTTCTTCTTAACCATTGTTCAAGTTCTCTGATTGCCCCCCATTATTTTATAGCTTCTCTTGAGACACTCCAGTGAGATTTTAAATTTGCTATTGAAGTTTTAATTTTCAGGACCTTTTAGGTGTTTTTTCACAGATTCACAGGCTTCAAGGCGCTGGCCGTGAGGAGGAGGAGTCCTGGGAGGCAGCGCGCCTGCTGTGCGGGGTGTGTCTGAGGCTCCTTGAGCCCCAACAGCCCGATATTGTGGTCCCCGTGCCTCCCGGACTCCTCTCTGCTCGCAGCGTCCCCGCAGCCTGACCCCATTTCACCCTCCAGCCTTGGGGACCGGCCTCTCAGGTCCCGCCGCCCAGGTCCCAGCGCTCAGAATGGATATGAACTATGAGGGCGTGGCCATTATCTTCTCTCAGGAGGAATGGGGGCTCCTTGATGAGGCTCAGAGACTTCTGTACTGCGATGTGATGCTGGAAGTGTTTGCACTTGTGTCATCTGTAGGTTGTTGGCATAAAATCGATGGTGATGAGGCCTGTTCTGCTCAGAGTGTATCTATAAAAGGAGAGTCGCAGATCAGGGCTTCTAAAACAACTCCAGCCACCCAGAAGATCCCTCTGTTTTCAGGTACAAGTGAGGCTTGAAGGAGCTGCATTGTACTTGCTAACATGCCCAGACCTGCTAACCAATTGATGTCACAGCGAGCATTTGTGGCTGAAGATATTTCACCTCTACCACCTGGCTCACCTGAAGAGTGTGAATCAGTCACAACCTCTGTGTGCTCAGGGGAAATGTATTCTGTATTCTCACTTGTGCTTGAGAACATTATGATTATTTCAAGCTCTTGACAGGATCTTCCTTCCTTTCTGATTAGGGAATGCATCTGACCCAGGGTTTGTCCAGACCACCCATCCTCAGCTAAGGAGTACTACCACTTTCAGGGGACATTGTGGGTCTCACATTATGCTTTTATGAATTGTTTTACTTTCTAATTCACCAACCTGCAAATTGTTTACTGTCCTCCGTTCTGGTTTACGATCTTTAGTAAACATGTTTTTTCTTTTGTAACTTTTTTTTTTTAATTTCAGTCTCTGGATGATTTGACACAAAAGTGATCTATCATCATGGTGAGATGAACAGATATGGTGGGGTCCCAAACTTTCTGTGCTTTGGAAAGCTATAATAATGTCAGAAAACTCACTCTTTGTCCAATAATGGCTTATTTTATACCACTGACCAAGGCAATGAAAGAAAGTTTGCATAACTTTGTGGTTCCAATTTGCGGCCTGGTGCCTCTAATGTTGGTGAGGTCAGTGGTCCCCCAGAACAGGAGTCCTTTTTTGTGCTTCTATCATTGTTCTCACATTATCCTCTGATGAGTCGTTTTAGGTTCTAATTCACCTACTTACAAACTGGTTGCTGTCCTCTGTTCTGGCTTATGCTCTTTTAGTAAAGGGTGTTTTGCTTTTGTACCTTTAATTTTGTGGGTTATATTCACTGCCTTGGATGATTTGAAGGGATTGTTGTGATCTGTCACATGCAGAGGTAAACAGATATGGTGGGGTCCCAAACTTTCTGTGCTTTGGAAGGCACATAATAATGGCAAAAAATCACTCTTTGTCCAATCTTGGTTTATTTTCTTTGCTAACCAAGTCCTTTAACAAAAATGTGCATGACTTTTTGGTTCCAATTTTGTAGCCTGGTGCGTGTATTATTGGCGAGGTCAATGATCACCCAGAAGAAGAGTCCTTTGTTGTGTTTCTGTGAACAATATGAATTATATTCTCTGTTCATAGTATGTCTTACATACTGCAAAGGAGCCGTGTGCCATGGTGTGTGAAATTTTATAGGCTGGTTTCATTTTTTGTAACACTGAAGTGCAACTAATATTGGGACAAGCACTGTTTTCATAGTGAGTGGAAGAGACATCAGTATAGTGGATGAAAATTACCTCTTCTGAACATTATTCACAAATGACCCGGTCCTGAAGCTTGTTTGTTCTTTTTGTAGCTAAAGTGATTGGTTGCGCTAAGAATCTCATGGTTTTGGGGATTCCCTGGGCCCCGCTATGGTGTTCACCTCAAGTTTATCACAATAGGCAGGAACTGAAAGCTAGAGAAAAGATAATTGTATAATTAGTCCCAGGTTGTGTGTTTTGTGACAGCTTAGCATTCCTGAACATTGTGATGGCAGTAGTCTTCACTTCTGGACAGTATTTGCTGCCACAGAGGCAACAGTGATTCTCTCAAGAAATGAGGAGAGAGATGGTTATGTCTATATAGAGTTGCCATCTTAATTTTCTAACAACAGAGGGATAGTTTTTATTTGGAATCAAAATTAAGGCTTTATCTACTAGGTGTACTGGGTAATAATGGTGGATTTTGTCATTACAGAAAACATGAAAATTTCAAGAGAAATATCAAAAGCGTATGAATTTCATCAACCAGGCCTTTAGTTTTATATATTTTAAAATGTATTTTTATTGATTTTTAGAGAGAAGGGCAGAGGGAGAGAAACATCAATCTCTTACCTCCTGCTTGCCCATCACTGCAGATCCAGACAGGCATGTGCCCTGATCTAGAATCAAACCAATGACCTTTCAGTGAACGTGATCATGCCCAACAGCATAAGACACAGTAGCCATGAGAGTTTATACTTTTATTATTTATTTACCGTTGTATTATTTTCAATACTAACAACTCTAAACCTAGTTTTGCACACCCTGTATTTACCTCTTGCCCTTTTATACTCTTCTGGATTCTCTTCCCTCCATACAGTCATTGATTTACCTCCTCTTATAATAGATTAGTTCATATTTTTCATAATTTTATAGGCAGTAGTATAAGGTGTATAGTTTTTAACAAACTGTGACTTCTTTCTTGCTACACAGGTACTTTTAGAATCAACAGTACTGTTTATGTAAATAGTTAATTTTTTATTGGTAATAATATTGTATTCTATGGATAACCACTTTATCCATTGATCTGCTAATGGTTTCGGTTATTTCCAAATTTGGGGTTTTATAAATAAAACTGCTGGGAATATTGCATTCAAAAAAAAAAAATTCCAGAATTTTCATGTGTTTTTCTATAATTTATATTTCTTAGTACCTTCTTTTGATGTCCATTCATTGTCTTTACACGGATTCTCTTTTGTCTTTTGAACGTATTCATAATAGCCACTTTCAACTCTTTTTCTGCCAAATCCAAAATTTGGGTCTCTCAGGCCCAGATTCTGTTGACCACTTTTTTGCTCTGTGGTCAACATCTCACACACACACACACAAACCATATTTTCCTGTTTCTTTGTATGTCTTATAAATTTTTGTTAACAAGTGGACATTTCAGAGAATATATTATAGCAAATCTGAATTCTGTTCACTCCCTACAAATGTGGTGATTTTGGGTATTTCTGTTTATTTGCTTTTAGTGAATCATGTGGATTAATTCTGTAAAGTCTTTCGCTTTCTTCTCAGTTTTTGGTTCATTTTAAAATTTTTGTTTTTATTT
Source organism: Myotis nattereri (assembly GCF_964212035.1). Lineage (NCBI taxonomy): Eukaryota > Metazoa > Chordata > Mammalia > Chiroptera > Vespertilionidae > Myotis > Myotis nattereri. Next base: position 20,447,145 of record NC_138085.1, read on the forward strand.
TAAAGCCTGGTTTTCTTAGCCTTGCAATTTGTGTGCCTCAATTTATTTGCCTTTGACCAATTTGCTTTAGCCTTGCGTGTAGGTTAGCTTATTTTAGTTGTCAGCCATATGATTGGTCAGTTTATTAGTTCACTCTGGATTTTACTTCATGCATTTGCAAGGCTTGGTGTTGAGTCAGGAACTAGTAACTCTCTAAGACCTTTCTGGTCTCTGCTGTCAGCCTTTCCCAGGAGCGCAGACCCTGGACCACCAGCAATAAGTAGATCTTATCATTGCCTACTTTTGTTGCCTTCTTCCACAGACCTCCCTGTTAAATTTGTGACTGATCTTCCAGGTCATCTCTTGCTCCCCCAGTATAGAGACCTTAGTCTAGTTGTGATTTTAGTTTTATCTGTTTGCCACTGAGATCTCTCTATTTTGACAATGATTGAAGGCAGGGATGGGGAGTGTCTAGCCCATGGGCTGTATAAGGCCTGCGAAATCATTTGCTCTCGCCCTGCCAAGGCATTAGGGGTGAGTTAATTAAACGTTTAACCAAATACAGCAGGCTAACTTTCAAGTTAATAATTTTATATGGCCCGTGAATGATGTTATAAACGTCCAAGTGGGCCTTGGCAGAGAAAAGGTTCCCCACCCCTGCTGTGAGGCATGGAATTGAATTCCCTGTCCCCCTCTCTCATACCACTTCTACTCCCTGGCACAGTGGGGGTGCAGCTCCGGACTAAAACTGCACAGGCTTCCGTTGCTCTTACTGATGGTCAGTAGATTTTCTTGAATTAAATGTTTCTCAATTTATTTGCCTTTGACCAATTTCTAGAGTCCTTAAGTGGTTGTTTTAACTATTTTATCCACTTCTACCTTTTTTTTCGGGGGGAGAGGATTTGCCGAGCTCCTCATTCTATCATTCAAGAAATCCTGCCTTTAAAACCACATATAGTATTTAATATTATAGAAGGATTCTGTGTTAACTTGGTATTGATCTGCTTGGTCTGCTATAACAACATACCACAGACTGGGTGATTTAAATCAGCGGTTGCCAACCTTTCAAACCTCACGGACCACTGGTTGGCAACTGCTGATTTAAACAACAGAGGTTTATTTTCTGACAGTTCTTGAGGCTTAAAGTTCAAGATTAAAGTGTCAGCAGGTTTGTTTTCTGATGAAGGCTCTCTTTCTGGCTTGCAGACAGCTGCCTTCTCACTGCGTTCTCGTGGCCTTTCCCCTGAGTGTACTCAGAGATTGATTTTTTTATTTCTCCTCCTCTTGCAAGGATACAAGACCTATCAGATTACAACCCCACCCTTATGACCTCATTTAACCTTAATTACATCCTTTAAGGCCCTCTCTCCAAATAGTGAAATTTGGGTGGTAGGGCTTAAGTGTATGAATTTGGGAGAGATACATTTCAGTTCATGACAAACTTCATGGTTCTCAAACCTTGCAACATACTATCCTTGTCTCAAATTGACCTCACACTCTGAGTAAGTAGTTCCATTGTGGATAGGGGTCTCTACAACAGGAATCTATGCAACCAGATAGGTATCATCAGCCTGGGGGTGGGAAACTCTTTACAAATCCCTCAAAGAAATTAAGTGGTTACTAATTTTCACTTATAAATAATACTGCAGTGGACAATCACTTATTGGACACTTGCATCTCTGTGTACTTGTCCTGTCATTGCTTCAGGACAGATATTTAGAGGTAGAGTTTTCAGGTTAAAATCGATACTATATTACTTTCCAGAAAATGTTAACACTTCAAGTATAGGAGTGGAGGCATTTTCTCCATCTGAATCCTGAGGTCACCGTGTTCGCATTCCAGCAGGATGTATTGTGAAGCTCCTTTACTGCTCTTTGCTAGTAAATACTCGCATGTCACTTTGACATGTTAAAACTTTTTCCCCACTTTCTACAGAAAGATCCAGTGTCTAGTGGTAGAAATGAAAGTAAAGAGTTCCTACAGAAATGGTTTTTAGATGGAAATAGTGTTGTGAGTGATACTTCAGAGTCTAGATGAAAGTCTTATTACCTCATGTGAATGGCAGCTTTGTTGTGCGTGAAAGGTTATCATTGGAAAGAACGCTGGCATGGGTTTTTGCTTGGTTCTCAGAAGTGAAGTGTTTAGGTAATTAAATGCTTCAGAGAATGCAATGTGGTTCAAGGACAGACTTTCTCATGCCCAGTCATACATTAGGAAGGTGGGAAATACCATTGGATGTCTTGGGCTAAGGCTTAAGTAAACTTTCTTCTAATTGGTATGTTTCATAATGTTTGTACATTGGACAGGTTTTGAAATAAATTGTTTTACAACTCTGAAGCTCGAAAGAAATATTTAGGATGCAAGAGCATACCTCTTTTTATATAACCCCTCATAAGTTAAAGGTTGTAGTGTATAGTAAATGTGACCGAAAGATCAATTTTTTTTTTTTAGTATATTTTTATTGATTTCAGAGAGGAAGGGAGAGAGAGAGATAGAAACATCAATGATGAGAGAATCATTGATCAGCTGCCTCCTGCACGCCCTCTACTGGGGATCGAGCCTGCAACCCAGGCATATGCCCTTGACCTGAATCAAACCTGTGATCCTTCAGTCCACAGGCTGACACTCTATCCACTGAGCCAGGCCGGCCAGGGCAGAAAGAGCAATTTCTTTCCTGTTCATTCTATTCCATTAAGTTAGTCATGTGCAAAAGTGTCTGGAAATTTGAGCCAACACCTCACATCGCCCTTATTCATATTAACAGTGCTACTCTGAAAGCTACTGTAGCCAGGTTTATTTTTATTCAGAGCTACTGTGATGGAAATTAGATTGTAAAGCTTATCTTGTAAAATGCAGTTACATGTACTTAAACACATTGTATGCGGGAAATGTATTTGTATGTTTTACGTATTTATACGTTCTACCAGTGTAGTAGAGCACGGGACACATATTAATACGTTTTTTAGACCAGCGGTAGAATGTGGGTAACGTATAAATACGTAAACTAAAGTTATCGTAATTTTACTGAACGTTGCCATTTGCGCAAAAAATTAGCAAAAATGGCCCGCGCCACCTGTTAGCGCGCGATAAAAACTACCCGCAAACAATGTGTAAATCAAGAAAGAACTTGAATGAGGTTGTGGCATTCTCTTGCCAAGGCAAAATCATTAAAAGGAAAATAATGATAGGGTTTGAAATGTTATTTCTGAGATTTTTTTTTTCTTCCTAGAAACGGCGACTTGAACATAGTAAAAATGTAAATACGGAAAAACTACGAGCCCCTGTTATTTGTGTACTTGGACATGTGGACACAGGGAAGACAAAAATTCTAGATAAGGTAAGAAAGTGCTGTCATGCATTGATACAACTTTTAAAACGAATGATGACTTATGAAAATTTAATGTAAACCATGGCACATATATGCAGTTCTCTTTACAATAAATACGTTACTACTTCCTTTTTGTGTTTGCTTCCTTTTGCATTTTGAAATACAAACTTGAATCTGCTGTCTTGCCCCAGCTCCGTCACACGCATGTACAGGATGGTGAAGCAGGTGGTATCACCCAGCAAATTGGCGCCACCAATGTTCCCCTTGAAGCTATTAATGAACAGACTAAGATGATTAAAAATGTAAGTATACTGTATCTCATATGTTTTACTCTCTAAAAAGATATAAGCTATTTCAAGCATAGGAAAAAGAACAGAATAGTATAACAGACCTATATGCTCACCATTCATAATTACTATGCCATTTCGTCCTATTTTGCTTCAGATCTTTCTTAAGCAATAAAACATTAGATATTGTAGGACCCATCATATTTCATTTCCTTTCCTTTCCTCTTACTCCAGGAGATCATCACTATTCTGAAGTTAGTATAGCCTTCCCCTCCATGTTTTAACACTTTTACCACCTAGCTCCATGTTTCAAAATTGAGTTCTGCCCTGACCAGTGTGTCTCTCAGTGGTTAGAGTGTTGGCTGTACATTGAAGGGTCTTGGATTCGATTCCTGGTCAAGGGCATGTACCTGGGTTGCAAGTTCGATACCTGGCCCTGGTTGGGGCTCGTGCAGTAGACAACTATTCGATGTGTCTCTCTCTCACATTGAAGTTTCTCCTCCTCCCTCCCTCCCTCCCTTTCACTCTCTCTCTAAAAATCAGTGGGAAAAATATCCTTGGGTGAGGATTAACAACAACAACAAAATTTTGAATTCCCTCCCCCATCAAATTATATATCAGATTAATTACATATATGTATTTTACCTTCCTTATTTTCTCTGTTCTGGAGATATTTTATCTATTTATGCTAATTATAACACAATAAAGATCACATAAGATTAATGTAAAGCTTAATGAATCATGATTAATGCAGACACCCTTTGCATCACCGATGTTAGGAGAACGGAGTCTTGCCAGTTCCCTCAGAAGCACTCTGCCCCTTTCTGGTCAGTCTTTCCCCCTGGAGTAACTTCTAAAGTAACCTCTAGCTTTTATTGTGTTAGTGGTCACAGAATGTTGATATTCCAGTCCCTTCAACCCACCCTATGGATTACTTCTGTAGAGAAACTCTGTTTAATCTACTGCTTTGTTACTAGGTATAGGAAAGACAAAAATAAGCATCTGATACTTGATCAGCTTTCAAATAGTGACCACTTTGGCTTGGTTTTGTATTATAAACTCTTGGATTTAAACATATTTACTGTGTTTTAATCCATTTCAGTTATATCGTGCTGAGATAGTTCCATCTTTGCCCTGTGGTTGGCTCCTGAGCCTTTTTGATACAATTCTGGTGGTCTTGTTGGTCTTTTATTGCATCCAGGCTCTGGTGTACCATGATGTTCCAGGCTTTTCTTATATACGAACTAGAGGCCCGGTGCACAAAAATTTGTGTATTCGGGGCGGTGGGGGGCGGGGGGGCCCCTCAGCCCGGCCTGTGCCCTCTCACAGTCTGGGACCCCTCGGGGAATGACCACCTGCTGGCTTAGGCCTGCTCCTCGGGGGGATTGGGCCTAAGCTGGCAGTCAGACATCCCTCTGGCAGCCCGGCAGTCCTCGGGGGATGTCCACTTGCCAGCGGGGAGCAGACCTAAGCTGCAGTCGGACATCCTTAGCACTGCTGAGGAGGCAGGAGAGGCTCCCACCACCACCGCTGTACTGGCAGCCATCAGCCTGGCTGTGGCTGAGCAGAGCTCCCCATGTGGGAGCGCCCTGACCACCAGAGGGCAGCTCCTGCATTGAGCGTCTGCCACCTGGTGGTCAGTGTGTGTCATAGTGACCAGTTATTCCCAGTCTTTCTGCTGTTAGGGTCACTTTGCATGTTACCCGTTTACTATATAGGATAGAAGCCTGGTGCACAGGTGGGGGCCGGCTGGTTTGCCCTGAAGGGTGTCCTGGATCAGGGTGGGGGTCCCCACTGGGGTGCCTGGCCAGCCTGGATGAGGGGCTGATGGCTATTTTCAGGCTGCCTGCACCCCCTTTAGGGTGGGGTTCCCCACTGGGGTGCCTGGCCAGTCTGGATGAGGGGCTGAAGGCTGTTTTCAGGCTGGCCAAGCCGGCGACAAGCTCCCAGCCTCTCCTTTTTTTCTTTTTTCTTTTTATTCTGGGATTTATTTACCTTCTATAATTGAAACTTTGTTGCCACTCCAGCTTCGAGGCCACGGCCTGCTGAAAGCAGGTATCTGGGGTTTGTTCAGCTTCTATAATTGCAGCTTAGAGTGGAGCTCAGAGCCTGGCCGCCACAGGGAGGAAGCTTGGCTTCCTCCATCACTGGAGCAAGCAAGCCTCCTGCTCGCTTCAGCTGCGTGGCTGCTGGCCGCCATCTTGGTTGGGTTAATTTGCATATCCTGCTGATTAGCTAATGGGAAGCGTAGCGGAGGAATGGTCAATTACCATGTTTGTCTATTATTAGATTAGATAACTCTGTCTGGACCTGCAACTGCGCCTTGTAAATAATTCCCCAGTTCCATTGTCACAGAGCAGGTCAAACTGGTAAATTTAGAACTGAGAAGCAATAAGTAACAGAAACACACAGCACATATTATTACTTGTCAGTGTCATCTCTCTTTGTCCCTGAATTGGTCTTCATTTAGTGTGTAGTCTGTCTCTTCAGTGTTGGTTCTGTGTGCTTGTGTTTTATGAAGCTTGCTTTCTGGTAGATTCTTACAAGTAACATGGTCTTTCTTCATTTTGGTGTTGCTTCTGGGTCAGTTTCCAGTTGTGGAGTCTTTCTTCAGTGTGTGCTTGAAAATCTGTAGTTTAGGACAGTTTTCTTGAATTATAGTTTTTCAAATTTGTAATTTACTTTTGTGATATTTTACCTGATATTTCTGTCATTGGGGAATTTATTCCACCAATTTTCAAAATACATTTAACCCTTTGCGGTCGTATTAAATTTGGACATGGGTGTTGTACTGGTCGGAATTAATTTCCATTGAAAGAGCAGTGATACATAACATGCAAGATTATGAAGGATAAACAAGATTTATTAATTCTTTTTTGGAACTACGTCACTACTAGTAGAATCACTACAAACGTTATCACTTTCTACGTCAGAGTCAGTATTCAAGGTGCCAAAATAAAACTCTTCATCGTTACTTTCAGATTCGCAGTACACTTCTTTCGGTAACTTTCTTTTGCCATTTTGGAGTATTATTTTGAAATATCTTAATAAGCGAGAATGCCTAATTACAGTTAAATGTAATTTGTAAAGCTTTATTTGAAATTCTGCGAAGTATCTCCAAAGCTTGTCGATTTCTTCACTCTCAAAAGGCGAATGACTCGCCACGGTGTTTTGCATGGTGAGTGTGGAACGACCGCGTTTGTTTATATTGAGTTTCGATATCTCCGATTTGTTGGGGCAATGTTTTGGTTCGTGACAAGGTCGCTTAGACACTTAAGAGCTTTCAGAGAAATTATAAACTGATATATGAATGAATAGAGTTAAGATTTGTACGGTTCCTTGCTGTGGTGGCTGAGAGCAGACATACGACCGGAATGGTAAAAAAGCTTTGGTGGCTGAGAGTAGACAAACGACCGCAAAAGGTTAATAGCTTATTCCACCAGGTGCCAGGACTTGAAATCTGGTGTTATATTGGGACATAGTTGAAGAGCATGACCTTTATTAGGCCTGTATTAAAGTTCTCCGGATAATGTTCATATGACAGTTATGAATGTTTGCATTCCAGATGCTGAAGTGGAAATGATTATGGTGCTCAGTGAATGTTGATTCAGGATCACCAGGATGCAAATGTGAAATGTTTTACATTTGAATCATTCTTTTAAACTGGGTCAGGAGATAAGATTTTGAAAAAATCATTTGAAGATTGTCAACAAGTATAGATAAAGTAAAAACTGTTTTGTGTGTGAGAGAGATTTATTGGTCAGTGCTACTCTTTAGCTTAAACAGCGGTTCTCAACCTGTGGGTCGCGACCCCTTTGGCAGTCGAACGACCATAGGGGTCGCCTAAGACCATTGGAAAACACATATATAATTATATATTGTTTTTGTGATTAGTCACAAAGCTTTAATTATGTTCAATTTGTAACAATGAAATTGCGGGTCACCACGACATGAGGAACTGTATTAAAGGGTCGCGGCATTAGGAAGGTTGAGAACCACTGGCTTAAGAGAATGTCCCTCTCAAGCCTGTTGTACTGCTTCCCTTCATTTATTGTTTACTATTTTAGGTTGATGTGGTACATTTTCTTCAGCACATACTTGGGATATTTTTCAGAGTTTAGAATTGCTTTAAAATTGGACCAGAGAAATTTTCTAGACTTCGAGAACCTCTTTTTACGTGTCAGCTTTTTTATAGTCACTCTCAGATGATCACTCTGTCATTTATTGCTAATACTCTGTTCAGGGAATATTAACAAAGGGAATGTCTTCTTCCCTTTTTTTTTGTTTTTGTTTGTTAATCCTCACCTGAGGATATTTTTTCCATTGATCTTTTAGAGACGGGGAAGGGAGAGAGAGAGAGAGAAACATTTATTTGAGAAATATCTATCAGTTGCCTCCCACACATGCCCTGAACGGGAATCGAACCTGCAACCTGCCACCTTTTCGTGTATTGGACGATGCTCTCTCTAACCACTAAGACACCGGCCAGGGTGGGAATATTTACTCGTTTCCATTTGTTCTGCAAAACCCCTTTTGATACTATTGAAAATATTAACTGTTATGCTTTGCTGGTCGACTCACTGTTTTCAAAATAGTTCATTTAGAAAAGGAAGTGGTGATAGTTTCGAGTGTTCACGGTGAGCTAGTTGTTTGTAAATACGCTGGTGCTATTTTGGCTTCCCTGAGCTCTCCCTCTTCCCCATCTTTCCAGTTTGACCGAGAGAACCTGCGGATCCCAGGAATGCTGATTATTGACACCCCTGGCCATGAGTCCTTCAGGTGAGCGCACCGGGATTCTTTGTCCACAAGCAAACTGCTGGAAACCGTGAGTCTGAAGGTCCAGTCAGTGAAGTCTGCGCCTTCTGAATCGTTGGGTATACTTTGAGATTTGGGGTTTCTACTGCAGTTCTCTAGCTACTTATCTCTGATAACTACCAGTCCTCCTCTGAGCCTCACTAATTTTATTTGGATACTTGTTTTTAGTTGTTTTTTAGTTTTAATTTTTTATTTTAATCCTCACCCAAAGACAGTTTTCCCATTGATTTCTAGAGACAATAAAAGGGAGGAAGGAGAGGGGCGGAGAGAGAGACACACACATCGATGGATTGCCTCCCACATTCACCCCTACTAGGGCTGGGGAACCTGCAACCGAGGTACATGCCCTTGGCCTAGAATTGAAACATAGACCCTTTGGTCCACGGGCCGATTCTCTAACCACGGGGCAACCTGGCCAGGGCTACACACTAGTTTTTACAGAGAGAAGCCTTTCTACTTGGAAGAACAAGCCCTGTCACACTCCTGGTCTGTCTCCTGTGAGGCCCATTGCAGGTGGGACTTTCCCTTGTAGCCTCTTGGCCGTATTCCTTAGCACACAAAAACCCTCGTCAGTAAAATTGGCAGAAATATTGGATTTACTTTGGCAATTAACTCATTCCAGCTGGTGTCAGGTATGTGTTTGGAAAGTGAAGGGCTAATGAATGGCACTTGAATTTAATGCATGTACTTCATTTTGTTCTTTTGTTTAGGTTTTACAAAAAAATTAAAATTTTAAGTTTTTTTAAGTAAAATTTTATTTCAAGATTTCTACTTATGCATCTTTTTCCTTCCTTTCAACAGTAATCTGAGAAACAGAGGCAGCTCTCTTTGTGATATTGCTATTTTAGTTGTTGATATCATGCATGGTTTGGAGCCCCAGACAATTGAATCTATTAACCTTCTGAAATCTAAAAAATGTCCCTTCATTGTTGCACTCAATAAGGTAAGCTCTGCTTCTGAAAAATTAAATTGTGAAAATATGCTTCTGCCTTAGCTGGTTTGGCTCAGTGGATAGAGCATTGGCCTGTGGACTGAAATGTCCCAGGTTCGAATCTGGTCAAGGGCACATGCCTGGGTTACGGGCTCAATTCCCAGTGGGGGGTGTGCAGGAGGCAGCCCATCAATGATTCTCTCTCATCATTGATGTTTCTATCTCTCTCCCTCTCCCTTCCTCTCTGAAATCAACAAACATATAATTAAAAAATGCTTCTTTAATTTTAGTACTAGAGGCCGGGCACATGAAATTCGTATGCGGGCGGTTCCTAGGCCTGGCCTGCAATCAGGGACATCTTGCCGGCCCCGCCCCCTGCCGCCATCCACCCCTGGTTCCCTGTTCGCCATTGGGTGATCAGTGCCTGACGGCCGGGGGAAGAGACTGAGAGGTAGTCAGTGCGCCTCATAGTGACTGGTCCAGCAGTCATTCTGGTCATTCTGCTGTTAGGGTTAATTTGCATATTACCCTTTTATTGTATAGGATAGAGGCCTGGTGCACGGGTCGGGGCTGGCTGGCCTGCCCTGAAGGCAGTCCTGGATCGGGCTGGCAGGGGTTCCCCCCTGGGGGGCGGGGTCGGCCTAGGCGAGGGGCCACCAGGGGTTTGTAGGCCGGCCATGCCCCTGGCTTTGTCAGGAAGGACATCTGGAAGACATCGGTCTATCCGGTCTAATTAGCATATTACCCTTTTATAGACTAGTGGCCCGGTGCACAAAATTCGTGCACATTGAAAGGGAATTAATTAGAGGAAATATTTTAATGTTGCTATTTGCCCTTTCTCTATAATAAAAGTGTGAGAGATAAAAGGAAATGAGTACAATGTATATGAAAATAATGCATAATTTTATTAATAAACAATAATAAAATGATATAACAAAAAACTCATGATGTAAAAACAACACTGATGCAAATAATGACTGATAAAGTGATTAAACTTATTCTAATATCTCCCTGTATACCACATTAAGAGTAAAAACACTTTCAGAGTGCTTGACTAATTTCTCTTGGGATAAAGTATTTACAACTTTAACTTTAACATCACACGCTCTTCGAACTCGATAGAAAGCAACATATAACTGACCATGTGCAAAAACGGGTTCAGGTAGGAATATTCCTACTCTGTCTAGAGTTTGTCCTTGTGATCTCCCAGCGGAAGGGCTGGTTGGGGGCGTGACTGATGCCTGATGGGCAGCAGTCGCCCTGCCAGTGCTGGATCTCCTGGCGGGAGTGCTGGTTGGGGGCGTGACTGATGGCTGACAGGCAGCAGTCACCCCGCCAGTCCGGATCTCCCGTCGGGAGGCGTGACTGATGGCTCATGGGCAGCAGTCGCCCCGCCAGCCCGGATCTCCCGGCGGGAGGGCCGGTTGGGGGCGTGACAGCTGGCGGACCACCAGGGTCACGCCCGCGAGCCCTGGGTTGGGTCGCACAGGGGTTGCCTGCCATCCAGGTCACAGATAGCAGGCCCAGATGGCGGCGGGGCAGGCAGAATGGCACTGTCCCATCCTGCCTGCAGCATGCAAATTAGCCGCCATCTTGGCTGGCAGTTAATTTGCATATCGCCCTGATTAGCCAATGGGAAGGGTAGCGGAGTGACACTAATTACCATGTTTCTCTTTTATTAGATAGGATAACTTTCATATAATCTACTCATGGTAAGTTCAAAATGAATGACAAATTTACACACACACACACATAACCACCACCATTCACAATATAGACCATTTTTGTATTCCCAGAACATTCCCTCATGTTCTTCTACAGTTAGCCTGCCCCCATCTCCAACTCCAAGCAGAGACTGATCTGCCACTATAGACTAGTCTACCTGTTTTAGAAATTCATGTTAAAGGAAATGTACACTGTGTAATCTTTCCAGTCTGGCATTTTTCATTATTCATATTACAATAGGATTATCCATGTATTTGCATATCTCATAGGTTGTTCCTTTTTATTTCTGAGTAACATTTTATTATCTGAATAATACCACATTTTATTTCCCTGTTGAGGGACATTTAGATTAGTTCTATTTTAGGTTACTTATTAATGAAGCAGCTGCGAACATTTGTACACAAGAATTGCTGGGTCATATGGTATATGTATGTTCAACTTTGTGAGAAAATGACACATTTTTCCCAAAGGGACGTACCGGTTGTTTTACATTTTAGCCCACAGTGCTTAAGAGCTCCAGTTCTTGCACGCTGTTGCTGACTTGTAGCCATCCTAATAAGTGTGGAGTGCTAATCTGTATTTCCATGATGACTGATGGCATCAAGCATCTTTTCCTGTGCTTATTTGCCACCTCTCTCTTTGTGAAGTATCTATTTAAGATCCTTTGCTCATTTTTTATCAGTGTTGTTTTAGTGTTGAAATTTTTTTGCTGTTATTAATCTTCACCAGAAGATATTTTTTCCATTGATTTTCAGAGAAGGAGGGAGGAAGAGAGGGAGAGAAGGTGGAGGGAGGGGGAGAGAAAAAGAGAGAGAGACACATTGACTGCTTGTCTTCCATGGTACACAACACCGATATGTGCCCTTCAGTGTTCCAGCGCTGTCACTCTAACCATTGAACCACACCAGTCAGGGGTTGTATTGCATTTTAAGAGTTTCTTACATATTGTTGCTATAATTCCTTGGTCAGTTATGGGTACTGCAGGTAACTCTTGTAGTCAGGACTTGGCGTTTTCTTGTTTGTTTTTTTCATTTTCTTTACCATGTGTTTTGAGTAAAGATTTCTGATTTTGACAAAATCTATTTTTAATTTTTTTATATTTTAGAGAGAGGAAGGGAGAGAGAAAGAGAAAAACATCCATCGGTTGCCTCCTACATGCTCCCAGGGGATCAAACCTGCAATCTTTGTATGTGCCCTGACTGGCGATTGAACCTTCACCTTTTGGTGTACTGTACCATGCTCCAACCAACTGAGCCAGTTTGCCAGGGCTTGACAAAATCTAATTTATGAGAAATTCTCTTATAATTTGTGTTTTTTGTATTCTATATAAATAGTGTTACCCTAGCCGGGTTGGCCAATTTGAGCAATAGAATAATTAAAATGGGCTATTCTCTGAGATTGGGAATAATTACTTTTTATTTTCAATTTTTTTGGTATATAATTTTCCTGATGATGGTATTTGCTGTAATTGATCCTTGTTCCTGTCTGCTAGTGATACAAAGCCATTTTGGAATTGTGACAGTGTGGTGGTGGTGCTGGGTCATTCTGGGATCTCATCTTTGCAAACAGATGGCCACCTCTCAGGACTTAGCGGTTTCTAATTTAGGAGGGGATGCAGGTTGTCAGGGGCTTTGGGTGCAATAAAATAATGAGTAATTCACAAAAATACGGGTAATTTTCTGGAGCATTTATTAACCTTTTGAAGTGTTTTCTGTGAAAAACTCTTCCAGATTGATAGGCTGTATGATTGGAAAAAAAGCCCCGAGTCCGATGTGGCGGCCACTTTGAAGAAGCAGAAAAAGAACACGAAGGATGAATTTGAGGAGCGAGCAAAGGCTGTTATAGTGGAATTCGCACAGCAGGTAAGGACGCTGTGCGCTCACTGGGACGAGCCTGCAGCGTGGAGCGGCCTTTTCTTTCATGGCCTTGTCTGCCACTAATTCTGGTTCTCTTCCCCTGTTCCTGGCACTTGATGACTTTTATTTTTCCCCCTTAGACACTTTCCTTTGTAAATCAGAAAGTGCATATTTCACAGATCTCTAGGTAGTTTTAATGTTTAAATTTTAAAAACTGAGTTAACTTGGGAAGAAACTTTTTCTGAAACATAATGAATGCCTCAGGATATGCATGACCTTTCCTTGAGTGTTTCTGACGAGTTGCAGGATTAGCCATTTGCTCATTCAGCTTCTAGTTGGGTTAAGCATTCCTGTTCTGGACGGCCCTCCACAGCTTGGCCTTGTGGGTGATTTTGCACTTTATGTCTTTAGGGTTTGAATGCGGCTTTGTTTTATGAGAATAAAGATCCCCGCACTTTTGTGTCCTTGGTACCTACCTCTGCACATACTGGTGATGGAATGGGAAGCCTCATCTACCTTCTCGTCGAGTTGACGCAGACCATGCTGAGCAAGAGGCTAGCCCACTGTGAAGAGCTGAGGGCACAGGTGATGGAGGTAAGGTTGCCTGGCAGGTGATCATTTTTTTGTTTTGTTTTTATTTTTAATAGTAGGTTCCTGGGTGGGGATATTTACTGCTGTTAAATTTAATCGGCGTGGCGCGTTGTAGCTTATACTTCTTTGCAACCATGTCTCTTAGGTTAAGGCTCTCCCAGGAATGGGCACCACTATAGATGTGATATTGATCAATGGACGTTTGAAGGAAGGAGATACAATTATTGTTCCCGGAGTGGAAGGGCCCATCGTAACTCAGATCCGAGGCCTCCTGTTGCCTCCACCTATGAAGGAGTTAAGAGTGAAGGTAAGGCGTGGTGATCAGCAGTGACCTGTGGGGACTTTTCGTGTTGGGAAACTGCTGAGGTCTCTTCCTCATTTTGAGTGCTGCTTGGCTCACTACGCACATGCACACGCACACACACCCCCCTTCCCCACTTTATGTTAGAGGTCTTCATATAGGAGGGACCAGAATCTTCTTATTCGCCAACTAAGCTCTTGATAAAAACTAAAGCACACTGCTAAGTAATTTTTCATCACCACTTTTATTGTTAAATAAGACATTCATACAGAAAAGTACACAGAACATAGAAAAGTTGAGTAAGTTTTTAGGAAGCAGACAACCAGATCAAGGACAAGAGGGCTGCTGACACCCGGAAGCCTTCTGTGTGCCTCTCCTGGACTCAGCTCCCTCTGCCCCAGAGGGGACCGTGCTTCCATTGTCATGATAGTAACGAGTACCCTTGCTCTCTAACTTACAGCCTCCATACCTGAGGATGCGCTCTTAAAAAGTGCAGACTTTCTATGCACCGTGTCATTCTCATTTTCCCTTTGTATCCTGCTGCTTTCAGTCAAAAAATAAAGATTTATGGGTGTTGCTGCACTGTGGTTCCCCTTAGCTGTGTGTGGTGGGCCATTGCACAAGTACATTGCGGTCAGTTTGTTCTCCTGGTAACGGAGAGCGCAGGCTGGCTCCAGTTGTACATTTCACTGCCAACACCCATGAACATGGCGTATTGTCTCCTGGGTGGTTGCACAGGTTTCTCCAGGGCGTGTATAGGAGTGAAGGGCGGACTCATTGCTTAGGCTTAGCTCCACCTTCAGTAGGGGAGGCCAGTGTCCACAGTGAGTGTGATGTTGCCTCCCACCTGTGTCCATTACTCACATCTTTCAGCTCTCGATGCTGATTCTTCTGTTTTTCCCATTCTGGTGGCTGTGTAGCTCTTTGCTGTTCCAGGTCGGACTTGCCTGATTGAAACATCGTGGCCATTATTTTGTTTATAGCCATTTGAATTTCTTTGTGAAATGCCTATTGTGTCCTGGCATTGTTTCTCCTTAGCACATTTCCGAGTTGTTTAGTAGTCAGGGTATCAGGCTGATTGGTAGGTAGCTAGTGCATCATTTTTTCCTATTCCGTAACTTTTTTTTTACTCTTTTTCTGGCAGCTTGAGAAACAGAACTACTTAATTTACTGTCGATTTTATCAAGCTTTTGTGTATTGCTTTTTGTGTCTAGTTTAAGAAATCTTTACCCCAAGATCATGGAAATACTGTCTCTCCCGTCATCTCCTGGTGAGCACCTTCCCGATGGTTGTGGTAACATGCTTTGGTCTCTGCAGAACCAGTATGAGAAGCACAAAGAGGTGGAAGCAGCTCAGGGCGTGAAGATTCTCGGCAAAGACCTGGAGAAGACGCTGGCTGGCTTACCCCTGCTGGTGGCGCACAAGGAGGATGAGATTCCGGTGCTTAAAGTAAGTGGTTTTCCTCTGGAGCCACCTGACCTGTCGTGGGGCTGAGGGGTTCGCGCTAGGAATGGCGAGGGAAGCCTTAGGTCATGGCATCTTAGCGAACAGTTGACACTTTTTAAAAAATTACTCCAGTTTAAAAAAAATCCCCCCCCCCATTACTTTAGTTCGTATAATCATATGAATTGGCATAAGTAATACTTATGTGCCCTACATTCTAAAATACACATTTCACTTAAATAAAAAATAAGTCCAGAAGTTGTTTTAATTTAGATGCCCGAGTATGTGGGCAGAACTAGGTCCTGGGAGTCAGTCAAAGCGCCGTGCCTGTTTGTAGGAGCAGATGCCGCATGAGCCCAGCAGCTTCACAAACGCGAATTGTGAGCCATAGGTTATACCACTGTGCTCAGCCCACGGCTGGTCTGGTGAGCTGGGCCCAGCAATCACTCTTCGGGCTGTACCAGGCCCAGGGAAGGGAGAAGAGGGCGGGCATGCCTCGTCGGCCAGTCCCAGGTTGGCATGGACACCTGCATCTTCTTGGCATCAACATGATTGTTTTACTTAGAATCGCCTCACCTTCAGAGGAGCAGTGACGGAGGACAGGGCTGCGAGATTAGGGTAATTTCAAAATTGAGATAGTTGAGCTGAGACGTTGGACTATTTCGTTCCTCTCACCGCTCTGCCTTATTTGCCAAGTTGAGCAGAGGTTAAGCATATTTCAGTGTTAGTAAACCCCACACGGCGAAGCGAGGTGGGACACAGCTCAAATGTGGCCCCAGAGCCCTCCACGCCTGCTCAGGCTCTGCAGTGCCGGCTCCTGTAGGCCTTGGTTTTGTGTTTGCAGAAGAATACTCTAGGCTGCTGCTGGTGGAGTTGTATGTACAGCCATGTAAATTCCAATTTCTTCTTCAGGATGAATTGATCCATGAGCTAAAGCAGACACTAAATGCTATCAAATTAGAAGAAAAAGGAGTCTATGTGCAGGCGTCGACACTGGGCTCTTTGGAAGCTCTACTGGAGTTCCTGAGGACGTCAGAAGTGCCGGTAAGTAACCAAGCGCGGCTACAGTCCGTGGTGGATGGTGGTGGGCTGCTTCTGCCACGTGGTCAGGTAACGTGCGGACACCCTGTCTCCAGTACGCAGGAATCAACATCGGCCCCGTCCATAAGAAAGACGTCATGAAGGCCTCGGTGATGTTGGAGCATGACCCCCAGTGAGTACCCGCCCTCCTGCCGGAGGCTTCGCCCGTGATTTCTGTGCACCTCTTTGGGGTGTGCGCCGTTCTCATTGTCTCTCCTGTTCTGACTTCCAGGTACGCAGTCATTTTGGCCTTTGATGTGAGAATCGAACGGGATGCACAAGAAATGGCTGATAGTTTAGGAGTTAGAATTTTTAGTGCAGAAATTATTTATCATTTATTTGATGCCTTTACAAAATATAGACAAGACTACAAGAAACAGAAACAAGAGGAATTTAAGTAAGTTGGTGATTTTCCCTACTTTGGTCTTTGATGAAGTTGACTATTGGAGAATTGCCTAACAGCAGGAAGGTGTGGACGGCAGAAGCATGGTGTCTGCCGGAGGCTGTACCTGCAGTGCTGTAACCCGTGGCCCCGTCCCCACCCCCTCCCAACCGTGTGGGGACAAATCCTCAGGAGCCTTCCTGGCTTACGTTTTGGTTTCCATTTTCAGTTTGGCAAATGGAAGTCTCTTTCATGGGGGTAGCTGCTCCATTTGGGGACTGTCTTCCTCCTCTGGGATTGCCGGGAATGGGGAACCTAGGAACTGAAATGAGGGAGGCATTCCAGGGAGCAAAGCTTGGGCCTGCAGCCGACCTGACCAGGAGCTCAGTGTAAGAGGCGCTCGCAGGAGCTAGAGTCAGCAGTGCCCCTGACACTCCCTTCCTCTGGGAGTTCAGGGGAGAGACAAGCAATGAACACACGAGAAGTGGGGAGAAGTGCTAAAAAGCAAAACAGAGCAGGGGCGGGCCCAGATGAGGAGAGCTGGGAGGCAGCTCACCTCTGAGATCTAGGCTACGATCCAGCCACCCAGACACGAGTGAGGACAGCGCTGGGCAGTGGCCCACACAGAAACCCTTGGAGGGATGAGTTCAGAGGAGTCGGCAGGACCCAGAGCACGTGGGACCCTGTGCATAGGATGGATTTTGGAGTCAGGGATGAGGGCCCATCAGGAGGCTCCCATAGTCCAAGCCAGACACCACAAAGGCTCAGAGCAGAGTCGCCCTCGGAGTGATGACTCAATCGGGCATAGTCTCAAAGCTCAGACTGTAAGGATTTAGACCAGCTGGGCAAACTACGGCCCGTTTGAAATGAATAAAACTAAAAAAAAAAAAAAAAAAAGACCGTACCCTTTTATGTAATGATGTTTACTTTGAATGTATATTAGTTCACACAAACACTCCATCCATGCTTTTGTTCCGGCCCTCCGGTCCAGTTTAAGAACCCATTGTGGCCCTCGAGTCAAAAAGTTTGCCCACCCCTGATTTAGACTGAAATGTGTTCACTGTAGATAGTGAAACCTGACGTGAGAAGGCTTAAGACATAAGACGCTGTGAAAGCACTTGAAGCTTTGCTTCATGAGCAGGGAAATGCTTTTGGATCGTCTGATCTGGGAGCATGCCAGAGAAGAGGATGTGGTTTGATGCCTGCAGGTCCCCAGAACAGCCTTCATGTGGGCCATGCGCCACCCTGAGAGTAGCTCCCACCGAGGTTCCAAGACCTGAGTGCCGTCTGTAGCTCAAGCCTTTCAGTCTGGGCACCAGATGCTCCTTGGGGCAGTTTCTCCGAGACCTGATGGGCAGGGGAGGGTGAGGAGAGGAAGGAACCACAGAAAGTGGCTGTGGACTGAGCACACCCCCGGGTAGCACAGTGTCCCTGCTGCCTGCAGGAGTCTGGGGAAACAGCCTTGTGTTCACCTGTACTTGCTTTTTAGTTTAAGTGATTGTACTTTAAAGTCCTTGGTTTTTTTCTTTCAGGCACATAGCAGTATTTCCCTGCAAGATGAAAATCCTCCCTCAGTATATTTTCAATTCCCGAGACCCCATCGTGATGGGCGTGACGGTGGAAGCAGGTCAGGTGAAACAAGGGACCCCCATGTGTGTCCCCAGCAAAAATGTAAGTGCCAGCTGTACTTTAAGAACAATGTGCTATCTCTTAAGCAGTAAATGGGAGTCCAGAAATGGTGACAAAAGACTTATACCAAGCAGAGCTTGTCGCCTTGTGTAATTTAGACTGCAGTCTTGCTGAATGTCAGCATTCCTTAGTCAATCTTGGTTACTAGCACCAGTGCATCAGTTATGAAGACTGCAATTTACAGCCCTTTCACATTTCACTAATTGCCCACCTACTGGCTTGGTCCCGGATCCCTTCGTGTGCACTGCCTTTGGCTGGTGGGTGTTTCAGTCTTCATCGGGAATAGCCCATCCTTCCTGAAGAGGCCAGACCATTGCTTCCCAGGGCATTTCTCCACTTGGATTTGTCTGGTTTCGTGACAAAGGAAAGGATCCTGCATGTCCAGGTGCTTGTTGTCAGTGACCCGATTGCTGGGGGAGCTGTGTGTTGCCAGCTCAGCCTCTCCATTAGAGACACACCTTTCCCCTTTGTAATTAATTACTAGGTGGTCTGTGGGGTACTTTGAGTCCCTATGATCTCCTATTCCTCAGCCTTTATCCCAGAAGCAAACATTACATAAATAGTTGCAAAATTGTGATTCTATCGCCCACCTCCCTCTGTAAAGAGCCCTCACCCCCCTGACCTTTTCATTAAGTATCCATCTGTTTTGCTTTTTAGCACTTCTCCCCACTCCTCGTGTGTTCATTGTTTGGTTTTGTAAACTCTGCTGTTGTAATCCATCACTGATACTTTCAGTGGCCACGTTACCTAGTTTGGTCTGTGGGAGCCACATGCCCCTGGCGTGTAAGCATCTCTTCCTCCTCCCGGTGCAGGACGCTGCCCCAGACCGTTCCTGTAGTTCCCATTTCTGGGATGAGCTAGGACGTTTATTTGCAGTTATTGTCTCCTGCATGACTGGCCAACCTTTCTCTCTTCCCAAGCAGAGGATGCACCCCCACCCCTAAAATTGAGACTAGGCTGCTCATAATTCATCCTCAGAACGAAATGCAAAGTCTTTACGTGGACCTGGAAAGCCTCCCTGACTTCATCCTCAGCTCCTCACCCCTTGCTCATAGCAGCCACTCCATGCTCATGCCTTGGGCACCTGTCCTGTGAAGGGTGGGACGGAAATAGGAAACAGCACACAGCGCTTTCCAAGCTGTGGCCACCTCAGGAAGGGCAGGGGGGCGGTGCTGTCACCCGTTTCTCAACGAGAACATTCCACTGCGGAGATGGTGGCCATGGTCAGCAGCCGGGGCTTTGACACTGGCCCTCGTGCTCAGCAACTGGTTTTCCTCAGGCTCAGCTCTCGGGTGCCTGCCGCGGGCAGGATTCCTCTGCTGACATTGTCCTCTGTTCTTATTTGACAGTTTGTGGACATTGGAATAGTAACAAGTATTGAAATAAACCACAAACAAGTGGATGTTGCAAAAAAAGGACAAGAAGTCTGTGTGAAAATAGAACCTATTCCTGGTGAATCGCCGAAAATGTACGGGAGACATTTTGAAGCTACAGACATTCTCGTCAGTAAGGTAAGTCCCTGCCAGAGGGGCACCTGAAGGGACTGGTCGTGGGCGGGCTTGATGGGTCGAGCGGCCCTCTAGAAAGCTTTTCACAGCGCGGGCTGCCGGTCTCCCCGGTCCCCCTGCAGCCCTCGCCCAGTGGCGCCGCCTCGGTGTCCAGAGTGGCTAGCACAGGGGTGGGCAAACTTTTTGACTCGAGGGCCACAATGGGTTCTTAAACTGGACCGGAGGGCCGGAACAAAAGCATGGATGGAGTGTTTGTGTGAACTAATATAAATTCAAAGCAAACATCATTACATAAAAGAGTACGGTCTTTTTTTTTTTTTTTAGTTTTATTCATTTCAAACGGGCCGTAGTTTGCCCACACCTGGTCTAGCATCTGGGGGCGGCTGGCCGCCCGCTTCTCTGGGCACTTGTGGGTTACATTCTGTTCTTATGCCGCCTGTGCCTCGTCCTTTGCAGATCAGCCGGCAGTCCATCGACGCCCTGAAAGACTGGTTCAGAGACGAGATGCAGAAGAGTGACTGGCAGCTTATTGTGGAGCTGAAGAAAGTATTTGAAATCATCTAATTTTTCCACATGGGGCAAGAATTAGAGTAAATGCAAGAAAAACAGGATAAAAAGTGGAATGGACGTATCTGGACACTGATGCACTTAAGTATGGAAGGAAAAAAATAGATGTATAAAATGTTTTCCATGAGAAACCAAGAAACTTACACTGGTTTGACAGTGGTCAATACCTGTCCCACAGCTCCAAGGTGCCTGTCCACATGCCCGCTCCTTCCCCACCCTACCTGCTGCTGTTTTAAAGTTTGCCCTTCCCCAAATTTGGATTTTTATTACAGATCTAAAGCTCTTTGGATTTTATACTGATTAAATCAGTACTGCAGTGTTTGATTAACCAAGCTTCTGCAGATTTTGTGATTCTTGGGACTTTTGATGTAAGAAATACTATTTTATTTATGCATCTCCTTCCCACAGTCATTTTTTTCCCCACCCATCTGCTCTTTGGATTTTTTAAAATAGAAAATTAGGTATTCTGGTATTTCTTTATCTGCTTTGTGTGAAACCATGGTGTAGAGTGTAGCTGGCTGCTATTGACTGCTTGTCTAGTCATGAGTCCACTGTCATCAGCACCATTCTGAACTCCAATAGAGAGAACGTTCACTAGAAAGCTCTGCTAGGCCTTCATGTTAGCGTAGCTTCTCTCCCATGAGTCTTCAGCTCTTTTCTTTTAAAGATAAGAACTATTTTATGAACTGTCTCCAACCTTGTGTACCAGCACATGTTAACATTAGGAGTTTTTATATAATAATCTTGGTCTGTTTTGTCCTAGAAAGTCTATCATGCATACATTTTCTGATTAGAAAACGGAACTGATAACTATATGGGCTCAGTGCTTCTAAATTGTCATGGAGACGTCATAATGACTCATTTATACCAGTAATCTGATTATAGCTAGTCTTATGGTTTTCCTGCAAAGTGTGGGTAAAGATTAATTCCTGTAACAGATCTCAAGGGTCTGACTACCTATTTATAAGTGTTGGATGAGGTCAGTGTAGGTGTTTGAAGAAAATGATCCCAAGTAAACTCTATTTTTAAAGTGTTATGGCATAACATAGCATAAAAATACTTTATGTACATTTGAAAACCTGTACCACTCGTCATTATTGAAGTTCCTCAAGGGCCAATAGAGGCAAGAAAAACACCTCTAAACACCTGTGGGGCATAATTTTCCCAGGAGAAACTTAATCTTCAATTGTGTGTTCTAATTCACCACATGTAAACTCCTCCACTTGGAAGAAGTAAAGATGTTCTTAACAGGCTGTTAACTGTGTTCCTGCGTGGGGGGGAGGGGTGACTGTCCGGAAGCAGCAGGCCCAGCCTGGCCCTCTCGGGAATTACAGAGCCCAGCACGAGTCTGGGCTGCAGGTTGTTCCCGTGGTGTAACAAACGGTTCCGGGTCTGGTTCCTAAAGGATTCACAAAAAGGAACCTGTACAAAATATACATACAGTTCTTTATTAAACAACTGTAAACACTTCACTGTAAAAATCCATAAAACTTTATAAACAAACATTTTGTAAATAGAATCTATACTACAGTAAAAGAACACACTTATTTACATGCAATACTGACAAATTTGGCACTTTTTGAAAAGAAATGTACAAAACACTTGCTCAAAAAGAAATCTGAAATTATGAAAACTCAGAGCATTACTACCATGCACTTTGTAGATACCTCACAAGCACTTATGGCACAGCAGCGAGAGCACCGTGCTCCCTGCTCACACTATGTAACTTTCAGTGTGCTCCCATAAGTCTGTTGTAAAACCACCTGAACATTGTCAAGAATAAAGTCAAATGCCATATTCCAAACTGATTCCACCGACTGCTGCGTCAACCTACAGGTGGGGAAAGAGGAACATCAGGAAAGACTCAAGATTCCTTCAGAATCCGTTTAACATTTTAAAATAAGAATCAATCAATTTTGGCAAACTCTCGAACATTCCAAAGGACTTCCCTTGGTTTTAAACTATATTAAATCCCAAGGGGAACAATCTCATTTTGCCTTTATTACCCAGCCAATCCTTTCTCTGCGATTCTAAATAATAGGCACCTTTTTTTCATTAACCCTGGAGAGCAAAGTTAAGGCAACCGACTGCAAGGAACTACAAAACCTCGAGCTTGCCCTCCTTCCACTAGCCCGTGATGCCATTCCACCTTCGATGTAAGTACTAGTTACCTTTTCATGTATTTTATAACGAGGTCCAGTTTCTCCAAGTCCTTCTCCTCTATCAGGTCAGTGCAGTATTTCACAACTTGCAGAATGTCTTCTTCCATTGGATCTAGAGGGGAAAGACCTCAAATGAGAACCAGCCCACCTGTTCGTAGGACAGGAAACTGCGTTTTTACAACAACGCAGTCGAATGGGCTATGAGGGAACTTCCCCACAGTGTAGGTGCTTGGCTGATTGAAGGCTATCAGATTTAGAAAAATGAGCACCATCGACATAGTTGAGCCTGTCATGTTCTGAAACCACAAGACCATGCATTACACATCAGTGTTCGGCTCTGCCCATCCAAGCCGACCTGAAATGGTGGTGATCCACTCCTTGAGCAGTGTCTTCACGTCACTGAACTCGACGGCTCCGGCAAGGTTGGGTGCTGGGGGTCTGACACAGCCAGATGGGGAAGGCTGCACACCTGAAGTAGAAGCAGAGAGTTCTCCCTGTTAAGAAAACAAATGATAAAAGTGCTGTATTTACACAACATCAAGTGCATTACGAGTCAGTAAAAGGTCAAAGTTTAAGAAGCATAAAGCTGACCAGCGGTTTCCCAGGGGTAGGACCTTCGTGTTTCAGAAACCCTTCGATTAACTTCTGGGGACTCCCGCTGGCCCCTGGTGCAGCTTTTACGGGACTGTTAAGCAGCTTGTTTTTCAAAGGGCTCTGAACCTTTTTGGGGGAACTGATGGGATTTTTCTTCTTGTTTCGTTTCTTTTCTTTCACTGAGGCTGGTTTCAGCTGAAGTAACGGATTCTTTGGCACTAAAAGATGAACATAAGATCCTCAAACAAGGTATCTGGATAGTAATAAGGATTCTCTCCCCGCCTCAAATCCAACCCTTGCGCGCGCGCACCCCCAGCAAGGCTTCTAGCTGAGACTGGGAGGCATTAATGAGGAGGGCAGAGAGGTGCAGGCGCTTCCCCGTCTCCGTTGGACCACTGCTTACTGATAACTTCACAGGATGCGATGAAAACTCAGCCGGTGAAACAGAAATAGGTGAAACAAATAAGCGGCTCATCAGCACTAGTCTGTTTTTAACCTATATCCCTTTATGTGTCCCTTTCAAAGGACAATGGCCTTGGCAATTATGCAAAAAGATTTCTGGAAATACCTATTTAGGCATCATTGTTTTTTTAAAGGCTTAAAAAAGTCAAGAATGGTGTTTATAAGTCAAGAAGTTACAGACACCAATCTAACTAGGACTATATCACTTACTATATTGTCTACTTGTTCTGTTCCTCTCAACATGACTAAGAGCTGGGACTCTGGCCATGACACACAATGGTTGGCTTCTCGCACGCTCCTTGCTGGAGGCCACTCCCCAGGCTCACCTGCGGCGCTGGCTGCCTGCGGGTGCGCGCTCTCCCCCGGCCTCTGCCTCTGCCCATAAGCTGCTTTCAGCTCCTTCTGAAGCTCAGCGGGAAGGGCAGCAAACACCTCGGGGTCCACCTCGTGGGAAGGAAAAGGGTCAAAGTCAAACAAGTTGATTCCACACGGCACTGCCTTATACTTTTCACAAAATCGATTATTTTCAAATCATACTTTTCTGACCTATATGAATTCAGAACAGGTCCTCAATATTAAGGCTCATTAAATCCTCATGGGGTTTTAGGATGAGACTAAGGAATACAATTCTGAGTATGAAGTGAACTTTAAAAAAAAGTCACCAGGGCAAGCACAGGCTCAGCTCGTATGTAATGTTTTCTGAGACATCAGACTTGGACTGTGTCACTGTCCCCGAGTTAAGTTCTCCACCCTGTTTCTCAAGTACAGCCCATCAGTAGTCTCTGGCTGGTGAAACGGGAACAGGATGTTCTGGGTAGAAGCTGTGAACATTCATGTGCTAGCGTCCCTCTTCTCAGCCCTCAGTTGCTTCAAGAGAGGCTGCTGTCCGTCTGTCCTACAGATGATGAGACGAGTCGATCCCCTTTCCCCCCGCCCCACCATGGATGTGGTGTAGACTAATGAGAGTTTGAGGTGCAAAGGAAATAAGACATGCCCTGAGCTGGAGCAGGGGGGTGGGGCCATTTAAACTGGCAGAAGACCCTATATTTAACTTACCTGTGAGAATGCTGGAAGGGCTATTAGGTTGATTCCCATGTCGCTGTTCGATGCTTGAGGTTCTGGTATTTGTAATAAAACTGTCCCCACTGGTTGTGGCACGATTCCTGTATTACAGCCATTTACTGGTTCATTCTTTTTGTCACCATGCTGCTCCCCTTGCTGAACAGCACACACTTGCTCTACTTGTTCCCGGAGATCAGGCGGGAGTGCTTCTAAAACAGACTGATCGAGCTGTAAAATACAGGGTGCAAGGTTGCACCACACTCAGAGATGATGTGTTTGGAGAGATCATACTTCACTTCCACCTCAACTTTAACATCTTGGATAATGAAGATAAGGTGAGGTGCAGAAACCAGGCCAGGAAAGCCCCCCCAAGCTCCTGCCTCCAAAGGCTGAGTAGAAATGTGTGGTTCTAAAGGTGACCTATGTACACACTGGAGATGAGACTACACAACTGGCCGATCCCACAGGATCAGGCCACACAGGAAGAGCCTCTGTTAAGCTCAAATCTGACCCCACCCTTGGGCACGGGACACTGCCTAAGGCAAATATGTCAAATTTTTAAGGCCAGAAGTTGGCCTTTCAGACAGGAAACTACATGCCCCCAAGCACAAATAATTTTAGGCCGAGAGCAGACAACTAGAAAAAAGCTAACTGCTCTAGCCCACATACTAGCATCCCTGTTCCCTTGGCCAGGTCCTTCCTCCCTCCACCCACCGCATACATCCCTTAGGAAGCACGAAGCTCATGAGCTGGGCAGGCCGATCTGATCTTGCTGGGAGCAACTTTCTGAAAACTCAGGCCCATACCTGCCCTTTCCCTAGCTTACAGCCAGCGGCAAATGTTCTCAGCCTCTGCCACCTAGTGCTGCAGAGAAATCTACTTTCCCATCGGGCCTGCAGCAGCACGCCACACCAACAGCGCACACCAGCTCAGTGAGCAGCGAGGTCAGGAAAGTCACCCCTCCCAGTGGACTGTGCACCTGCTGTCACAGGCTTCTAGTGACCGCCAGTGCTGGTGCTCGCTCAGGAAGTGCCTGTGGTGGACACTGTCACAAAGGCAGTTAAGGAACTGGCTCTCATCCAACACTTTACAACTTGCAAGGGCTGCAGATCTGCAGAAGCACCAATCTTTCACTCACACTGATCATGTGGCATTTGGAATTCAGGTATACAGTGGCCCTAAGGAGTCACCTTTTCTCTCTCTCTTGACTACACTGGCAAGGAAATTAAACACGTCGTTCCTACTGTAAAACTACTTTTGCATTTTTATCATAATTATAGAAATATACCTGGGAAGGTGATGGGACCTCTATACTCAGGTTCAGTTTTGATTTTAAGCTGATGGCAGAATGTAGACCATTCCATTTCCCCGAAGGCTCGGCTTTGCTCGTAACAGGGCTGACAGCAGATGCCAGATGTGTAGAGAGAGATGGCAGGAACGTGCAAGTTCTAGAGGCAGATGAGATTTCCAGATCCATGGCAGCCAGGAATACTGAAAGTACAGAAAATACATACACTAGCCTCTTCAGCTCATCTGGGCACATGGGCGGCATTCTGCTCCACAGACTTCAATATGCTCATCCTGATGCCAGCCTGTGTCTGAAGGGCCACACACAGCCCTGCCAGACAACATTTACAATGAACGGCTCTCCTAAGGACACAGCGGCCCCAGGCAGAACCAACCCACCACCCACCTTCCTGGTGCTCTTCTTCTGAGGATGTCTTTGCTTTCTGAACTTGGAGGAGGTCCAGGACAGAGTGGGAGCCACCGGGATCTGGCTGAGCTGGCACATGCCTGGGACAGGTGTGAAGTCTCGGATGAGCAGGAACCAACTGGTTCACTTGAATCCCAACCTAGAATCAGAAGAAAGTATGTTTTTAGGAAAACTGAAGTGAAACATGAAGTCAACTGAGCAAAATTCTCAGCCGATCCTCTTTTTACATCTTCTCCTGTTACTAGAATATAACGTTAAAGTATTTAATCAGCCTTCTACATCATTTTTACAGAAATGGCTTCTATACTACCTGGTGAGCAGACAGTCCCTCCACCTTCAGTACCCACTTCTACCCATATACAGCACCCTCTTCACACAGAACAGCCAAAGAGGGAGCTGCTGTATCTCACCAAAGTTCTTGCCAGCCAAGTTTTTAAAATAAGATTCTAAAAAATTTTGAAAAGCAGATAGTCTACCTGCAAACTTCATATAAAATAAAAAATATTAAAAAATGGGTTTGGGAGTGGATGGGCAGCGGGTACCCTTCAGGCATCTGTACAAACAAGCACCCTGCACCAGCACAGAATCAGCACAGCAGAGCCGGGAGAAGTTGAGTCACGGCTGCTGCTGCAGCACCCCAGTCCTTCCACAACGCCCACAGCAGCCAGTAACTACCCTGTGCGCACGCGTGCGCGCACACCGGGCCCAGCCAAGGTTCATCTTTAAGGAAACTAGGTTTTCACATTTCTGATGCCCTCTTCTAGTCACCCTCATCAGACATACATTTCTGATTAAAAAGCACCCGATAAATACAAGAACTGCAGATTCACACTCCTCCCAGTCCCATCTATTTCTAGAGAAACAAGAATAGGAAGCAAGATAATGCATGTAAAATGAGTCCTTGGTTAGTTAAAGAAAGTGCTATAAAAACTGAAGATATCAAGTTATCCTAGGCAGAAAACAGATTTCAGAACAAATTTGGTTTTCTCTGAAAAAGGAGATCGGGTCAGGTCAGAGTTGAGTTTTTCAGTTTCTATCAAAGGAGCTGAAACCTGCAAACAAACCCCACATCCGCCATGGCCATGTTCAGATCAGGCCTCCAGTGAAAACCATGTTACAGAAAGCCTTTTAAATGCTGTGTACTCACCCCTCTCATGTCCGATATGTTTAGCTTCAATGTGTGGAACATGTTCAGTGTGGCCTTTCCAATTTCTTTTGCACTGTCTGTTGCCTGGTCGAGAGTCACGGTCCTGTAAGGACAGAAGTAACTTTTTACAGGGCCAGAGCTGCTCCCTGCGCCCACGGGTATCTCTGCTCCAGGGCACTGCTTACAGAGTTACAAGGAAGGTGTTAAGGAAGCCACAAAAAGTTCACGTAAGTATGAACCAATGAGAGCGTTTTCCCTCAAGGAAGCCAAATGAATTAATTACATTGGCAGCAAAGGCAAAAGAAAATTCATATAGGATATTGGGATTTTAAGAAAAAAATAAAGAACTGGCCAACTAAAAGTAAGTTGGAACTTAAAAAAAAAAAGTACTCTAGTTAATAAACAAATATAAGCATATTGTGTTGCAACCAAAGCATGGATGTTAAGTACAATGCTTTTTAGATACCAAGACAAGTTTTAGGTTCCAAGAAAGTTGCAGCGGAATGGTTAATGTTAAGAAGGCAAAGGAGAATCCTTGTATTTTGGTTCCTGACTCTAGTTTTGTTAGTCTGAGGTAAGGTCATTGAATAATCTCAACAAGTGGATATAAGCTCATTACAATCCTACTGTCCCTCAGCTCTGTACACAGAAACGTGTGGACAGCCATGACAAAGGGGACAGGTGGCATGTACATGAGAGAGCCCCCCTCCTTTCACCACCTAGGAGGAGCCTGCCACTCACAGCTAAGGGAGGAGGCACCTCCCTCAAAAGATCCCCCTTCCCCGTCCAGACCACACCCCCTTGCTATGGAGGAACCGGGTGCGAGCTGGAGGACTCCATTCTGGTGAACCTGTAAGCTAACAGAAAAGATCACAGACACTACCAATGGCTGTGGCAACCCCACAGCAAGGCCCCTCCAAACACTCAGCTGTGGTGCAGCCCACAGCTCTAGGCGACCCACTGAGTCCAGAGGACCAAACAGCATCGTCGCAGTTCCCAGGTGGGAGAAAACCTCCTGTAACAGCAGCCAGGACAGGAATAAAGGAACGTGGAGAAACACTCACCCTGGGACTGGATGAGTGTTTAAGAGATCAGAGACAATGCTGCAATGTGAAACACTAAGAATATTTACATGTCCAAAGAACAAAACAAAACACTCGGAAATTTAAAATGTTACTAGAAACAAAAAATTTAATGCTGACAAACTCCCTGGCACAAGGAGACAGAGCAGACAATAAAACTCCAGAGCCTGAGCCAGAGGTCCTGAGAGCTCAGGAAGGGAAGGGCTGGAATTCTCAGTAGGAATCCTGACAAACTGGAACAGTGACTTCTAACTCCAAGTTATATTTATAGCCTTTAAGCCAGCAAAACGCCAGACAGGTTCAAAAAGGCATCCTGCCACGCACTCTTCCTCAGTGAGATGGAGGAGGAGGAAACGGATGCACACAGTGCAGGCTTGGCAGGGGGTCTTGAGATGAACCAATCAGCCAGGAGTAGCAGGCTGGGGGACCCCAAGAGACAGGTCTCCCAGAAAAAAAGGTCAAACCAACAGATTGCTGATGTACTGAGACACACTGGAAGGGGTTTGGGAACAACCTCTGGTCACTTCCCCAAAAAAGCCAACAAGATACTCAGTAAATCGAGAAAACCCTGTTCACCAGGAGAGGAAATGTGTGGATCACTGTACAGTATGCACGTGGCTGTAACAAGTTAACACTAGACCGTGACTGACCAAAAACCGATGACTTTATGGGGCAAAGAAACAAGCATACGGGGAAAATAGTCACTGACAATGGAAGAGAGAAGAGAATAAATCCTCATCTGCAGTAGAAAGTCAGTCAACATTTTACAAAACTGAAAGCAGCTAGAAATAGCTGAAGTGTGTCCCTAAAGCACGGAGGTAAACACCAGGAGAAACCGCTGAAGAGCAGAAACAACAGCGGAGCTGGAGGGCACAGCACGGGAAGCACCGCAGGCGGCACCTTTTCAATCAGGCGTACTCCTTGGATAAAGTACAGATGTACAAACTTCAAATAACCCACATACACAAAAGAACTCCAAGGGGAAGGATTCTTTCCCCAGAAGGAAAAGCGGTAGGAAAACCTTTCCTAAGCCAAAGTCAAGCCAGGTCTCAGACTCCATGTAGCTCTCACAGGCCAGCGACATCTGTCGTTTCTATTAGTTTCATCTAGTGTCAGAGTCTGGAAGCCTCAAGACTGTGGTCAAGGCCAAGTACAAGAAATTACAGAATCATGGAATGTGGAGACCAGTTCTTAATTCACTCAACTGAACAGCACTTTAGTCAGACTACAACGGGAATCCACAAACTTTTCTGTAAAGGGCCAGACAGTAAACACTGGTGCCTGGTAGGCCCCTTCGCAGCCTTCATTTCTCACAAGCCATTGTGACAAGTCTTTCTCCCCTCACACCAATCCTATACGAACAAGCACAGGCTGACTGGGCCCACAGGAAGCAACTTGCCAAGCCCCGAATTAGCGGGAACAGAGTCAGCATTATCGTATTTCATAATCCCCCACTACAGCATTTCTTATGCAGTCAGGACACCACCACAATGTTAGGTGTCAGTGGCTGGCTTACAGCTCATCTAGATCTTGGTGACGCTTATAAAATGGCACTGTTGCAATCAATTATGTGCTTCTTGTGCATCATCATGTGTCATGCAAGTTAATATGTTAAAGCACAGCAAAATGTGTATTATACTGCTGTGTTTACTAAGCGGAGAGTTCTTATCTTGTTAGAGGTACCAGTAAACATGGACATATTGTGGCGGAAAGGCTACAGCAGCTGGGATGTGCTGCAAAATAATTGGGAGGAGGGGAGGATGCCGCAGGGGGAGCTCACAGCAATGGCTGAAGTCAGGTGATGCGCCCATGTGGGTTCATTGTACTCTTCTTTCTACTTTTGTATTATATGTTTAAGATTTTCATAAAACATTTTTTCTTAAAAGTTCAGGACAGCCCTAACCGGTTTGGCTCAGTGGATAGAGCATCGGCCTGCGGACTCAAGGTCCCAGGTTTGATTCCAGTCAAGGGCATGTACCTTGGTTGCGGGCACATATCCAGTAGGGAGTGTGCAGGAGGCAGCTGATTGATGTTTCTCTCTCATCGATGTTTCTAACTCTCTATCCCTCTCCCGTCCTCTCTGTAAAAAACCAATAAAATATATTAAAAAAAGTTCAGGACAAAAAAAGAAACAAATACCAACAGCAGCAAATAGACACGTGCTTATAAAAAAGCCAAATAATTATCCTGAGTCAGGGGGAATAAAATATCAATTTCAGTTTTTTAAATGTTGTAATTAGGTTTCTGGAGAATCTGGTTTTTTCCAAAGAGAATGATCAGCAGGCTGATTTTCTTAATAAGACTAGACAGAGGGAGCCCCTAAGCACTGCTGAATATACCACAACATACAATGCTAAGTTACGAATTGCTACCAGTTCCCCTTCCAAAGGATTATTTCAGTTTTGGATGTTCCTTTCCATGTATCTTGAAAAAATAAAGCTCCAGGTTACATTCCCAGAAAATGTATTATTATAAACTGGATCTGATTTTCCTATAGAAACTATGTTAAAAAAAAATTATATCCAGAGTAGAGTCCTAATAACCAACTTATTATAGAAATAACCAGAGGCCAGGTGCATGAAATCGTGCATGGGTGGGGACCCTCTGGGTGGCCTGCAGAGATCGAGCTGAAACCCGCAGTCCAATGCCACCTGCAGCTCCTACCTGCTGCTCCCGCTCATCCCGGCCCCACTGTGCCTGCCACAGGCTCGCACCCAATCAGTCTGCATCTGGCACCCTCCCAAGGGGAGTGGTGTGCAGGATCAGGTTGAAACCGACTCTCCGACATCTTCCAAGGGGTCCTGGATTGCAGGAGGGTGCAGGCCAGGCTGAGGGACCCCACCAGTGCATGATCAGGCTAGGGAGGGACCACAGGAGGGCTCCAGGGCATGTCTGGCCCAACTCACTCAGTCCCGATCAGCCGGACCCCAGCATCAAGCTAACCTACTGGTCAGAGCATCTGCCCCCTGGTGGTCAGTGCACGTCATAGTGACTGGTCGACCAGTTGACTGTCTGCTCCCTGGTGTTCAGTGCGCGTCATAACAAGCAGTTGAGCAGCCTTAGCATATCAGCATATTACACTTTGATTGGTTGTTCAGTTGTTCTGCCATTTGGTCTATTTGCATATTACCCTTTTATTATATAGAATAACACATTACCATTTGAAATAGGTAATTAAAGGTTCATTAAAATAGGTAAACAGAATTCAAAATTACCGATTGCATAAAAATGTATTTTATAAATTATGCTGTTCAATGGGTAATTTGTAACCCATTTTCCTGGTAAACAAAGGCCTTCATGATAAAGCTGGAAGTTTTCTGTGGCTGACAGCATCCTCTTGTCCCCCTCAGCAGCATCTCTATAAAAAATGTGACTGTAATCATGTTTGGCATGAACTCTTTCTTTACATATATGTGGCTTTCAGGAACCAAAGTCTTAAAGCTGTGGTTGCCCAGCAGATATAAAACAGTGTGCAGAGTGGCATAAAGTGATGTGCAAAAAACTAAATATTTTCATACTAGTCTCAGCTCTTAACTGAAGTTTTATATTTGTGGCTCCTGCATTAAAAAAATGCATTTTAAAATGCGTTCTACCAGTTTTCAGAGACTACAAGGATTAATCTTTTCATGAACAGAAATGAGACCTCTCTCAATGAGGAAACGTCTCATTCAACTCATTTATTGAATGACTATATTGAAATTTCCCAACAGGCCCCTCTCCCCAAGTCCACAACCATCTGTGGGTACAGGTGTTAGGCCTTTCCTGTCCTTTCTGTCCCTGCACTAAAGTCAACAGCCTGACCGCAAAGATAGGCCATCAAAGGTCAGGAACACGTGGACAGGCTGACCCTGAGCAAAGCAACTTAATTCAAAGATGGCCCCAGGCTGAGCCTGCCTCTACAGAGTATCACATACCATCGGAGTTTACAGATCTCTATTCATACTTTTCCTTGGTTTTTATTAAATACTAGAGGCCTGGTGCACGAAATCCGTGCATGGGCGGGGTGGGTCGGGTCCCTCAGCCCAACCTGCACCCTCTCGCAATCCAGAACCCTTGGGGGATGTCTGACTGCCGGACATCTCTCTCTCTCTCAATCGGGACTGCTGGCTCCTAATCGCTTGCCTGCCTGCCTGATCGCCCCTAACCGCCTCTGCCTCAGCCCCCACACCCGGGACCTAGTTTTCCATCCTCCGGCCGGCCACAGGCAATCAGGACCTGGGCTTCCCTCCCTCTGGCTGGCCGCCGGCACCCGGGACCCAGGCTGGCTTCGTCCAGGCCAGCCACAGGCACCCGGGACCCTGGGTGGTGCTGCCAGGTCTATCCAGTTTAATTAGCATATTACCCTTTTATTAGTATAGATAATAACCTGAACTGAAATATTAACACCCAACATCCTTTTTAAGATAAGCTTACCTGGCGATGTGATCACAAATTCCATGGCCTCCAAATTTTGCAGTTTCTACAGGGGCCCCCGGCTTCCGTACCATTATTTTGAGAGTCAGGCGTTTACCCTTCATGCCAGCAGCTTCAAGCCGTCTTTGAATTTCCTCTGAAAGACTCAGAAGGAAAGCTTCTGCTTCTTTGGGCTATGGAAAGGCATACACAGAAAACTCCCACATTATTTTCCTATAGACCTAACAATTCCAACATTATGCATACACATTATTGACTATTTTGCTAAGCATTTGTTTAAAAAGATTCTACAAGCTCTAGGGATAGCAAATATTTGAAGACTTAATGTCAAGCACCAAGTCTGGTCTAGTTACAAGATAAGACAATGTGAAAACATAAAGGACAGCCTAAGGTAAACCCATGAAGTGATCAGTACCTGGGTAAACCTTATTCCATAGTTGATCTCAGCTGAAATCGATTTTCTTTCCTTTTCGGTTCGAACTGGTCTGTCATCCAAACCTCGGCAGAACCTGTACAGCATCTGCCCTGTCTTGGGACCAAATTCCCTCTGGAGTCTTGCCATGGTCATGTACTGCAGGTCTCCACAAGTCTTAATTCCCAAAGATGCCAGTTTGGCCTCCATGGACCGTCCTACTCCTAGGAAAGAGCCCATATTGAGTTTAGTTATACACATAAACTAAGAAAAACAATGAATTTGAATGAAAATTTCATATTGAAATTAATTTTTAATTATTACATTAATTTAACAATTTAAATATTATATTAATTTAAAATAATCTCCCTTAAAATTTTTTAAAAGAATTGATCCTTTGTTTATTGACATTGTTTATCATCAATCTTTCTTTTTTGGTTTTGTTTTGTTAATCCTTACCCGAGGATATGTTTCCCATCGATTTTTTTAGAGAGAGTAGAAGGGAGGGTGAAGAGACAGAGAGAGAAACATCAATGTGAGAGGGACACATCGATTGGTTGCCTCCCTAGTGCCTCGACTGGGGTTGGAGATTAATCCCACAACCGAGGTATGTGCTCTTGACCGGAATCGAACCTGCGACCCTTCAGTCTGCGGGCCAATACTCTAACCACTTGGCAACGCTGGCTAGGGCTCCTTTTTGTAAAATTGTTGACAGCATTACAGGTGTCTCCCATTTTCTCCCTTTTTGCCCCACACCTCCCACCCCCTGGCCCACCCAAGGCCTTCTCCACACTATTGTCTGTGTCCATAGGTTATGTACATACATTCTTCCATTCTTCCCACTTCTCCCACTGAGATCTGTTATTCTTATTCATGCAGCCATACCTCTGGACCTGTTTTGTTCATCAGTTTATTTTTAGGTGACATAATCAAAGCATCTCATAGGTTAAAGAATTTTTCTGTGTAAATCATGCTAGTAGAGTCATTTCTAGAATCTTGTTCTCAATTTGGGATACACATATAGGTGAGCCAGAATTTCTCAAATATGTAGAGGTAAGGTCTCAAAAGAATACTATTTTTACTTATTACTCAGTAATACTCAAAATTTCTACCTTATTCACAGAATCAACTAATTTAGCTATAGTAGGATTGACAGACATGCTCAATCCCTGGCCCTGGTTGAGGCATGTGCGGAGGCAACCAATCGATGTGTCTCTCTCTTACCAATGTCTCTCTCCCTTCCACTCTCTCTAAAAATCAATGGAAAAATATCCTCAGGTCAGAATTAACAAAGAAAGTTTACAATACAGTTCCAACCACATTTTCTTTAAATGGGCAGTAGAACAAGAACTTACAACACAGGCCCAAACCTGGACAAGGGGTACCAGTGACCTAGGGATGAAGGTCCCTAAGAAACCGAGAGGCAGAGAGGGCGGGGGGGGAGGGGGGGGACAGACAGATTTCTTTTATAAACAAAGATTACCTCCCAGGAAAGGTACTACCTTTCTACAGATGGCCAGCATGCACTAGTCCCTATGTCACCCTGTCCAAAATGCAAGGGGGACCTTCACCCATAGGAAGCTGATGGGATCTGTTGCTTTCAATTTGCCTGAAAGTTTAACAAAGGAATACATATTTAAGAAAGATATTTGAGAGTAACCAAAGGGAACTAAAAGTCTTATTAAAATGACCTCCAAACCACCAAATCAGTATTTTTTCATCAATGAGGAGACTGCATTCCTGGTCTTCTGCAGGATCTTATCAGAGACGCCAGAGTGCAATGTGACCTTAGCCCGTCACCGTCACTCGGGCCCCTCGGAGTGGCTTCAGTGGAAGGAACACCCAGCCTAGTCCACCTGGTGCCAGGAGAGCCTCTGAAGCAGTAATGCACGACACGGGGTGGGAGGCCGTCACCCTCACAAGAGACCTATGGCCATGGAAGGGGCTAGACGAGATTCAACCAGAACTGATTCCCTAACAGAAGCTAAAAGATGTTGAGGGTGCTGCCTCCCATTTTGAAGTTCACGTCAGAATAGAGAAAAAGTGAGAGTACCAGAGTCTGAGTTAACAATTACAACAAATCTTCCAGGGGAACACCGTTCAGAAAAGGTGAAGTTCCAGGTGAAACGCTTGAGTATTCTCATATACTAGATTGGCCAAAGACAGAGACCCGTCAGACAGACACTTTCCTATTCAGGCTCAGAGAAGGCTTTTTGTCTCAGTTTTTTCCTTCTCATCACTGCCCTGCTCTCCACTCTCAAAACGTAACCATGCTCTTTCCCTTACAGATCTGGGAGCCAATCTGTTCTCCGTGACTTGCAAAGTCAGTAAGAGATGACATTAAAGTGTGTGTGCTGTGTGTCGGGGAAGGGAGGAATAGGAAACCTATAGTTTTTGAGAGTATCTTGAGTATACCAAACAGAATTATTATTCGCTAATAGGTACAAAAGAAAGGCTATTATATTAAACTATCAAATTAGCCACAATCAACTGAATCTAACAGAACTGTCCTGTAGGAAAGCAGAAAAGATCCTCTCTATTGCATGCTCACCTACTGCAAGGAGAGTGGCCTGAAGTCCAGTGTGGGAGGGAGGCAAGGGGGTGGGTCGACCTCTAACCCCTATCACCTGCAGTGGGGCGGAAAAGTTAAGCTTGGAATCAGCACCAAAACCCGAGAGGGTGGCTAGTTTAACTGACTGTATCATATAAGTGTTTATAATGAAAGGAGGTGTGGCTAAGGAGAAAGTAACAGAGTCATAAGACTCACACTGAAGACAGCCACCTAGAAAGGAAAAAGTGAAGAACAATATGCTAACTTAGAACCAAGTCTCGGAGTCTCAGGAGAGAAGAAAATCAGATGTGGGAGCTCCTGGTCAAGCCACTGGGACCAGGCCTTGGTACCTGCCTTGAATGGAACCATTACTTTAGATTAGAAAAGGCCACCACCGTCTCCTCCTCGCCATCAGACAGTGACAGCCCAACAGAGCCACACGAGAGAAGTTTCGAGAATAAAGTTTCACCACCTAAGTGAGCGCTGTCCAACAGAAGTGTCTGTGACACTGCACACGTTCTGTACGTGCGCTGTTCAACCCAAGAGGCACTTGCCCATGTGGCTAGTTCACCCGAGGAGCTGACTTTCAGTTTCACTTCACTTTACCGCGTGTTGCTAGTTCCCTTTGGCTACCGTATCAGGACAGCATGGACCTTTCTGCACAGCTACATGTTCATGCATTTCTCTGAGAATAGAGGTGGGAACTAAGTGCACAGCCCAGAGTCGGCTGAACAGGTAGAGAGGGCCCTTAAATTGGGCACATGCACAAGATAAAAAGTTCTGCAAAGATCTGAAGAACACACAGAAACACCTATTGCATTTACATAGTTCTTGGTGACAGTCCTGTCTTTCAATAGATAAACAGATCTCACGGACTAATGTATTTCTGAGCCTAACATATAATCATTAATCTGTGGAGTTCCCTAAAGTAAACGTAACTAGTGTGTTTTTCCTTCTCATGTAGCTACCATAACTGTGTATTATTGTGCAAGTAACAACACCATGTGCTAAAAATTTAGGGCCAAAGAAAGCTTGTGGAAAACAAGGAGTGAGGTTTGTAAACACTGAATTTCTTCTGGTTATTGGTCAGAGAGCATAATTTCCTCAAAGCATGTTCCGCAAGATGTCAATAGGTATTACATATCCATCTTCAAGTATTTTTGGGAGATTACCAGTTTTTAACAAACATAAACAGGTGTTTTTATTGTAAGAATTCTCAGAATCTTGACTGTGTGGGCCCTTCCCTGCGAAGGTCCCCACGCTGCATGAACCCTTTTTTAAAGTAGCATCTTGTACTCTATAGAGCACACCTGGGGACTGTGGGTCACAGAGCCATCTGCAGGACAGGGAACAGGAGGCTGGCATTTTGCATACCTGAAATGTTCTAAATGCAGAATTTGGAGATTTTATAAAAGTCAACAGTTTAAACACATGAACCCCACAATTCTGGGAGGATACAAGCAGTTTCTGAAGGAGACGATGCGCACGAGAAGGCGCTTGGCAGAGGCAGCCAGCCTTGCAGCCTCTGTTGTTGAGACCTCCATGAGGAAATTCGAGGCTGTGCCCAAGAACCTCACGCTTGCCCTTCAAGAAATAAAGAAATGTCCCTCCGGCCAGGAAGCCAATGAAGGTGAAAGGTACGATTGCTGGGTCAAGGAACTAGGATTCTCTGTAAAAACACCAACAGCAAACAACTAAATAAACCCTACAAAAATAATTCATTTCACAATGGTGTTATGGACAGAAATGTGTCTCCTCAAAATTATTAAGTATTGAAATAAATGTGAGTTCTACATACATTTAAGAAAGAGTAATAAAAACAAGCAAGGTCATTATTTTCCAACCCACTGGTTCAAGTCCAGTGGTGGCCAGAGCCCAGCCAGCAGCTCAGAGCACCAGGTGGACCCCCCTGGACAGGATGCTCTTGCATTGCAAGGCCACCCCACTCTCATTCAGACCAGGGACAATTGAGACACCTGATTCCCCTCACATGACATCTTTAAGGTGCAGGAGGGACCTGGAGAAAACCCACAGAGAATGGGGAAGGGAGACCGTGCCAGCTCCCCTGGGAATCGATTTCTTTTCTCCTCAACATCATAAACAAAATGCCACTGAACCACATAACATCATTCATGGACCTGCCTGTAATTTGCCAGCTAGATTTTATATGATTATTCAAATTTAACATCAAATGAAACATCAAAATGTCATATTTCACATTTCTGACATTAAATACAATCTTTTAAGTTGTTTAATATGGGATCAAGAAGCTTTAAAATTAACCCATCATAAAATGGCATTTGGGTGATTTAATACTTTGTGGCCTCTAACAGAAATTTCTTAGTTCAGATATACTTTTATTAGACTTAAGCAATACACATCTACAAATATCATCAAATCCATTTTTACTTTTTAAAAAAAAAAAAAAATCTTTATTGTTCAGATTATTAGTTGTTCCTCTTTTTCCCCCCATAGCTCTCCTCCACCTGGTTCCCACCCCACCCTCTGCCCTTGCCCCCCACATTGTCCTCGTCCATAGGTGTACGATTTTTGTCGTCTTTTCCCACACTCCCCACACTCCCTTCCCCCGGAGAAGTGTCAGTCCACTCCCTTTCTATGGCCCTGACTCTATTCTATTCACCAGTTTATTCTGTTCACCAGATTTTTTATTCACTTGATTTTTAGATTCACTTGTTGATATGTATTTGTTGTTCATAATTTTTATCTTTACCTTTTTCTTCTTCCTCCTCTTCTTAAAGAATACCTTTTAGCATTTCATATAATACTGGTTTGGTGGTAATGAACTCCTTTAGCTTTTTCTTATCTGTGAAGCTCTTTATCTGACCTTCACTTCTGAATGATAGCTTTGTTGGATAAAGTAATCTTGTTTGTAGGTTCTTGCTCTTCATCACTTTGAATATTTCTTGCCACTCCCTTCTGGCCTGCATAGTTTCTGTTGAGAAATCAGTTGACAATCGTATGGGTACAACCTTGTAGGTAACTAACTCTTTTTCTCAGGCTGCTTTTAAGATTCTCTCTTTGTCTTTTGCCCTTGGCATTTTAACAATGATGTGTCTTGGTGTGGTCCTCTTTGGATTCCTTTTGTTTGGAGTTCTCTGTGCTTCCTGGACTTGGAAGTCTATTTCTTTCACCAGGTAGGGGAAGTTTTCTGTCATTATTTCTTCAAATAGGTTTTCAATATCTTGCTCTCTCTCTTCTTCTGGCACCTCCATAATTCGGATGTTGGTACGCTTGAAGTTGTTCCAGAGGCTCCTTGCACTATCTTCATATTTTTGTATTCTTTTTTTCTTTTGCTTTTCCGGTTGGGTGTTTTATGCTTCTTCGTATTTCAAATCTTTGACTTGATTCTTGCGATCCTCTAGTCTGCTGCTGGATCTCTGTATATTATTCTTTATTTCAGTCAGTGTATACTTAATTTTCAATTGGTTCTTTTTCATATCCTTGAGGGTCTCACTATATTTCTCAGAGGTTTCTAGGAGAATCTCGAGTAACCTTATAACCGTGGTTTTGAGCTCTATATCTAGTAATTTGCTTTCCTCCATTTCTGTCTTTTGTGACCTGTTTCTTTGTCTCCGCATTTTGGCTGCTTCCCTGTGTTGATAGAGTGGCTTTGTGTGCTAGGTGTCCTACAGGGCCCAGCCTCCCTAATTACCTGAGGTGGACACTCTTGGTGCACCCCTTTGCGGGTTCTGTGCACAGTCTTGTTGTAGTTAAGCCTTGATTGCTGTTGGTATCACTGGGAGGAATTGACCTCCAGGTCAATTGGCTGTGAGGACCCGTTGTGTCTATGGTGGGAGAACTTCTGTGCTGGAGACACCATTATGGGGCAGGACTTGCTTCAGTGGGACTTTGGCGCTCACTGAGTCTGCCCCCTGAGTGTGTCGCTTATGGATTTGAGGAGTTGTAATCTAGATGGTCTCACTATGACCACTGGGTAGACTGGCTCGTGGATCTCCAAGGAAGTGCAAAGTCAGCCACTGCCTGAGGCCACCCAGCAGGAGTTACAGAGAGATCTGTTTGGAGGTGCCCAGAGAAGGCACAGCTGTGAAGTAATGCAGGCTGCTGTGGAGCCTTAGGCCTTCTTTTGGAAGCTCTGGGGTTCTCTGACCCAATTATAGTTTGACAGGTTTTTAGGCAGAGAAAGGCCAGGCCATTCATATGCAAAAGCCTCTGCACACAGCTTGGGTGGGGTTGTAAATTGGGTGGGTCAGGGTCTCAGGGAATCAGGCGGCGGAGCAAACCGCAGTGGCTGCCAGTCTGCTCTGCGGCAGAGAGGTCCCGGGGTCTGTGTCCCACGGCCCTGTGCAGGAACTATTATCACTGCAAGCACCTCTGCGAGAAAGCTGCCCTCATGTTCCAGCCCGATGCCAGACAGTCCAGTTTCTCTCCGTATGAGTCTGGGTCCCCAAAGTCTCGCCCGGAACTGGAGTTCAGAGCAGTCGGGAGCTTGTATCTCCCTCCCGATTGAAAAAGACAACAGCGTACCCAGCTGCCAGCCCCTTTCGTGCGCACCTCCGTAGCTCTACACTTCCACACCTCTGCACCTCCTACCGGACTCAATGTGCTTTTCTCTTTCCTTCTAGTTGTAGAATTTCCACTCAGCTAGCCTTCCCATGGTTCTGGGTGATATTCGTTTTGTCTTTTAGTTGTAGTTGTGCATGGCAGCAAGTTCAGGTGTTAACCTATGCCGCCATCTTGGTTCTCTCTCCCCATTTTTACTTTTTATTAATTTCAGAGAGGAAGGGATAAAATTTTGAGACTCAAGTCACCTACTTATAAAATTATCCTGCTGGACTAGTGATAGTTTTCTGATTTTAGTGAGCAAATAGTTTTAATTAAAAGGATAAAGTGTATGAACCATTAACTCATAGAAGTAAAACTTGCATCTCCATCATTCTTGCCAAAGGGCCAGCATGTTTACTTTCACGTTTTGTGTAGGACTGTGTGATCAACTTCCTTATGTAAAATCTTTCCGTGGAGAATCATCAACTAGAGTTCATTACATAGAGGGAGAGAGAGATAGAAACATCAATGATGAGAGAGAATCATTGACTGACTGCCTCTTGCACCCCCCCCGCCCCCCCCCCCCCTCACTGGGAATCAAGCCTGCAACCCAGGCATGCTGCCTGACTGCATGTGCCCTGACAGGGAATTGAACTGTGACTCCTTCCTGGTTCATTGGTCAATGCTCAGCCACTGAGTCACACAGGCTGGGCTCACTAAATCCATTTTTAACAACCAAATGAATTAAAAAAACTTTCATCAAAATATACTACTTTGAACTTTCCCACCACAGACCCACAGGAGCTTGGTGAAGCTCAGACAGGCTGCTTTTTAGCAAAGAGGTGAGATTATATGACAGAATCAAGGACTGATGCATGGTTTAGAGAAATTCCTTAGAAAGAGGCATCTACCATAGAAAGCAAGTCTAAATATTTAATAATTATGAAAGAAACTGTCCTATCCCCCCAAAAAACCACATCTATTCAAGGCCTTTTAAAAGGCAACCACTTTTCAGTTGCAATGAACCCTATTTGATGATTCTCCATGCAAAGATTTTACATACGGTGCTACACAAAAAGGTAAAAGTAAATATGCTGCCCTTGGCAAGAAAGATGGAGATGCAAGTTTTACTTCAATCTTTGAGTTAACGGCTCATACACTTTATCCTTTTAATTAAAACTATTTGCTCACTAAAATCAGAAAACTGTCATTAGTTCAGCAGGATAATTTTATAAGTAGGTGACTTGAGTCTCAAAATTTTATCTTTCACCTAGAAGTACACTATTTTAGTTATGATTTATTAAAGGACCAACTTCATCATATTTGCTTTAAATGTTTTCTTAGAATTCCTTATCTTCCTACTTGAGAAATACTTAAAAATAAAACACATTAAAAGCAAAGCTAAATGTAACATTACGATCCTGATAAATCAATTGAGATAGTCACTGTGAAATTCTAAATTTTTCTCATGGCACTCAAAAATAAATAAATACTTAATTCATGTTTTGGAAAAGAGATACATTATAAAACTTTTAGCACTAATAACTGTTTATAATAAGTTAATGTTAAAAAGAAAAGGTCTGTATTCACCTGGCAGATTAGTAACTAGCTGACCTCTGATGAAATCATCGACTTCTTCCGGCTTTAAGTGGTACTGGCCGTCTGGCTTTGCTTTTCTAGTTGCCATTCTAGCCAGTAGAATATTAGAACCTATAAAGCAAGAAAACAAAAACAAAAGTTACTCAAGAAATAGTCACAATTATTTTTAAAATTTATTAACAAAGACATCTCCAGACAGGTTACTGAGCCAATTTCTATAAGTAATGAAAGTAAATTATTTACAATTTTGATCATTTCAAATACAGCATAAAACCAGCAAAATTTTGTTTATTAGAGATTATAACCAGCATGGTTACTGAACAGAGGTAACCATGTTCCTCTTTGTTCCAAAGTAAGTATCATTTCAACATCTCCTACCCAGGTAAAGGAATAGAGAAAGTAGTCCAAACAACGGTGATTTATAGAAAGTGGAGAGCAATGATCAGAAATTAGTTCACTTTACCAACCAGCAGATCCAGGCT
The DNA here is from genome assembly GCF_964212035.1 of Myotis nattereri. NCBI lineage: Eukaryota > Metazoa > Chordata > Mammalia > Chiroptera > Vespertilionidae > Myotis > Myotis nattereri. The sequence continues at coordinate 20,489,831 of NC_138085.1, forward strand.
AGGCAGGGCAATCAGGCCAAATGAACTCTATTGGACTTGGGAAAAAGAAAGCCAAAGAACCAGAAGTCTCACTCTACAATCAGGACACGTATAGTAGAAACAAGATGGACCCTGGCAGTGAGGCCCTGGGTGTGGCTGTGAACACGAACCTAGAGCAGAGCAAAGGAAAGGCTCCTGCAAGGTGCCAGGGACCTGAGAAACAACATGTCAGGTGAACTTGTATGTGAAAAATGACACCTCCAAAAATGATGGGAGGCTTATAGAAAGCACATGTCTTAATTTTAGGGTAGACGTCTATAAAATCCATGTGTTTCCCAGGGTAAACAGATATTCAGGAAGAGAAAATGGCCTAGAAAAGTCACACCAAAATGATAAATATGGTGAGTTCTAAAGAAGAAAAGGGGGCTGAGGAGAGGAAATATCATGTGGGAATTTTGTTTTAATTATGTGCTTGAATTTGAAAGAATTTTTTTTTTTGAAAGAATTTTTCACATCGTCATACTTGTACGTTAAAATACGTCCAATAAAAAGCACACCAAAGCTTGTGCCTGATCGGAATTGCACAAGGTGAGCCCTAAGTGAAAGATGAGAAGGACCTGCGGGCCAAACACCAGTCAGGCCAGCTATTAATAGAGGGATGCAATGAATGTATTAACATTGTTTTACTTTCTGTATCTTATGCTGTTTTGACACATTAAAAATCTTGCTGGGCAGTGAGAGACTGCCCTCCTGAGGCTAGCTAATTTCTAAAGAGTAAACACTTCCTAGCGAACATGCCTTCCACAGGCCAGCCAGCCACCCCAACCATTTCCTTATCCAACTCACACACAAAGCCAGTATGCTCCTGCTCTCTCTCATCCCAGAGCCAGGTACAGGCAACCAGAGACCACCTTTATAGCCCTAAGGCCACTGGAAGTACCCAGAGTAGCCAATCCTGAGCTGTTTACTCTTGCTCAGCCCGGCCGGCCTTTCCTAAAGAAACCCCAGTAAAGACTCAGGACTAGGATTCCTCTCACTCCTGCTTCCTCCTCCCCACCGACCTCTGGTGCTCCCCCTCATCCCCCCACGGTCCTGCATGGTATGGCATGCCCTCTGGTCCTCTCGGGAAATGAAGCCATAAAAATCTTCCTTCACTAGGACTGGCTCTTTTATCTGCATAAATTAAAAGGTCATAGGTACAAATGAGACAGGAACTTCAGAGGAAGAAGGGTATTTGAATGAGAATGGAGAAGTCATGACTGAAAGTGACAGTGAAGCCAAGAGGAAGCTGTCCCTCCCTCTCAAGCCTGTGGCACAGAGCATGGCAGGGACAAACTGGATCCACTTGAGAGAAGGGCAAGAAGAAAGGTGCTGAGGAGGTTCTGAATGGAGGAGGTGGCTCAGGGAAGGTTAGGCATGGAGAGAGAGGGCTCCCAAGGGCACAGCAGACAAGTCCACAAAGGATAAATGGTGGGAGTTAACGAGGAAACCAAAAGCAAGACGTAAGATCAACCAGGCAATGGGTGAGAGACGAGACCGTCGCTGAGGGCACCGTCATGAGGCGATTCCTGGAACCGAGAGTGGAGACAGGATGGCCGCACAGTCCAGGAGGCTGGAGTTCAGAAAGTAACTGATTACAACAGACCTGGAACTTCATACTGAACTCCGCACCCTCACCACCCTGCTGCAAACATGGCTTCTGTCCACACTTGACAAAAAGTACACTGTTCACACATACGGACTTCAATTCTCCCATTTCTGAAGAACAGGTGAGAGAGACTCCTGAAGAGCAGGTGAGAAATACTCCAACTTGGTTATTCCAAAGATATTATCAACCACTGGCTTGCACTTCCCACACTTTTATCTCATGCACTGAACAACTGTGAGCAATGGTAAGAATTGTTTTGGAAGAGGCCTATGCAGGAAGGCAATAAAAACAAAACCCAAAATTCACTCCTAAAAATTAAGTGATCCAAAGGAATACTTTGAGTAAAGTGAACAATAGGAGAGAAGCTAGATCCTAACCAATCCCAACAGAGGCAGCACAGTGAGTCTGGTCTTTGATTTCCATGCGGACAGCGCTTGCAAATTCATCAGGAGTAAGCTTGGTCTCCGCAAGGATTTCAGTGATGTCCACCAGCGCTTCGTCACAGCTGACTGCTTCGATGTTGTGCGTATAGCTGTCAACACAAAGCACAGGCAATGAGGCACAGCTACCACACAGCTACCACTGCACCCATCACCACAAACGTGGGAAATACAGTCTTTCCATGGCACCTCCTCCAACACTTCCTTACAAGACTTAAGATGATAAAAAATATACTAGCATTTTCATTAAACTGGCCCAAGTGCAAAGTTAATTAATTAGTGTTTTCTCTTTCCATATCATCTACCAAAAAACAGCAGGAATTATCATTCCAGTTTCTCTATACTCAGAACACCTTTATAAACCTCTGAATAGTTGAAAAGTAGTAGGTGTGTTAGAACTGTCAACATTTAATCTAAAAAATTTTCAGACATGGTTTACCAAATTCCTAAAGAATAGAAAAATCATATATCTGTCAAATAAGTAATCAATGCTGCCCTAAACAAAAATGCCACAATTCCATACCATTCACAGTAGCAGGCCCAAGACACAACATACAATGGCCAATCACCCGAAATGCCCATGTAAAAGGACACCGTCTACATCCCCAGCGTGAGAGCTACTTTAAGTTTTTGTTTTTCTTATGAAGTATCCACACACAAAAAGCTTGTTTTAACTATCTAGAGAAGATAAAGGGAGCGGAGCATTGCCATGTGCTCCAATGCTAATTAAACACATGGACCACGAGTGAGAGGCAAGCAGAGGCCTTAGGACCAAAATGTATCTCAGGAGCCCACTTGGTAATGTACGCTAGGAGGCACAGGCCTCATCCTTCACCTACACCTTACTGTAGGCAACACAACACGTCAGACTGAGTGTCTGTATCCATTCAAGAATGAATGAATGTTTTGTTTATGCCTAAATAAAAGGTGGCATCTGTAAGATGCTTGACTTGAAGAACCTGTTCAGAGTGAAAGCTGCCCTGAGGCATGGTGACTAGGAAGCTAAGGCAAGATTTCCAAGGGCGGTAGGAGAGTATCACGGATTTTTCCTCCCCGAAAGAATAGCCACATGCCACTGAAAATGTCTCAACAGACTAAAATTCTATCAGGACTAATACATGCATGGCTGGCAGTTGGCTCTGGGACCCAGAGCACATGAGGACCACTACTTAGCTGAGTCAGCCACTCCCAGCCCTCATTCGGACACTAGCACCTACAGCTTCAGAACAGGATTTAAAAAGCACACCTTTCACTAGGCAATACCAATGCTCCTGCATTTGGGTTTTAAGGACAGCTGTGATTACACCTGGGGCTCATCAGTCAGCACTCAGGCATACATACTGATGCCAGACAACTGCATCTGCCCCTTTATATTTTCGCTCCTGCTAAGCAAGCTCCCACAAAGTAAGAGATTGGACCGTATTCTTCTCTGAAGGACTAGCAGCATCAACAGCTGTCCATATAAATAGATACTCAATAAATAGGAATTCAAAATAATGCATATGAAAGTCAAGGACGAGGCGAACAGAGGCCAAATGTCTATCTCCCAGAACACCCACACAGCTCAAGGGGCCGGCACACCCTGGCCCACTGTCCAGATGCCTGTTTTGATAATAAAATGTAGTGGAATAAGACAACATCTGGGGCTGCTTTCACACTAAACAGGAGGTGAGTGGCTGGGACACAGACCTACACAATCATTACAGACAAAATGTGCTGATTTCTGCTCTAGAGCACACATGGTCTGGCATATACTTATTTTAAATTTTGAGTTCTTAATTGATATTAAATATACCTACACTGTAAACATTTTAAAAATTAATCTTCTTTTCTCAAGCCAACTAATCAAGCACCTTGAAACTATTACTAAAACTAACTTTTACAGAAACTAACTATGGCATATCTACTAATTTTAGAAGACAAAGGGCTTTAGAGAGTCTCTACTTGTTTACCATCAATTCTAATTTTAAACAAAACAATAATTCCAATGTATTAAAAGGGAATAACCAGGTTTAACCCTCTGAGTGCCAACCAATATCCTGGGAACTATGCTAAAATTGCCAAGGCATTTTTGCTGATTTTACAGCAGTTTAGGAAAAAAATTATGAATCACAAGTAAATGAAGTTACATATTCCAAAACTTAAGGAAACCTTTACTACATTGACATATTTAGCAATATAATCACTAATAAAAGCAGACTTAGAACTGGATGCCATTTCGAAGCTTTGATAGCGCTCTGGGCACTTTTGGCGAAAGACAGGAGGAGCGCGATCGCACTCCCCGGCACTCAAGGGGTTAAAAATTCCTTTCCTTCATTTGTCTGGTTGCATGGAAAGAAAAGTAGAACCACTGACTACAAGTTATCCATACTAATAAAAGCGTAATATGCTAATTAGATTGGACATCTTTCCAGATGAAGCCGGGGCTGCGAGGGCCGACCTCTAGTATACATATAAAATCAGATTCAGACCAAGTTCAGCAGCACAAAAAGATGGAACTACAGATTACTGGATCTGCCCAAAGAAAGGAGGACAGGCTGCCATACTGGAATGCTGAGGAAAGGGTTCCTGAGAGAAAAAAAGTCTATCAAAAGCAACGAACAGCCCTGCAGCATGGTTCAGTGGGTGAGCATTGACCTCTGAACCAGGAGGTCACGGTTCCATTCCCAGTCAGGGCACATGCCCTGGTTGCAGGATCCATCCCCAGTAGGGGGAGTGCAGGAGGCAGCCAATCAATGATTCTCTCTCATGATTGATGTTTCTATCTCTTTCTCCTGGAGTCTCCCTTCATCTCTGAAATCAATAAAAGTATATTAAGAAAAAAAAGCGCAACTCTGATCATCTGAAAGCAACAGGACTCTTTAATATCAGACAGAAGAAGCAGGACAGACACACAGTGATGATATCACATACTATACCTTGCCAATGTCTCATACATCGTGCGTGCAACTTCCTTATATGCATGAAAATCATATGGAACAGCTTGAAGATTAGGACAAAGTTGTTTAGCGTACCCAAAAAACATTCCATTCTTAATACCAACTTGTCTAGAGAAAAAAAAAAAGACATAATGGAAGTTATACTAAAAAATATTAAATGCAAAATAAAGTATCAAATACGTGATACCATATCCCAAGCCAATAATACACTAATTTTCATTTAACTCCATTCTCATTAGGGATAAAAATAAACATAAAAAACCTTACAGGTTTGTCTTCTCCCAAAGGAGAATTCCACAATTGTCTGATTAGTGTGAATGACACATGGAGATGTGCCAAAATATGTTATCACAATGTTTGCCTCCTGCCTGCAATGGGAGATTTCTCCTAAGACTCACACCTTTGGCTCCTTTGCAGATGCCAGCTACATGTGCTGGAAATATCTCAACCACAGGGAGCAGGAATCCAAGAGAGGCTTTCTTCCTGACACAGGAACCATTTGGCCAGGACTCATCCCCCAAAGACAAAATATAAACAAAAGACTATACAAAGCAGCGCTATGTGACAAGCAGACAAAATGTACCCGTCCCACTACCACCTGGTTCCCAATGACCAATTCCAAGCTCCGCAGGTGCCCCCACAGTGGCTGAGATGCCAACAGCACTGTGTATGGCAGGACATCAGTCTGGGCAGGAGCCAGGGTTCTAGCACTTGGAGGGATCTAACTGAAAATGGTAAATGTTACATCTTGTTGTGTGCCTCAATGCCCCACACTACCTTTGATATCTGGAGCATTCAGCACAAAAGTATAACTGTGGACTTATACATAATTAGTAAAATTCCATTTTACTACTCTATAATGAATCAAGAAAAAAAGGTAAAAACACAAGCAAAATTATGAGCAATGTTTTCACCAGATTATATACTCCTATGGAAATACATCAAGTGGTTATTCTATACCTACATTCAATAAATATTTACTAAGTGCTTACTTAGTATGGCGTGTGCCCTGTTTTAAGAAACGTAGTCTTTAATTACTGAGAGGCCTCTGGCATCCTCCCATCTGAGACCAACAGTGAAAGCCAAGAAAAAAAAGAATCCTCCAACTTACTCAGAAAAAAATACAAAATCACATGCATTTCTCATATATACAAAAACAGTTATAATTATCTAACTGCAAACCCCCTAATAAATGAGAAAGATCTAACAGAAAGAAAAAACGACCATAAAGGAAGTGATGACAGACAAAACAGAAGGTAAAACAAATTATTTTATTCATTTCACAAAATTTTATGTCTCAGGCATTTTGGAAGGTGGTAGATAAGAAACATGAATGAAACTAGCCTCAGGAAGATCATGAGGATGCCTGCCTTCATCCCCCCAAGAATGGATATAATCAATGGGTCTTCATTAGTACGGTAGGGCAGTATATATACAGGGGTGGGGCAAAAGCAGGTGTATAGCCCCGCCTGTGGGCTCCATTCCCGGTGAGGGGGCGTGCAGGAGGCAGCTGATCAATGATTCTCTCTCATCGTTGATATTTCTATCTCCCTCTTCCCTCCTCTCTGAAATCAATAAAAATATATTAAAAACAAAAAGTAGGTGTCCAGTTGTGAGTACATCAAACGAGTTTATTCTTGTATTATCACTTATTGTAATATTTTCCATATGAACACCTGTAAACCTACTTTTGCCATAATATTTAGAAATGTAAATATTTTACCCAATAGTGTAAAATATTTCCAATGCTAGGTATATAGGTTCAGCATGTAAAAGCTAAACTTACAAAAGTAATTATTCATTTTTAAAGAAATGTGTTACATAATTCCTATAAACATCATATTTTTAGATTTACAATAATTTCCTTTTCAAAATTTTCACTTATACAAAATGTTCACTTAGAAAAATAGAATACAGCTCCTCATGTACTCGTGCAAATGCACATCCTGAAACAAGTGTTTAGGAACCACTGGACACTGTAAGGATGCTACAAACAAAAAAAGAACACCAAGAGGTTTCCATAACCAAGGGAAGCAAATTACCTTGAGTAGATGGTTGAGAAATGAGATTTGTTTCACGTAGAATAACTGAGTAGACAATTATGAAACAGTCTAAAGTTACTCTCCACTACAATGACTTCTTTCTTATTCCTCCCGCTGAAGTCCCATGCAGGGTACACACCAATACTTCCTGAGTGTGTGTGGCAGAAACAGCTGTTCCCAGTTCACGCAGCAGAGATCATGCTCTTTCTGGTCACATGCTACGCTCAGACAATTATTTTTGATGTTGGATAGACAATATAAAAAAATTAACCACTAAGTCATTTCCATGGTCGATTTAGTATACAAAAGACATCTATGTCGCTGAGAAGAGCAAAGGGTCCTTACAAAAGCCCATAAAAGCAGGTTTAAAAATTATCTGATCTTAAAAATCTATGATTCTAGGATATCTGTATATCATCTATTCATCTACATATCTACCTTCTCACTTATAGACAAAGTGTGTTCTTTCAGTAAGTATGGGTAAAACTACTAACAATAATGCATATTCTGACCTACATTCACACAGCCTCCTTTCTGTAACTTCCACCAGCTGGTGTTCACATTCCATCCTTTGCTAACTCCATTATTAATCTGTCTACTGAAAACTCATCAATGCACAAAGCTGGGCTAACCATCCCCACAAGTCCAGTCTCCACTCCCAACCTAGAAATATCTCTGATATAATTGTGAATATATTATTTTAAAAATCTTCCCACTTAAAGAAAATATAACTATTCGATAGCCACAACAAAAGGGTATCCAAAAATTGTTTTCTGGAGACCTTCATTAGCAATGAGCCATCTAGAAAATGGAAAATTATAATTAAAAGACCAAAACTCCACTATTGTGGTTTTTTCCCCAACTTAAACTCAAATTCATGTTCACCATTTCTGCACCTCCTTAAAATAAACATTTGCCATTTAAGTGGCATTTAAATGGCTTGCTACATACCATTTGGCCCTCATACACCATGAGCCCAATTGTTCTGTAATAACTCAGCTTGACAACCACCATCTGTGATACAGGTGCACCATCCAAACCCCAACAGAAGCCTGGAATCTAGACACAAGTGTGGCTCTGGAGATCCAGACCCACCAGGAGCTGGAACACTTCTACTTTGGAGGCAGCCTCAGCAGCCAATCCAGCATTCAGCTTGGGGACACAGAGTGGGAAGAGAGGTCCTAAAGAGGAGCACAGAAAGGTGGGGCTTTCACTTCATCAACCAGCAAAACCCAAAGTCTGAGAGAGTATCTGGGCTTCATCACACCCTCCAGATATGAGACACAACTGTCAGCCATCAGAAGCACAAGTCACTGTTCAATAACTCAGTCGGGGAGAAAAACACCAGCCTATTGGGCACAACATGAGATCAGCTCTAACTTGCCTCTGCTAACAAATAGACTAGTCCAAAAGGCATCCGCAGTTGACAATTATTTTTTTACTAAAGTAAGTTTTAACTCTGTTACATTATCAACAAACAATGAAATAAATTAAAACAATTTTGTCATCAAAGGCAAAGTTAGTTTAGGAGTAAAAGTTTGACATGTCACAAGTGGAAAATACTTTAAAATATTTTATAATTATACACAGATGATGCTTTTTCCTTAAATATCCTCTTATAAAATAATTGGAAAATTTTAAATAAACTATTTTGGTTAGATGATGTTGAGTTGAAAATTTTTGTTCAGATTAGACTTGCTTCAATAACCCCAACTTTTAATTGAGACTGAAATATGTTACATATATCGAATCATTATGTATACCTGAAATTATATCTCAATTTTTAAAAAAATATGAATGACAAAGCCACAAGATGCTACCTACTTCTCTCTCAAAAAAATAAATACAATACTGAAAAATATAATTGATGTAAGACTGTTTTTATAAATTTTAAATTAAATACTTTAACACTTGCCAACAATGTGTAAAGGCCTGCTGTTATAAAGGTAAAATGTCTGTGTTTAGTTGTAAGAAAAAAAAAAGACTGCTCTTTTTAATTAACTCATTGTTACTCCTTCTACTTTCACAACTATTATAATAGATTTTTAAATGACTGATTTTTTTTAAGTATGAGAAACATATATAATATGTCTGTTTCTTCTTATATTGAAACAGCCAACAGTAATTAAGGTATAAGCTTACTATAAGATAAAGATCCACAAAGCTGGTGGTAACAAGTAGACAACACTGCAATTATAAGTGAGATTATTGGGTAGGCCAGTATGGAATTATTTACTTTTAACTTAATAGGCAATCAAGTTTTAACGTAATTTTTAAAAGAAACTGAGTATTAAGGGTTAATATCATAAAGGATTTTTCTTAGCTGTTAAAGGAATGATTACAGTAGATGAACACTACAGCCTCTCCCATTCAAAAGTATCTAATTCTTTAATTCCATGCTTCAGAAGACAATGGTTTAAAAAATTAGTGTCCAATTTCTTTTGATTTCCACTGTAGAACTTACGGGTTCCTCAGGAAACTATTTATCAAAAGTTTTCTACAGCCCTAGCTGGTTTTCCTCAGTTAGAGCGTTGGCCCGTGGACTGAATGGTCACAGGTTCGATTCCAGCCAAGGGCATGTACCTCGGTTGCAAGCTCAATCCCCGGCCTGCAACCGAGGTACATGCCTGGTTGGGGCATGTAAGGGAAGCAACCAATTGATGTTTCTCTGTGTCTCCCCTTTCCTTCCACTCTCTCTCTCTCTAAAAAAAAATCAATGGGAAAAATATATCCTAGGGCAGGGGTCCTCAAACTTTTTAAACAGGGGGCCAGTTCACTGTCCCTCAGACTGTTGGAGGGCTGGACTATAGTTTAAAAAAAAAACTATGAACAAATTCCTATGCACACTGCACATATCTTATTTTGAAGTAAAAAAACAAAACGGGAACAAATATAATATTTGTATTTGCATGTGGCCCGCGGGGGCCGTAGTTTGAGGACCCCTGTCCTAGGGTGAGGATCAACAGCAACAACAAAAAGAAATCTACATTTGTAAGGTGGGGGGGAGGGGAGAAGAAATGGAAAGAATTAAGGCTAGAACCATTTCTTTCCATACATGTCTGTATATTTTTAAATCACAGGCCTGACTAGCATGTCTGAATCCACTTCCAAAGATTATATGAAAATAATTAAGTACAATTAACCATTCCTAAATATTATAACACAGTTAATTTTCACATACCTGGCTTCATAACTGCAAGATGCAATTTCAGCCTTCGACAAAACAGAATCAATTCCATTAGTATGCGCAGAATCTTGATTCTCCCACAGTGATGAATCTGGTATATCTGCTTTAAAAATAATAAAATTTAATGATTATATGTTAAAAACTGGTTTTCCTTAACTTCCATTCATGAATTGTATTTTTCATTCCTTTCTTATACAAAAAAATTTATAAATAAAAAATAAATGTATATAAAAGTTGAGCAAACTCCAAATATAGTTTATCCCCATTGGTATTTATCTTATTTAATAAAAGGAAATCTGTAATTCTAAAATGGTTTGTTTCCATTAAGTTTTTTACTAGCAGACAGATAAAAACTTGAAATAAATGGAAAGTATTGTTTTAATAATACTTTGTAAAAAATGATCAAAAGCTAATATGAAATATCCCCTGAACCCAGTCTCTTGGATGGACAAGGATGAAAGGTGATCAGGATGATGAACCCCTCCTATAGCCTCAGAGGATTAAGTAGCGCTCTCTCATGGGAAACAGTTAAGGGAAAATATAAACCTCTCTAAATGTTCTTTGCTGTTTCCTAAAAGAACTGCAATACTTAAAAACTAATTAACATGTTCAACAAAGATCAAATTCCTACAAGTCATTTGATCAAACAATAATTTAGTAGGTCATATACCATAAAAAAATTTCACCCTAAATTTAAGACTTTTCTTTTGAACATATGTCAGGTAAAAGAGCTTCATATTATCCCCACTTCCAGAAAATTCTACTTTTGATTTAACAATGCAGGTTCAATTAAACATTAAGTGTGGTCAGAATACCAACTGCTTCATGGAAGGCAACTCTAGCCTAAATAGTACAGCTCACCAGTATCTCTTCCTATCCAAACCAAACTGCCTGCTTCACACACAAGCATAAGAGTCTGCGAACTACAGGCACTTCACTTCCTTTGGACCACCTTTGGCCTCCCTCATAACTGAGAAACAGATGAAAACACAGCTTTAGTTACAGTCTTGGATAATGCTATAGGCTCCAAGAAGAATATGCTTTAAAAAACAGTCTCAGCTATAGTTCTATTATGAACAAAAATACCATTAGTTAGTAAAACCAGACCAATATACACTTCAGCTAATTCTAGACAAACCTATTCTGAGTATATTGTAGCAACGCAACTCAAAACTCAGCAATTCTCTTCGATTTTTTTCAGAGACATAATTTCCATAAAAAAATCAGCCAAGTTAAAGCACTACCAGAAAAACATGGCTAGGTGTCTGGCTTTCTGGGCTAAAACAACTGTTCCTGGTTTGACTCCAGTAGTCAACATCTTTTTACAAACTATGCAACCCATATAAGCATTTCTGGATTCGGCACCCATACACGCAAAGCATAAATGCAAACCAAACTCCGAGGACTGGCATCTTAATGAGGTCATATCCCACTTACATAAAAAATAAAAACAGCAGAGTATATAATTAGAGCTATGATTTCTGATATATTGTGACTAATATGTGTTAAAGTATGACAAATTAAGGACAGAATGCAAAACAGACTACTTCTGAAGCGTCTTAGAAGACTACAAAGCAGCTTTAATAGTCCATTACTCTAAGCTGAAAATCCTTGAGAATTTCAGGATTGTATCACAGTTCAAGAGGCTACAACTAAACAATAATAAAAAGTTGAAGCTTGAACAGCCACAACCAGCTGCTTTTCAAATGTATAACCATGAGTTATGCATTAAAAGTTGGGGAGTTAGATGACTTATATTTGAAAGGCTAGTTAAATAGTCTAAGATACCCGTCTTAAGAATTACAGAAACCATGCTTGAGGTGAGAACAGTATCTGAGGTCCCTGCGCTCCCAAGGCCCTGTCTGAGAGGCAGCGCCTGGGGTTCCCCCTGGCTGGGCTGGCTGACCTTTTCCACAGTGCAGCAGAGTGCGTGGATCCCTCCACCAGCGGAGTGAGTTGCTTCAAGGGAGATTCGGGGAAATGCAGGGACACACTGTCCTCACTGGAGGGCAAAGTAGAGAACTGCTCATCAAAACTTGACAAACTAGACGGGCACATGGAGAATGTGGAGGAACGGTTGGAGAAATCAGAGGCCAGGACCCAAGTCTGTGAAAAAGAAATCGCTGAGAATAAATCTATGGCTAGTACGAATTTTAAAACTGTTGTTCTTTAGAATGAACACTGAAGTTGTTGAAAGGACAGGAAACACTGCATCATGGAATCCCGGGAGGGATAAAAGGGCCCAACCATGATATCTCGAGTATAAAGGGATTCCAGATAATGAGGGTCGTCAATGAGAAGTGGCATCACTGAGCATCGCTCAGGAGGCAGCTAACCAAAGGAAGCCACGATGGAGAGTCCTGCTTACACTGTTAGACAAGAGTTTCTGAATATGACCAATAAGAAAATAAAGCTTTTACAAAGGGCTAAAGATGCTACTTGGTCTAATACTCTGCCTAGACATACAAGTCAAAACATTAGAAATGAATTTATTTTTAAGGTTAGTGTGCAGAAGCCAAAGATTCTAATTCCTAACTTTATCCTCAAAATTTTACAATTTGGTATCATATCTAATAAGGACCCAGAGAAAGATAGGAAATAAAAAGGAAAGAGGAACAAGGGCATTGATAAAACAAGTACTAAGTAACAAGTTCTAAGTGCAAACTTAGTTGCAACCAAACTTCATAATAAAGGGCAATCTATCCATTTTATATGTGACAAATATTTTGGTAAGCTCTTAATGGGTCAAAAGGCTTAGAACACAAAAGTGAATGACATGAAGTTAAGAGAAAGAATATAAAGTACAAAGTATCATATTTATCTCTTCTAGTGACAAAAAATCTATTTTTGACAGTTTTCAAAGGCAAGTGAAATTTCAATATTTCTCCTAATATTTACCTTCCAGTTTACCATCCACACAAGAGGTGGAGGGATGTGAATTAGAAAAGGTCATTACAATGTCATGAAAATCCAGTGGCTAAACTGATGAAGACCAGTAACAGTAAGTTTTGTTAACAAACTGTTTATGGTCAGATCATTTGTGAATGAAAGGAAAGAGTAAGAGGACTGGCTCTCAGCTACTCCTAAGAAAAGCTTGCTTGACAAGGTCAAACTTCCAGATGCAAACTGTGGAAATAAGAATGCGTGTGGCAAACACATTTTTACCCAGAAACTGAGCACTGAGTACCTGAGAGATGTTACTGACTAGTATGCACATAATATTTTCTCCTTCTTTCAACGTTCATTCAGTAAGTTTTTACTAATGTCCAATATGTGACAAGTGTTGTGCATTTCCTTAAGCTACTTGGTTTCTAATACCACACAGAAAATATAGAAAGAAAACCACAAAACCATACGACCAATACTTATGAAACTGCCCATATTGTCAAATACCGCAATACAACTAAATCTCAATAAGCTCAAAATATTCACTACCTCAATATCTACTCATGACACTCAAAATATTAGAACCTTAAAAATCTCTTAAAATATTTAAAGACCGAGAAAAGCTTTAGGTAATCTGGAAAGTACAGACACACATGAAGCATAAAGATGTACTAGTATGTATCTACAATTATTTTCTTTTATACCTGTACCATGTAAACAGATAATCACAACCAACAAAAAAGATTAATAAAAAAAAAAAAGGCCTTTGTGATGTCAACTAGCTTTCCTATGGCCTTAATTTCATTGAGATCATTGCTAAAACAAACCTAAGGTTTCATAACTGAAAATTTAGGGACCTGAAATAATTGGGATGAAATTTAACTGCACACTTTCCATTCCACTGTACAGCTAATTTCTGACTACTTTCTCACTAGCATTTTTCTGACAAACAAATTTTTTTTTGACAAACTATAACATTTTTTGGCTTTGCAAACATCCACGAAGAAACTGATTAATGTTAAAGAATTTAATTTCTAAGCAAATACTTCTCAGGGAATATACTCAGGAGAAAAAAAAACCCACAAGAAAATCTTAATAGTATTTTGATAAATTTATGATTTTTATTTTATTAATAGCCAAAATGTAAAAGCCAGAGAGATAAGAAAATGTTTCTAATATGAAATAGGTTCAACAAAGATATGAGGAATCATTGCTGATATTTATCTTCTTATTCCAGTAAACTAAAGTCCTACTCTATATTACTCCACTGCCTCATACAAGTCTTTAGCAGCATAAACTTTAGCGTCTTTACTGTAATCAGTGATCAAACAACTAGCAATTAACTTGCGAGTCTAGAAGCTTCCACAAAATAATGCCCATGATTTTTATCCCCAATCTAAATTTATACAAAGCAAACTAATTACAACTTTTAAAACATTTTTCACTCTCTGTCCAGGAAAATATCATCATCCAAATTCAACCAAGCAAAACTATAAATCAGTCGTAGATATTATTACATTTCAATTTTGCTTTAAGGAATCACTAACACCTTAGAGCACTTGAATGAAAGGCTAATTAATTCAACTGCTTTTTGTTGCTGTAATGACAATACCAACAGCAAAAGCCAGAAATCTTCAACAGGAGCACTACACCTTCAAAGAGAGCTCATGATTTGTACCTGCTTTGCCTTTCAGGATTTTATTCTGGTAATACTGCCACTCCAACTGGGGGTTAGCTCCAGGACGTAGAGGTGCCCTTCCTGTGCCTCTGTTACTTGTAACAGCCACGGGTTTCCCTGGGAGGAAAAGAATAAAATTATTTTAAAATCTAAGTACAGGGAAGTTAAGAACACTAACAATATGTAAAGGAAAAATTTTCCAAAGATTTAAAAAACATGACATTTTTTCTTTAGCTTTATTTAGGCATTAATCCATAAAGGAGCTATTATTATCTTTGAATATTATCAATCACCATGTACAAATCATTTAAGTTTCTCAGCACACCCCAAAAAAGTAAACTACTGACAATTTGGATGCATTTATTCAACTTTAAAACAACATTATCACCTAGCTTTCCATGGTTTTTGTTTGGTTTCTTACAGTTGGAAAACAGGCAACTCAGATCCTAGGTTCAGACTGGAGAGGCTAAGGAGAGAAGGAACTAACTAATCTAGATTTTTAATATTTCCGATATCAGAAAAACAGAGCAATACCTAAACAAACCTAATTTTACAGCAAGAGACACAACATATATGCAGAGGAATCACAACCTCACCTACTATTTAATCAAATGTTCAGTATATAGTCCTATTTTGGTTTATTTATAAAAATGTTTCAGTATCACTTCTGCATGTGTGTGTTAAGTTATGAGATAACTGTAACTTCTAAAACTACAGCATAATTACTTCACACATATTTTACTGGACGCATTTGTTGTAAGAACAAAAATTAATAAACAATAATAAAGAAGTCACTAATGGGCTAAATCAATTTTTTAACATTTAAATACTCCTTTTAGAGGTGAAGCAGCAACTACTTGTGACAAAAATAAAGCTCTGGTATTAATCCCAGTAGCTCTGTGCTGTCCATAAGGGAAGAACTGACTTTCCGAAGAAAATGTTACATCTCTCAGACACAGAAGGAACCACTGAAAAATCCAGAATAAGTATATTTTAAAGTACTGGTTAGCTAACAAATATTTGAAATTCAATTAAAACAAAGACTGCAAAATGACAACATATTTTAGTGATATTCAGTAACATAAAATTACAATTAAAAAATTGGAATGTTCACTATGTACAGAATAGTTATATTCAAGAGGAAGTATTAAAGACATATGCTACCATAAAAATTCCCATTTACTAACAAAGTAATAGTAAATATAAATAAAAATATGGAAAATGTCCAATGCAGGTCCCTGCCTACATTAGTCTAAGACAGCCGTGGGCAAACGGCCTGTTTGAAATGAATAAAACTTAAAGAAAAAAAAGACCGTACCCTTTTATGTCATGATGTTTACTTTGAATTTATATTAGTTCACACAAACACTCCATCCATGCTTTTGTTCCGGCCCTCCAGTCCAGTTTAAGAACCCATTGTGGCCCTCGAGTCAAAAAGTTTGCCCACCCCTGGTCTAAGATGACAGAGCCTTCAATTTAAGAGTTCTTCCCTAAAGACCTGATTTCTATAGGCAGAAAAACATATTTCTCATGATAACAGAGTCCAGAAAATTTAGAAGCAGGAATTGATTCTGCCAAGGAAAATTAGAAATACTTCTTAAAAAATATTTTATGGCCAAGCATGGCTCAGTGGTTGAGCATCGACCTATAAACCAGGAGGTCATGGTGCCATTCCCGGTCAGGGCACGTGCCCTGGCTGCAAGCTTGATCCCCGGTGGGGGCATGCAGGAAGCAGCCAATCAATGATTCTCTCTCATGGTTGATATTTCTATTTTTCTCTCCCTCTCCCTTCCTCTCTGAAATCAATAAAAATATATTTAAAAATAGATATTTGTGATCCTTAGAATATATATTTATTTATAATAACATATGAAGTTTCTGAAAACATAAAAAAGAATACAGACCTTTGAGATCTGGCCTATTTCGTATACCCACTGATACAAAGAAGCAATCCATATCAACATGCATTATACAGCTCTGATGTCTGGGTGAACTCAATACTGACATATTTCCTAGAAGGAAAAAGAGAATGTTCAAAACCCAAACTAATTTTTAATATAAAAGTAACAGGTCTAGTTAATTTTACAAATTATATTTTTAAGTGCTTACAAGTAGGAGTCTTAAAAAATATAGAATCTATTATAGATTATTTCTATCACCTCAAGAAAAGGAAAATCTCAGTTTCTTTAGCTCTAAAAGTAGTTCAGATACAGACTGAGCTTCCCAATAATTAAAATCAATTGTGAAAATACCATGTTTTCTTCCTAGCGTATATTCTACTAAAGTCTCAAATTAACAGTTTGTCTAATGCTTAACATTTCTGTGTGCTATTTTATAAAATTGTATAAAGGTGTTTTTATATACTTAGTTACATAGAGCTCAGTAACTTCAAATGTAGTCTACAAATATTCTTTGATAAAATAAAAACTGCTGCTATTAATGAGTGCTTGGTAGGTGTCAACCACTGTTGCAGGAGGTTTACATGTGAGAATTTCAACACTATGAGACAGGCAATCTTATTATCCTTATTTTACAGATAATAACTTGCTTATTAAGTCACACAGCCAGTAAGAGACTGAGCTGGCATTCAATCCCATGTAGTCTGATTCAGAGCCCTCAAGCCACGATAAAGTTGTTCTAAACAGACACACTTAAAAAAATAACTTAAGAAGCAAAAATCTATGTATAAATTCTCCTCATGCATTTAAACACTATCAAAAGTCAGCTCTAACGCTTACATGAGTGTTCTCTCCTAAGGTCTCTGGCTTCTAATCATCCTGAGCAACAGGGAGGCCATCGCGTTAGTTTAACTCTAATCCAGCCACAACCAGAGCTTTCCTCCATATCAGTCTCACCCTACCCTTTCCCCTAGCCCTGCAGGGTGGACAGCCTTGGAAATATGACCCCTGAGATTATTTATATAAAGTTCTGGCCTCATAAAGGAGTTTTCCTCTGGTGGATTAAAGAATACTAGTACTGAAGGTTTCTCTTCACAACAGGCTTCCAAAAACTTACATCTACTGCCCAAAAGGTTCAGGCCACTCCATTTACTAAATTCTGACTGCAACGCATTTACCTAGTTCTGTATCACCGGTTCTCAACCTGTGGGTCGCGACCCCTTTGGCGGTCGAAGGACCCTTTCACAGGGTCGCCTAAATCCATCCGGCATATCAGATATTTACATTACGATTCTTAACAGTAGCAACATTACAGTTATGAAGTAGCAATGAAAATAATTTTGTGGTTGGGTCACAACATGAGGAACTGTATTTAAAGGGCCAGAAGGTTGAGAACCACTGTTCTATATGCAAGGCACTGAGCCTTTGTTCATGTTATCTTCCTTAAGTTCCCAACCCACCAGGTGAGCATGATGGAATAGCATTCCACTGCAGGGAGAAGCTGAGACTCAGAGAGGGGAACTGATGTGCCCATGGTCTTGCTTCATGAGAGTAAGAGTTAGGGTTGCGTCAGAGTATGTCATCTAACTCCAAAGCCACACAATTCCTTACTACCTTCTATTTTACCTTCAAAATTGCCTTATAAATCTTAACAATATTAATTCTGCTGCATTAAAGTATTATATAAACAATGTAAACAACCCAAAATAATGGTTTTAAATATTCAAGTAGTACAGAATGCATATATCAAATACCTATTGAGTACTTTCATACAAAATTTCCCATTTTATTCCCATTCATGTAACTAATGCATATGAATTCTTTGAAGCTTTCAAAATTAAATGACCTTTAGGTTACAAGGCCAAGGCACGATGTCAAGATAATCTAATACCTGTAACATTATTCTGAAATATTTCAGAAATAACAAAAAGCATTTAAGAATATATCAACCAGCAAAACACATTAAAAAAAGAGAGTTCCCTCACTTTCTAGGGCAGAACCATGAGCTTCTCTCTGTACCTCAGTTTCCACAGCTATAACTTAAAGGGTAATAGTAGATGTTCTCAGAGATCCTTTCCCCTTGGGGGGGGGAGGGGGAACGGGAGGGGATGTATAATCTGTAAAAAGCAACTAAAACCTCAAACCAGATACTAATTTATAATAACTGGTACAGAAATATAGCTTATTATTTTTGGTTTTGTTATTTTGATAAGTAAAAAAAATTACAATTAACCGATCTACTTATATGTGAAAATACTTAATCCTTCTAAAAGTTTACCACTGCAATTATAACAACTATGTCAAAGTTATTTAATTATTTAAAAATCATTATGATGCAAGCTTTTAGAAATGAACAGTTACTCTTACCAAACCAATTAATTCATTCTTACAGGACTTTAAGCACTCAATATAATACGTTATCTTTTACATAGTTCAAAACTTAAACAACTGGTAATGTCTACATGGTGAATGAATGTTGAAAACCTTGTTACTGTTTAAATTAGCTAGAAAATATCAGCCACACTAAAACCTAATTTTGTAAAAATTATTCCAATAAGTAAGTTTTCTATAATATTATTCTTTCTGTAAACTATATAACTTGCTGTTGCCAAAGACTTTTAAGCTTAGTATTGATCAGCATACCAATGATAGCTTAAGAACAAAATGATCAAGAAAAGCTGTTGATTAAGAAAACAATTTTAGTATCTACCTGTGTCAGTTACAACAAGGGCAGACCTGCCTGTTTTCATTTTTTTTAACTTTTCCCTTCCTGGAAAGATACCATTACTTTGTCTTTGTAGGGTATTGACAAACTCAGTCAATTCACACTTCCACGTTGATATGTGATGCAGTCTTGAACGAGAATAGAAGTCTGAAATAAAACTGCCGTCTGAGGGTCTGGATGGCACTGAAGGTGCTGCCTTGCTAAGAGTAGGTCCTGAAGTGCTTTTTGTGCTTGAAGGCCCCTGAACAGTGGAGTAGTGAGCACCATTTATTTTAGTGTTAGTGTGCAAAGATGATAATGAGAAGGAATTAGTTCTGTGTGGATTCCGCACGGCATCTGTGTTCCTGGTGCTTTGTTGCGACAGCTGCACACTGCAGTCTCTGAAGTCGGTGCTGCTATTCTCAGCCTTCTCCTCCCTCTGGGTAGAGTCTGGAGAAAGCCTGCTGGCAACACTGTTGCCTACAGGCACCCAGCAATCCTGTATCTTTAAGGCACCATTAGAGCTATGGGTGTGGCCATTGAAAATGGCAGGGCTGTCTCTGTGAGGTGGAATCCCGTTTTGTTTCCTTTCTGGAAAGATCTGCTCCAGCTCCGCAAAACTGAAATCACTACTTGCATCTTCTTCATTCCAACTGTTCATTCCATTGGCTTTGATTTCTTTTTCTGTCTCAAGCTCCTTAATTACGTGATTTCTAAAGCAGGGAAAAAGTGTTCTTAAATTAATAATGTCTTACTTTCAAGCTAAAATAATTTTTCATTTAAATATTGTCTTGGTGATACACACTTTGATACCCCCAACCCCGACTCCAAAAACTGAAAAATTAAGCCACAAGTTTTATATTCTTTTTCTTCCAACAAAGGATAATTTTTGCTAAACCAAAGTAGCAAGAAAACTAGGAAAACTTTAGAACATTCACAGCCTTTTAGTTTTTATTAAGCTTTAGACACCACCAAAGAAGACATACAATGGATTCTTATAAGGTTAAGAAAAATCAAAAAAACTATTTTCAACTACGCTTCCTACCAAAAATTAAATGGAATCTGTAAGCTCTAAATACCCAGTTTGTAAAAGTGTCTGGCATGTACTAGGCAGTCAATAAATATTCCCTAAATTATTGCAATATGAACAAACTCCCATAAAATAGGTAAGAAAGTTTGAGTTCTTAATTCCTCCTTTTAATTCCAGTTTGTTTTTTGTTTTTTAAATATATTTTATTGATTTTTTACAGAGAGGAAGGGAGAGAGATAGAGAGTTAGAAACATCGATGAGAGAGAAACATCGATCAGCTGCCTCCTGCACATCTCCCACCGGGGATGTGCCCGCAACCCAGGTACATGCCCTTGACCAGAATCGAACCCGGGACCTTTCAGTCCGCAGGCCGACGCTCCATCCACTGAGCCAAACCGGTTTCGGCTAATTCCAGTTTTATGTAAGGCATTTTTTCAGCAAATTAAATTCAATATGCTACAACACTGAGGACAGACAGTATTAGTTCCACTGAGGACAAGCCTGACAGACCATATTCATTAATCCATTAATGGGGCCAACTGTTGTACAAATGGATAAAAAAGAAAGAACGAGGTCAATGTGCATGGCTAGCTCAGTAAGACTTATACCTAGAAAAATGAGGACACTTGCCCTAGTAATGAGGAAAATGGCATTTCATTTATAAAAAAGCATATTCAGATACCAAGGTGGTCCTAGGTAATCTGGACCAAGTCTCCTGATCACACGTTTATAAATGCAGGACCAATGACAAATATTACGCTAAGTTTACATCCTGGCTCCTTTAATGTTTGCTTGGTAATGCTCTATAATAAAGACAAAATTCATTTGCATTCAAGAATCACCTAAGTAAAAAAACCCAAAAACCTGAATTATGGAGCAATAATTCATTCTTAGAAACAACCAAAGTGTTAATCTAATTACATTTCAGATTTCAGATAAGGGAGCCATAGACATAGGTGAGATTACCACAGAATTACCAGGTTTAATCTAAAGTCCCTCATCCTAATACCAACATGGTATATTAGTAATGACTGTCTGAATACACAGAAAAACCACATGCAACAGAACATTACCACCCATTTCTGGGTTGGTTCAGGCTCATGCTGATCATCTCATGGAATAGGACAGCCAACTCTGAGTATGTCCAACCTCACAAATTATCATGCCAGTGGCAAGGGGAAAAGAAAACTAACTGAAAACAATTAAAAGAGGAAGGAAAAAAGTCTAATTTTGTTACATGTCAGAGAAGTCTGCCTTTGAGATAAAGAGAAAGCTATGGAGCAAAATGTCACACAAAAGAATTACAAAGACATTTGTAAAATGTATGGAACATACCGAAAAACAAAGATTATAGTAACAAAAGTGAAGTTAGAAAAGTCTTAACATCTATTTTTCTGTGTCACAAATAAGATCCTTCATATTTTACTAGCAACACATGCAACAAAAATGCATATATTAGCAGAAAACACCTTGCAAATACACATTCTTTTTGTTTTTCAGTCTAGACAAGTGGATATTTACAAAGGAGCTATACAGGAAATATATAATCAGTAAAGATACATTTAGTAAGCAATAGTGTAAAAGTATTAAGAAGTAAAATCTAATAGGTAAATTTTTCCTAAAATTGACACCAAGAATTTCAAAAAACACATATAGGCCCCCTTATCAGCAGTTTCACTTTCCACAGTTGCAGTTACCCGCAATCAGCTGTGGTCTGAAAATATGAGATATACAATTCCAGAAAGAAACAATTCGTAAGTTTTAAATTGTGCACCTTCCTGAGTAGCCTCATTACTGAGGCATTTTATCATCTCATATCATAAGCAGGGTGCATACAGTACAATAAGGTATTTTAGAGAGACTTTATTCATTTAACTTTTACTACAGTTTATTATTATAACTGTTCTATTTTACTTTTAGTTATTATTGTCAATCTCTTACTGTGCCTAATGTATAAATTAAACTTTTATCATACGTGTGTATGCACAGGAAAAAACATTGTATATATGGTATTTGTACTATCCACGGTTTTAGTCATCTACTGGGAGTCTTGGAACATAATCCCCTGTGAATAAGGGGGAACTACTGTATCTATTTTTCTACTTTTATTAGTGTGAGAAAAAAAATATGAAGTTATGTATTCAAATGTTTTCTGGTATTACTTGTACACCTTTATAGTACTAAAAAAATTAAAAGTTTTAGGTAACATGAAATCATCTGAATATACTTATAAATGAATACATGTTAAATAACAACAAAAACTACAGAAGGCAGTGATATTGGATACTCCCAGGTTAGATTCCTGGTCTTGTTGAGAAAAGATATATCCAATTCCCAAAGCAAGCAACTTAATAAATAAGGAGAAGGCTGATGGTAATAATGAACCACCTGATATACAAGTTAAGGTAACACACCAATTAATTTAAAATCAACTTACCCAGGATTATTGCAATTAAAGCTTAAACCAATATATGTGTAAAAATCAGTCACATGGGATAAACTCTAGATTCACCTTGAACTCTATAACATTTAGGGTCACCAACTAAATTTTTATTAATATTAAATATTTACATATTTAGAACTGTTATGAATTTGGAATTTTTCAAAAATAACCTGGAAATATTAACATTTTTATTAATTGGCTTTCTATGCATGACACATAACAAAAGTATAACTGGCATAGCTAATTCAGTTTTTGAGAAAGCAACATTCTTATCAAATTTCTTGTAAGGAAGTAATTACATTCAGAAAAATCTATAGAAAATTTTACTTCTAATAATTTAAGATCCATTAGTTTAACATGGGAATTTAAAACAACTGAAAAACCTTTCCTGTTCACATTTTATTTATGAAACTTCCATGATAAAAACAATTTCTTGGTAAGACACCCACACACCTATTTCTGCCTGTGTAGCATAGGTGAATGGCCAGGTTATATAGCTATTTCTATCTTCAGCAGAGCAGGAACCAGACCCAGTGCTAAAAGCAAGCTTTGCAGCGTTATCACTCTAGACAAACTTACACCCTGTTGTTAAGCTGTTTGGCTCCATTGCTTGGACCAGGCACCGGGTCCTCAGGTTTGCATACAGGATTGAAGTTGAGACTTTTCTGCATAGTGGACTGCTTGCTGTACAGCTGATAGGGAATGTAGGACAGGAGTCGTCCAGCTTTGATGCTGAAACAAAAAGTAATAGCAACGTAAGAGTTCAATAGTTGGGGGAAATGAGCTTTCCATGAAAAAGCAACGTTCTTAATGATGGGAGTATTTCACTAGCAAGCCATCTTTCCTATTAGTCCTCTCCCTCTGTGTTTGCGATTCTAATATACTTTGAAGAATGACATTCCATCCATGAAAAGACACACATCTGAGATTTTAAAAAATCAGTAGCCAACAATCCTATATGAGGCAAAACAACAACAACTACAGAGTAAGATGAGAAAAGCAAGAGTTGGATTAGCTAATATTTTTATCTTGACTTTAACATTGACCACAATTTCCCCTCAAATAATTGTACAATCATCAATACTTTCTCAAATCCCATCTCACATATTAAGTTTTCCCAGAATAAGTAAATTAGATGAGGATTCCCAATTTCCACAATTCATGTTAGGTCTATTAAATGTGAAAAATTCTAAAAGAGCCCTGGCCGGCATGGCTCAGTGGTTAGAGTGTCAGCCTAGCACCAAGGATCTCCCGGTACGATTTCCGGTTAAGGGCACTTACCTGAGTTGCAGGTTTGCTCCCTGCCTCCAGGTGGGCATGTGCAGGAGGCAGCCCATCCATGTGTCTCTCTCACACTGACATCCCTTCCTACCACCCCTTCCCCAAACCTCTCCCTTCCACTCTCTCTGAAAAAAAAAAAAAAATCAATGGAAAAAATATTCTCTCTGTGGGTGAGGATTAAAAAAAGGGACAAAATCAAAATGAAGGACCAACTTTAATAGTAATAAAGAATTTATACTATTTTAATGGAAGAGTGACTGAGACAAGGCCATTTGAGGATATGAACTCTATGAGGGCAGAAGCTATTTGTAATATCCTCTTCCAAATGTTCATTACCTACTAAACATAACCAGTAAAACCAGAGTAACACCAGTATTATTATAATACTGGGTAGTAATAGCACATTAACTGACACTCCCAAACAACTATTTTTTTGTTCTGCATAACTAAAACTAATTTGATTGCCATCTTAAAATCTGATTTTTAATAAATTAATAAATTATTAAATTATTAAAATAAATTATATATGGTTACTATACCATTTAAAATATTTTCAATTTAAAATAGCCAACCAATAAATATACTGTACTTATACTAACATCCAAATTTTACAACAGGTCTTTAAGTATCAGAAAATGTTTCTAGAAACATTTCTGGCTTTAAACCTAAAATGAATACTAAGAAAGTCATATTTTAATTATTTAGAAAAAAATTAATAAGTAACAGACTAAATATACTTTATTATGTCATAAATCCAAGAGCTTGACATCTAATTTTCTCAAAGGACACTACAAAACATGTAAGAAATGACTGAATTAGCTAACAAAAAAATAATTTAAAATACTGAGTCAACTCAGAACATAGGAAAAGGTGATGATATATGCTAAAAATGAACTACAAAATGTTAGTCTATCTGTCCTTTATGTAATTATATCAATATGTATCTAGTAATTCTACCTAAAGCACCTACTGTATCCAAATGCTATAAGAACTACATTATGATGGGAAAGAACATACCAGAGACATTTCAATTTTCATTTACCTAAATACTTATTATCAGGCTAAGTTACTTTTGTTTTATTTTTTAATTTACTTTTATCAAGTTTAAAGATTTCATCCAAATATCAGAATCAAAATCCTAAAATTAGGTCATGTATTAAATTACTATTCTTTTTTTATAAGCTGTTTATATTATTGTTTTATTTTATTTTATAAATCTTTATTGTTAAAAGTATTACATACGTCCCACTTTTTTTCTCCATTGACCCCCCTCCAGTCCGCCCCCACCCCCCTTAATTTACTATTCTTTATCAAACTTTTTGCTTCCTTTAACAGTTGGTCTCAACTGCCTATGGATCGCTCTTCTTATAATATTATGTATTTCACCTGCTTCCCCCACGCCAGATGTAGAGGTACTTAATACGTGAAGTAGAACCCTAACCTTAGCCTCCAACTTTTCCTTACATGTAGCTGTAACTAAGGGATAAGTAGAGAGTGGGCGCTCAACCACTGAGCCACATCAGCCAGGCTTCTTTGAGGAGTCTTAAATTTTTTTTTTTTTTAATTTGAGGAGTCTTAATTCTTGCTTTGTCCTATAGCCCAGCCCCACTGAAGTTATCTCTAAAACAGAACTTTGTATCTAATAGTTCTTGAAATCATTTCCTATTTCTATCAACTGACAATGACTTTACACTGACAGAACCAGATTTGGGGAAATTTTACAAAAAATTAATATACAACAAAATTATCACTACATAATTGCTATTCTGAACTTTTTCTTCTAGCTTATAGTATCAGCACTTTCTTTATATGAAACAATTCTGCACATCTAATGTGTTTATGGTTCCAGTCAATGTCTCTGTTACCCTGTATTACAGAAACAGTATCTAACACTGGTCTACACACCCACCCATGGATTCAGGCTTCTGTCTTCTTCCTTATTCAAAAGTGGATTTAAAGCAAGAAAGGATCTAATGATGTGCTAAGGAAAAACTGAGCTGCATTTGCCCATTCCGCCATTAAACAAAAATTATCTTTATGCACCAAAATTAAAATTCCCTTTGCCCCACGCCCACTAAACTTCCCAACTATTCACTAAGACACTATGAGCTAAGAAAAGGAAATAAACAGGTATAAAAATATAACATTTCTTGCCCTTACACAGATACTGAAAGTTAGGCTATTCATTCTTTTTTGGGGGGGGTGAGGGGGAGCTAATCATTTTTTAGCTCCTAAGGACTGAGAATACATTTTCTAATAAAATGTTACCTACAACAAGTCAGTGGTGTAGTCTGAAATGTGTGTGTTGGTTAGTTAGCCAAATAAAAATAATATTAGAAGAATTCTGTAGTGCTGTGAAAGAAAAATGTAAATGACACCAATATTAAATTTTTTAAAAAGCCAAATCTACACCAGAAACTAGAGTCATGCACATTTTCTATAAAGAATAAATTGAAGCAAGACACAAAACCACAAGGAAAATGAAAATATCATGGAAGATAATGTTGCAATCAAGTTTTATTTGAGTTTAAATAAGCACTCTGATATTTACATTGAATATAATTAGAAACAAAGTTTTAGCCCATATGAAGTATGAGATCTTCAGAGCCTCTGAGTATATGATAGATGTGCTAACATATCAGAATTTGGGAGCTTAAAAATAAAGGACAAATTCTACTGAGCATCAGTCACTCCCACTAGAAGGGGTATGAACTAGAACAATGGAGATGACACTCTCCACTCACAACAGAGCCATGAGAACCTAACCACAGGAGGGAGGCAGGTTTCCATGCTAAAAAGACTCGATACAATAAGCAACAACAAAAACTACATTGACCTGCAATGACTTAGGACAATGCTTTTAAACTGTGTTCCATGGGACTCACTGCTTAGTGAGGAGCGGGGTGGATCACAGCAGCTTTTCATGAACTATTCCAAACTTCAAATCTCAATATAAAACTGTCTGAAGAAAAGGAACAGGCAAAATTTTGAAAATCACTGACTTATACTATATGCAAGCAAGTGTGGGATTTTCAAGGCAGAGGCTTCAGTAAAATAATCTCACATCTTACATTCATGCACACAGGCGTCTCAATTAGGGACTTTCCAGCCCCTTAGCAGTCCTGGCTCTATAATCATGTGTATGTACATTGACTCAGGTTTCATGATACAGACACAGAGACCAGGGAATTCTAATCAAAGCCCAGTAGTCACCCCACACTTAGAAGCCGTAGCTGCTATTTAAACTGCCCAAACTAAAAACAAGAAAGTTAATTATAGAAGAGAATATCATGTAGCAGCCATTAAATAGCTAATACAATGTTTAAAATTTTAAGTATAATAAAATATCATTAAAACACCACCAAGGAGTAGCCCTGGCTGGGTAGTTCAGTTAATTAGTGTGTCATCCGATACACCCAAGTTGAGGGTTCGATTCCCGGTCAGAGCACATACAAGATACAAGAAACAACCAATTAGTGCATAAATAAGTGGAACAGCAAAACGATATTTCCTTCCCTCCCTCCCTCTCTCCCCCGTCCCTCCCTCTAAAGTCAGTAAATAAAATAAACACACCAACACTGAGGAGGGAAAGAGATCAACAAGATTGGGATTAGAGTGTAAAAGGAAACAGTAGTGTGCTTTAAGCAAAAGAATTCCATCCTATGATACAACAGATACTGACATTTATTTTATATATTAAGACATGTGCCAAGACTGATCCATTTCCACATGGGCCAATTCACCTATAACAAGCTTAATTAAATGGCAAACAGCAGACCCAAATAGGAGTCAGAAAATCTGGACTGAATCCTGCTGTTCTCAGGCAAAGTAGTTAACCTTATTAGCCCTGCCTTCTCATATATAAAATGAAGCAAACGCACCCTAGCCAGTGGCTCGATGGTTAGAGCTTTGGCCTGAGGATGGAGGGGGCAAGGATTTGATTCTGGTCAAGGGCACATACCTCAGTTGTGGGCTCGATTCCTGGCCCAATCAGGGCAAGCTCAGTAGGCAACCAGTTGATGTGTTTCTCTCTCTCTCACACATTGATGTTTCTCTCTGTTTCTCACCACACATTCCACTCTCTCTAAAAACCAATGGAAAAAATATGCCAGGGTGAGGATTACCAAAAACAAAACGAAATGAAGTAAACAGGCCACATAATCATGTTATCCAAAGTCACTTTAATCATTTAAAAGCAGATGATTAGGCTTGACTTCAAACTAAAATGCTATCCATAAAAGTGAATTTTAAAACTTACAACGGCCACAGTTACTTTTTCTATTTTATTACCTCTAGTTGCATTCAAGGCAAGAAAGAGCAGGCATAAAGAAAACAGCTGTCATGAACCCCACCATTTTCTCAGCAAATCAACTCCTACCTGATAAGAACCCTTTTCACTTCCACTCTCTTACTGTCCATGGAGTTACCCCATACCTTCCAAAGCCAAACTAAATATCCCTAGATCAAAATTCTAGCCCTAGCACAAGGATAGGACTGGAATGTCTGTATGCAAGAACACACACCTGATTCTGGAATGATCCTAACTTCTTATACTGAAAACTTCATAATTCCTTTTTGAAACACACAGCTAAAGGCCATGTTCATTAACCTTATATAATGAACGGATAGTGACTAAGTCATGAGAACACAGCACAAAGAACCAGTGAGATGTTCTAGGAATGGACCTTCAGCAATCCTCAAAGGTTTAAAAAATGCTTAATCTATAAAATACTAATACACTTGGCTTTCTGGAAGCTAAATACACTTTAAAATACACAGACACACACACACACACACACACACACACACACACACACATATATATTTTATTGATTTCAGAGAGGAAGGCAGAGTGAGAGAGAAATATCAATGACAAGGAAGAATCATTAATCGGCTGCCTCCTGCATGCCCCACACTGGGAATTGAGCCCACAACCTGGGCATTTGCCCCGACTGGGTATTCCATGATGACTTCCTGGTTCATAGGTCAATTCTCAACCACTGATTATGCCAGCCTGGCTAAATGCACTTTTTTTTTAAATGCTCTTTTAACTTTTTGGACTTTATTAACTAGAAGCCCAGCACGCAAAATTGTGCAGCCCTGCCCACCCACCCGCCTGCCAGCCTTGCTGCGATCGGAGCCTGTGGACCGCAGGGGAGGGACCGAGAGATGCTCCACGCACTTCATGGTGACCGGTTGTTTGGTCATTATAGCGTTACAACCACAGGCTTTTTATAATATAGATACTTGCTAATGTTTTTAGAATTAAAAATGAAACAAAACAGTTTCTCCTTATATATTATGCCTTTACAATGTGCCAGGCACTGTGCTAGTTTACATAAATTATTTCTAGTTCTCACATAACCATAGCAGGCAAGTATCAGCCTTCTTTTACAGTGAGAAACTCAAGTTCAAAATGACTGCAGAATTCTTTCCCAAGTCACACAAGATGACAGGCATGCCAATTCCTGCATTCTGATGTGAACCCCGGTGTGTCTCCAGAGCCCAGGCACAGGCTTTCCAACTATGCTATGATGCCTCCCACTGAATCTGTGCTGCTACATCTGCTACACAAAGGAATTGAGCACAACTCAAATCTGCTGAATAAATTTATGGAAAGTGTCAAAACTAGTGAAGCTTAGGATTTTTTCAAAAGCTTGGAATTGACTGAAAAAACCAAAGTTTGTTTCATTAGAACTCCATAATTTAATCTGACCATTCTTTTATATAATAACTAGAGGCCCGGTGCATGAAATTCATGCACGGGTGGGGTCCCTAGGCCTGGCCAGCGATCAGGGCCTATAAGGGTCATCTCGTCCAGTCCCAATCGGGGCCAGGCTGGCCGGGGCCTGCTGGATGGGGCATGCTGAAGGGGGGAAGAGACTGGGAGAGGGACCACAGGTTTTCGGACAGGGGGAGGGAAGGGGGGAGGTTGGCTGGCTGTGGAAGGTTGGCTGTGGGAGCACACTGACCACCAGGAGGAAGCTCCTTCGTTGAGCGTCTGCCCCCTGGTGGTCAGTGTGCATCATAGCAACTGGTTGACCAGTCATTCAGTCGTAACAGTCGCTTAGGCTTTTATATATATAGACTAGAGGCCCAGCATGTGAAATCGCACCGGTCGTTATGGCCACAGGCCTTTTATAATATGGACTAGAGGTCCAATGCACGAAATTCGTGCAAGGGGCTCAGCCCTCGCAGCCGAGGTGGCTTGCCTCGGCCCTCGCAGCCCCGGCTTCATCCAGAATGTCGTCCAGAAGGTCGTTCAGCTGTCCAGTCTAATTAGCATTATTACACTTTCATTATTATAGATAGATTATAATCTATTCATACATAAAGTTATTATTTTAATCCTTTAACTTTCAATTTTCATAAATCTAGCAATCACTCATATATAATATTATAGTTTTAAAATATAAATCACCTAAGTATGGCTCATTACCAAAGTTCCAAATGACATATTTAAACTTAAGAAGTTAATATGAATAGCCATCACTGATTTACAGCACACCAATTCCAAACAAACGGGGAACATTGCCTAGCCCATAATAGGTGCATAAATATTTGCCAGTGAATAACTTGCTTAGTCAACCTTCTCCTATCACCACCTCCTGCTGCTTACCGGCTGACTGCCCCTAATTCCTGGTAGCTGAGGTTCCATGAACATGAATGTAGTACTTTCAATAGGATGTCAAATCCTAGGCCACCTGAATTATCAATGTTAAGTTAGAGCAGGGGCGGGCAAACTTTTTGACTCGAGGGCCACAATGGGTTCTTAAACTGGACCGGAGGGCCGGAACAAAAGCATGGATGGAGTGTTTGTGTGAACTAATATAAATTCAAAGTTAACATCATTACATAAAAGGGTACGGTCTTTTTTTTTTTTTTTTTTTTTAGTTTTATTCATTTCAAACGGGCCGGATCCGGCCCGCGGGCCATAGTTTGCCCACGGCTGAGTTAGAGTATAGTAGTATTCTTTAAGACATTAATTACTTTTCACACTTAAGGGGCAATGTAAATGTCTATAATAGAAATAAAATGTATTCCAATTTTTAAACCTTATTAAAAATTACACTTACCTTTCCACAATCCATTCTGGCCGAATTACTTTTTCCCCCTTCAATTCTTTTATTTTGGCAGTAGGAAGATTTGTGGCAATAATGTGTGTTGTTTTGGACCTGGAATAATACACATGGTACTGTCCTCCATGCAACATCATTAGCTTTCTCAATTCCTCAGCAGAAGGATCTGTAAAGTTAATATTAAAATATATTATGAGGTTTATATATAAAAAAGTAGAGTCCTAGCTGAATAATCCCTAGAACAAGCCATTCAGAGAGTATATGATTGGTTCACTTTCTCCTTGGCTGTGTTGCCAGTAAACAAAGTTGGGAGGTAAATCACAAGGTGATAAAGCTATTTTGCCTTAGCACATCCTCTTCCCCTGGTTGCTAGAGACGGTCAATCAACACTAAAACATCTACTGCTAAGAGGTGCCTAGAAGAGCAAATAGGAACCTCACGTAATGAATCAAATAATAATAACAGAGCAAATATTTTTAAACTTTTGATCACATTTAGCTGTATGACCCTGATATTGGTATCTTTTGTTTTTTTAAAAACTGACAACTATAAAGTCACTTATGAATCAGTTTACAGAGATTCCAATTAATCTTACAGCTCTTCCAGAGCATAGCAGGTCCTCGAATAGCAACATTTTGTTATTGCATTAATGAGATGCCATAGGAACTGAAATTTCGTTTATATCAATCAGCACATTGTAAAACTGGTTATATGTCATTTCACTGAAAGTCAACAGAACCTACTGATTACATCCAGTGATGACTTACTATAATACAATAGTCAGAAGTCCACCTATACAGAAGATAAATTAAACACTGCAGACCGAGAAACAGTGCATATTTTTCAACTGTTTCAAAATATTTTATTCTCAATACAACTATTAAAAATATCTTAAAACAAAAATCAATGTAGTTTATGTTTTCCCATTAAAAAAATGTCTGACTCATTACAGTCTGTTATAGTGGGCATTTAATACTAGCAATTAAACTAATTATTTTCAATAGCTTTTCTATTTCTTTCACCTATTATCCTAATGAAAGCTCTAAATCACACCTCCCCTAGCAACAGCTGTGCCCCGGGTGGTGGTGTGTAGGGGAGTGCGGGGGGGGGGGGGGGTGGGGGGTGGGGGGAGTCACAGGAGGCTTATGTATCTACTTTGTTGTTCAAGCAACAGATTTTCCATAAGCCCAAACAATGTAGGTCCAAGTATTTAGATGAACAGCTTTAATTTTTTTTTTAAATATATATATGTGTGTGTGTGTGTGTGTGTGTGTGTGTGTGTATTTATTGATTTCAGAGAGGAAGGGAGAGGGAGAGAGAGATAGAAACATCAGCCTAACCCAGCCGTGGGCAAACTACGGCCCGCGGGCCGGATCAGGCCCGTTTGAAATGAATAAAACTAAAAAAAAAAAAAAAAGACCGTACCCTTTTATGTAATGATGTTTACTTTGAATTTATATTAGTTCACACAAACACTCCATCCATGCTTTTGTTCCGGCCCTCCGGTCCAGTTTAAGAACCCATTGTGGCCCTCAAGTCAAAAAGTTTGCCCACCCCTGGCCTAACCGGTTTGGCTCAGTGGATAGAGTGTCGGCCTGCAGACTCAAAGGTCCCAGGTTTTATTCTGGTCAAGGGCATGTACCTTGGTTGTGGGCACATCCCCAGTAGGGAGTGTGCAGGAGGCAGCTGATTGATGTCTCTCTCTCATTGATGTTTCTAACTCTCTATTCCTCTCCCTTCCTCTCTGTAAAAAAATCAATAAAATATATTAAAAAAAAAAAAAGAAACATCAAATGA
This sequence comes from Myotis nattereri, assembly GCF_964212035.1. Classification (NCBI taxonomy): domain Eukaryota; kingdom Metazoa; phylum Chordata; class Mammalia; order Chiroptera; family Vespertilionidae; genus Myotis; species Myotis nattereri. The sequence continues at coordinate 20,522,862 of NC_138085.1, forward strand.
TGAGAGAGAATCATCGATCAGTTGCCTCCTGCACGCCCCCCCACCGGGGAACGAGTCCACAACCCAGGCATGTGCCCTTGACCGGAATCGAACTCGGGACCCTTCAGTCCACAGGAGAACACTCTATCCACCGAGCCAAACCCACCAGGGTTAGATGAAGACTTTTATTATAACTACCTAATTAAATGAGTTTTAGACTTGAGAAAAATTTAAAAACTAAAAAAGCAAATACAGATATGCCAGGTTTAATTCATGGTAAACTCTACTGTGTAGAATTCATTTGATGTTACTGACCACACATACTGACATTGCCTGATAAGTGCAAGCCACATATATTAAGATTTCTAATATATATATATATATATATATATATATATATATATATATATTAGTACCCTCAGTAAAATCATGAAATCATTTTAATAATACTCAATTTAACCCAATAGTTCCAAAACATTATCATTTCACTGTGTAATCAATATAAAAAATTGGGATATTTCATATTTTTTTCATACTGAGCCTCCAGAATCAAGTGTACATTTTCTATTTACAGCACATCTCAATTTAGACTAACCTCATTTCAAGTATTGTTTTTTTTAAAACAATATATTTTATTGATTTTTTTTTACAGAGAGGAAGGGAGAGGGATAGAGAGTTAGAAACAATGATGAGAGAGAAACATCGATCAGCTGCCTCCTGCACACTCCCTACTGGGGATGTGCCCGCAACCAAAGTACATGCCCTTGACCAAATTGAACCTGGGACCCTTTCGTCCGCAGGCCGATGCTCTATCCATTAAGCCAAACCGGTTAGGGCTATTTCAAGTGTTTAAAACATGTGGCTAAAGGCTACCAAACTGGACAATGCACTAGAAAAATAAATGAGAACAATGTTTAAATAAAATTAGTTCAAAATTCATAATCGAAAATTTTCAGGGGTTGGGATCACAAAAACCAAGCTAGAGCATCACAATGATTTAATGAAAAATGGTGAAAATTAAGTAGCTAGTCAGTCAGAAATTTATAGTTTACTTAGTGTTTTTCCCTAAGATCAAAGAATTTGGCTCACTTTATTAATACCAAATTCAAGGATAGATACAATGCAATTATATGGACAGACACCAAATCCAATAAAGAGCACAGAAATGTAAAAAAATCTTCTTACAAATTAATCTATACTTTTTCCAAACCAACTGTATTAAATGACAGAAACAGCAGGGGGCTGCTGGAACACATTGTCTTTGCATACACATGCTTGAAACACACTCTTCCCTCTACTACTTGCTCTTTGAAATCTAATTACTACATTAATTTGGAACTGGAAAACCTGGAGAGTTCATTGTCCTTGTTTTTTTCATTGTTCTTTTATGGGATGAAATTAAGGGGGCTCATTAAAGTTCAATTCTGAAGACTCTCAAATATTCTTCAGTGTGAGTGACCCATGAAACCAATCTATTAAAGGTAAGTGCACATAAACTATGTGACCTGGGCTTACTCTTGGCTTTAACATGCTTTACTGTGTGACTCTGGACAAGTACCAGACTCCTTTAAGCTTTCTCCCTTTTCTTTAAAAATAAACAAGGAAGGCCATAATGATGAATTAAGTCTGGCACATAGGAAATACTCAATATAAAAACTGCTATTATTATAAAGTATGAAGACATCAGAACTCCTTTCAAGTAATGTATATGCCTTGAGACTCTTGCCCTAAACTCTAAAAAAAAATGGTGGAAGAAGACAATACATATGCTGACAAATGGTGGCTCGAACTTGCAAACAAAACTGGAACTACCCATAGCGCACAATGGACAGCAGCCAGGAACCACTCCATCAACCCAAACAGCCTGATATGCAGCTGGTGGCCAACCTCATTATGATTGTTTTTTGAAACTTTTAAAATAGTATTTCTCTTTGACTCTATTTCTTCAGCAACCAAACATACTCCCAAATTATAAGTTCAAAAGAATATAAATAATAGCTCTAAACATTTGCATAATAAATTTAACACCCTTCTTTAATTCAGCAGATGTGTGTTAATTAGAGAAAAATATTTATGAGATAGTATTGAACAGTGTGAAATCTATATGACACTAAAAGTTGTGTGACGGCCAGGCCGGTGTGGCTCAGTGATTGAGAGTTGACCTCTGAACCACAAAGTCACAGTTCGATTCCCAGTCAGGGCACATGCCCAGGTTGCGGGCTCGATGTGCAGAAGGTAGCTGATCAATGATTTTCTCTCATCATTAATGTTTCTCTTTCCCTCTCCTCCCTGAAATAAAAAAAAATTTTTTTAAAGTTGTGTGACATACTCAAGGGACCCTATCCCTGTAATCTACTACACCAGTTACTTTTCTTCATAGTACTGATAATCTAAAATTACCTTGTCTATTCATTTACTTATTGTCAGATTTCACCCCAGAACATATGCTCCTTGAGAACAGGAACCTTGTCTGTCTTACTTCCATGTATCTGGCACAAAGCAGGTGCTCAGTAAGTATCTATTGAATTCACTGAGACCCACAATGCTTCACAGACTCTCCCCTGAAATATTTACTCAGTCTCTTAACCCCTAGAGTGCCAGGGAGTGCGATCGCCTCCGCCAGAGGTGTCAGGCTTGGACAGGGGACCCCCATCTCCCCCCGATCACCGGCTCTGGCCCCCGCCCAGGCCTGAGGCCCCTGGCCCAGGAATCATGCCTGGGCAGGGGACCCCCATCCCTCTGATCGATTGCTCCACCCCCTGCCCAAGCCTGACGCCTCTGACCCAGGCTTCAGGCCTGGGCAAGGGGACCATCATATCCCCCCAATCCCCGGCTCCGCCCCCCACCCAGGCCTGATGCCTCAGCCAGAGGAGTAGACCCTCATCACCCTCCGGTCACCAATCACCGGATCGGCCCCTTGACCAGGCCTGAGGCCTCCGGCAGAGGTGTCAGGCCTGGGCAGGGGACCCCCAGCTCCCCGCGGTTGCAGGCTCCACCCCTGCCAAGGCCTAACGCCTCTGGCCTAGGCGTCCGGCCCAGGCAGCGGGGACCTGCAGTGGCAGTGGGGGGGGGGGGGGCGCTGCGATCGTGGGCTTCGCTTTAGGCCCAGGCAAGGGACCCCTAGTTCCTGGGACTGTCAGCTTCGACCGTGCCCAGCTCCCATCACTGGCTCCACCCCTACTTCCTGCTATCACTGGCCATGGCGGCAAAGGCGCCTGATTCTCCGATCATGGCTGGGGGGCAGGGCAAAGGCGCCCTGCCCCCCAGCTCTTAGCTTCCCCCTGGGTTTCCGATCACTGTCAGTGGCAGGGGGCTTCTTCCTGCTTTCCCTTTCGCCTCTCTGCATTGTGCCTACATATGCAAATTAGCCGCCATCTTGTTGGCAGTTAATTTGCATATAGCCCTGATTAGCCAATGAAAAGGGTATCGCCGTACGCCAATTACCATTTTTCTCTTTTATTAGTGTAGATTATTATTATTATTACTAGTGGCCCGATGCATGAAATCCATGGACATTAAAAGGGAATTAATTAGAGGAAATATTTTAATATTGCTATTTTGTTTCCATCTCTCCATCCCAGTATCTCCCAGTCTCTGCCTTTGTTTTTCTCAACAGTCCTCCAGGCCTCCCTGCCTCCCTCTTCCTCTTTCCCGGCTGGGAGGGGATTGGGCCAGTGGGCCAGCTCCACCCTCTGCCTGTCTAAGGGCCTCATTCTCAGAGAGGCTCGGAGAGCAAACTGGGAGGGAGGGAAAGAAAGGGAGAAAAGGCTGTGAGCTGGTGAGCACTGTGTGTCTGTATTTGGTTGTGAGTGTGAGTGCCGGCCCCGCTCCCCCGGCCCCCGCCCCCGCTGCCACAAGTCCCCACCCACCAGAGCCTGCTGTGGGTGCAGCCTGGGCATCAGGCCAAGCCTTCGGTCTTGGGTGTGATGGACCCTGGCTCTTTATATATATACACTAAAGGCCCGGTGCATGAAATTTATGAACTGGGGCGGGGTGGGGATGTGTCCCTCAGCCCAGCCTGCACCCTCTCCAATCAGGGACCCCTTGAGGGATGGCCGACTGCCCATTTAGGGATGAGCAGTCAGACATCCCTCTCACAATCCAGGACTGCTGGCTCCCAACCGCTCACATGCCTGCCAGCCTGATCAGCCCCAACCACTCCCCTGCCAGCCTGATCAACGTCTAACTGCTCCCCTGCCGGCCCAATTTCCCCTAACTGCCCTCCCCTGCTCGCCTGGTCGCCCCTAACTGCCCTCCCTTGCAAGCCTGGTCCCCCTCAACTGCCCTCCCCTGCAGGCCTGGTCCCTCCCAACTGCCCTCCCCTTCTGGCCTGATTGCCCACAACTGCCCTCCCCTGACAGCCATCTTTTGTCCACATGGGGGCAGCCATTTTGACCACAGGGGGCAGCCATCTTGTGTGTTGGAGTGATGGTCAATTTTCATATTACCTCTTTAATAGATAGGATAGATAACTAGAGGCCCGGTGCACGAATTTGCAGCGATTGAGGCCTATCAGGGGGGCGTCCAGCCAGGGGGATGGACCCCAAGACATTGGCCGGTTGGAGGGGTGGGGGGTAGGGTAGGGGCTGCGGGAGTTTGGCTGCGGGAGCATTCTGCATTGAGCGTCTGCCCCCTGGTGATCAGTGCGTGTCATAGCGACTGGTCGACCGGTCATTCTGGTCATTCAGTTGTAACGGTCACTTAAGCTTTTATATATATAGATTACTATTATTATTATCTCTTATTCCAAAGCAGGAAGATGGTAGGAACTTCAGGGCTGCTCTCCACTTTAAATAATTTTTTTTTCAATCCATAATCTCACCTACAAGTCCTTCTCTTGATGCCCACCCTTCCTTCCATACATTCTCCTTCTAGAATGTCCTGAATGTACTGTACTGGCAACCATAAGAGAATAAAAAACCAAATTCAGGGAAATTCTATATTCTCTAAGTCTTTACAATTGGTGTTACACTAGAGAATGTCACAACTAAAAAAACTTTTTGAGATCTAATAAATATTTCATTTCCCACACTGGTAATATATGAGATTAATCAAGTTAAACCAATTCAAATAAAAATTAACATTCCTCAAACCTCATTACACATTCTCACTATACATACTATTTTTAAATACATTAGAGTATAAAAAAGGTAACTGAATCACCAAAAAAAATCACCACCACAGATTATCACTGACATTTTGGTGAAGATCCTTTAAGTAAAACAGTGACTCTGTGGCTCCCAAAGATGACTTTATGGGGGTGGGGTGGAGTGGGCCAGGGGTGGGGTGGGGATATAACATTGGTTCTAAAATAGAATATTAAAGGGACATGTGGCAATCAAATTTTTTCCTTGAAGCTCTAAATTTTTAAACATGTAAATTATTGTTTATTAATAAAGTTTCTTATAAATGGCATCAATTTTAGTTACATTAACAAACCAAAAACTGGAGAGATTAAGGTAACTTTCCAAAGTTACACACAGCTAGTGGGCCAGCTACAATTCAGGTGCCAGTCTATCTCCCCAAAACTCATACTTGATCAGCGTTAACATGATGCAACCCTGAATGCAATGTCTGGTTTGCAGTTACAGGTTAACAACGAAAAGTCTTGAGGATATGACTCATCTCACTTAGCCTCTTCCAAATTGACAAAATGAAAGGCTAGACTAGATATTTAAGATCCCTTACACAGCTGTTGTACAATTTCTATGCACTAAAAGTATTATCTCCAGCAAACAAACTTTGCAGACTATTTCAAAAGTTTGTGAGAGAAAGCAAAGCAAGTCACATCACACCCAATTTTATTGGTAAACTAAAGCAGAAAAAAAATGTAAATGAGGAAAAAAATACACACAACAAAACTCATATATTTTGATTACCTAATAAACTACAATGTCTTAAACACATAACAGATACAAAATTCAAGAAGTTTAAAGTCATGAAATGCAAAGTACTTAAAGCAAATAATGTTTCTGTTACGGCCAATATAAAACATGCGGCATAAGGGAAAACACAGTGAACTGAAGACCAAAAGTCCTGATTTTAGTTGGGCTCTGCCATAATTAACTGGGTGACATTAAGAAGGTTTCTAGCCCTAGCTGGTTTGGCTCAGTGGAAGAGCGTCGGCTATGGACTGAAGAGTCCCAGGTTCGATTCCGGTCAAGGGCACATACCCAGGTTGCAGGCTCCATCCCCACTGGGGGGTGTGCAGGAGGCAGCCAATCAATGATTCATCATTGATGTTTCTATCTCTCCCTCCCTCTTCCTTGCTCTCTGAAATCAATAAAAATATATTTTAAAAAAAGTTTTCTACTATCCAGCCACCATGGCTCAGTGGTTGAGCTTTGGCCTATGAACCAGGAGGTCACGGTTTAATTCCCAGTGGTTCGAAACCCAGTGTGGGGTGTGCAGGGACAGCAGATCAATGATTCCCTGTCATCATTGATGTTTCCATCTCTCTCTCTCTCTCTCTCTGAAATCAATAATATATATTATATATATATACATATATATATATATATATATATATATATATATATATGTATATGTATATGTGTGTGTGTGTGTGTAGAAAAGTTTTCTATAGAAACATAAGCTCCAGAGAAAACAACTGATTAATAATACTTTTCACCTAAAACTGTGTTTCTCACTGATCAGAACTGTATAACTTAAAAGACTTACAAATATCTTAGAAAGCTTTGCAAACCTTATACAATATGTTTCCTAAGGAAAACCAGTGGTAACTCAGGTGTCCCATTTTCACTAAAATGTTCAACCAGTGCCCGCTCCAGTGGTGTCAGCAGTCCTGGGGGCAGACAGTGATCCCGGAGGCGCTGGACACCCCCGCCAGAGTTCAGCCACGATGGTCCGGGGTGAGAAAGCCCCGCCAGGCCCCGTGGCTGCAACTTGGACCTGCTTCCTTAACCAGGGACCTGGTGTGGGGTGGGCAGCAGCGGCACTTCCTCCCCAGCCCGCGCGTGGAGCAGGTCCCTGCGGTTTCAGAACCGAACTCCGAGGCCTCCCTGGGCAGCAGCAGCCCTGAGCCTGCCGGCTCTCCCTCGATCCCGCCAAGGCTTGCTTCTCACACTTGCTGAAAACCTTCTTGGTCCACTTGCCATAGTAATCAGTTTGGCTGAAGGGTTTGGGGGACTTCAGCCGCCTCCCCCTCAACCCCACAGGGCAGGCTGAAAAGACTGGGGGACTCCAGCAGGGTTGAAGGGACTGGGCGCCGCCATCTTGTGGCTATGGGCGCCGCCATATTTGTGAGGGTGTGATGGTCAATTTGCATATTCTGTCTTTATTAGATAGGATTATATTTAGCTTTACCTGCTCTTTTTTTTTTAAGTTTTATTTTATTGTTTAAAGTATTACAAATAGTGGTACATATGTCTCCTTTTTTTTTCCCCCATTGACCTTCCCCTGGCCTCCCGTACCCCACAGCACATGCCCTCACCCCACCTCCCCAGTGTCTTGTGTCCATTGCTTATGCTTATATGCATGCATACAAGTCCTTCAGTTGATCTCTTACCCCCACCACAACCCTCCCCGGCCTTCCCGCTGTACTTTGACAGTCTGTTCGATGCTTCTCTGCCTCTGTATCTTTTTGTTCATCAGTTCATAATGTTCTTTATTCTCCATAAATGAGTGAGTTCATGTGGTGTTTTTCTTTCACTGCCTGGCTTATTTCACTTAACATAATGCTTTCCAGTTCCATCCATGCTGCTGCAAATGGTAAGAAAGAATTCCTTCTTTTTTATAGCAGTGCAGTATTCCATTTGTACATGTACCATAGTTTTCTAATCCACTCATCTGCTGATGGGCATTTAGGCTGTTTCCAAATCTTAGCTATTGTAAATTGTGCTGCTATGAACATAGGGGTGCATATATCCTGATTGGTGTTTCTGTTTTCTTGGGATATATTCCTAGAAGTGGTATTATTGGGTCAAACGGCAGTTCCATTTTTAACTTTTTGAGAAAATGCCATACTGTTTTCCACAATGACTCCTCTTTTCTTTTGTTTTCTTTTCTTTTTAATATATTTTTATTGATTTCAGAGAGGAAGGGAGGGGGTGAGAGAGAAACATCAGAGATGAGAAAGAATCATTGATTGGCTGCCTCTTGCACGCCCCCTACTGGGGATCAAGCCCGCAACCCAGGCATGTGCCCTTGACCGGAATCAAACCCAGAGACCCTTCAGTCCGCAGGCTGACACTCTATACACTGAACCAAACCAGCTGGGGCTCTACCTCCTCTCTTCCCTCAAAGCAGCTACCTCAAATGACGCACAAGTATGGAAAGTAGGGACAGTTTTGCTCCACTTCATGTAGGTCACACTATGCACCTCAAGTATTTGATTCCATTTATAATTAAATATATGCCAGACCCTGACCAACTTCATTAGAGAAGCACAGTAAAATTAAACCAGGATTAATCCTCTATAGAGCTCAAGCCAAGTCATGCTGGCTAATAAGCATTTACTAATGTTCAGTCACGTACAAAACACCAAAGGAAACAAATTAAGAAACTGCTCTGCCTTAATGAAGAAGACAGATGGAGAGAGACATTTAAACCAAGGATTTTCAATGTTTTTAAAGAGCAGGATCCTTATTTCAAATGAACTCTTACAATAAATCCCCCAAAATACCAAGCAAATAAAAGTAGTAGTATAAAGTTTATTATGAAAGTTCAATTAGTAACATATACTTATTGCCATTTTGCATTTCAGCATAGTACTGACGAAATCCTGATTCACACAAATTAGAACTATTAACATTTCCAACTATTTAAAAGATACTAAGTATCTTCTCAATCCAGTTTAAGATTATATTCCACAATACTCCTACTGTGAATTTCATAGAACATTCTTTGAGATTCTGGATTCCATAAAATTTCAGGATTACCTGAAACAAACTACAGTAAGTAAGAGATAATTAAGCATAGTAAAAGTAAAAGGCACATATCAAACACAGGGCCACACTTTAGGCCTAAAGCTCTGCAAGTGAAATTGTAGCACAGCAAAGGCCATTGCATCACACCAAAGAGCCACATGAAGACCACTTTCACATCAAAGACAGACTACATGTTATAACACAAGCTAAGTCTCTTCAAATTCAAGAAGACTGAAATGATATCAAGCATCTTCTCAGACCACAATGAAATGAATCAATGAAAAACAATCAAACACTTGGAAGCTAAATAGCATGCTATTAAACAATGATTGGACCCTAGCCAGTTTGGCTCAGTGGATAGAGCATTGGCCTGCGGACTGAAGGGTCCCAGGTTCTATTCTGGCCAAGGGTACATGCCTGGGTTCCAGGCTTGATCCCCATTAGGGGGCGTGCAGGAGGCAGCCGATCAATGATTCTTTCTCATCAATGATGTTTCTCTCTATCCCTCTCCCTTCCTTTCTAAAATCAATAAAAATGTATTAAAAACAAAATACAAAACAAAACAAACAACAATGATTGAGTTACCAAAGAGATCAAAGAAGAAATAAAAAACATCCTGGAAACAAATGACAATGAAAACACAACAATCCAAAATCTATGGGACACGGTGAAAGCAGTCCTGAGAGGGAAGTTCATAGCACTACAGGCCTACTTCAAAAACAACAAACAAGAAACATTGGTAATTATCTAATCCTACAACTTAAAAAATTATACAGAGAGTACAAAGAAAAACCTAGAGAAAGTAGAAGGAAGGAAATAATAAAGGTCAGGGCAGAAACAAATGACATAGAGACCAAAAAGAACAATACAAATGATCAATATAACCAAGAACTGATTCTTTGAAAAGATAAACAAGATTGATGAACCTCTAGCCAGGCTCACCAAGAAGCAAAGAGGGAGGGCCCAAATAAACAAAACCAGAAATGAAAGAGGAGAAGTTAACAATGGACCCCAATCCTAGAAATAAAAAGGATTATAAAAAGAAAATACTTCGAACAACTCTATTCCAACAAAGTAAACAACCTAGACGAAACGAACATATTCCTAGAAAATAAAATCTTCCAAAAATGAATTAGAAAGAATAAAAAAATCTGAATGGGCTGATAACTACTGATGAAATTGAAGCAGTAGTTTAAAACTCCAAGCAAACAAAAGCCCTGGTCCAGAGGGATTCACAGGGGAGTTTTACCAAATTCTCAAAGAAGAACACCTCTACTCCTCAAACTATTCCAAAAAATTCAAGAAGCAGGAACACTTCCAAACTCTTTCTATGAGGCTAGCATTACCCTAATTCCAAAAACAGATAAAGACATGGCAAAGAAAGAGAATTACAGGCCAATATACCTGATGAACATAGATGCTAAAATCCTCAACAAAATTTTAGCAAGTCAGATCCAGCAATACATTAAAAAGATCATACATCATTACCAAGTGAGTTTTATTCAGGGGATGCAAATTTAGTACAATATCCTCAAATCAATAAATGTGAAACAGCACATAAACAGATGCAAGACAAAAATCACACGATCATATTAATCAATGTACAAAAAGCATTCGACAAAATCCAAAACCCTTTTTTGATAAAAACTCTCAGCAAAGTGGGACTAGAGGGGGAATATACCTCAACATAATAAAGGTCATACATGAAAATCCTACAGCCAACATCATACTCAATGGGCAAAAACTAAAACCATTTCCCCTAAGAATACTAACAAGACAGGGATGCCCTCTTTCACTCTTGTTCAACATAGGTCTGGAAGTCTTGGCCATTGGGAGTAGGTAAGAAGAAATAAAAGGCATCCAATTAGAAAGGAAGAAGTAAAACTCTCATTATTTGCAGATGGCATGATAGTATACTATACACAGAAAACCCTAAAGACTCCCTCAAAAAACTACTAGAATTAATAAATTTGGAAATGTAGGATACAAAATTAACGCCCAAAAATCCATAGCATTTTTATATACTAATAGTGAACTCTCACAAAGAGAAACTAAAAAAAAATCCCATTTACCATTGTAACAACAACAAAAATTTAAGATACTTAGGATTAAACTTAACCAAGGAGGTAAAAGACTTGTACTTTGAAAACTACAGTACTGTAGAGAGCGCCTGGGAAGGCACATGAGCATTTCTTTAAATATTGTCAGCTGAATCCAGTGCCATCCTGGAACCCCGCTTTGCCAGAGGCAGGACTGTTGTCAGCTTGACCTTCAGCCCAGGTGCCAGGGGGTGGGTTTTGCTATTTAAATCCAGCCAACCACCAGGAAAGAATATGACTCAGGACCACCCAAGAATATGCATAATCTCCTTTGTCTTGAACTTTAGTAAAACTTCCTGGTTTTTGCTGTATAAAATAAACACGCTATATTGGCTCTGGGTCCCTGTCTCTCCATCAGAGGACAGTGGTCTCATCAAGCCCCAGCTTTTTCCTTCCATCTCTGTGTCTGTCTCTTTCATTTTCTCAATCCCCAGCAGCCCCTACTCAGGAACTGGACCACTCTCTAGCTGCGCTGGACATGGAAAAGAGAGAAATATTCACACAGTACATTAAAAAAAATAGGAATATATATAAACAAATGGAAGAATATACCATGTTCATGGATTAGTAAAATCAACAACATTAAAATGTCCCGATTATCCAAAGCAATCTAGATTCAATGCAATCCCTATTAAAATACAAAAGGCTTATCTCACAGACCTAGAAGACTCCAAAACTTTATATGGGACCAAAAAAGACCCCGAATAGCTGCAGCAATCTTGAGAAAGAAGAACAAAGTTGGAGGAATCACAATACCAGGTAACAAAAAAAGCCTGGTATTAGCACAAGAATAGGCATACAGATCAATGGAACAGAACAAAGAACCTAGAAACCGACCTAAGCCTTTATGCTCAATTAATATTTGACAGAGGAAGCAAAAGCATACATTGGAGCACAGACAGTTTCTTCAATAAATGGTGTTGGGAAAATTGGGTAGATACATACAAAAATATGAAACTAGACCACCAACTTACAGAAGAATAAACTCAAAATGGATAAAAGACTTAAATGTAAGTCGTGAAACCAGAAAAGACCTAGAAGAAACTATAGGCAGCAAAATCTCAGACATCCTTCATAGTGATATGTTTATGGATACATCTCCTATGCCAATGAAAATGAAGGAGAAAATGAACAAATGGAATTACATGAAAATAAAAAGCTTCTGCACAGCAAAAGAAACCATCATCAAAATAACGAGAGTCCACTACATCGGAGAACATATTTGGCAATGAAACAGCTGATAAGGGGTTAATCTCCAAAATATATAGGGAACTCATAAAACCTAACAAAATTAAGACAAATAATCCAATTAAAAAATGGGCAAAGGACCTAAACAGACACTTCTCCAAAGTGGACATACAGAAAGCAAAGAAACATATGAAAAAATGCTCAAAGTCACTAATCATCCGAGAAATGTAAATTAAAACGAGATGTAATTTCACACCTGTCAAAATGGCTATCATCAACAAATCAACAAAAGACAAGTATTGGCGTGGTTGTAGAGAAAAGGGAACCCTCATGCACTGCTGGTGGGAATGCAGACTGGTACAGCCACTGTGGAACAGTATGAAGTTTCCTCAAAACATTAAAAATGGAACTCCCATTTGACCCACTGATCCCACTTCTAGGAATAAATCCTAAGAAACCTGAAACACTCATCAGAAAGAATATATGCACCCCTATGTTCATAGCAGCACAATTTACAATAGCTAAGACTTGGAACAGCATAAGTGCCCATCAGTAGATGAGTAGATAAAAAAAACTATGGACTATGCAGCAATAAGAAAGAACTCTTACCATTTACAACAGCATGGATGGACCTGGAGAGTATTATGCTGAGCAAAATAAGCCAGTCAGATAAAGATAAGTATCACATGATCTCACTCATATGTAGAATCTAATGAACCAAATAAACTGAAGATCAAAAATAGACCCAGAGTCACAGAAGCATGAACAGACTGTTGAACCTCAGAGGAAAGTCAGGGGAGGGTGGGGAGAAAGAGATCAACCAGCATATTTGATCAAAATTAAAGAAGGGAAAGGTGAAAATGTAGGTTAGAATTAGGACAAGAATGTCTTTAGCCATTTTCATTAGAAAACACTTATTTATCGAAGACCCAAGTAAAAATGTCAATTCCTCTTTAAAGGATGCATTCTAACTCTTTTTTAAAATATATATATATATATTATTGATATTTTTACAAAGAGGAAGGGAGAGGGGTAGAGAGTTAGAAACATCGATGAGAGAGAAACATCGATCAGCTGCCTCCTGCACACCTCCTACTGGGGATGTGCCCGCAACCAAGGTACATGCCCCTGACCAGAATCGAATCTGGGACCTTTCAGTCCGCAAGCTGACGCTCTATCCACTGAGCCAATCCGGTTAGGGCCATTCTAACTCTTGAAGGCAATTACCACTCTTCTGTATTGCCACCCACCCATTTCCTCTCTTCATGTCTAACTCCCAGAGATTACTTATTCATCACAAAATCCACATTTTCCATGAACCACCATCTTGGTTCAAACACAGTTCCTAACACATAAGCAGCATACAAAATGTATTTGTTCAATCAACTATAGTAGAGTAAAATGAGACGGAAGATCCATAGACTGAAAAACTCAACATTATAAAGATATCAATTCTCCCTAAATTGATCTATAGGTTCAAGTAATTCCTATCAAAATCCCAGCTAGGTATTTATTCTATAGACAAAGACAAGCTTATTCTAAAATTTATACGGGAAGGCACAGGCTCTAGAATAGCTAATATAATCTTGACAAAGAATAAAATGGAAATAATCACTCTACCTGATGTTTAGGCTTACTATGTAGATACGATGAGTCAAGACCACATGATATTGGTGAAGAGATAGACAGACATACGTCAATGAAATAAAATAGAGAACCTAGCAAGAGACCCACCCAAATATGCCCCACTGATTTCTGACAAAAGTGAAAAAGTAATTCAATGGAAGAAGCACAGTTTTTTCAACAAATGGTGCTATAGCAACTGGATATCCATAGGCCATGCACACAAAAAGTTAACTCAAAATGGATCATAAACTTAAGTGTAAAACATAAAACTATCAAATTTTTAGAAAAAAATTTTTTTTTTAAATCTAGTGCTAAGTAGACTTCTAACCTGAAAGCACACTCTAATATAAGGAGAGATTGACAAACTGGACCTAACCAATGAAAAACTTTGTTCTGCAAAAGACCACATAAAGGCTGAAAGACAAACTACAGACTGGAAGAAAATATTTGAGAACCACATATCTGACAAAGAAGTAGTACCTAAACTACATAAAGAACTTATAAAACTCCACAGTAAAGAAACAAACAATCCAATAAGAAAATAGGCAAAATACATGTATAGACATTTTACTGAAGAGGATATAAAGATGGCAAATAAACAACACTAGCCATCAGGCAAATGCAAATTAAAACTGCAATGAGATACTACTATTTAGCTGTATTGAGGATGCATAGCAATCCTATCCTATATAAAAAAACCCTAATATGCAAATCAACCGAATGGCAGAAGGACCTGCGGAATGCTGTCACTATGATACGCACTGACCACCAGGGAGCAGACACTCAATGCAGGAGCTGCCCCCTAGTGGTCAGTGCACTCCCACAGGGAGAGCGCTGCTCAGCCAGAAGCTGGGCTTACAGCTGGCGAGCGCAGCGGCGGTGGCAGGAGCTTCTTCCGCCTCTGCTGCAGGCAGGCAGTAAGGAGCGAGGGGAACCGGGCTGCGAGAGTCCCAGACTGTGGGAGGGTGCAGGCCGGGCTGAGGGACCCTCCACCCCAGTAGGCCTCAAGTTGTTATACAAAAGAAAACCACAATGAGAAATGACCAATACAATGTTTAAAATACAATACACAAACACTGTGGATGCACAGAAACTGGATCACTCAAATTGCTAATCTACACTAATAAAAGAAAAAAATGGTAATTGGCGTACGGCGATACCATTTTCATTGGCTAATCAGGGCTATATGCAAATTAACTGCCAACTAAGATTGGCAGTTAACTGCCAACAAGATGGTGGCTAATTTGCATATGTAGGCACAATGCAGGGAGGCGAAAGGGAAAGCAGGAAGAAGCCCCCTGCCACTGACAGTGATCGGAAACCCAGGGGGGAGCTAAGAGCTGGGGGGCAGCCATGATCGGAGAATCAGGCACCTTTGCCGCCCTGGCCAGTTATAGCAGGAAGTAGGGGTGGAGCCAGCGATGGGAGCTGGGCACGGTCGAAGCTGGAAGTCCCGGGAGCTAGGGGTCCCTTGCCTGGGCCTAAAGCGAAGCCCACGATGGTGGCGCCCCCCACTGCCACTGCAGGTCCCCGCTGCCCGGGCCGGACGCCTAGGCCAGAGGCGTTAGGCCTGGGCAGGGGCGGAGCCTGCAACCGCGGGGAGCTGGGGGTCCCCTGCCCAGGCCTGACACCTCTGCCAGAGGCCTCAGGCCTGGTCAAGGGGCCGAACCGGTGATTGGTGACCGGAGGGTGATGAGGGTCAACTTCTCTGGCCGAGGCATCAGGCCTGGGTGGGGGGCGGAGCCGGGGATTGGGGGGATATGATGGTCCCCTTGCCCAGGCCTGAAGCCTGGGTCAGAGGCGTCAGGCTTGGGCGGGGGGTGGAGCAAGCGATCAGAGGGAGATGGGGGTCCCCTGCCCAGGCATGATTCCTGGGCCAGAGGCCTCAGGCCTGGGCGGGGGCCAGAGCCAGTGATCAGGGGGAGATGGGGGTCCCCTGTCCAAGCCTGACACCTCTGTCAGAGGCGTCAGGCCTGGGCAAGGGGCCGATCCTGCGATTGGAGGGTGATGGGGTCAACGCCTGAGGGCTCCCAGTATGTGAGAGGGGGCAGGCTGGGCTGAGGGACACTCTCCCCCCGCTCCCCCCCCCCCAGTGCACGAATTTCGTGCACCGGGCCCCTAGTGGGAATATAAAATAGTATAGCCACTTAAGAAAGTTTGTCAATTTCTTTAAAAAAAAAGTGAACGTGCAACCACCATGACCCAGCAATTGCACTCTTAAGTATACAAGTGTTCACAGCCAAAACCAGGATATAACCCAGATGTTCATAAACAGGTGAATGATTAACAAATTGTGGAATACCCAAAGGATGTAAGACAGCAATAAAAAACAAACAAACCTGGAAACCAAGATGGCAGCATAGGTAAACGCCTGAAATTGCTGCCTCGCATAACAACTTCAAAAATACAACTAAAAGACAAAACGGACATCATCCAGAAACACAGGAAGGCTGGCTGAGTGGAAATTCTACAACCAGAAGTAAAGAAAAGCACACTGAGACGCAGAGGAGGTGCGGAAGTAAAGTGCAGAGGTATGGAGGCGTATGCAGAAAGGGCTGGCAACTGAGGAGGTGGGTGTCTTTTTCAATCCGGAGGGAGACACAAGCTCCTAACGGCTCTGAACTCCAGTTCCGGGCGAGTCTCTGGGGACCCAGACTCATACTGGGAGAAACTGGACTGTCTGGCAGCGGGCAGAACTCGGAACTCGAGGACGGCTTTCTCAGAGGTGCTTGCAGTGATTACTGTGGCACACTGAGACCCGGGACCTCGTAGGGCAGGACTGAGGATCAGCCACAGCTGTTTGCTCCGCCCTCTTGATTCCCTGAGACCCCACCCCACCCAAGCTGTGGGCAGAGGCTTTTCCATATGAATAACCTGGCCCTTTGCAATCTAAAATTACATAACAAACTGCAGCTAGGTCAGAAAGACCCAGAACATCCAAAAGAAGGCCCAAGGCCCCACAGCAGCTTGCATTGCTTCACAGCTGGGCCTCATCTGGGCACCTCCAAATCCCAAACAAAGAAGAGGAATCTGCAGATCTCTCTGTACTCCTGCTGGGTAGCCTCAAGCAGAGGTTAATAGAACCTCCTTATAGATCCAAGTGCCAGTGTACCCAGTGGTCAGAGTGGGACCATCCAGATTACAACTCCTCAGATCCATAAGGGACACACTCAGGGGGCAGACTCAGTGAGCACCAAAGCCCCACTGAAGCAAGTCTTGCCCCATAAGGGAGAACTTGCACAGAAGTTCTCCCACCGTAGACAAAGCTGATTCTCACAGAAAATTGGCCTGGAGGTCAATTCCTCCCAGTGATACCAACAACAATCAAGGCTTAACCTACAACAAGACTGAGCACAAAGCCCACAAAGGGGTACACCAAGAGTGTCCACCTAAGGTAATTGTGGAGGCTGAGCCACTGGGCCCTATAGGACACCTAGCACAAAAAGCCACTCTATCAACACAGGGAAGCAGCCAAAATGCGGAGGCAAAGAAACAGGTCACAAATGACAGAAATGGAGGAAAGCAAACTAATAGATATAGAGTTCAAAACCACAGTTATAAGGTTTTTCAAGAATTTTCTAGAAACTGCCGATGAATTTAGTGAGACCCTGGAGGATATGAAAAAAGACCAACTAGAAATTAAGCATACACTGATTGAAATTAAGAATAATATACAGAGATCCAACAGCAGACAAGAGGATCCCAAGAATCAAGTCAAAGATTTGAAATACGAAGAAGTAAAAAATACTCAACCAGAAAAGCAAAAAGAAAAGAATCCAAAAATATGAAGATAATGTAAGGAGCCTCTGGGACAACTTCAAGCGAACCAACATCCGAATTATAGGGGTGCCAGAAGAAGAGAGAGAGCAAGATATTGAAAACCTATTTGAAGAAATAATGACAGAAAACTTCCCCTACCTGGTGAAAGAAATAGACTTACAAGTCCAGGAAGCGCAGAGAACCCCAAATAAAAGGAATCCAAAGAGGACCACACCAAGACACATCATAATCAAAATGCTAAGAGCAAAAGCCAAAGAGAGAATCTTAAAAGCAGCAAGAGAAAGACAGTTACCTACAAGGGAGTACCCATAAGACTGTCAGCTGATTTCTCAACAGAAACTATGAAGGCCAGAAGGGAGTGGCAAGAAACATTCAAAGTGATGAATAGCAAGAACCTACAACCAAGATTACTTTACCCAGCAAAGCTATCATTCAGAATTGAAGGTCAGATAAAGAGCTTCACAGATAAGAAAAAGCTCAAGGAGTTCATCATCACCAAACCAGTATTACATGAAATGCTGGAAGGTATTCTTTAAGAAGTGGAAGAAGAAGAAAAAGGTAAAGATAAAAATTATGAACAACAAATACATATCTATCAACAAGTGAATCTAAAAATCAAGTGAATAAAAAATCTAATGAACATAGTAAACTGGTGAATATAATAGAATCAGGGGCACAGAAAGGGAGTGGACTGACAATTCTTGGGGGGAAAGGAGTGTGGGGGGTGCAGGAAGAGACTGGACAAAAATCATACACCTATGGATGAGGACAGTGAGAGGGGTAAGGGCAGAGGGTGGGGTGGGAACTGGGTGGAGGGGAGCTATGGGGGGGGAAAAAGGAACAACTGTAATAATCTGAACAATAAAGATTTATTTAAAAAGAAAAAAAAGAAAAACCTACTGATACAATAATGACTTGGATAACTCTTCAGAGTATTATGCTCAGTAAAAAAAGCCAATCCCAAAAGATTACATATTTACATAACATTCTTGAAATGAAAATGTATAGAAATGGAGCCCAAGAAAAACAAAGTTGGAGGAATCACAATACCAGATTTCAAGTTTTACTGCAAAGCCCACAACTCAAGCATGTGCCCTGACCAGAATCTGAACCGTGACCTCCTGGTTCATAGGTCAATGCTCAACCACTGACCCACACTGGTAGGGCGCAAAGTAATTTTTAATTAAAATAAAAAAAGGATGGAAGACAAAGAAGTTAACCTTAACAAGGAGAAGATGCTTTTGGGGGGGAAAAGGGGACAAAAAGAAGAGAGAATGGATTGAAGAGGCAGAGTATCCAAAAGGCAGAGGATCTTCTCTCTTAGCTCAAGTTCAGTGCTAACTGGGTTGGGAGAAGTAAGAGTTATCAAAGAGAAGTTCAGATGGCAGAATTGGAAGCTTTAAAAGAATCAAGAAAACTTGGAATATTAAATTCTGCAGGGATCATGATTAAGAATTAACAATGAAACAGCATTCCCTACTAGTTTTCCTGCATCTAAAGCACTGTTCTTCACTTGCTAATTCATTACATGGGTGTTGATTGTTTTATCTATAAAGTTGCAAAGTTTTCACTAAAACATTATTTTTCTAAAGAATTCTATCACCACAATTTGCATGTCCTATGAAATTCTGCATAATGGAACTTCACTTGTAGAATTATAATGTAACAATAACAAGAGTAAAAATTAATATTATCTCTACCCTAAAGAAAAAGGGATAGTGATAATAATGGGTCCAAAATAAATAGGTTCAAAGAGAAAATGTCTTATGGTCACACAAAAATCAGTGACAAAAGTGGCTAGAATTCCAGACCTTCAACCATGGTAGTGATTCCTACAATACTCATTTTTCCCTCTCAGTCTCTTTTTCTTCCTCTAACGTGAATAAGGTGCCATTGCAAATTGAGGACTCCCGTAACTGGCTAATGTAACAAACATTGTTTATTTCTTTTTGTTAACATTTTGAATCTTTTATAATACATCTCAGGAAGGCCTGTGGAGCTTCAATGTTCCAGAATACCCAAGTAGAAAAGTTGCATGTGAATTTTTCCAAAGCTGCACCAGCAAATCATTTTAAGAATTTATTGTCAAGGATGCCTGATAAAATTCAATCAGACAAATGTATCAGTTAATTAAAACATAACTGTAAAATTCAACAAATATTTCCTGAGAGGTTACACTCAGTCACTGTAGAGGTACCAAAAATTCAGTAGTAATGAAAATGTATCTCCTGTTCTTGTCTATAGTAAGATCTTAAAAATGCTAAGGTGCAGACAAATACAAGGTGCCACATAGGAGCATGAGAAGTAAGCCATGCCAGTAAGAAGACAATCAGACAACCAAAGGGAAGTTATATATAAAGAGTATTAAAGATAAGCAGGTATCAGCCAGTTGAGAAGTGGAGAGGAAAAAGTATAAGAAGTTGACACAAATATCTGCAGCCATTCATGTCAAAATACACTCAAATTATCTTAATAGGAAAGAAATCCTAAAGAGAATGAAGAGAAACTTTAGCAGGAACATCTGACAGCCAGTAGACAAGTGGTAACTGTTCTTGCAGATGAGAGAAAGCTAAAATCTAAGTTGGCTGTGTGGAAATCCAGAAGAGGCTGCTTAGTGGCAGTGAAACCAAGAGAAATGCATGAAATAGGGGTACAAGGCACCTCTCAAAGTAATCCTATGGACAGGTGGTAAAATAAGGAGTTCACAGTTGAAATTCTGTGTAACAGAGTGATTAGAATTCCACATCTCCCCCCATGTTTCCCTAGACCAGGGTTGGGCAAACTTTTTTACTCGAGGGCCACAATGGGTTCTTAAACTGGACCAGAGGGCCGGAACAAAAGCATGGATGGAGTGTTTGTGTGAACTAATATAAATTCAAAGTAAACATCATTACATAAAAGGGTATGGTCTTTTTTTTTTTTTTTTTTTTTTTTAGTTTTATTTATTTCAAACGGGCCAGGGGCTGTAGTTTGCCCACGGCTGACCTAGACTCACAAAGAAGACTATCCAGTCCCTTCCAGGTACCAGACTCAATGACAACAGGCATAGCAGGAGGGGAGAAGTGATGTAGGAAATGAAAAAAAATAACAGGAAGATTAAATAAAACTCTACTTTCTCAGAGTTATGGCACATTGCTTCCCTCTTGGCTACCAAAATGCTGACAATTGGATTATTACACTTCTCGAAGCAAGAGTCTGGGAAATCTTACATATATACCACCCTCCTCCTCCAGCAGCCCCCAAATCTATAGGTAATTACAGTGGGAGATTTACCAGTGAAGTGACCTTACAAGATCCTCCTATATTGAAGTTCACAGTTTACAAGTACCACACGCATGTGATGAGCTTCCAATTAGCTGTTTAATCAAGACCACTACTGTTTTTAATTTTAAACCTCATTTGACTTTTTAAAAAATATGTTTTTATTGATTTTAGAGCAGCAGTTCTCAACCTGTGGGTCACGACCCCTTTGGTGGTCGAATGACCCTTTCACAGGGGTCGCCTAAGACCATCCTGCATATCAGATATTTACATTACGATTCATAACAGTAGCAACATTACAGTTATGAAGTAGCAACAAAAATAATTTTATGGTTGGCGGGTCACAACATGAGGAACTGTTTTAAAGGGCCAGAAGGTTGAGAACCACTGCTTTAGAGAGAGGAAGGGAGAGATAGAAACATCGATGATTGGCTGCCTCCTGTACGCTCCTTACTAGGGATGGAGCGGGGGCATGTGCCTTGACCAGTAATCCAACTGGAGAACACTTGGTGCATTGTACGAAACTCAACCTAACTGAGGCCACACCAGCCGGGCTCATTTGACTTTTTAAAAACTAAGTACTTTAGCCCTAGCTGGTTTGGCTCAGTGGATAGAGCGTCAGCCTGGGGTTTGATTCCTGCCAAGGGCACATGCAGGAGGCAGCCAACCAATGATTCCCTCTCATCATTGATGTTTCTATCACTCTCTTCCTCTCCCTTCCTCTCTGAAATCAATAAAGATATATTAAAACACACATACACACACAAAACCCTAAGTACTTTAATAAAAATTAAAATAAAAGACAATGGCAGCCCCAGCCAGTACTGTTCAGTGGTTGAGCGCTGACCCATGGACCAGGAGGTCATGGTTTCATTCCCAGTCAGGGCACATGTCCAGGTTGTAGGCTTGATCCCAGTGGGGACTGTGCAAGAGGCAGCTGATTGGTGATTCTCTCTCATCATTGATATTTCTATCTCTCCCTCTCTCTGAAATCAATAAAAACATATTAATTTTTTAAAAAGAGACAATGGCAGGTATAGGTGGAATAGCAATAAAAGTGACGGAGTACCTAATCAAAGGATTTTACTTTTATCATTTTTATATACAAGACTAGAGGCCCGATGCACGAAAATTCGTGCAAGAGTAGGCTTTCTTTCCCCTGGCTGTGGACACCGGCTTCCTCCAGTCTAATTAGCATATTATCCTTTTATTATTATAGATCATTTTTAAAAAGTCACTCTCAATCCTAATAATAGTGCATGCCAAAAGAGTACCTAAAAAGTAAAAAGTACTCAACCTGTATATCCATTAACATAGATGGCAACTCCACTAAAAATTGTAGATGAAGTTCCATCCTTCTGCATTTCAGCATCTGATCGAAACTGTTCCTCCAATTTCTGGACCTTGGCAGCCATATATCCACCCTAGAATTAAAGAAAAGGTAAACACTAATCACAAAAGTTATACTTTTACCCCCTTACCCCTTTTCTTAAAGAAACTTCTATTTAAAAAGACTTTATTCTGTGCCAATGACCAAAGTATAATGAATACAAAGGTGTAATGCCAGACATGAGCCAGAGGCAAGGCAATAAAACAGGCAGGTCAAAAGAGACTTTTCCCTCTTTTGACTCAATTTTTAATAATTCTTTAACATTTTTATAATAAGTTATTTCAAAATATTAAACAAAAATAAGATTATGTAAAATGTCAGAAATAATAAATTTAATGCCACAAAATATTGTTCTTATCTATAAAATCAAGCAAAAGTTACATCAAAGTTTAAATCAATTAAAATTTAACATGTGGTCAATAAGTGTATATTTTAAATGGGCTTCCACTATCTTCTGTATATAGAAAGCTTAAAAAAACTTCATGTAAAATGAAGCAGCTTGAAAAAACAGTATAGTCCTCTATACATGTAGATAAGAATACAATAAAGAATTCGGTGACTAAATTCTGGATCTAATCAATCTATGACAAATTTTCAGTAGATAACAGGAACCTAAAAAAAGAATATAAAAGCATTATCATTTTTCCTACAGACATTTACAAATCTAAAAAGCATGCCTGAATTCAGCTACATTTCCCCCAAATATTTAAATAATTAAGCTTAATTGATTTAAATTATCAATTAAGTTTTTATTGATTTATCTAGATCAATTAAGAGTATCAATTAAGAGTATCAATTAGGTCTTTAAAAAAGTAGTACACATTTTTTTCAAAATGCAAATGACTTCATTGTTTTTGATTATTCAAATATTGAATGGTCACTGCCAATTTTTTAAATATAAAGAAGAAACTTTAAATTAGCTATGATCCCATTCATTGTTAACATTTTAGGATATTATTTTCAAAGTTTATATCTATGCCTCAGAGCATAGCAGCTTTACAAAAACAGAATCATATATATCAATATTCCTTTATAACACAACACCCTTTTAAGTCAAGACCATCTGCCAGTTTAAAAAATATAAAGTTAAATAATGGCTGCAGTGTTTCACTGTATAAAAATAATTTATTTAACTAATTCCCTATTCTTGGATAGCTAAGTTTTCCTGTTTCTCAGTATTATTAGCAATGCTGGAATAAAATTATCACACAATAAATTGTGTGCGCTATAATATTTATTTTCTCAGGATAAAATTCCTGCAAGTTTAGGGGTTCAAGTTGAGCTTTCTACACATTGTGAAAACTCAAGAGTTGATATCTAAAGTGATTTATAATTTAGAAAATGGCTTAAATCACATTATAAGCTATAAAAAGAATGAAAAATATCTAGACAGTTCAATATAATTTTTATTCTTTTAAAACACACCCATTTTCCCCAGCCATCATTTTCAGCTCGCCTCCTCCATCCACCTCGTCTCATGGTGGAGTTTCTGTATTAGGGAGAAAAAATAAAATCAATCTTATAACATAATATACTAATTGATATTTTACTTCAGTATCAAGAAAAATAAAAAATTAAAATACAAATGTTTAATTCATAAAAGTTGAAAGTATAATACCAAGTGAAGAAAGTTTTTCCAAATTTTCACAAGTGACATTTGTTCCTAAAAACACCCTCCTACAGGTGAGTATCAGGTTTTAATTACAAGTACTTTAAATTTAAACAGGAAAACCTTTTAGACATTCCTGAGCAACAATCCCAACACCTACTTATGTAAAACATCACCAAATCTGACTAACATGGTCGTGATTACTTGTTAAGGATTAATCAGTGTTAACAGAACCTAAGAAAACACATTCCTTTATGAAATGACCTATAGTATGGCTCTTAAACTCTGTCTTTGCTATTGTATACTGAGCACTTAAGAGTGCACTCACAGTGTAATTCATCTATTACGCAAAAAGCCCTTTAAAAAATCAAGTAAAATAACACACCTACTAAAGCAGTGATTTTCAAGTGTGCCACACACAAAAGAAATTTTTTTAATCATCACCGGAGGACATGCTTGGAGAGGAAGGAAGAAAGGGAGGGAGGGGGATAGAGACAGAGAAAGAGAAGCATTGATAAGAGAAAGAAACCTCAATGGGTTGCCTTCCACACATGCCCTGACCAGGAACAAACTGGCAACCTTTCAGTGCACAGGACAACGCTTCAGTTATTACTTCTCTCAAGATGAGGCCAACCAACTGAGCCACTCCAGTCAGGCCACAAGAATTTTTAAAACATGCAATAGCTGGCTATTTAGTCAGGGGCACTCACCTCTTTTCCCTTAAGACTGTCAAATTAAAAAACGACAATGGCCAACACAATAGCTGTCTGGTGTGAATGAATCAAAGTTATACCTATTCTTATAGTTACACTGGCAAAATATGTATTGTTTGGTATGCCATAGAATTTTGGTAATTAGCTTATGTGTGCCATGAGATGAAAAGGTTGAAAAGTGCTGATCTAGGGATTTGACGCAGAAAGATTACACTGATAAACTAGGAAATCTGGCATTTTCCTTAAGCCAACACTTGACCATCTGTACTATAAAATTACCAAAATGACCAAATGATAGCTCAGTGGCTAGCAAGGTATAAAATGACTCCTAAGCCTGGCTGCTGTGGCTCAGTGGTTGAGCATCAACCCATGCACCAAGAGGTCACTGGTTCAATTCCCAGTCAGGGCACATGCCTGGGTTGCAGGCTGGATCCCCAGAAGAGGGCATGTAGGAGGCAGTCAATTGATGTTTCTCTCTTATCGATGTTTCTCTCTTATCAGTGTTTCTATCTCTCTCTCCCTCTTCCTTCCTCACCCTCTAAAATTCAATAAAAAACATTTTTAAAATATTTAAAAAATAATAAAATGACTTCTACATCAAAACATAAGGCTAACCCTAAATGGCTACATCTTGAGACATGACTGCATTATCCTTCATAAAATTAACATGATTTCCATGTAGGCATTATTTTCTTCTAGTAACTATATGTAGGTTAATATCAAATGGTTCCCCTATGTTACTGGAGAAGCCTTATACATTATCCAAGTCAAATCAGCTTTGATATGGTTTTTAAGGTTTTCTTATTGAGTAACATCTTAGAACATGACAGCATATATTTTCTTTCAAATATTTCTATTCTTGGTATATTGTGGGATGTAGTTTCTCCTTTCTGACATTTATGTTAATTATAAATTTTTACTGTCAACCTTTGAAGGGTGCCTAAAAGATGTGTGGAGATATGCTCAAAGAGTTAAGTCCAACAGAGCAACAAAGTGCAAAGTGATTAACCCTGATTAGGGGCTGCTGGTGCTGAGGGAGAAAAGTTTTGTTTTTTCAAGTTTGATAAAGGCAGGGGCATGGCTACCCAAGGTTCATCATGAGTCTCAGAACTGCCATATTTGCTTTGCTGAATACTTGTTTTCGCGAGGCTTACTTTGTCCAGTCCCTCAAGATTTTTCCCCTTATCTTAAAGGAGTCTTGGGAAATTTGTTAACACACAGTCTTTGACTTCATATAACCTGAATCCATATATCTGCTCTAACAAGTAAAGAGAGTTTGGGAGTTCTGGCTATTAGATTAAGGATGCATACCCACAAAAAGTAAATGCAACAATCTGATAAATGAGGCAAATTTTAAAAATACAATATATTTTTAGTTTAATTCATTTGCCCAATCATTTAAGAGCCTCTTATTTAAGAGGTATTGTGTATCCACTAAGAAAAGCCAATATGAAAATCCTTACTGATGGGTTAATGGGGATAGACAAGTACAAAACAAAGCTGTAATAAAAAAACAAAAACAACAAACACATTTTAAAGGTTCCTTACCCATTCCAGAGTAATATAACTATCCCAGACAAATGTTTAAAGCTTTGAAAAGTAAAAGAAATGAGAATAAAGGAATTAAAATTGTAATTTCATCATTTCCACTAATTTAACCCATGTACAGCAAACTCCTAGTGGTCCAGGATTCAAAGAATAAGACCCCAAAAAAGGGAAAAGGAAACAAGAAGCATATTTCATTTTATACATTCAAATTCAACTTGAGAAAATTCCATATCAAATAGTAAACTAAACAATATGGACCAAACTTCCTGCTGAGGAAGAGGAAAGCTACACAAAACATTGATTTTAAAAAATTGCCTCAAGGCATACAAGGTCCAGCAAATAATGAATTACTGGGCCAAGATTTAGAAGATGACAGAGAGGACTTCTGCCATCTCATGTTACCTTTCCCCACACAAACTGGGACAGCTTTTCTCGCTGAGGGCATTTGGCAACTCTAGAAGAGTGGCTGAGAAGATGGACAATGTTCTTGAAAACAAAAATCACAGTATTAAGCGAACAGAAGTTGCAGTTCAAAGGTCTTCCAAGGATATAAATCTGCACACTTGGGATGAAGACCCTAAGAATAAGAGTAAGCTGAAAGTAGGCAGACAATACTTTGCAGAACATGTATCCTGCCACAGATTATTTGTCTCTGAAAGCAAATTAAGGTGATTTTGGATTGTTAGTGCCGGAGTATCTGGTGAAGCAAATGTAAATCCTCAGTGGAGAACATCCTAAACTCAACATACTTGTACAATCTTGCAAATATAATGTCTGGCACACAAACAAAACTAACCAGGCACACAAGATCACATGAGTGAGAACCAACAGCAACAACAAAATAAACAGATCCACAGACACTTCAGATACTGAATTTAACAAAGACAAGTATCAGAATATGGGTAAAAAACTGGGAAGTATACAAAGTAGTAATTAAATGCTAACTCTAGAATTGAAACATACCAGAAGTAGATGGGCAAATTAATAAATAAAAGCAAATAAAGAACAGTTGAAAATAAGTAACAAGAAAAGATCCAGATAAAGGAGTAACAGACACAAAATGATAGAAAACATGGGAGGGAAAAAGATAAAGGATATTTAAGAAGGTCTAACTTAAGTAAATTTGGGAGGGGAAAAAATAAGAAAAACAAGTTATATTTGAAGAAATTATGGCTAAATCATTCTAAAACTGATTAAAGATATCAAGCCACAAATACGAGAAATCCAGGGGAAAAAAACAGAAATCTATATTTAGATATATAATAGAAGTATGGAAAACTAAAGACAAAAATTCATACATTGAAAGGTGACATGAGTAGGGAGAACAGAGTGATTCCATTCAAAATACACAAAAGAACAAATTAACAGACAGCCATCTTTCCAATAGAAACTAAAAGAGTTAGAAGACAACAGTTCTGGGGAGAAAAAATCATTAACTTAGAATTCTATAACCAGAAAAAATCAGTTAAGAATAGAATAAAGGCATTTCAGGCAAATAAAACAGAAGCTAATGGCATTAGCGAACTTGCACTGAAGGAAACCCAAAAGGATATCCCTCAGGTGAAAGGTAAATTCTCTTACAGAAAAAGAAAAGGCAAACAGTAAATATCTGGATAAATCAATGTTAAACAATGACTGGATAAAAATACAATACTGGCAATCAGTTGTTTGTAGCATTAATATATAGCTTAAGTGAATCCAAAGATTATGAAAAAGAGGAACTGTTTCTAGTCAAGGCTCTGTCACTAACTGGTTTCACTGATCTCTGGGAAATCTTAATTTCTTGGATCACAATTACTATCACCTGGGTCTCTTACTATAAGAGATTAGAACAGTTGACTACTGGAGTTCTGTTAACTTAAAAAACAGGTAAACTAAGGAAAGCTCAAATTACCATAAACTGAGTTTATTTGGAAACTAGTGGCCTGGTGCATGAAATTCATGCACATTAAAAGGGAATTAATTAGAGGAAATATTTTAATATTGCTATTTGCCCTTTCTCTATAATACAAGTGTCAGAGATGAAAAGAAAAGTAGTAAAATATATATGACAACCTCCCTCCTGTCAGAGTTTGCGGCATGCCGCAGGACCCAGAGTCAAGTCCCCGCCCAACCATGTGCGCCTCGAAATTGTGCGAGACCCAGACCCAGCCGGCCCCACCCCCGTCAAGCCCCACTGGGCGGGGGTGGGGGGGGTGCAGCCTCAGGTCCCCCAGCCCCAGTGTGAGGGCACGATGAACATTTGCATATTAGCTCTTTATTATATAGGATAGCAGAAGAATTGCATGCTGTAACAAGGTACAGCAGAGCCTTGAGGGGTGAAGGGAGCTGTATTTATTCTCAAGGAGTGCAAAAAGGGGGAACTTCAGCTAAAGTCTACGCAATAAGTTCACTGGCTGGAGAATTGGGAGGGCGTTCTGGCAGATATTCATTGGTTTTGGTCTTCTGTAAATCAGGCATTTACAGGAAATCAGTCTCTTGGTTCTGAAGTTCACACATGCATGAGATTGTCCATTTCAAATCCTCCTGTTCCATTTTAGATTGAAATCCTTTCACAGTTCTCTTTGGTGCACTGTACAAGACACACTGAAAAACTATTTTCAGAAACTAAATATAAAAAAATAAAATAACTATATCCATATTTGTTAGCAATGTATTTCAAGGATTTTATTATTTAACAATGTTGCTCTACATTTGTTTACTTATTATACAGATCCCTTTTACTTATTCCAGAAGGTGACAGATAAGGCAACTTGTTCTATCAAATTCATTTAAATAATCTATGTTTAGGCTAAGATGGCCCATGACAATAAATTAGGGGTAAAAACATAACTAAATCTGGCCTTTACTGAACACTAGGAGTGGCAACTTATCAGCCCTGTCACTGCTGGATGACATCAATTGTATAACTTTCTTTTATCAGACAGTCAATGCTAAGCAATTCAGTATATAGCTATAGATTACGTTACATATCACAGCTAATTATGTCATCTAAGAAATAACTTAGAGACCACGTATAGGAGAACCCACACTAGACTACTAACGGCATAATACTCTGTGAAAGCATGATACTATAGTAGGCACTACTGAGACAAATGAAAAATAGGCACTCTATGAGTTCTAAAAAGAAATGAGCACCAATCAAGGAAATACTAGCTCTACAAATAAACTTAAAAGAAAGATTTTAGGCAGGAATAATGGGGGGAAAACCCAGCAAACCCTGGAGCATCAAGTGAACTACATGACCCAGATCCATAATCCTGGTCAAGAGCAGTGACAGACCACGCTGGCAAGCAGCAAAGCTATCTGACAACCTGAACTGCATGGCCAAATAAAAGGGAGACTCAGGTGACAGGATGTAAACAGTAAGTAGGATTATCACACTTCTGTTGACATGTACATGGCATCAAAGACTGTTTATACTTCCCTCATTTCTGTTAGACCCACACTCATCTGCTTTCTGATACTCAAGATACCACAGAATGAAAGTATGAAAAATATGCTAAACATGTAAAACTGCCTTGCCCAGCTAGCATGGCTCAGAGGTTGAGCGTCAACCTATGAACCAGGAGGTCATGGTTCAATTCCTGATCAGGGCACATGCCTAGTTTTCAAGCACAATCCCCAGTATAGGGCATGCAGGAGGCAGCCGATCAATGATTCTCTCTTATCATTGATGTTTCTATCTCTCCCTCTCCCTTTCTCTCTGAAACCAATAAAAGATAAAAATAAAAAATTGCTTTTAATCTTGTATATGATAGGAAGTCAATAAATTCTTGTTGAATAAAGAAAATAAATTTATATATAAAGCATGGTAGTAATAGCGATATGTAACAAGTATAGTGTACCTCAATATATCAATATTCAAAACTCCACCTTGCATATTTAATCTTACCTACTCTTTATTTCTCTTATTTTAAAACAGCTTTCCAAAAATTCACAATAGAATCCTGTGCTGTTTAATAGTCAGCAATATGATAGACACTCCTTCCTCAAAAAGTAGCACAGACAAGATTAGCAAATGACACACACTTTTGGTGCTAACCAGAACCACAAAACAGGTAGAATTAAGTATAAATCATTTAAAGCAGTGGTCGCCAACTGGTGGTCCGTGAGGTCCAAAAGCTTGGCGACCGCTGATTTAAAGGGTTCTAAAGACTACGGTGCTTCCTTGGAAGCATGAAATCACGAAGTAGCTAACATAAAACCCTGATCTTGGAAACTGGTATGCCATGAGTAAGGCTTACGTTTCTGCTAACCAGTAAGAATCTTTGAAAAAGGGGCTTTGTTAGTGCCCTGACGCCATATCCAGGGGAAAAGTTCCCCACTCTAGATGACTCCTTTGCTTCTTCAAATACAGCTCTCCCTAGCATGGAGCAGGGCAAGAAGTCAGGCTATCACAGCTTGGGAGAAACAGTCCACAGAAATAAAACTGTTCTCATCCTCTCAGTTACCCACAACCTTCTGAACTACTAGTATAATGTGTCCTCTTGACTAACCCCACTCACTAAGAGAATGTCCTTCATGGACAAGCCATCCAATTCCCAAGGTAGGCTTGTTAAGTAAAAAGTGCCTACTAGTTTTCAGATGAAATTCCTGCAGACTGGGTTCCAACCTACTAGGTGTACCAGTTAATAATGTGGATTTTTTCAATAGGTGGAGTTACACATATGTTGATGTATATCGATTTGACATGTACGCTACTTTGTTGTATTGACAACAAGCTTCAAAACTTCGTATGTCAAATTTCCTGAAGGTGTTAACATCATAGATATTTTTACACTTAAAAATGTCAAATTTTGTGCCAAAAAAAAGAGCATTTGAGGGAAATTTAACACACTGTATGCAGGAAACGTATTTATACGTTTTACGTATTTATATGTTCTACCAGTGTAGTAGAGCACGGGACACGTATTAATATGTTTTTTATAGACTAGCGGTAGAATGCGGGTAACATATAAATACGCAAACTAAAGTTATTGTGATTTTACTGAACGTTGCCGTTTGCACAAAAAATTAGCAAAAATGGCCCGCGCCACCTGTTAGCGCGCGATAAAAACTACCCGCAAACAACGTGTTAATTCATTACTTTATTTTAAAGAAAAGTGCTGCTGAATACTTCGGGAAGCTTATGGTGAACACGCTCCATCTCGAGATGCTTGTGAGCGCTGGTTTAAACGCTTTAAAACTGATGATTTCGATGTGAAAGACAAAGAACGTCCAGGTCAACCGAAAAAGTTTGAAGACCAACAATTACAAGCATTATTGGATGAGGATGCGTGTCAAACACAAAAACAACTTGCAGAAAGATTAAACACTGCTCAGCAAATAATTTCTGATCGTTTACAAGCAATGGGAAAGATTTTAAAGGAAGGAAAATAGGTGCCACATCAACTGAACGAAAAACAAATGGAAACCGAAAAGTCATCAGTAAAATGTTACTTCAATGGCACAAAAGAAATTCTTTTCTGCATCAGATTGTGACTGGCGATGAAAAGTAGATTTATTTTGAGAATCCCAAATGCACAAAATCATGAGTTGATCCAGGTCAACCATCAACATTGACTGCAAGGCCAAATCGCTTCGGAAAGATGACAATGCTCTGTGTTTGGTGGGATCAGAAAGGTGTGGTGTATTCTGAGCTTCTAAAACCAGGTGAAACTGTTAATACTGACTGCTACCGACAACAAATAATCAATTTGAACCACGCTCTGATCATGAAACGACCAGAATGTGCCAGAAGACACGGCAAAGTAATTTTGCTTCATGATGATGCACCATCACACACTTCAAAACCAGTTAAAGCAGTGGTTCTCAACCTTCTGGCTCTTTAAAACAGCTCCTCATGTTGTGACCCCAACCATAAAATTATTTTCGTTGCTAGTTCATAACTGTAATTTTGCTAATGTTATGAATTGTAATGTAAATATCTGATATGCAGGATGGTCTTAGGCGACCCCTGTGAAAGGGTTGTTCGACCCCCTCCAAAGGAGTCGCGACCCACAGGTTGAGAACCGCTGCTTTAGACAATAAATTAAAAAATAAATATAAAAGGCTAGTCAAGCCCTGGCCAGATGCTCAGTGGTTAGAGCGTCAGCCAGTGGACCGAAGGGTCATGGGTTTGATTCCTGGTCAAGGGCGCATACCTCGGTTACAAACTCGATGCCCCAGCCCCTGTCAGGGTGCAACCAACTGATGTGTCTCTCTCACATCAATGTTTCTGTCTGTCTCAATCTCTCTCTCTCTTCCCATGCTCTCCTACCTCCCTTTCTACTCTCCAAAAAAACCAATGGAAACAAATGTCCTCAGGTGAGGATAGATCTTCTATATATACACACATATAAAAGCCTAATATGCAACGTGTCCTCTCGGGAGTTCGACTTAGAGACCAGGACATTGATCGCTCACTATGACATGCACTGACCACCGGGGGCAGCGTGGAACAAAGGAAGGCCCCGGCCAGCAGCCCGAAGGCTCGATCGGCCCTGACCACTGGCCAGGCCTAGGGCCCTTACCAGTGTACGAAATTTCATGCACCGGGCCTCGAGTAGATAGGTAAAAAAGGCTAATCAAAACCCACTACAAAAGAACATCATTTTGACTTTTTTACTGATTATTGGTGGATATTACCTCCCCACTGAATGATGTTAATCACCAGGAGCAATCATTTTCATGCAAAAGTAGTATTTCATCCATTTTCTAAAGAATTATCAACATTATAAGTTTTCAAACAGGTCATAACACACCAGCAAAATTCCCACTACATATTCAGAAAATGTCCAAATACATATTCATCAGCGTTAATTTGTTGGCTACCTATTTGTAACTCTATAAAGTATACTAACTATTAAATAATGAAATTGATTTTGAGTGGCTTTTATTCAGTCTCATTATTCTAGTTATATGTGCATGTAAGGGTTTATCCTCAACTTAAATAGTTGTTGGGTAGGTGCAGCTACTGCTGCTCATCTGCCAGTCAATCCACGAGCAGCATGACTGGCCTGCGTGTCTACAGCATGTTGGTCACTGGGTCACTCGAAATCAAATACCAGCAGTGAGGTAACCTGCACCCTGGATGGGAAGTGCATCCAGTACCAGCTAATAGACATCTCCCAGGACAACACCCTGAGGGATGAGATGGGAGCCTTGGCAGGCAACCCACTGTCAGTGGGAATGAAAAATGGTGTAGCTACTATGGAAATCAGTATGACAATTCCTTAAAAAAATGAATATAGAATTACCATATGACCCAGAAATTCCACTTCTGGGTATATACCCAAAATAATTGAAAATTATTTATTTGTAGTTTTGAAGTGGTTGTGCGAGGCAGCAATTTCAGGTGTTTACCTATGCCGCCATCTTGGTTTCTCCGTCCCATTTTTACTCTTTACTCTTTTAATGTAATAATTCGTAACTGTAAGTTTAACAACTTTCAGGAGTTCTGAGTCCTAGTTAATCACTGAACTTGAGGGCAGTTTGGGGGACATCCAAATTTGCAGTTGGTATCAGAAGCAAGAACCGTCTTGATATTCCCAAACTACTAGGTGGCAGAATGGCAACTCTCCTCCAATATGGTATTCATTACTCATTCTCCCTTTCTTTTAGTAAAGAAACACCTTTTCCACCCTCCCTTAGTAGGAAGCAAGGGAGCCAACTAGAGACTACACTTCTAGACTCCTTTAAAATCAAGCCTGGATATGAGCAGAGTAATATATACACAAATTTGTGCCATATTCTTTGTTATTGTTAATCTTCAACCAAGAATATTTTTCCATTGATTTTTTAGAGAGTGGAAGGCCAGAGTAAAAGCCAGTGATCTTCACTAAGGAGGAATGTTTTATCTTCACAGAAAGCCCAATGATTACAGTAAATCAACGATTCCCAAGGCTGCTGTAGAAGCTTCGTATTAGGAACAGAACTTAGCTGGAGAATAAAGGAGTTCATATCAAAGAGGGGACTGTGTCCTCAGCAGTGGTCTCACATTGAGCAAGCATCAGAATCACGTGGAGGGCCTGTCAAGATGCAGACTGCTGGGCCCCAACCCCAAAGCTTCTCATGCAGTAGGTCAGGAGTGGGGCCGGTAATCTGCATTTCTAAAAAAAAACGTTCCTAGGAAATGCTAATGCTGCTAGTCTGAGGCATATACTTTGAGAATTTTGCCTAAAGTGTATCTAGAGTGGTCAGTGAGAACAGAGACAAATAAAGAAGTTCACAGGTAATGAGACAGAGTATATAAATAGGATGCTGCCACAATGTGCACTAAGGAGAAGGAACTAACAAAACTAAATACAATTCACCTTCAATGCAATTGAAGGTTTTTATTAGGTTACAGATGACAAGATCTCTCCTATCCTGACTTTAATTCCTTCTCCCCACCCCCCCCCCCATTCCAGGTATAATCTAAAAATTTACTCCATATTTACAGAACATTTACCATAATTTGCAATTTTCAGGTGAGTAAAAAGTATAAACCACAATGCAAAGTTAACTATTAGAGAAAAAAAGACTTGCATACAACTACAAAACAGCAATGAACCTCCTCTTGGGGGAGATCCAAGGAGGCCTCTCTGAAAAGGTGCATCTAAGCTGTGAATAATAAGTAGGATTTAAATAGGTAGAAGGGGATTTCAGGAAGAAGCGAAATTCATGATTAAAATCAAAAGAAAAAAGATTAAGTTTAAGCAACATTAGGGTATTGGCTGCTATACAGGACACATGGCCAGAAGCAGTGACAAATGAACTAATAAGGTAGGTTGAGGTAATAGAACAGAAGGTCCTGATCTTACCAAGAAGTTTGAACCTTACTGTGTATAAGTTAGGAAAGGAAGTGTAAATTTGTGCCTGTAAATGGTAGGGATTGGGCTGGTTGCAGAGACAGAGGTTCTGGCTCTTGAAGTTCTCTCCTTGTGTATTGTACCCACACATGCCTAAGATCTCACAAGGTAAGTTGGCACACACAACACTTAACTAAAAACCAATCCCTCTGCAGAACTGCAATTCAAAAATATGGTCAAATTCACTCTTTTCTAGCTCTGCTAAATTCCATCTTGAACAAATATCTCTTCTCATAAATCCTAATATTAAATGTAATTGCAAGTGAACATAAAGGGAGTAGAATGTTTAAGAAACTACCACTCCTTTACTTTCTGGCCTCTTCTCCCTGGCTTCCTGCCAAGTAGCCCCTATTATACATGAAAAACAACAAAACCCCCTACCTTTTAAGATGATATGACATTCTAAGGAAATGCTACATTGTTCAAAAGACACTAGAACTAGTAGTCTTACTCAATGTAACAGTTTTTTGTGCACTTTATACCTTAAAACTAATGCAGTTTATTTCTGAGAAACATTGAGTTACAAGAGAATGTAATACAATCTTTCAGTGACAAT
This sequence comes from Myotis nattereri, assembly GCF_964212035.1. Taxonomy (NCBI): domain Eukaryota; kingdom Metazoa; phylum Chordata; class Mammalia; order Chiroptera; family Vespertilionidae; genus Myotis; species Myotis nattereri. Next base: position 20,558,333 of record NC_138085.1, read on the forward strand.
TAGAAATTTTCTGTTGGACATAAACAATACGCAAAAGAACATTAATCTGCACCTGCAACATTATAAAACTGAACAGCTAGCAACTTCCACTCAAGACTAAACATTTAAAGGGGCAATTAATTCGACAAATAAGTTACTAAAACATTTTACAATTCTAACAAATACATTATCAATACCTCCACCTCTCCAAAAAAAATCTCACTTCATAGGTTCTTTTCACTTAACAGTAATAACCTTAAGTCTAAAATTACAAATTCAAAAAGAAATTCTAAAAATTAAAGTTTTCACAGCCAAAATTATTGAGCTTTTTAAAATACCAAAAAGTCTGCCCTAGCTGGTTGAGCTCATGGATAAGGCATCAGCCTCGGGACTGAAGGATCCTGGGTTCGATTCCAGTCAAGGGCACATGCCCAGGTTGAGGGCTCAATCCCCAGAAGGGGGTGTGCAAGAAGCAGCCGATCAATGATTCTCTCTCATCATTGATGTTTCTCTCTCTGTCTCTCCTTTCACTGAAATCAATAAAAAAATATATTTTTAAAAGTCTGTATTCATAACTCAACCTACAACACAATTTATATAAATAAAATATTTGGCTTAAACATACATCATCAGCCCAGGTTTTAAATACTCTTGCATCAATTGAAAAGAAAATGTCAACAGAAGTCAATCTTTCCATATTCAAAGGTAATCTGTTCCAATTTTTAGTATAATGGATATCACCAGGCTAGACCAGAACGACCAGTCACTATGACGCCCACTGCTGCCAGCGAACCGGCCTGATCCGGGGGTAGGCCAGTGGCAAACCTCCAGTGGCCCCTCCTCCCGGCCACCCCTGATCGCTCTCACACCCCAATTGGGGGTGGGGCCCGCCAGCCAATTGCCCACGGCCTCTCCTCCCAGCTGGCCCAGCTCTCATCTGCCAACTGGGGCCAGGATGGCCAGACCCCACCTGTGCACGAATTCGTGCACTAGGCCTCTAGTATTTTATATTAACAAGTGACTCCCAGTGCACACTTAGTTTCAGGATGGGGTGGGCCATGCTAGAACGGCCAACCATGTGATGAAGGTTGGGGCTCTGAGCCACAGAAAGCCTGACATCCCAGAAGAGGAGAGGGACTAGTGGCTGAATTAAACTCTGTGACCAATGATTCAATCATGCATATGTACTAAGAACCATACAGTAAGGCTTGGATGAGCTTCCCTGGCTTGTAATCCTGTATGGATGTGGTGGGAAAATGACTTTCTGAGGACACAGAAACTTCATCTATGGGACTCTCCCAGGCTTTTCTCTATGTATCTCTTGATTTGGCAGGTCCTGATTTGTATCCTTTACAATAAAACCATAACTGCAAGTACAGCACCTTCCTGAGTTCTGAGAGTCATTTTAGCAAATTATGAAACCTGAGCAGGTGGTGGGAACTTCCAAATTTGTAGCCAGTTGATCAGAAGTACAGGTGGCCTGGTTGCCCTGTAATACTTGGTATCTGAAGTGGAGTTTGTGGGCTGTGCCCTTAACCGGTGATGTTGGCCCTAACTCTGGGTAGTTGGTGCCAGAACTGCATTACAGCTATAAAACAGGAAATACTGCCTTACCTCTCTTCTCAGGACTCTTAGAAGAATCAAATGAGAAAAAGTCAAATGAAAGTACTTTTTAAAACACAAAGCATTCCAAAAAGTAAAGGGCTTTTTCAGTTAGGCTCTCAATATTGCCAATAGTCACCAAGCAATAGAGCTTATTACAAGATAAAATTCAGAATTTGGTGAAAAGCATTTAAAAAAACAAGAAATCAGCCCTGGCCGGGTGGCTCAGTTGGTTGGGAGGGTCATCCAGTACACCCAAAGATTGAAGGTTCGATTCCCAGGCAGGGCACATACCTAGATTGCAGGTTCGGTGCATACAGAAGGCAACCAAGTGGTCAATGTTTCTCTCTCTCTTAAAAAAATAAAAATAAAAATCAATAAAATCTGTTTAAAAACAAACAAAAACATACCCTCAGGTGAGGATTTTTTTAAAAATCATAATTTTAATTACATAATTCAGACTTATGCCTAAATGATAAAAGTATATTAAGTCCATTCTCAAGTGTAGAAATGGGAGTTTAGAAAATGTAGGGTTCAGCTATTTTCTGACTATACCTCCTAAAAAGGTAATTTTAGCCTCAGTTTTGATCAGGAATGATTGAAGCTAATACGCAACATTTTGGTTACTCAAGATATGGCTTCAAATAAAAAGTATTTGTATCACAACCAACTTTTTGCCCATCCTTAACTAGACTTTCAATTCAAGCATAAAGCCAAGAGACCAGATTGGTCTTTCAAAGATTTCTCAAACTATCCTATGTGCATAAGGAGAAAGCATAATTTCTAATTGCATTACAGAGCACAAGAACTTTCCTGTTACTAAAGCCAGTGATTTTATTTTATTATTGATTTCAGAGAGGAAGGGAGAGGGAGATAGAAACATCAATGATGAGAATCACTGATTGGCTGCCTCCTGCACATCCACTACTGGGGATGGAGCCTGCAAGTGCCCTGGACTGGAATCGAACCCGGGACCCTTCAGTCCACAGGCCGACGCTCTTTCCACTGAGCCAAACCAGCTAGGGCAAAGCAGGTTTTTTTAAAAAAACTCTCAAAGTTCTCTACCCTCTTGAAAATAAGATACTAAGTATACCTTGGTCTTTCCCTGGGTGACAAAGGGGGCAACTTGTTATTGTAGCAGAAAAAAATGGTCTTAGAGAAAACAAAAACAAAAGCCCCCTAGGTTCTAGTCCAGGGGTGGGCAAACTTTTTGACTCGAGGGCCACAATGGGTTCTTAAACTGGACCGGAGGGCCGGAACAAAAGCATGGATGGAGTGTTTGTGTGAACTAATATAAAATCAAAGTAAACATCATTACATAAAAGGGTATGGTCTTTTTTTTTTTTTTTTTTAGTTTTATTCATTTCAAACGGGCCAGATCCGACCCGATCTGGCCCGCGGCTGTAGTTTGCCCACGGCTGTTCTAGTCCTATTTCTCCTCTTTATTAGTCAAATGAGTCTATGGGTCTCATTTTCCTCCAGGAAAATATAAGGGTATGGTCTACAGAAAACATGTCAAACTCGGGGGAGGGAGGGGGGGGACGTCGCATGCCTCTCTTCAATAAGAGAGGCATGTGGCCCACTGGCCACGACTTTCACATGCTTGGTCTACAGAATCTGTAAGGTTCAATCTAACACCAGCATTCTGAATCTAAAGTGTTGAGAAGTCAAAAACTCATATCTTCAATATTCTTCAAATTTCAAGTCTTGCATATATATGTCAAAGATCATTAAGGCTTACCATGGTGCAAAACATTCTATCACATGTTCCTCCTCACTAAAAACAGAGATAACGAAAATTTGCTCCACATCAGCATCATTAATTTCTGTTATTTACTTACTACCTGAAATTTATTTCAGCCTTAAATAAATTTAAAGATATTCATGTTTTCTTAAATCTGGAGCATTATACCATTATATACAAAACCTTTTCAAACTATTTACAAAGCTGACCTAATGACACATGATGCTTTTGACTCATTTTTTAAAATAATTTTTTATTGATTTTCAGAGAGGAAGGGAGAGGGAGAGAAAAAAACAGAGCGTCGGCCTGCGGATTCAAGGGTCCCAGGTTCGATTCCGGTCAAGGGCATGTACCTTGGTTGCGGGCACATCCCCAGTGGGGGGTGTGCAGGAGGCAGCTGATCGATGTTTCTCTCTCATCGATGTTTCTAGCTCTCTATCCCTCCCTCTCCCTTCCTCTCTGTAAAAAATTAATAAAATATATTTTTTTTAAAAAAAAAAACTTATACTTCAACTGGACCTTCAAGAATTTTCCTGTCTTCAGCCTCCAGCAAGTCATTTCATCACCACAATCCTATCTCCAGTGGAACTTCAAAGAGAAATACATAGAAGCCACTCTGGTGGGCAGCTGTGGAGATAATCACTCTAAGCATCTTCCACATATCTAAGAATAAAAAGGCTGACTGACTTAAACATTGCTCAGCAATTTATTTTTTAATCCGTTCTAGACATCCACAAAATATATGTATTTAAAAAGGAAGAGTTCTATAAATCAGCAAAATATAAAATTCAATTGATTATACCTCTATCTCATGCAAAAACACAAAATCTTAACTGAATACTCCAAGGTAATTTCAAACATTGTTTTTAAAAACTATAAAACAACCCTGTGCTAAGCACTTTACATATATTAACTCAATTACTCATAATAATCCTATGAGATAGAAATGATTGCTCGCATCTTACAGATGAGCAAACTGAATCACCAAGGAATTAATTTGCCCAAGGCCACACAATCAGTAAATGGTAGGAGCCAGGATTCTGACCCCAGCACCAATGTTTAAATCAACTTATACCACTCATTCATTTAACAAGCTTTATTGAGAACCTACTATGTGCCAGGCACAGTTCTAAGCACTGGAATAGAGCCATGAACAAGTCAGACAAGGTCTCTGCTCTCTAGTGGGGGAGGGAGGGAGGGCCTTGGAGCAAATGGGGGAAATTGATAAATAAATGACTATTGTATATTTGCCTAGTAATAAATGCTGTGGAGAAAAATAAGGCAAAATGAAAGAATTGGAAGAGACAGAGGGAGGGGCTGGCTTCTACTTTAGAAATCTCCTCAGATAATCCTCCCAGGACATCTGACCAGCGAACAGAAGATGTAAAGGCAAGATAACCACCAGGAAAAGGGGTGCCCAGCTAACTGAACAGCAAGTAAATCACCCTATGATAGGAACAGTTTGGTTTGTTCAAGAAATGGCAAAAGGACCTAGGGCAGGGGTGGGCAAACTTTTTGACTTGAGGGCCGCAATGGGTTCTTAAACTGGACCGGAGGGCTGGAACAAAAGCATGGATGGAGTGTTTGTGTGAACTAATATAAATTCAAAGTAAACATCATTACATAAAAGAGTACGGTCTTTTTTTTTTTTAATATATTTTATTGATCTTTTACAGAGAGAAAGGGAGAGAGATAGAGAGTCAGAAACATCGATGAGAGAGAAACATCGATCAGTTGCCTCCTGCACATCTCCCACTGGGGATGTGCCCGCAACCCAGGTACATGCCCTTGACCGGAATCGAACCTGGGACCCTTCAGTCCGCAGGCCAACGCTCTATCCACCGAGCCAAACCAGCTTCGGCAAAGGGTACGGTCTTTTTTTTTTTTTTTAGTTTTATTCATTTCAAACGGGCCGGATCTGGCCCGCAGGCCGTAGTTTGCCCACGGCTGACCTAGGGACTGAGGCAAGGTGAAGAGTCACCTGCTAAGAGGTAAGGTTAGAATTAGCAGCTATCAAACATGTAATGCCCTGATAGGCTGTGGTAAGGAGTTTGGATTCAATTCTAAGGGTTATAGGAAACATGGGGAGGATTTTAAGCATGATAAAGAAAACTGATTTATGTCTTTAAAAAAAAATCACTGTTATGTGGGGATCAGTAAGACAGGGAGAAAAGCAGGACAGCAGGGAAGGCAGGCACCGTTGTAACAGTATAAGGAAGAGAAACTGTTTATACACAGATGAGATATTAAAAGGAGAACATGAAACCTAACTGTCTCTAAAAAAGACATTTTTAAATATTTCTCCTTCCTCACCCTGGTTGATGTGGCTCAGTTGGTTGAGCATCATCCTGTGCACCAAAGGGTAACCAATTCAATTCCCAGTCAGAGCACATGCCCAGGTTGTAGATTCCAATCCTGGTCAGGTGTGTACAGGAGGCAAACGACCAGTGTTTCTCTTTCTCCCTCTCCCTTCTAAAATCAATTTAAAAAACTCACATAATTAAAAAATATATATTCCTCCTTTCACTCCCCATTCCTTACATAATTTTGAAAATCAGAGATAGCCTTGTTAATGCTTCAGATAGTGCTATTCTAGGAGAAAAAAAGATTGCTATTGCCTTCATTTGTAAATGCCGTTTAATATACTGATATATAATGTGCCACATGAACTCATGTAGTCTTGAGAAGCAGAAAGAGCTTTGCTGCTCTTTAGTTTAGGATTCATTTATCTATTTGGAGCCAAGAGGTACCTATCACCTCTTCTAATTACACTTTTCTCCTAATGCTTTGTCTCCAGCACATCCTGACTCACTCTAGATTATGAATTATAATAGAGACATTTTCCAAAGGAATCTGTATTTACTGAGCTTCACTGTGTACCAGGGATTCACTAGGTGCCTTAGATTTAATTCATTTAATCCTGAGCTACCCAAGGTGGGAGTGAGGTCTTCATTCAACAAATGAGAAAAAAAAATCAGATATTAGTAACTTAAATTGTCCAAGGTCACACAGCTAATGGACAGAATCAGAATTTAAATCTACATGTAAGTCCAAAGTCTTTGTCTTTCTACTATAGCAGCTATCAAAGGAAGGACTATCAGATATATGATATGTAGCCTTCTAAACTTAACTTTTTTTAAATAGTCACCCAAGGATATGATTTTATTGATTTGGGGTGGGGGGTAAAGAAAGAAACATCGATTTGAGAAAACATCCATCAGTTGCCTCCCAAATGCACTCCAACGGAATTAAACAAGCAACTTTGGGTATGTGTCCTGACAAGGAATCGAACTCAGACTTTCAGTGCACAAGGGGACACTCCACCCAAATCAGCCAGACCAGCCAGGACCCTTCCTGACTTATTATTAATGACGAGGCTGTCCCAGGTAAGGACAGGGTTTCTTCTCTTATGTAGAATCTGAGTTTTGAAGTTGGAAGTGGGAAAATGGAGTGGCCTTACATATTCAAACACACTATCTTGAAAAATTACTTTCTACTTGAAACTTCATAGAAATTAACTCCAAAAGAATGAGTCCCACCTGTTTAGGATAAAGAAAATTTAAATACGTTATTTATCATAAAATAGGTGAAAAGTTCTATGACAAAAGACAGACTCTGCCCTTGAGACTGCAAGACATTGGGAGAGCCTGGCCAGTGCTGCTCAGTGGTAGAGCATCAGCACACGCACCGAAGGGTTAGTCTTGGGTTTTGGTTCCTGGTCAAGGGCATGTACCTGGGTTGCAGGTTTATCCCAGGCCTTGGTCAGGGCTTTTGGGAGGCAGGCTATCCTTGTGTCTCTTTCTCTATTTCCCCATCCCTCCCTTCCACTCTCTCTAAAAGTCAATGAAAAAATATCCTCAGGCGAGTATTAAAAACAAACAAACAAAAAGGCAGTCAGAGAAAAACAGAATGTGGATGAAAAGATATCAAAAGTGACAAATAGCCCTAACCTGTTTGGCTCAGTGGATAGACTGAAGGGTCCCAGGTTCGATTCCAGTCAAGGGTATGTGCCTTGGTTGCGGGCACATTCCCAGTATGGGGTGTGCAGGAGGCAGCTGATCGATGTTTCTCTTTCATCGATGTTTCTAACTCTCTATCCCTCTCCCTTCCTCTCTGTAAAAAACCAATAAAATATATTTTTAAAAAAGTGACAAATAAATACACTGAAAATTGAATGGAGATCATTAAAGACGGAGGATTGCAGGGGGGGGGGGCACTTTGGGTGAGCTTGAAGAGCCCAACACAGGAAGCAGAGGGAGGGACATGCGAAGGTATTTGCACCGTAAGGCCAGGCGACCTGGGAAGGCGGAGAGGGCGAGTTCAGGAAGCAGGTGGAGGCACCCAGACGGGGTTGCCATGCGGGCCCCAGGGAGAAGCAATGTCTTGTCCTACCCTACCCCAAGGGGAAACCCCAGGACCGAGGTGAAGCAGAGAGACCAGGCGGACACCAGAATTAAAACGATCACAGAAAGTCCTTCACAGTTAGGTACCAGCCCTTCATGGTAGGTGCTGGTCCATCCACATTATTTTTACCTAAAGATAACCATTTCCACCCTGGACGTGACCTGAGAAGCCTGGAAGACAGAAAGCAGACTTACACCACCTGTAGTTTTTTTTAATAAGGGGGAGGCAATCAAGGAGTGATATATTAAGGTATTTCTTTACAAGCTGGGTTAGGTAGCGAGAGCAGTTTACTGCGGAAGGAAAGGCCCCTCTCCGCGCACACAGGGACTGACTTGTTTTGACAGGGAGCGCGAGTGTGAAAGGGGCACTTGTCTGGACAGGTAGGAGGTGCCCTACGTCTTAAGGCAACAGAGGAGGAGGAAAAACAAGTGCACAAAAGCTGTCTTCAGATATTCCGACCCGATGCTGGGACCCACTGCGGGGATGTTGGATGGAGGGGACGACCGGCAGCGACGAAGACCCGCTCGGCCCCCGCGGGCACCCCGCGCCGCTCCGCGAGCCAGCGAGCAAACGCGCGCACGAATGAATGGCGCGGCGCTGAATGGCCGGCGAGGCGCCGGCGCAGGAGAGGGAGTTTGCGGCGCGGCCGGAGCGGGACCGGGAGGCGTCCGCGGCTCGGGGCCGGGGGCGCGGAAGGCAGGGCCGCGGCGCCAGTCGTCGCGTGCCGCCTCCGCGGGCCGCCCAGTGAGGGGCCGGCCGGCCGCGCCATGGCGGAGGCGGGGAGGGAGGTCACCGTTACATAACCCGGCGGCCGCCGCGCTGCAAGCGCCCCGGGCCGCCAGGCCGCGCGGGGACAGCCGCGGTGCCCGGCCAGCGCGCCTGCCCGCCCCGCCTCAGCCGCCCGCGCTCGGCCGCCTCCGGACGGGGCTGCGGTACCTCCGGGCTGCGCGAGTCCGGTCCCGCCCTTCCCCCCATCCCGCCGCCGGCCGGGGTCGCTCACCTTCCACGTTGCCCCACACCACCATGCCCGGCGCCGCCGCCTCCTCTGGCCTCGCGGGCCCCGGCGCCCCCCGCCGCCGCACAGTGCGCTTGCCGGGGCCGGGAGGAGGGCCGGGAGGAGGGCCGGGGAAGGAGTCACACCGCCGCGCCGCGCCGCGCCGCGGTCCACGCTCGCCCCACACTCTCGGAGGGCGGCCCCGCGCGCTCCGCGGCAGACCCCGCCCCTCCCCCTCGGCGGGCGCGCGCCGCAGCCTCGCCCCGCCCCCTCAGGCCGGATCCTGGCTCCGCCCCCGCCCCGCCCCCTGCGGGCGGCGGCCGGCTTGTGCGCGCTGCCGGAGAGGCCCGCCCCGCTTCACCCGCACTCATTCCCGCGCGGCGCACGCGCCCGCTGCCGCCCGGCCTGGGGCGACCCCGAACGCCGGGAGCTGAGCCTGGAAGCTGGGCGACCCTCCCTGGCCCCGCCCCCTCTCACGCCGCGGGGATAGCGCCGCCGCCGCACGTGACCGTCTCCCTGGCGGGGGCGGGGAAAACGTAGCGCGGACCGGCCTTTCGCTTCGCGGAGCCCGCCCCGCACCCCATGACCTCCACGCCCCCAGCTGGGATGGCTGCTTTGGACTGGGCGCGGTTCTTCTTCAGCGAGTCTCCGCCGCCCCGGTCCGCTCCGGACGCTACTGTCCGAGAGGACACAAGTGCAAGGACTGACCATGCTTAGAACCCTGCGCTGTGTGTGCATCCGTGGAGCACCGGGTCCCCTCCACGAGCGACTGCCTTACAGTGACATCTAGCGGAGAAGGGACACAAGCACTGACACTTCCCGGCGTCGGAGCGACGGGGCCCGCATTGGTGGGTGGGAATGAACACTGCGCCCTGATTGGCTGTCAATTCCAGGCGGCACAGCGCCTGTCCCCGTCCTCCCAGGTCCCGCCCTGCGTTGCGCCTGCATCTTTGTAAACCTGCGGCTGGAATCCCATCTCGCAGCACTGGCGTTACACGCGGAAGCAATTTTCTACTGATGTAAAAAGAAAAATTACACATTATGTATGATTAAATACAATTTTAATTCGAGGACCTTCTGGCTAGACTCATAAGGCCCATTCCCCCCCTCTTGGCAATGTCGGTTTTCCTGGAGATCCCACGTTTCTATAATAATCTTTATTGTAATGCACAAACGTGAAGTGAAACTCCATGCAAAGGCTCAACACGTTTTCTCATTTCCTTTCCCTGAAACACCTGACGAGTTTCCAAGTACTTTGGGGGGAAAACCGGCACTCTTGAAAGCTGATCTTGCGGAGCTGGCGTTAGTTTACTAGTAATTCGGAGAATACTCAATGACGTTTCTTTTTTCCGAGCCTTTTGTGTTTACTACTTTATAGGCGTTTAAAAATGCGCTTCAATTTCGGTGTTCTTGTCTCTAACCCAGCAAATGCAGGTTGTGTGCTTTTCCGAGACGTCACAATGTAGTACAGATTGGAGTGCTTTCCACAAGCAGAACCGGCTGCGGACCGCACCATCAGGGTGTCATCTGCTAAAACGCCACAGAAAAACAGTGGCAAAACCTTTTTAGTTATGGTTGTTAACGGGTCTCTAAATGGCAGTATTTCCATTAACAAGGAATGGCAAAACTCGCTTTTCAAATTGAAAAATAACTTGTGAACTCTACAGGAAATGTACCACTGTATTTCAATGTCAATTTTCTTCCCCGCTCTCCTATTCCAGTCAAAGGTATTATTTTTATGTATTTTCTCAAGGAAGAAATACAATATTAAGTTAACTGACCTTGGCAACACCTTTCTAGAAAATAAGATGATATTAACTGCACTTGAGTGCAATCTAGCAGGCGGCCTCCAATTCGAATTGTTCTCTAGATAAAATAGGATAAAAGGAGTGATGAAGAGATAAATGTATACAAACTAGAATTCTTGGCACAATTTAGCCAAAGTTTTCTTCATTTTTGCCCATTCTAGAATATTCTAGTACATGATTATATATATATATATATATATATATATATATATATATAAACAATATATTACATAAAGTCTGAGGAGGCTTTTATTTCCATTTTATCCAGTTACCTGCATTCATTTGTCGACTTCCATTTATTCTCATTTATCTTTCCTAATCTAAGGGGCAGAGCTGGCCTGACCTTTAGGTAGGGCCACTGAGATGACCACTTTGGACTCCCACATTTTAGGGAGTGCTTTGGGGTACTCCACCTTATCCCTCTTTTCTGAACTTCCTTAACGTCCATTTTTGAAATTTCTGTCATTACTAACATCTCTAGGGGCCTATGAAACTCAGGCGGATGAGCCTTGTAGGGACTGCCCTTGGTAAGGATATGACTGCTATCCTTCAACCTCTGTATTGACAGTAAGTTTTCTAGGAAACATCCACCTCTAGCCTCTTAAATACCCAAAACAGAGAGCATGAAACCATTAAAGAACAGAGGCTTGTACTCGAGTTCCTTGGGCGCTATGTGCACAGTAACTCCTGTGACTGACTGATGGGAAAGGACGATTGTGCTGATTAGTATAAGGCCTTCAGCATATTATGCGGAACGATGAAATAAGGCAGAGTAAGCACAAGCCCACAGAAATTTAGAATTGGTTGGAAGCAGAATTGGTTTACCAAGACTTAATTCTTCTAGACATATTATCTGTTATTACATAGTAAAAAAAAAAAAAAAAAAAAAGACCATGGGCAGGTGTATATATCTATATTTAAACACCATAGTTCCCAAAATTTAGGACGATTCAACAAGTGGTTACAATGTGCATTCTGAATGTCAGTCACTGTCGAGTCAACGAGCCAATGGTGAACAAAACGCATGTCCTGCCCTCGGTAAGTTTCTAGTGTGGTGAGGGAGGAGGCACAGGTTCAGGGCTGCCCCCTCAAGGTGTTCTGTGGAGCACATAGAAAGATGACATCTCGGTAAGGACTGACAGACGAGTCAGCCTGGCAAGGGAATGCCGCTCTCCACAGAAGGAGCACCATGTGCAAAGGCAGAGGAGGGGGGAGGACCCCATAAACTGTATGAGTGTGTTTTAGCTAAAGGCAATAAGCCATTGAAGGGTTTTAAAGGGTAAAGTGGCAAGTGTGGAAGTCGCTCTGGCTGCTGCATGGAAATAGGTTGGAGAGGCAGCCAGGGGGTCTTCTAACAGTCCAGGTGCCCAGGTGCAGGCCCAGAGGAGGCAGGGGGTTAAATGTGACCAGGGTAGGGGTTCGAACATAATGAAAGAGTAAAGAGCAAGGCAGCTGAGGACATATACAAGGAAGGGATTATGTGGATTGTTCATGGAACTTACGCTGAAAAGGAGGAAAAGATTTGCCAAGGGTAGGCGGGTGGGTGGGTGTCAGTGAAAAGATGGTACCTGTGAGGGGGTGAGGAGCGGGATTTTTGGAGTCAGGCACTAAAGGGTGCGGTAATAACAAGGTTGCAGAGGAAATTAGTGGTTGAGTTGGGATAGAGGCCAAGATCAGAGACAAGTTCAAGGATAGGAGAGGCCAGCATGAGAGAATCTAGGTACATACTGAAATTATCGAGAGTTAAGACAGGAGTGGTGTTGGAGAACGGGTCAGTGAATCAGAACACAATTTTGATTACTCTAGGCCAGGAGGATAAATGGCATTCAATATGCTCAACTCCAATAGAGAGACGGTCCTAGGACAGAGGTTCCCAAACCTTCTCTGTTCACAGCATCCTTAGATCTGTCATTTTTTCCACAGAATCCCTAGGCCATAAGTAATACTTAATAGTTTTGTTTGTCAAGTAAGTAGGGCCAAATAACCTAATAAGTACTTGTGACCTAACAACTTAATAGGCATTAAAAAAAAAGTAATACAAATAAAGTGAAAGCAAAAATAATATGTCAATTTTATTTTTAATAACCATCATTACTATGGGACCTATGTGTCCATTGAGCAATGTAAAACTTTTCAAGCCATGGGACCACATTGGATACTGCCACCCTCATTTCCCATTCCGCGCTGGCAAGAATATTTCATGCTTATTGCTATCTACGTCATATTCCATTAAAAGAGGAGGTCCAGGAGGTCCCACGGTGATACTAAGGTAAGTCACCTGGCGAGGTGGTGACAGCCAGATCTCTGCATTGTAAAACTAACTGCTTTTCCCCATGCAAGCTGCAGTGGTACTTTTCACCAAGTGAATATTCTCTTCAGCAAACTTTTTACCCAGTGGTTTCAGCATCCGCTGATGATCCTGGACTGAATAAATTATTTCACTAGTTTGCAAAGGAGCGATTTTCTAATTCCATCATTCTCTCCACATTATTATTAGCAGGCATTTTTCTTCAAAGAAGAACTATCTCTTATAAACTGGGAATAAACTATCATTTCTCCTTAAAAAGCAGAGCAAATGCTTAATTTTTTCCCAATAGCTACTAATTTTCATAGAAAAGTGTTGTCTAAAAATTACCTCCAATGGTGGTAAGTTTTTGCTTGAAAATTCTAATGAACTCATAAATTTTATTTATTGCAATCTTTCCATTGATTATATTCATTCTTTTTGATGCACAAATTGTTCCAGATTTGGCCAGTCATAGTCCCTTTAAGTTGGTACCTATGTCCTTTAACACACATCTGTCAATTGTTCAAAGGTTTTTTTAAAAATATAGTAAGACAACCATTATTATTATTATTGTCATTATTATTATTATTATTATGCTGTTCTTGCTTGCTAATTTTTCCATGTGAGGATCAATCCTGTGACATCATTTGCTTTTGTCTCTAGGTCTTCTTTATATTCCTGATGTTCTGGAATTTCACAATTATATACTGTAGTGTGGTGCTTTTTCTATTCATTATATTGGGTACTTCACTGACCCTTTTAGTCTAGAAGTACTTGTATTTATCTATTTTGAAAGGTTTTCTTGTACTATTTCTTTAATAATTTATTTCTTTAAATATGCTCTCCTACACCACCACCACCCCCCCCCAAAAAAAAAAATAGAAAAGAAGACAAAATAAGCTCAAAGCTAGCAGAAGGAAGGAACTAACAAAGGTCAGGATAGAACAAATGAAATAGAAGTTGTAAAAAATAGAACAAAATGGCCCTAACTGGTTTGGCTCAGTGGATAGAGCATTGGCCTGCGGACTCAAGGGTCCCAGGTTCGATTCCGGTCAAGGGCATGTACCTTGGTTGTGGGCACATACCCAGTAGGGAGTGTGCAGGAAGCAGCTAATTGATGTTTCTAACTCTCTATCACTCTCCATTGCTCTCTGTAAAAAATCAATAAAATATATTAAAAAAATAGAACAAAATGAAGAGTTGGTTTTTTTTTAATAAACAAGGAATGTACACTTGAAACCTATATAATCTTATTAACCATTGTCACACAATATATTTAATTAAATTATTTTAAAATAAAAAAGAGATAAAAAACATTGACAAACCTTTAGCTAGACTAAGAAAGCAAGAAGACTCAAATACATAAAATCAGAAATGAAAGAGGAGATATTAATTACAACTGCTACCACAGGAATGTAAGGTATCATCAGACTACTACGAACAATTATACACCAACAAATTGGATAACTTAAAAGAAATGAATAAGTTCCTAGAAACCTTCAACCTACCAAGACTTACTCATGAAGAAATAGAAAATATGAAAAGACAAGAAGTAATCAAAAACTTGCCAACAAAGAAAAGACCACAGCACTTGATGGCTTTACTGATGAACTCTAGAAAAACATTTAAAGAAGAACACCAATCCTTCTCAAACTCTTCCAAAAAATTTAAGACAAGTTCATTTTATGAAGTCAGCAAGGCACTATAAGAAAAGAAAATTATAGGCCAGCATTCCTGATGAACGCAGATCTGGGAGAGTAAACCTTATTCTCACCACACACAATGGAAACTCCGTGAGGTGATGGATGTGTTTATTAACTTGATTGTGGTAATCCTTTCTCAAAGTACACAATTTTAAATCATCATATTGTATTTTATTTTATTAGTCAATTATACAATAAAGCTGAAATAAATTTTCTTTCCAATTTTCTATCCATTTGTTCTATCTTTTGGGAGACTTCCCCAATTTTATCTTCTAAATTTTCAACTAACTTTAAAACTTCCTACTATCATGTTTTACATTTCACACAGCTCCTTTTTTGTACTGGGAAGGTCCCTGATTTGTTTAAAAATACCATTCTGTTTCCATTGCCAAGATCTTCTCTTCTCTTTCTATGGATATTACTGACATTAATTATTTCAAAAATTTTTCTCTGTTTCTCATGTCTCTATTTCTTCCCTTCACTGTTGTTTTTTTTTTTTGGGGGGGGGGGGGTGGCGGAGGGGGATGTTGGTTCTTATTTTCACATTATACACTGTGGTAGTCTGCTAGGACTGCCATAACAAAATGCCACAGATGAGCAACTTAAATGCCAGAAATTTATTTTCTCACAGTTCTGGAGGCTGAAAGTCTAAAATCAAGGTGCCAACTGGATTGGTTTATGGTGAGGCCTCTCTCCTTGGTTTGCAGACAATAGCCTTCTCCTTGTGTCCTCAGCCTTCCCTCTGTGCATGCACATTCCTGGCGTCTCTTCCTCTTCTTACAAAGACACCAGTTCTATTGGATGAGGGTTCCATCCACCCTTATGATCATTTAACCTTAATTACCTCCTTAAATGTCCTATCTCCGAATATAGTCACATGGGGTTTAAGGCTTCAACATGTGAATGTGAGGGTGTGACACAATTCAGTCCACAACAGATACCTTTCTCAGATATTGATAACTTTGATCTATCGGCTCATATTTAAGCATGAGGCCCTGACAGCACGGTGTGGCATGAAAAGGCCTGTTGAGTGATGGGTGTCATTACCAGACAATGAGAGCATCCACTGCCTTCTATGTTGGGAATCCCTGAATATCAGTAACCATTGGTTTTTTAGGAAGGACGGTTCATTTTTTCTAAAGAAAGACCCTCCAGTCCTGCGGTGGGAGATGAAGCCTCGTTGCTGGCTCTGTGGAGCAGGAACAGGGGGCTGGGGCAGGCATCTGGGCATCTCAGCCTCTGGTGCTTACACTTTCATTCCATCCCGTTTTCTTCTGGGCATCCTCACCTTCAGCTGGCCATGCATCTTTGCATCCTGAGCTTCTGTAGATCAGCCTCTCCAGGGACAAACTTCTACTCTTACTCTGGGGTCAGAGAACGGGCATCATTTGGGTGCACAGCCTGCTTAGCAGGTCTGTTCTGGGTGTGGAGACACAGAGAAGTCAGCAACCTGGGAGCAGTCCTGTGCTTATGGAGCTTAAGGTAAAGGTGTTCAATAAGCAAGTAAAAAGTATGTCAGCAAAACACCAGGTAGTGGTAAGTGCCATGGAGAAAGGCAAAACAGGAAGGAGGGTGTATATTTATAGGGATGGTCGGGGCGCCCTCTCTGGTAAGCAGTCTTTCGGGCCAGAGGAGCCAAGGGAAGAAGCCATGTGGGCATCAGAGAGGAGGGCATTCCAGGCTCAGGGCACAGCGAGGGCAAAGGCCCTGAGGTGGGACTGTGTCTCAGTCTTTAAGGATAATGAAGCCGGGTTAGAGTGACCAAGAGGGGAATGGTTGGAGATAAAAGTCGGAGAGTGGCAAAAAGTCAATTACATTAGGCCCTGAACCTGGATGCTGAGTGTGATGGGACCATCAAAAGGTTTGGAGCAGAGGAGTGATGTAGAATCTGATTTAGTTTTTAGGAGAATCCCTGTGGCTGTCATGTCAGGATGACCAGAGGAAGAGCAGTTTTAGAGGGGAGTCGGGAATTCTGCTTTAGTCACGTTAAGTTTGAGATGTCTATGAGATATGAAAATGAAGATGCTGAACAGACAGTTAGATATGGGGAGATGTCTAGGTTAGGGGGTATGCATTTTGGAATTGTTAGTTTATGGTGATTTGGATCACTCAGGGAAAGACTGTAGAGAGAGATGTCTAATGACTGAACTTTGCAGCACTCTGATTGGAGGATGTTGTCAAGAAGATGGGGAGCCAGCAGAAGAGTCTCAGCAGCTTTTCTGCCCGAGGCTTCTCAGATTGCTCCTCTGTGGCCACTGCTCAGCCAGGTCAGGTGCCACACACCCTTCTGATCTCCACCTTCCAAACTTCCTCTCCTTCCCATTCTTTTTCCTTGTGTAAGTCCTTCTTATTTTTTTAAAAAAATCCTTTTACGGCCATTTCTGTGAGATTTGAAAGCGGACAGAGAAAATAACGTGCTCAATCCAAAGTTTAATAGCAAATCTCCAGGTTTGATTTTTAAAAATTAACAAATTATTTTTTTTCTCTAGTTTGGTCAGGTCTGTTGGTCCTTCATCATGCTTACGTCAGATGTTTCAGAGCCCGTGCTTTCTGAATGAGATGGGCCAGTAATCTGAGGGACATTCTGACTGGGTGGCTCAGTTGATTGGAGCAGTATCCTGCACACCAAAAGGCTGCAGGTTGAATTCTTAGTCAAGGTGCCACTGATGGATGTTTCTCTCTCTCATGGATATTTATCCTCTCCCTCCCTCCCTCTCTCTAAAAAAATCAATGGACATATCCTTGGGTGAGGATTAAAACATAAAAAATAAGTAATCTGAGTGACAGATTTTCTTTCTGCCTTTCTCCTCTCTATTTTTCTCTGACATGAAACAATGTGTTTTATTGTTTCACTACCACTGGGCATCAGCCTGGAAAAAAGTATGCTATACTGTAAAATTTCGTGAGGCATTTGCTTAAACCAGCGATTTTCAACCTTTTCATCTCATGGCACATAAGCTAATTATAAAATTCTGTGGCATACCAAAAAAGTATATTTTTTGCTGATCTGACAGAAAATATGTATAATTTTGATTGATTCACAATGGAGGGCTATTATTGTGTTGGCTGTTGTAACTTTTTTTATTTGACGATCTAAGGCCGTGGTAGGCAAACCACGGCTCGCGAGCCACATGCAGCTCTTTGGCCCCTTGAGTGTGGCCACGAAGTTTCAATCATACTGTATATGCGCGCCAGCACGTGGTATTTTGTGGAAGAGCCATACTCAAGGGGCCGCAGTTTGCCGACCACTGATCTAAGGGAAAAGAGGTCAGTGCCCTTGACTAAATAGTCAAGATACTGCATATTTTAAATTTCTTGTGGCACACTAGTTGAAAGTCACTGGCTTAGACAATGTGAGCTTTGTATAAGTGTGTGCGTTTGAATTTGAGTGTATGCCCCTTATCTTTATTTGGGCTTTTTCATATATTAAAAAAAAAAAAAAAAGTCAGAACATTTACTCTGAAGATGCAGTAGAGAGTCACAATCCTCTCTATTTCTCGTAGGCTCCAGCCGGGAAAGTATGCATCTCCTCGTGGCATGCAACCTCGAGCACTCTGAGTGAATTTATAGTCTGAGGACCAGGAAGCCTATCTCGCAGATTCTTGCAGTGGATCCCTGAGAGAACTGGTCCTGGGTCCGTCTCAGGCATTCTCCAGGCCCCGGCTCCAGGCCTTGTCAGCCCCGTCTCTGCCCTGAGCTCCATGACCTGTGCTTCAGCTGACTCAAGTTGGTCTCAGTAACTTGCAACCAGTAACTTAGTAAGAAGTTCTTACTAAGATCAAAGCTCTGTTTCACTGATCTGGAAGGTTGACTGAACTTTCCGTACAGAGTTAAAGCAGTCTCTCTCTTCCTCTGCCATCAAAAGGAACCAAAGCGTTGACTTGGGACTAACAGCTCCAACTCAACTTTGCAGGGTGCGGGTTAGCAATTCCCATGACCTTGGACCATTTGTGGGGCCTTGGTAGAAGTTGGTCTCAGGGACCAGCCATGCCTCGCCAGATGGAGAAAGCTGCAAAAGGACATAGGCCTAATTGATCAGCACTTCCCTTTCCCCTTCACCAGACAGTAAGCAAACCATGGAGCATTCTCAATTGCCCTGAATTTGGGGCGTAGTGGGAGAGGTTTAGAAATGTACTCCTAACTAAAATAGGAGATATGAGAATCACATTTCTGGATTAAAAGTAAGTGCACGTCCCCAAATTCAATTTCCTAACAATGCTACATATCTTGTTTTCAGACTACCTCCTCTGGAGGAGGTCTTTCAAAGGGTTTGTCTATAAGAGGTTCCAACATTTTAGGAAAGCCCAAGGGCAAAATACTCCCGTAGTGGCAGACCAAGTCCATACACCAAGTCCTCGGCAGGAGAACCACAAACAAAGCCCGGGGACACTCACTTCCCACTCTATCAGCAAGGCCCTGGGGCCTGTGTGCACCTGGGCGGGTGGAGTCTCTTTCTGCATTTTATTGGATGAGTTCCCTTTTGTGGGCGTTCTAAATACAAACACTGAAGGCAAAAGAGATGAATATGAAAATGATCTCTGATGCTGGTGGTATTCAAACATACACACACTTTAAACCAGTCGTTCTCAACCTTCCTAATGCCGCGACCCTTTAATACAGTTCCTCATGTTGTGGTGACCCCCAATTTCATTGTTGCAAATTGAACAGAATTAAAAGCATAGTGATTAATCACAAAAAAATATGTAATTATATATGTGTTTTCTGATGGTCTTAGGCGACCCCTGTGAAAAGGTCGTTCGACCCCCAAAGTGGGTCGCGACCCACAGGTTGAGAACCGTTGCTAAACGGAGGCTCAGTTCTGTTGTGGGAATAGCACTGGACAGAGGGTCAGGCACCAGGTTTCTGGTTTGGATTCTGGCACTAAAGAGCTGCTTAATTTTGGACAAATAGTTTAACTTCTCTGGACCTCAAAGCAATGGTCTGTAAAAGAAAAGGGTTGTAGTAAACAATGCTTTCCCTAGTTCTAAAATTTTATAAAAAATCTTAATTTTAAAGGTTTAAAAACTAAATAAAACGAATTGGAATCATGGTTGTCTCATACCGTACTGAAATATTCAAAATAATACAATTCACTTAAAAAGCTAAAATGCTTAAAAATATAATCAATTAAAGATAGGAGAACAATAGAAAAGGCTTTTGTTTCTGATCTTTTTTTTTAATATATGAAAAAGCCAGAATAAAGATAAGGGGATTATAAAAGACAAGCAGAATTAATCATTATATGAGTTTAATCAGGAAAAGATTAAAAAAATCAGGAGGCTCAATATTGCAAGCAGCATTCATAATCATAGGCTTTTAAACCACATACACAAGACATCAAATATTTCCACATGGGGAAAAAGAGGGCTCAGAGAACAAAAGGGATAAAGAAAGTCTAGGCTTTGAAAAGACAATTTCATTACTCACAGAGGGAGAGAGTGGAGAATTGCCAAAATGAAGAGCCTTCTATCTAGGAACAACAGCTGACATTCAGGAGGCTGAGTGAAAGGGCGGGGACAGTAGGAAGATTATTAACAGGCAGAATGCATCTCGGCTAAGCAAAGCACCGAGCTTAGATATTATTGTTTCAAAGGCGTTCGGCAAATAAACAGAGGTATAGAGAAAATTTGAAAAAATTATGAAAAAACCCCAACCAATGTGAAGAAAGTTTTCAAAGTAGGAAGAAGCACAGTTATCTTGAAGGGAAAACAACAAACAAAAACTGAATGGACTAATCAGAATATACAATGGTTTAGGAAAATGGAAAATCTAATATAGGAAAAAAGCCAGCATGAAAGTATGGGATATAATTTCAATTATGTGGAATCTAAAGAGTATAAATGAACAAAAAACACACACACAGAAACAGACTCATAGATGCAGAGAACAGACTGATGGTTGCCAGAAGGCAGGGGATTGGGGGCCTGGGTGAAAGAGGTGAAGGGATTGAGAGTACAAATTGGTAGCTACAGAATAGTCCTGGGACCGTAAAGTACAGCAGAGGGAATAGAGTCAATAATATTGTAATAACTATGTGTGGTGCCAGGTGGGTACTGGAAATATCAGGGGAATACTTGTAAAGTCTAAGGTTGTTGAACCATTATGCTGCACACCTGAAACTAATACAAAATATTATTGAATGGATATATATATATATATATACCTTTGATTAAATAAAACAACAACAACAACAGAAAGTCTGGGACAGTAACAGGAATTTTTAAAAGCACAATTAGGTTTCGTTTTTAAGACACAAGTTATTTCACCAAACTTTGGGCAGTTCTAGAAGTTACTGCAATAACTATGAAATAAAGCTGATGGTTGCCAATCAGCACATCCCAATTTTTAGTAAGAATTCTTCGAAAATTCCAGCATGGGAAATTAAATTTAAATGCTGAGTCAGAGGCTAGGAAGTTCCCTATTTCGGAGCCAGGAAGCGGTAGGAAGGTGGCCCATCAACGGCCCTGCGACTAGGGCACCACTGCTCAGGAAGCCCAGGTCCCAAAGGGAAACGGGAAGTGCAGCAGGAAAGAAGGAAATAGTGAGGCGAGGACCAGGAAAGGGGCTTCTGAGGTGAGCAGCACCTCTGCAATGGGGTCCCCCTCCTTAGCAACATTCTTATCTCGGCATCCAAGACCCTGTGACTGGCCCTGCTTCCTCATCAATGCCATGCTGCTGCGCTCTCCCCTTCACCCACCACTCTGCAACCAAACTTTGTGCCTTTCCTTGACTTCACCTCTGGGGCTTTGCCCTTATAGGTTCCCTCTGCCTGAGGCCTGTTCGGCCAGCTCCCGCTCTCCTTCAGGCCTTGGCTCGTAGCTCCCCACTGCAGAATGACATCCGGTGAACAACCTGTCCTGAGTTGCCACCGCCACACGTTCTGTTCACCTACCATCGCATCCCCGTTTCTATTATCTGTCTCCTCGCCGATCACATGTCCAAACGGTCCCCACCTCCTCCTCCCAACTGGGATATGAGCTCCCCGAGAAGGGGACCTGGTTGTCTTGCTCAGCATTGTGTCCCACCACCTGGCATGCATTGGTTGCCTGAATAAATTAACGATAATTACTCAATCTCTACCAATTCTTCCAAATGTCCCTTTTTCTTTCATGCTTAGTCCCATGACACAGTCTTAGCACAATTCTTCATCTCTTCACTCCTCGACAAACACAACTGCTTCCGAAATAATTACACTGTCCCGTTCTGTGGCCCATCACACATGTTACTTTCAGATGACTCTTCCTAAAACATCGTATCTGCTATGACTCTCCCTGTGGTGACTTTATCGGTGCCCTCCAGCCAAAGACCACCAGGGTCACCCCTGTAGTTGAACCAGTTGGGTTTAATATTCACTGTGGAGAGCACACGCCATGGGGAGTGACTCCGTCAGGGGTGAGAAAGGACCTGTTATATGAGTTGGTTTGCTTGGGTGATTTGGAATAAGGTGTAAGGAAGTGGGGGTCACTGGATTGGATGTTGTCAGAAAGCCGGGGTAATTCTATGATTGCAGGTCCACAAATCTTATCTATGAGGAGATGAGACTAGAAGGAGGATAAAGTTGTAATTGGTAAAGAAGTAGCAGTCACTCATTTGGCTGAGAAAGGGAGTATTTGGTACTTTTGAGTGGCAGAGTGACTTTTTTTTTGTTTCATGCTCAGTCAAAATTATGAAGTAGGCTTGCTTTATTTCATTTTATCATGGTCTCAGAGTGGCCTTATCTGAGAATTGTTTACATCTAATAAGAGATTAGTATACCTAGCAGTGAGGGCCAGGCCAGCTTCTCAATGTCAGGGACTGCTTTTTTTGTTCTCTTTCTTCCCTTTTGGCCACAAGCAGATGAAGTCAAGCCACAGGACGTTAATTATGTTATCTAGATTTTCACTATTGCCAAGATTTTGTGGAGCCAGAGCAGAAAGGTATCTTTGAATGCAGCCTGTGGTTGATCTAGGGTTAATCTTTCCTTCTTCTGTTGTATGAGAGTTGTTGAAACTCTGTGACAATGACTGCAGGAGCGTGATGGACAGGATACATCAGCCAACTGCCACACAGGCAATTATCAGAAGCAAAATGCCTCTTAGTTGCTCTAAGAGGGCTTGAAGCCAAAGGCATAGATTATGAAAGCCAGGCAATAAAAGTGTCTCCCATAATCCACCTGTGTGTGTTTAACAGAGCCAG
Organism: Myotis nattereri; assembly: GCF_964212035.1. NCBI lineage: Eukaryota > Metazoa > Chordata > Mammalia > Chiroptera > Vespertilionidae > Myotis > Myotis nattereri. The sequence goes on from NC_138085.1 coordinate 20,581,029, forward strand.
ATGGCTTTTCCTTTCAGCCTAGTCATAGATCATTCTGTTTACCCTGGAGTATTCATATAGGTCCAACAGAGAGTATTTGCTATGGTATCAACTCCCCGTTGGCTGGCTAAGAGGAAATGAAGGGATAATATGATTGTTCATGACAACTCAGGCTAATGAGTCTAGATTAGCTCTTTAGGTTTCCAGAGTAGAATCATTCATGATTTCTGCTCAAGTCAGACACAAGTTTCAACCCACTTTTCTAATTGTATTATTCCCACTGTGGGAATCCCCCTGGGCGTTCTCCCAAATAATCTGTGCTGCTTTGGAGTCTTTGGGTATCTTTCTTAAGGAAATAGGATCCAATGAAAGGATTGTGCTTTAAATATCTGGATGTCTCTACCAGTTGCTCCAAATACACAGGGCCAGTGAATGTGTGGTAGAGAGGAAGCCTGATGTCCATAGAAGTAGTATCCTAGTGGAATGCAGATTGAATTAGAAGTGTAAGCATCATTCATTGCCATGGGCATGAGTCCCCCATGATGGACAAATTCCTTGAGTGAAATTTAATAGTTCCTGCAAAGGAGGCTGAAGTTATTTATGAAGAGAACACATGATCAGGATAGACCCAATATCTAGTCCTGATAGATAAGGTTCGGCTGATAGGATTGTAATGATCTCAGCAGAAACATTTCAAAGTCCAATTTTTGCAAGATTGGAGATTGGGATTAGTGATGTGAAGGAAATTTAAGAGTCAGAAGGAATCTGTTAAAGGGAATTTTTATGCTAAAGAATTTAAAGGAATAGTCATTAAGTTTTTATCACAGGGGCATTTAAGGAGTTACAGATCCGGTAATCCATTGGATTCAGAGTAGCAGCAATGATCTGGAAGAAACATATAAGAGAGTTTTGCTTTTCCTTAAGGCTTAAGGGGTAGAAGGGACCATAAGGGACCAGAAATAAAAGGATGAGGATAAGAGGGATTATATTAGGGTTTTGTTTTGGCAGATGTTAAAGTGGAATAATAGGCAACTTCGTGCAGTAGAGTGAAGGGAAATCAGCAAATTGTTGAGGAATCTGAAAATTCATCTTGTCCCATCATCCTGATTGGGAGCTGCCCGCTCTGAAGTCACTTATTTGTCCCATCATCTTCGGTAGACACTGACCATCCCTGAAGATGGCACCTTATGGAGGATTGCCAGGGGCTGCCTGTGTAAGATCTCAGATGAAGTAGATGTTCAGTAGTCAGACCAAAGTGACATATATATCCTTTTAAATTAAAAAATTATTGATTTGAGAGAGAGAAAGAGAGAGAGAGAGAAACATCGATTTGTTGCTCCACTTATTTATGCATTCATTGGTTGATTCTTGTATGTGCCCTAACTGGGGATTGAGCCCACAGCCTTTGCCTATTGTGATGATGCTGTATGCAACTGAGCTACCTGGCCAGGGCAGATAAGTCTTTTGATCTGAAAAATATGAAACCAAGGGCCAATGCTCCCCCCCCCCCAAATTGTAATTGCAGATGCCTTTAATAATAATGTTCCCTTCAGTAACTTGCAACAAAATTGAGAACATATGGTGTGGGGCAAACGTAGATTTATAATTATTCATATAGAAAATAATCCAAAAATTAATAATGATACAAAAATAAACACTGTTTCATGTACTCACAACTATAAACCTACTTTTGCTCACCTTGTATAGTAGATCAAATAGCTCCAAGACCACATCTTTATTTAATTGTATCTGCAAAGACCCACCTTTTTTTCAAATAAGGTCACATTCACAGGTATTGGGGGTTAGAAGTTGAAGATATCTTTTTAGGAGGCACAAGAGCTATGGCAATACTTCAGCTATGGGAGTTAAGGGTTTCTGAGAGCTTTGCTAATTTTGTTTTATAATTTTACTAGTTCTTCTCTTTTTTTGAGCATTGCAGATGAGTAGTTTCAGATTAAAAGACAAAACTTTACAGAGTTCTTTAATAACAGGACCAGTAAATGAATGTCCCTCTCACTAGAGCAGTGGGATTTCCCCAACGTGTAGAAACAAAAGCAAGACATTTTCTTTTTTCAGTTTTCCATTTCTTTTTTCTTTCTTTCTTTAATTTTTTTTTTTTTGTTGCCATAGTTAGAGCAGTAGATCTTTGGCAAGAAAATTCAAGCTGCTCTGAGAATAACGAAAATATATGCATAAGCCAGTACAGGAGGCATTTCTAGAAAGTCCACATGGAGTGTTCAAAGGGCCCTCAAGCTTTGGTTCCTGCCCGCATCTGCTCTTCACCGTTTTGCAGGATTTTGTCACTGGCTGGTAGGATGTATTTTGGAAACACCCTCACACACCTCTAAGACTACCCCGCTAATGTTGCCGATTGATTTCTGTTATTGTGTGTAATCTAATGAAGCATTTTTGCTAACTCCATCTTCAGTTTTTTTCACACTACCAGGTGACCATCCTGAGGGTGCCAATCAAATATTATCCCTGTGTAATGATTATCCTACTTCTTGCCATTTTCTTTTCTTTTCTTTTTTTTATGAATCAGGGGCTTGTCTCTGATCGTTAATAACAGCCTCTTTGGATTCCTCCGAGGCCTTTCTTTTCTGTGTGATTATAGGAGCAATTATCTTGGTTAATGTTGCCTTTTTAGACATAGTGGTCAGCTAAGGCATTTCTATGACATTCAAGGGCTTTGCATTTTGAATGACCTTCCACTTTTATTATAGCTATTTCCTTACGTAAAAGCAAAGTGTTAAAAGTTCTTTAATTTGTCACCCAGTTCTTATAGGGGATCCTGTCTATGTTAGAAAACCTCTTTGTTTCTGGAGCATTCCAAAGTCATGGACCACTCCAAAAACATATCCACTATCGGTATAAATATTTGCTCTTTTATTCTTTTGCACTCGATAGATCTTGGTGAGGGCAATTAATTCAGCCAGCTGGGCTGATTTGGTTTCTGGAATTCAGTTTTGTGATCGCCTGACTTGGTTTCAGATTGCTTTGTACCACGGTGCTTGCAATAGGAAAATGACCCCCAGCTTCAGGGAGCCGGGGGACAAAGCGTGGCTTTTCTGCTCAGAAATGCATCAGTTCAGCCTCATCTAGGAGCCTCCTGGGCAGCTCCTCCTTCAGGATCTGGTGAGCAGGACAGACGAAGAGGAACTCTGTTGCAACATTCAAAGTGATTTTGATCACGTAATTGATGGAGCCAGCAGATGGCTAATGCAAATCAGAACAGTGAGTGAACGGGATAGTCTATGAGCAAAGAGCGAGTCTGGGGGCAGGGCACGTTTGAAGGTCCTCCTTGGTCATGGCTGGGCACTGATGGGTCCCCTCTCATGCTCAGAGGCAGCCACCAGACAATCACTGCAAGGAGTGTAGGAGGCAATAAAAAACACACTTGAGAAAAGTCAGTGGTTGAACAGAGACCATCTGGAATAAGCAGTAGTCACCAGAGAAAGGATAATGTACATTGCCTGGGGTTTAAAAAAAAAAAAAGCCCAGTAACTGATGTAAGTACTATGGGCCTCACTTTATTGAAATATATGGTATGAGGGGCCAGCATGTATTTTTATGGCTAAGTTAACGGACTTCTAGAGATAAAAATGAATATAAAAGCAACATTTACTACTCATATAACCTTAGAAAAATCTCTAACAGCCTTTCTCCTCCTTTCTCTACTTCCTTCTCTCCCTTTCCCTGCTTCCCTTCATTCCTTCCTCCCTCCATCCTCTCGCACTCATTTATACTCAGCATCTACTATGTGCCAGACATTGTGGTAGGCACTGCAGACAAAGAGATAGAGAAGAGTCCCACCCTGGCCTCCAATCTAGCTCACAAGCTGGTGCCAGTAAAGTTTGCACCCAGGTGATTACCAGGGAGTGCAGGAAGGGGTGGGATGTGGAGCCCTGAGCAAGGTACTCTGGAGTCCAAATGTGGGCCCCTCACCAGATTGGGGGGTGGGGAGAGAAGTAAAGGAAGGTTGAATTTGGGGGTGGGTGGGGCTGGATGAGGCCTGTGTGTTTTGAAAGCTAATAAGGAATTGGCTGAGAGAAGTTGGAGAAAGGTGGTCTAGGAAGTGGGAAGAAGGTGTGCAAAGCTCTGGAGGCATAGAGGGTGCTCAGTTCAGAACTCTCACGTGGCTTGGCATGGTGGGAGTCCCCTGTGGGGAAGTGAGTGGGCTGAGATTAGAGAGGCGAAGGCCAGGTGGCTGGGGTCATGCATGTCAGTGCGGCTGGACTTTCTCCTAGAGCAGTGGTCCTCAATGTGGGGAGTTTTGTCCCTCAGGAGACCCTTGGCAATGTCTGGAGACAGTTTTCATTGTTACAGCTTGGAGAGGGGTGCTACTGGTATCCAGTGGGTGGAAGTCAAGGGCGCCACTCCACATCCTATAGGCACAGGACATCTCCAGGGCGGCTGCTTGGTTTGCAAGGTCCGGATGAGAAGATGGCTTTTGACCTAATAGATACTGACCTGAGTTCCCTTTGACCATGAATATACCAAATACCCGATTATTTGTATCTTTGTTTGCTTCTTGGAAATTCTCCCGTTTTAATGTTTCGAGCAAACACAGCCTGTTCGAAAGTCTTATTTCTTTGTGTGGGGTCCATAAATCAACAAACCTCGATAAGGGAAAAAACCCACGCTTTTCCTAGACAACAAGAATGTGGAAGATAGGGATTATCTACAAATTCATTATTCAACACGGATCCACGCTCAGCTCACTCTGCAGGCCACCTGCCCGGTTCTCCACGGCCCGGAGGTCAGGACCATCCCTGGGACTCTGCAGGGCGTGGGGGGAACCCAGGCAGCCTCCCTCATGCGAAGGCCTGTGCCTTGAGCTCGTTCCTGCGAGTCCTCCGGGTTCAGAGCCCTCCTGCACCTCCCCTTTCTGCACGCGCTGGGCTACAGCTGTTGCCTCTGGTACTTCCCAGTTTTGACCTTAGATGCAGAATTTTCAACCTCCAGTAACTACTTGGAAATTCTCGGACCAAACCTGTACATTTTTAGAATGAATCTCTCATAGAAAAATAGACATGAACTGTCCGTCCCGTGGGAAAGGATTGATGGGTGAAGACCCTGCCCCTGTCAGACTCTCAGGCTAGAAAACCCGCTCGGAGGGGTGCCTGGGGAGAGGGCAGCAGTTTGTCTGACCTCTGACGTTCATCTCAGCATTGCCTGTGGCCGCCTCTCTCCAGGCTTAATAAATCCACATGAATGAAAAGAAATGGGATTTACAGACTTTATCTACCTATGAATCTCTCTTTCTTCCTGTCTCCCCCCTCCCTCCCTCCTCCTTCCCGAGGAGTCAGGTGTGGTGACAAACAGGTCTCTTAAATGTCAGGCGTGTGTGCATGGGTGTGTCACATGAAAGGCCAACATGGGAAAGGAGCAGAGGGATCGGATGGTCCAACTGGTCGGCTTCCAGATGTGGAGAACGCGGCCCACAGAAGTGCATGCACTTGTTCAAGGTCACAGGCAGTGTGACTCCTGGCACCCGTCCGTCCCCCCCCCCTCCCCCCGCCCACCCCCCCCCCCCCTGCCCGCCCGGACACTAGATTCTCCAGCTGCAGTTCCTAGTGCCTCCCACCCCCTTGGAGCAAATATCTCAGAAGGTCATTGCCTGGAAACCCTGTGTTTGCCCCTTGTCTGTGTTCTTTGGCATGTGTAGTGGCCATTGCTGAACTCCGTGCTTGGAGCTATCATGTTCATACCAAAACAAAGCAGAATAGAACAAAACAGCCCATTCAAGCTGAGTTACAAATCAAAGGCACCTAAAAACAAAACGTGGCATTTCTGGAGAGTTTTTGTCTGCAGAGCACGTCCAGAGCGATAGCTAATGAACTCTACACGCCCCTTAGGAATACACACGCACCTCCCCGCACGCACCAGCAACTTAATTTACATGAAACGACGAACCCTGAAGCGGCGTTCCACTCAATCACAGTTATAGTCTCAGCCACTGGGGAGCCCCCTCTTAGACCCCCGTGCTGCCTCCTCGGGGAGGACAGGCCAGGAGTGTTCACACAACGTCAACTGTCTCTGGGATGAAGGTCCCGTTTTAAAGGCAATGACCTTCAGTAAAAGACTCGTTTAGGCGCAAAGGCAGGAACAGTGGTTGGATTTGAGTGTGGCCTTCCTCCTGCGCTGGGCCCCTCCCCTCCTCTCTAACCTTCCTGGCACCCCCTACCTCCCCACAGTCTCCTCCTGCTAACTGGGGAGAAGCAGTGTGATAAGATGTCATGCCAGGAGGAATGGGGTGCTCGCTACATCCGAGACAAGGTGCAGTAAACTGAAAGAACATTGGGGGAAAGGCTGAAAACTCAAATGAAAAGTTGAGTGCACAGCCAATAATCCCTAGTTGACATTTGAAAACAGCCGTAAAAGAGAGGTACCAACCCCAAGAAATGGAAAAGTTTACATCCAAAGAAGCAGAGTTAATAGAGCAAACAGAATGTGTAATTAGAATCCTCAGAGAGAAATAAAGTGATATTGCACCCATAAAAAGGAAGGTCTTCAAGGTCTTGAAAATGAAAAATCTGATGATTGAAATAAAATTCTCAGTAAATGGGCAGAAGCATTGAAGCTGATAAAAGAACAAGTGGAAAGGCTGAGCCAAGGCATTCTCTCAGAATAGCAAAAACGAACACGGAGACAGAAAGTATAAAACATGGTCAAGAGCATTGGAAAATAAACCCGAACGTTCCCACCACTCCTCGAACAGATCTTCAGAAGGACCGAGACCATGAAGGAGTGTCCTGGGCCAGGACTGGAGAGCAGAGTCCCAGGGTGAGGACAGCTGAGCAGAATCAAGGACAAAAGGAGAGAACGAGAGATTTATCCAGCAATGTTCTAGTGAAAGTCCCGACAGCAGCGGCACAGGGAGCAGCCGTGCTCTGGGAGTCGGGGTGGGGAACGGAGGGCTCTGTCACCACACAGGGAACACTGGAGACAAGGAGAACTGAGCGATGTCTTCCAAACTCTGGGGCCCGTCCTTGGGCATCGGCACTCCTCACCAAGTGAGCCGATGGCACAAGCGTGAGCGTCCAAAGACAGAGATTTTCAGACTTGCAAGGATTCCAAAATGTAACATCTCAGATCGGACCTGAAGGAAGAATTAACTCAGGGAGTGTACGGAGCAGCAACAACAAAAAAGCTGGGAAGCCTTCTGGTTAAGTCTAATTAAATAAATATCGACTACTTTTAGAATTGAGATATAATTCACACACCACAAAATTCATCCCTTTAGAATGTACACTCCAGTGGGTTTTGGTATATTCACGTGCTGTGTGACCTTCATCACCAATTCCAGAATATTTTCATCACCCCAAAAAGAAACCCTGAGCCCCTCAGCAGTCGCTCCCCATCCTCCCCTCCTCCCAGCCCCTGGCAACCACCAGTTCACTTCCCATCTCTGTGGATTTGCCTAAACAGTTCATATAAATGGAATCGTGCGACAGGTGGCCTTTGCATTAGGCTTCTTTCATGTAGCATAATGTTTTCAAGGTTCATCCATGTTGTAGCATCTTATTATTCCATCATATGGTTATACCTATTTTATCAACATCAGTTTATGAACTCTTGTTTCCCCTTTTTGGTTATGAATAACATTGCTATGAACATTTATGTGCAAAATTCTGTGTGAATATGCTTTCAACTATCTTGGGTATATATGGAATTGTTGGGTCATATGGTAGCACTATGTTTAACTTTTGAAAAATTGCCAAACTGTTTTCCATAGTGTCTACATTTTATATTTCCAACAGCAATATATGAGGGTTCCAATTTTTCCTCATCTTCATTAATGTTTGTTATTGTCTGCCTTTTTTATTATAGCCATTCTACTGAAAGGGAAGTAGGAGCTCATTGTGGCTTGGATATGCATTTCCCTAGTGACTAATAATGTTGATCATTTCAAGAGCTTATTGATAATTTTTATATATTCTCAGGAGAAATCTCTATTTAAATTATTTGCCAGTTTTAAAGTTGGGTCATTTGCCTCTTTTGTGGTTGCGTTGTAAGAGTTATTTATATATTCCGGACGCTAGGCCCATATCAGCTATATGACTTGCAAATATTTTCTCTGGGTTGCCTTTTACTTTCTAAATGACGTCCTTTGAAATGTGAAAGCTGTTAATGTAGTGATGTTCAACTTATCTTTTTTTCCTTTGGTTGTGCTTTAGGTGTCACATCTAAGAAGCCAGTCCTTGATTCAAGGTCACAGAGATTGATAGCTACATTTTCTTCTAAAAGTTTTATAGTTGGAGCTCTTACATTTAGGTCTTTGATCCATTTTGAGCTAACTTTTGTATATGGTGTGAGATAGGGGTCCAAATGCATTCTTTTGCACATGGGTACCTAGTTGTCCTGGTACCATTAAAAAATAATTTATTTTTATTATTTTAAAATCCTTACCCGAGGACATTTTTCCATTGATTTTTAGTGAGAGTGAAAGACAGAGAGCAATATTGATGTGAGAGGAACACATCAATTGGGTGCCTCCTGCACACACCCTGACCAGGGCCTGGACCAGGGAGGAACATGAAACCATGGTACGTGCCCATGACCAGAATCAAACCCAGGACCCTTCGGTCTGCAGGCTGACGCTCTGCACTGAGCCAAACCAGTCAGGGCCCATTTGTTGAAAGGTTGATTATTTTTAAAGAGTCCAGTCTGGAACTAAAAGTTTCCCAATGGTATCTTAAGGAGAGACTAAGGTGAGGTGACCCAGTTTGCTAAGGTTTATTTTTTTTTTCTTGTTGTTGTTGTTGGGGGACAAAGATACTAATATTAATTCTAAGCATTGACAGAAAAACACGTATTTATGTTTGTGTATTAAAATCCAAGGGCAACCACTAAAAGAAACTCATCAGAGGAAAAAGTAGAATAAATAAAAGTTGATTAAATCAATGGAACAGAAAAGAGAAGAGAAAGTGTGGCAAATAGACACATGGAAGATGGCAGGAAAACCCAAACATATCAGTAATCACAATGAATGTGGCCCTATCAAAGTCACCTATTAAAAACATGGAGATACTCATAGTGGGTAAAACCCACAGTCCAACTACATGCTGATTACAACTACATGTGAGAGACAAATCTAAAGCAAAACAACATAGGAAAATAAATGGTCCTGGGATGAAAAAAGATACAGGCTAGCTAACACATGGAAAGTAGCCATAGCGATGCGACATGGGACAAAATAGAAAATGAGGGGGGCCCCCTTGCGGGGAGCTGAGAAGGGTGGCAAACCCCATGGCCACATGAGGCCCAGGTCTTAATTCTAGTTTAACCAAATGTTAAATAGACCTCCCTTTCTCTAAGAGTTGTCAGTGTGCTGTGAGTCCCCTTCTTCACACTATACATAGAAATCATCTTATTATTTAAAAAATATTTTTATTGATTTTTAGAGAGTGAGGAAGGGACAGGGAAAGAGAAAGAGAAACATCGATGTGAGAATGGAACATCAATCAGCTGCCTCCTCTATGACCCACAGTGGGGACCCCTCCTCCCCCTATGCCCCACACTGGGGATCAAACCTGAAACCTGAGCGTGTGCCCTGACCAGGAATTGAACAGCAATCTTTTGGTGCGTGGAACGACACTCACCCAACTGAGCCACACCAGCCAGGGCCACAAAAATCATCTTAAAGTGGATCATACATCTAAATTTTAGAACTAAAACCTTAAAACAGGGGTCCTCAAACTTTTTAAACACGGGGCCAGTTCACTATCCCTCAGACCGTTGGAGGGCCAGACTATAGTTTAAAAAATAACTATGAACAAATTCCTATGCACACTGCACATATCTTATTTTGAAGTAAAAAAACAAAACAGGAACAAATACAATATTTGTATTTGCATGTGGCCTGCGGGCCGTAGTTTGAGGACCCCTGCCTTAAAACCATTTGAAAAAAAATCAGGTGTAAATCCTGATGACTGTGGGTTAGGCAAAACCTTCTTATAAATGACAAAAATTAAAATAAATTAGTTACATCTCATCAAAATTAGTCTTTTGTACAATAAAGGACACTATCAAGAAAGTGAAAAAATGACCACCAAATGGGAGGAAATATTTACAGATCATATCTCTGATAAGATGCTAGTATCCAGAACACACAAAGGACTCTTACAACTCAAGAGGCAAAAGACAAATAATCTGATTTTAAAATGGATAAAGGATTTGAACAGACATTTTTCCAAGGAAAATTTTAAAATGGCAAATAAGTACCTAAAAGGATGCGCAACATTATTAGTCACGAGGGAAATGCAAATCAAAACCACAATGCATACTACTCACACTCAGTAGAATGGCTGTTAAAAAAAGGATGGACAATAACAAGTGGTGGGGAGGATGTGGAGAAACTGGAATGCTCAGACGTTGCTGGTGGGACTGTGTAATGGTGCTGCTCCTGTGCAGAACCGTTTGGTGATGCCTCAAAAAGTTAAACATAGAGTTCCCTTGTGACCCAGCAATTCTACACCTAGGAATATACCTAAGAGTAGGAACATATGTTCACACAAAAACTTGTGCTATGAATGCTCATAGCAGCATTATTCATAATACCCAGGAAGTGAAAACACCCAATATCCATAAACTGATAAATAAATAAAATGTGGCATGTCCACACAATGGAATAGTATCAAGGCATGAAAAAGAATGAAGTGCTGACACATGTTACAACACGGATGAACCTTGAAGACATTATACGTAGTAAAACAAGGCAAACACAAAAGACCATCTGCTGTATGATTCTGATGATACGAAATATCCAGAATAGCCATAGAGATAGAAAGTAGATTAGTGGTTGGCAGGGGCTGGAGGAAAGGGTAATGGGGAGTGATTGAAAATAAGTAAGAAGCCCTAACTGGTTTGGCTCAGTGGATAGAGCATCGGCTTGCGGACTGAAAGGTCCCAGGTTCAATTCTGGTCAAGGGCATGTACCTTGGTTGCGGGCACATCCCCAGTAGGAGGTGTGCAGGAGGCGGCTGATCGATGTTTCTCTTTGATGTTTCTGACTCTCTGCCCCTCTCCCTTCCTCTTCTGTAAAAAATCAATAAATTTTATAAAATATATTTTTTAAAAAAGAAAATAATAAGCTTCTTTTTGGAGTAATAAAAATGTTCTATAATTAGGTAGTGGTGATTGTCACAATCTTGTGACTATACTAAAAACCAATGAACACTTTAAAAGGGTGAAATTTACCCTGGGTGGTGTGGCTTAGTTGGTTGCCAGTTCCATTCCTGGCCAGGGCACATGCCTAAGTTTTGGGCTCGATCCCCATAGGGGGCATGCATGAGATAGCTGGTCAATGTTTAACCCTCACATTGATGTTTCTCTCTCTGTCTCTCCCTCTCCCTTCCCCTCTCTCTAAAAATCAATAAAAATATTTTTTTAAAGGGTGAAATTTTGTTTGTGAAATATATCTGAATTAAAAATATATAATGAGTCAACCTAAACATCCATCAATAGGGGATGTCAAATAAACTACAGTAGCCCACACTATGGAAATAATGTGCAGAGGGTCAAACAATGGGGTGGATCTTATGTACTGACCAGAGGCCTGGTGCACAAAATTTGTGCACTGGCGGTGGTGGTGAGTGGGGTCCCTCAGCCCGGCCTGTGCCCTCTCACAGTCTTGGAGCCCTCGGGGAATGTCTGACTGATGGCTTAGGCCCGCTCCCCCTGGGGACCGGGACTAAGCAGGCAGACCTCCTTAGCACTGTTGTGGAAGTGGGAGAGGCTCCTGCCACCACCGCTGTGCTTGCCAGCTGTGAGCCCGGCTTCTGGTTGAATGGCACTTCCCCTGTGGAAGCGCACTGATCACCAGGGGGCAGCTCTTGTGTTGAGTGTCTGCCCCCTGGTGGTCAGTGCACATCATAGCGACCGGTGTTCCGCCGTTTGGTCGATTTGCATATTAGCCTTTTATACCTGTGGGATTGGGCTGAAACTGGCTCTCTGACATCCCCCACGGGGTCCCAGATTTTGAGAGGGTGCAGGCCAAGCCAAGGGACCCCACTGGTGCACGATTGGGGCCAGGGAGGGATGCAGGAGGTTGGCCAGCCAGGGAGGGACCACAGGAGGGCTCCAGGGCATGTTTAGCCCATCTCGCTCAGTCCTGATTGGCCAGACCCCAGCAGCAAGCTAACCTACCGGTCGGATGTCTGCCCCCTGGTGGTCAGTGCACGTCATAGCGAGCGGTTGAGTTGCCTTAGCATATCATTAGCATATTATGCTTTGATTGGTTGAACGGATGACTGGACAACCGGACACATAGCATATTAGGCTTTTATTATATAGGATAATAAAGGGTGACCAAGACTTATTATTAAATGGTAAGTTTCAGGACACAGAACAGCATGCACAGTATGATCCTATTTCTGTAAATACACAAATAAAGTGAATATAGACAGATACACCCAACTGACTCCTGTGGCTCCCGTTGGGTGAAATGGGATGAGAACCAAAGGGAACTTTTGTCTATCCGAATTGCATGCCTTTTTAAAACAAGAATGTATTCTTGTATTGTTTGAAAGTGAATTTTAAAGAAGAAAAGGGGAAAAATGTAATGAACTAAAAAAAATGGCTTAAATCAGTCTTCATATCCAGTATTTTCAATATTAGTGTTCAAACCACATACAGCGTCACAGCTTCCATTGGTGCATTGCTTTGTAGTAAACAAGGTTTGACACGTAAAAAACACAAAACCAAAAACTCTCTTAGCAAGGATATTCCAGGCTCTACCATAGGAGCCTGCATTCCATACTCACTTAAGCTGGTGCTCCTTTTTTTACATACTTTCATAGAGGAAAAGATAGTTTATATTTAAACTAGTTGATTATATTTCTAACACATAAGAAAGGACATTTTGCTCCGAAGTCCTAGGAAGAGACAGTAGATTGTTTTGAGACAGAGTGATATTGATTTCAAGGTTTATTAAGACACTAAAAAGCCCTACTATTTACCTTTACCAGCTGTACCGGTTAATAATGCTGATTTTTTTCAATAGGTGGAGTTACACATATGTTGATATATATGCAATTTGATATGTATATTATTTTGTTGTATTGACAACAAGCTTCAAAACTTCATATGCCAAATTTTCTGAAGGTGTTAACATATTTTTACGCTTAAAAATGTCGAATTTCGTGCCAAAAAAAGGGCATTTGCAGGAAGTTTTAATTCATTACTTTATTTTGAAGAAAAGTACTGCTGAAAGTTACCGTATACTTCGGGAAGCTTATGGTGAACACGCTCCATCTCGAGATGCTTGTGAGCGCTGGTTTAAACGCTTTAAAAGTGATGATTTCGATGTGAAAGACAAAGAACGTCCAGGTCAACCGAAAAAGTTTGAAGACCAACAATTACAAGCATTATTGGATGAGGATGCGTGTCAAACACAAAAACAACTTGCAGAAAGATTAAACACTGCTCAGCAAACAATTTCTGATCGTTTACAAGCAATGCGAAACATTGTAAAGGAAGGAAAATAGGTGCCACATCAACTGAATGAAAGACAAATGGAAACCGAAAAGTCATCAGTAAAATGTTGCTTCAATGGCACAAAAGAAATTCTTTTCTGCATCAGATTGTGACTGGCGATGAAAAGTGGATTTATTTTGAGAATCCCAAATGCACAAAATCATGGGTTGATCCAGGTCAACCATCAACATTGCCTGCAAGGCCAAATCGCTTCGGAAAGAAGACAATGCTCTGTGTTTGGTGGGATCAGGAAGGTGTGGTGTATTCTGAGCTTCTAAAACCAGGTGAAACCATTAATACCGATCACTACTGACAACAAATAATCAATTTGAACCACGCTCTGATCATGAAACGACCAGAATGTGCCAGAAGACACGGCAAAGTAATTTTGCTTCATGATGATGCACCATCACACACTTCCAAACCAGTTAAAGTCATGTTAAAAGATCTTGCCTGGGAAGTATTAACCCACCCGCCGTATTCACCAGACCTTGCTCCTGCAGATTCCCACTTGTTCCGATCAATGGCACACGTACTTTCTGAGCAGCACTTCAAAACATACGAAGAGGTGGAAAATTGGGTCTCTGAATGGTTTGCCTCAAAACAAGAAAAGTTCTATTGGGAAGGTAGTCACAAATTACCTGAAAGATGGGGGATGGACATTACTTTGAATAAAGCACTTTTGATGTTTCTCTTGAAATTATCGTGTTTTCTTTGATTACAAAATCTGCATTATTAACCAACCAGTACACCTGGTAAATGTAAAAGTGCTTATTTGTATGAATCCTTCAGGTTCATTCTGTTACAGTGTTTCCCAGCCCACAGACTGCGCTGCCTGTTTCGCGGGACTTATAGATGCGGCAGGCTCTCCAAACAGCAAAATAAATGGTCGATTCCATCATCTTTATACAAGTCAACTCAGACAAAATATAAGACCCCTAGATGTACTCCACTCCTTCCTCACATCTTTCCAAAATAACTCACTATTGAACTAGTCATGATTTAAACGTGGAGTTGTGTTTATCTGCAATATGGTAAACACAGCTGTGAGGGAGCAACTTTTCTTCTTATATGAGAGGGAGACAGAAAAAAGGGATTTGACATGTGCCCTTCTTATGCAGGTCTGGGCACCACCACAGTGAAGCCCTCCAAGCTCCCCACGCAGGCAGCTCAGAGGTGTCCTGGGAGACACAGCCTCTGCAGGCACAAGAGAACCCGGTACCGAGCGGGGTCTGCTGGAATTTCCTTGGAAAAAGTGTTCTCCAATTTTGAGAAGAAAAGCTGGAGGAATGACCCCCACTGAAGCCACTGGTGTTTGTTAATTTCTGGGGTGAAGATTTCCCCACATGCTGGAGTGCACAGGTGAGAGCACGTGGGTTCCTCAGTGGTAGCGGTCTGTAATGTGGGTGCTTAGCAGACCATTGCGATTACTTGGGTTAAAATGGTGACTATCCACACAGATTCTGGAACTTTCTCCATAACCATATCCAAGTGCTCTAACCAAAAGCCCCAAGTAACTATGATGTGGCAAAAATGAACTTAAGCTCTTTTAATGTTGAATTGCTAGACAAACATGAAAATGATATTGGGCCTTATTAATCAGCACTTTCAACAGTGCTAAAATATGTATCTTTTTTTTTTTGAGCATAAATTACTGTACAGAATTGGCCCATTTAAAACCTTCACTGCTGGGAACCATCCTGAGACCAACTCCTGTAAGAGTGAGGAAGATGAAGGCCTTGTGACTTGGTGGCTGCTAAAATCTGATCATCAGAAAAGTCTCGAGGGAGATGAACAGGTTCCTTGGTTGCTGGCGACTTACCCAAGATGGAGCTGCAGAATTTGAAATGGTGTTTGCTGTGATCCCCGGGGCGTCTGATACTGGAATACTGACTCAGAGCTGCCCGCTCCGTGGCTAAACATCCGAGGTGACAGCATGAGAAAACTAGGGTTTTATTTATTTTATTTATTTTTATTGATTTCAGGGAGGAAGGGAGAGGGAGAGAGAAACGTCAATGATGAGAAAGAATCATTGATTGGCTGCCTCCTGCACGCTCCTTACTGGGGACCAAGTCCACAACCCGGGCATGTGCCCTTGACCCTTGACTGGAATCGAACCCGGGACCAGTCCGCAGGCCGATGCTCTATCCACTGAACCAAACCGGCCAGGGCAAAAAACGGGTTTAAATTCTTGCTGTGACGACATGGAGCGACGTTAACCTGGATTCCACTGAACCAAAGCATCTCTAGGCCTCCTCGTGCTAATACACCTTGCGTTGCTGCTCTGGAACTTTTTACCCTAATGTGGGAATTCACACTGGTTAAGGCATTGTGCTTCCGTGGAAAGGGGGTTAGAATCTACTGGGGCTTAAATTGGGCCAGATCTCTCAGGACCTTCAGCCGCTATTCTTTTGAACTGAGAAAGGATAGGAAAGGGATCGCTAGTGAGTATGGAAGGCAGGGTTCCTTTTGAGAGTACTTCATGGTTATTTTGGTTAACCTCAAAGCACTGATTTAGGGACACGGGAAGCTCTGCGTCTAAGTAATATAAATATTAGATAAAAGCTAAACACTTCGATCCACCTTTCAGGGCCTTGACCTCAGTGGTATGAAACACTGAGATCACTGGTCAAATTTCCGGTCTTTGTCCCAATGTTGGGGGCTAGAATGTTTAGTTTCTAATTGGGCAGCACAAAAATCACTAAGCTATTATGTTGATTTTTCTCTCTCTTTGGACAGACTAAGGTTTAACCTATAATTAAGAGATCATGTTGAGGCAACCACCTAATCCACTAGAGAAAGATCCATCCATTTTCCCCAGAGAGGTTTCCTCTTTCCTGAAGCCCATGACGTACTCATATCCCTCATGACAATTCTCCTTTCTCAGGGACCACTCCCCAGAGCAGCTGTCCTCCACTCCCCGGCCCCAAACACCACCACCACTAACAACAACAATCACCACCACCACCATCAGAGGCACAAGACCCACACGAGGAGAACTCAGCCGCCCAGCGTCCAGAGCAAAACAATGAGCGCAGGAGGGGAGGCTGCTGGCTGAGATAGGGGCCCGCTGTTCAATAGGCACATTGTTTTGTCACGGCAGATGCACACGCTGGAAGCCTGGACCCCATGGTCCTTCTTCTGCTTCCGTCAGGAGGCCCCGCTTTCTGAAGGCCAGACCTGGATGGGAAAGGGGACGTGAGATCGCACCACTTGTTCTTGGCGGCTCTGCTGCTCCTGGCCAGGCCAGACCCCCACTGGTTCATTAGATCTCTGCCTACAGGCAGGATAGACTCAAGGTGGTGACAACAAAGGCTGAGGAGCTCCCTGTCACCCTCTTGTCCCATGAGGGGCCTGTGACTACCTGCTGTCACCCCCTGGGGCCTCCAGAACCAGTCAGGACTGAGATGAGACGCAGCTCCCATCACACACCTCTGCACACTGGTGCCTGCAGATGCAGTGTGTTCCTCCTGCCCTTGTCCTGACAGATGCTTGACTCCTGCTGAGAGTGACAATGCGATCCTCGCGCTCTCGGTGAGGAAGTCTGAGTTACTCCTCACAGAGAGGAAAGGGAGGTGTGGAAAGGAGTTTCCTTCAAGGGTCAGGTGCAACAGGCAGAGGAGGGCAGTGTTTGGCAGCCCAGTTGTTTTTCTGACTTCTCGTCCCCAACGTCAACAAGTTCTAATGTTGAATCTTTGTCTCCTTAAAGCCCCACGGCCTCTAATAACTGTTCTTCTATTTTATTTTTTATTTTAAAGGATTTTAAAATTTGATTTTTAGAAAGAGAGGAAGAGAGAAACACCATTAGGAAAACAAAACATTGATTGGCTGTCTTCTGCATGCCCCACCCCTGCACACCCCCTACTGGGGATTGAGCCCCCAACCTGGACACATGCCCTGACTGGGAATTGAACGGGCAACCTTTTCCTGTACAGGATGGCGCCCAACCAACCGAGCCACACCGGCTAGGACTAATAACTATTCTTTTAAAAAGTCAAGATATTAAATCTAATAGAATTTAAAAGGAATAAAACCCTCAAAGACACATAAAAATCAACCCAGCTCACAGAGAAGGACATTTTGGGTTGAGCTGGCAGCCTTGGGGACCGCAGGGGGTTAGTAATCAGTTTGCAATTGACTCCAAGTGATAATATTGGTATTTCACCAGACAGGCCGCAGAGAAAGCGGGTGATGCTGCAAAGTGCCCGTCACCCGCGCGAGTTCTATCCCTAGACTTGTGGACATCTGGACGACATGGCCATTCTTGAGGCTCTGTGGTCAATCCCGCCGGAGGGTGACGGAAACGAACCAGACTCAACCTCAGTCTCCACATTCTCTACAAAGCCACGTAGCTCCGGCCGCTGCGGCAGGACGCTGTCAGTCAGGCGATGCACACTCCTAGGGCTAGGCCCTTCCTCTTTGCTCATTTGGGAATCAGAAATAGAGATGATACATTTTTTGGGGAAAATCAGTTTTGTCTAATGAAAACTAAATAAGGGTGGAAAACAATATGGTAACTAAAATATTGTAATTATTTTTGTAACCAAACAGCATTGTGTGAAAACCCTAAACACTAATTTTTTTTATCTTACATCATGATAGGCTAGACATATTCTCTGATGAGCTTTTCATAGGTTAGCTCATGAGAGTCCTTGATTCAGCTTTTGGGCCTCATTGTTGCTTCTTCATATATATATATATATATATATATATATATATATATATCTTGATTTCAGAGGTGAAGGGGGAGGGAGAGGGGAGAGAGAGAGTGTGAGAGAGAGATTAATGATGAGAGAATCATTGATCGGCCACCTCCTGCACACACCACATTGGGGATCGAGCCCACAACCTGGGCATGTGCCCTGACCAGGAATCGAACTGTGACCTGTAGTTCACAGGTCCATGCTCAACTACAGAGCTACACCGGCCGGGCTCATCCTTGCTTCTTGATGCTTAAAGACAAATGCTAATTCTTGTGTTGACTTGTAATTAGTACCTTGAATTCATCCCTGAGATCAGTGTGTTTAAAACAGGTTGTAAGAGGATTTTCAAAGAAACACGTGGGGATTTACTCCCCTGGCTCCCATTACTGTAAGAGCTGTGGATTTAAACCCCTTGCAACCGACCCAACATTTACCCCTGCTGCCTCTGAGTGCCAATTAAATAATGCAAACCCAAACCGTGGTCCGGTGTAATTAGTTGGAGAACAGGTTTATGGTTTTCCTCATGCCAAGAAACAAATGGGCCCCTCTGGTGACAAATGCAGGGTAGTTCAGTTTGGACAGAAAAAACACAAATCTCACATCTGAACATTCCTTGTGCTGCTTGGCAGGAAGCTGTAATATTGAAGACTGAGAACGAGAAAAAACTCTGGTTCCAAATAGTTGGAAATGCAGGTCCTGTGGTTGTTTTTTCTTTTTTCCTTTCATTAGAGAAAAGAGTCAAGACTTCAGTTGATTCAGGTTTCATAAAAAGGTATTACTTTAAAAAATAGGATTCTCATAGGGACAGGCTTTAGGTGAGCAGCTGGCAAAACAGCATACGAGAAAGAGAGTTCTAGAAAGACTGTGGGGTGTGAGGGAGTAGCAAGTTGGTGGCCCTGGAGCAAGCATAGCCCAGTGCCCGTCCTGGCTGGCGTGGGAGTGAGGCGGTCTCCATGGTGACCGAGTGAAGGCTCTGCTTCAGGACAAGGCGTACAGGAATCTAAGAATGTGGGCTGGGTGAGGTGAAGTCATCCGGGTGTGTTTGTTACTGCTTCTGCCTCTTTGTTTAGTTTAGTTTGGGGAAGAGGGTGTTGAAAAAGGAGGGAGAGAAGAATAAAAACCAGGTGAACAAAAAAGCCTCCTTCACAGGGGGACAGGCCATGGCAGGACACGGGTCTAATATTTTCATCTTTGCTAATTCAAAGGTCTTTTATTCTACTCAACCAGATGTTGCGGACATTATTTCACCATGCTGGTTTGAGCTGGAAAATCCTGGAACACAAGGCAGGGAATGAACTTGGTCATGAAGGGATGTTGGGTAGGACAGCGTCTTGGGCGCTGGCTGGAGGTGTCCATGCGGTCATCAAAGTCAATTTCTAATCAGCGTTTCCTGAAACACGTGGGTGTGTTCTCCCCCATGTGTGTGCAGGCTTGTGTGTGGGCTGGGAAAGACAAGTAGCAATGTGCAGGTGTAATGAAGAAAAACATACCTTTTTTCCCTCATGAAAAATATTAGACTGAGTATTGATAACCTGTGGGAGCTGTTAAAAAAACCTCAGGAGCCCTAGCCGATTTGGCTCAGTGCATAGAGTGTTGGCCTGCAGACTGAAGGGTCCCAGGTTCGATTCCAGTCAGAAGCACATGGCTGGGTTATGGGCTTGATGCCCAGTAGGGGGTGTGCAGGAGGCAGCCAATCAATAATTCTCTCTCCTCACTGATGTTTCTCTCTCCCTTCCTCTCTGAAAAAAACAAACAAAGAAAAACAAAAAACAAACTCACAAAACAAGGTCACTTCTAAAGAGATTATGATCTGGGGACCAGAAAACTTACTTGAACATATTCTGAGTCTAAAGTTTTCTTGTAAAAATAGTCACAGAAACTGGTGGATGTTTTTTACGTACAACTCAATTTCTCTCATTTACAACATAAATCATTTAATGTAACATTTGCAACCTTAGAAAGGCAGACATATTTAATCCAAGTCAGTTTATAAATTCCAATTTCACATGGATTAAAAACTGCAGATAAATTAAGTCACAATAATATCCTGTACATGCATTAAGGCTGGTGACTGCTAAAGTCTCTTGGGTATCTACAAACAGGAAATCACACACAGATTACTGGGTCTGAAGAGTGTCTACATCATTAAAAAAATCTTGCTTTTTTTTTTTTTTTTGGTGATACAGATTTCAACAGTAACTCTGGAAAACTGTGAAAAATGTTGTTTAAAAATATATATGTATATACTACTGCACAGTTTCAAAGATGTGATTCATAAATAATGTTGGTTGCACTGATTAATTTTATAACAATTACCGTACTTCCAAGGTGATGCGAACACGCAGTGACTTACACTCAATGTTAGGCACTAGTCATACCCTTCAGGCGTACTACAGTCTCATGGTAGCTGTATTGTACATATATATTTTTAAATGTATGCATTTATACAAACTGTGTATCGTATGCATGGGATTTCAGAAATGTACACATCACTGTTATATAATACACGCATCAGTGTTGCACACACTGGGTAAGTTTTAGTGCAGGGAGTCTCATTGCATTGCGTTCTATACGTTCAATCTAGTACACAATTTGTCAGCTTTTCAGATTATTTTTCCAGTACATTCCTCATTAGATCGTGGGTCCAAGTTTCCATTTGTAATTGGAAAGTTTCCAGAAATATCTGTTTTAACCAAACCTCTCTTTCCAGGCACAACTCTGCACATAAGTCTGATCTGTGTAGAGCAGTCACAAATCCCACATGTTGATCAGGAATGCATTTGATTACATTGTGATAAAGGGTGGCATCCGTTCAGGTCACGGAAGGATAGGTCAGTTGACTTGTGCTGAACGGCTAAGGAAATATGTCTCCAAAAAGAAAGACATAATAATGGACAGTACATGTTGAAACAGGAGAGTCACTAGAAGGACAGACATGAAGCTGTGAACAGTGGTTGCTTGGGGGTGGGGGGAGATTGGGGTGGGACTTACTACTACTTTCTACGTTTCCATGTTGTCTGAATTTTTACATTGAAGCATGTATTGCTCTTATAATCAGAAAATGCAAGAAATATATTTCTACTTTGAAAAAAACTAAATAAAAGGAACAGTTAGGAATGACTTTCACACGCAACAGTAAGAAGTTGGCTCCTTACCATAATCATCTCTTCCAAGCTCACACACACTGCCCCATCGTGCTCCATGATGAAACGAAAGGCCACCCCCACAACGACAGGTTTTGTTGGGAAACACGGTCTTCAAAACACTGGTAAAACGCCAGAGGCCACCTGTGTGTGTAGATGGGGCTTCACGGGTAGCACACCACGAGGATACCGCACAGGCCTGCAGCTTTAAGATGGACGAGGCCAGCAGAGCACCTGGGGACTCACCTGAGGGTCACCCCTTATGTGAGAGTTTGAACATTTCAGCGGAATTCAGCAAGAGCAAGCAGAACTAAGCCTCAGTCCTCCAAACAAACAGACAAACAAACACACCCCACACACCAGTTCACAATTTCTTAAGTGAGACTGAAATTCCCAACATGAATGGGATCATGAACTCTACCCACAAGGACTAGCGAGAGGGTGTGACAAACCCCTCGGCTGGATAAAAGTCAAACAAACTCTGAGCAGTGCAGATGCTTGAAGGCCAAAGTCAAATGCCAATTTCATAAGCCCTTCACTTGCTCTTTCTAAGTTAATTTCGGGTCACCATGCGCACAGATCAATCACTTGTACAGTTTTGAAAGAGTGCTGAGAGCTAGGGAATTACAGCAATCTTACTTCCACTGTCCATCAGGCTGACAATGTCAACATCGAAACTGGACCAACCGACCGTTGGCGAGAGCACACGAGTATCTGTTATAAATGCTGGGCGCCACCGCCCCCTGAAGAAAGGGTGGGGGCGCTCCCTAAACCGCACCGCCGTCTTTCTCAGACCAGCCCGGTGCAGTATGGTCAAGTGAGAGGCCTCAGGGACATTGTTTTTGTTTTTAAAATATGGCAAAGTACATCCTTTTTTCCCCCAGAAGTTTTTCTTTTTAAGCAATAATTTTATATCCAAATATATTTAATAAGAAGACTAAATCTAGGACATGACAGGGGACTATAAAATAAACAAGTTTCAGACAAAAACTGTAAACAGGTGTCAAAAAATTAAAATGTAAACTTAATAAAAAAAAAGAAAAGAGTTAAGGGCGAGACGTAAACATACCAGACACAGAGGACATGAGTGTGACGTTCTGGGGCTGCTACCCCAGACAGCACCGCGACCGAGGCAGGAAGAACGCGCCCTGCGCGGTAAGCAGGCAGCTAACCGGAGCCCCACACGTGCCCCCGTCCAAAATGCATTAACGTGGCACATTCTGCAGGAGGCGTGAGAGCATCAGACATCGTCAGGAGCTCGAAGCTCTCAGCCCGATAAGCAACACACACAGGCTCCCAGTGAAGGGGCAACCGGGTGGGCGTCCTGATTTGGCCAAGACGTTTGTAAGAAAGCTATCGTGGAAAGAAAAGGCTTAAAAAATCGCCACATTTAAAAGACTGACAAGTGCCGCAAAGCTCCCCAGCCAGGTGCCGCAGAGGCAGGAAGAAGAAACACCTGCGCAGGGCGGGCTTGTTGCAGGTGCAGGAGGTTCCAGTTCCTAACGGGGCTCCCAAACGCAGCCGTGGCTGCCTGAGCGCTGGCTGGCTCGCTTCCAAAAGCACCGAGTTCTCTCCGAACATCTGCGCCAGGTTCAGACCACGATGGGGGCAGGGCAGTTGATCCATTTGCTCACCACGCATTTAGCTGATGATAAAGTTGGATGGAGGGGGCAAGTAGTAAATGAAAGGCAGGGCATTTGGTAACATGCAACCTAGTAAACATCCAGCAAAACGTGACTGACGTTCATTATTCAATTACCCATGAACACGTACAACCAGAGGGTAAGTGGGGATAGTATATCAACACTGGAAGTCATCAACAACGTAAGGACTAGGTCGTCTTGACTGGCAGTCAGGCTGTTGGTGTGCTGCGTGTGCTGCACCTGTGAACTCACAGCGAGATTTTGGTTGAATGTTCTAAAAAGTCATGGTTTAGCTTTGAAGTAGAAAGTGTGTGTGTGTGTGTGTGTGTGTATGTGTGTAAGTGTATTTCCTCTAATCAGAAACCTCTGACCACTTTGTCTAGCCTGGGATTATGGGAACTAGACAAAGAAAATAGGTTTTAAGAGCTGTGCTTCTTACACACACAGGCTGCTGCTTCTACACCCACACATACAGGCACACATGCCCTGGGAAAAGACCATTGTTCGAGGCTGAGAAAATATTCACTGGATTTTGATAAATGCTGTGGCTGGGAATGTCAGTAGCACAGTGTCCAGAAACATTGAGCCGTCCACGGAGGTGGGAGCACAGTGCGGCCGCAGGGTGCGGTCCCTACGGCAGGTGGGCGCTGTTCCGCAGCCAGTGCAGGCCCTGCTGGGAGTACTGGACCAGGTGCTCCATGCTGCTGTGCAGGGTGACCGGCCCCATGAGCAGATCCAGGTCGTTGAAGAACTCTAGGGGACAGACAGAGTGGTTAGAGCGCCACACATGCCACGTGTGCTACCCTGGGACCCAAGTGACATAAGAAGAAACTCCACTCGTGGCCCTAGATAGGCAAGTTTCTCTGTTCCATCATGCGACTTCAGCATCCCACTGAACAGAATGAAACACAAAGGTACAGAACTCAGACTTTTATCCAAATAGTCACTCTATGGGCAATTTTTAATTCAAATGAGTAACATTTACTTAGCCCAGGGGTGGGGAACCTTGTTTCTGCCAAGGGCCATTTGGATATTGATACCATCATTCTCTGGCCAAAGTTATCAACTTAAAAATCAGCCTGCTGCGTTTAATAAACTCACCCCTAATGCCTTGGCAGGGCCAGACCAGATGATTTTGCGGGCCTTATAGGGCCCGCGGGTCGGATGTCCCCCCACCCCTCCTTGACTTAGCCAAACAGCAAAAAACCTGACTTCCCCAGGACATTCTCCTGGAGCAGCAATACTTCCCACTCTGGACGTGGGCTGTGTCTCTGTCGCCCTCCCCCTCGACCCAGCTGAGGCGTGTGCTGCACTGACACGAGTCCCATGGAGGAGGCTCCAGGCTCCAGGCAGCAAATCAGAGGCAGCTGTGAAACAGCTCCCAGCCCTTGGACTTTCTCTGGGCTGGTCCTTCCATTAAACATGTACTATGTGCCAAGGCCCTGTGCTAGGTGCAGCAGGGTAGACAGGGAGTGTGCCAAGAGACCACAGCTGAGTGGCCGGGAGGGACAAGTACATTCACAGCGCTGCTATGCCATCGTCGTAACTGGATCACGGAGCAACACTCCTTCAAAAGAAGTGCCTGGGAGACGTTTTCAGAGGTGCTCATATGCATACATGCTGAACGAGGGCCTGCTGGGAGGCCAGGGAGGGGTGAGGGAGACGCCAGGTCCAGGTGGCTGGGAAGGTAGCCACGCAGGGACCGGAGCAGAACCGGGAAGGGAGCTGGTCAGAAAAACAATACTGACTTCCCGTTAGACATGTGCCCCTGGGCCCTCACGGAGGAGCCGTCGAGTAGGCCGCTGCCAGTGCAAGAGCTGGCCTGCTCAAGGTGTCCCAAACTGGCCACATACATTTTTATACATTTGTCCTTCTGTTTTGTCTACTTGGGACACCCTCCCCACTCCATCTCGGCTACTCAACTACTATTTGCTTTTCAAAATCCTGTTCCATGTCGGCTTCCCAGTGGATTTTCAGGGTCAGCACCTCTGGGCTGCACGTCACATGCTACCTGGCTTTCTCATCAGTTTCATGAGCTCAGGCCCCATGCCTATTCATGCTGTAACTTCCTCATCACACCGTGGACAGCCTGGTCTTGTCCTCAGAGGCTTTACGCTGTCATGGCACCAAATGTGCATTCAATGACTGGAAAGTGACCTCGGATTTGCACTATCACCCAAGTAGTAAGTTGGTATAATCATTTGGGAGAAAAATTAACAATATATATACCAAGATATCTATACATATAAAAGCCAAGTGACTGGAATGACTGGTCACTATGAAGCATACTGTGGCAGCCAACCAGCCCGATCAGGGCCCTGATCGGCCCCCCATCCTCCCTCGGCCCAACCCTCCTGCCTGCCCATCCCTGATCAGCCCCCATTGGGGCGGGTGGCCTGACTCCACCCATGCAAGAATTCGTGCACCGGGCCTCTAGTATAACAATATAGATCTTAAAGAATGTATACCTGTTGACCCCCAAATTCTACTTCTGTAACTCCTTCCTATGAAAATAATAAAAAATATGGAAAAGGACTTATGCAAAACTATTTATCATAATCTTATTTGTAATAGTGGAAAAAATTGGAAATAACCTAAGTGTCCAACAACAGGGGGATGGCCTAAGAAATCATACTTTATGATTGTATAACCACTGTTCTGACAATATTATAGAACCAACATAAAGGGTGTTTTTGAACTAGTTAGTAACATGAGAAAATTCCTGATATACTATTAAACAACAACAACAAAACAAAACAGGACATAACACTGTAGATATACTATGACCTTATTTTGGTAAAAATCACACATATTTGGAGGAGACTAGATGAGACTTCAGTAGAATGTTAACAGTAATTATTTCTTGGTGGTACGATTACTGATGATATAAAAATCTTTCTTTCCTTTACAACAGTTTCTGTACTTTATAAATTTAGCCACAATAAACATGCACTCTGTTTATAATCAGTAAAAAAAAAAAAATTTAAAAAGAAAAGGAACTTATTGCTTCATGTAAACACTTTGTTTTTCAGTTGTAAGCAGCTATCACTTAAAAAGCCAGTAACATTCACACTCATTAATTCATTCATTCAATGTTTCAGACCTCAACCGTGTTCTGGGCTCGGTGCAGGCCTTAGGAATACAAAGTCGGAGGAAACAGAGTCTATCTTCAAGGAGCTCACTGTCAGCAGGGAAAAGAACATGTGTGCGCACATCTATGTCTGTATCTACAGATCTGTATCTTTGCACATTACTTGTGTCTTTATCATCTCTACTAGAGGCCCGGTGCATGAATTTGTGCACAGGTGGGGTCCGGCTGGCCTGTCCTGATCAGGGCTGACCCTGATCAGGGGCAGGGCCAGCTGGGGGGAGGGGCTGCAGGTGGTTGGCTGGCTTTCCTCCCCCTCTGCTCCCCCCCCCCCCCCCGTCAAACTCCAGGTCGAGGGGACAATTTGCATATTAGCCTTTTATTATATAGGATGTGGAATCTTCCACAGTGAAGATAAAGGTGGGTTAAGGCCTGAGTGAGGGGAGAGGTTGGGAAGTTTCACGCAGTAGGTGACAGCTTCTAGAATTTCTTCTTCGGTACATGATGACAACTTGTGTGGTGACGCCCAAGGTCAGGTTGTCTCCCTGAGCGGTGGTCAGGCATGCACACACACCCCAAAGGCACATACCTCGGTTTTCCTTGGCCAGGTTGTCCGCCATCTCCCAGTAGTCGTAGCTGTGGAGAATGCTGTTGGTGATGCTGACGTGATTGGCTGCCATCTGGTGGATGCGCTGTGGGATGCTGACGATGGTTGAAGGGGACAGGGCGCTGGTATTGGAGAGGCTCCCCTGAGATCCCACGGAGCTGGTGGGGGAGGGGTTGGGGGACATGGGGGATGGGGTTCCAGTGCTCCTGGAAGGGGAGAGCAAGAAAACCAAGGTGGAGAGCCTGGTTCCTGGTGAGGCAGGCCAGCCCCAGGGCACCGTAAGCAAAGTAGCACACTGCCCAACACCAGGCAGTGCCTCGTTTATCGCCTTTACTTTGGAAAAATGAACTTACTCACATATGTAATAACTTAATCAATAAAGAAATTAAAAAAATAAAATGCTGAATGAGAAAAAAAAATAAAATGCTGAATGCGAAAAAAAGAAAAAAAAAGAAATAAAGGAAAAATGAACTTACTTTCCTCCGGCTCCCCATGGAGATGGGGCTTGGGCAGCTTTAGATGAATTCTGCAGGAAAATAGAAACATGGACAGTGAGCCATCTGCGTAGGTTTACAGAGCTGACAATAACATGCTCTCAGGTGATGGCTGAGATTAGTAATGGCTGACACTGCAGAGAAAATGCAGATTCCCAGAAATGAACCTGGGAAGTCGCAAATCCTAGGCTACTGGCTCCCTCTCTGAAACCCAGTGGGGACACCTGCCCGGCCTGCTGGGTTCCACAATCGGCTAAAGCCAAGAGCTTATCCTGTAGCCTGGGATTTCATGCACCCAAATGCAATGTATCAAATTAAATCATAATCCAGAGGGTCTGCTGAATCCTGAGCCAGTTTAATTTTTTCACCTGAAACTAGCTTAAGTTTTCTGAAAAAGAAAAAAGACCAGACCTCCCCTCCCCCATGAGAACACCCCATATTGAAATGTAGGGCATATCTGCAGGAACCGTTGGCATACATTTAATGCCTGGAAATATGAGACATCAACTTGTATTGTTTTAACTTATGAGACTTAAAAGTATTTCTCTTAAAGAAAGTTCCTCTTGAATATTTCTAAAAGGACAGATTTAAATATATTTCCTTGACAGGTAGTGTGTTCAAAAATTCTGATTTCCTGAATATCCTGACTAGGGAGGATATGTTTCCCAAGCCAGTCGTCTGCATTGGGCATTTACAAGAAGTTCTGCCTTTGGTGAGGGAAGTTCCTAAACGTACAGACAGACCCTCTCTGAGAGCCAACGATGACTTCTGGGACCTCCGTCTATGGCCGGTTAGAGGGAAGAAGTCTCTATACGCTGGTGTGAGCTTCCCTCCGTCCCTGGCCTGTGAGAGGGTTAAGAAGTCTCTACAATACTGATGTGAGTTTTCCTTCCTGAGACAAGAAAACAGCCTTGGCCTGGTTCCCTAGACACAAAGCATTGCTTTTGGTTAAAAAGAACTTCATGAAGTGGAGACTGAGTTTGAGACTCCAGTGGGGGTGCTATCAAGATGGTAGATGTGGCCTTGTATGTGGCAACTGTCAGTTGCCATCAGGCCTCTTCCTTGGCCACCAGGCCCCGTGACTGTTAAAACACAGGGAACAAAGCCCTCTGTTCAGACAGCTCTGTACCGATAGAGCAGTCATTGCGGACAATTTGTCAGTGTTACCTGAAGGCCCATGATCGTGGGACTTTAAGGAGCATTTAAAAAGCCTTTGATTAAGGGTGATGACCGGGAACTCCTGGAGGGGAAACTCTGCTTTTGAGTGTGTCCTCTCTGCACTGCGCACACACTCAGGACTGTGTACGGACACTAAGAACTTCTTGTATTCCTTCAAGTTCTGTGGTAACCGCTGTGGCCTGCAGGGTTCAGATTCCTTCTCAGTGAAGCATTTTTCTTGACTGTAATAACTCTCGTTAGTATTAGTTCTTAGATTCTAACATTTTTAAAATGACTTATCTTGACCTTAGGTGCCCAAAATAAAGGGAAAGGCTTAATGTTAGCCAAGACTGTTCCCTTCTTGGCTTAGCACCTAGTTACTCTTCAGGCACAACCAGGAAGGGGGTGGCACGCTGCATACAGCCCGCGGACCCCAACTCAGCCTGGTCACCAGAGAGAATCTCTAAGTGGGGCTGGGGATAAAGGGTCTAAAATGACGGTGGTGCATGGGTTGGTGGAGGTAGAGGTGGTGTAATTTCTTGTTCCTATAGACAGATAGACAGTAAAGAGGCCCCAAATCTCAAATTAATTATTACTTCAAGTCTGTATCACAAAAGTGTTTTTGTTTTATTTTCCCAGTGAAAATGACTTCATTTGCTGAGATAGATAAAAGTTCTATCTTTGTGTTTACATATTGCTAGTGCCCCTGAGGAATCTATGTGAAATACCAAGATGCATTTCCTACGACACGGAAGTGGGAACTCAATCTCCTTTCCCTGGAGGCCATCGGAATGCCCGGGCTCCAGGCAGGGGGCTCTCAAGGCCATGCTCAGCCCTGCGCACCATGAACATGTCACAAATGGGTCAGAAGGCTCCTGTATTCTCCTCAAAGAAATGGATCCTGTCCTCAAAACGTCCCTGGTAGGGAGACAACTAAATACGGGGAACCATGTCCCCGATAGCCAGACAGTACCTTGAAATAGTCGATAAGTGCTTTTGAATACTTGACAGCGTGATCTCTTTTGAGTCGAAACATCCGCCAGTACAGGAGAGCCAGGCATCGGTAGCTGCAGGGAAGAAGAGAGATGAGCCCTGCAGGCATGAGTGTGTCCTGTGCAAACAAGACTTTTCAAAAATCTTTTTGTTGTTGTTGTTAATCTGCACCCGAGGATATTTTTCCATTGATTTTTAGGGAGAGTGGAAGAGAGAGGGAAAGACAGAGAAACATCGATGTGAGAGAAACACATCGATTGGTAGCCTCCTGCATGAGCCCTGACCAGGGCCTGGGCGGGGGAGGAGCCTGGAACCAAGGTATGTGTCGTTGACTGGAATCGAACCCAGGACACTTTGGTCTGCAGGCCAACGTTCTATCCACTGAGCCAAACCGGCTAGGGCTCAAAAAATCTTCTTGTTCCAAGTACTCAATATTTATATCCTGATTATACATACAGTATACATACATACATGTCTGTAAGTGTCTGATCTCCCTTTTGTTCAGAAGGTATACTTCAAAATTTCAAGGGGTTACTCCATAAATGCATTTGCCATCAGATCATCGGTTCTCAACCTGTGGGTCATGACCCCTTTCACAGGGGTCGCCTGAGACCATCCTGCATATCAGATATTTACATTATGATTCATAACAGTAGCAAAATTACAGCTATGAAGTAGAAACGAAAATAATTTTATGGTTGGGGGTCACAACATGAGGAACTGTATTTAAAGGGCCAGAAGGTTGAGAACCACTGCATCAGATCATTTAATAATAGCTTTATTGCTTTGTTGGGGTACGGGGCTGGCCATTTCTTCTGCCACCACTAGAGGACAGTGTCTCTCCACGGAGGAGTGAGGAAGCTGCAGCTCATAGCTTTCACTGCTTAAGGGGAGTTTTGGGGCAGAGTGACCTCACTCTGATTTCCCTCTGACACCCTGGACTTCCCGCACCAGCGGTGTTGCTGAAAGAATAACCATCCACCTGCTTTTATTCCTTTACCTTTAAACTATTTTACTCAATTGCAATTAGTTCAAATAAAGGGACAGATACGCGTTTTTATAAATAGTAAAAACTCTATGCTGGGAATAGTTAACATTTTATTTTATATATTTTATTACTTACATATTAGTAACCTTCTATAATGCCAATTACTAATCATCATTAATTTATTAACCCTAATATGAAATTTAAAGTTTGAAAAGAGTGCAGAAAGCATTTCCGAGAAATGCTTTTTTTGCTTGGTGCTTTCCACTCATAATTATTGGCTAACTCGGGTGTGGTGTTGACCTGGGAGATTACCAACATACCCAATACAATATAACGGTCTCTTCTTAGCAGATCAAACTCCAGATGATGTGATGATGCTAAACTATGTGAGGCCCTCTTTTTTCGTGTATGTTGCTGTTATTTAATTAATTAATTAATTAATTAATTAATTTTTGAGGCTCAATTGTCCACTGCAGATCAGGGAAGTAAACCTTTGGGGGCAAACATTTTGGATCCCTGTCACAGAAGGAACAAATAGAGAGGTGTCTTGTGATTTGTGGGCATGGGAGGAGGTGTACTGAGAAGATGTCACAGGGAAATTACTTTTATAATCACATATTCATTATTGGTGTAATCGTCATAGAAATAAAAACCTATTAATGTTGGTTAACATTTTACAAGGAAAGCTTTTATTATCAAAGTGTAATGAGCCGCTCCTCAGTTTAATGTGTTGAGGACTTGAATGCGTCATCTTCATTCTCTCAGACTAATCCCATGTGTAAAGAGATAGATGAATTATTTTGATTGCAACTAAAATGTTCAACACAAGAGAAATTACATTTGGCACAATTCACATTCAAATCATTAAAACACAAACCTACCTGGTTTTAAAACACACACGCGCGCACACACACACACACACACACAGGAAAAGCTATCCTTGCTTAATGGACCTGTTGATTTTCAATACCTGAGTAGGCACTTCCTGGCTGGCCAAGCAGCAAGCAAAGCAATGGGTGGGCTCTCCCTGGCCACCAGTGGACTTGCATTTGGTTTTGCATGTCAGAGGCACTAGAAAAACATTATGCTCCAGCACCTGGTTTACCAATGACCAATGACCACATCCAGGCTGGGCAGGCTGTTTTAAGCCGATATGATGCACTCACCATAACGCAGCCAGCTGTTTATCCTCTGGTGTGGCATTGGGGCCTGAGTGGGTCTTTAGTCTCATAGCATACCTAGAGGAAAAGAAAACAAAACCAAAGAAATTTTTAAAAGTTTTTATTAAATTTATTGGGGAGACAGTGTTTAATAAAATTATGTAAGTTTCAGGTATACAATTCTCTAATACATCATCTGTATATTGTACTGTGTGTTCAACAGCCCAAGTCAAGTCTCCTATCACCACTGAACCCCACCTTTCTCTATGTAATCACCATACTGTTTTCTGTGTCTATGGGTTTCTTTTTTGCTTAATCCACCTTTTTCACCCAGCCCTGCAACCCCCCTCCCTCTGACAGCTGTCAGTCTGTTCTCTATGAATCTGTTTCTATTTAGTTTATTTACTTTGTTCATTAGATTACACATATAAGTGAGATCATATGGTATTTGTCTTTCTCTGACTCGCTTATTTCACTTAGTGTAATACTCTCCAGGTCCATTCATGTTGTCACAAAAGGTAAGATTTCCTTCCTTTTTTTATGGCCAAGTAGTGTCCCCTTGTGTAAATATACCATAGCTTTTTTTTTAAAATTTTTTTTCAATTTTTTTTATCCACTCATCATCCACTGATGGGCACTTGGGCTGCTTCCAAATCTTGACTATTGTAAATAGCAATGCACTGAATATAGGGGCACATATTCTTTCAAATTAGTGTTTCAGGTTTCTTCAAATATATTTCCAGAAGTGGAAATGCTGGGTCACAAGGCAGTTCCAGTTGTAATTTTTTTTGGAGAAAACTCCATACTGCTTTCCATAGTGGCTGCACCAATCTGCATTCCCACCAGCAGTGAACAAGGGTTCCCTTTTCTCCACATCTTCCACAATACTTGTTTGTTGATTTATTGGTGATAGCCTTTCTGACAGAAGGTGACATCTCATTGTGGTTTTAATTTGCATCTCTCTGATGATTAGTGACGTTGAGCATCTTTTCATATGTCTTTTGGCCATCTGTATGTCCTTTTTGGAGAAGTGTCTATTCTGATCCTTTGGCCGTTGTTTAATTGGACTGGTTGTTGTATTAGTGTTGAGTTGTCCGAGCTCTTTATAAATTTTGGAAATTAGTTCCTTCTCAGATGTATCATTGATGAATATGTTCTCCCATTCGGTAGGTTGTCTTTTCATTTTGTTGAGGGTTCCTTTTGCTGCACTAAAACTTCTTAGTTTGAAGTAGTCCCATTTGTTTACTTAATCTTTTGTTTCTCTTGCGTGAGGAGATATGTCAGAAAAAATATTGCTATGAGAAACGCCCAACATTTTACTGCATATATTTTCTTCTAGGACTTTTATGGTTTCAAGTCTTACGTTTAAGTCTTTACTCCATTTTGCATTTATTCTTGTGTATGGTGTAAGAAGGTGGCCTAGTTTCATTTTTTTTGCATGTATCTATTCAATTTTCCCAACACCTTTTATTGAATAGACTATCTTTATCCCATTGTATGTTCTTTCTTCTTTTGTCAAATATTAATTGACCATAAAAATGTGGGTTTACTTCTGGGCTCTACTCTTTTCCTATGATCTTTATGTCTGTTCTTATGCCAGTACTATGCTAATTTGATTACTATGGCCTTATACTATAGTTTGATATCAGATAGCATGCTTTCTCAAACTTCGTTCTTTCTCAAGATTGCTATTCAGGTCTTTTGTGATTCCATATAAATTATTGGAATATTTGTTCTAGTTATATGAAATATACCATTGGTATCTTGATGAAAATTGCACTGACTCTGTAGATTGCATTAGGTAGTATGGACATTTTAATGATGTTAATTTTTCCTATCTATGAACATGGTGTACATTTCAGCTTATTTGTATCTTCTTATAATTTTCTGAGTACAGGTCTTTTACATCCTTGGTTAAATTTATTCCTAGGTATTTTTTTGATGCAATTGTAAATGGGATTGTTTTCTTAGTTTCCCTCTCTGTTAATTATTGGTGTATAAAAATGCAACAGATTTCTAGGCATTTATTTTGTATCCTGCTACTTTACTGAATTCATTTACCAGTTCTAGTTGTTTTATTTGGTGTTATCTTTAGAGTTCTCTATACTAGTACACAGTATCATGTCATTTGCAAATAATGACAATTTTACATTTTCTTTTCCAATTTGGATGCCTTTTAATTCTTCTTAGTGTCTGACTGCTGTGGCTAGGATTTCCAGTACTATGTTGAATAACAGAGGTGAAAGCAGACATCCCTGTCTTGTTCCAGATCTTAAGGGAAATGCTTTTAGTTTCAGTCCATTGAGTATGATGCTGGCTATAGATTTATTATATATGGCCTTTATTATGTTGAATTATATTCACTCTATTCCCTCTTTAATGAGAGTTTTTATCATAAATCGTTGCTGGATGTTGTTCAATGCTTTTTCTGTATCTATTCATATGATTATGTGATTTTTATCCTTCATTTTGTTTATGTGGTGTATCACGTTTATTGGTTTGTGCATATTGTACCAACCTTGCATCCCTAGAAGAAATACCATTTGATCATGATCTTCTTAATGTATTGCTGGGTCTGGTTTGCTAATATTTTGATCAGGATTTTAGCATCTATGTTCATCACAAATGTTAGCTTATAATTTTCTTTCTTTAGTTTCCTTATATAGGATACCCGTGTTCCTCTTTCTCCTTCTCCTTTTTTTTTTTGAAATTAGGAAAATGCTGGACTCAGAAAATGAGCTTGGGAGTCTTTCCTCCTCTTGAAATATTTGGGGTAGTTGAGGATAGGTGTTAATTCTTCTTTGAATGTTTAGTAAAATTCAACTGTAAAGCCATTCTGTTCAGGACTTTTGTTTGTTGGGAGCTTTTTGATTACTGTTTCCATTTCATTAGTTGTAATTGGTCTATTCAGATTTTTTTTTCTTCAGTTTTGGAAGACTGTATGTTGCTAGAAATTTATCCATTTCATTTAGATTGTTAAATTTGTTGTCATATACCTGTTTGTAATATTTTCTTACAATTCTTTGTAATTCTGTGGTGTCAGTTGTTACTTATCCTCTTTCATTTCTGATTTTATTTGGGTCCTCTCTCTTTTTTCTTGATGAGTCTATAAATTTTGTTTATCTTTTCAAAGAACCAGCTCTTGGTTTCATGGATCTTTGTATATTTTTTAAGTCTCTATACCATTTATTTCCACTCCGATCTTCATTATTTCCTTCCTTCCACTTACTCTGAGCTTTTCTTGTTGTTCACATGATAATTCTTTAGTTGTGGGGTTAGATAATTTATTTGAGCTTTTTTTTATTTCTTGAGGTAGGCCTATAATGCTATAAATTTCCCTCTTAGGACTGCTTTCACTGTGTCACATAGGTTTGGGGTTGTTGTGTTCTCATTGTCATTTGTTTCAAGGTATCTTTTGAT
This sequence comes from Myotis nattereri, assembly GCF_964212035.1. Taxonomy (NCBI): domain Eukaryota; kingdom Metazoa; phylum Chordata; class Mammalia; order Chiroptera; family Vespertilionidae; genus Myotis; species Myotis nattereri. The sequence goes on from NC_138085.1 coordinate 20,615,884, forward strand.
TTCTCCCTTGATCTCATTGTTAACCCATTCATTGTTTACTAATATGCTATTTAGCCTCCATATCTTTGTGTGTTTTTCAGCTTTTTTCTTGTGATTGATTTCTAGTTTCATACCATTATCGTCAGAGAAGATGCTTGCTATGATTTCAATCTTCTTAAATTTATTGACACCTGTTTTGTGTCCTAACATGTGGTCTATACTAGAATATACTCCATGTGCACTTGAAAATAACGTATATTCTGCTGCGTTGGGGTGAAATGCTCTGAAGATACCAATTAAATCCATCTGGTCTAGTGTGTCATTTAAGGCCACTGTTTCCTTTTAGATTTTCTGTCTGGAAAACATTGATGTTAATGGGATGTTAAAATCTTGTACTATGACTGTATTACTGTCCTTTTCTTGCTTTATGTTCATCAAGATTTGCTTTATATAATTAGGTGCTCCTATGTTGGGTGTTTAAAAGGGTTATATCCTGTTGTTGGATAATGATCCCTTTGCCAGTATGTAGTGTTTTTCTTTGTCTCTTAATATAACCTTTGTTTTTAAGTCTATTTTGTCAACTATAAGTATTGCTACCCCAGATTTTTTTCACTTTCATTTGCACGAAATATCTTTTTCCATCCCTTTACTTTGAAAGGGGTCTCTTGGAGATGGGCCTCTTGTACACAGCATATATATGGGTCTTGTTTTCTTATCCGTTAAGCTACCCCATATCTTCTGATTGGAGCATTTAAGTCATTTACATTTAAAGTGATTATTGATACGTATGTATTTCTTGCCATTTTCTTCTTTACTAGAGGCCCGGTGCATGAATTCGTGCACCAGTGGGGTCCCTCGGCCTGGCCTGCAGGATCGGGCTGAAATTGGCTCTCTGACATCCCCCGAGGAGTCCTGGGTTGAGAGAAGGTGCAGGCCAGGCAGAGGGACCCTACAGAGGTTGGCCAGCCAGGGAGGGACTGTGGGAGGGCTCCGGGGCGAATCTGGCCCATCTTGCCCAGTCCCAATTGGTCAGACCCCAGCAGCCAGCTAATCTATTGGTCGGAGTGTCTGCCCCTTGGTGGTCAGTGCATGTCATAGTGAGTGGTTGAGTGGCCTTATCATATCATTAGCATATTACGCTTTGATTGGTTGAACGGCTGACCAGTCAACCAGACACTTAGCATATTGGGCTTTTATTATATAGGATACCAATGTTCCTCTTTCTCCTCTGTCTTTTTTTTGACCCTTTAACATTCCTTGTAATACTGGTTTGGTGGTGATGAACGCTTTTAGCTTTTCTTGTGTGGGAAGCTCTTTATTTCTCCTTCAATTATAAATGACAGCCTTGCTGGGTAAAGTCGCCTTGGTTGTAGGTCCTTATTTTTCATTACTTTGAATATTTCATGCCAATCCCTTCTGGCCTGAAATGCTGTTGAGAAATCAGCTTTCAGTCTTTTGGGAGCTCCTTTATGGGTAACTATCTTTCTCTTGTTGTTTTTAAGATTCTCTCTTTGTGTTTAACCAAAGCCATTTTATTATTATTTTTTAAATCCTCACTCAAGGATATATTTTTATTAATTTTAGAGAAAGAGGAAGTGTAGAAAGAAAGAGGAACATTGATTAGTTGCCTCCAGCACACACCCTGATTAGGGATCAAACTCGCAACCTAGGTATGTGCCTTGACCAGGAATAAAAACCAGTAACCTTTAGGTACACTGGATGATGTTCCAACTAACTGAGTCACCCAGCCAGGACTAAACTTTGCCATTTTAATTATGATGTGTTCTGGTATGGGCCTCTTTGGATTTGTCTTGTTTGGGATTCTTTGTGCTTCCTGGAATAGTCTGTCTTTTGCCTTCACCTAGTTAGGGAAGTTTTCAGTCATTATTTCTTCAACTAGGTTCTCAATTCTTTGCTCTGGTACCGCTATGATGCAGATGTTGTTATGCTTAATGTTGTCCCAAAGATCTCTTAAACTATCTACATTTTAAAAAATTCTCTTTTCCTTTTGCTGCTCTGATTGGATGCTTTTTGCTACCTTGTCTTCTAAGTCACTGATTCGATCCTCTGCTTCATTCAACCTACTATTTATTCCTTCTAGTGTATTCTTCATTTCAGATATTGTATTCATTTCTGACTGGGTTTTTTTAATGATTTCTCTGTCCCTTTTCACCTTGTTGTACTTCTTACTAAGTTCCTTGAGCATCTCTATAAACATTTTTAAAAACTCTGCATCTTATAAATTACTTACCTCCATTTCATTTATCTCTTCCTTTTCCCTAGAGATTTCTCCTGTTCTTTCATTTAGGGCCCTTTTCTCCCCATTTTGGCTGCCTATTTGTATTTTTTTCTACGTATTAGGTATATCTCTTATGTCTCCTGATCTTGGTATCCTGGCCTTATGTAGTAGGTGTCCTGTGGGATCCAGTAGCACAGTCTCCTTAATTGACTGAGCTGGGTGTTCCAGGAATGTCCTTTGTGTGGGTTATGTGGGCCCTCCTGTTGTAATTAAGTCATGAGTTTGCTATTGGCCCGTTTTGTGTGGGTTTGACTGTGAGGCTCAGTGTACTAGCTGCTGTGCAGGTGCTGACCACACTAAGTAGAATTTGCTTCAGCAGGGTCTGGTGCCTGCAGAGATCTCACTTAGGCTATGCCACTTGTAAAGCTATCTGGATCCTGCTCTGATGTTGTCTGAAGTTGGGTGTGTTGGTTCTGGGGCCTCTTGGGAGGGACTGGTGCAGGTCAATATCAGGCACTGCCTATGACTGATCCTGGGAAACTTGTTTGGAGCTACATGGGGATCCACAGTTTCTGGATGCCTCTGCTGTACCTGGGTATGTGTGCAAAGGACCAAACTGTACGCCAAGGCTGGCTTGCACCAGCACCGAGTCCAGTGTTCAGTCAGCAAAAGGCCCAAGGCACCCTGATATCCACCTTTGCTTGCCTCCACCTGCTGGCAGCCTGTCAGGCTCAGTCACTGAAAAAGCCTCTGATTGTACTTGAGTTTAACAGGTAGCTTCTCAGTTAGTCACCAGGTATGAATGGTGTTCACTAGATGGATTAACACATTCAATCAAAGAGCCAATGCTGGGTCTGAGGCCACTCAGCAAAAGTCCTAGGGTATACCAAGTCTAGCTGCCACCCGCTGGGTAACTACAGACCTTTGTGGTGAAGCAGAGTCTTAGAAAATTTTCAGGGTGAGGCCAGCAGGGTTTATCAGGCCCAAACTGACCACGGCTTGGCCATGTGAAGGGAGGGCTCTGCACTGGTCAGGCATAAGAAAGAAAAATGGACCCTGTCCTAGAGCCACACAACTCAGTATGTCCCAGATTCTGCCAGGAGCTGAGCAGGGTAGGGCTTCTGAGAGATGGGAAGGTGGGACTAGTGGATCTCCCATGTGAGGAAGTGCTGGTCAGGCTTGGGGGAAGGAGGGAGGAGTGGCCCCACTCCAGGGCCACACAACTCAGTCACCGACACCCTGAGTCTGCCTGGATATCTATACTCTTGTCAAGGCATTTGGCTCCTCAGCAGGGTGTGAGCTCCACCGGATGGGAGACAGAGATTCCGGAGGGTGGGGCTATTGCATTTACCCAGGTTCATGTCATAAGGAACGGAGTGCTCTGCCAAAAGAAAGATGGCGTCTAGGGTGTGGGAGAGGGACTCAGCACAGGGATCATGACAGCTGTCCCTTTAGCTCTCTCCCCAGAGCCACAAAGCCCAGTCTCTCCTCACACTACTCAAGTCCACTCTGCTGGAGCCCAGGGTGAGTTGCTGTGAACAGGATTTCGTGTGCTGGCCCTCTAAGAGGGCACCTGTGTCTCTAGCAGCCTTCTGTCTCTCCCTGGTGGACAGCATCCCTGATTTTTATAGCCCAGTGTTATGAGAGTGCCCGTTCCCAGCTCGGATGCTCTGGTCTGGGGAGCCTGGTGTGGGGTTGAGACCCCACGCTCCTCCGAAGGAACCTCTGCAGCTGAGATATCCCTCTGGGATCTCAGATGCCACCCATGGAACGGGCCAGCCCTTTTCGTCTCCACTCTTCCTGCCAGTCTCGATGTGGCTGCTGTAAATCTCGGTTATCAGACTCCTCTTCAGCCTGTCTGCAGTTGGTTATTCAGGATGATTGTTCTATAATTTAGATGTAACTCCAGTTTGGTCCTGGGAGGGGTAAGTGTAGATTCCACTTATCCGTTGCCATCTTGGGTCTCATCCAAAGAAATTTTTTAAAATAACTTTCTTATTAACAATAGAATATCTTCTATGATGGAAGTCCTCTCTGCCTAATACTTAGATTTTCATAGTGCTTGCAGATAATTCTTTCTGAAAAGCTACCTGATGCTGCCTTGTTTTCCTGTAGCATTATATTACTGTGATGCCTAGGACAAAATGATTTGTATAACCATCTAGCTACTTTCTGCTCTTTGATGATACAAATTCAAATGCTACAGATGGTTAAGAGTGACACCAGTTCAAGCATTCCACATATATGGTGACACATCCATTTTTACAAATTTTGATTTACAGCTGAGTGGCTGACAAGATGGAGGCAAAGTTCAATTATTCTGGGCCAATCTCCAGAAAAAAATGTTCATTCCTATGCTCAGATAAATGCCGGGACTTACCTCCTTTTCATTGTGACAATATTTACTTTGACAGTAGTGTAAGTGTCCCGGGTGTGTAATTAGTGGCTTTTATAAACTGAAATAGTTAATCACATTTATTTCTTGGGACTCTAGCCATCTCTCCAAAAACATACCAAGTTACTTGCAGATTCTTTGAGAGAACTGAAGTAGTATGTGGAATGGTCAGGGAGTCCTGGGTCCAAATCCCAGCAGACAATTATTAGTTGTGAGAGTGTAGATAAACTAGTATCTTTAAGCCTCCATGTCCTTATGTATCTAGTAAAACTAATACTGCTAATGACATAGGACTGTTGTAAGAATTAACTGAGATAGTATTTGGAAAGCTCTTGACATAATGAACTAGCTTGTTGTAAATTGCTCAAGAAACGATACTATTACTATATCATCTCTACAACATGCAGATTTGTAGTGTTTTCATGTGTATCTCTTTGCATAGTTTTCACAGTGGCTGCTGTGGATTTTACAATATACACATAAGACATCACAATTTACTGATATCAACATTCTCCACTTTCGGCGAAGTGTGGAAGCCTTACTTCTATTTATGTCCCTTTACTTTCTCCACTTTTAAATAACATTGTCTCGAGTATCAGATAGTGGTATACTTTTTGTTTCAATCAATACGTATGATTTATAAAACTCATGAGATAGTTTATTGCACATATCTTCTTCAGCTGTTCTTTGTTCTTTCACAATGCTCCAAGATTCCTTTTTATTTGCCATTTTCTTTCTGTTTGAGGGACTTCCTCTAGCTAATCTGCAATGTTGGGTTTTTCTTAGTCAGATAATATATTTATTTCCTCTTCATTCCTGAAAAAATAGTTTCATTGAATCTAGAATTCACTGTTTGATAGTTTTTTCCCCTTTCAGCACTTAAAAAATGTTGTGCCACTCTCTTTTGGCTTCCACCGTTTCAGATGCGAAGTCAGCTGTCATTTGAATTGGTGTTCCCCTACAGTAACATGTCATTTCTCTCTGGTTGCCTTCAAGATTTCTTTTTCTTTGCTTTTAGTTTTCAGAAATGTAGTTATGATGTGTCTTCATATGCATTTCTTGGGGTTTATCCTATTTGGGTTTTTCTCAGCTTCTTGAGCCTGTATGTTTATATCTTTTGCCAAAATTGGCAAGTTTCAGCTATTACTTCTTCAAATACTCTTCAGTCTTGCTGTCTTCCTTTCCCTCTGGGACTCCAATGATACATATGTGGATCTTCTGTCATTGTGTTTGAGGCTCTATGCATTTTTTTCCAGTCTATTTTCTCTCTGTTACTTAGATTGGGTAAATGCTATTTTCTGTTCATTGACTCTATCCTCTGTCATCGCCACTGTTCTACTGAGCCCATTCAGTGAGATTTTTATTTCTGTTAGTTTTGGGAAGAATTATTTTATATAATGAGTATTAGACATTATCCAAAGAAATTGAACTCGCTAAAAACATAAATCATATGACAAAGGTTCTCAGTAGGGTTAACGGCTGAAATGCCCTTATTGGTTCATTAATGAGATGATAAGGATGTGCTTTCCAGGTCTCCATCATGGAAAATAAATGTCTCCCACCCGCCCCTTCAGGTGCCCCCATCAGAAACTCTGTTCTGCTCACATGCCATGCCTTAACCCAGGTTGGGGAATGATGCACACATCTAAGTCTTACACTAGGACAACACCAGGACCTCTGAGATATTAAATCATAGGATACATTTCCTTCCCTAAAATCCCCTGAATCTGCTTTCCTTTCATTAAATACTTCTGAATCATTATTGATGGAGTTAGAATTGAGATTACACCAACATGAATCAGATTTTTAAAAAAGCAGCAGAGAAGTGAAGTGAGTTAAAAATTTGCTACTTCCTAGCTGGGTGAAGTGGGCATTCATATCTCACCCAGACTTAGCTTCCTTCCTACAGCAATAAGGGGTTATAGGAGCTGCCCTGCCTCATCATAATGAGGGCAAAGGAAGCAGGGGATGCTGAAAGTGTCATGCAAAATCTTACATCCTTACTTTCGGAGATGAACAAAGGTTCTTAGTAGCTGGTACTACAGGTTGACATCTTTTCTCTGTATTCAGAGTGCTTACACACATTCCTCACTCCCCAACCCCACCCGCCCAGCGAGAAAACACAGTACTTACCTGATGAGTTCCACTGTTTCTGAATACATTGTGTATGGAGATTTGGATTCCATTGGGCCCTGTTCCATTGCATTTCCACACTCAATGAATGACAAGGCTGCTTCGGCGTAGTTCAAAGCCTTTCCAAACTTTTCCACCTGTTCAACAGAGTTAACACAGTGTTTTCCCTAAGTACAGATTTTAAACATTATTGTCACACAGTCTAGACACTTCATTTGAGAAATCCAACTTTTGAGTTCTAAAATCCTGTGAATGGAACTGAGAGGAAAAAGAAATGGGGCACTTCCTCCTCTAGTTATCTTCATAAATTGCCACTATTTTAGGGTAAATGAGCGAATGGTTACAGACAGAATTGTACCAAATCTATGTAACAACTGCCAATTAGAACTGCTCAGAACTTCATGGTTGCTCCTCTTTCAACCCCCAGGGGCGTGGCAGCTTCATTCCTTGTTCCTCCACGCTCTGCTAAATACACAGCGAAGCTGGTAGGTATGATTCCATATAAGAATTTTCATACTCTTTTTTTGTATACTTCAACTTTGATGATTTACAGCGTAAACCTGTACTTTTGTATTTTACATTATCTGACATTTCCTTGTCCATGCCTTCCTCCTAGTGTGTGTGTGTGTGTGCGCGTGTGTGTGCGTGCGTGTGTGTAGTTATGTCTTTCATAGTCAGGACCCAGTCAGGGATGAGAGTGAGGAGAGGAGATAAAACTCAAGGCAATATTTCAGCTTAGCTAAAAGGGGATACAGAGTTGATATTTAATAAAGAACATTTTTTGGATTATATGAGGTTGTCTAAATTGATGTTAATCTTTCCCTACAATAGCAAGAATGAGCTTTATATTCTTAGGCTCTATTAAATACAAATTTACACATCAAGTTCCTGGTTCCATACTTTGCTACTCTCTGTAGATAATTACATATTTTAAGTTTGAATCGCATAATCTCTCCAGTATTCATTCGTGAATCAAAACAGAATTACACAAATACTCTAATTACTAATATAAGTCTTGCCTCTAAAAAAAATTCTCATTGATAATGATGCCTTAGAAAACAGAATGTAGAGCAAAATACTCCTTCATTAGCAAATCAAATTTTTAAACAGCTTATAACCCTAATAGGCTATCCAGTAATATTTCTTGGCAACGCTTTCAGATTAAAGAAGCCATTTCATTCAGTAAGGATTTCCTGAAGCACCCAATTCTGTCCTATGTGTACTCGATACACACAAGTTCCTCCCCAGAACATACAATACAACTAGAGAGAAAAAATGTGCACCCACAGGACAGTTCACCGTGCAAGGCAGCCTGCGAGTGACTTGAAACGCAGAGCAAGGAGTCCAACGCACATGAGATGGTAGGAAGGGAGCAGGTGGTGGGGCTTCAGAGGCGGGAGGCCTTGGGGAGGAGACCAGAAAATGCCAGTGGGAAGGAAAGGATTTGGGGAGCATGCTGAGAGTGAGTGTGGCGAGAGTGAGAGTGTGTAAGTATGTGTGAGCTGTGAGCGTGTGAGTGTGAGGTTCTACAAGTGCACAGGCCTGCTGGCTGGCATGAGGAAGGTCTGCTTAGAGGCCAGTGGGAACACAGGCCTGCTGGCTGAAGCTGTGTTGGGTTGGACAAGGTGACACTGAGTGAAGAATCCTAGTAACCCTGGTGATTCAGGCAGAACTTTTCATTCTGCTTTAAAGATCGCTGCTCTTCTCCAACAGTGACCTGGCCTCAGCTCCTCAGGTGACCATAACCCTTCATCAGCCTGTGGGAGTGTGAGGGCAAGAATTGCACCTTCTCTACTTTCTGACACTATGGTTATGTCCCTTGCACTGATGAACCTAGGCAGTGATCCTCAGACAAGTAAATATTGAGGGGCAACATCGGTAGCATTGGGAGCGGAGTGCTGTTATGGCTTGGGCATCTTCAACACTGGAACAATACGATAAAGGTCATTTGAAATGCCTTCTCCATCTCCAGCTCCCTAGCCTCAGTTATACATGCTGGTGGGGAATGGAGCTGGCATTCCCTGAGGAAAGAGTCCCTTTGGACAAGCCTCAAGATGCAATAACCATACGATGGCTTTTAGAAAAAACACACACATACGTTTTTTTTTTTTTTAAAATCTAATGTCTAAACAGCTTCAAGCTTTCCAAAACAGGTGATTGTCCAAGTAAGAAACATTTTTTTTTTATAAACATCAAGTCATGGTGACTCTAGAGCAGTGGTTCTCAACCTTCCTAACGCCATGACCCTTTAATACAGTTCCTCATGTTGTGGTGACCCCCAACCATAAAATTATTTTTGTTGCTACTTCATAACTGTAATTTTGCTACTGTTATGAATCGTAATGTGAATATCTGATATGCTATATGTGTTTTCCAATGGTCGCGACCCACAGGTTGAGAACTGTTGCTCTAGAGCAGTGATGGTGAACCTATGATACGCGTGTCACCTCTGAACGCGTGAACTCATTTTTTTGGTTGATTTTTCTTTGTTAAATGGCATTTAAATATATAAAATAAATATCAAAAATATAAATCTTTTACTATGGTTGTAAAAATCAAAAATTTCTATATGTGACACGGCACCAGAGTTAAGTTAGGGTTTTTCAAAATGCTGACACACCGAGCTCAAAGGGTTCACCATCACTGCTCTAGAGGCTTATGTGTGTTATAACAGTTTCTGCTGTACAGTTTCAGAGAAGTATTCATTTTGGCAGATACCCATGAAGAACACAAGTCTTTTTGAAAAGGGATTAGATCTTGGGACCACGCCAAGGGCTGGCCAGGCTAATATGACAGAAAAGTGCAAACTTAGATTTTATTTTTAAAGAGAAAAAAAATGCTACCCACTGTCTCCATTACCTCTAGTTACTATTCAAAACTTAGGACTAAAATAAAATATTCATTTCTCCAGGGCTTTCTCCCTGTCAGGAATTATTGGTTGAAGTCATACTTTACTGGGTGATGAGTGCTTGATTATATAAACATTTCTCCATTTAACGGACTCGGCCATCCTTGTAATAGATTTTATAATTACCCCAGCTACACTGCCCCAGTGATGAAGGTGCAGTACAAACATCATTTGGAAAAACGTATCTGGAGAGAAAAGGAACTTACCATTGCATCTGCCTTATGCTTCATCCGCTTAGCTTCTTGCATAAAATAATCTGCACTGCGCGGCCTACAGGAGAGGATGATGCCAAATGTCACTACCGTGGAAGAGTAAGGCCTCCTGAAAATAGTCCTTCCTTCTGCTCAAACTTAAATCACAATTTCAAAACTCTGCTTAATAGGGAAGCAGGTACTTTTCACATTTCCAAATCACTGCCCGTATGTAAAGTACCACGACTATATTTCGCTTACGTTAGCAATTCAAAACACAGTCTATGCCGATCATCCACATTTGCAGTGATTTTAACATGGCTCCCAAGGGCCTGATTTGAATCATATTTTTTATTGCATGGTTCAGAAAACAAGTAAAAAACTTACTTTGTGATATTTACACGAAACAATGGCTTTTTAATGTAAAGATTGCAAAATATACCTCATAATAATTGCATGGGTGAGTATATATATATGTATCCTTATGAAAATCTGTGTCATTTACAGGTATAAAAGGTAGAGTTATATGTACCCATATGTAATTACTTTAAAGCTTGGCAATGGGAAATGAAAAGAGGTAATGCTGTATGATTCCATTCCAGGCATAAGGAAATTAACTGTAAAACGATGTCCACCTTGTAACAACGCAGTCGTGGCCTGGTTCTCTACGGCTCTGATTAGCTGGCTGGTCAATATGAGCAGTAGCCGTGCATTATTAAAGCAACACCCCGGCCAGCACTGCTTCTGTTGGGAGATGATCCGAGTGTGCGTGTAACTTCAAGTTACACTGAGGTACTTATCACACTGCACCTTTAAATGCTTAGTCTGATAGTTTTTACACATCTGCATACTTTAGGTGATATCACCCTAAACTGTTTTTGTGGTATTATAGGTCTTTATGTAGTCAATAAACTTGACTTACTCATGGATACCCAATATAAGCTAGGACTCCCCGAAAGCGATAAGACGTAGGTAGTGATATGAACCATGGACTGTTTAACCTATTGTTACATGCTTATTCTGAACTGTCTTTTTCAGATTCTAATGGGTCTCTTTTCTCACTGCAATATTAGGTGGTCAAATATTAGGTGACCTTTTATCTGAAAAGGTCAAAATGCTTATCATGAATATCATATTGCCGATACCACTGCAATCCAAAACGATTATGCTCATTTTAATGGTTTTAATCAACCAATCAATCAAAGAAACAAACTGGTCATAGGTCACAAATCATTGAAGCATAAAATATTGTCAGGAGTGTGGTACCACGCTAGAAATATTCAACTTCAACAAAGAAATGAGGAACACAGTGGCAGGGTTTCCTTGATGCATTAATAAAACTTCCGTTTTGGCTCATCTTCCCTTTGCCATTCCTCCTGTCACTCAGGCCTGCAAACTCCCATTCATCTTGGCGGGTCTGCACTGGCCTGCAGGTTCCTTCATTGAAGGCCCTGGTCCTACGGACTCTGGTTTCTCCAGTTCCCTTCCTAGATGTCCATACTTCTTCTGTTTGAATGGCTTTAGTGGCCTTTACATGGTTGTTTTCCAAAGTTCTTTGTCCCCATATTGACCTCTGAATACACGATGGCTGTCTGCTAGGTCTTTTGATTCCAATTCCGGCGATTTACAGATTTTTGTTGTTGGTTTTTAATGAACTGACTTTATTTTCTTAGAGCGAGTTTCGGTTGACAGGAAGGAGAGAGCACCGAGGGTTCCCATGCATCTCCTGCCTCACCCCCCGTCAGCATCCCTTCACGATCAGCATCCCCCACAAGAGTGGTACATTCATTACAGTCAACGAACCTGCATCACTATCGCCCACAGCCCTTGGCGCACTCTACTGTTCACTCTTGATGTTGTACATTCTATGGGTTTTGACAAACGTTGAATGACATTTATCCACCATTCTAGTATCCGACAGAGCAGCTTCACTGACCAAAAAAGTCCTCTGCTTTCTTGTTTGGTTTTCCCTTTGTTTCATGTGGCGAAGACGAAGACCAAACTCCACTGCTAGCCCAAACCCAGGTCCGACTCCTGAGCTTCAGATGTGGTCCCAGAGCCCATTTGTTCAGAAGAGGAGTCCAAGTATTTCCATCAGTTTCTCCCGTTATGAAATGCCATGGATGCTTTCTTGTAAATAAATTCCCCTTTTTTTTCTCAAGGAAATATCCACAACAGAAATCTAGGCTCCAGGCACCTCCCTTGGGTTACAGTTTCACTCCCCTCCAGTCTATCCTGGACTTCAGTCCTGATCAATATTTGTACAATATGGTTTTCCTTACCTCACCAGCCTGTCACAGACCTACAGCCATTCTGCAGTGCCCAGGACATCTCAGCTCAGGCCTCCAGTAATCTCACCCAGCTGTCACTCACTCACCAAGGCCTCCAACCACAGGGGTCGCCTCCTCACTGTCTTCTTACCATGTTGTCCCTGTCTTAGCAGCTCTGCTCCCACTTTTTCTCCTGTCTGGAATATTCTCCTCTCTGCTCCTTCACTGAGTCCTACTACGAGCCAAATATCACCCATCCCTCAGATTTTACTGCCACGAGGCCTTCTTGGTTACTTTGGTCCATTCTCACGTCTTTCTTTCCTAATCTGAGGCACTACCTCTTGTTCACACTACACTTCTGGGCATTCAGTTATCTTCTGAGCTCCCCTGGGCTACAGTCATTGCATTCACACAACTCGGCAGCTGGTACATTTCAGCAGGGACGACGCTGTGGCCTCTTTGATCTTTCCCACCCTGCAGTTTTAGGCACATGGGAGAAGGAAAATGAATTCCCCTTGAATAGCACCGAATTCATTTTGAGCTTAGAAGAGAGTGGTGGCTTCTGATGGCAGCAACATAGCCAATGAGCCAGAGAACGTCTCCATGGCAACCTGAAATTCTCTACATCATTATCTGCTCTACACTCCAGTATATGAGTTTGGTCATTTTTTTTCCTTCCCATTTGGTAGGTCCTGTTGCTAACAGATCATTATTTCAAATGCATTTCGTTTTCATGAAAGGATTCTCTTGATAATAAGCTAAGACATCTCAGTTTTTACAAGCCTTCTACATTACCCTTATGGATGGCAGTGCCTCCTAATTCCTATGATGGGGTCCTCCATCAATGCTGTTTTTATCCGCAGCATATGAATGTATTTTTAAACCTGATATGAAGGCTGAGTCACAAACCCTCATAAGAGTGGACGTGGATAAGTAACACATCTAATGTTCTGACTGTATCCCTGCAGCAACACCAGTAACCTGAGATGCTGGAAATGCACCATCCAGAGGCCACTTACGAACACATTAGAATTCTCATCTTTGCATGCAGTGGAGGGCTCGTTACACTGACTCACTGAAGACGGCCTGAAGATTGGCCCATTTTTCTCCTTTTAGGTGATTTCTGGTGCCAGGCTTCTAGACCAGATCATTATAGAGGCAAAGGGACCAATGGGATGTCGCTGAAATTGTCCAGCGGAGGATGCGTGCTGTCACCAGCCATCGCTCCACCTGCAATGCTCAAGTCAGCAGGAAAATGAAATTGTTGTTACTATTGTGGCGGTTACAGAACATGATATGATAAAGGTACTAAGACGAAATCTAATTATCTCAGTGTTCAGACAGATTTATCATCTACTCTATTTTTTTTTTTTTAACACGGAAAACCTGAAGATTTTGTTTTTCGTTTAGATAATAACATTCTTCACATTGTTTGTCAGTGATGGTATTTTATGAGGATACAGGAGCAAGCCTAAAAAAAATTCAATTAAACATCACCCATGTAATTGTGTAGCTTGGGCTGATCTTCAGAAATGGGCCTTGAGTGACCTAAAAAGGCAACGCTTAGCTGCATGTATCTTTGTCATAAGTGGTCTCCGCAGCAAAAATAATCTGAGCACTTGATCCGCAAGAATGCTGCGTTCTTTTTCTTTTCCTCTCCTCGCCCTCCCACCTACCAGCACGCGCCTGCCTTCTAAGCAGCGACTGGTCTGAGCTGCCCTAATATTTCTCTGGCCCTCCAGGATTACAGCAACCTTGTCCTTTTGTTCTCCTTCGTGGAGGAGACAGAGTTGAATGGGCTCCCAGGGAGAGGCTGGCAGACTGCTTCCTGTCATTCCTGCCTCTGGGAAGGAGCCCCAGCAGCGCCAGCCTGTTCTGTGAAACCTGGCAGGCAGGAGCGCACGGCTGTTTGAATAAACAGGTGCCTTGGCACAGCAGAAATGGGAGTAATTTTCTTGGTGAAGTTGAAATCCAAACCAGACAAATAGGCAACTGCATGCCAAGTGAATTTATCACCTGACATCCCGTCAGCTGCCATTTGATAAACCCCAGACGCGCCCCAGTGTCCTGAGTGTTGGGGTACTGTCTTCACAAAGAAGAATGTGGAGGAAGTTGCCAGATGGGAGAGGGTGGGGGCCTGGGTGAAAAAGGTGAAGGGATCAGAACTATAGAATAGCCACGGGATATAAAGCACAGTATGGGGAATATAATCAGTAATATTGCAATAACTATGTATGGTGCCAGGTGGGTACTTGAGTTACTGGGGGGTCATTTTGTCAATCACATAAATGTCCAACTGCTGTGCTGTACGCCTAAAACTAACACTGAGTGTACGCTGTAGCTGAAACAGGGCAGTCCAGGAACGGTTTCGATGCGCTGAGTGACGCCGCTGCTGAGGCCTTGCGGAGCCCGCCCTCCGGGGCTGGAGCTGGCTTTGCAGGTGGCCTGCATCTAGGAAGCATGGGTTCACCTGCAACTTGTGTTCTCTAACCCCGGCGCTGGCTGGGCCCCGAGTCCCTGGGCCCCGGCTTCTCAGAAGCACCAGCGACCAGCCATTGTGCCTCCTTCAGGCCTTGGCTGTGCAGATGACTGCTTCCCTCGGCCACGGCCACACACAGAAAACAGCACGCGCTTTCCAGGATGCGGGCGGAGTGGGGCAGGGTTTGTTATTCCATCAAAAGCAACTTTCTAGTGAAATGGAAACTCATCAATTCGATTTTTGTTGTTCCCTGGGTGTGACATCTTATATAATAAAAGCCTAATACGTTAAGTGTTCAGTTGTCCATTTAACCAATCAAAGCGTATGATATCTTAAGGCTACTCAACTGCTCGCTATGATGTGCACTGACCACCAGGGGGGAGACGCTCCCACCAGTAGGTTAGCTTGCTGCTGGGGTCTGGTAGATCGGGACTGAGTGAGACGGGCTGGACATGCCCTGGAGCCTTCCTGCAGTCCTTGGCCCCGATCATGCACTGGTGGGGTCCCTCTGCCTGGCCTGTGCCCTCTTGCCATCCAGGATACCTTGGGGGATGTTGGAGAGACGGTTTCAGCCCAATCCCATAGGCCAGGCTCAGGGACCCCACTGGTGCATGAATTCGTGCACCGGGCCTGTAGTTTAAAATAAATAATATTACAAAACCCTTTACTCCCTGGCCAGGTAGCTCAGTTGTTTAGAGCGTTGTCCCACCACGTCAAGGTTTTCGGTTTGATCTTCCATCAGGGCACGTACAAGAATCAACCAATGAATGCATCAATAAGTGGAATAACAAACCAATGTTTCTCTCTCTCTGTTTCTCTCTCTCATCAACAAAACCCTTAAAATGATCAGAGAGGTAATATTTCAAACAGGGAAATCTGAATTCTTTGTTGCCACCCACCCCCAGGCCTACGTCCCCTTCTCTCTCTCTTTTTTTGGTTAGAACAAAATAAGGACCTGGTTGAGAGGCAGGAATTCCGTGGTGGAAAAAAATCCCATATGAAGGACATAAAGGCATACTGATCGAAAAGGTGGGGTCCAGCTTTGAAGGGACGGGGAGCCCCTCAGGAGAAGAGCAAGGTCACAGCAAGCCCTCCATGGGGGCGCCCTGTGATGTCATCGCCTACTCAAGGATGTCAGTTGGTGTCCTCTGACTAAATCATGCTGCGTGAGATCCGACCTTTTACATACAGGAATCTTCCCATCCTCTATAAGATTTAAATCCCTTTAGCCCTGAGACTGCCGGGCAGAAGGACATTACAAATGCCAAGTCCCCTTCCTTCCCCACCGGGCACATTTCACACGCCACGGCCTCCAGCGCCCGGTGGCTGAGAGTGTCTGTTATCAATGTCGGAGGCTGGAGGAGCCGGGCTCTTGTTATTGGTGCCACGGGACAGATGGGGCGTCTGGCTGAAGGTGATGATCGTGACCGACTTCCTAGTGAAATGTGGGCAAGAGACAGCCCATCCTTCTGGGAGCAGCAGGCGCCTGGCACTCGGGGTCCCTGGCTGCCAACGCAGCAATATGGCCTGTGGGAACGAGGCTGCGTTCTCCAGCCGAGCATTTCACCACTGAGCTCTGCCCAGGACGTCTGTGCTGAGGCCTGGGACACAGTTGTGCTCCCTCCCCAGCCAAGAACTCCCGTCACTAATTAGGACACCATGCGATTTACAGCCCCTGGCTCTGCACTGAGATCAGCTTCTAGCTGAGTTGAATGCAATGCTGTCACTCACTGACATACATTCTTATGATTCTTTTTTTAAAACAAAAGCTTGGTAATCACACCAGTGTCACCTCAAGACCGTGGCTGTCAACTAGTGATGTCAGCCCAGGAGGTGCAGTTGCACTCTGCCAACCCGCGCCTGCAGTTTTCGCAGAACAAGCTGACCCGGATCACATTTTCAAAATCATGTTATTCAGTTCAGTTCCTTCTGCATCCTGAGACACACACGGGTGCTTGTTTAGCTGGGAACAGAGAAAGGGGCCTGGAAGCCCGAGGATTCAAATGCACCTGCATGTGGATCCCTGACACTCAGGCAAAAAGGAAGAAGCAGGCACTACCCCTGGGGATGTCACGCTAATTCAGGGGCTCATCCCACACTTGTCACTGGGCCCCCAGTGGATTCAGCTGCTGTCTGAACTGCATGTTTATCCAACCATTAATGAGTATTTATAATACAAAGGATGAGTTTACTTTTTTAAGAAGCTACACGATGCGGCTTTAAGAATTAAATGACAGCCCAGCATCTGTTACTTTTTGGATCGTTGTAATTGGGTTTCCATCCACTCGACGTGATGTCAGTGCTACTCTCTCTTTATCTATTCTTCCACTGGTGGCCTTTCTCTGGTCATTCCACTGCTTGTTGACACCCCGAGTGAGAAGCCAGGAATGACGACACAGGAGTCAGGTCGCATCTATCGGGGAGGCTGCCGGTGGGGGAGCTGCCTGGCGCAGGAGAGGGGAGAAGGAGCAGGACGCTCAAGTCTGTGGTCCCAGAAACCTTTCTGGGGAGGTCACCATGTGCCTCCGCTCCCCTGAGTTCATAACTGAGAGGTAGTTACATAATCATGTATCCTGGCTGCTTCCTGCCACTGTACCTGGCCCTTGGCAAGCCCTCAGCACATACCAATGGGACCTGGGAGACCTTTTACACAATCTTAGGTGACTTTCTCGCCCAGGGATCCCTTCAGAGACAATCTCTTATTGCTCCCAGGGAGACACAATGCTTATTTCTACTTTTCCAGCTTGACAAGTCTGCCCAGGACGTTCTTAGTTCAGCGGTGGGTGGCGGGTTGAGGTGCATGTTTATTTCACTGCTATGGGTTTCAAGTCAATTGGGACACAGGGCGACTGGAACACGACATCTCCCTCTTCCTGTGATGGATGCGGAAGAGGGCTTTTTTATTCTATTATATCTATCTCCATAAAAGGAGGAACAGTTTTATTGTGGCTGTCAGCCAGGAAAATTAGACATATTGCTAATAGGAAGACCCATGGCAGCGCCTCGTGGTTGATATACATGGTGACAAAATTATATTAGTTGCAGCCCCAATAAACTGAGAAACATTTTCTTGTATAAGTAGTTCAAGAAACTGCAGATCAAAGTACAATTACTTTGTTGTTGCTGTGTCTGACTTAGCTTTCTGGTCCAAATATTAGAAGATTCCTTACATTTCCATTTCCCGTGTGTGTGTGTGTGTGTGTGTGTGTGTGTGTGTGTGTGAATACCAGGCCCTTAACATTACTCGCTGGAAATGTTTGATGATTTGGGCATATCAGTGTTTGATCCTGTTGTTAGATTATGAATTCCAAATGCAAGTTTCCATGTGGTAATTAAACACAATTCTAATCTTCCGTTTTTACAAATGGTTAAAGCTCATGCGAACAATTTATACCACGGAACCCTAATTATATATGACCAACTGATTGTATTCACATTACATGTCCACCACCTAGGGCAGTGGTTGGCAAACTGCGGCTCGCAAGCCACATGCAGCTCTTTGGCCCCTTGAGTGTGGCTCTTCCACAAAATACCACGTGCAGGCGTGCATGTACAGTGCGATTGCGACTTTGTGGCCCATGCGCAGAAGTTGGTATTTTGTGGAAGAGCCACACTCAAGGGGCCAAAGAGTTGCATGTGGCTCGCGAGCCACAGCTTGCCGACCACTGACCTAGGGGATTAATGATATGAGAAAAATACTGTGATGTCTCAAATTAAATTACAGCGGTGGAGAGTGAGAGGTAAGAGTGACGTAAGCAGTTAGTAGCTGTGGGCCAACTAACAACAGTCTGCTCACATTCCTGAATGGCTGTTGGAGCTTTGCATCAACTTCTATAGGGAACAAAGATGCCACCGCATCCTGTACGTGCACAAACTTTCAGGACTGCTTCCCGTACGTGATCAAAATTAGTAAATAGTTCATCTTTATGCACTGTGCACCCAGCCTTAGCCTAGAACTGTCTCTGCTTCACCGTGTCCTGGTCCCACTCTGTAACCAAGGTCAATTCTTTCAAAACAACTTACATCTTTCTTCCCCAAAACATGGGTGCAGAAGATTGGGCCTAGCCCCCACAGCCCTGCTCCTGGTGGGTCGGACCGCACACCCCAGGACCTGGTTCTTTTTCTGGCAGCATTTGGCTCAATAACCCCTTTCTTTCAGAAAAGCTTTGGAAGATTGTCCCCTCTATCATAAAACGTCTATCTTTGCATCTTGTTCCTTTCTTTATTTTGTGACCTATTTTGTCAGATGAAAGTATGGCTACACCACTTTTCTCTGGTGTCGTTTGCTTGGAGAATCATTTCCTACCCTTTCACTTTGAGTCTTATTTGTCCTTGCAGCTGAGATGTGTCTCCGTAAGGTGGCACATGGTTGGGTTTTGTTTTTGATTCAATCCACTACTCTGTGCCTTTTTAATGCAATCCACATCAAAATCCCAATGTCATTTTTTAAAGAAATAGAACAAGAAGTCATTAGATTTGTATGGAACCACAAAAGACCCCGAATAGCCAAAGCAATCCTGAGAAGAAGGAACAAAGCCAGAGATGTCACACCCCCTGACTTCAAATTATAAAACAAAGCAGCATTAATCAAAACAGCATGGTATTGGCAGAAAAACAAACACACAGACTAATGGAGCAGAATTGAGAACCCAGAAATAAACCCCTATATATATAGGCAAATAATTTCTGATAAAAGAGTCAAAAATTTCTAATATAGAGAAGAAAGCCTCTTTAATAAATGATGCTGGGAAAATTGGAAAGCCACGTGCAAAAGAATAAAACTAGGTTGCCATTTTTCACCATCTGCAAAAATGAACTCAAGATGGCTCAAAGACCAAAATATAAGACCTGAAACAATAAGTTACATAGAAGAAAACATAAGTACTAAACTTATGGACCTTGGTCTTAGTGAAAATTTTATGAATTTGATCCAAATGCAAGAGAATTAAAGGCAAAAATAAATGAAAGGGGCTACATCGAATTAAAAAGCAAGAGAAACCATAATCAAGACAAAAAGGCAAACACCACCTCTGATAAGCGGTTAACATCCAAAATATATAAAGAACTCATATAATTCAACAACAACAAAAAGAAACAATCCAATTAAAAAATGGGCAGAGGACCTGAACAGACACTTCTCCCAAGGACATACAGGGGGCCACAGGTGTGTGAAAACATGCTCAACTTCATAGCTATTAGGAAAATATAAGTCAAAACCACAATGAGATACCACCTCACACCTGTTAGAATGATTATTGTCAACAAGATAAATAATAACAAGTGTTGGAGAGGTTGTGGAGGAAAAGGAACCCTCATTCACTGCTGGTGGGAATGTATATGGTACATCCACTATGACAAACAATGAAGAAGTTCCCTAAAAGATTAAGAATAGAGTTACCATATGACTCAGCAACCCCTCTTCTGGGTATCTACCTGGAAGATTTGAAAACATTTATTCATAAATATATATTTACTCCTATATTCATTGCAGCATTATTCATGGTGGCCAAAACATGAAAACAACCAAAGTGGCCTTTGATAGATGATTGGATAAAGAAGAGGTGGTACATATATACAGTGGAACACAACTCAGCCATAAGAAGATAAAATACTGTCATTTGCAACAACATGGATGAATCTTGAGGATATCATGCTAAGCAAAATCAGACAGAAAAAAGTCAATAACCATATGATTTCACTCATGCCTGGGATATAAAACTGAAAGCAACAAACAAACAAAAACTCACAGATACAGACAACAGTATGGTGGTTACCAGCGGGGAAGGGCATTGGGGGGAGGTAGAACAGGGTAAAGAAAGTCAAATATATGGTGACTCGACTTTGGGTGGTGAACACACAGTGCACTATACAGATGATCTATTATAGAAATGTACACTTGAAACCTCAAAGATTTCACTAACCAATGTCACGCCAATAAATTCAATAAAATTTTTTAAAAAAGAAAATCTTTGGGCTGTGAAATTTTTTTTGTTTAACAAAGATGACCTCCCTTGCTGCCTAGGGCCGTGGAGAAGATGAGGAGGATGTGAGGGCCAGGAGGAGAGCGTGCTTGGAGCTGAGTGCAGCTATAGCAGCTGAGGGAAGAGGAGAAAAAGACACGTCCTCTTGGGCCACCCTGTTGTTGTTGTCTTTAAAACTCTCATCTGAGAGGGAAGAGGAGAGAGAGAGAGAGAGAGAGAGAGAGAGAGAGAGAGAGAGAGAGAGAGAGAGAGAGAGAGGAGAGGGAGAGAGAAACACTGATGTGAGCAACATCAATTGGTTATCTTTCCTATGTGCCATCCAGGGATCAAATCCACAACCCAGGTATGTGCCCTGACTGAGAATTGAACCTGCAACAACCTTTCCATGCACAGGACGATGCTCAACCAATGGAGCCGCTCTGGCAGGGCGTCCTGGACCACCTTAGCCTTTCATACATCCAATGGTCTTGGAACATGTTCAGTAAATGAAACTAACAAAGAATGCGTACTTGGCTTTCTATCCCCAAATTCTGGGGTCCTTGGAGGACAGGTGCGAGGACTATCACTTCTATGATAAGGACGCTGGGACTTGGGGACATTTCGCACCCTTTAATTTTCTGACTCCGGTGGGGTTAGTGGTTTAGTGTCTGTCCCTGGGCCGGATTGTAGGCAATCTGGCCTGAGGGTGGATCTCTCATTATCACAGGCGGCTGCAGCCCCGTTTAATGTGGTGCCTCACACAGAGATGGACCGGTGCCTGGAGCACAGCTGAGGTTGCAAACAGGCGTCAAGCCAAACTCTTGAAACCATCTCTTCTGCTTTCCGGCTTGTCCTTGACACATATTTTCTTCCCTAAGAGCCTCAGTAATTTTCATAACTTATTTGTCACTTTCAGCATCTCAGGAGCATTCCAGGATGTTATCTTTATTCATCTCCTTCTCTCCTTTCTCCTCCTTTTAAATTGCTGCTGGGAAAGGAAGTAGTACTTGGGTTTTAGTGCAGGATGGAGTGACGATGACAGGATATTTTTCCTGTATAAGAACTGTTTATACTGGTGTAAAGAATATAGATTTCATTTTCTTTTTAATCCTCACCTGAGGATATTTTTTTCATTGACTTTTAGAGAGAGGGGAAGGGAAGGGGGGAGAGACACAGAGCGAGAAACATAGATGTGAGAGAGACACATCGACTGGTTGCCTCCCGCATGCCCCCCGACCAGGGCCAGGGGTTGGGCCTGCAACCGAGGTACATGCCCTTGACCAGATTCAAACCCAGGACCCTTCAGTCCGCGGGTGGACGCTTTATCCACTGAGCCAAACCGACTCGGGCAAGAATACAGCATTTCAGAGGAAAGAACTTCCGGGAGTGAATCACTATTATTCTTTGCCTGTTTTATCAAAACAAAAACGCTTCTCTCTAGTAGCATACAACCGCCAACAGTCGCGAGTACAAAAGGCTCGCTGATGCCATTCGCCTTCCTTTCGGACATCCTGGCTGCAGCCCCCTGCGCGCGGTGGTTCTGGCTGTTCCGAAGTCCCCCCAGGCCCCGGGGGCCACTCAAGTTCAGCTGCACGTCCCTTTGAGAGGACGCTTACCTGACAGGTTGCGGCAGGAATGGCCACTGCATCCCAGATGCACATCCCCTCCCCTGTGGGACTGCCCTTTCCCGCTGGCCCTCACCGTGGCCGCAGAGTCCACACTTACATGTCGTCGAAGACGAGTTTCTGCCTCTTGCAGTCCCGGTGGCCGCTGGAGCCCGGGGACCACGGCTCCGTCTGTGGCCGTGGCTTGTGGAGAACGCTTTCCGAGCTGTGGTGAGCTGCTTTCTAAACAACAAACAACACGCCGGTTCTGAGAAACTGGCCACGTGGCTGAGAGAGCAACCCATCGCACAGAATATCTTGTGTCCCGGACTCTCTTAGAATCGGTGGTGCTTTTGTTTAAATAAAGAAAAAGAAATATGTGCATCCCAGTTCTCAAAAGGGGCTTTCAGATACAGGGTGGGGCAAAAGTAGGTCTACAGTTGTTCATATGAAAAAAAGCCATGCAGGTAATGATTGTAATAATACAAGAATAAACCCCGTGTTTCGCACACCCACAACTGTAAACCCACTCTGCCCGCCCCGTGTGCTGTGCAGTGTCATCTCACAACAGTATCATCGGAGAAGGCTTGGCGTGGCCTCTCACAGACCCGGGCCCTGCGGTTCGGTGAGGTCAAGTGACAGCCCGACCCCCAGTGCTGTGACCAAGGCCCAGGGCTAGCACTCGCCCTGCTCTCCTCCATTGGCGAGACCTGTGGTTCTCCAAGTTGACTCTGCATGAGCGCATTCTGTGCACAGCAGCACACAGACAGCGGCCCCCCCTCCGGAGCCTCCAGGTCCGTGGGTCAGGGGCGGAGCTTGAGAGCGGGCATCTCTAACAAGCCCCAGGTGCTACTGACCACTGAGCTGTAACCCACAATCCCTCGCAAAAGACGTGTTCAGATTATAAACAGACTGCCTCTTATTCGCCGTCTGTAAGATTAGAAAAAGCCATAGGGAATTTCTAGAAATTATTTAAAATATGTTTTTAAAAGGAACACTGTTGATTTGTGGAAAAATTAAAAAAATTATAACTCTTGGGGACAGAAATATTTATAGAGCACCCATTGTGTGCATACACTTGGATCAGAAGGCAATTGCCTTTGGTTATGAAATTCAAATCAATTCCTCTGAAGTAATTAAAATAGAAGGTAGCCTGGCCAGTGTGGCTCAGTGGTTGAGCATCGACTTATGAACCAGGAGGTCATGGTTTGATTCCTGGTCAGGGCACAGACCTGGGTTGCAGGCTCAATCCCCAGTAGAGGGCGTGCAGGAGGCAGCCAATCAATGATTCTCTTATTGATGTTTCTCTCTCCCTTCCTCTCTGAAATCAATAAAAAAAATATTTAAAAATAGTAGAATGAAAAAAAAAATGATAGAGTGTATGCCAATGCTCCTTTCAGTGTGGACCGATTTTATGTGGGGATCAGCCTCCTCGCTGTAAGAGCCCCCGTGCATTTCCTTCTTGCAGGCGCGGTGGGAGCCGCGGATGTGTGGCCCTTGTCTAGGTCGCTCTCCCCAGCTGGACGGGAGGTTTCACGCAGGCTCAGACTGAATCTGCTAGACTGTCCCTGCCTCTCTGCTGCTGGGCACAGTGTCCAGCACTCAGTGAGCACTTGCTCAATAACCATCTACTCAGGGAAAGAATGACTAAATAAAGTCTCTATTTTTTTTTTTTTCAAATTTCTGCACACCATACAATTTTTTTGCTTGTGATATAAGGACCTAGAGGCAAAGAGAAGTTTTGTTTGTTTTTAAATGTGAATTGGTAGTTTTTTATTTCAGGTTTTCCTAATATGGTTTTCTCAGATTCTTATAGTTTAGAATTAAATATAATTGTTCCCAAATGAGGGCGCTTTAGAGGGTTAATTTCCTGATACAACGAGATTTAGGCTCTTGTAAGACCTTCTACTAACCCTTTGATCTCATTATGGGATAAAGCATTGAGTACTGCCTCCCCATCTCCGTGTCAGAGTCATATTCTCATATCTCCCCTCCCCCAGCCTCACAAAGCCCCAGTGGTTTTGACAGGCACAGTGACGGAGAGAATGCAGTGGGAGATGTGGAACGAAATAATGTAGCCCAGCGGATGCGTGGCCCAGCGCCCAGCTGGGGGGCAGTACAGAGGAACTAGCTTGTAGTGTTAGTTGCACAGGTGTCCACAGGTGTTGGGCTCTTTAGATAACATCATCTCATTTAAATCTTATGATGCTGTTTTGCAAATGAAACAGGCTCAGAGAGATGAAGCAAGTGACCCAAGGCCACGTGTCCTCTAATTATGAAGCTAGATGGATGGTGCACCCCAACCCCCTGCCCTCCCCAGGGGAGTGTAGGGCACTGGAATCACCCCAGGAGGTCGCCTAAAGAAGGGAGGTGGGGGTCCCACACTGTGGCTGCTACACTGGTCACCCAGGTTGGAGGGGGGAACCCCAACATTTTGGTCTGGGGTTTCCATTCCAGGCTTAGCTCTGTCCTGGGACAAGGAATCTTTTCAAATGAAAGGGTGGGTTGGTCCCAAACTCCCGATTTCCTTTATCTCGTGATTGTATTACTCTGGGCTGTTCTTTTCGGAATGGGGAATGAAACCCCACAGGCTTGCTGAGCAGAGGGCTCCTCAGTTTCTCCTCCTGCAGTTGTCCCTGCGCCAAATCTTCCCAGAACAGCCTTAGGGATCCTTTCTGGAACCTCAAGCGTGTGTCCAGACCGTGCTGGGCTAAGACAGGTGGCGTGTCGGGGTGTGCTCAGCTCCATTTCACATTCAATGGGGACAGGAAGAGCAGCAACGTACCGTGAGGTCTGTGGCATGAGCCGGCAGCTGGCTCTCCGCCTTGAGCTTTTTGTTGGAGGCGGTGGAAGGGAACAAGCCACTGCCGCTGGACCTGCTGGAAGACGTCAAGTCCTCGCTGGAGTATTTGTGTTTAGAGGCGTCGGAGAGGGGTGAGATGGGCGACCGGAGCAGCTTTTCATTTTTATTGATGGGTATTGCCAAGCTGCAAAAGAAAATCACAGTAATGGAATGTCACAAGCCAGCACAGGGAGAAGTAAATGTCTTATATATGACCCAAGCCTCCTATTTAAAGCCTGCTGGCAGCAAGACGTTTATGGGGAATTATTATACCCGGAAACAATTTTATGGCATTAGGACCATAACAAACAATAAGCAAATTTCACTCATTGTTTCTTTACTTGTCCTACAGGATGAAGAGTAACTCTGGAGTTAAATAACCAAGAATAATAAGACTTTCATTTTCTGAGTTTTTCACCCATGGATCTCAAAATGCACAACCAACTTCTTCCTGTTTTCCTACTAAGTGTCAGCAGCAAGCAATGAGGTCAATCAAATGACATACTTGTTCCTACTTCTAAACGGACTTTTGCTAACAGCTGAGCTTATACTAATTATTTTATGGAGAATAACAGAATTACAGAATGACTTGCAAAGCAAGAAGCAACTTTCAATTGTTAGGTTTCCCAGCTAACCAGGCATTGATCAGAATGAACACAGAACAAAAAACTCATCAGAAGTGACATTTTTGAATTCTAGCTCCTGATTTTACCTTCAAAACTACAGTCTGGAACTCCCTCCCTGCTCCCCCCCCCCACCCACCCACACACAGACACACACAATTAACCATCAGAGAAGTTAGTCATTATCCTTGAATTATTGTTAGGACTCTCTCCATTACTTAATTTGAAAAAAAATTGGGAAAAGACACATGAGCTTGAAGGAAACTCAACCACTGCTAATTTGGGATGCTTGTAGAAGTCCCGATAGAGTCAGTTAAAAAAAGAAAAGGTAAATTCATTTAACAAAATGTAGTCATTGTTCCCACAGGTATAATTGTATGTGTTGGCTATCCCTGCAAACAAGTCATTAAAGTCACTTCAAAAGCAATTTCCTTAGTTGGTGATGACCATGTAGAAATAGCAAACATAGGCCTCAGATGACAAAGCCAAGGCTCTCGAGATTATGCAAATAGACATGTTTAGGGATAGAATCTGTGGTGATTGATTCCTGGTTCAAAACGCACTGGACGACTAACAGCTTAGCAGTGGGAAGGCACGTCTGAAAAACTGCCGTGGGCCAATCACAGTCACTGGGCTAGTGATGATGGAGGCGCTGACGGTGAAGATGGATGTGAACAGCCTGAATAGAACTGTTTCTTGACATGTGAGTGAAAAAAGTCCCATATCTAACTCTATCATTGCACATATATGTGATTTTAAATGTTCACGGAAAATTGGATTATTACACTGTACTATCATGGACATATGATTATTTCTTCTTTATCATTATAAGTTTATATAGTCAAGCTGACCAAAGAAACTTTCTTTGGATCTCCCTTTTGGGATGGGTGACCACTTTACATATGGGGTTGTCTTATCACACGGGTATAACTGACAGCAGTCAGCACCAACCCGGGGGTACCCAGACCGCCTTTCCTAGAAAGTACTCAAGGCACATTGCTACACACGGTGTCATCACTTAACATGAAACCACCGACAGGGCATGTGGAGAAGCACAGGACTTGGTTGGAAAGTCTGTAAGGAGGATTCTCCGAAAGGTCGGGGGCCTCTGGGGGGACCCTGCCGAAGGCGGCAGCCCCTGCCGTGACTTTTCCAAACAAGTCCAATCCTCAGGGTGTTTTGCTAGAATCCCTATGTTTGGTCTTTAGACATGAGCCTTGTAGAAGCATATACTTTCTTTAAGGATGCTTACCCTGCTGATTGTATCTAGAGGTTAATTTTAGTTCAAGCTGTTGCTACAATAAAAACCTAAGGAGGCAGGCAATCAAGGCTTTTTTGATGCCTTATGTCAACTAGCCCCTTAGCTTCTCTTTCACAGAAATGTGTGTCAGAGTAATCATTCATCCGTTGTTCAGGGTCTGCTGGTCAGCCCCGGCAGGGGCAGGCTCTGCCAGGCAAAGGCTCTACTGCAAGAGCTTATGAGTCCTGGGCTCCATGTAGGATGGAAGCGACACCCTCACTCTCAATAACCCCTCACTGAAATTGAGCATAATGAATACTGTTTATAATCATCACTACAATCATGGTAGTTACACATGTGCTAGAAAGGTTACTTATCCTGGTCAGGGTGGCTTAGTGGTTGAGTGTCAGTCAACCTATGAACCAGGAGGTCGAGGTTCAGCTCCTGTTCAGGGCACATGTCCAGGTTGCGGACTCGATCCCCAGTAGGGGGCATGCAAGAGGCAGCTGATCAAGGACTCTCTCTCATCATTGATGTTTCTATCTCTCTCTCCCTCTCCCTTCCTCACTGAAATCAATAAAACAAATATATATATATACATATATATAATTTTAAAAGAAATTACTAATGCTAATGGACAAAGAATCACATATCTATACTAATAAAAGGGGAATATGCTAATTAGACCTGGTCAACCAGCCATCTTCCAAACATCCGAATTCCTTCTGGACAAAGCCATGGTGGTGGGGACTGAGGCAGAGGCAGATAGGGGTGAGATCAGGTTGGCAGGGGAGGGCAGTTGGGGGTGAGATCAGTTTGGTAGGGGAGGGCAGTTGGGGGTGAGATCAGGTTGGCAGGGGAGGGCAGTTGGGGGTGAGATCAGGTTGGCAGGGGAGGGCAGTTGGGGGTGAGATCAGGTTGGTAGGGGAGGGCAGCTGGGGGCAAGACAGGCAGGCAGGTGAGTGGTTAGGAGCCAGTGGTCCTGGATTGCGAGAGGGAAGTCTGCACAGGGATTGGGCCTAAACTAGCAATCGGACATCCCCCGAGAGGGTTCCAGATTGGAGAGGGTGCAGGCTGGACTGAGGGACAGCCCCTCCGTGCACAAATGTCGTGCACTGTGCCTCTATTATAACTATATGCACATTTGAAAGACGATTTGGAACCACATTGCCCCCATTAACTTTTTCCCAGTTATTCTGGGATACTGTCCACTTGGCACAGAATTTGTGGACAACGCCAGCTTGTGTGCAACTCTCCCTCCTGCTCAGACCTTCACAAGCCCTGGCCCCTTCCAAGGTGGCTCAAACACGGCAGCAGGCCTGCTCACGCGCCTCGTTCTTGGCATGTTAGTGCCGCTCTCCATCTCCTCCTAACCTTTCTGCTTACAGTTTTATGTGTTGTGCTGCAGCATTCATCTCCCCTCACAAACGCTATGTTCGCAGCCAGGGAGAGTGAGGAGAGTCTTCGCAGAGGAAAAGTGGGTTCCGAGCTGTGCTATTTCGAAATGGCAAGAGCGTCTATGACTGATGAGGGGCTACTTGCTTGTGATGAATACCTGGGAGCTTGCCTTGCGAGAAAGACATTTGTAACACAGGGGACTCAGTGCAACGTGGGTCCATCTGGAACGCCTGTGGAGGCGTCACCAGGCGGCCGTTTAACCTTGGAGACACAGATTCTGTCCCACACCATGATTTTAGTCTACATCTAAGAGCGTTAGGTGCGTCGTATGGAGATTCAGCTCAAAATTTATATTTCTCCATTCGTGTAATAAGCGTAGTGTCCTAAGCTTAGCTACTAAAATCATGATTTAAGAATCCAGTTATTAAGCTTTCAGAGGGAAGCATGCAGAACTGTGGAAGTAGTAAGTGGTCTTTTGTTAGAGAAGCACTTACACACCCCGAGCGGTGACCTGAGGTCACATCTCAGTGTGATGAGGAGCCTTAGGCTAACCTGAGGAGAGCAGGACCGGACACCCAGACCAGAGCAGTCACTGAAAAACCGGACTTTCCCAGGTGGCACATGACTTCAGCCCCAGAGACCCCACCAGCTCACCTCCACCCCCGAGGGAACACACACCTGCTGACGTTCATGTTGCAAGGATTCGCAGACACAGTGTTACTGGCAGCGGCGGCCTGTCGGGAAGAGCTCTCTTTCTCTCCCTGGGCCTTCTTGACCTCCCGGTAGTCGTCTTCGTTGTCACACTGCGTGCAAATAAGCAGAAACCAATCAGCTGCGGCTTTTACAGGATCGTAGTGAGCTCCCATCACCATCTTGCTCAGAGCAAGGCCTTGGAGACCAGCTCACTCGCCTCTCTGGAAGGCATCTGAGCAGCAATGTGGTCCAAGCGCGCTGGCTCTGGCCTGGGTTCCCAGTCAGCGCCTCATCAAATAAGGATGAAACGGGTCAGTTTTACTATTGGCAGTTCAGTGAGAGGGAAAGCCCGGCATCCCGATAAAAATGCAGGACAAAACACTGTGAATGACGAAAACGGCTCTGCCCTCAATAGACCTGACTTAGCCTCCAGAGACCTGCCCTGTCCGCAGCCTCGGCACCTCTCCTCCTGGATTTCTCAGCATCCGAACAGGGCACAGCAACCCGTTCTCAGTGCCAGGAGGGCAGTGACAAGCTCGACCCTTTCTTCTGAAATTCACAGCTTTTATGAATTTCAAGCAAAGGTGTTACCTCTTGGTGCCTTACTCCCAGTGCACAATGGCTCTCCCATGACATCGAGAACCTTTGAAGCACCTTTTTGTGAAATAGTCCTTGGATTCAAGTATGTTTCCTTGGTTGTGTGTAACATTAGACGTGTATTAGGGTGCCATGCAAATGCGCTCCAGCTCGGGTGCGGCGGCGGGAACACAGGGATGGCAAGTGCAGGGCCCTCGGCAGTGCCGTCCGAAAGACATTTTCTCTCTCGCTGGGATTGCCACAGCCTCTCTCATAAGGACCCCAAGGGCTCCACTGAAACAGCGGAGGATCCCCAGTCCTTGGCTCTGGGCTACAGCAGAGCTAGACTCTGCACCTCTGACAGCCTGGTCTACAGGGTCCCATTTCCTGCACCCAGTATTGGGGTCTTAACACCCAGATGCTGAGTAAAGAGCACTAACAAGTGATCTTTCACTTCTCTGTGTCTGTGTTCAATAACCAATCATTAGATTTTATGAGCTTGGTGTCAAGGCTTGGCATAAATGAAGTTTCATAAGTTAAAATTTAAAAGGGTCATAAATAATAAAATTATTTAAATACAGAACATTATGGAATTGATATATACTTATACATATTTATGTATGTCTTTCTGCACATCTCCTTCTCTATGTCTATATATGCCTATACATGTATCTGTATTTCCAATCTATGTTTATCAATTTCTCTCTCTCTATGTTTCTTATATATCAGTGGTTCTCAACCTTGGCTGCACATTAGAATCACCTGGGAATCTTTTTAAAATCCTGATTTCTGGGCCTCATCCTCCGGAAATTCTGTTTCTTTGTTATGGGGTGAGGCCACAACATTAGTAACAAAGAAACAGAATTTCCGGAGGATGAGGCCCAGAAATCAGGATTTTTAAAAAGATTCCCAGGTGATTCTAATGTGCAGCCAAGGTTGAGAACCACTGTTATATATCTTTGTGTCTCTCTTACCCAAGCCCTCTCTCTTTTCATTATTCTATCCATGTATCCATCAATCCTCAGGTGGTTAATTGATTGGTCAGTCAATTGATCACCTGAGGCCTGATAGATAGATCAATCCAAAAGTAATGAGGAGGGCAGGATATCTAGAGGAAAACAGGAAGAAAGAGGGTGAGGGAAAAAGTGAGTTAACCCATATTACTGAATTATATTGTTTGAACTTGACAGTGCCCTTGGAAAGGTGTCACCATTTTACAAATGAAGAAAGTGAAATAAAGAGAAGGCAAGGTCACCAGATTAAGGTCACCCAGGAGGCAGAGAGGACTACGTAATTTGCTGGTTCAGCACAAAATGAAAATGATGGGCTCCTTGGTAAAAAAGCAAGAAAAGTTCCTTGTCTTGAAGATGATTTTTTTTGGACAACAAAAGCAAAAAATAAACAAGTGGGACCACATCAAACTACAAAGCTTCTGCAAAGACAAGAAAACCATCAACAAAATGAAAAGGTAACCTACTGAATGGGAGAAAATATTTGCAAACCATATATCTGATAAGGAGCCAATAAGCCAAATATATAAAGAAGTCACAACTCAAAAGCGAAAAACCCAAAACAATCTGTTTAAAAAATGGGTAGAGACCTGAATAGACATTTCTCCAGAGCAGACATACAGATGGCCAACAGGTACATGACAAGGTGCTCAACATCACTAATGACCAGGGAAATGCAAATCAGACCACAGTGAGATATCACCTCACACCTGTTAGAATGGCTGTGATCAAAAAGACAAGAAACCAGCGTTGGCGAGAACACGGAGAAAAGGGGACCCTCCTACACTGCTGGTGGGAATGGAAATTGGTGTAGCTACTATGAAAAACAGTATGGAGGTTCCTCAAAAAATTAAAAATAGAACTACCATGTAATCCAGCTATTCCGTTTCTGGGTATTCATTTGAAGAAAAAGAAAACACTAATTAAAAAAGATATGTATATTCCTTATACATGCTCACTGCAGCATTATTTACAACAGCCAAGATATAGGAACAACCTACATATTCATCAATGAATAAATGGATAAAAAAATTATCCTATCTAATAAAAGGGTAATATGTAAATTAACCGTCACTCTGTCACAAAGATGGCGGCGCTCATAGCCACATGATGGCGGTGCCCAGTCCTCTCAGCCCCGCCGGAGTCCCCCAGTCTTGGGGGGTGGTGGGAGAGAGGCGCGGCTGTTGAGAGCGGGCTGCGGGCACAGAGTGGCCGGGGTGGGCGGGAGAAAACACTTGCCCCCAGTGATGAAGCAAGCATTCCGTGCCCGGCTGCAGAGGGCCTCTGTCCAGGTCGGGCATGGAACGCTTGCATCTTTGCAGGCTGGGCTGAGGCACCCCCCCCCCCCCCACGAATTTTGTGCACCAGGCCTCTAATATCTATATAATATATATTCACACACATATACACACGATACAAACAATGGAATATTATTCAGCCATAAAAAATAAAATCTTGCCAAAATGGATAAATGTTGAGGGTGTTATAAGTGAAATAAGTCAGACAGAAAAAACATAAATACTATATAATCTCACTTATATGTGAACTCCATAAAACAACAAAAAAACCCTAAATAAATCCCCAAACTTATGTACCTAGAGAACAGACTGGTGGTTGTTGAGAGGTCTGAGGGTTTTGGGGGGAAAGTGGAAGAATACATGAAGGGGATCAAAAGGTACAAATTTCCATTTACATAATAAAAAAGTCCCGGGATGTAATATACAGCATGGAGACTATTGCATATTTGAAAGTAGACAGGAGAGTAGAACTTGAAAGTTCTCATCAGGAGAAATGAAATTTGTAATTATGTATGATGATGGATGTTAATTGGACTTATTGTGGTGACCATTTTACAATATACACAAATATAGAATCATCACACTGTATACTAGAAACTAATGCAAGTTATATCAATTATACTGCAATTTTTTTTTAAAGCAAGAAGAGCAATGTAGAAAGTACTGAAGTAGAAAACATTTCCTGTCTCTCAATGTCTCCCTCTTGATCTGCCATGGTGGTGTTTACTTGCCACTGTGGTCCTTAAGGCGTTGGCATACTTGGGAGGGGGGAGTGTAGACGCTCTAGTGCCCAGGATCCTGTCTGGCGACTGGGCTCATGCACACACCCCACCAGCAAAGGGTTTCCACTGCCTGCCGGTGGTGGGCCCACCTGTTGAGGGTAGAAAGTCCAAGGGAGCATTTCCCCTTTCCCTGGTCCCCACAACCCAAGGAATCTGGCAACCCTTAGGGGATTGCAGTCTCCTTTCCAGGAATACTCAGAACAGGACAGGTCTTCTCTGGACCTCGCATGCTCTACTGTTCTATCACACTTCACTTACAGAGCACAAAATCAAAGAGAAAATGAAGAATATGAAAATGACCACCACCAGCATTAAACTCCAAGCAGGGAAAAGTACTGCACAAACCTAAGACTGCCTTCTATTGGGAGACCTGAGCCAGACAGCCTAGGCTCACTCCTGCTCTGCCCTTATCACCTGGGGATCCCGGGCAAGTTGCTTTAAGCTCCTGAGCCTCAGTTTCCTCATCTGGAAAATGGGCATGACAATGATATTTGCCTCATAAAGTTATAAGGACTCAATGGTTTAATATACACAAAGTGCTGTGTCCCTCAGGAGGACAAGCATATGAGTCAGCTGTTGTTAAGGAGGACTTTGTCCGAACTTTGGAACCATCCATGATTACTGCAATCTTTGGTTTGTCACCCACTGTATTTTTCACTGTGGTCCAAGTTACTTTTGAAGACACAGTAACAGGAGGGGACAATAATCCTCAAAATTGGCTTTAATTTCTGACTGGGTTATTTTCATGCTGAAAAGTCTTCGAAAACTGCTGAGCATCTGGGTCAGCTTCCAGATGTATTTCCAGCCTCCTGTCCTTGCACTGCCTTTCTCGCGCCTGCGCTTCCCTGGTTTACCGGTTCCCCTCTTTCGGTGCCGCATCAACCCTGACCCTCTGATCGCAGTCACGTGCCACATAATGACATTTTATTTATTTATTTATTTATTTATTTATTTATTTATTTTTCATGATGACATTTTAGTCAATGATGGACTGCCTATATGACAGTGGTCCCATAAGACTGTAATGGAGCCTGACCGGTGTGCTCAGTGGATTGAGTGTCATCCCATGCACCAAGAGGTTGCTGGTTTGATTCCTGGTCAGGGCACATGCCTGGTTGTGGGTTCGATCCCCAGTAGGGGCGTGCAGGAGGCAGCAGATCAATGTTTCTATCTTCCTCTCTCTCTCAAATCAATAAAAACATATTAAATTAAAAAAAAATCATAATGGAGTTGAAACATTCCTATTGCTTTGTGATTCTGTGGCTGCCCTAACATCACAGCGCCATGCATCACTCATGTGTTGGCAGTGAGGCGGTGCAAACCAAGCAGCTGTACTGCCCGTTGTATGACAGTACAGCACATACAACTATGTACAGTCCGTAATACTTGATAATGATAACACACAACTATGTTACAGATCTATGTATTTGCTATACTTTTTATTATTATTTGTGTATTCTTGTTACTTATTAAAATTTTTTTCTGTACAATAGTATGTCGTCTTATGTTAGCAACAGCCTCATATGTCTCCTGTTTACCTGCCTCTTTTCTCTTGTGCTTGATTTAATGTCATGTTGTTTTCTACAGTAACATGCTCTGCAGGCTGGTAGCCCAAGAGCAATAGGCTATCCCATACAGCCTATCCCATACAGCCTGTCCCATACAGCCTGTCCCATACAGCTTGTCCCATACAGCCTGTCCCATACAGCCTGTCCCATACAGCCTGCCCCATACAGCCTATCCCATACAGCCTGTCCCATACAGCCTGTCCCATACAGCCTAGGTGAGTAGGAGCTTAGACCATCTAGGTTTGTGTAATTGCACTCGGTGAGGTTTGATCAAACACAAAGTCACCAACCATGCACTTCTCAGAGCAAATCCCAGTCATTAAAGGGCACATGACTGTACTCAAATCCCTCCTCCTCAGGGCCCTGTCCCAGCCCCTCTCCACCACCAAGCTCCTGATCAACACGATGAGGCTGGTGCTCCTCCCACAGGGCAGTCCTCCCACCGCCTGGCTTCGTGCACTTGTCTTCAGGCTTCACCCAGTCACAGCCTTACATTTTGCTGGCTCCTCAGTCAGCGAGTGACCCCACGGTTGATGTCACTGCACCCCTCCCAGCAAAGAATGGGGTTCACCAACCAGTGGTTACCTTTCTACAGGCCCAGCTGGCCTCGCACACACTTGATCAAGACTTCCTGTATGCCTACTTCAACAGGCAGCGGACAGGGCTTAGTTACCAGACCTGTAAAATGGGAATTATAATGGTACCCCTGCACTGGGTGGCTGTAAGGGTTTAACTGAGTGACTACGTCAACCATTTACGACAGCATCGGGCATGTGTCAAGTGCCATGTGAATGTCTGCTGAGTGAAGACACACAGAACTGCTGCTGCCTCCCATTCCAGACCAGCAGCTGCTTGTGCTGTCACCTCACCCGCAAGTTAAGGGGCAGCCCTCCTCCCCCAGTCCCGCAGCCCCATGCCTACCTTGCGTTTCCTCTTGGATTTGGGCAAAGCCTTTTCTACGGGAGTGTCGGATGGGTGGCTTGGAGGTGCGCTCTCAGCGTCCTTGGCTGCAGGCGTGCTGAGGGCCGCGGCCTCCTGGGGCAAGTGTTCTGGGATCCGGGACAGGAGGGTCAGGTCAATTTTGACCCAAAGAGACCTGACCTCGTCACTGTCCTTCAAGGGGGAGAGGAGTTCGTTGCGGCCGAAGGGGACCAGCGTGTAGAACTGCTCCTCCAGCTCCTTGGCGATGTCGCTGGTGGTCCTGGCGTTGATGGAGCCCACGGGCGCGCGGGGCCCGCCGCCGCCGCTGATGCTGCCGGCGGCCTCCTTGAGCCTCTGGTCACTTGCAGAGGCGGCGGCCACGGCTGGCGCTTTGGCCAGAGGGTACTCCTCCTGCTCCGACTCCAGGTCGGAGTCCGAGGAGGAGGACGAAGATGAGGACTCTGTCTCGATGAACTCCTTGGACTTGGGGACGATCCTGCTCAGGCCCCGCGTGCGGCGCTTCTCGCAGGTGACCGAGGCGCGCAGCTCCTTGCGGTGGCTCGTCCTGCTGTTGGCACAGGGCCTGGCTTTGGTGGGCTCCGGAGGGATGGGAGGGATGGCGGCGCTCGCCCCCAGCGCGTCCGCGGGCTCCTCTGGCCGCTGGCAGTTAGCGCTCTCGCCGGCAGAGGTCCTCTCGGTGCGCCTGGGGGGCTTCTTGCCCGCAGACCTCCGCGTGGGTGCGGGCGCGCTCTCCAGGGGCGCACCGGGGAGCGGCGGCGGCGGGGCGGCTGCGGCCACGGCCACGGCCACAGCCGCAGGCGGGGACTTCTGCTTCACCCCCTTCGTCCCCGGGGCCTTGTTGGCTGTCCTTGGCCTCTGCTCTTCCTTGCAGGCGCTCTTGACGTCCTTCTCCCTCAGGCCGGCCTGGCACCCGTCCGCGAGTTTCCCGCAGTCCTGCGCGGGGTCCTTCCCGGGGGCATAGTACTGACTGCTCTCCAGGCCGTGGCTTTCATTCTGGATCAGAATAGGCGGCTTGTGGGGATTAACTTTGTTTAGCCATTTATCCAGCTGCCACTTGTTGGAGGACGCAGGCTCAGCCTAAAAGCAACAAACAAAACATCCTTTATTACAGACCTACTCAAAGGCGCCCGGCTGGGCTGTTTCATCTTCACTTACTCCTCTAGGAGTAGGAGCAGAAAGCAGTGGGGGGGGGGGGGGCGGGGGAGCAGGGGCACAGCCGGGGGGGGGGGGCAGCTCTCAGTGGGCACCTGGATGCAGGGTGGTGTCCCTTTCCTGTCCCAGTTCGCTGAAATGTTAGGGCAGTACTTTGAAGCCAATTAGAAAAAATTTAGGGATAGCACTGTGCTTCATTTCCAACACCTTTGCCTGTTATACAATGTGTATCTTTTATAATTATACACACACACACACACACACACACACACAAGATTCCGTGAAAGTTAACTGGGGAGCAGTCTGGAGGCCAAGTGTTAAAGTGCCCAGTTTCTGTAAGACTTAAAATTTTGGGGGACATTAGTATGAGGGGGCTACGTGGGGCCTATAGTCCCAAAGAAGGGACATAGCATTCATGCGGTGAAGGCAAGCAGGGCAGTTACCAGCAGAGGCAGCAGCTTGGGGCAGCAGCTTTGGGCAGACGGCCTGGCTAGGGGTGCAGAACTCCCACTGAGCAGCCGCAGGTGTCCCGTGAGCTCTGGTGGCGGGACTTGGTTAATCCATCCCTAACCTGCTCCCACCCACTTTGCCAGAAATGTTTCAGACATGAAAGTGACCATGGGAAGTCTTTCCTGTGAGCGATTAGTTTAGAGCAGGGTTCCACAAACTTTTTAAACAGGGAGCCAGTTCACTGTCCCTCAGACCGTCAGAGGGCCGGACTATAGTTTAAAAAAAAACTATGAACAAATTCCTATGCACACTGCACATATCTTATTTTGAAGTAAAAAACCAAAATGGGAACAAATACAATATTTGTATTTGCATGTGGCCTGCGGACCGTAGTTTGAGGACCCCTGGTTTAGAGCAAATCATGGGTATTCCAGGTTTTAAACTCTGCCCCATAGACCCGTTCTGGGGTCAGTGAAAGCCTGGCACAGAATGTGAAATCTTCAGAGATGCCTTTGCCAAGAGGGCAGTGGTTCTCAACCTTGGCTGCACATTAGAATCACCTGGGAATCTTTTTTAGAATCCTGATTTCTGGGCCTCATCCTCCGGAAATTCTGTTTCTTTGTTATGGGCAGAGGGGCCTCTTGCAGAAAAGGGACACATGGGGAGGGGGGGCCAACACTGTGGCAGAGCATGCCCCTCACACTGGCCCCACCCCACGTTAACACTCCTTCCCCGCCCCCACCATCCTGAGCCTCCCACAGCTCACATCTCCCAGCACTTCCTGCCAGGCACTCACAGTGAAGGGGGAGTTAGTACATTTAATATGTGCCTGCTGCCTCATGTGCTTTGGGGTCATTTTTTTCCCCACGTCACAGCTGAAGAAATTGGTCTGAAGTACCATCTACACCACTAAATCACGCTTCCTCCTGCCTCTCAAAGGGAATCCAAATTTCTGGGGCTGGTGTTCAGGACATCCATCACTTTCCAGTCATCCTTCATTGCTGGAACATCTACAGTGTGCCTCCCGCTTCACATGTGCCATCTGATTTAATCCGTACAGATAAGAAATATCGCCGCTAATTTATGGATGCGAATCAGAGAGGTTAAATGACATGTCAAAGCTGCACAGCCACCAGGCACCCTGAGACTAAACACATATCGGTTTAGGTTTAAAGACCAGGGTCTCTCCCCGGCTGCCTCGCCTAATCTCCCATTACCCCCCGCATCGCTTTTAGAAAGAGGGACCTCATTCCCTGGAGAAATGTGGGTCTTCAACCTAAAATGAGAGAGTCAGGTCTGATTTTGGAGAACACCACTCACTCTCCAAACCAGGGGTCCTCAAACTTTTTAAACGGGGCCAATTCACTGTCCCTCAGACCGCTGGAGGGCCGGACTATAGTTTAAAAAAAAACACTATGAACAAATTCCTTTGCACACTGCACATATCTTATTTTGAAGTAAAAAAACAAAATGGGAACAAATACAATATTTGTATTTGCATGTGGCCTGCGGGCCGTAGTTTGAGAACCCCTGAATGCTGGTGCCTCCTGCTAACCTCCACTGCACCGCCTTTTGATGCTCATGTTCGTTTCATGTGTACCTGTGCCTTCAACAAAGCCCAGCCCCCCCGTTAGGCAGGAGCCAGGTCTTGGCTTCGGCGTGTCCCTTGCAGCGTCTGCACCAGTTGGGAGGCAGGCTGCTGTGGCTGCTCCTGAGAACAACGCTCCCTGGCTTCCCCTCAACTCCTACTCTCAGTCCTCGGAGCAGCCATTCCGAGGGCCGGGCAGTTGTGGCCCCTGGAAGCTTAGCCGTGAAGACTTTGTGGCTGTGAAGGAGGACCCAGGGTGGGACTCGTGCACTGGCATGCAGCCGGGATGGCCGCCTTCCGGAGCCGCCCCAGGGCTTCTGCCCATGTTTTCTTTGCTTGCTCACTGCTTTCTATTTTCAGCCACGATTCTCCTCCCTGGTTGATTCTCCTCCCTGGTGAACCTTCTCTCCCACTCATGCCTAAGCCTCCACCGAGCACTGCAGTCCCTGCTCCATTGGACTCCTTCCTAGCACCCCCTGCCGTGCACCCCACAGACACCTCGCTAAGGGGAAGCTAGTTCAATCAACGAATACCTTGCATCACATTTCTGCTGATTTTCAAGGACAACCCCGGGCAGCATTTCCCACAGGTGCTTTTAGTTCATGGAGTCCACGGAAAGGTTTCCATGTCAGATAAGTCTGGGGAATGTGCAATGGAAAACAGTTTCCATGAGCAATATCATGGGCTGGGTGGAGCCCTGGGGTAGTGATGGTTACACCGACAATCCTGGCCTTCCATGTACCCATGTGGCAGGGTCTGGGAGCTCTCTGTCGGGGTACACTCTGCTCACTGAGGGGGAGTCACTGTCCCCTGGAAAGCTCTGACATGAAAGGGTGCATCATGCCAGAAAAGAAGATGAAACTCAAGTGACACAAATTAGACGGAGAACACTCAGTGAACATCAGGCCACAGGGAGGTCACTGAAGGGTGGGCTAGTGTTTGCAGTGGCCGCTCTGTGCCAGCGTGCGGACAAGGCGTATATGATGGTGAGTCTGTTCAATGCAGTGTCTCTACAAGCCCGGTCGTGGAGGGCAGTGCAGAGGGAAATCAGTTGAGCCCCCTGGGCTCCGGTGCTGGCCACTGAGGGGAGAATGCGGGTCCTTGGAACGTCATGAGGGCCTCCTCTCCTCCCCACATGCCAGGCTGTTATGGTGACTAACCCGCTCTTGCCACTTCCACAGCCTCTCTGCACCCAGAAGCAAGGTGCTGCAAGCTGTATATGGCCCCAGGCAGCTTGGCTCCAGGCCTGCTCTCCAGAGCCAGGGCCTCTGAGCGCTGCTGGGAGAAACGACAAGAGCTTCCTTTCCTCACCAAGGAGTTCAAGCCTGTGATCATCTCAGGGACATTCAGAAAGAACTTGCTTAGAGTGCCTAAGAACTTACTTGGAAAACTACAGGACATTGAAAAAAGAGATAGAGGAAGACATAAACAAATGGAAGAACACACCACGTTCATGGATTGGTAGAATCAACATCATTAAAATGTCCATACTACTCAAAGCAATCTACAGATTCAATGCAATCCCCATTAAAATACCAACGGCATACTTCACAGATCTAGAACAAACTCTCCAAAAATTCATCGGGAATACAAAAGACCCCAAATAGCCACAGCAATACTGAGAAAGAACAAAGTTGGAGGGATCACAATACCACATATCAAGCTATATTACCAAGCCACGGTTCTCAAAACTACATGGTACTGGCACAAGAACAGACATATAGACCAAAGGAACAGACAGGGAACCCAGAAATCGACCCAAGCCATTATGCTCAATTAATATTTGACAAAGGAGGCAAGAGCATACAATGGAGTCAAGACAGTCTCTTCAATAAATGGCGCTGGGAAATTTGGTCAGGTACATGCAAAAAATGAAACTAGATCACCAACTTACACCATAGACAAAACAAACTCAAAATGGCTAAAGGACTTAAATGTAAGACGGGAAACCATAAAAACCTTAGAAGATTCCGTAGGTAGCAAAATAGCAGACATATGTCATAGCAATATCTTCACTGATACAGCTCCTAGGGCAATGGAGACTAAGGAGAAACTAAACGAATTGGACTACATCAAAATAAAAAGCTTCTGCACAGAAAAAGAAACCATCAACAAAACAACAAGAAAACCCACTGCGTGGGAGAACGGGTTTGCTAATGCTATTTCAGATAAGGGTTTAATCTCCAAAATGTACAGAGAGCTCACAACTTAAAAGGAAGATAATCCAATCAAAAAGGAGAAAAGGACCTAAATAGACACTTTTTGAAAGAGGACATACATAAGGCTGAGAGACCTATAAAACATGCTCAAAGTCACTAATCATCCGAGAGATGCAAATCAAAACGACAATGAGGTACCATCTCCTACCTGTCAGAATGGCTATCATCAACAAATCAACTAATGACAAATGCTGGCGAGGATGTGGAGAAAAAGGAACCCTTATGCACTGCTGGTAGGAATGCTGACTGGTGCAGCCACTGTGGAGAACAGTATGGAGTTTCCTCAAAAAATTAAAAACGGAACTTCCATTTGACTCAGTAATCACACTACTAGGACTATATCCCAAGACACCAGAAACACCAATCAGAGAGGATATATGCACCCCTATGTTCATAGCAGCACAATTTACAATAGCTAAGATTTGGAAACAGTCCAAGTGCCCATCAGCAGGTGAGTGGATTAAAAAACTGTGGTACATGTACACAATGGAATACTATGCTGCTATAAAAAAGAAGGAACTTTTACCATTTGCAACAACATGGATGGACCTGGAAAGCATTATGCTAACCAAAATAAGTCAGTCAGAGAAAGATAAATATCACATGATCTCACTCATATGTGGGATATAATGATCAACAAAAACTGATAAACAAAAATAGATCCAGAGACAAATGGCAAGGGAGGGGGAGGTTAGAGATCAACCAGAGGACTTGTATGCATGCACATTAGCATAACCAATGGACACAGACACTGGGGCGGTGGGGGCTTGCCCTCAGGGATGCGAGTGGTGGCGAGGGGGGGGGGTCAATTGGGGAAAAAGGAGATAGAGGTAAAACTTTAAACAACAAAAATTTTTTTTTAAAAAAAGTGCCTAAGAACTGCACTTCTCCTAGGCTGGGCTTTGGCCTCACTCATGAGAATGAGACTCAACTGCTCATGGGCTTAAGCTTCAAAGTCACAGAGAAGAGCCTAGACAGGGGTCATCACAGACACTAATGCTTTTTACCCACTCCACTGCCCCCTTGGCTCCTGTACTGTCCTGGAACCCAGTTATTTCTTATAGCTAATACTCTTCTGGAGTTTCTCAACAAATTATAGCATAACTTTGGCTTTGAAGAAGCCTGTCTAAACTCCTTTACTTTACTGAACTCCTGTATTTTTTTGTTTCATATTATTGCCATTATCAGCCCAGCTCTGATAAGGCAGGGACATGCTGGATAATTGCTGTATCCCAGAGCCAAGCACCAGGTCTGGGGCCATGCTTAATGAATAAGGAATGAGTGAGTGAATAAAATTATAAAGAAGGAATAATAATTTAGTTTTGGGAAAAAGTCAGCGTTATATCAACCTGTGGCTTTTATAGGTTAACTAGAAGCCCGGTGCACGAAATTCGTGCACTGGAGGGGGGGGGCGTGTCCCTCAGCCCAGCTTGCACCCTCTCCAATCTGGGACCCATCAGGTGATGTCCAACTGCTGGTTTAAACCAGCAGTCAGACATCCCTCTTACAATCTGGGACTGCTAACTCCCAACCACTCGCCTGTCTGCCTGCTTGATTGCCCCTAACCGCTTCTGCCTACCTGTCTGATCGTCCCCTAACCACTCCCCTGCCAGCCTGATCAATGCCTAACTGCTCCCCTGCTGGCCCGATTGCCCCCAATGGCCCTCCTCTGCTGGCCTGGTCGCCCCCAACTGCCCTCCACTACCGGCCCGATTGCCCCCAACTGCCCTCCCCTGCCAGCCATCTTGTGACCACGTGGGGGCGGCCATTTTGGGCGAGGGTATGATGGTCAATTTGCATATTACCTTCTTATTATATAGGATGTTGCTAAGAGCCTTCTTTTATATGGAGGCCGGGCAGTGGGGGAGGAGGTAAGCCTCATGGAGAGGGGAGGGAAGTGCAGGAGAGAGGGTTTATTTCAGGGTGCATGACAAGTGCTTGGAGCAGAGCAGGAAGGTACTGGAAGAAATGAGGAGTGTGGGGAGTATATTCCCCAGGTTTCTCAGTGCTGCTGGAGGGGGAGACCCTGAGGGACTTGAAGAGCCACTCTCCGGACTGCAGGTAAGGCCACAGCTGCTCTCCAGTGTCCACAGGCACAGGGCTGGGCACAGAGTGCCCCGAGGGCTCCCTCTCACCGCCTCGGTTTACATAAGTGGCGTTGGGTTTCATTCCAGAGCCCATTTAGAAATGTGGGCCCCAAAGTGATACAGTGGGTTGTTAGGTGAAAAATTAAATCCTACCATCCAAGGTAACATCAAACGTTTATACACGCAAGAGGAAACTATTTTACTCCTTCTTTAGAAATGAAAGTCTACCGTACAGAGCCATGGACTTGAGAAATTTGCCCTCAACCCTCTCCCAAGAACCTCCATGCCCTGAAAGACTGTTTAATATTTCCTTTTCCCCTTTAAAGTCAAAATAGCAATGTTTTTATTGGCACCTTATAATGTTTTTATATGAGGCATCTAAATCTCCCACATAGATCCTCACTATAGCTAGAAAAGGTTTCATTATTATTTGTAGGTTGATGCTAATTTTTAAAAATATTTTCACAAAGAAAGCATAGTTAGGAAAGTCTTATTAATACTTACAGCTTGTGTTCTTCTAATCTGTGACAAACTGCAAAAAGGTAAGGTCTTACCATGTCTAATCCCTAAAACGCCTTTCCCTGAGTCACAGGTGGCCTCGCTTCCCATTC
This sequence comes from Myotis nattereri, assembly GCF_964212035.1. Classification (NCBI taxonomy): domain Eukaryota; kingdom Metazoa; phylum Chordata; class Mammalia; order Chiroptera; family Vespertilionidae; genus Myotis; species Myotis nattereri. Next base: position 20,659,121 of record NC_138085.1, read on the forward strand.
AGTAACCGGCCCTGGCTGCTTACTGCCCTGCTGACCCTTAGGGAGACCTGATCCACTCCAGACAGCGATATTTCCAGCATATTTGGGAATTTCTGGCCATCAAGATAGAGATTTTTGGAGATGAAAGATGCAACTTCTGTGCTTCCAATGAAGCTCTGTAATTACGAGAACTGCGGGGAGGGGCCAGAGCAGGGAAAATGATGAGCCCAAACCAGCCGTGGGCAAACTATGGCCCGCGGGCCGGATCTGGCCCATTTGAAATGAATAAAACTAAAAAAAAAAAAAAAAAAAGACCGTACCCTTTTATGTAATGATGTTTACTTTGAATTTATATTAGTTCACACAAACACTCCATCCATGCCTTTTTTCTGGCCCTCCGGTCCAGTTTAAGAACCCATTGTGGCCCTCGAGTCAAAAAGTTTGCCCACCCCTGGCCCAAACCAACCTGACAGGCTGCCAAGGGGCGGTGGCCTTAGGGGTCGTGGCTGTCACAGCACAAAGGTGGGGGGCTGTGAGGACCCGGGTCCAGGACTGACTGAGGCCCAGGGCGTGGGCCGTGCAGGTCTTACCTCAGGGCTGGAGTAGTGGGCGGGCTTGCTGCCCTCGCTCTCGCTGGAGCTGCTCTCGCTCTCGGAGTCGGATCCCGAGCTGCTCTCCGAGTCGCTGGACGAACTGCTGCCGCTGCTGCTGCTGCCGCTGCTGCTGCCCTTGCTGGAGGGCACCGAGGCTCTGCAGCTGGCCTGCTGGACCCCGGCGCTGCCAGCCCACGGCCGGGGGGAAAGGGAAGGAAAGTCAAGTGAGCCAACACGCAGCACCACCGCGCAGCTGTCGCTCCACCAAAGGAGCGAGAAGGCACAGGCGGCACATTTGTCCGCCATCACTTGGCGCTCGAAGAGCAATCGTCAAGGTCACATCCTGCCCGTTCAGTGGTTACATACACATCGATAAAATTGGGAGTGAGGGCTGGTGCCCTGGGGTCGTCGGGCATGTTATTTGTATGGCCACTCGGAGGGGAAGGCGATGTGGCTCAACACGGCTTCCTGTGCTGCCGCTGCTCCTGAGAACACCTTTTCCAGGGCACCCCCAAACACAACCATCTACAAAGAGGCAAGGAAATCCAAAATGCTTGGAATATTTTGTGAAATTGAAAATGTCTGTCTGCTTTATTTTAGGACGTGGGCTGTGAGGAAGGGAAGTGTTCTGCTCTGTCCTTCCCTGGCCTTCTGGAAGGTTCTGTAGACCGCGGCCTGGCGGTTACATAACCCTGCGCCCCACCTCTTCCCGCCCTCAGACTCGAGCGCTGTCGTCTTCCCAGGACCTGGCTTGCTGAGTAAACAGTCATTTTCCTCTGAGCCCTTCACTGAAGGACTGGAGATCCATCACTTACATGGTTTTATATATTCCAGACCCCAGGAGAGCGGCTGCCTTAGAGCAATAACATTTCAAAGCATACTTCATGTTCACATTTCATGCTGAAATTCCCCAGCAAGTTATGCATGCAAATTATATATTCAGACAGAATAGGAAAAATGGACGTTTTCTAATGGTAATGAATTCACCACAAAAATTCAAGTAACACACAGCCACCCAAAAAGTGTTTGAGGCAAGGATAAAGTTTTTGGTACTCCCAGAATATTCAACATTTTCAAAGTCTGTATTAATTAAAACACATCTAAATCTGTTCTTTTGAGGTCGAAAGCTAAACCCAGAAGGGCAGTGACCACGTTCTCATGTGACGGCAACCAAGACTTGCTTGCCCCTTCCCACTGTGACCACGGACGGTGAGCGCAGGCCGGGCGCCAGGGCTTGGCAAGGGCTGCCAGGGTCTCAGTGTAGTTCAGCCTGGACAAGGTGAGGGACCATCTTCACCGGCCCCTGCGCCTCTGACAAATGCTCTGCCAGGGACGGAATCGCATAAATCCTTAGTGTGGGGCGTGGGGGTGGGGTGAAGGGGTTATTACTCATTGGAACCCGCTTCCAGAAGCATGACAAGACAAACACCATCTTGCAGGATAGACCTGAAAATAAAAGCAATTTGTGAGCTGCAGGCCAGGGAAAGAGCGCGCTGGCACACAACCTTGCCTAGAGGTGTTCCTTTCTCCCACGTGTCACGGCCCACACCCACGGCTGACAAATCCTTCAACACCAGGCGGCAGGGATTTCTTGTGCAGCCTCTCGCTCGCGTCTGGTGCTGAGCGAGAAGCCCTGGCTCTTTAGAAGGGAGGTGAGTGATCAAAGGCTGTAAAATGGCTTTCTTCCCTATGAACGAAAACCCATCTTTCCTGCTGGCGGAGCTGAGATGGCTCCTATCAATAAAGTCATTACAAAGGAGATTATCAGTCTCTGACCCAACACGAACACCTGAGATCCACGTTAATCGTTAGTCAGGGGGCCCCCAAAACACCGGGGTGGGGAAACTCCAAAACACAAACCAACACCCCCCACTAATAAAGCCAAACCACATCCAAAAGCTCCAAGTGAAGCCACACACGGCGGAGGGAAGAGATAGTGCCCCGCCCCACTTTCGATGCCCTTTTCTGCAGGCTGGGAAACCGAGAGGAGTGAGGAGCACGTTGGGTGGTTTTATGTGATGGCCAAAGGCTTGGATCCCGGACGAGTACGTCCTACCTGCTCCAGTTCCAACAACAAAGAGCATGGGATGCGGGCTGGTGTGTGGAGTCCCGGGGGCTTGCACCACATGGCGACTCCTTAATTTCTGGGAACTGTCCACTGAGCGTGCCCATGCCGCCCCCTCTGCGAGGCTGCCCTGCAGGATGAGACCGCAGCCCAAGGAGACAGAGCCTCTGGTCCCTCAGGACGGCGGTCAGCCTTACGCGTTCATGTTTTCCTTCCTCGGACTGGGAATTCCCTGACAAGGACAGCCTTACTGACATAACGATTGTCTGTTTTTAAAACAGTGGGGAGAGCCAAGAATTTTAGGTTTCTCTTCATGCTTTGCTCCGTGGCCTGAGGCTCACGCGGCCGCGGGTCAGGATAGGATGTATTTGTGGTTCAGGGTCCGAGCAGAGAGTGTGTCGCCAGGAAGAAAGGTTAAGGGTGGGAGCCTGGAGAGCTCTGTGCCCGGATCTGGGACCAAGGAACTGCCCGCATCCACCTGGGGACAGCTGGCCGGGCTGACCGCAGCGGCCCCGCTCCCGCCTCAGCACACGGCGCCGCTGCGGAGGGAGGTGGCAGTGAAGACCAGGAGCCGGGATGCGGTCCCCACTGCAGACGAGGGCTGATAAAAGGGCTCTTTGGAGACACGGAATGAAGAAGATGGGAGAAGACGTATTGGAAAGACTTCCCAAAAGAAGACGGGGCTGCATATAGTTAACGTTTTAGTGTGACAATAGGTCTCATGCTTTTGTACCGGAGATACTAAAAAATTAATTTAAAAATTTAACTTTTTCCTGAAACAATAGCATAGAATAGTTGACATGATGACATGAGTGCTCTTGGGCCCCCTGCCATACCAGGAACATGGTGCGGTTGAGTCTGCAGACATGAAAACATTGATGAGGTCATGGGATAAATCTCTGTTGCCCAGCTTGGCACCGTACCTGGGACACAATGGGCATTCACATGTGATCACGGAGTAAAAAAATCAATAGGAAAAAAATCCATCATTGGTTTAATGAGTTTTTTGTGTGTTTTTTTAAAAAGCATTTAACCTTTCAAAAAGGTTACAATTTCTCTTTTCCAATAGAAGAATATTTAAGGGGATTTCAGCACCTCTGTGCTCTCCCAATTTTAACACTTTTTCCTTTCACTGACTATTTCTTTAAATGTACTCTAAATTTCATATGCTATGATTTAGCCCAGGTCTCTCTCGGGTGGTTATTTAATTTTTGTATTTAATTTCGTGGAACGTCTTGCTGGTTTTGTTCGTGGTCAGGACCCAATGCCCCCTGGAGAGTCCTGGCTTTATTCTAATGACCGGCTTGCTGTGCCCCTTCCTTTGGCTGCAGTGACACATCGCTGCAGAAGCCGGCCTGGGCCAAGTCTGAACACAGACAGTAACAGAAAAGATCTGGAACCCAAGCGACAAATCCCGTTCTCGCAGTCCAGGGTGTCCTGCCTGCCAAGGGTAGTGTGGGGCCTGGATAAGTACCCACAGGCATCCACACGTTTTCAACCAACAAGCGCCGGGGGCAGGCTCCCTGCCGGCCGGCACTGTGGGCGCCCAGGGCCCTGGCTGAATGATACGACACAGAAGGGCGGTGCCCCTTTTCACTCAGCACTCAGTGTGAACTCAACAAATGCATGATTTCCAAACTGTAATCAGTCCCCTGGCAACAGGATCCTGTATAGAAAGCACCTTTACTAGTATTGCTATTATTTGATCTAAAACTATAACCAATGATGAGACGTGAAAATGGTAAAAGCTGGCGCAAGGGGGTTCGGACTGCTGGAGTTATCTTCCCAAAGAGAACACGGACAGGACCGTGGACTGATGTATTTTTGTTTGTTCTGCATTATCGCCAGGAACAGCTCTGCTAACACATGGCTTTTGAAGCTCTTCGTGGTCTGGCCTCAACCACGGGTCCATCCGAAACCCCAGCCGCGATCACTTCTATCACTCTGACAGTGTGTGTCGGTTTCTGGCTGCGTGCCTTTGCCGCGCCGTCTCGCCGGAAGCCCTTTCTCCCCTCCGCTTGCCCTGCCGGCCCTCTCAGGGCCGAGCTGCAGGGCCCCCTGTTCTGCACAGGTTTCCCAATCCCCAGGCATGGCGGCTGTTCCTCGCCCGAGCCCCCCAGCACACCGCGCATTTCTCTGCTATTATCCTTGTATCCCCAACGCTGGCAGAGGGTCTGACACAAATAGATTCTCAACTAATGTTGATTGACTTAATAAAATAACGACTCCTGACACAGTGTGTAAAACTGATTCCCGATACAATGTATTTTGTTATACTACGAAGTAGCCCAGGAGATGTTGGTAGATATGTATTTTCTCTGTTGCTCTGGGGCTGCGTAGGATTTCATAAAACTGGTATCTTTAGAAAGCTACCATCTATATTATTGGTTACAAACAGAAAACCTACAGAGGCAAGGCGAGTAGCATAAGTGACTAAGTGTACAAACGTAAGGAAAACATATGTGTAACCTGTGATGCTAACTGACAGCAGACCCGTGGCTCCCTTGTGGGCAAGGTGTCGGCCTGGAGCCCAGACAGCTCCCCAGAAGGGCCTCGCTCTGCCAGGTGGAAATGGGAGCCCGGTGTTCCCAAATCCTTTGGTGTTCCAGAGGAAGCCCCAAATCCCAAGGTTTATTTCAAATCTCCCGATTTTAAAATGCTAGCACCCAATTTGAAAAGTTCTGACAATGGAAAGTTCCATTGTATGTCAGCAATGAGACGCATCTGTGGTCCGTGGAGGCCTGTGAGCGCCCGTCGGAGACCCTGGCCCGCCCATGTCCTGTGATCACACATTCTGACGGCCTCAGACGGCTCCACGGAAAAGAATGAACAGAAAACACCACGGCTAGGAGTTTTACTCTCTCAGGATTTAGGTGAGCAGGGCCAACAAGAGGCTAAACAGATACAATGGCTCTCTCAGTCCACTTACTGCGAAGTTTTTAAGATTTTGAAATAGTGACTGATTCACCAGAAGTTGCAAAAATAGTAGGGATGTCTCATGTACCCCTCGCTCAGTGTCTCTCATGGCCTCCTCTCTCAGAATTGCAGAACAATGTCAGCACCAGAAAACTGACAATGGACCAGTGTGCGTATAGTTCTATGACATTTCATCACATGTAGACTCACGTAGCTACCCCCACAATTAAAACATAGAACTGTCCCATCATACAGGAGCTCCTCATGCGACGCCTCAAGAGTCACACCCACCTCTCAGCCCCACCCACCCCCCACCCCTGGCAACGACGCATCTGTTTTCCATTTCTAAATTTTTTTTTCATTTTAAGGATGTTAAATAAAAGGTATCAGATAGTGTGCATTATTTTTAAATGAGATTTATTGAGATTTAATTTAAATATCATATATATATATATATATATATATATATATATATATATATATATCCTTTTGAGATGGGCTTTTTTTTTTTTTTTTTTTTTTGTCAGCATAATGCTGAAATCCCTTCCAGGTATTGAGTATATCAATAGTTTGCTATGTTTTATTGATTCCATGGTATGGATGTTTAACCATTCAATCAGGAACATTTTGGCTGTTTCCAGTTTTTGGCTATTACAAATGAGTCTGCTATCTGTGTATAGGTTTTTGTGGGAATGTTATCTGTTCATTTCTCTGGGACAAATGCCAAGGAGTGTAATTGCTGGGTTGCATGATAATTGTATGTGTAGGTTTTAAAGAAACTGAGAAACTGTTTTATTAGTTTTGGGCTCTATTATTTGGTAGTTACACATTTAAGAATACTATATCTTTTTGCTGACTTGACTCTTACCCGTATGTAATGTCCCACTATATCCCTGGTACTTTTCTGTGCTCTGAAGTCTACTTTACCTGATAGTAATATAGCCATTTTTGCCTTTCTTTTGATTAATGTTTTAATGGTATATATTTTCCATCCTTTTACTTTCAACCTACTTGTATTGTTATATTTAAATTGAGTTATATTTATTTATCCTCTCTTTTAATTGGTGAATTTAGGCCTACATAGAGAACCACATCAAACCATTTTTCAAATTATCTTTTGACTATCAAACACAATTAGAAAACACAAGAAGGGAAGGGACATTTATTATATTTACCCTATTTTTACTCTTTCTGTTTTTCTTCTTTCCTTCTTGCTATCATTTTGTTTTATCAAGGTTCCTTCTTTTAACATGTCCTTTCTGTTTCAAGAATTTTCTTTCACCATTCTTTTTGGGTAGGTCTCCTGCTTTTAGGGTTTTTGTTTTTGTTTTTGTTTTTTTAATCTCAGAATGTCTTCATTTGTCCTTCATTCCTGAAGGAAATTTTCAATGGAGATAGGATTTTACATCGAAAATTATTTTCTTTCAACACTTGAAAAATTACTTAGCTACTTCCTTCTGGCTTGTATGGTTTCTGAAGCAGTGCTATTAGAATTGTTTTCATTGTTTACTGCTACAGGTAAGGTGGTGTTTATTCCTGCTTTCAAGATACGTTTCTTTTGTCTTTTATTTTCAGAAGCTTGTATTTTAGTTTCAGATATATCTTGGCATGGGGTTTGTGCTGATAGGGGTTTGCTCAGCGTTCCCAAACAGACGTGTAGGTTTCTATATCTTCTGCAAAACTTGGAAACTTACATTGTTACTTTAACTGCTTTTTGAATAAATTTTCAGCCTCACACTTTTTCTCCTCCCATTCTGGTTCTCTGATGACACACGCAGATCTTTTGCTACAGACAGATAGGTCTATGTAAGAGGCTCTGTCCTTTTCTTCTCTTTTTCTCTTTAGTTCTTCTCTATTGTTCATGTTGGCGATTTCTCTTGTTCCACCTCGGGTTCACAGAACCTCTCCCCGGTTCTCTACACCCTGCTGCTGAGCTCATTCATTGAAATTTAAAATTTCAGTGGAAGGAAGTCAGGCTTCCCACTTGGCCTTTGCTGAGGAGGAGGAGAGGGGGGTCACTTCTTCTCCTTTCCTGGGTGCTTGGCTGGAATAGAGCAATTGCTGTCTAAATGTTTCCTTCTTGCTAGGATACCCATTTCCTGGTGCTTGGACTAGACGGAACTGGCTTCCCGGGTATTTAGAAAAAGCTGTGCCTACTGGCATTTCCAAGTTGCTGGCTTCTCCAGCATTCCCTCTGAGCCATCTGAGACAAAAGGACACCCGGGGAGCTCGCCGCCGTGTCTTTCCTGAGGACCCCGAGGTCCGCGCTGATCTGCCTGCTCTTAACCTTTGTCTTATGTTTGTTTTAAATGTGATGTCTAGGAATCTTCCTATGCTTAGCAGGAGGGACAGGGAAAAGCACACCAGTATCTTGACATTTATCAGTGGGAGGAACCTTTTCTCTCAAGACTTCCAACCTCCAGGTCTGGTTAGTTGTCTCAAAGGCTGATCAATGAAACAGCCTTGCAGGTCTCTGCTACAGCGCTTACCCATTTTAGCGTAGAGTCAATGTAGGCATTCACTCACTTACGTGAGAACCACTCCTTGTGGAGATGAAGCTCAGATTTTATAAGTATGTGTTCAAAGCCAGAAAGAACATGCCGCTAACAATGCACATAGGTAGCCTTGTGAGAAAAATGGCTCATGAAACGAGCCTATAAAAATGTTAAGGGTGAAAAGGTGAGTACTGTAAAAGTTACGTTCAGAGGAAATGGCATGGGGGTCAGGGGTGGTATCGGGGTGACATTTGTTAAGAATCCACTTGTGCCAGGTCCATCAGGGCGACAGCACGTGTGTGTGCTGCGTGTGCTTGGGAGGAGGGAGCTGACAGACACTCGGCCACACACAGACACTGCAACAGTCAGCTGCTCTGGGCTTCTCCAAGGGAAAAAGTGTGACCATCACACACACTACAGAATCGTAAAATGTAGATGAAATCGGCTGTGAGAGCTACAAAGAAAGTTAAAGCACTACTTGTTGACAATGCAAAAACTGCACATTTTTCATGAATCTAGAAAAATCCAAGAAAAGCTCTATAAATAAGTCAGAATAGAGCACCCAGTACCCATAGGGAAGGGAACAGTCATATTCCAACACAAAATAGTGACTCAGGACAATGGACAATACCTCCCTCCAGCCCCCACCCCCTCAGGATCATTTTATTACCTTATGCCTTTGTTGCCCTCTCACAGGGTAAGTATTATTCTGTTACTTTATGGGTGAGGACAATGAGAGACAAATAAGGGACTAAGCTGAGATTCTACTTTACCATCTCTATATATAAAAGCCTAAGTGACTGTTATGACTGAATGACCGGAACGACTGGTCGACCAGTCGCTATGATGGGCATTGACCACCAGGGAAGAGATGCTCAATGCAGGAGCTGCCCCCTAGTGGTCAGTGTGCTCCTACAGCCAACCTCCCGTGGCCCCTCTTCCCTGCCCACCCCATAGGCCCCGTTTGGGGGGGGCAGCCGGCCAACCTCCCAGGGTCCCTCCCTCTGGCTGGCCAGCCCCCCTGATAGGCCTCGATTGCCAGCCAGCCGAGGGACCCCACCCGTGCATGAATTTGTGCACTGAGCCTCTAGTATGAAAATAATTAGGGATGTTTAAAACACTTATTTGCAAGGATATATGCTCATATTAGTTGCAATAGGAAAGGATTTGTAAACAATCCCAAATGCCCAACGATAGGGGATTCGTTAAAGAAGTTAATGACATACCTTTACGAGGGAATACTTTTCAGTAGTGTGTAGTCACTATAAACATAGTTGCAGGATACTTCCTATCATGAAAGTCCTCACAGTGCACTGCTGAGGAAATAGGCTTTTCAGTATGCAGACCAGGAACACCTAGGTGTTGATTCTGCTTTTTCCGTGGGGAGGATAGGGTTTTGCGTACTGGATTTTATTTAAGAATCAAAGGGTCCTTTGTGTCTGTAATCTGGCTCTTACATGGGATTATTAAGCACACAGATTGTCTAAATCTTCTTGACTAGTTATGTGAGGCCCAAGCATGAAAGGACTGAGGTGTGATACCCGCGAGGGGCACATGGGGATCTGTGCAGGTGCATGGGGCACCTGTTCGGTGGGCCGCCTTTGCCACCTAAGTTGAGGACCTTTGACTGTCAAACACAATTTAGAGAACGCAAGCGGAGAAGGAATTGACAGGATATATGTGTGTGGTATCCCCCCGATAGTTGTTGGCTACAAAGCAGCATAATCATAACTACAAAATATGTACACAGAGGAAGAAACCACTAGAAGGATATATACTTAAAGGTTAACTGTGGCTATTTTTGGATGGTAGAATTATGAGGATTAAATAGTTTTTAACTTGCCTATATTTTCCAATTTTTTCACTTTTTCTCCAATAGAACCTACACTATCTCTTCCAAGTATATTTGATTGTGAAAGTTGACTCCGCCAATGTAGAACTGAAATGAGCTTGCTGGTGTTTATTTAGGATTTTGGGAGGATCTGTATTTACTGGTGAACTTGACATATATTTATGTTTCCTTATTTTGTACTTTGGGGGCAATTTTTGGCAGGTTTTAGATCATGGTGGTTTTAGCTTTAAAAATAAATTGGAGAATGTTTTACCTGTTCACAATGTTCTAGAAAAGTTTAAATACAGTGAGAATTATCTGTTCCTTGAAAATTCAGAACTTACAATCAGTAAAACCATCTAGCCCTAGAGCCTTTTAGAATGGCAATACTTTGGTATCTTTTACAATTTATTCCGCAGTTAATATCTATTCTTTCTTTTGTCAATTTACATATGTTCCAAACAAATCTATTTATATTTTCAAATTTATTTATTTCACAAAATTTATATAATATTCTCGATAAATACAAAATGTATCTAGTATATCACTTGCTCTAAACTTTGCTTTCTCTTCCCTTTTTCTTTATTATATCTGTCAAAAGTTTTTCTACTTTATTCTCAAAGAAACAGCTCTTAATATATATTATAATTCCTGCATTTTCTGGCTGTGCTGTCTTCTGCATTTTCCATGTTTATTTTATAGTACTTTTACTAACTTCTTGAGTTGAAGGTTTATTTCAGCGATTTTTATTCTTTAATAATGGAAGCATCTGGACCATCGTTTTGCCGTTGAGTACACCTATAATTGCAGGTGATCATCCTCATTATGCTGTGTTTTTATTTTCTTGACTTTCTAAATAGATTGTTGTAATAGTTTTAACTTCTCCTTTGATCAAATAGTTATTTAGAAGACTGCTGTTCTATACAAGAGGACATTTAAGAAAGGTAAGTATTTAGGTCCAAAAAAGAAACATGGGGGATGCAGCCTAGCAGGTGGTAGACATCCCGTGGGATGGTGGCTGCAGCCTGAAGGGGAACTCTGAGGGCTCAGGTAAGACAACCGGGTAAAGGTGAGAAGGAAGGGGCAGGCCGTACAGCTCTGTTACTGTGAACGAGGAGGAGCTGGGAATAGGACATGGCCTGGGGAATGGGTCAAGGCCATAAGTAACACACACAGCACCGTGCATACTCCAAAGGTCTCCCAAACCTCCCCGTGGCCTTAGGGAATGGTAACAGGCAGCAGAACCTGCCACAGTTAGCAGGAGAGAAATTCAGTAACATGGAAGGTCTATAAACTTAGACATAAACTATGTCTTACTGTTGATGCCATTGGAGCATATGGAATTCTTTCTGTTACAAACAGAAGAATCCAGAGAGCCTCCTGAGGAGCCAATTGGGCCATTTCTATAGTTTTACAGGGAATGAGGAACTAATGCCCAAATTCTAATTCCATGAAAAGCTTTCAGACACAAGGCTTGACCACCAATTTCAGACACCAGAGAGCACAGATGTCACCTCATGGTGCTCTTGTCATTTCCTGGGTTTCCATCCTTTATGAAATCACGTGTCATAGATGACAACAGCCAAGAATTCTTAACCAGCTGTCTGATGCTCTGCCCCCCTGGCTTGGACTGGTGCCATGCCTTGGGGCGCCTGCTGGAACAGCACCACAACACTCTTGAGCTCAAGATTGCCGAGTTTACAGCATTCACACCTGACTAATGACACCTGATAAGGAATATTAATTCTTTGGATTTATCAGGTTTCCTTTTTAGGACGGAGTGAAGAATGTTCTCTTCTGAATGGACTAAGACAAGAAAAGCTATGGCTTAGGCTCTGGGTCCCATTTGGAGCAAAGTGTTACTGTAGTTGAATGAAGAACCACATGTGACTCAACCAGGGAGAAAAGCATTTCATAAATAAAGGGGGAAAAACAGTAACATACAAATATACATTGGCTCCCAAATACTTCTGGGCCTGCTGATAGTTTTTGTCTGTTTCTAAAATAATGTTTTCTTTATGCATTTCTAAACAAGGGCCCATCAGAGAACATCTCTGGACTGAAGGCTCTGAATGGGGTGGAGTCCTCTGGTCCCTTCTGCAGATGGCAGTGTTCTTGGCGGGGGAATGTAAACATCTCCGGAAGCAGAGGACATCTGCACATCTGGTTAGTGTGACGGACAGGGCTTAAGCGGGAGTCATGCTGTGTGAGCGCCCTGAAGGCCGCTGGGCTTGAGCCCATGTGGAATGCTCTCTGAAAGCTCTGCCTCGGCCTGGCCAGGCCACCTCTGCACCACACAGCCAGGTGAGCCCACAGCAGGCGCCTTTCCATGCTGTGCCTGGGCACCGTTTGCCAAGAAGCAGCTGCTTCTGGTGACACAAACATGCTTCTCTTACAGTCACGTGGGTGGTGCCACCAGTGACACAGTTGAAAAGTCCTGCTTGGCCAGAGAACCTTAAAGCGGGGAATTCAACATCCTTCTCTTGACAATTGGGATGGGAGCTTCAATGTGGCAGCTCTGGAGGGCCTGGGCCCAGCTGACAGAAGCTGCAGGACCCACCAGCACAACCACTTCCCTGGGCGGAAAGCTGACCCCTGGGTGAGGCGAAGGGCACCTGGTGGGAGTGTGGGGACATGGGGGGTGAGACGCAAGGCCACTGGCCTCTGTGAGGCTGAGCTGGCTGTGGGGACGGTGCTGCCGGTGTGAGTGTTCACGCTCCAGCTGCTGAGAGTTGGCCGGCCACTCAGATGAACGACCTCAGCAGTGTTTTGTTTGACCTGCTCATAAGACAGATGCAGCTCTTCTAACTGCCTCAGCATGTTTTGCCCCAACTCTGTGCCTCTGGAGTTGAGCAGGGAGCTTCCCAACTCCATTGATTTTCAGCCACCTGGTCTACCACAGGAGGCTGAGATTCTGGCCTATCGTAATTTAATGCTGGCCTGAGCTCCTTTCTCACCATCCTCAGGGGCAGGGTGCCCAGGGACAGCTTCTAGAGATGAAATCATGTGGGGACATGTGAGACCTACTGCCCCCTGCTGAGTTCCATGGTTCAGTGTGACAGTCCTGGGAGAAAGAGGTTCGGCTATAAAGAGCATCTCTTGTACCTTTTGAGTATCTTAAAGGAACAGCCAATTAGAGATCTTGACACTGTGTCCTTGCGTATCTGGTTCTTAATTTACTTACCTATATTTCCAGTTCAAGGAGGCCTCACACAGTGTACCCCCCCCCCCCGCCCCCCCCCCCTCCGGCTCTCATGGGAATGCTGTAATCCATGTGGCAATAATACTTTATGGGAGCTCCTCACTGCTTTAAAAAAGTATCAGCTTCCCTGTGGTGTAACTTACACAGCACACATTCCACCTGTCTGAAGAGTGTAATTCAATGTGTGTGAGTACACTCACAGGGCTGTGCAACCATCATACAATCTAATTTTAAAATATTTTGGTCCCTCTTTAAAGAAACCCTACACCTGTTAGTAGTCATTCATCATCTCTCCTACCCATGTTCCACTTGCTCCAGTCCTAAGTAACCATTAATCTTTCTATTGCTATAAATTTGCCTATACAGACATTTAATCCTATACAATAAAGAGGCAATATGCAAATTGACCCTTACACCATAATGCCGTCACAAGATGGCAGTGCACACAGCAGGGGCAGGGCCAGCGACCACTCCGCGTGGCTTCTGCCAGGGTTCCTGCGGCCCCACGGGGTCCTGGTGGCCACTTCACGCAACTTCTTCCGGGGTTTCTGTGGCCCTGCAGGGGTGGGGCCCAGCGGCCACTGCACATGGCCCGGAGGCGGGGCATCGGGGTGGCACTCCAGGACTTGGGGCCAACCTGCGATGTGCTGACCATGCGGGATAGGACTCCAGGACTTGTGGCAGTCCCATGGCGCGGGGGTGGGGGGGAGAAGTCCTGGGTCTCACATGATTTTGCACGACAGGTCACTAGTATATAATAAAAGCCTTGGTGGAGCAATGCCCTCATGCGATGTCACCACAAGATGGCTACCCTCATGTCACCACAAGATGGCTGGCAGGGGAGGGCAGTTGGGGGCGACCAGGCTGGCAGGGGAGGGCAGTTGGGGAAGCGGTTAGAGGAAAGGGGAGTGGTTAGGGGGTGATCAGGGTGGCAAGCAGAAGCGGTTAGAGGAAATCAGGCAGGCAGGCAGGTGAGAGGTTATGAGCGAGCAGTCCTGGATTGTGAGAGGGATGTCCGACTGCTTGAGGGATCGGGCCTAAACTGGCAGTCGGACATCCCCCAATGGGTCCCAGATTGGAGAGAGTGCAGGCCGGGCTGAGGGACCAGCCCCCCACCCACTCTGTGCACAAATTTCGTGCATCAGGCCTCTAGTGTTATATAAATGAAAACATATAGTAGGTGCCTTTTGTGTGTGGCTTCTGTCATTTGGCATAACGTTTTCAAGTAGTGTCCACGTTGTACCATATACCAGCACAATCTAGTGGCTGAGCGATATTCCACTGTATAGATAAAACGCCTTTTGCTTATCCATTCATCAGTTAATGAACACTGCATTGTTTCCACTTTCCGTGATTATGAATAAAGCTATGAGCATTTGTGTAAAAATTCTTGTGTGGACATACATTTTCACTTCTCTTGAGTATATACCTGGGAGTGGACTTGAGGGTCCTGCCGTAGCGCTATGTTTAATCACTGGAGGAACTGCCAGTTTTTCCAAAGCAGCTGCACCATTTGGCATTCCCACCAGGTGTGTACGAGGCGCAGTTTCTCCACATGCTTGTCAACACTTGTCATTGTCTCTCTTTCTCTTCATCCACAGAAACGGGTGTGAAGTGGGAGCTCATCGCAGGTCTGACGGGCATCTCTCTGATGCCTAACAAAGTCGAACATCTCTCTTCATGTGCTCATTGGCCATTTGTATACCTTCTTTGGAGAATGTCTAGTCACATCCTTTGCCCTTTAAAATTTTTTTTTATTATTGAATTGTAGTAGTTCTTTATAAATTTTGGATAGAAGTCCCTTACCAGATATATAATTTTCAAATGTTCTCTCCCTGTCCGTGCATTGTCTTTTCACTTTCTTGATGGCATCCTCTGCAGCAAAACTGTTTTTAATTTTGATGTGGCCCTAATCTATTTTGCCTTGTGTCACTTGTCCTTACTTGACTACTTTTAATAGTATATATGCTTGAATTTATATATTCTTTACGTTTTTGAAAGCATTTTCTTTTGAAATCCCTTCTCTGAGCCTCGCAAGAAATCTATGAAATAGGAAAGCCAGCTATCATTATGTCCACTTTAGAGAAGGCAAAACAAAAAAGCTCAAGGTTGCACAGCTGGTGAGTGGAGACGAGAGGCTGGAGCCAAGTCTCGTGCTTCGAATGCTAACCTGTGCCCTCTGAGGAGTCGAACTTCCACAGCAAGTCGGGCCCATGACCAGCCTTTCTGGCCTCAGTCAGGCACTTTTAGATCATTCTGCCATGAGGCAGAATGGTATGTAGGCTTTAGACCACACTGCACGTGAGCTTCCCAACACTACTTCACAGAAACCCTTTCATTTCCATACACCCAGCTTTAGTGCAGGGCCCCAGACAGCCATGACACTGAGCAGGTCCAAGGACCCTCCCAGGGGAGGTGAGGGGCCCAGAGAGAGGCAGCATGGATTGCCGTCGGCCACCACCATGTTGGCTCCTGAAACTCTCCTCCTAGCCCATCTCTGTCTGGATAGACCAGTTCCATTTCTCTCCCATGTTTAAAGCAAATAAAGTAAAGCCTCTGAATGCCAGCTGCCTATGGTGCTCAATCTGCATCTCACCAAGGAATACAAGACTTTAGGATGATGAGCTCAAGGGGTTTTTGTGGAAACCAAATTACGGCATCTGAGGGGCAGACTTGTGGCGGCATCGGCTCCAGCTGTGACTTGTTGGCTGCTGTAATTGGTTGGTTTGTTCCCGGGACAGGAACTCTCAGGGCAGATGTGTAAAAACTTCTCGAGGTGTTTGCGGGAAGGGCTGTTCTCACGGCTCCCTCAAAGGCCCTGTAATAGAGCACAGCTGATGGACTGCTCCAACAGAGCAGGCACTACAACTGAAATAAGCAAAACCACAGCGAGGACGTGTGCTCCTCCTGATCAGGAGCCCCGAGGAGGGCCTTTCCAGGACTGGCTGACCATCAGCGGCTCTGGTGGCCTCATCCCTCCCCGACCTCCTTTCTCACTGCCACCCGGGCTCGGCTCCAGGCTCACTCTTCTCACAGCCCCAAGAGGGCTGCCACGCTCATCCCACAGGTGACGATGTCCAGAGGAAGGGATAGTCCTCTAGGGCTTCCCTTGTTACAGAGACCACGCCTGGTGCCTCCCCGGCTTGGATTCCATCACCTCTCCATGACTAACCCAGTCCCACAGCAAGGCTCCGGAGGCCACTGAGATGGGCTTGGGAATTCACCGCTCACCCCTTAGGACTGGACACCTACCCACCTCCCTGAAGAACCTGCCGCTGAGGGTGGGGTGCATGGAACAGCCTCTCTTTGTACGGAGAGGGGGTGGCTGTCGGACAGGCAAGCACTGGTGTCTTCCTCTTGTGGAAAGGTTGCTCCTCCATCAGCTGCCACTGGTGTCTTCCTCTTGCGGAAAGGTTGCTCCTCCATCAGCTGCCACTGGTGTCTTCCTCTTGCGGAAAGCTTGCTCCATCATGAGATCCTGGGCAAATGCAAGGAGCCCAGCCAGCCGGCTACCGGCTACAGGACCAGCAAGGCTGGCTTGATGGGTCACCAGCTAAGAGTCAAGGAGAGAGCAGTGCAAACACTGTCCCTGTGGGTCTCTACCTCTCACCTATCAAGAGCTGGGCTTCAAGTGGATGACGCCTAAGGTCCCTCTCCCTTCTACCATTCTTTGCTGAATCTATAGTTAATGAAAAAGAAAAACCTGGCTCGTGGAGGGGAGAGGCCGGGGCCTAGTCTTGGGCTCCTAATGCTAACCTGTGCTCTCTGAGGAGTGACCTACTTTTAGTTACTTTTCCCTAGAAATGCCTAATATCAGAATTTCTAACTCGAAGCTATGTGAATCTCTATGTTAATCCTATTCCTCGCCCCCATTCAGCATGGTGAGTGGTGGGTAGGTCAAGAAGAACCTGGAGAATGTTGGAGCCGGAGGCATGGATGGTAGTTCATTGACTAACATGCTGTCCTGTGTGTGTTTTCTCCTGAGCACCTGGTTTTCCCGAGGAGCTGACGTGGGCAGGCCAGCAGGCAGGGGGCCCAGCAGCTCGGAGAAGGTGTTGGGCCTCTTGGCGGTGCAGCCTGGTGTGTGCGGGTGACAAGGCCCCGGGGGGCGGGGGGCAGCAGGAACTTGACCTTGGAGTCTGGAACTGCTTGGCTTTGGTGGTGGCACTTGCTCGCCATGATTTCCTGCTTCATGACCGGGATTACACCCATGCCTCAGTAGCCCTGGGGGTGACGGTGCACCTTGTGGGTCTCAGATGCCGAAGTTCTTCGCCCGAAGGGTTGTGTGTTTTTTTTTAACACCTGCCCACAGTAGACAATTTCCCTGAAGGTTTCTTCACCTTCTCCAGCTGAGACACAAAGTACCTGAGGTGCGACTTGGCAATGAGGTGGGGAGGTGCAAAGATGCACATGCAGCAGAGGGTGGGGTGCAGCCTTGGGGGTGGTGGGGGAGGGCAGGCAGCACCCCACTGCCTTGGACTCTGCAGCAGGCTGAGGCCTTTGTGGCATTCTCTCTGCGCTTGCCATCCCCCAAAAGGAAGGTGTCCCATGTTACAGTGGAGCTGATGCCAAATTCATTGGAGCTGGAGGTTTCTTCTCTGGCTGTGGGCAAAGTGACTTCCAGGCCAAGCCACAGGCGTGACCTGCCTGCAGCCAGTCGCTTCCAGAGCACTGTCCATTTCTGGCTGAGGTCGGTGGGGGCTTTTCTGCCTTAGGCATGGAGAAGGCTGCCCGCCTGCCCTGTGGCTTCGCACTCACTCCCTGCCTGGCACGGTGGTGGCACAGGAAGCAGGGTTCATTCCTGTCCTGGACGTCGGAGGGCCTAGAACTGTTCCAAGGAGACAGTGCCTGGCAAGTGGTAAGTGCTGGGGCACGAGTCTTAGTTCTAAGAGCTGAGAGACCGGGAATACCCAGGGCCCGAGTTTTCTCAGTGTCAGGGTTTAGCTGGGGGAACAGAGGAGGGGCAGGCCCAGGCCCAGTGGGGGAATCATGGCAGAAGCAGGCGGCCAAGGGCCAGAGATCCGGGGGGCGGGCGCTGAGGGTAAAGTCAGAACAGCCTCAGACCAGGCGGTGGAACTGCGATCCTTCGGAGCCGGGGGTGATGATGTAAAGAGCGGACAGACAGAGTGGGACTGACTGATTCTGTGCGCCATGCGAAGAGGAAGTTCTCCAAGCAAATGCACGTGATTTAAGACGGGGCAACTATTCTGAGTGGGGGAGCATTGCCCAGCTCCGCTCTGGTGCGGGCCCTGCGGGTAGAGGCAGCCCAGGCCGGTGGTGGGGTCTCCCCCAGCTCGCTCTGCAGAAGCTGGGCGCCCAGGGCAACGCGCGGGGAGACCCCAGCTCGTGAGGGAAAGCGACACTCCCAGACACAAGCTGAGAATGAGCTGAACCTGGAGAGGGAAACCACCACGACATTCATTCTTAAACACACATTACCAGGGCGCCTGCAGAGCGTTAAACCGAGCACAGACAGTCTGCGCGGGCTCCTGAGACAGCCCAGGCCGCTGGCCCAGGCCGTGGGTCCTGCCGGAGCTGCAGGGTTCTCCGACCACATCCTTCTCTAATCAGAACGACCACCACAGGCTCCCAGCTCCTGAGAGCCTCGCCTTTGGGGGGGGGGGTGCCAGCGACCTCTCTGCGTACACACCCTGAGTGACTGCGATGTAAAGGTGGAGGCAAAGTTCCCCGACCATCTCCAGGTAACCTGGGGGAAGCTCAAAGGAGGCTCTGCGGAGACAAGATTTCAAATAAGTGGGAGTCCCATGTAATTAAAATAATTTTGAATTAAAATTGCCACTTTAGTAATTGCTTTTCTATTATAATATTTACACTGTTGCCACTGTGTAACTTATCTCATTAATTACTGTTGGAAAAAAGTGAGGCACTGAATAATTAATGTGATGTGCTAACCAAGGGAGTCCTGATGCCTGAGGAACAGAGCTTGAAAGAAAGTGTCACCCACACGCAGTCTTGCTAACGAGGGCCTCGAAGCCGGTGGCCAGCGGCTAGGGGGCCGCGCTCCAGTTCAGCCGCCTGCTGTTCTTAGAGGGCAACGGAGAACAGCCCCTGCCCCCGGCCTCATCACAGACATGGGAAGGAGGTCAGGAGTTCTCTTCAGTGGCAGCAAGAAAAAGCTTGCACTTTATCAAAACAGACAGCACTTGGCACCAATAACTCAGCGAAATAGAAATTAGAAATGGCACCCGAAGGTCAGCAGGGTTGGGGCAGCAGGTCATGCTGCACAGAAAGTGGGAGCCTGATGCTTTCCATGAGGGTACGCACGGTGGGAGGGGCAGGGAGCCAGTCCAGGCAGATGCCCCGAGCCTGGGAATGGTACCTCCCCCAGATGCCCCCAGCCTGGGAATGGTACCTCCCCCAGATGCCCCCAGCCTGGGAATGGTACCTCCCCCAGATGCCCCCAGCCTGCGAATGGTACCTCCTCCAGATGTCCCAGCCTGCAAATGGTACCTCCCCCACCTGGATTTCCCAATAGGCCCCACACTGACAGCCAGTATGATACACTCTAGTGCAAGAGGAACCATGAGGCAGGATTTTCTACTGGAAAGAGATGCTTGTTCCACTGAAAAGGGAAACCTCGTTTTCAAGGAA
Organism: Myotis nattereri; assembly: GCF_964212035.1. Lineage (NCBI taxonomy): Eukaryota > Metazoa > Chordata > Mammalia > Chiroptera > Vespertilionidae > Myotis > Myotis nattereri. The sequence goes on from NC_138085.1 coordinate 20,678,814, forward strand.
GCCTCCTCAAGAGTGAGACAGAATTTGATTTAAGCCGCACCCACAGTGTCTATACAGATGGCCCTCCAAGATTCCGACATTTTCTTATGGACTTTCCAACAACGATCAAATACTCTTATAGAATATTTTTTTTCTTAAAAAATATGTTTTTATTGATTTCAGAGAGAGGAAGGAAGAGAAGGATAGAAACAATGATGAGACTCATCAATGGATTGCCTCCTGCCTGCCCCCTACTGGGGATCGAGACCACAACCTAGGCATGTACCCTGACCAGGAATCAAACCATGACCTCCTGGTGGATGGGTTGCCCCTCAACCACTGAGCTACACCTGCCTGGGCATTTTTTCCTAATGGTTTTTCAATCAAAATATGGCTTGGGTAGGGCTGCCACATAAAGTACAGGTTATCCAGTGAAATCTCAATTTCACATAAACAATGAATAACATGTAAAATTAGGGACATAGTTATATGGAGACTTATTTGTTGTTCCTGTAGTTTTATTTGCTAAACCTGGCAACCTTAGGCTTAGTGATCTTTCTTCTCCATCCAATGTAAACGCTGTAGGTGCCACACACAGGGGAAACACCCTGGGAGGTGAATGACCCTGTTGACCCTGGCAACAGCCCCTCTACTAAATAACATGCAGGTGATTTCCTGCTCGCCATTTTGCACTGTCTCCTGGGTTATTTCACAGGATCCCGGTTGGAATGACAAGTGAGAGGATTAATTATAACTGGTCACAGATCGGGAAGTTTGGGAGCCCGGGAAGTCATCTTTCACGTTGCCAAAGCTACATTTTAAGAGCAATGTCATACAGGAGACATTATGATGGAAGAACAGTCAGGAGATACAAGGAACGGGGAGATAAACTGTCATCTGAGTCTACTTCAAAGTTACAAAACTCAGGGTTAAAAGATTGCCTTTTAAAGCCTTTCAGTCATTTGAGAGGGATGAACAGTGAGCCTACCAACCACTTACCCAGTGAAAGGAAAGTTGTTTCTGTCCCCAGGACTGCAACGCCCACCAGCTAATTCAGAGCCGTAACGTGGCCGTATGAAGAGGTTAGAATTTCTATGCAAAGAAAAGTCTGAACTGCTCCCAGGGAAGGTGGAGAGAAAGCCAACACCTAAGGGTCTTAGCGCATCCACAGTAGCCGCGCTCCACCCACCTCAGTAGCGTCCGGTGCATCTGGGCAACAGAACATTGAAAGGTGTTCCATTCGGCAGAGCTGGCCTGGCAATTGTGCTGCAGCGAATAGGAGAGTGGGATCTGCAAGCCTGGAGTCCATTTCCCAGCTCCCGTTCCTTGTTACATAAAAGCTAGAAAATCCTAAGCAGTTCTTCTCCTTCAGACCCTATTGTTTGCTCCTTCCTATTGTGTGGAAGGTAGGGAGGGTGGAGAGATAGATGAGGTTAACTGCACGCGGCATATTTCACTCTAGACTCCTCTTTGGGGACTGCTCATGCGGGGAGGGCAAGGGACCCAACCCCTCAGAAATGCGACCATCATGGGAGATCCAGAGTTCATTTAGGAGCGCTGTCCCTGCCAGGGTTTTAGCATTAAAATGTCCAACAGATGACCTTCACCAGAAAGCTCGGAGATAGAAACAACACGGGAGGTGTGACGGGATGCGCTGTGGGAAGCTGGAAAAGGGGAAGGTTATGGCACTGAAATGCTAAATACCAAGGAAAGTCATAGCAACGCGGTTGGGAAACAGAAAGAAGCCTAAGATCGTCACGGGAGACCCATCACAGAAATAAAGAGATGACATTTACGGCACCTCTCACTTCCCTCAGGAACTTGATCAGCTGATGGAGATGAGTGGCGGGAGGATTACAGGGCGGGGGAGTCCACAGGGCGGTTCACAAGCTGAGATACAGCGAAGGGGCCACACCTCCAAGGAAAGGGAGAGGCCTGGCCCGCCTGGGGCTCGCCTGGTGGATGAGCTGACCTTTCAGAGAACATGGTCTCCATCGGCTGAGATGCAGGAGCGTTTAGGAGGCAGCTCCTGGCTAAGCCTTGCAGATGGAAGTACTGAGGGCCTCGGTGGGAGAGCGGCTTCACAAAAACTATCTCTGAGGCCTGGCAAACGCTTCACAGTGGACAGAGCAAGTGCTACCACCTCAACTTAGCAGGCGAGAAAAGGACGCAGAACAGCCAGCCAGTGCTCGCTGAGAGGAGGCTGGACAGGCACACGATGAAGCCTGTCCTCCAGGGGAAGGCGGGGGGAGGAGAGGCCAGGTGTGTCAGAGGGGAGGAGGAGAAGGGGAGAGATGGCTCCAGCAGGAGGAACAGGATGTGGGCAGGCATGGAGAACTGACACGTCTGTGCCCGGTGCCGCAGAAGGCGTCTGTGACAGAGCAGGGCTGGAAGGGGCATGAGCCCCTACTGCTACTGACCTTCCGACACCCAGGGAGTCTGTGTGGCCCCCGCGACCTGGAGCTCCGCTTCACTAGACCAAGGCCGGGAACTGATGACGGGCCCCAAGGAGCAATGTGTGGGAAGGGCTCACGTTTTAAAGGCCTATGGGGCACAGAGCTGCTGTAGAGGCCCGAGGAGAGCCAGGCCGGCGGTGCCTCCCAGGACGGACATTTCACGAGGTTCCCTGTTCCCTTCACGCTGGCTGGGGCAATGCTAGCTCCTCCCCAACGTTTCAAAGTGAGGCCACATTTTGCTCAGACGTGTCAGTTCTTCCATGCCTGCCCACATCCTGTTCCTCCTGCTGGAGCCATCTCTCCCCTTCGCCTCCTCCCCTCTGACTCACCTGGCCTCTCCTCCCCCCGCCTACCCTTGGAGGACAGGCTCCATCGTGTGCCTGTCCAGCCTCCTCTCAGCGAGCACTGGCTGGCTGTTCTGCGTCCTTTTCTCGCCTGCTAAGCTGAGGTGGTAGCACTTGCTCTGTCCACCATGAAGCATTTGCCAGGCCTCAGAGATAGTTTTTGTGAAGCCGCTCTCTGGGCTTTTCCCGCAGCTGGTTCCCTCCGCCCTTTCCCGCAGCCCGTTAACTCGGGCAGTGTGGACGATTAGCTCACAGACGCTGGCTACAGGAGCGGGCAGGGAGGGTGGGCTCCCCACCACAGGAGATCAGGGTCACCTGCAAGAGGGCTCCCCGCCAGCACAGAAGGGAGGAAGGAATCTCCAGGCCAGAACTCCAGCACCTCAAATCCGTGAGAACACCGCTTCCCAGTCTAGACATGAGAAAGGGGACCACTGAGGAGGGGGTGTCTAGAATATTAGGATGTGCAGAGACGTACATTGTGTTTTTTTAAACTTTTTTTTAAAAAAAAATATTTTATTGATTTTTTACAGAGAGGAAGGGAGAGGGATAGAGAGTTAGAAACATCGATCAGCGGCTTCCTGCACACCCCCTTCTGGGGATGTGCCCGCAACCAAGGTACATGCCCTTGACCGGAATCGAACCCGGGACCCTTGAGTCCGCAGGCTGACGCTCCATCCACTGAGCCAAACCAGTTAGGGCAGTGTTTTTTTAAACTTTTGATTGTGGTTTCATATAGACAGGGTGTCCCAAAAAATGTATACACAATAACAGCTGATAGCTCAACGGATGTTTCTTTTCATATTTAACCCATTGGAAAAAATAATTATTCAAAATGTGTATACATTTTTTTGGGAAGCCCTGTATATATCATAAAATGCACCATTTTAACCATTTTCAAGTGGCATTAAGAACATTCACACTGTTGTGCAGTCATTCACACTATCTTTTTTTAAAGAGTTCAAACCCTCTTAAGGCCACACTGAGTCACCCAGCTGTTCCTGAAGCAGCTGTGGGCTCTGATCACAAGGTGAAACCTCCTCCCCCCCCCCTCCCCGTCCCCCCTCCTCCAGACCCTCCTGCTGCTCCTTATACCCAAGCATCAGGTTCCCATCATTACTGGGCTTGCCCAAACCCACTAAACCATCCCAAAGGGCAATCAGTGGCTTCATACAACTCATTTACTCAAAAAGGCTGAACAGTTTCTTCCAGGCTGTCCTGTTCTATTTGTAAAATACAAGTTTGGGAGCTTTTAAAATGTGTGTTATTTACCTGATAGAACTCAATGGCTTCTCAGGAGCTATTCAGCTGTAGTGTGGAAATTAGTGCAGGGGGTTTTAAAAGCTGATTTTCAGACCTGATAGCCTGCATTTCAGATGGTAATGTGGCCTGTTAAGCTAACAGCCCCCCAAGGTGGGGCAGGAACACTTACAGCCTCTCGGGAGGGCTGCTAGGCAAGGGACCACCTTGGTGAGCATGGCCGGGCCTGTCAGCCTTAGAGACATGCGCCATTCAGTGTTTTCTCTCTTATCATAGTCCCCAAACAGATCTCCACCTGAAATCCCCATGTGATCTGAGAGATCGTGTTGACTTTTGAAATGTGATTATTTGCTTTGAAATAATAAGATGAAAACAGTTCTTTGGCAATCAGCTGCAGGCGAGCATGAGCCTCCTGAGGATCCCGAGACCACCAGTAGCTCAGGGGAGAACAGGCTGGGTGAGAACCTGCCCCAAACTAGGGGCAGAATGAGCAATAGTGAGGGATAGTTCTTGGAATATGTTGATATTATCCTATACAATAAAGAGGTAATATGCAAATTGACCCTCATGCCATCATGCATCACAAGATGGCTGCGCCCACAGCAGAGGCAGGGTTCCTGTAACGCAAGATGGCTGCGCCTACAGTGGAGGCGGGGTTCCCATAATGAGCCATAACGAGTGATCAGCAGGGACCTGAGGCTGCGTGGTGCTGGGCCGCGGGACCTCAGGCCATGCCCCCTGCCCTGGGGGCCCTGAGGCTGCGTCCCCTACCCGGTGGGGCTTGATGGGGGTGGGTCCGGCCGGGTCTGGATCTCGCCCAGTGGGGGTGGGGCTGGCCGGTCTGGGTCTCGCACGATTTCAAGGCGCACACGGGTGGGCGGGGACTTGACTCTGGGTCCCGCAGTGTGCCCCAGACTCTGACAGGAGGAAGATTTTCATATACATTTTACTAATTTTCTTTAATCTCTGACACTTCTATTATAGAGAAAGGGCAAATAGCAATATTAAAATATTTCCTCTAATTAATTCCCTTTTAATGTGCATGAATTTTGTGCACCGGGCCACTAGTTTTCTTATAATGTTGGGGTAAAAACATGCCCCATACAGTCCTAGCTGGTTTGGCTCAGTGGATAGAGTATCGGCATGAAGACTGAACGGTCCTGGGTTCGATTCTGGTCAAGGGCAAGTACCTTGGTTGCAGGCTCCTCCCTGGCCTGGGCCCTCGTTGGGGCTTGTGCAGGAGGCAACCAATCAATGTGTATCTCTCACAACAATGTTTCTCTCTGTCTTTCTCTCTTCCACTCTCTCTAAAAATCTATGGAAAAATATCCTCAGGTGAGGATTAAAATAAATTTAATGACACAAAACTAACAAACAAACAAAAAACATGCCCCATACAATTAGTTATTCATGTTTCCACATCTGAAATCCACACTAATACTTTGGTTTTTAAGCCTCTTGGTCGGACTGGAAGAGAGTCTCATGGTACGTTGGGGAGAGACTTTGCCTAGTGGGCAACAGAGTGACTGCTAGATTGACAGAGCCCTTCTACTCACCGCCTCATTTAATCTGCCCAGAAACCTAACAAGGGGACACTCTTACCCTCCTATTTATACAACTAAGAAAGTTCAGACTAAGAGGATGACTCCTTGGCCCAAAGCAAGTTCCAACCCAAGTGTAAGGATTCAGTCCCCCTTGCTTGCTCCTCGACGTCCAGGCTGCAGTTGGCATTTCCCCTCCTTCCCAGGAAGTCAGAGATGAGCGGCATCCTTGGTCTTTCTTGTTGGAAAGGCTTTGGGTAAGTCATTACTGAGCAGCCGCTTTGTAGGCAGGGCCCTGCCATTCAAGGTGTGGATCCTGTCCTTACTCCTTGTTGAGATCAGACACAAATGCATAAGGAAGCAAAGGGCAGAAGCACGCCCGTGTCAGCGGGTACATGCTGTGCTGACGGAATAGGAGCTGAGGGAGTGGGGTATGTTGGTTATTCACGGTTTCTGTGGAAGATGAGGCTGGACCGCAGGCTTGAGGAAGTGCTGTGGAGCGATAGGCACCCCCACACCAGTGCCTTGCCTGGCGGCTGCCGAGAACCTACAGGGCCCACACCTCGGGTGGGGGCTGCTGCTCCTTGCTCATGCCTCAGCCTGGCCTTGCTCAGGCCATTCTTTCTGCAGAGAAGGCTGGCCCTCCCCTTCTCCATCCTGGGTGGCCTGTCCTGATGCCACTTGTCCTGCACATGCCACCTCAAAGGCCCCTCCCCTTCCTCTGTGCTCTGAATACTTCAGTGTTACCCCTGTACCCCCTGGTGACACTCTTCCTATTAATTTGCGGGTGTGTGTGTGTCTGTGGTGTTACTGAAGCAGCTAAGAGAACTGACAGAGTCAGACAGACCAGTTTGGAGGCTAAGTTATGTATCCCTGGAAACCAGACTCCCTGGGATTTCAGGGAGAGTATTTGGTAAATGAAATGAAACTTCATTGAAAATATCATCTCTCAGTTCCTCATGCTAATCTCTCCTTTCTAGCTGAGAGGGTGGTGTGAGGATTAAAGGGAGTCAAGTGCGTGAAATGCTCAGCGTAGCGCCCACACACGGCTGCTGTAGTAGACCTAGGGCTGTGTGCACATGTCCACGTTTAATACACAGTGGTTATGCGGACGTCTACGTGTCCTCGGCCACCGTCAGCTCTTGCAGAGTGGGCTCCATCGTAAGGAATGTGTGTGTCTTCCGTGGAGACTAGCACAATGCCTCGCCAAGTGGAGGAGCTCAGAACTGAACCTGCATCAAATGAATGTCAGAGAGGACAGAAAGAATCTATACATATAAAAGCCTAAGTGACCATGTGACTGTTCACCTGGTAGCTATGATTTGCAATGACCACCAGGGGGCAGATACTGAGACTAGTAGAGGTGGGAGCCCGTTTCCTGGCAGAATTGGTGGTGGGTCAGGTTGCTGCTGGGGCACTGTTGACCCCAAATCTGCTTCACTCACACCCCAGACCTAGATAGGAGGGAGCCCAATTCCAGGGTGCGTCACCCGAGAACCACCCTCTCGCAATCTGGGACCCCTCAGGGGATGTCGGAGAGCTGGTTTTGGCCTGATCCCCGCAGGCCAAGCTGAGTGACCCCACTAGTGCACGAATCTGTGCACCGGGCTTCTAGTTACAAATAATTGGTGGTAATAAGATGGAGGCAGTTTGCCCAGTTGGCACGGCTCAGTGGCTGAGTGTTGAACTATGAACCAGGAGGTCACTGTTCGATTCCCAGTCCAGGCACGTGCCCGGGTTGTGGGCTAGATCCCCAATGAGGGGCGTGCAGAAGCAGCCAGTTAATGATTCTCTCTCATCACTGATGTTTCTACCTCTCGCTCCCTCTCCCTGAAATCAATGAACATATATTTAAAGAAAAATGGGGGGGCATTTTAAGTCCTTGGACAGGGTGAAGCATGAGGAGGGGGAGGGACCGGAGGTCATGGCCTTCACTCCCTCTTGGTGCAGAGAGTTCTCGATGGCATCATGTGTTCTCTTCTATTATAATTTCTAATTTAATCCACTCTAATTTCAATCCTTTGACATTTTTAAAAAAGACTTTCTTACCTACTTTTGGACTAATTTTTTTAAATTGAATTTATTGGGGTGACACTGGTTAACAAATTACACAGGTTTCAGGTGCACAATTCTACAATACATCATCTGTACACTGTATCGTGTGTCCATCACCCCAAGTCAAGTCTCCGTCCATCACCATTTATCACCTCATTCCTTCGGTACTTCCCCCCCCACCCCACTCCTGGCAATCACCACATTGTTGTCCATGTCCATGAGCTTTTTTCTCTTTTTTCTTTCTTTTTTTTTCTCAATCCCTCTACCCCCTCCCAGCCACCCATCCCCCCGACCGCTGTCAGCCTACTCTCTATCTATGCGTGTGTCTTTACTTTGCTTATTAGTTCATTTTGTTAATTAGATTCCACACATGAGTGAAATCCTATGGTACTTGTATTTCTCTGACTGGCTTATTTCACTTAGCATAATGTTCTTCAGGTCCATCCATGCTGTTGCAAAAGGTAAGATTTCCTTCTTTTTTACAGCTGAGAGATATTCCATTGTGTAGCTGTACCACAGCTTTTTCTATCCACTCATCTACTGATGGGAGCTTGGGTTGCTTCCAAATCTTGGCTATTGTAATTAATGCTGCAGTGAACATAGGGCTGTACATATCCTTTCAATTAGTGTTTTGGGCTTCTTTGGATAAATTCCCAGAAGCGGGATTGCTGGGTCAGAAGGCAGTTCCATTTTTAATTTTTTGAGGTAACTCCATACGGCTTTCCCCAGTGGCTGACCAGCAGTGCACGAGGTTCCCTTTCCTCCACATCCTCACAGCACTTGCTGTCTGTGGATTTACTGATGACAGCCCTTCTGACAGGTGTGTGTGGCAGTGAACAGTGCGTCTCAATTCTATGGCATCTATAGGCAGGGCCTGCTTGGACCCTCAGGGATGAGCCCTGGCCCCGGACCCTGCCTCCTGAGGTGGTCTGCTGCCATGGGAACAGCCAGGTTCAGGAAAGTGTTTCCTATTTAAGTCCAAAGTCACCATTTTTAACCACAAAACCTTCATTCATGTTTCATTGTTCTCTTCCATTCATCAAATAACTTATTGTGTTTCCTAATTGCCAGGCACTGTGCGAGGTGCTAGGGATAAAAAGATCACCTTAGTTATGAATGAAATGTTACGATGACTATAATTATTAGTGGAAACGAAGACAGTTTTAGTGCACACCAAGTCAAGTCTTTGTCAGAATATGCGTGGCCTGAGTCGCATGCCCCCAACCCCACCCCAGCCTGCTTGTTGCTGAGTGAAGACGGACAGGGGCCTGGAGGCCTGTCCCAGCTCTGCCGCTCGCTGCCTGTGGCCTTGGCTGAATCCTGTCACCTTCTGAGGTCAGTCTTCTTGCCGGTCAAGTGAGTCCTTCCTACCTCACAGGGTGGCTGTCAATGTGACAGGGCTGTGAGCGCTGCAGGAAGCTTTTATTTACCCGGCATCCCAGAAGAACGTCACTACAGAGTCCCTGGCACTGGAGACTGGAGACTGCAGGTCTCAGGGTTGACACCCTCCCTCCAGTGTGCCTCCTGGGCATCTTCCAGGTTCAAAATGTAGAAATTCTTAAAAGTCCTCCCTGCCCTGCTTCGGGGACACGTCCAGTCCTGCTTTTAGATGCAGACAGACTCACAGGGAGGTCAAACTCTTCACTTGATGCGATTCCTTACTTAGTTAATTTCATCATCTTCTCCCTAATGGGAAGAGGACATTCGATGGGCGAGATTGACTCAAGGAAGCTAAACTGAGAGCAGCACATGCGGGAGCCAGCAGCCCTCTGGACGATGAAGCCCCGAGGGGTGCGTGGCCGCTCCTGGTCGCCCCCGCAGCCCTGCACCGCACGGCGCCCGCTGGGTTCCCGGGATGCGCTCAATAAATACTTGTGGCATAAATGAATAAATCAATGGTAGTTGTTTGGATTTCAATATAAATGGATCCTGGAGCTGAAATACTGCCAGATGGGCTGACAGGGCACAGTCTGGTGATGCGTCTCCAAGGCTATAAACACGCAGGCATCTCTGCCGTGGCAGGCTGACATTTCAGAAGATGATTACATGCACGATTTCACCAGGGCCGCGCGTGCCCTCCAACTGCCAGCGCTTCAACAACTGTTTTCACGTTGGCTTTCTTGTTCATTCCTTTTTTTTTCTTTTTTTTAAAGTTGAGCACCATTTTTCCCAGCTCCTCATATCAGTAGCTGAACATGATTTATTTAGATGAAATTGGGCTCCGTTTTTATAAAGCCCAAGTTACTGCAAATGATGCTTGAGGTTTCGCAGCAAATATGAATTCCTGATCAGTGGCCATAAAGCACCCCTGCGGAGCTCCAGGCCTGCCCCGGGACCACGGAGGCGCCGGGTGATTGACACCGAGTCCTTGCGTGCCTCCCGCTCCTGCCCAGGCTTCAAGATGGACCTCCGCCTCCTGCAAATGCACAGCTGCTCGGCTTGATAAATCACAGGACCCCTTTTTTTCATCACAGTTATCTACTATTTACTGCTTCGAGGGGGAAGTGAATCACAGCGAGAGGACTTCGTGTGCTGCGTACACACCCTTCCTTCTCCTCCGGCACTTTGCATGTTTCCACATTCCCGCGCAGTGCGTCCACCCCGGGCTCACCTGGACAAGCAAGCCTCCGGCCCATTTATCTTGGTTCTCCTTGCCCCTCTCTACCCACTGACACAAAATCCATAAGAACAAAAGACGCCCGAGAGGCACACACTACCAGGAGTAGGTGGAAAGCACTGTGTCGTTTTGCAAGCTGAGGTTTCCTTGTAATTGGCTTGTCTCCCACACTGAGGCTTTTGCCCCCTCTTCCTGCCCTGGCCTCCTGATGTTTTTCATTATTTGAGGCACCACCGCGCCTTTGGTATAGCGGACACCCAGTGGCGTATAACAGATGAAACACTCTACAGTTGATGCTGGAAAAGAATGAAAAACAGGCCACCTCACCTACACGTGGCCCTTCCCGTCGGGGGGTGGCAGGCGTAAGTTGGGGGAAGGCAGATTTGCGTTGTGATGTGATCCCGTGATCATCTGCGGACACACTGGCTGTTCAGGCTGAACCGTAAATGAAGCTCATAGCTCAGGCCAAACAAAGCAAGGTCAAAGGTTTTCTTTGGGGTTGACCGCAGATAATTTTTAAATTTAGGTAATGAAACATTTCATAGTTTTAATTTATCAGGGTTGTGCTTTGGTTACCACGGACTCACACACTTTAAAGCATACAATATGAGCTACCAGACACCCGCGTTCTCCCAGAATGCCTACTTAAAACAGGAGACCGGAGAAGTGAAAAGACAGGCAGGACTGGCCTTCAAAAGATGCTCGGGTAGTCTCTCCCCTCTGACACCTCACAGGGATGAGCCTTCTACGGTCCTTACCAAGGACAGAGAAATGTCATCCCTTTGCACTGTCACTGGCCTACCAGGTCCCGCCTCAACGCCTTGGAAGCAGGCTTCCTGCACTGTAAACCCACATCCCCAAACCCTGCCGACCAAACCCACTTCATCATCAAGTTGCACATCTTAAAACAAAACAGCGCCAAGCCCTGTACCAAACGTCCTTGGGCCTGGGCACTCCAGGCGGTTGTGGGGCCACATGGAAGCGGGACTGGGTTAGATGTCCACCTTGGGAAGGTCAGAACCTGGGGCGAATCTTTACTCAGTTCCATCCCACCCGAGGGGTTCCTCTGACAGGCAGACTGTTAGGCTGTCACCAGGAGTCATGCCGACGATTTCCTAGAAATTACTGGTTTCCTCCAGATTAGGTAAGGTGGTAGAAAATGACTTCTGTCTCTGAGTCTCTAATTTAAGGCCCTAGAAAATGTGAGTCCAGTGAATGCAGTAGGTGTTCTAAGTCCTTATTTGGAAGGAGGGTTTCCGATGGCATCTCCAAATGGTTACAGATGGTTCTCACTTAGGGAAATTACACGTGTGGCCTGAGCCAGGGGACACAGGACAGGAGCAGCACAGAGCCGGTAGCTGCAGACAGCCCGCTGCTAGGCCAGCAGGCGAAGAAATGCATTACTTTGAAATGAGCCCAGTTCCCCCAAGTTTGAACAGAAAAACTATTATATTTAAGGGGGAAATGCTCTACTCCACGGGAAGATAGAGAAATTTTTAAGAAGAGTAGTGACAACGGGAACCTCTGTCTTTAGGGAGTGGATGGTTTTCTTTTCACGTTATTTTGCACTTAGTCATGCAATCAACAGGGGCCCAGGTGCTAACTTACTAGCTGATGAACTACGGGGCTTGACCAGGAGGGTTGGAGGGAATTTCAGCGCTGCTCATCACCCATGTACCTTTCTACCCAGGACAGGGCCACGTGTCTTCTGGGAAGAAGTCCTCATTTCTGATTGTATCTTGCAACCAGGTCTTCGAAGGGAGCCCATACTTTCCTAAAATAGGTTTGATTCCTTCTACCAGAGGTCATAATGATATTTATTGAAATATTAGAGGCCCGATGCATGAAATCTGTGCAAGAGTAGGCCTTCCTTCCCCCGGCTGCCGGCACCGACTTCCCTCTGGCACCCGGGACCCAGGCTTCCCTCGCAGGCCCAGCTTCGTCCGCGAAGTCATCCAGTCTAATTAGCATATTATGCTTTTATTATCCCATATAATAAAAGCCCAGCGACTGAAACGGCAGAACGACCAGAATGACCAGAGACCAGAACTACCGGCCCTTCGCCCAGGCCGGTCTGCAAACTGCCATGGCCCCTCGCCCTAGCCGGCTCTGCGCCCCCAGCGGGGACCCCCACCCCAATCGGGAGCCCCCATCAGGGCCGGCCAGCCAGCCCCCACCCACGCACCAGGCCTCTATCCTATATAATAAAAGGGCAATATGCAAATTGACCCTAACGGCGGAACTACCAGAACTACCTCTGGACCAGTCATTATGAGGCGCACTGACCACCTCTCAGTCTCTTCCCCTGGTCAGCAGGCTCCCATCGCCTGGTGGCGAATGGGGAACTGGGGGTGGGTGGTGGCGGGGGGTGCGGCTGGCTGCAGGCAGCCAGGGAAGATGGCCCTGATTGCAGGCCAGGCCTAGGGACTGTACCCATGTATGAATTTCGTACGCCAGGCCTCTAGTTATAGATAATTTATCACCATAAAGCTTACCCATTTAAAGGATGCAATCCCATGATTTGTAGCATAGTTACAAGGTGGTGGAACCATCACCACGATCTAATCTTACATTCAATGCCCCCAAAAGAAACCTGGCAATCATTGGCAATGGAGCAATATTGTGAACCGAGGACTTTCTCTTGCTTTTCAGGGCATTTCGTTGAAGAAATCACCTAAGAAGCCAAAGGGAATGAATGGCTCAGATTTTAAGTGTTTCTATCCAGAGCCTCTCCTCCTTCTACCCACAGACTCAGAAGCACTGCAGTCCCAGCTCCTGGGAGAGTCCTGGAAGGCGCTGCTGAGGAGATGCGGCAGCCACCTTGGAGCACGCGAGCTGAGGGCAAGCTTTTCAACAGCAATAAACATACTCGGGCTCGGCCCGCCACCGGAGGAAACACTTTTCACCCGGGTGCGCAGACAACGTGCCCAAGTGACGGGCTTTCCCTGGTAGAAGCTGAACTGATCTTGGTTACATAGTCAATTATTGCTCATTCCACACAAGAAGAACTGGTAAGGAAGGGAGGTGGTGACAGTCCACTAGGTAAGGTAACACCGAGGTGCCCACCAGCCAGCTGTTCTGATGCAGTAAGAACCTCAGATGTGCAGAGAAACATCTTTACCTCCTGAAAATTCTTTTTTAAAAATATATATTTTATTGATTTTTTACAGAGAGGAAGGGAGAGGGATAGAGAGTTAGAAACATCGATGAGAGAGAAGCATCGATCAGCTGCCTCCTGCACACCCCCTACTGGGGATGTGCCCGCAACCAAGGTACATGCCCTTGACTGGAATTGAACCTGGGACCCTTCAGTCCCCAGGCTGACGCTCTATCCAGTGAGCCAAACCGGTTAGGGCTTTAAAACACACACTTTGTGCGCACGCGCGCATGCACACACACACACATACACACACATGTGCACGCACACCCACCCACACGCAGAACCTTAGCAAGTGAAAAAATAAAAAAACCAACAACAAAAAAGGGCCTGATCTGCTCTCAAAAGTAACTATAGATCCTATTCAACTATTTTGATACAGAAAAGCCAGATGTGAGACACAGTTTGAGTGACAGCTGATTAGGCTGGTAGATCTCATTCATAATACAAGTCAGAAAACCAACCGAAGCGCAGCGCGAAGAGCCAGGCACTCAGGACCATGAAGTGGGTGACATGCATAAAGTATTTCAGGAGAGAATCTCATTGAAAGCCAGACAGCTCCCGGGGAAATGATATGGAAAAAGTCTGACGAAAACATCTCAAAATAAATGAAGTACTTATTGCTGAAAAATGAGCTCAGATCGCAGCCAATTCCAAAGTTCAGAATTTACTGCGCGCTGAGGCCTTTTCCTCCAGTTCCTTGTCTCTTGTTTCACTAACAACAAGGGACTCTCCACACTTCCTGTGAAATACAACAAGGCGATTTTTGCAGTAATAAACCCACATGGGCATGACAAATCCAAGCATGCAAAACGTTTAACACCCCAGCTCCCAGACACTTGAGGGACAAAATCCGATTATGAATTATATGCTACAATAAATAAGGCTCGATGTTTCATAAAGCAATTTATAGTTCATAAAAATGACAAAACGTACCTGTCAGACAGAGCGTGGAGCGCGGTTCCCTGGGCTGCCTGGTGGAAGAAAGGGCAGAGATGTTTATTTAATATTCTGACTTCTAAATTACGTGGTCAATCAGCACTTAAAAAAACCCGTGTCACACACATTTTTGCCATGTGGCCAAATATTACTAGTAAGCTACAGGCAACACAGTAAGAGCGCTGTCATGTTACGCAGTAAATGCTCCTGTAGAGTTAACTGAAGCCCCGGCAGTGCCCACCTGCCACCAGGGGGCGAGCGTGGGGAGGCAGGAAGTGCCAGGCTGGTGAGGTTGGACAGGTCTCAGGAGACCATCCCCACTCAAACCCTCCCCAGCTATTCATTTGTATTCCCTGCTGCTTTATTCTACTTTCCTGTAAGAAAAAAAAAAATCTGTTTTGGTTCCTTTATAGCATCTCTCCCAATGAAGGTACACCTTTTGACCCAGTTTTCTGATTTACTGAAAAAGTCACCACAATTGTAACCTGGAACACTGACGGAAATATGATATTATGAGATATGGATTTGTTTTTAGGCAATGATTTTGTGGCAATTTTAAAAGAATCTTTAGAGATTCATATTGAAATATTTATGGATACCATTACAGGATCTGGGATTTGCCTTGAAACAAGATACTTGGAGGGAAGGGAGGGTGGGTGGACATGTAAATAAAACAATGTCCTTGGGTTGGTAACTGCTGAAACCAGGTGATGAGCACACCGGGGATTATTATATTATTCTAGACTGTTTATGTGTTTGAAATGTTCTATAAAACAAACAAACAAAAAAAAACAAAAAAAGAAAAACGAAGCTAAAGACCTCCATTTCTCCATCAGATTTCCCCCATTTTGTGCTCACTGCCTTTTGACTGCTTAGCCTAGCTTGTCCATGTGCCCCGTGTGGCTGAGCTCCGAAGGCAGGGGGCACACTCATTCTCCGTCTCCGAAGTCATTATTGGGAGGGATCACAGCGCGGCCTGTGAGACCAAGGCTTACTCGGGTGCACAAGAAATAGGAAGTGCCCATGGCCGTTCACCGCGTACAGGACACAGGGCACGTTTACTGTTTACCGAGGGCGCCGGAGTGTTTCCCATGCCATTCCTCATTCCATGTGGATAGCAGACAGACAGACAGAATCTTCAGATGAGAAAAACACGACCTGGCAGAAACCTGATCCCTGCCACAGAACTGAATCCACCCTTGGCGACACACAAACACCTCTTGGATCACTCGGTCAGCCCAGCACTGGCCGGATTCCCAGCACATGGAGACCACTGCCGGAGGCTCCAGGAGGGATCAGAGCAAAGGCAGGACGCACAGTCACTGTGTCAGAGAAGCCCAGTCCCGAGGCAGGAAGTCCGAGCAGAGGTCCGGGGAGGACTTGAAGACACTTGGGCATTAACATGCAAGTGGAAGATGAGTAGGGGGGGACGTGGGTGCTGGTAACTCATGGCCGGTGGGCCACGGGCTCCTCGGTCAGGGCCTGGGACGGCTGGCAGGTGCTCAGTGCACATCTGATGAGGAAATGTCAAATGGATGAATAAATTCGGGAAGCCTTCTCACTACTATCTGAGCAAAGCTGCAAAGACAAGGCGGGATGTGTTCAGGGAAAGAGGCACTGGTCGCTCCAGACTGCAAGGTGGAGCCAGGGCCTCCGCGGCCAGGCCTCTAGCAGCGGTTCTCAGCTGGGGCACCTCTTGCCCAAACAGCAAGGCTACTGGAGTTGAGTAAGCGTGTTTCTGTGTCTTAACAGCAAGGGGGGGTCACTACTGGCCACTGATGCCTGGGGCCAGGGATGCTATAGCCTCTCCAAGGCCCGATGGGTCCCTTGCACAATGAAGCAGCCCCCTTAGAAGGACAGGGGTTCTGTGGAGAAACACTGCAGCAAAGGCCGGAAAGAAAGCTGACAGGAGCGACACAGGAGCTGAGACTAAATCAACAACAGGAACTTGGATAATTCCCACAGGGACATAACCACACGGGCTGAGGAAAACATAAGCGCTGTTGACCTGGGCACTGAAAGTCTTCATCCTGGGAGAGGTTCACTGTTCGTTTATGTGAGGGCCTCAAGACTCAGCTTCCAAACTGCTCTTTCTACCCTAAGTGGGATGGTGAGGGAGCTGGCCAGCCATGTCCAGGCTCCAGTGAACAGTTTATGGGGTTACTGCCCCTCTTTTTTCTCTGGATTCCTGTGAATTAAGGGCCAAATGCGAGGGCATTCCAGTGTCATGAGGGGAAAGAATATCCACAGAGCGCTCTCTTGCTGAGGACACCTTAGGGAGCAGAACGAGGCGGGGAAGGAGGTGAAAAGCCTCAGGAGGCCGTGGAGACCCAGGAGCCCCTCCTCCTCCTCTCCTCCATACCCCTCCCGTCTTCTCTGTGCTCTCGGGGGCGGGGCGGGGGCAGCCCAGGCACCACCACAAGGGAGCGCCCAGCAGGTGCAGGGCAGCCCCCACCGTCCCCAGGGCCCCATCGCTCAGCAAGATGCTTTCCTTTTTGGCAGCTATACTTGAAAAGAACCCAACTCCCTACTCCTGACTCTGCTTGGCTAAATATACAAACACGTATTTTGAACTCCCCCAAGAAAAGGTGGCATGCGTGATTAGTTCAGCCTCAACGCATCTCCGCAGAAGGCACGGCAGACGGACTTTTCCAGGAATAACAGAAACCTTAAGGCGCGATGTGGCTGGAAGGTCAACAGGCACCTCTAACATGGCGCCTGCGTGTCCCCTGGCCAGGGCTGCCAATGTTTTAGCAGTCTGCTGGCTTTGTTCTCTCCTGCCTCCAAATACTTCCCGCTGACTTTTGTGATAAGGAAACGGTGCCCGTTGATGTGCAATGTGTGAGAAAATTATTTTAAAAACAAAAGCAAAAACAAGCACAAAACAAGCCACTCTGCTGTGGTGCCTCCAGGTGCCTCCAGGTGGCGGTCCCTGCTGAGGACCCGCACAGGTGGCTGCTGGCCAAGTGCTCGGATGGGACTGAGCAGAGGCGCGGGGCAGGGCCGCCTTCCTCCAGCAGATGGGCCTGACGCTGGCACCAGAAGGCCCTCTTGGGCTGAGCCATGGCATCCCACCAGCGCCGGACAATGACTTTCTGTGGTCCTCACTCTCCCATCTGTCCGCATGACCAACGTGTCCACACACTTCACACTGTGGCGCGGAGCAGCATCGGCCACCTGCACCACAATTTTTCATGCCTGAATTTGATGGCGCTATTTACTTTGCAGTTATTTCACAACATTAAAAACATTATGGAGACGGCTCATCATCCATCAAGAAAGCAGATGAGAATATGTTAAAGTTTTAAACAATAACTTTAAAACAGCTTTATGGCATTCAGTTAAAATGGTATGTCATATACCAAAGCAAAGACCGCCAATTTTATTTTATTTTATTTTTTTACTGCTCTTCTTTTAAATAAACTTTGGCTTTTGGACACTATTTTTTTTTTTACTGTTGAAAATAATAAAATAAATAAACATTGGAACTAAATCGCAGAGAAAAAACTGCGTAGGTGACTCATAATTGAAGGCTGAAGGAGGACGCAGTGTAAACTAGATGAATTTCCTTCTTTCAAGCGTTGTGTGTTACAGCACCCACATTTCTCCCTTCCTGAATCATCACCTCGGCTAGTAACTTTCCTCATCCAGTTCTCAGCAAAATAGTGGAGAGGGTGAAGGGAACGCTACGCTGATCTTTCCCAAGTGCCTTACGCATTCACGAGTGACTCTGAAGCATAAGCTCTGAGACAAGTTTTCTGCCAGAAATAATCATTTTCCAGTTCTTTTCAAGAGATGGCTTTTTTCCCCCTGTCTTTATTATAGACAGCTTGGAACGTGGGACAGAAGCAGTAGAAATCCAGGTTTCAATGTATGAGAAATAAGTTACTAGTCCTTCTGCTACTGAAGGAAAATCAAAGGAGAAATGAGGTGCCCTTATTGTCACTGGGTTGAGCGCAGGGCAGGCTCATGGACGCTGGAGTGCGGAGGGGAGCGAGGAAAGAGGCTGGGATTCGGAGGGTGCCAGAAGATGCAGTTTCGTTCCTTCCTGATGGAAACAGAACGAACCGGACAGCTCCATGGTTCAATCTGAAGCACCTGTGGTGTGCAGGTAACAGGCTGGGCGTGGGTGACAATCAGAGAAAGCTCTCGCCATACGGTATGTAGGGCCTAGAGGTGTCAGACATAAAAGTTACACATTCTTGATTGCACAAACGTTCTAGATTGCAGGGGCTCTGGCCGAAGAGGAGTGGGTGCCGGGGACCTCCCTTGGAATGAGTGGGTGGGGAAGGCCCACTAAGTCTGGGGTAACTAAGCTGATGCCTAAAGGATAAACAAGAGTTACTGGAGTAGAGAAGTGAGAGGGGGTGTGGAAGAATGAGCTCCACGCAGGCCTAGGTCCTCACTCAGTTAAAGAACGTCACTGTGAGGGAACTCAGAGGGTGGTGGGGACACTGGCAGATCCCAAGGGCTTTGGAGGTCAAGTTAAGGATTTGGGGTGCTCTCCACCTAAGAAACCGCGGAGTGGTTCACATTAGGGGAAGTTGGGTAAGGGATGTATGGGGCCTGTTCGTACATTCTCTGCATCTTCTGATGATTCAATAGAAGTTTTTTGTTAATCCTCACGCAAGGATATTTGTTCCATTGATTTTAGAGAGAGTGGAAGGAAGGGGGGGGGGAGAGGAACACACTGATTGGTTGCCTTCTGCATGTGCTTGGATTAGTCCTGGGGATCGAACCTGCAACCCAGGTACATGCCCTTTACCAGGAATCAAACCCATGACCCTTTGATGCACAGGACGACTCTAACCACTGAGCAACACCAGCCAGGGATGATGGATCTATAATTTAAAAAAATAAAGTAGGGAGTGAGGCAATATGATTTACTTTTTTTTTTTCTTTCAAATTTCACTTTGGCTTCTGTTTGGTAAATGGATTTGGGCAGGAAGGTTCAATGTTTAAGGTTGTTGCATTAATCTAAGCAAGAGAAGTGCATGGTAGCAATGAAGGTGAAGAGAGTTTGTGTTACATTTTGGATGCAGAACTGAGGAAACTGACGATTGATTGGATGTGACAGGCCAAGGTTGGCGGCAGGAATGAACCCCAGGTTCCAGCTTGAGCCCCTGGTATAGATGGAGGGCCACTGACTGGGACAGGCAAGGTGGGTGCAGGGGCAGGGGTAAGGGCAAAGTTTAATTTGGATATGTGAAGTTCAAGTTGTTTTCAGGATGTTCAGGTGGAGATGCTAAATAGATGTCTGGACACATAGATGGCAGCTGTCAAATGCCAATGAAGTGCAAAACATTTGCACGTTGTTGACAAATTACAGTCATGAAAAGGAGATAAAGGGCTAATGCGCTGGAGCTACAGTTTGCTCCCATTTGAAGAGAAGTAGGCTCGGGTCAGCTGGCTAGAACAGCCTGTCCATTCCACACGCACGCAGCCCATCTGTGCTGTTCCCGGCACCAGGCGCGTTATCCTGACAGTAAGGGTGGCATTTCTGTGGCTGTGATCCGAGTCAAATTGCTCCACCTGTTGGAAGGCTGTATCCACATTCAACTGCTCGAATAAATGCCATCCCAGCTCGTTTTTGGTCATTTGTGTTCAGCTGTTATGAAGCATGCCATGAAGTTTAGGTCCCATCACGTGTCTCTGTGGGAATTCTGTCCAGTAAGGCTTTACATTCTCTCTCACCATTCCTTTGAAGTTGAGACTTGTATTCATTAATGTATTTCACTGTTTAATTTCCTTCCACATCGGTTAACACATTCTGTTTCATTTACTGAACTTTCATGCTGTTGGTTTTCATTGGAGTCCTCGTTGGTTCTTTTAAAAATATATATATTTTTATTGATTTCAGAGAAGAAGGGAGAGGGAAAGAGAGAGAGAAACATCAATGAAGAGAGAGAATCACTGATCGGCTGCCGCCTGCACACTGCATACTGGGGATTGAGCTGCATGCCCCACACCGGGGATGATCCCGCAACCCGGGCATGTGCCCTGGCCACCACCAGCTGGGCACGTCATTGAGTGTTGTGCCCTTCCATTTGGTGTCCTCCAACCCATTCCGAATACTGGCAAGACAAAAGAAGAGTCCTGCTCTCTGGTTTTTCCTCTGTAACAGTAAGCACTTCGCATTCCCAGATGCCTACAGATGCTGCCCAGGAAGCATTCTGTTCAGGAGACTTGGATCTTATTCTGTTCCCTACAGGGGGGTCAGGTCGATTTGGAGATAACAACATACATCATCCAAATAAGAACATTTTTTGAGAGTGAAAGGGGATATCCCGCCCCCAAACGGAGCTGGGGACAACAGGAGAGAAAGTGCTTTTCTCAGCACACTGGCCATGGGGCTGCTGGATCAAGAAGGCTCGATGCAAATACAATTCGATCAGGTGCGGAGGCAGAACTTCAGGGGCCGAGGAGCTTGTCAAAAAGCAAACAGCTCCGAAGGGGGTCAAGAGGGACAGGTCGCTTCGATCCTCGGTGTCTCTGAAGTCAAACCAACGCATCTGCCATTTTCTGGCTCTTCCCGGCTGCTCCTCCCTCTACTGAGATTCTGCCTGTCAGTGTCCCCGAACACCTGAGCTTCCGGCACCTTTCTCTCTCAACTCCTCGTCTGGAACCTGGATGAGCATAGGCTTCTTTCTTCTCTTGAAAAGTTCTCCACCTGCTTCATGAGAATTTTAGTCTTGGCACCTCAAGTTCCTGGAAGACACTGAAGGCAGAGATCCTCACCCAGAAAGAGCTTCTTTGTGACAACACTCTGAATCCACTGTCGGTGGATCGGCAGGTAGGATGCGAGGAGGTGAATCAGCTACTGGTGGATCAGCAGGTAGGATGCGTGGAGGTGGATTAGCTACCTGAGGATCAGCAGGTAGGATGCGAGGAGGTGAATCAGCTACCGGTGGATCAGCAGGTAGGATGTGAGGAGGTAACTTCTGCAGGTGACCAATTACTATTTGCCATGGCTCTGATCTGAGAGATGTGTTAAAATACATTTCTTTCTGAGCTATATATTCTTTCTTTATTTCACTTTCTTTAAAACGTGGGTCCACTTTTGGCTTTAGAGAAAGGTTGCTAGTTTTGTTTTTTAACACTGGATTGCTTAGGTTAGTTTATGTCTACCAGAAATCCAATAGAGGTAACAGCACACACTTACTGAGCACCTGCTACACCCCATGAGAATGCTGGTTAGGGTCCACAATGCCAGGTGAAGTGTGCCTGGATGACATCACCTCACAATCGGTGCCCAGTTACCAACTGCCTGGCGTGGGGCCATGTCTGAAGCCAGGCTGTCAGTGATAGCCAGTTACTAATTGGGCGATTCTGATCTCCTGAGAGGGGTGGAGAGCATTTCCAGGACCTTGACTCGCTAGAGCGACACTGTGAACCACCTGTGGCCTCCGCTGCCAGGCCTTGCGGTCTGTGCCGTCACAAATAAAACTCAGGGCAGCTGCTAGGAGTTAGGAGAGAGAAGGGAAAGGTGATGACAATGTGAGCACATGCAATGGGGCTGCTCCTCATCTACAGGCACTGGATCCTCCCAGGGGTGAGGGTCCAGTGAGGGCGAGGGCCCCGCTGAGGGCGAGGACCCACTGAGGGCGAGGGCTGGAAGGTATCAGGCATCCTTCATGGTGGGCCACACTGACTGTCATGAGGGTGCCACTATGAGTCAGAGGGTCCCAGTGCGCCGGGGCAGGAAGTCTTCAGGGGGTGGTGGTGGGGGGTGCAGGGTGAGAGGTCCGGAGGTCTTTGGGGGGTTGAGTGGGGGTGAGAGGTCAGGAGGATTTCGGGAGGGGGTGGTGGAGTGGGGGTGAGAGGTCAGGAGGTCTTTGGGGGGGGTGGAGTGGGGGTGAGAGGTCAGGAGGATTTCGGGAGGGGGTGGTGGAGTGGGGGTGAGAGGTCAGGAGGTCTTTGGGGGGGGTGGAGTGGGGGTGAGAGGTCAGGAGGATTTCGGGAGGGGGTGGTGGAGTGGGGGTGAGAGGTCAGGAGGTCTTTGGGGGGGGTGGAGTGGGGGTGAGAGGTCAGGAGGATTTCGGGAGGGAGTGGTGGAGTGGGGGTGAGAGGTCAGGAGGATTTCGGGAGGGGGTGGTGGAGTGGGGGTGAGAGGTCAGGAGGGTTTCGGGAGGGGGTAGTGGGGTGGGGGTGAGAGGTCAGGAGGATTTCGGGAGGGGGTGGTGGAGTGGGGATGAGAGGTCAGGAGGATTTTGGGAGGGGGTGGTGGAGTGGGGGTGAGAGGTCAGGAGGTCTTTGGGGGGGGTGGAGTGGGGGTGAGAAGTCAGGAGGGTTTCGGGAGGGGGTAGTGGGGTGGGGGTGAGAGGTCAGGAGGATTTCGGGAGGGGGTGGTGGAGTGGGGGTGAGAGGTCAGGAGGATTTCGGGAGGGGGTGGTGGAGTGGGGGTGAGAGGTCAGGAGGTCTTTGGGGGGGGGTGGAGTGGGGGTGAGAAGTCAGGAGGATTTCGGGAGGGAGTGGTGGAGTGGGGGTGAGAGGTCAGGAGGATTTCGGGAGGGGGTGGTGGAGTGGGGGTGAGAGGTCAGTGTGAAGTGGAAGATGATGGGAGGAAGACCCAGGCCACGTGGGAGGCTATGAATGTAGCCCAGTGAGGAGGCCAGGCCATGGGAGCCATTTGCACTTCATGAGCTGTGGCACTGCTGTCCCACTGCTTCTGCCTGGGGAGTGGACACCCACCCCATAAAGGGCCAGTCTTAGGGAGGCCAGGTGCCAGCTCCTTGAGGCCAGAAGTGGGTGCCAGTTTCATTATTGAACAACCTTGGCACCAGGTCTAGCCAACAGCACAGGGCACACAAATGCTTGGCAATATCATGTCCTGCTTCCAGGTGAGCACGCCTTAGTGAGGCCTCCCGGGCCCCTGGGGGCGATGGGTTAGGCTCTCCCATTCATTCAGTCAGTTCCACCTTGTTCCATAACACCTGTCCTGTCAGAGGGTGAGAGCACAAGATTGGCAACTGGGCATTGGTCTTGAACACAGATTCTAAAGTTTATTCAAGCTCTGCCAGTGCAATTACAAGCAAGCATTCCTTTGCTTTTTGTTTGTCTGTTTAAAGGAATGAACAAGGAGCATTTTGCTTTTACTAAACAGGCATCGTCCATCAATGATCAGTTACCCTAAAGGTAGAAGGATCTGAGAGATCTTTGCTGAACTATGATTTTGTTAAAAACCAAAATAGCAACCTCCATGAAACTCCTTTCCGTGTAGGAAATTCATTTGCACCAGTGTTTCCCAGTAAAAGCCTCTATGAAGGCTGCACATAGGGGACTGTTCAGGGTCCCTGCTGGGCAGGTGTTATTACCAGTCTCTAACCTTCTGTTCCAAACAGAAACACTTTGTCCTCCTAAGTAATATGTTCTCAAAACGCAGCCCCACTCATTATGAGCTCGGTTCTCTTGTTACCGATGTTCTCAAGTTGCAAAACGTCACATCTAGCCAAAGCCTTTCAGATTTCACACCTCACCTTTGTTGTGTGTGTGGGAGACATAATCACAGGGATACGTTTAAATTCCCAGCCCCCAATTTTTATATATTTTTTCACGTGTCCAAGTGGTATGTGTTCATTTCAGAAAAAAATCAGTACATATAGGAGGCCAACAACAAACAACAACTAAGGCAAACAGAAAACTGCCTCATTTCACCACTGGGCCCACAGTGACCATTAGCGGTTTGGTTGGCTCTGTCCCTACCTTACATGTAAAACAAATCCAATCACGACTATCTCTCACAAAAATGCCACGAAAGCCTTGAAAATAAGGTAAAATCAAAGATTTTTTTGTTTTGTTAATCCTCAACTGAGGATATTTTTCCCATTGATTTTTAGAGAGAGTGGGAGGGAGGGGGAGAGACCGAGACACATCGATTGGTTGGCTCCGGCACACGCCCTCACCGGGGATGGAGCCTGCAACTGAGGTACCTGCCCTTGACTGGAATCGAACCCTAGAGCCTTCAGTCTGGGGGCCGATGCTCTAACCACTAAGCACCCGGCTAGGGCAAAATCAAAGATTCTTGACAAGAGAAGTTCCAGGGGGAGAACCCCCTCAGAATCTTCTCACTCAGCTGTCTTTTCTAACACCCACCCGGTGGCAGTGCCTTCTCTCTCTGCCTCCTTCCCTCCTCCTCACCCTCTCCTCCAAAGCTCAGCCCACCATTCTCTCTTCCTCCTCCACCTTTGAGTTCTATTTTCTATAATTAGCTCCTTGCCTTTTCTTATAAAATTAATGGTCTTGCATTCTTCCTATACACCTCTCCTATTACTGAAATGAGCATTTAAAAAAGTGTCAGTAATGCAAAGAAAGAACACTTTTGAGGGGAACAGAAAGAGAAGGAGGATGTAAAAATGTCTATTTTAATAGTTTTACACCCAGATCTGCCTCTGTAATATATACTTATATCAATACGGAATATTTTCCACTAATCTCCGTAGTACTTCTGTCCCGGCACATTAAGGCTGGCTGGCTCCTGGTCGCAGAGCAGCAAGGCCGGCCCCAGCCCTGCCCCGGCCCCACTGCAGTATCAGCACAGAGGGTGAAGGGAAGGGGACTGGGCGAATCTTGAATTCTGCGCGTTTCAGCTTAAAGAGAGCCAGTGGATGCTGAGGACGCTAACAGACGCCGGGCGAGCTTTCTCAGGGGTTGCTAAAGAGGAAGTGCAGGCGGCATCTCCTGGACGGGGGTTTGCGGAGGGAAGGGAGGGTTTCAGGACTCTGAGACTGATATCTTCTCAGGAAGTTCGCAGGTGGAATCACATTGTTTATCTGAGAGCTTGCCAGGAGCTCCCGGGGAAGAATTCTTTCCACCTCTGACCTCACCACGGCAGGACTACATATATGAGGAAAGAGCTGCTGGGCCAGGGCCGGGCAGGTGCAAGGACCACTGTGGACTCTCAGGCGCTGGTGGGTGGTGCCAGGAGACCCAGGCTTGGTGGGCGATTCTCAGAATTGTGAGAGGGGCAGAAAGCCCTGGACTCGGGCAGAGCACTGACAGGGTGAGTGTGTGTGTACTCATGTGCGCATGTGTGTGTGAGTGCGCGCGTGTGTGAGCGTGTGTTTGTGTATGTGTGAGTGCGCGTGTGTGTGCGTGTGTGTGAGTGCACGTGTGTGTGTGTGTGTGTGTGAGTGTGTGTGTGTGATTACGCACAGGTGCTTGTCTGGCACCTACAATTTCAAAGTGAAAGCAAACCCACTAGAATAACCCGCGAATCTGGTGGTGGCTGGTTGCTTGGAGCTGCTCTATGGACAGCATATGGGTCTGAAATCCTGTTCCTGGGAGCAGAGGTGAAGTTGGGGTGAAGCGTGATGTGGCCCCAGTCCTGCAGGTTCCACCCTGGCTTTGTGGCTGCTCCTCAGGGCTTGGGGCAGCACGTGCTGCTGGATCCCACCTTCCAGGGCACTTTCAGAGCAGGCCAGGCCTGGGCACAGCCAGATGGCAACGGCCCATTAATGATGCTCATCTTGGGCACAGCGGGGCACGGGGTCTCGTCGCTTCCCATTGTGTTGGGTCTGCCAAATGCCTTTTGGAGTTTTCACCCAAGTTCTTACGATGCCTCAATAGAGCGCCTGGTGGAGTCCCACTGACCTTCCGCTGACCTGGGTCGATGGTTCCTCTTAGGAATGCAACTGGGGCCCAAGTTGTGGGATGCAAATGTTGTTTTGTTTTCGTATAAAGGCAAGATGGAGGGAACATCAATGTTTTGATAGTTTTGTTAAACATACAACCTGCATTTGAAGAACCAAAATTAAGTCTGTCTTTATGTTTCACTTAAACATCTCTTTTACTCAGACAAAAATAACAATAGTTGAAGGTAGAAACTGACAGAATTCAAAGTTAATGGTTAGGAAACATTCTCAAAATTGCACTTTGCCAATCAATTATGTAACAGAAGAGAAAGCTGAACCTATTCTCATCGTGTTATTATTGCTATTGGTGTTAGACTTTTCGCCTCTCTAGTGACCATTGCTATGGTTTATACTAGTGCATGAAATTGTGTTCATGTATAATATGTTGTAATCTCATGCCCTTCCTGAATGGCCTTGGACTTTTATGAATAAAGTCCCAGTTGAGAGGAGAGGTGCCCAGAGACCTGTTGCTGGACCAGACCTCCCAGAGAGAGATTCCGGCTACCTGCACCCCCACACTTGCACAGTCTGCGGAGGACCATGGCTGTGGCCTGGCATTCGGGGGACTGTCTGGCCACTTCTGGAAGATGGCCTTGTTTCACTCAGCACAACCTGTTGGCTGCAGATCTGGTCAGCATGGCACTGGGAAGGGCCTGGGGCGGTGAATTACCACAAATGATTATGCTCCATGTAGCAATAACAGGCTAAGAGCGCCTCCTGAGAAAAGCTGTGCTTATGAGATAACCAGCCCCATGAAGACTTGGAAAAACAAAAATGTAAACAAAACTTTCCAAGTGTAGAGCTGGACCAAAAACCTGAGTGATTTAGGGAATCCCCCCGCCTGGGCAGGAGTGATAGCATGCACTTGCAGGAGCACCCACTCTTGAATGGCTGCACTTCTGAAAAAGCTATTGAAGGAAGATACCATTCAAGTCACAGGACAAAGGACTATGCCTGTGCGTTAAATAGGAGCGTCCCCTGGAGGGAGGAGTGCACCCCTCTCCCCACAGCAGCCCTGTTGGCGCTGAGTGAGAAGAGCCGCCTGTCAGTAACACGCACAGCAGTTTCTGCGCTCCCATTGGAGGGGCTACTTGGGTGGCATTGATGTGCACCATTAACGAAATGCTTAACTTAAAAAATGTTTCTCCTTTCATGAATTCTTCAACTTGACAAAGCACTAATTCTCATTTTTGTGTTAACTACATGTTTGCCTAAATTTAATGAATCACCTATGATTTTTACATAATTTTTTTTTTCATTTTCCTGATTTCTAGTCAGGGTCCTCCGACTGAAATCAGGCATGTCCTAAGGTCCAAGCTGGTTGGACACAACCACATCTACATAAATCTCAGTCAGGTCCCCAGCGGGCGTCTGAGAAAACATTTTGGGAAACAGGGTGTGGGCCTTTTTACATCTGTGCTCAGTGACACTGAAGCTGGTTGACCATTCAATTTTGGAGATTATAGTTCATTAACAAGAAAAAAAAAGGCAATTACATTTTTATGTACCTCCACCTACGCTAGTGTTTTTCACAAAATGTTTAGAAAAAAATGGCATGATATAATAAAATTGGCCATCTTAAGAGAATTTTGCAGTTGCCTATGGTGGCAGTAAAATTTTACTGATAAAATATAATTACTTAACTAAGTTTGAGAACTTAAACATATAAACATAAGCCTTCTGCTGAACACTTGGGTTTCAGTGGTTGTGACTGAAGGTTCCAAGAGTGATTCCTTCATGTGCAGATGATGGAGATCTGACAGGCAGTCGTTTTCAATTAGAGTGATTGCTCCGCTCCCACATTAAAAAGGGACCAATTTGTCAGTACGGTTAAACTGTGCAAGACTCAACATGAACATAAAAGTAAACTACCTTTTTTTCTACTTTGCTATTAGGTTTAACATACATGTAATACTAGATATGTGGTGTGTATATGCATTGAAGCAAGGGCCTGGCATTTCCTGATATTTAAAATTTACTCCCAATTTTTGAGGACAAATTACTATAATGAATATTACCAAAGAGGAATTCATCAAGACCAACAAGCCAGCGTCTTGTACAATTTGGCACTTAGTAGGCATTCAAGATTACTCTCGAATGACTTTTACGTAAAAATTTTGTAGCTCTTGTTTTGACTCCAAATAACATCTACCCTACAGTTCATTTCCAATGCAGGGAGAAACTTGATTTTGGAGCCTTGCCCCTCAAACCTGGTCCTGATTACTGCCTCCACTCCTGTTTATATAATTCTGCACAGTTTTGGCAGGATTCAAGAGCACATACCAGGGTGTTGGCTTTTATGAATCTCCTGGGATGTGAATGTCAAGCCGACTGGATGAACTCTGGCCACAAAGCCCAGACAAGCACAACGACTCTATTTATTCAGACTTGGCCGCCTGAATGCAGATGGACTCTGTGGGTAATAAATTTTCACAGGCCAAGAGCTCTAGCATCAACCAAGCTGATCCCGGGAAGAAAAATGCACCCAGGGCAGTGCAGCGGGGCTGCTGACCCTCCTGTGCCGTGGTCCACGTCTGGGTGTCGTGCAGCCAATGCATTTGGTCGCTGATTGACAGGCACGGCCAGAGGTTCCTTTTTAAAAGCCCTGCTTTCTGTTACGCAATAGTCATATTAGAAAGAAACAAGGGAAAAAATGAGTAGCACTCACTGCAGTGGGCAATCTGCTCTCACTACCACACCCCACACTGCTGTTCGTTATCCAGCGAGCTCTACGGCACAGAGCAGAGACCTGACACAGGAATGTTCCCGTGCCTCCCCACGAGAAACCCAAGGCATCAAAGAGCAAGACGTGCGGCTGAGCCAGCCATCCTGGCAGCGCCGGTGCAGCCGGGCTTTCCGTTCACACTGAGATTCCTTCTGAGAGACATGATTAGTACTCCACGCATTCAAGTAAGACAGGAACTGGCTCTTTAACTTGAAGATTGATGTTAACTACCTAGATATCTATTACATTAATTGTGCTCTCCAAATATTGATTGGGGATTAAAAGGTAACTTTTCTTCATGGTGAGGAGTAAATTATGCCAGTGGGAGACTTTCCCTCTACAGACTTTACCCAATGATCATGGCCTGCAAAATTAAAATTGTCAGTTGTAAGTGGATAACCCGTGCTCATTTGCAGAGAAATATGCAGTTCTATAATTAAAATGAAAAGACGGCCTAATATGCATGGATAATGTAATCACTGGAAGAGCTGTAGGCACATATGTAGCCATTCGATTTGGACCCTGCTCCCTTCCTTTCTCCACGCTTACACATTTGTCATCTCGGAGACACTGCCCTCACCTGCCACCAGCCTGGCTGCTCCTTGCGAGAGCCTCAGTCCTTGTCCCTCTCCTCATGCCTTTGCTGTAAGCTCATCTAGACATGTGCTGTGTCCCCCCTCCCGAGCCTGGCCTGACATGACCGGAAGAGCTGTCCTTTTCAACACATGCAGGACAACTCTCATCTCCCTTCCAAATGCATTTAAAAACTCCTTTGGTACTTTGTAGCTTCAGGGATAATTTTGTCTTCAACCTTCTAACTTATTCACATCCCTCCAGGGAAACACTGCTCTTTGGAATTGTTCAAAAACCAAGAGTTACAGGAAAGGAGATCAAACAAATTGCTACAAGTATCACATGTCCTTCACGTACCCGACAAACAAGAAAACTGGTTCTCATAGTTTATCCTATTCCCAGTTCGAACCTCATCAAGTATGAAATTTACAGGAGCAAACATGAGAACATGCTTCCATTCCAATGATATCTCCAAGCTCTCTGGGTAGACCCCGTCACAATCCCAGCTCTAAGGTCACAAGGTTCTGCTCTCCTCGCAAAGGAAGGCTGTGCAGACACCCACCTCCTGGCTTTGGAGGCTTCTAAGAAAACGTCTGAAAACATGTAACTGCAACACGGCTAGGCGTTAAGCTGTTTACTAAGTGGCTACAGACATTCCCAGGGAACCTGGAAGGACGCTTTCCTCCTAAATAGGCAGCGTACTGGTGCGTTCCTCTACAGTCCACTTAGCATCTTGGGTCTACGTGTGGTCCTCTCTGCCAGCACCTTCGATCTTTGGATAGATCTAGTTTGAAAAATCGGTATTGGGTAAAGAAATAAAGGTAGAGAAAAGCAATCTTTGATACTGGATAATGGACAGCAGCAACTACTGTCTATTCATCTCCTCATTGTGCACTCACTCAATTTAGCGCCTCTGCTGTGCCAGACACAGTCCCTGCCTCGTCGGTAGAGAAAGATAGTTTAAAAAGTAAAAATAACACGTAACTACAACTGTCATGAGGCTTGAAAGGTTAAGGTTATTGTGAGAAGAGCTAACCATGGTTCAGTTTAGGGGACGGGGGCGCTTCTTGAGGACGTGAAAGCTATGCTGTACTTCCCAGACGAGTAGGTGCTGGTCAGGGAAAGAATGAGGGAGCCGGCCGCTGGGGGCCCCGAGGAAGCTGCGCTTGGCTTGCTGGCGGGGGTGGGAGGGGGAGCTGAAAGAAGGCCCCCGTGGCTGAAGTGCCACGGATGAGCTCAGTGCGAAGTGATGGGGAAGAGTGGGGGCGCCACGCTGTGTAGAACCATGTTGGCTCCGGATTCTGTCCCAAGTGGAATCGTTAGTTGAGATTCTAGAGCAGTGGTTCTCAAACTTCTGGCCCTTTAAATACAGTTCCTCATGTTGGGACCCAACCATAACATTATTTTCGTTGCTACTTCATAACTGTAATGTTGCTACTGTTATGAATCGTAACGTAAATATCTGATATGCAGGATGGTCTTAGGCGACCCCTGTGAAAGGGTGGTTCGACCGCCAAAGGGGTCTCGACTCACAGGTTGAGAACCGCTGTTCTAGACCAAGAAATGACTTGATCTGATTTACATTTTTAAAAAATCAGTATGAGAAAGTTGTATTATAGAGGGGAAGGGATAGACATACGCTAGATGGGTTTATACTAGCCAGGGTGGAAAGAGACAAATGGACTAGTATTTAGTTCTGGAGGCTGAACTTCTAGGACTTAGAGCTAAAACTAGCATTTACGTGGGGAACAGGAGTCGTCAAGGAGGAGTCCAAGGCACACATCTGGCAGTGCCGTGTTCAGAAATGGAAACATTCACAAGAAGGACATTCACATTTGGGTGCGGGTGGGTACCGGGTGGCAAGACCAGAACTCCAGTTTGGCACATACTGAATATGAAATGCATGTGAGACGTCCAAGTGGGAGAGGCAAGAAGGTCTGCAGTTCAGAAGAGAGTGCTGAGCTGAGGGTTTAACTTTAGAAACTGTAAGCATATAAGCATTGAAGATCATGAGAATCATGAGACCACTCAGTCAAAGAGGGGGGAAGGGGGAGGAAGAGAGAGAGTGGGGAAAGGAAGTGGAGAAATCAGGAATAAATGCTAAAAGGCTCCAACATTTGAGGTTGGGTAGAGGAAGAGCAGTCAACAAAGAAGCCTGAGAAGAAACAGCCAGAAGGGCTGGAACAAGCAGGAGTTTGGTATGAGACACCTCAAGAAAAGTGTGTGATCGATAGTTTTCAAGGCTGAATGCTGTACATCTTCTGGTAAGAGGAGAGGCTGAAAGGACCAAGTACATTTGGTCTGTGGTGGTCACTGTTCACCCAGTGAGTGGTTCTGGTGGGGAGGTGGGGCAGAGGAGATGGATGGGTTTTGGAAAAGCGGAAGGCAGTGTTTTCAGTAATAGAAGAAAGGGAGAGAAACAGTGAAGATCAGGGTGGTTGTGCGGGTCTGGTTATAGGAAGAGGAGACTTCCCGGTCAGCCATGAATTCACTAGGGAAATAAAGGTGAGTAAGGTGCAGAATCATTCTGGATGTTCACTCAAGAAGTCAGGAAGAGAGAACCAAGTCCCATATTATCCACTTAGCATCAATTCTGTGACAGAGATAACTATAGGATACTAGGAGATTAAACTTGTAGAATGCCACCACCAGTGAACTGCTAAAAGTTATGTATATATAATGTAATACCTAGAACAAGTACTTAAAAAACTAAACAAAGAGATACAATAAAAATAAAAAGTATTAGAGATAAATAGAAATGGAGTTCCCAAAATGTTCAAGAAACCTATAGGAAGCCAGGAAGAGGAACACAGAAAAGAGGAAAAAAAAGAAA
The DNA here is from genome assembly GCF_964212035.1 of Myotis nattereri. Classification (NCBI taxonomy): domain Eukaryota; kingdom Metazoa; phylum Chordata; class Mammalia; order Chiroptera; family Vespertilionidae; genus Myotis; species Myotis nattereri. The sequence goes on from NC_138085.1 coordinate 20,710,920, forward strand.
AGAAAAAGAACGAACAGAAAATAAAAATAAAGTGGCAGACTTCAGCACTAATGTATTAATAATTACATCAAATGCAATGGTCTAAATACATCAATTAAATGATAGGCATTGGCAAAGGGGATTAAAATATGACAACGATATGCTGTCTATAAGAAACTCATTTCAAATATAACGACATAAGTAGGTTGAAAGTAGAAGAATGGAATTAGTTCCATTACACAGACATTAATCAAAAGAAGGCAGCAGTGGTGGCATTGATGAAGTAGACCTCAGAACAAAGAAAATTACCCAAGAAAGAGGGGACGTTCCAACAATAAAAGGGGCAATTAACCAAGAAGACACAGGAACGCAAAATGTTATGCACCAAATAACAGAGGTTCAAAATATGTGAAGCAAAAGCTGATATAATGGAAAAGAGAAACAGACAAATCCACAATTAACATCGGAGATTTCAACACTCCTCTTCCAACAATCAACAGTGACTAGACAGAAAGTCAGCAAGGATATAGAATAACTCAGCAACATCAACAGCAGGATATAATGGATATTTACAGAACACTCCACCTAACATCAGCAGATTAGATATTCTTTCAGGAGCCCACGAAACAAATACCAACACAGACCAGATCTTGGGCATAAAAATTACTTCATAAATTCACAAGAACTGAAATGACACAGCATGTGTTCTTTGACCACAATGGAACCAAACTAGAAATCAGTACAAGTAAGATGACAGGAAATCTCTAAACACTTGGGAAATGAAACAATATGGTTCTAAATAATCCCCACGCCCAAGAGGAAGTCTCACTGAACCGAATGACAATGAAACTACATCTCAACATTGTGGCATCCAGCTAGGGCACAGCTCCTTCACAGCTTCCTTCTCTGCTAGGAGCTGTGCCCTAGCTGGATGCCACAAATGTACCCCCACAGTCAGTAGGCATTGGAAGAAGATGTGAGCAGTCCTAGGCATACAGGAGAGACTTTCTTGCAGACCAAGTAGTCATTGCTAATAAGGAGCCATCTGATAAAACAGTTCTTTAAAGCAGCCCTACAAAGCGGCCACATACTGGCTGGTCAACAATATCCTATATAATAAAAGGGTAATATGCAAATTGACCCCAACAGCAGAACAAACGGGAATGACTGGTCACTATGATGCGCACTGACCACCAGGGGACAGACGCTCAATGCAGGAGCTACCCCCTGGTGGTCAGTGCGCTCCCACAGGGGAGCTCTGCTCAGCCACAAGCTGGGCTGATGGCTGTGAGTGCAGCGGCGGTGGCGGGAGTCTCTCCCACCTCCTCAACAGTGCTAAGGATGTCTGACTGCGGCTTAGGTCTGAGGCTTAGGCCACAGTTGGACATTCCCTGAGGGCTCCCAGGTTGCCAGAGGGATGTCTGACTGCCAGCTTAGGCCTGATCCCCTGGAGAGCGGGCCTAAGCCGTCAGGTGGACATCCCCCTAGGGGTCCTGGACTGTGAGAGGGCACAGGCCAGGCTGAGGGACTGCAGAATGGACAAATTTTTGCGCACTGGGCCTCTAGTATCTTTATACTGACTTAGACAAAAGAGGCTTCTTGCCAAATAGGGACATCAATATTTGGGTCATAGAAAGGTACACCTGTGCATTGTGTACAGTAAAACTGCTGTGTCATTGCCTTTGCACATGCACAAGGCAAATTGGCCTTGACCATCCAGCGTACTCTGATTAGGGCTCCCACAGCAGTGATAAGAGTGCATATATAGCACTAAATGCTTATATTAGGAAAGAGGACAAATCTCAAATCAATAATCTCAGCTTCCTCAGGGAACTAGAAAAAAAAAAGCAAAATGAACCCAAAGCAAGCAGTAGAAAAATAATAAAGGTAAGAAATCGATGAGCTTGAAAACAGAAAAAACTGATAGAGAGCATCAATGAAACAAACGTTTGAAAAGATCAATAAAATTGATAGACATCCAACAAGACTGACAAAGACAAAAATAAAGGTCAGTATCAAGAATAAAACATGGTATCACGATAGCTCAGATATCAACAGGACAATAAAGGGATACAATTGTACACACATGACAACTTAATGAAACGATGAAGTGATTATCTGGAGAGCACATAACCTACCCAATGTGAAAAAATCTGAATAACCCTTTAACTAGAAAGAAAATAGAATTCATAAGTTTTTAAAATCTCCAGGCCCACAAAGTTTCACTGAAGAATTCTGACTAACTTTTAAAGAGGAATTAACATCAATTTTATACAATCTCTTCAAAAATGGGGAAGAGCTGGGGACACATCTCAGTTCATTTTACAAGCCATTGTTGGCCTTCTGCCAAGACTAGACAAAGACGATACAAAGAAAGAAGCCTTAAGAACAATATCCCTCATGAACATAACAGACAGATGTGAGGATGTGGAGCCACTGGAATTCTCTTCCATTGGCAGTGGGAGTGTCAGCGGTGCAACCGCTTTGGAAAATGGTTTGGGACAACCTACTGGAGTTGAACGTGCACACACTCTAGGGCCCAACTGCTCTCCTGCACATGGGTAGTTTAGATGTGATGTGTGGTTTATGAATAGTCATCAAGTTGTACTCTTAGGTTACATGTCCTTTTCTCCACGTGTGCTTCACTCAATTATAAGTTAACTAGCAAACAATAAAAAGCCTATTGGATCTGGTGACATGAAGATAGCAGGGAAGCACCGTTCGGAGGGAGTGGCGGGCTTTGGGGACCTCAAGTTAATTCCAATTTTACAAATAGTGTGACTGGAGCAAAGAGCAGTTCAGGCAGTGGGCCAAGGTTGCAGAATTACTGAGTCGGAGGGCAAGGGTTGGAACCCAGGGAGCAGGGATGCTGAGCCCGTGCTTACCCACCACACTGCCTGTCTACTTGTCCTTGAGGGCACCAAGGCAGCGAGGACAAAGGGAACACTAGACAGGAGCACTCACAGGCACTAGGGCCTGAGGCCCCTCCCAGAAGGGGCAGCAGGCACTGCAGCTTGATGCTCCTGTAGATGTCGCTTTATTGTGATGTCCAGGCTGTTGACCAATATTCACAGGACAACCAGGCATCATGGAAGAAAAGATGAAGCATTTTCGTATACTATGTTTACCAAGACCGGGAAATGTACAATATATTTTTGAAATATTTGAGTTAAGGGACAAACTCTGAGTATGTCTGAAAGTCAATTGTGTTAATTGTCTAATCATCTCCCAATGCCAGAGCGACGAAGTACGCGCGCATATGTGCCCAGGCTCCATCCACTCTTTCCGGCACAACCGTATTTTGGTCTAGGAGAGAAAAAAACTCACCATATCATTAGAGTTTTTGAGAAGCATGGAAATTACGATTTTGTAATTAAGCCAGGGTATAATTATAGGCTACAGTCAGATAATATAATTAGTGTTAGAGCAATCCCTGAAGCTACCACACACAACCATGGTGTGAAGCCTTAATTAAAAAGAGGAGATTACTGTATAAAAGTCATTCATTCTGTCAGCTGCTTTCATTGCAAAAGGTGGGAAGGTGCCCACACATAGGGACTAAATGCAAGAATAAAGGATCTGACACTATAATCACAATACAATAATATCAGTGTCTACAAATGGAAAAGAAGTCACTAATAAAGCAAGACGAGTCAACTCAAAGTTCTTGCTGCCTTAGAGAACATCTTTGATAACTAGTTTTTTAGAATTGAGTTTGCAGTGGAAATATTTCCTGGAAATAACTCAGGAAATTCTTTCCTAATTAAAAAAGGCTTGTGGAATGAAATAGCCAGTAAATCCCTTTTCCAATATGAAGTTTACACCATCTCTACGTCTGATGTGACTTATGCACAACACACCTATGTGAACTTCTCCCTGGGAAAACACACACAGATGCAATCATTTGCTTATGGTCACACAGACGAGGACCCAGACGAGAACTATTCTCTAGGTCTAGCACAGTGGCTGTGTTATGGGCAGCTGACTGCCCTGGTGTCTCCACCTGGGACCAGTGAGCAGTCTCCCAGAACCCCGAGTGGTCCTCCGGGTTCAGTTAACCTCCCTCCACTTGGGGTTCCCTCCACTTGCCAATCCAGTTTCAAGATGCACCAAGTTCAACCTCAGGCCAAGTTGCTTCTTTGGTGCCTCACCACCCCTCACCAGGTGAGCAGACGCTTTGCTCGCTGCTCTCCTAGCCACACTGCTCAGACGCTCTTCCTGGAAGCTTCCTTTCACTTTCCTCTCACCTCTGCATGCTCTCTGTGCATTGTTTCCATCCGCAGGTCTAGACAGCGCCTGCGCCTGGACCGCGGTACCTTTATGTAAAATTCCCGCTCCCAAGAGCAACCGAAAGGCTCACGTGGCTTGTAGTGCACGTAAAAATGACTTAGAAAAACCTCTCCGAGTCGTTCTCAGACCTCCCACAATTATCCACACTGACAAAATGCGGCACAGGTAACAAGAAAAAGGAAACCGTGCAGGGAAATCTGTCTTTAGTGTTTCCAAACATGCCTTAAAATACAGGCATTGCCTGGAGCGCAGAGGTGAAAGTGATGAATGTTGAGTGGGTATTTTTTCACTTTAACTGACTGATCAGAAGAGTATTTACAAAGCCCCGACTAATGTCTGGAGCTGATAAATCAACACCAAAGGAGAACATTTCAGGCACATTTATCATTTAAGACAAACGGGCTATTCTGAGCATGAAGCTTTCTTATTCATCATTGTAGCTCACCTCTATGCTCGCATCTTCTCAATGTTAATAACATCTGCATAGGACTCCTCAATATTTAATGTGGACAGCTTGCCTGTTGCATGCCGATGAGGTTAGGATCACGCCTGATCGCCAGCAGGCCAGTCAGCTTTCCAGAAAAAGAGGCTTCCCCTCTGAAGCCTGACCCCAGCTAGCTTCCTTATAAATAGCTGCTGTTGGTTTCAATGCCATAAAAAGCACAAAATTACTGTTTTAAGGGAAATTAAGGTCAAGATATTTTAACAGACTTTCCCAACGGCACCAAACATTGTCATTAGCAAAGGACATCCAGCATCGTGGGCCCCATGTTTCAGCATTTGTATGACTCAGCTAATGTCCGGGACGGTCTGCCAGGTCGGCGTCATGGTGACACGCCCTAACAGCACAGAGCCCGAGGGGAGCTTACCTGTTCACCCTCCTCTTCATCACTGCTTAGCTTGAGGTCATCTTCTAGCATTCTGGAAGAGGGAACAGAGAGGTACCGATGCTTAGCAAATTCAAATAATTCTCAACAAAACATATGAATTCGAGCAGCGTTTCAGTCATAAGCCCGTTTGATGTACTGATTTGGAAAAGTGTTCGTTTGAAGCCCCTTTCCTGTGATGCACTGAGAAGCAACACACGGCCACGTCATGAAAATTACCCCTCACAGCAGTCACAGCGTGAGATGGGGTGCTTCCAGAACGTGAGGCGCGTTTCCTGCGAAGTTTTCCGCGTGGCAGCGGCTGTGCTCCGTGTCCACCGCCACTCAAGGGGAACACTGCGGAGGCTAGAAAACAACACGCTAGGGCAGCGGTTCTCAACCTGTGGGTCGCGACCCCTTTGGCGGTCGAACGGCCCTTTCACAGGGGTCGCCTAAGACCATCCTGCATATCAGATATTTCCATTACGATTCATAACAGTAGCAAAACTACAGTTAGGAGGTAGCAACGAAAACAATTTTATGGTTGGGGGTTACAACATGAGGAACTGTCTTAAAGGGCCAGAAGGTTGAGAACCACTGTGCTAGAGGGTGAGCCACTCCACTCGGGGCTCCCACCCGCGGAGACCTGGACACACCTCCGCAGACCCTGCCGGAGGAGGAGAATCAGAGGGGACCTTCCGGAAAGACTCCGAAGGCTACGCCCCCGCGCCCGCAGATCTGTATGACAGCACACTCTTGGGTCCATAAAAGTTAAGGGTAAAACAAAAGACAAAAAACACTTTAAGCCCTGTGATTTCTGATGATGATAAAGTGATATTCTTATCAGCACAACTGAATTGTTTCTTTACAGAATATTAGTTTTCGGATTAAGTCATTTCAAAAGAAATCTCACTTAGGAGTGCGCTCCACAGCAGAAATGCACGCAGGCTGGGGCACCAGGGGTGGGTCTGAAGGCCCTGGGCCCCTGCGCTCCAAAGGCCTCACTGTCCTCCTCAGGCCCCTTCCAAAGACGGTCCCTTAGAGTGTGCCTCGATCCCTTTAAAAGCCCATCATCAGTATATTCCTCTGAATACTTTAATAAGTCATCTCGGTGACTTCTGGGGTGAACCTGGGAGAAAGACCTGCCAGGATGGGTCATGGGCAGAGTTCTGGCCCGACGCTTCATGCTTAGGGCAGATCACGACTCCCCTGTTTATAAAACGAGGTGATTCCTGGCAATCTCTAAGGTCCAATCTGCTTTAGATTCCATAAGTCTAGGAAACAAATCTGCCCCTCTTTTGAAAAGTAGGAAAACTCTTGTATTGTCCTTGAGATCACCACTGAGGAATTGCTAAGCAACTGTGGCGTACCATTGAAGCCACAGCCGCTGGGACGCCACGTCCACGTCCTCACAGGCTGCGGCTATGCTGCCTGCCAGTAGTGAGAAGTCTCATTCGCTCATTATTTAAACCTCAAGCAAACAAACAAAACAGCAGCAAAGACTGTACAGCAAAGACTGTGCCCCCAACTGCTCTTAATGTCCGTCTGGCATGCCATTCATTTCCCTTGATCTCAGGAACTCGTACCCCCGGCTTCCAAGAGGAGATGTGGTGGAGATTTATTAGAGCACTAGTAGCCCTGTGCACGAATCCGTGCGCCAGTAGCTTGCTGCCGCCCTCCAGTAGCTCTCTGCTGGCTGCTCCGCCCTCCTATAGCTCCCTCCGCCCCACCCCCTGCCCCGCCCTCATAGCTTGCTGCCCTACCCCCTCCTGTAGCTCTCCACTGCCCACTTGTAGCTGATCTGTGATCCGGTCCTTACGCGGTCGGTCGTTACGCTTATGGTATAACGACCATTTGCATATTACATCTTTAGTATATAGGATTGTTTGGGAAGACGCTAAGGAGGGGATGGTGTTCTCTTTGTCCTTGAGTCCCTGGTGACTAGCACAGTGACGACAGAGTACAGTGCCAGCTTGCTGGCTGGGCTAAGGACACCTTCCCCAAGACTGTTTTCCTACCAAAAGGTACACATGCCTTTCTGATGAAAAATACCAGAGAAGCAGCCAGTTTCTTGCCTCTAGCCCTTCCTCCCTCTTCTGGGGCAAACTGCCAACTGCAATTTGGTTTAATCTCACAGACTGCCCTTTGAGCACTGGGTGTTCTACGTGTGGGTGGTCCTGTCAGTGGGTAGGGGTAGGGAGGAGAGAACACACAATCGTTGCTAACAACCCCCTTGTTGTTGCATGGAAGTCCTGTCAGGGGTGACTGAGAAGTTTCATCTCTATCCAGGCAATCGTGTGCACGGATTTGAAGGCCACTGTCAACCGGAGCGGGAAACCCCAAGACCCTTCAACGCAAGGGGTCTTAGCTGGGCTGCACACCAGCCGAGTGACTCGGCCACCACACGAAGCTGGCACTGCTGACAGTAACCACAGCTGTGAAAACAGTGCGTCAGGGTCTCTTCCAAGGTACAGAGAACAGCTCCGTGTTGTCTGTTTTAAGCTAAATGTGTGGACAAGCCTCTCACACCCCTGGTCCCAGGCATGGGGCACCTCTGGCCTCGGGGTCGGGTCTGCAGTGAGACTCACCTGCCTGGTCATCGCTCAGAGGAAAAGCAGGAGACCCAGCTAGCTTTGGGGGCAGTGATCATCCTCCCACCGAAGCTCTCGCTCGTATTTACAAAATATATCCTGGCTCATATCTAAAAACTGAGGATCAAATGTAAGAATACTCTGCATTCAAGGGAGACTTCAAGAGAAGTCAGAATCCAATGAAACGTCCGAATGTCTTGAATCTGAGGAAAGGGCAACGGAAACACTGAGTGAAACAGACACAACTCAGGGCAATTCTGGCTGCTGTTCTCAACCGGAGACGCAGACCCAGTCCCTGCCGCCTGGAGCCTGAGCCCCAGCAGCCACCCCGGAGGCCGCTGGGACTCAGCCCATCCTAGAGCCTGACCAGCCTTCTGCTGGGCTCTGAGGGTCACAGCAGGGCCCTGTGACTCAACTTCCAGGGCACAGTGCTTGTTCCCGTCACGCGCTTCATTCTGGCGTAATGTTCATCAAGTGCCCACTTTTAATGCTGGAAATGTCAGAGTGGCCTCTGGGGGGGGGGGGGGGGGGGGTGCGAAGTCTATTTGAGGTTACAGCTAAACAAGAAACCATGGCCAGAGAAAAGAGAGCTGTGACAGCCACGGCATCCTAAGCGCTGTCGGGTGGTGTGGCAAAGAGCCCGCGGCCTGTGCCTCCGCTGAAACAGGCCCATGGCTCCTGCAGCCCTGCCCCCACCCCCGCCCCGCCCAGGAGACAACATGGCTATTGTCTGTCCATTTGCAAAAGGAAAGACTGGGCTAGGTGCGATAGACAAGAACCACACAAACGAAAGTTTTAAACCAAGAGTAAAAGAAAGTGCAAACTAAGTGTCGGTTAGGCCATGGGGTAGGGGTGGGGACGGGACCTCTAATGACGTCTTCGAAAAAAGGCAATTCTGATGCTCAGAAGGCTGAGGACAGCTTAGGATGGGTCACCTGCACATAGTGCAGGGGTGTGCGGGGACCCCTCCTGGCACCCCGCCACCCCCCTCCACGCCCCTCCACCCTCCTCCACCCCTCACCGGGGCACCCCCGGCCAATGCTGCCAACCACCCAGAGCCCCGCCCCTCGTGTCCCAGAGCCTTCTTGGTGTCTGAGCTCCTGATAAAGGGCAGCAGCTCTCAAGTTTGAATGATTCTGGCCGGGCCTGCTGAGCACTGTCTAGACCCCCTCAGTCAATCCCCACAGCAAGTCCTCTGAGGTGGGCATGCTGGGCAGCAGGCCCGGAGGTCAGAGCGACTGCCCAGGCTGAGTGAGTCCAGCGCTGAGACTCAACCAGCCGAGTGACTGGACACCTGCCTCAAGGCTTTTCCAGAGAAGTCAGTACAGGATCCCTGGGAAACGCTCAGCACAGAACCCGGTGCAGGAGGAGCATCTATAGATGCTCACTTTTATTAACATTCCTTTACCTCTGAGGGTGACTAAAGCTGCGGAGCATTTAAGAAACTTGATGGGTAAACAATTTAGGAGGCACAGATGTTTCTGCAACGAAGCCTTCAAACTAAACCATTTGCTCTGCTTCAGGCCATTTTGCAAAGAAAATATGTTCTCTGGAAGCTGTGGAGGGATTGCAACTGCTGCTGTGGTTGATTGATCTGAGGTGACTCTACGTCTACAGAAGACAGACAGCATGTCCGTCAGTCTGAGTGCACAAGGAGACATGCCCTGGGAGCCCGTGGTCAGCCTCGGGGCCAGGAGTCCCTAGCAGGACCCACAGCCTGATGACAACAGGGACACTGAAATAAAAGACAATAAGGTCATACTTTGCAAGTGAATGCCAGACAGCAGAGGTGCACCAGCAGGGCAGAGACCCCGGATTTGGCCCTGAGCACCCGGGAGCTGCCCAGCTGCTGTTGGGAGCACAAGTTGGAGCCCGCTGAGGCCGCCCTGCGAGTCTGCACTGGAGCACCTGGTGCGGGGGATCGGCATGTTTTGAGCCGTGGGCTGAATGATCTTGCTTTCTTGTACGGACCAGACTGCGTGGAAGAAAGGGTGCGACGGGGCCTGCTCTGCCAGGCACCCCTCGGGGGGGGGAGGGTCTCTCTCTGTTAGGAGGAGACGAGTGGAAACTGGGTCTCACCACCGGTGGCAGCATTGGCATCCAAACTCCAACCGCTGACTTAAGTCACACGTGTGTTCACTGGGTGGGACCGCTCTCCAAGGAAGCGCCCTACTGCCAGGGCTGGTTCCCCTCACACACTGCGCTCAAACCAGCACTGCCTTCCCAGCCACTTCTCAGAGCGGATAACCGTGACGCGCAGATGCACGTGATTCTAACAGAGCCAACCACTTCATCTGCAGAGATCTTCCCTTCGGCTCAGGAAGGTGGGTTCAAGGCAACCCAGCAACTTCATATTTGATTATGGTAACTTCCACGTGTGCACTACTCTTAATGGAGCCACAGGCAAATGTACGTTGTAGCTGGTGCTTATGTTTTCAGGCCCAGCATTCTCAGGAAGCAGAAGTAGCCGCCTGCCCTTAACAGATGGCCAACTGCGTCTCAGGCTCATCTGTATCTTACAGGTGCTGCGCAGGGGCACTTCACCTGCACATGTAACAGCGGTCATTTCACAGAGCAGTGGTTTTTAATTAACAGGATTTCCCTGGAATTACTTGTCATTTAGGGCTCTTAACAGATGATGCCTTTAGTCCTTTAAAGTTCATTTCATTTAGGTATATCTTAATGGCTTTTTAAAAATCTGAGTTTAATTGGGCTGTTTGATTTTCAGATTTGTTTCTATAGCTGGTGCTACTACTGTCTCCCCCTATTTGAGATTTAAAACCAAAGACAAATGTTTATGACTCCCCATTAAGCATATTCATATATGCAAATATCTCCTCTAGCAATTAGCAATGCATGATAGCCTATGCGTTATGCAAGTACACCCCTCTGATGGCATTCCCCGAGCCATCATCTCTACTGCTTGGAACACGGTAGGGAAAGTTGTAAAACTCATTTTATTCTGAAGTCCGGGTCAGTGCTGCCATCTCCCTGGCTTATTTTCATCACTGGTGGCCACCTCCTCTCTGCATTTGTTTAGGAGAATTTAGCTCGTGCCACTCCAGTTAACTGGGAACCAGGAAGTCTAGGGTCGGCTCACACTGTGATGCAGTGGGTCCGAGGCACATGAAGTAACTGAGTCTGGTATCAAATGGAGAATCAGAACAAGACAAAGGGGTGGTCTCGGTGACCTAAGAGTTCCCCACTCTGGTGTTTTCCCATCTGGGTGTCAGTGCTACATCTTTTTTTTTTATATATATATATATATTTTATTGATTCTTCACAGAGAGGAAGGGAGAGGGACAGAGAGTCAGAAACATCGATGAGAGAGAAACATCGATCAGCTGCCTCCTTCACACTCCCTACTGGGGATGTGCCCGCAACCAAGGTACATGCCCTTGACCGGAATCGAACCTGGGACCCTACAGTCCGCAGGCTGACGTTCTATCCACTGAGCCAAACTGGTTAGGGCAGTGCTACATCTTTTGAAGCCACGGTGATTCCAGGGAGATAGACGGCGTTTGCTCACACACACTGCCTTCCTGGACTTCTCTTTCCAGGGTCTGCTCTAGTTGTCAATGACAACACAAAAGGCCTGGTTCTGCCAGGTTGATCCCGGGCAAAGGTGCACGGTATCTCTCCTGCTTATGATCTTATTTTTTCTTCAGGACAGTAAGTCCCAATGGTCCTTTTCGCGGACGTATAAGCGACAGAGTCCACCTGCTACCTTCTCCACAGGCCCACCTACCTGGGGACAGAATCTCATTTCCTACCATCTAAAAACCTCGGGAAAAGCAACCTTACTTAGGAAACCTGCCAAACCCTGGTGAGACATAGGATGAACGCGTGCCTTCAAAATCTCAAGTGAGCCCTAGCTGGTGTGGCTCAGTGGATAGAGCGCCGGCCTGCAGACTGAAGGGTTGTGGGTTTGAATCCGGTCAAGGGCATATGCCTGGGTTGTGGGCTCGATCCCCAGTAGGGAGCGTGCAGGAGGCAGCCAACCAATGATTCTCTCTCATTATTGATGTCTCTATCTCTCTACCCCCCTCTCTCTGAAATCAATAAAAATATATTAAAAAACAAATCTCAAGTGAGCAACGGCTTTCCCAATATACTAGACCCACATCTGGTATATTAACACAGGGCAAAGGGAAATCAGAGGGAAACGAAGCTCAACACTAATAGAAGGACACCGTCAGTGGTACTGAGTGTGGGGAGGGGGGATGAGTCCTGAAATGGCAGCCGTAGCCTACGTGTGAGTCTGAGTTCTGTCCCTAGCTAGCTCTGCGAACTTGGGAAGACTGTTCCATCTCCCTAGACATCATTCCCACCTCTCTGAAATGAAGCTTGGATAAAGTGACTCCGCAGCCTGAATCCCATGGGTCTGTGCCTGTAGGGATGGGTGGGAGCCTGGGAAGACTGCTGGAGGATGAGGAGGGAGCTGGTCACACAGCTGCAGTGACCACAGGAAGGGGATGCTCTGAGTCCTGGCCCAGGAAGAGGGGGCGGCCTCGCAAATGCTGCACCTGGGCAAGGCTGACCGCGGCAGGGGAGGTCTGTCCACCCGTTCCCCCGGGTTGCCGGCCCCCACTTCTCCTGGATGTAGTACAGACACCTCTCCCTGAAGTTGTTTGAAATGTCCCAGGTGTTCTGGGTTTCAGTTGTGTAATTTTAAAACTCGGCTGGTTGTTCCTCTCACTTGGAATTGCAGTTGTAGCAGGTGCCAGGCTGCCCTGAGGGAACTCTCGGTCTGGGGGACATGGAACGCTGGGCCCACACCCCTTGAACATCCCAGGACTCCTTCCACCCAGAAAGATGTAAAATGCCACACACAGTTCCAGTGATTGTAAAAACAGGAAAATGCTCCGTCTTTTCCATTTAGGGAAGTGGCTCTCAACCTTCCTAATGCCGCGACCCTTTCATACAGTTCCTCATGTTGTGGTGACCCCCAATTTCATTGTTACAAATTGAACATGATTAAAGCATAGTGATTAATCACAAAAACAATATGTAATGATATATGTGTTTTCCGATGGTCTTAGGCGACCCCTGTGAAAGGGTTATTCGACCCCCAAAGGGGTCGCGACCCACAGGTTGAGAACCGCTGATTTAGGGCACTGTGGACCACGGTATAAAGTAGCATTCTCCGTACATATTAGACCTGAAAATTGCTTCCTCCTGAAAGAATTTCAGGGAAACTGGGCCGTGGGTACTCGATGATTTCTATCAACAAACAACCGAGGCTCTAGCAAGAGTGCTTTGATAGGGAACACTTTCTCCTCAAAGATGGTTTTATAATCCCTGTCCTTGTTCCTTACAAGGACTTCTAGAAAATTACTTTCTGAACTTGCTGTTCTCGGTATTAGAGGATGAGGTTGGGAAAGCGTCGCAAAGGCAAGTACAGTGTGTGCAAAACAGGGCCCTCTTCCGAGCAGACACCAGTGAGAGGTGGCAGGACTCTGTCAAGGGCACAGATCCAACAGCGGGCGTTTCTTCCCCTCACCCTCTCTGCTGGGGACTCTGTCCCTAAACGAAAGGGAACTGAGATGCTTTCGGATTTGGCTCAAGTGTGTGATGTCGGATATGAATTGCTTGTCAGTTAATCAGTAAGCTGGTTGCCTATTCTGTTTGCTAACAAATGACTTGCATATTTAATTGATAACTTTTTTTAAATCCTCACCTGAGGATGTTTTTATTGATTTTTTTAGAGAAAGAGGAAGTGGGGGAGCGCAGAGGGTAGGGAAGAGAGAAAGAGAGATAAAGAAACATTGATGTGAGAGAGACCTGACCAGAGATTGAACCTGCTACCTAGGTATGCACCCTGACTGGGTATCGAACCCACAACTTTTTGGTTGTATGAGGTGACGCTTCATCTGAGCCATGGGCCAGGACTTAACTGATAGCACTGGGAGTGAGAAAGCATTGAACCAAGAAGGGCCACTTGTACAGCAGGCTCAGATTTGTCGTTTGTTCACAATACATGTTTTTGATTTTTTTGGTTATTGTTATTGACAAGTTAATTGCTAAGAGAGTCCCTAATTAAGAGACTTGTTTGAACAGATAAGCTGTTAGGACTGGAAAAGAGAACCAAGCTTAGCCTCCTAATTAGCAAATGCATGTAAGCTACACGGGCCTCACATGTTGCCTGAGCACCATAGGACACAGTGGTCTCAGAACCTGACTGGGCACTGCAATCACCGGGGATCTTTCAAAGGTGTTGCTGCCTGGCTCCCACCCCATCCCATACTCCGATGCCATAGGTTTGGGTGTGGGAACCACTGCATAACACAGAACTAGAGAGCGTCTCCACAGGTCAAGGCCTTGAGTAGCTCTGGACCTTGCATAAAGCTTCATCCTGAGTTATATATGTTTGTCCATGAACAAAATAGGATGACAGTCAAGTCTCAAACAAGACAATAAAGGTGCAAGCAGATGCAAACTGTTGAGCCGCATTGGGGGGGAGGGGTTCCTCAGTGATGGGGCTAGCATTTCCTGGGGTGCTCAAACACGGACTCATGGCTTCAACCCCAGAGATTCTGATTTTACTGGCCTCGGACTGGAACAGGCATCAGTCTTTTTGACATGCTTCCCAGATGAATCTACCTTCAGCCAGGGTTGAGAACCAGCAGTAATGCCAAGTGGACGATCACCTTCTCCTTAAAGCCACCTCCAATCCACAGGACAGAATTCTCTCTTCTCTAACTGCACAGACCTAGTGCATTGTGCTAGGATTGCCTATCAACACATCTGCTCCCCTGCCCCGCCCCCCCTCCCGCCTCCGGCCATTTGAATGAGATTGCTTCCAGGGGAGGGGTGAGTTTCCTCTGCACCAAAGATAAGGCACAAACCCATCCTTACTGGTAAGTTAAGGAATTCTCTCAGGGACACTCGATTGCTAAATCAAATAGGAACATTTCTTTGTCTTCTTTGATCGCTCTGATTTATGTGACATTAGTATGTGACACTCCTTTCTTGGAATGCTCCCTGCACAGCTCCTCTAACTCTCCAGGTTCTCTTTACCTTTGACCTCCCTTTCCTTCAAGCATTTACGCCTTCCAGCCACTCAAACTAGTCAATGTCACCCCAGGCCCTGGCCCTCAATTCCTTTCTCTTCTGCACCTTCTCTTCTCTCTACCTTCTCCCAAGGATGATCTATGAGCTTGTCCTCTAAGTGCCATCTCCACACGGTCAACCGCACCTTGGGGATCTCTGCACCATGGAGCCCACACAGCTGATCTCACTGGGCATCTTCAGTATCTAGTAAAATGCCGAGCACAGAATAACACACAATAACTGTTTGTCGAGCAAATAAATTAATCTCTACTTGGATGTGCCTCCACCTTGATTTGTCCAAAACCAGAACCCATTACCTCCCTAAAATCCAACATTCACTGCTGAATTCTATATCCAGGTCTGTGGCACTGCCACTCAGCTGGTCAACTGCACACGGCTTTTGACTTCCTCTCGGTCCTTCGTACAGACAATAAAACTCTCAGATGTGTCTGCCCTATTTCTTGAGCTCTCTTTTGGAACACCGCCTGCTCCCTCCATCCTTTATCATACCGCTTTAGTCCATGCCTCCAGTTCTCAGTATAACAGCACATCCCACCCTGCAATCCTTTCTCTGTCCTGTTCTGCATCTTGCTGCTGTCCACCTACAACCTAAATCCAGTCTCTGCTGCTTCCTAAGGCGCACAGGCTCTCAATAGCCGGGCCTGAGTTCACTGCAGCTGCTCCCCTGGCCTGGCCCTTGAACTCCTTCCTGGAACAATACAAAACTACACACAGTTCCTCTTCTCTGCATCTTGGCCTGGCCTCTCCTCCTGCCTGAGTGCCCCTCTTTCTGCTCACCTATGACTCACCCTTCAAATGCCACCCAAAGGGCACACCTCCTTGATGCTCAGTGACCTTCACTAATTTCCCTCTTCTGTATGAGAGCATTAGTGCACTTGCCACCCTGTGTTATAACTGCTTGCCTTCAAGTCTGTCTTATCTACTGACTCATGAGAAGTGTCTGGTCTCATTCTTCTCTGTGTCCCAGGGCCTGGGGGACATAGGTATTTATTTAATTGAAAAAACATAAGCACACACTCCTCAAAATAGGAGCCAAGACCTATAATTTCACAGAAAAAAACTTGATCCATGACTCCAAATGGAATGGAATAGACTTAAAATATACCTTCAATGAACTGAGAAATGAGCTCAAATAAGTTATATAAAAACTTATTTAAAAAATAACTTTTTAATAACACACTTGAAAGTTCATTGTCTATTAACTTCAAAAACAAAAAGCAATCAGGCACATTTGTCCAGTGTAGAGTTAGGCCAACATGGGAAGGGTGCAGACAGACCCCAGGGGACCTAGGGCCCCAGGGTGGAGTGGCTGCTGAAATGTGAATGGGAACACTGACGGGCACATGCTGCTCCAGGAGTTCCTACAGGAGCCTGGATATTGTAGATACTTTTTATCCAGATCTTTCTCAGTAAAAATTTGACTTCTGAAAATATATTTTGGCTAATGGTATCTACACTAATAAAAGACAAAGATGCTAATTGACTGTACCTTGGCTACACCCAAGCCATGCCCACCAGCCAATCAAAGTGACTATATGCAAATTAACCCAACCAAGATGGCGACTGGCAGCCACAGAGCTGGAGCAAGCAGGAGGCTTGGTTGCACCGGTGATGGTGGAAGCCAAGCTTCCTGCCTGCCCTGGCTGGCTGTGGCCTCCGCAAAAGGCAACAAAGTTTCAATTATTGAAGCTAAATAAATCCCAGATACCTGCTTCCAGCCAGCCTCCACTGGGAGCTTGGGTGGCTAGGGGCTGTGGTCAGCCTGCAAACAGCCATCAGCCCCTCACCCAGGCTGGCCATACCCTCATGGGGTAAGGGTCCCCTCTGGGGGGCTTGGCCAGCCTGCAAACAACCATCAGCTCCTCACCCAGGCTGGCCAGGCACCCCAGCAGGGACCCCCACCCTGAAGGGGGTGTGGCCAGTCTGAAAACAGCCCTCAGCCCCTCACCTAGGCTGGCCAGGCACCCCAGCGGGACCCCCACCCTGATCTGGGACACCTTCAAGGCAAACCAGCCGGCCCCCACCCATACACCCAGGCCTCCATCCTCCTATATAATAAAAGGGTAATATGCAAATTGACCCTAACAGCAGAGCGACTGGGAATCACTGGTCACTATGACACACACTGACCACTGGGGGCAGATGCTCAATGCAGGAGCTGCTCCCTGGTGGTCAGTGTGCTCCCACAGGGGTAGCTCTGCTCAGCCACAAGCCAGGCTGATGGCTGCCAGTACAGCAGTGATGGTGGGAGCCTCTCCTGCCTCCTCAGCAGCGCTAAGAATGTCCGACTGCAGCTAGGCCTGCTCCCTGCTGGCAAGTGGACATCCTCCGAGGGCTCCCGGGCTGCCAGAGGGATGTCTGACTGCCAGCTTAGGCCCAATCCCCCGGGGAGCGGGCCTAAGCCAGCAGGTGGTCATCCCCCGAGGGGTTCCAGACTGTGAGAGGGTACAGGCCGGGCTGAGGGACTCTCCCGAGTGCACAAATTTTTGTGCACCGGGTCTCTAGTCTTAATATAATATTTTTTAAAAGAAAATTTAACTTGTGTTTTGAAGAGTTTCAACACAGGCATAGTGGAGTTTTTTTCATTTTATATTTTTTTCAGTTCTCTTGATGGAGAAGGCAGGAGTAGAGAGGACCATGGGGAGTGATGGGGAAGGATGAAGACGCCTGCGTGTTGTGCTCAGTGTCAGGAAAACTGGGTGTGTCCATCTGAGTGTGCTGGGTGTGGGCACGGGTGACGGTGTCAGTGGTATGTGAGCAATGTGTGTTTAAGGAACGCATGCTCGCTTTGCTGTGATGTTGTTTGGAGCTTAGAAAACCAACCCCTTCGGGGAGCCGAGGCCCAGAGGACGCCTAGCTGTGTCAGAGGCTCCCTCCCTGCCCTTCTTCTTCTTCATCAAATGAATCTTAACCGAAATTTCCTCACTTCCCATCCTGCCATGCACTCCTGCTCCAGAAAGATCTCAGGCTCTCAGATTACCAGGCGGGTCCAGGCCAGACCATGCCCAGCTGGCGCATCTGCCCGGCAGAGTCAGGGGTGAAGGGGGAAACTTAGAATCTCATTTGTCACCGGGAGCTCCACAGAAGATCCTTCCATATACCTGTGTCCACATTATTTTCATGAAAAATACGGTCCAAAAACTCAGCCAAAAATGTAGCACCCGGTGTTGCCGAAGCTCTTGTGCCGTTGGCTCCACCGCATGTCGAAGACGGTCATTTCTCTGCTTTCACTCAGCTGCCTTCCCCAAAGGAACCCTTCTCTGGGAGCCGGTGAAAGGACTCAGACCACAATGAGCTTGTGGGGATTTTAGAAGCAACGAGGCTCTGGTGACAATCGAGGCGAGTGGTTTATAAACTTCTGCTGTTGTTGGCACACCCCAACCCTTTCTTCACAGGAAAGCCTGTGGGAAGGCAGGGGCCTCCCTGCCACTTACCCCTCCCACCAGGCAGCAGCGCTGTGAGTGGCCACCTTGCCATCAGCAAGGGCGCTGGCCGGCAGGACAAGCCAGATTCTTGGAAACCAACGTTCTTTCTAGTGGCAGATACTGTAAAAGCTGGATGTGTCCACATCTAATTTCATATGGGCATATTTTACATAGCACTAGGACTTGCCTATTGTCATCATTTATTAAAGGAAAAATGTATACCTTTTTAGAAATCAAGGTGATTTCAGCCAAAGAAAATGAAAGAGTTGGTGAGGATTCCAGAAATGGCATTGCCTCCCGGACCCTGGGACATGCCCCTCTGGTTCATGGCTGCTTGCTGGGTAACAGGAGGCACTATTGCATGACCCTTTGCCCCGTGATAACAAGTAATTCTACCTTTCCCTTATCACTGGAAAATAAACTCCCCCCCCTTTTTTTTTTTAAGAATGACCATGACAGCCAGTGAGTCTGGTACCTTATTCTCTAACTTGGCAAATAAGAAAAGCCCCTGTTTCATTTCCCACTGCACCATTATTTCCAATGCTGAGGTATCTTACCTGAAGCCCAGCCTTTTCACTGTGTAAATACTTATTCCTCACTCCTCAATGCTTCTCAGAACGCTCTAGCCAAGAAACTGGGGATGGCTGCTTCAGGCTGTCAAAGCGTTTGGACTCAGGGTCACGTTCAGATGAAGGAAGACCCGTTTGGCTGTCCCTGCCCCACTAACCATGCAGCAGGGATCAGGATGGGCGCCGCTAACGCGAGCAGGTGGGCACACTGGCAGCCCAGGGGAGCGGGGTGCTCCGGGTGTGCGTGAGTGATGGCCCGGCTCTACTGCCCAGCCTCCTTCACTTGCTTGGTGACTTATGGCAACAGTCGCTGTCCATTTCCTTCTCTCTAAAGGAGCAAAGGAAACTGTTGGGGCTGTTGTATTTGAAACACAATATGTGGACAAAGGCCTTCATACTCCCAGGAATAAAACGTTATCAAAGTTGCCATTTGGTGACACCCTTGGAATTTGTTTACTAAAGCCTCGCCCCTCCCTCTCACACATCCCCAAAGGGCAGCTCTTCTCACCGATGCAGCACCTGGGCATTTTTGCTGCAGATGCTCCCGAGGTATTTGCTGCCGCCTCTGCTCCATCCAGCCATTTCACAGGGCGGGTTTGGAGTAGCATTTACTAGGTGTCCCGGTTAATAATGGCGGATTTTGTAATCAAAGAAAACAGGATAATTTCAAGAGAAACATCAAAAGTGCTTT
The DNA here is from genome assembly GCF_964212035.1 of Myotis nattereri. Classification (NCBI taxonomy): domain Eukaryota; kingdom Metazoa; phylum Chordata; class Mammalia; order Chiroptera; family Vespertilionidae; genus Myotis; species Myotis nattereri. The sequence continues at coordinate 20,730,405 of NC_138085.1, forward strand.
ATTCAAAGTAATGCCCACCGCTAGCTACACATTCCCCCATCTTTCAGGTAACTTGTGGATACCGTCCCAACAGAATTTTCCTTGTTTTGAGGCAAACCATTCAGAGACCCAATTTTCCACTTCTTCATACGTTTTGAAGTGCTGCTCAGAAAGTGTGTGTGCCATTGATGAGAACAAGTGGGAATCTGCAGGAGCAAGGTCTGGTGAATTCGGCAGGTGCGTTAATACTTCCCAGGCAAGATCTTTTAATTGGTTTTGAAGTCTGTGATGGTGCATCATCATGAAGCAAAATTATTTTGCCGTGTCTTCTGGCACATTCTGGTCATTTCACGACCAAAGCGTGGTTCAAATTGATTATTTGTTGTCAGTAGTGATCAGTATTAAAGGTTTCACCTGGTTTTAGAAGCTCATAATACACCACACCTTCCTGATCCCACCAAACGCAGAGCATTGTCTTCTTTCCGAAGCTATCTGGCCTTGCAGTCGATGTTGATGGTTGACCTGGATCAACCCATGATTTTGTGTGTTTGGGATTCTCAAAATAAATCTACTTTTTATCGCCAGTCACAATCTGATGCAGAAAAGAATTTCTTTTGTGCCGTTGAAGCAACATTTTACTGATGACTTTTCGGTTTCCATTTGTCTTTTGTTCAGTTGATGTGGCACCCATTTTCCTTCCTTTACAATGTTTCCCATTGCTTGTAAACAATCGGAAACTGTTTGCTGGGCAACATTTAATCCTTCTGCAAGTTTTTTTTGAGTTTGACACCATCTTCATCCACTAATGCTTATAATTGTTGGTCTTCAAACTTTTTCGGTTGACCTGGACGTTGTCTTTCACATCGAAATCATCACTTTTAAAGAGTTTAAACCAGTGTTCACAAGTATCTTGAGATGGAGCGTGTTCACCATAAGCTTCCCAAAGTATACGATAACTTTTTTTTCAAAATAAAGTAATGAATTAAAACTTCCTGCAAATGCTCTTTTTTTTTGGCACAAAATTCGACATTTTTAAACGTAAAAATATCTATGATGTTAGCACCTTCTGAAAATTTGACATATGAAGTTTTGAAGTTGTTGTCAATACAACAAAATAGCATACATATCAAATTGCATACATATCAACATATGTGTAACTCCATGTATTGAAAAAAATCCTCATTATTAACCGGTCTCACTCATAAGATCTATCCTGGAAGTGTCTGAATGTTTTGGCCACTTTGGCAACTAGTAAGAAGTTATACTTCTGGGCCAGGAGTGGGCACGCATCCGTCCCTCCTCAACGACTTTCAAATGTCCAACATGTCTACTTAAAATAAAGCTCAAGGTGCAGGGAGATACAGGAAGTCGCTGACACCTGCACTGGAAAAGTGCTGGATTAGCAGCTACTCTGAGACTTCTGTCACTTCCCGCTCCATGGCCTGAGTGAATTAGCCTTGTTAGGCCTCCACTTCTGAGTGGAAACTGAATAACACACAACCCCTCAACTTTAAAGGATTCTTGGGGAATTGAATAGATAATGTAGACAAATGTGTTCTGCAAGTTTTAAAGCACAGAATAAATGTGAGGATTATGAGGGTGTTGGCTCAGAGCCTGGTATCCAGGAGGATTGCTCTAGATGGGAACTGAATGGAAGGGCCACCAAATCACCACCAATTCCTGGCAACTTGACATGCAGTCCAGAGGTGAGGGGGAGGAGGAAGAGCTGGCAGACTATTTTTGGGCTCAGCAGGCTCCAAGCAGCTTCCCTAATTGACAGAAGGATGAGAACAGTGAACTTCATCATCTGGTCATGTTTCTAAAGAATCAGTTCAAATGACAAAACACTGGGGAGACCTTTTATTCTAGCAGGCTGCATCCTTTGGGTGTCCCTGGGCCCACTGGAAAGGCAGGCAACAACCCTCGTTAACTATCTGGAGAAGACAGATGTCCAGGTGAGGAAGGAGGAAGCTACACGTCCCTTTCCTTCCTTCTCTTCCCCCACCCCATCCTGCCACCTGTCCAGCCCTACCTGCCCCGCCTGCCCCTCAGCACACCTGGGACCGGACCCCACGCTGCTCTGCTGTCTTGCTTCTCTCATTCTGTTTGCACTGGTAGCCAGTTTCATTCACCTTTGCCCTCAGTCCTTCTATTGTTTGCTGTGGTTCCTGGTACTTCATCTCCCTTCTCTGAGGCCAGAGACCATATTTCAAGTGTCTTTTGAGGGCCATCAGTCCTTGTCAGAGGGCTGAGCCCTTGGCAGGTGATAAACACCTACTGATACGGAGCCTGGACACCTGTTAAGAAGCTGGAACCTGGTCCCACAGGCTGTGAATCCTTCAAGGGAACTAAAGAAGGATGGGCCCCGATTAGACCTGCCCTTCAGAAAGGTGATCTTTAAGGAAGCCCAGATGGAGGCCTGAGTGAGGGAGGCCGGATTTTAAGAGGGAAAAATTGCTTCAGGTCCACAATCCTTACATGAAACCGCCCAGTCTGGGTGTGTTTGTTTCAGGATTCAGAAGTTCTTTTGTAATTTAGAAAGGCCAACTGATGCCTACCCTGCACATTCCACAACGCCCTGGGCAGGGCCTGGGTGTCTATTGAGTAGTCGCGGGAAGTGTGGTGAAAGCTACACCTGGCTTTGAGTCAGGTCTTCCAAACGGGGTTTTAAAGACTGCAGGCGTTCGGAGCATTTAACATTTCTGAACTGAGGGAGAGAGGTTGTGGGTCAATATTTTATAGGAAATCCCTCCAAGGAGAATGAGTCTTGTTAACTAAAGACTCCTGTGTTCTGCTGAGCACCTTGAGGGAAGTCAGTGGAGAGGTCAGACTGAGGAGCTGCTCAGCCCAACAGAAGGAGAGGTTTGGGAGCGCTAGGCCACCCTGGAAGGAGGGAGAGGCTGAGGAGGTGAGCTGGGCAGCGGTGGAGAGGGGCTGGCAGCTGGCCAGAGGCTGGCACTGGCTGTGCTGAAGCCACCAGAGGAAGCAGGGAGAGACCTGCGAGCTTTTAAGAACAGGGATGCCTAAAAATCACTTTGAAAGAGTGCATTGCTTTTCCCACCCCACAGGCTGGTCAATTATCTAGAACAGTGGTGCCTAATAGAAATATAATTTGAGCCCCCTATGTAATTTAAAAATGTCCAGCAGCTACGTTAAAAAAGTTTAAAAATGGTGAAATTCACTTTAATAATGCATTTACTTAAGCCAAATCTACCCCAAACATTATCATTTCAACATGGGATCAGTAACAATGACTAGTGACACTTTTCTTTTCTGCATGAAGTGTTTGAAATCCAGGGTCTTTTACACGTCCAGCCCATCTCAGGTCACCTGTGCCTGGTGGCTCAGCCCACCCTCAGCTCTTCACTGGGTGGGTCTCCACGGCGGTCCCCAGTTCCCTCAGTAGTATTTTCACTTGTGTGAAGTTTGGCTCGTTTAATTCATTTAGTTTTCTAACCAGAGGACTGGGTTCTAGGTACTTATATCTATGAGCAAAAACATTCTTTTTAGTCAGATCTCTTGAGATAGGCTAGAAGTATGCCCTTAAGCCACAACAAATAAATCTGGGAAATGTATTTGCCTATGAAAACTCTGACGTTCCTTGCATGCCCACAGCTACACAGGATGGAGGAGGGCTGTTTCTGCCTCACTTTTTTTCCACTGTAAGTGGACATGTTTAGTTCCAGCAATACAATAAGATTTCTCCAATGAACAGCACAGCAATGCATCTCCTTTTACTGGTAAGAAATGGGATTTCAACTGTAATGTGTCATTCTGAGAATTCGTGGGCACTTATTGCACTCGATGCCATAAAATATAGGAAGGGGACCGGTAAGAAACTGAAATAAAGCGTCTCTAAAAAGAAAGATTAACCAGTCGTTTTCCCTAGCCAAAGAACTCTCCAGAACATGTGGCAAGCTTACATGTGTGGGGGCCCCCACACCACTCCAACAGGGCACGTGCGAAACATCCGCCACCAGCTCCCCACACAGGACCTTCGCAGCCTGACTCCTCACACAACAGTAAGCTGTCCAAACCCAGTCCAACAAAATTGATTATTTTTTTTGGTGAGGGGTGCAGACAACATAAATTGCCTGAGAAACCAATTTGACATAAAATCTTGGCTGCTTGGAAGAATGGTAAAACGTCGCATCGACATAGCTTCATTCTCTCCCATCTCACGTCGACATCCCCACGCCACAGCATCAGGACAGGTGGTTTATAACACAGGAAGCTAAAACCATGGCATCTTAGCTGCACAGTATGCAATTTCAAGCCAGATAATCCTATGCTTCTATTATTTAAGTTCTGCATTGAATTTAATGCAAAAGGTCTAATCCGAGGTGTGCATTAGCAGCTATACAGATATGTCAGCACCCACTCGGCCTGCCACACAAGGAAGAGAATCAATTTATACTTATTATTATACTCTGTTGCTTTTTCCTCTTTCTACTCGAGACATGTGGTTTCTGAAAGCCCAGATCTTGACCAAGGAGAGTTCTACCCATCTCAGAGCAGTGTGAGGTTCCTAGGCACTGGTGGAACTCTTGAGGGCTATGAAGGAGGAGCTGGCCAGCCCTGCTGTTCCCTTCGCTCTCATCCTCTGCCATCTATTTCACCTGAGAGGGCGAAGCCCTTGCAACACATTCAAGCTGTGAAGACATCAGGACTCTTAACCCAACATTTCTTCCCACCCCAAGGAAAAAAAGGTCAGCTGGCTCTTCATAAGAAGAGATGAGAAGTAGGAGAAAGCTGGTGAGGGGGTGTTTCACGTGAGTTCAGATGAGGTTTCTGCAGATTTGAGAATTCTCAATGCCATGAGGTGTCCTGCTACCCTCAGCTGGGTGGCACTGAGGTGGAATGAGATGGCTTTCTGCCCATCCCTGCTTTAAGTGTGAGGAGTGGTGGATGCATGTGTCTTTTTCAGGTTGTGGCTATCATACCTTGAAAAAGACTTTCCAATCCAAAGACCAACTGTGAAGAGCCCCAAGTTTTTTCAGAGACAGAAAAAATATGTAAGGTCCAGCTCTATGGAACAAATGTAGTAGGAAGAGCATTAGTAAGACGATGAGTTAGGTTTCTGTGCATACTACCATTGGAAAGGCTAATCTTATTTTAAATGAGCAAGACATCCTGCTCTTGCAGCAAGGTCTCTGGGATCAGGACAAGAGAAAAATAAGTCCTACTGAAGACCCAGGTCATGAAAACTCCTTTCAGGGTGTGCCAGCTCTGCCAAGGGTTCAGAGCTGAGAATCAGTAGGTCCAAGGATCTGAATTCTCCTCCTGGTTCTGATGTTAATTAGAGAGAGAGAGGCTACAGTGTTTGGACAGGTTCAAGCCTCAGACTAATGAGAGGGCATGATCCTCTCGTGGCAAAGCCACGTGCAAGTCCTAGCTTGGAGAGCGCAGTTATAGCCAAAGGCTATGGTTGTAAGCTTGACCTTATGGTCGGAACCTGTGGTCCCACGTGGCTGAATGATATGGGCTGGGGGAGGTGCAGCAAGTAAACAAAGCTTGATCAGGTGCATGTAACTGAGTAGATTGGAAACCCGTGAGAACATTGTAAACATCTTGACCACGCCCTTACTTTGCCTCGTGGAACTGGCTATAAAATAAAGACTTGGCTTGCAGGCTGTGGCACTGTCTCTCCATCAGAGAGGGCAGCATCCCACCTAGCCCCAGCTTTATTCTCTTGTCTGTCTTTTCTAATCCTTCACTGCCCCGCCTCAGGTTCACCCATGGCCGTGCTGAGCGTGGCACAGTTAACTACACAGCCACAAACTTCTTTGTGATTTCTTTAGAATGGGATAATAAAACCAACGCTGCCTTCTTCACAGGTTGCTGAAGAAAACATGATCTAATAGAATAGAAAGTGCTTTGAGAACATTGTTTTATGAACATAAATAAGGCAGTGAACAAACCCCTAACCTTGTGAATTTGCACGCTTCCCAGCTATCTACTGCCTGTATCACAATGGCTCATCTATGATGCTCTGGTGATATCTGCATCTGCTTTTTCTTCTCTAAAATGTCTCTGTATATCCCTGTCTGTTCAAAATAGAATTCCAAGTGTGCATCATCCGCAGGATTGGGCAACGGCAGAGTGCTGTTATTCCTGGACCTCACCCCAAGTTCCAAGAACCAGACCATCTCTAAATGTCTTCCCAGCTTAAAAACCCTCATGTAAGCTATGCCATGGTCTCTAGCTAGGCATCTCTTGGCCTTGCCTTTGGACTTCTGTTTCAGCAGCTCAGCTGTGTTTTCTAAAGCTCATGCCCTGCCCCCAGGCCCCATGTGTTTTCCAACACCACACCACTAATGAAGGAGTGCTGGAGCCAAACTGGGCATCTCTTCAAGAGCCCACTTGTGACTCATGTCTTGAACTACCCAGCATCGGGGCTGGGTGGCTGTCACATAATATTTGCAGCATTTGGAAATTCTACCTCAATCTCAACTCTAAGGGTGTTAATCCTGGCTGACTACATTCATGCAACAGAATCCAAACACTCTGACTCACTTTAGGGGTCTGGCATTCTTGGGCTTTAGATACTGAGACAGTGGAAAACTTTTATATCAGTATAGGTGCTGCCAATAATTTTTATCCATTTAAGGACTTGACCTCTTACATATTTACCCAGCAATTTCCAAGGCTCATCACTGACCAGAGCTAGTACTCTCTGCAAGGAGAGACGGCTCCACACCGTTCCACACATTAGTAGGCACCACGTGAGAACAGTTTAGGCATCAGTATTTTGTAATCTTCATCACAGACACTGTACACATTTTGTTACATTCACAACTAAGTATTTAATTTTCTTTGAAGCAATTAAAGTGGTATTTTAAAAAATTTTGGTGTCTACTTGTCAATATATAGAAATGCAATTGATTTTTGTGTGTTGATCTTGTATCCTGTAATACTACAGTCCTCATTTATTCTATTTTGTAGGTTCTTTGGGATTTTCTATATAGACAAGCATGCTGTCTCCAAATAGAAACAGTTTTAGTTCTTTCCCAATATGTACACCTTCCATTTCCTCCTCTTGCCATATTGCAGTGGCTAGGACTTCCAGCACTACATTGAGTAGGGGGGGTGACAGTGAACACCCTTACCTTGCTCTCCATCTTCGAGGGAAAGCATCCCCTCTTCCACTATTAAGTATGATGTCAGCTGTTAGCTGTAAGTACTCTGTAGATGTTCTTTATGAGGCTGAGGAAGGTCCCCTCTATTTCTAGTGCACTGAGAGCTTCTGCAATGAATTGGTGTGGAAATTGGTTAAATGTTTTCACTGCATCAGTTGATATGCTCATATGTCTTTTTTCTTTAGCCTGTTTTATGTAGATTACATTGGTTGACTTTTAAATATTGAACCAGCCTTGCATACCTGGAATAAATCCCACTTACTCATGTATAGTGTTCTTTTTATACACAGGTAGGGCAAAAGTAGGTTTAAAGTTGTTCAAATGGAAAATAATACAATTATTAATCCTATATAATAAAAGGTTAATACGCAAATTGACCAAACCGCAGAATGACCAGTTTCTATGATATGCACTGACCACTAGGGGCAGACACTCAACGCAGGAGCTGCCCCCTGGTGGTCAGTGTGCTCCCACAGGGGGGGTGCTGCTCAGCCAGAAGCTAGGCTTGCAGCTGGTGAGCGCAGCGGCAGTGGTGGGAGCCTCTTGCGCCTCTGCAGCAGTGCTAAGAACCACAGGCGGACATCCCCTGAGGGGTCCCCGACTGTGAGAAGGCACAGGCCAGGCTGAAGGACCCCTCTTCCCCCCTCCAGTGCCCGAATGTCGTGCACCGGGCCTCTAGTATTTAATAAAAGAATAAACTTTGTACTTGTGTACTCACAACTATAAACCTACATTTGCCCCTCTCTGTATGGTTAGATTCAACTTGCTAGAATTTAATTGAAAAAGTATATTTTTTTATTTTGTAAATATTTTTGTTTTAAAACATATTTTTACTGAATTTATTGGGGTGACATTGGTTAATAAAATTATTATATAGGGCTCAGGTGTAACAACTCTATAATACATTATCTGGAAAAAAATTTTAATGTCTAAAGTAATAGGATCTATTAGCCTCAATTAACTTTCTTCCTTCCTGTCTTTGTACTAGTATGTCTTAGGTACCAAGGTAATACTGTCCTCATATGATTTGGGAAGTGTCATGTCTGCCAAGCCCCTCCCCTACTTTTTCTGGAAGAGATTATATAAAATTAATGTTAAACTTTCTTTAAATATATGATGGCTCTGGCCAGGTAGCTCAGTTGTTGGAGCATCATCCAACAAAAGGTTGTGGGTGAGATTCCTGGTCAGAGCACATACCTAGGTTCTTGGTTAGATCCCCAGTTTGGGAGCATACGGGAGGCAACTGATCGATGTTTCTCTCTCACATTGATGCTTCTCTCTCTCTTAAAATCAATAAAAACACACACATATCCTTGGGTGAAAATTAAAGAAATTGTTCATTAAAAATAAAAGTATATATATGATAAAATTCTCCAGTGAAACCACCTGTACCTAGAGATTTCTTTTTTTGGAGGGAACTTTGAAATTATGAAGTACATTTTTAAATAGTTGGGGGACCCTGACCAGAGTACCTGGATGTTGTTAAAGGCCCATGTAACACCAGCATGTACAATGGCAATGACACAGCAGTTTTACTGTATGCACTGCGCAGGTGCACCGATGACTGGCTGCTTTGTGGGGCTGCTTTGACTGCTTTGTTAGCAATGTGTGCAGTGGCTGCTGTGTTTGCAATGAAGTCTCTTCTCTCTTCCTGTGGCCGCTCGTGTCTTCTTCCAATGCCCCGCGCCCAAGGGGTCCCATTCCTAGCGTCCCGGTCCTGTTGGGCTCAGACCCAGCAATAGATAAAGGGCTATTCAGGTTAACAATTCCAACTTGGATGAGTTTTGATAATTGTAGTTTTCAGGGAACTGGCCCATTTCATACAAGTTGTCAAATTTGTGTGTGTAGAATTGTTCATAGGATTACATTATGCTTTTGACATCTGCAGGGTCCATAGCAATATTCCGTTTCATTCCTGATATTGTTTTCTCTTTGGTTATCTTCAATTTTGCTAGAATCTTATGAATTTCTTAAAAAACCAGTTACTGTTAATTTCGACTATTTTAAATTTCATTGATTTCTACTTCTATCTTTATTATTTCATGTTTTTTCCTGCTTGCTGGGTTTATTTTGCTTTTCTTTTTCCTGGTTTCTTGAGGCAGTGCTGAGTTAACTGATCTGAGATCTCTTTCCATTGTAATGTAAGTATTCGGTGCTGTAAATTTTCATCCCAGGACTGCTTTACCCCACACATTTTGATATGTTTATTTTCATTTTCATTCATTTCTATGTATATTGTAAATTTCCTCCTTGACCCATGGGTTATTTAGAAGTGTGCTGTTTAATTTCTAAGTTTAGAGATTTTCCTGTTTTCTTTCTATGATTCTGTTATGGTCAGAGAATATACTTTATACAATTTCAATTCTTTTAAATTTGTTAAGGATTGTTTCATGACCCAGGATAAGGCTTATCTTGATGAACATTCCATGGGTGCATGAAAAGAATGTGGATTCTACTGCTGCTGGGCAAAGTGTTCTGTTAATGCCAATTAGGTCCCGTTCTTTCATGGTATTGCTCAGTCCTCCATATCCTTCATTTCCCCTCTAGTAGTCTATAAATTGCTGAGGGTGGGTTCTGCTGTCCCTAACTAGAGTTGTGAATGTGTCTATCTTTTCAGCTCTGCCAGTTTTGCTTTATGTACTTTGAAGTGCTGTTTTTTCTACATACACGTGTCAGATTAGTATACTTTCTTGGTGGATTGGTCCTTTAGTCATTATGCAATTTCCCTCTTTGTCCCTAGTAATTTTCTTCTTACTCTGGTCTACTTTTTAATATTAATATATTGACTCCTGATTTTTAAATTATTTTTGCATCCTGTACCTTTTCAGTATTTTTACTTTTAACTGACTTATGTCATTATGTTTGAAGTGAGATTTTATAGACAATTATAAAAACTGTTTTGTGCTGATTTGGGTTGGGAGAGAGGTGGAAGAGGGTATAGGGAGTTTACAAATGGTGATCAAAAATATAAAATAGAGAAAATAAAAATTTAACCATTAAATTTTCTCTACCAACCTCTGTCTTTTAATTGGTGTATTTAGACCACTTATGTTGAATATAACTATTGATAGGGTTTAAGTCTGCCATATTATTCATTGCTTTTTTTTAAACCCCTTTTTCTCATTTCTTTTTTATTGCCTTCATGTGGATTAAACATTTTTGAATTTCGCTTTGATGCATTTTTAAAAAAAATATGTTTTTATTGATTTTTAGAGAGAGAGGGAGGATAAAGAGATAGACACATCGATTGACTGCCTCCTGCACGGTTCCCCTTCCTTCTACTGGGTGGGAATGGAGCCCGAAACCTGGGCATGTGCCCTGGCAGGGAATCAAACTGGTGACCTCTCGGCTCCTGGGTTGAAGCTCAACCGCTGGGCCAGGCTGTGTTTGTCTTTTTGGTGCATTGCTCTGTTTAGTTTCCTTAGGCGCTGTTCTAAGTACTGCCATACACGTAGATCACTTATCACAGCCTATTGGTAACCACTCTGAGTGAAGTGCAGAAACTTCCCCTCCACTTATGTCCCTTTGTCCTCTCTGCTGTGAAAACTATCTTCAACCTGGGGCAAGAAAAGAGTTTTGGAAATTCGGGTCTGAAATATGCAAGCCTGTGGCCCCTGAACTTCTGGGGTCACCTTGAGGTCTCAGCCCTTCCTGCATTTAGTGATGCCTTCCTGGTATAGACATCAGGTGCGCAGGTGTCCAATGTAACACACTCTCTATTACGGCCATGGTGTGTCTTAAAGAAATGTAAGATTATAACCATCCACTATGTCTCAGACTTCACATGTAAGACAGAGACCCACGGCAGAAGCTCAGCATCAGAATACAGTATCTTTTCTGTGGCTGTAATTGGGTAAGATGAAGTCTGGGCATTGGAAGGAATGGATTCCACCACAGAGAGCCACTCCGCTTTCAGAATGTAGATCCTATACTATCTCTGAATTCTGGAAATGAAAATCAACAAGCAACTAATTATGTTTCTTGCCCTTTATTTGCTTTCCTAGCCCCATCTGCTTAGTGGATTAAAGTACAGAGTTCTGGATCATGGGATGTATTGTGTGGCTGACACACATTTCAAAATGTTCAGGAAATAACTAAGGTGATTTTCCACTTTTTTAGTGATTTTCTATGCCTGTCATATTTATTACTAATATATTCCAAGAAAGTTTATTAGGGGCAAAATCAGACACCCATAATATCTGGTATAATGGTAGATGTAGACACTGAGCTAGATCTTGAAACCTGAGTATCATTCTCGTAGGAGAAGTGGGTACAATAGGGGAGGATCTCATATGAGAGTCAAGAGAAACCCATAGGAGAAGCAGGAGAAAGCATTCTGAGCAGAGAGAATGGCATGAACAAAGGCATAAGGAAGAAAATCCCGGGCATCATCGTGGAATGGCAAGCTTACCAGCTTGAATGGTGCTTCGGATGTGTGGGGGCTTGGGGGGAGGTAGTGGGAGAGGAAGCTAGAAAAATAAGTGGGGCAGATCACAAAAGATTCTTAGGTCCAGACTTGGAATCTGAACTTCATTTCTGGTAGTACAAAGTTATCACACATGTTAAAGTAGAGAAGTGGCATGAGCAGAACTGTACTTTGAATGAATTAATCTGACAGCATCACTGGATGAAGAAACTGGTGGCAGGGCAGTCAGGCTCCTACAGAGGACGGGGAATGAAGCAACAGAGGCCTAAACAAAGGTGTGGCCATGGGAACTTTGGAGAAGCTAAATATAGGAGAAACCATGGAAATAGAACTTGATAGGATATAGCAAGTGATTGAATCTGGAGGCCAAGGAAGGGAAGAGTATCCATCATTTTGAGTCTGGGTAGCATCATTAGCAAAAGTAGGTGATATCAGAGAAAGAGCAGGGGGCAGGAAGGGTTTGTGGGAAGATGGAGAGGAATTTGAGATTCTGAACATGTAGGGTTTGAGGTTTGCGTGAATGGCTGGAAAGACTCCTTAGGAGCTCAAGGAAATCAAGAATTCGAGATCTCCATCTGGGAGACATCTGGTTGGAGAAGTAGGAATGGATGAGATCACCATGAGAAGGTTGTAGAGAAAAAGAAAGGGTCCAAAGACTGAAGCCCAGTAAGAAAACCAAGAGGATGCAGTAGGGAGACAGACAAGGAATCAATGGTTCAAAGAAGGCATGATCAACAGGTCATGGGCTGCAAAGACATCAGGAAGTTAAGGACTGGGAAAGGACCATTCATCGGTTTGGCCCGGTGGCAGATAGGTCACGGTGACCTCCGAGTACTGATGTCAGAAACCACCCTAGTAGACAGCCGGGATGGATGTACTAGGAGATAGTTTAAGGTGAAAACGACGGAAATGGAGGATGCTCCATGGCCCCTGCACACCTGACTAGATTATTTTCCTTTGAAATAATCCGCACCCCTTTTTACTGAAATGAACGTGGTTCAGTTAGGGCAAAGGTGGTTTCCAATTCTGACTAATCAACAAAAGTAATTGGAAATTTCCCTAAAATACAGATTCCTAGGCCCAAACCCCGCCATGGTGATTCAGAATTTCTGTGGCGGGGCCCAGGAAGCTGCGTTTTAAAGCCTCTTCGGTAATTCTGATGGTTGGCTGGTTCTGGGACCTCCTGACTATGGTTCACAACCAAGGCCGTATGTTAGAATCGCAGGGGCAGCCCTGACTGACCTCGACTCTGCAGAACACTGGGTTAATATTTTAGAAAGTTCCCCAGGCGATCCGATGTGCACCCGTCTAAGAACCATGGTGAGGAGATTAGATTAAAAATAAATTAGTTGGATGGGATACTTAAATTCACCAAACCGATTGGTTCTCTGTTATTTATGCCACCTGACCATTTCCTGTGGCGAGTTCTCCTATCAAGACCACACCTGCTTCTAACCTGCTATCACAGGCTGACTGTGTGGTTCCTGGCGGCTCCCAGTGCAGGTCCACCGGCAGCCAGGCCTGGGCGGGTGCCATCTCCGGCTCTTTGGGGAGAGACTGGCTTTAGAACTTTTTGAATCCTCTTTAAGGGAAGCATACAGAATAACACTGTTCTTTCTCTGAACTAACCTCCAATGTACTTTATAAAACAACCACAACAACAATAAGGTGCAGGATGGAGGAAAGATGATAGAAAATGCAATGATGGTTCATATTTCACAAATATGAAAAAAATATTTTCAGGCAGATTCATAATTAGTTTGATCAGAAAAGTCCTTGCACTGTTAAATCAAATTTTTTAAAAAAGTATCAACAATAACACAAAACTACAGAACTGAGAGCCTAGCACCTAATTGTTGGCTCTCAGCTGAGATGTAAGCCCAACCCTTTAAATGCCTCTCAATTAAAAAAAATACAAAATTTTCTTTTATTTCAAATGATGGGATGATGCAATTCTGCTCCCGCAGCCCCAAGGATCATCTGAGATGGAAACTGTCAGCTTCTCTCCCGTTTTATAGGGCATCCCATTTGCATACTCAACAGACAGTACAAGTTCAAAGGCCATATTCCCTAACACGTACAAATCCTATAATTGAAAGATGTAACAGTAATGTGGAGATACTCTTACCCCGGTGAATGCTGGCTCCAGCGGTGGCTCAGGAAGTCAAAAACTAGTAAACTTGCTTGTAATAACATCCTAAAATTTCCAAAGGTTATTTTCTCCCATCCACAGTTAAAAAGCCATCTCCTACAGAAGTGTCACATCTGTGACGTGTCCAGATGAAGGCAAGCGTTGCTTCCTTATAGTAATTTGTCTAATTAGAGATTAAAGAAAAACAATCTGTTTTGGAGCTATCATTTAATATTTTCTAATAAAAAAAAATAAAAAAAGAAGAAGCCATCTTCACGTTTCCCAGCAGAACTGTGTGATTTTTTAAGAGGTAAAGTTCTTCTCCGTATCAGGTATCTGATAGATTTTTGCATTTCAGTGCAAAGCAAACAGGCAAAAGGTTACCCAGAAAGTTTCAAGCGCATCTTAGTAAGGTAAATTGAAGTTAGGAAGCTTCTTTGGTATCAAATTACTGAAGCATCTTATTGAAAACCCCAAATCCTCCTTGCAATTAATAAAGAATGGTGGTATTCTGACAAGGCTGGGAGCTGAGAACCTTTAAATTCCAAATCTTTCCATTCCTGGGTGAGCTTTGCTCTTCAGATGTGAATAGGATGCCTTTCTCCTTCTGGCTGATGTTCAGGCTGGAGTCTGGGAAACAAACTTTTTCCATCCCATGAACTCAGTTTTGGGATTTCTTTCTTGCAAAATGTTAGTTGTTTTACTTGGCAGATTGCCAGAATTCATATTCCCCCTCTCTCTCTCTCTCTCTCTCTCTCTCTCTCTCTCTCTCTCTCTCTCATTATTTTTTTCTCTTTTTCCTTCTCTTTTTTCTCCCTTCCTCACTTCTTTACCTTGTCTGTCTTCTATTCTTCAATAAATTATGGATTTAAGTTAGCTGGACCTAAGCTTTATGTGTGGTGTTTGGTAGGGTTGCTAGAATTAGCAGATAAAAAATATAGAATGCCCAGTTAAATTTAAATTTCAGGTTAAAAAAAAAACCCACTAATGTTATTTAGTATAAGTATTTCCCAAATATTGCATAAGACATACTTATCCTAAATAATTATTCCCAGATATTACATGGGCAGAACTACACTAAAAATTATTCCTTCTTAATCTGAAATTCAAATTTAATTGGGTGTTTTGTATTTTATCTGGCAATCCTAGTTTGAAAGTTAAACAGAAGGGATAAAAAAACAACAAAGACATCCATTTACAACTCCTGAAAGAAGAGAAATTTCCATCCTTCTGAATGCTTTTTGTCTAGGCACAACCTTCTCCTGGCATTCCTTTCATTTATTTTTGACCCATCGAGCTTCGCTAACAGCTCCACAGAGCATACCACACTCTGATACTGAAGAAGTTCAGTGAGGTTTCAGGTCTCACCAAACATCAACTGAGTCCAGAACATGCAACATCATTGCCCAGGCAACATGGGATCTTAGGCCAGCAACAAAAACCATACAAATACTAATTTTAATTCATTGTTTTTCTTTAAAATCTGAACATCGAATTTCGTATTTTCAAAGGCACTGAGCTTTCTCTCCACAGTTCTCACTCTGAGGTGATTTAGCATGATTAGTAACAGTAGTTATTTAAAAAAATAGAATTCAAATGTACTTTGAACTGTACTAAAATGATGACCTCTTGGACATTCTGAAAGTTAAGAAAAATCTTAATTATGTTAATTATGCATTCAAATGTATTTTCCATTGTCCATGTATACTCAGGAGTGACACGTAATTCGGAAATGCAGTTCTCTTATTCAGAGGCATGTTAATATTCAGCATTTTGAAAAGATTTTGAGGTCTAACAGCTGAAATCAAGGCTGTATGGACCTGTGATTAAAAGCACAGGCTCAGGAGTCAAACTGAGCTCAATTCCCAGTTGTCACACGAGCTGAGTGACTCTGGGCAAATCACTTACCCTCTCTGTGCATCATTTCCCTTATCTGTAAATAGGGATAACCACCCAGAGAGCAGTGAGAACGAGATAAGTAAATGCCAAGAAGAGTGCCTAACACACATAAATGCTCAGTACATTTTTTTTTGGGGGGGGGGAGTTGGGGGGAGGGTGAAGGTCACATGACTTAGCCCAAATTGTCAAAAGGCAAGTGAAACGCAAAATCAGAGACTGTCTATTTTTACAATTGGCTCATGAGAAAAAGATTTTTTTCTTGGGTTCAAATGCAAAGTACACTTTTTTCCAAAATCGCGAATAACAATATTTTATGTATTGATCCATTAAAAATCTTTTTGTTTTCAAAGCCTACAACTTCTGGGGTTATTGAAGTTGGCAGCATATTGCTTCAAGAAGTGAAGCTGTGTGGCTGACACACCACCCAACAATGGGTGTCTCACCTGCTGATTACTCGCTCTGCCCTCCAAAACTCCAAAAGCAAAACAAGAACACTTTCTCCCCATCCCCAAAAGGCCACTGATTAATCCAACCCTCTAGCTTTCGTGTGAAACAGGCTTTCAAGTGCAATTGTGCCCGGGCGCTGGGCTTGCTGCCATCGGGCACTCTGACCTTCCTTTGTTTGTGTTCGGAACCAGCCTTGGCGTCCAGCAGAGCTGGACCCACAGGGCCCCCATTCAGGGGTCTGAGTGCCAGAAAGTGCGTTCAAGTCAGACCCCTCTGGGCGACGCTGGCTCGGCCACTCTACCTGTGAGCCCCGGTTTCTTTATCTGTAAAAAGGGAGGTTCCCATGCTGCCTACTTTTCGAGTGGCTATGCGGATTCAAAGACCAGACTCTTCCATGCAGGGTTTGTCGTTTACCCCTGTGGTCCCTGTGTAGCTGCTACTGCATCTTATATAGGTACCCTGTGCTCACAAAGCGTTTCGTGCACAGCCGGGCACACAGTGAGTGCTCAGCATTTGTTATCTCCTAATCATTTATATCGGCACTGGTACTCTTCTAAAGAAAGGCCTTCCATCTATTGTTAAACAGGAATGCCTTTTTAATGTAGAAACGTGATTGTGTGCATGGGTGTGAAAGTTTGGTCAGCGCCCACTATCCCTTCACGCCCTGTGTCTTTGAACATGTCAGTCATTTAAGAAGCTGAAAGTGGAGGTGGAATTTTGTGGTAGAACTGTGCGGGCAGAGGCTTAAGTACTTGACATGCTTTGGTGGGATCATGTGACCACTGTTCACCGAAATATCCTGGGCCAACAGCAGGAGGTGCTCAGAGGTGAGCAGGTGGGCCAGGGCTGCGCAGCCATCCTTTCATTTCTGCCAGATGAACTCCAGACTCCATTCCCTGCTATTGCCATGACCTCCATCACTGTGCAGAAACCTCCCCTTTACCATCGCCTGTCACCAGGCATCCTCCCACCTCCTTCTCCAAGCTGCCTTCCAGGCTCTTTGGGACGGAATCTCTGAGAAA
Organism: Myotis nattereri; assembly: GCF_964212035.1. Lineage (NCBI taxonomy): Eukaryota > Metazoa > Chordata > Mammalia > Chiroptera > Vespertilionidae > Myotis > Myotis nattereri. Next base: position 20,747,448 of record NC_138085.1, read on the forward strand.
TGTGGAGGGAGTCAGGTACCCAGGGCTTTCGGGCCATACGGGCCCTTGGTGGAGAAACAGGATTTCTTCCTCAACATCTCTCCCACTTCCTGTGCCCTCTGCACTGGACCACAGACCTAACGGGTGCCACCAAGCGGCTCTGCAGCCAACCTGGTCGGAATCTCGGCTCTGCCAACTGTGCGACCTCCACGAGCCAGCACATTTCTCTGAGATCTCGACTTTCCATTCAGTAAGATGAGACGTAATAATGTAATAATGCACCTCATTGGATTGTCACGAGAATTAAATAAGACACCGTGTTCACTAGAGCGCCTGGCGCAGAACAGGCACTGAGTACATGGGAGCATCATCTCAGTGAGGCTGCCAGGGGCGGATGAGCATCAGGGCGTGGGGCCAAAGGGAAGCTGATCTGGGGGCAGCGCAGGGAAGGGACAGAACTCGGTCTGCACTCACATGAGCTCTGCAGTTTGGAAGTTTACATCTTCACTGAAATCTGTAGATGAGAAAGGACGATTCTAGCTAATGGTATTTCTGGAAAAAGATACATAAAATGCACAACTGTACTCCAACCATCCTGTGTTATTGTGCACTCATTCATTTATTCATGCTAATAATTCCTTGTTGAATAAGTGTTATGTTCTAAATGCTGGGCCCGGCTTCAACACAATGTCATGAAGAAGCTATATGAAAACAAACATATGAAGCAAGTATGTATACTCAGTCTGTTAATATCAGGCAATATTTATTGATTACCCACTGCAATCAATAAATATGGTAACATTTGATTTTCCACACTTTCCCACAGCCACCGTGGCTCCCCAGAAAAACGCTGCCATCTGCCAAAGCTACAGAGAGTACAGGCTGGTCCCACGTGCTCATTAACATCTCCGTGCACGGGAAGTCACTGCAAAGGTGCAAACTCCCCTGTCGAGACTCCGTCTGCCTTAATCATACGTGAACGAGACAGTTGCTATGTGATCTAATGAGGGGTCACTGAACGACTTTACCTCCTCTTAGGATATACACCCCCAAGCACCTGCTTCTGGAGCTTTGGTGGGTTCCTACACTTTCCTGAATTGTCAGCCCTGGGGGGATGCGTGTGGGTTCTGAGGGGAGGACTGCAGGGTGCCACCTAAGCCAGTCACGTCCTGCAGCTGGCAGATCTGAGTGAAAACAGAGTCACTGGATACAGGTCTTTGGACCAAATTCTTACATCCTTTCAGCCTTGGTTTCCTCATCTGTAAAATGGGGAAAGAACTAGGCCACTGGGCGGACGGAAGAGGTCCTTTCCACAGTGATGCAGCCAGGGCTAGCGCAGGCAGCACTCAGCACTGTCACTGCATCTCCTCCCCGCTTTGCGCACAAACTGTCTTGTCAGTTAGTCGGTAACTATTGTATTTTGTGAACATGGGCGGACAGTTTGTGTGGTTTGACCTATGTTTAAACATATTATATAAGAACTAGTGGCCTGGTGCATAAATTCATGCACATTGAAAGGACATTAATTAGAAGAAATATTTTAATATCGCTATTCGCCCTTTCTCTATAATAGCAATGTCAACCAAAGTCACGATTGACAATGACAGATTGAAACACACGTGTGCGATTGGCACCAGCGAGAGCTTTATATGTATCGTACATGTGCGAGTCAACTTAGCCTTTTATCCTATATAATAAAGAGGTAATATGCAAATTGATCATCACTCCAACACACAAGATGGCCGTCCCCATGTGGACCCACGATGGCCGCCACAAGATGGCCAGTAGGAGAGGGCAGTTGGGGGTGACCGGGCCGACAGAAAAAGGCAGTTGGGGGGACCAGGCCTGCAGGGGAGGGCAGCTGGGGACAACCAGCCTAAATGGGCAGTCGGACATCCCTCAAGGGGTCCCAGATTGGAGAGGGTGCAGGCTGGGCTGAGGGACACCCCCCACCCCTGGGCACAAATTTTGTGCACCGGGCCTCTAGTATATATAGAATAAACTTGCTTAATTAGACCTGCTTTCTGAGTTAGCTTAACTTTTTCCAGCCTATGGAAGCACCCCAAATTCTCTTTCAGGTAATTGTCAGCAACACAGCAGTAAATATCAACATGAAACAGATTATTATTGTAGATCACAAAGGGAGAACAAAGGGTAAAATATTTGACTGCAGCAGTGTTTGACTATATTGTATGCAGTGAGAAAACCTGAAGTCATTTTCAAGGTCCACCATTTCTTACTTCTCTTCAGTAGGGTCAAGTTTCTAAACTTTCTAAATCTGTTTTCCAGCTAATGAAAAGAAAATAGGATTCCCCCGAGTCTCCTATCTACCTACTCCAGGACTTCTGTGAGGATCAAATGAGATGAGGCATGGGAAGACACTTCACAGACATTTGATTAAAGTGTGAAATGTTTGCATCTGGCTATAAAGCAAGTTGTGTTCCTGGGCTGAAGAAACTGCAAGGAGGTTAGCCATTGCTAGGAAGAGGAAGCCGGGGATTGCTATGTGATGGCATTACCACAGTGACCATTTCTGGGCTGGGCTGGGCTGTGGGCTGCATTTTGCACAATGGGGTTTTGGCATCATCAGCTGTGATTTGGTGGGCTGTCTCTCAGGGATGGTGGCGGGGCCTGTGTCCCACTTGGGGTAAGCCCAGTGTTGCTTTGTGGTTGCCAACTCTGCAGCGCCATTTCTCTGTGGGCATCACGGCAGCTCCTGCATTAAGCGTCTGCCCCTTGGTGGTCAGTGCAGGTCACAGTGACTGGTCAGACAGTTGGACACTTAGCATATTAGCCTTTTATACATACAGATGAAAAATGTGAGAGTCACAGCAGGTAATGTTTGTGACACTTGCTTCTGTCATAAGATAAGATGTAAAATGTGCTTTTGATTGTGTGGGTTATGTTCAAACAGTCTGAGATGAGTATACACCTATATCCGTAATTGAAAGCAAGGGACTCAGAGAGATATTTGTCCACTCACATTAGTAGGCAGCATTATTCACAACAGCCGAAGGCAGAAGCAGCCCAAGTGTCCATGGGTAGATGATAAACAAAACATATATACACACAAGGGAATATTATTCAGCCTTAAAAAAGGAAATTCCTTTTCTAAAAAGGAAGGAAATTCTGACACAAGCTACAACATGGATGAGCCTTGAAGACTTTTCGCTAAGTGAGATAATCCAGCCACAAAAGTGCAAATACTGTATGAGTCCACTTCCAGGAGGAGCCTAGAGGCAAATTCAGAGAAACGGAAAGTAGGGGGGGTGGCTGCCGGGGGGGCGGGGGGGGGGAGAGGGCAAGACGGGAGTTATGTGCTAAGGCAATTTATTAATTTGGCACATTAATGGGTACAGAGTTTCAGTTTGGGAAGACGAAGAGTTCTGGAAACGGTGGTGATGGTAGCAAACAATGTGAGTGCACTTATGCTACTGACCTGTCCCGTGGCCCCCCTACCCGCCGTTTTGCTTTCCGGCGTTTCAGTTACCAGTGGTCAACCGGGGTCCAAGTGTATTAAATAGAAAATTCCAATTGTGTGCTGTTCTGAGCAGCATGGGGGAAACCTTGCACCATCCTGCCCATCCTGCCCATCCTGCCCATCCTGCCCATCCTGCCCGGGACGTGAACCATCCTTGTCCAGTGTCTCTGCACTGTGGGTGTAGACGCTCCCCACCGGTTTGTCACTTAGGAGCCATCTGGGTGATCAGATCATCTGTCGTGGTGTTCCACCCTGCTTTACTTAATAATGGCCCCAAAGTGCAAGAGTGGTGAAGCTGACAATTTGGATATGCCAGAGAGAAGCCGTAAAGTGCTTCCTGTAAGTGGAAAGTTATGTGTGCATAGGCAAGCCATGGTACATAGAGGGTTCGGTACCGTCTGCAGTCTCAGGCACCAGAGACTGGGCTTGGGATTGGGGGCTACTGCATACTTAAAATGGTAAAGATGGTACATGTTATGTTATGTGTATTTATCACAATTAAATTACAAAATATTAAGTTACAAAACAAAAGTTTGAGAAACCCTGATCTAGACAACCTCTAGACCATGGGCCTTCCAGCCTGATGTAAGAACTTGGGAGATAAGGTGTGCAGCCTTGTTCTGCGATGGCATAATTTCTACACATTCTTGGGCTCGCTTAGTGTTTGGATCTGAGAGGAAAGCAATTATCAGTGTGTCTAATTCCCCTCTCAGGTGAGACTGACAAAAACCTCCTCCCAGCTCTGCCCAGCCACACCTGCACGTACGGCACCTGAATGCTGGGCGCGGGGCTTCCTTCCTTCCCCAGGCCTTTAGTCTAGTTTGCTCATCAAACGCAACGTCGCTTTTTATTCTTGGAGTCTGAGACCGCAGACACAGGACCTGGCTGATGTTTTCTAGGCAAAGGCTGTACACTAGGCTTCTCACTCACGTAGCAGACAGGATCCTGGCAAATCACTTAAACAGATATGGGAGGGAAGCCTCTGGGGACGGAGCCCTCGTAAATAAAGGAACAGCCGCAGTTCATCATTTTAAACACGGGCGGCTATGGCCAAAATAAGTATCAGGAGGGTTTCCAGTTTCTCTGAAAAAAAGAACTTGTTTTGGTAACAGTTCTCAAATCAACGGAGATCTCTCAACTTCCGGATCAGTTTGTGTAACCTGATTATTAAACGCACATGCATAAATAGTCCATTTCTTTATATGTTTAGCACATAATTGTTCCTCTGTATATTCTCCTTCTTACTTAACATTTTCTAAGATAGCTTCACGATGGGCATATTTTTAATGAACACTGTTATAAACTATGAATACTGTTATCTTCCTCCAAAATTCATAAATTGAAACTCTAAACCCCCATGTGATAGTATTAGGAGGTGACCCTTTGGGAGGTGACTAGGTAATGAGGGAGGAACCCTCATGAATGGGATTAATACTCTTATAAGAAGAGAACGGATAGAGGAAATGAAGACAACTACTTTTCATTGATATGAACACCTTTCACCTTTCATCTTTATGAACAACTCACAGAGTTGCACATTACACACCTGGAAAGGGGCTCTGGGCACGATCTCGGCCCAGTCTGTTCACCATTCGACGATACCCACGTCTTCCCAGATATTTTAAAACAGGAGTCAGCGGTGGAGGTGGATTCTGTAGCCGCCTCCAGGCCACGTCTTCTTCCCTGGGAGAGGAAATACCAGGCACTCCTGGCCGGGGCCCATCGTCAGGAGGCCTGGAGAAGTGCCCGTTTAAGTTGACATCTTTGGAGTGGCCTGACACTCAGCCTTTCTTCTTCACTAGAGGACCTATGTACATTTTTGTTCCTATCACCCTTAACCCTTTCTAAGTTTTCCACTTTTTTTTATTTTTAAGTAAGAGATTAAAATTCTCATAAGCTCTGGTCACTACCAACTGCCATGGCAGGGTTGTTTCCTATCTTTTATTAATCATGAATCTGGTTATGATAGTAAAAATAACTATTCACTGACTGCCTACTAGAAAACGGGCACTTTCTATAGATTAATTCCAACTAATGTATTAACTTTGGAGAGAAAAAAAACATTTCATGGGTCTGATTCAGTTTGAGCTTATAATAACTTCCAAGTCTTTTACTGTACAAGGTGTACCTCTGATGAACCATTTCCCTTCTGCCTGATTTTGCTTATTTCTCTTCCTAGGAGTTGAATACTTTCTGTTTAATCCTATTTCTTTATGAAGGTCATTTCAAATCTTCATTTAGTCTTTAAGGTTAGTTACTTTGTTCCTCTACAAATGTAGAAGGAGCCTCCTCAGGACTTTCCCACTAGCCTGTGCTAAAGACCTCTGACTTCAGAGTGAATTTGTTGTCGGCAGGAAAATCTGGATTGAGCGAGCATGGGGACCCTGCCAAACTGTGGCCTTCATAGTATTTTGGAAATCTCCCTTTGCTAATTATCTCTAGAGCTTTTCTGGTACAGATGACTTTCTAGCAGGATCTCCGTCTACCCTTCCTCTGCAGGCCTTACCTGGAGTGATTTTCCTGGAATGATTACCATCTCCAGAGAAACTATCTAAGAACTCTGAGATGCCAGCAGAATGGGACAATGGTTAAGAGCTTGACTTGCAGGGTTTGGATTTTGGGTTCGAATCTTGACTTTGCCACTTGAAGGTATATAAAGCAGCAACCTTAATTAGCCTATTTTGCCTATAAAATAAGGTGTGTTTTTTTTTTTTGTAAGAATAAAACATGTCCAGTGTTAAGACTAGTATGTGGACAATGTAATGGCTCAAAACATGTTAATTATTATCATTATAGGGAAGAAAAGCTGCCACATAAATATTTATCCTTTCTGTAAATGTTTTTTATTTCTTATTTTTTTAAAGGGAGGCAAATTTTGTGTGTGTATGTAAGTTTTCAGCAGCTTTACCCAAAGAGTATGTACCAAGGAGCATAATGGCTGGATTATACGGCGAGAGTATATTTAGTTTTGTAAGAAACCATCAAACTGTTTTCCAAAGTGGCCTTAGCATTTTGAGTTCCCACCAGCAATGTGTGAGAGTTCCTGTTGCTCCACATCCTCGCCAGCATTTGGTGCTGTCTGTGTTTTGGCGATTGTAATAGTGGCACATCACTGTTTTAACTGGCATTTCTCTGATAACATATGATGTGGAGCAACTTTTCATGTGATTATTCATTCACCATCTGTATGTCTTCCTTGGTGAAATGTCGGGTACCTTCTTTGGCCCACTTTTGGGTTGTTTTCTTACTGCTGAGTTTTAAGAATTCTTTGCTTTGGATGTCAGTCCTTTATCAGACATGTCCTTGGCAGACATGTTCTGTCAGCCTTCTCATTCTCCTGACATTGTCTTGTCACTCTGGCAGCCCTGAGCTCCATCCTCCGACACTACCTGCCAATATGACTGTGGCTTTCTCCTTGAGTTCTTGTTGTCCTATATCAGCGGTTCTCAACCTGTGGGTCGCGACCCCTTTGGCGGTCGAACAACCCTTTCACAGGGGTCGCCTAAGACCATCCTGCATATCAGATATTTACATTACGATTCATAACAGTAGCAACATTACAGTTATGAAGTAGCAACGAAAATAATTTTATGGTTGGGTCACACCATGAGGAACTGTATTTAAAGGGCCAGAAGGTTGAGAACCACTGTCCTATATGGATTGGGGAGTACTCTTTGGGGAGAAGCTGTATAAACGTAGATCTCACCCGTCCAATGTTCTTCTTTCAAGGATCAAATTACCAACAATTTCTGCTTTCTAACAGTTTAAAAAATATTTTGTCCAGGATTTTTTAATAGTTAATTCTCTGCAGGAGTATTAATCCAATGTAAGGTCTCCCATCATTAACATTATTGGTACATGACAGAGATTCTAACTTTTGGTGTTTTTTGTGTGTTAAGAATATATTACACATTTCATCTTTCTGAATACTCACAGTATTATTGGATAATAGCTCCTGAAGGGATCTTTGGGTGTTACCCAGCTACTCTGTCCTATCAGGCAATGACTGCCTAAAACTTAACATGGTGCATTTTCTGCTGATTTCATCTCCAGTGAGGAAAGATTCCTTTTTAGGAAATCAGCTCTCTGTCTGGAGGCTCCCAACTTTATACTTGGATTTAAATCCACATGATGGTTTTAAGTGACTCCCAGGGTCAGGGAGTTGCACAGACAGAGGGATATACAGGCATTACTAAAGCCATGTCTCTCTCACCAGATCACGGGTGTGAAAACGATGTCTTTCCTAGTATCCCGTGTGTGTGTTATCTGCAGTTTTCTTTGCTCTGCTTCACCCCTCAGCTCCCATGAGCTCATCATTTCTGGTCTGTTTTACTGAGATTCCCTCCCCTTGTTCTATCTCCTGGCATCTGCACACCTGCTACTGCCAACCTGATGCTGGAATCATTCTGATTACTGTGACCCTTCATGTTATGAGTTGAATTCCCCACTCCCCCAAATCATATGCTGAAGCCCTAACCTCTCAGAATGAGACTACTGGGAGACAGGGGCTTTATAGGGAGTAATCGGATTAAACAAAGTCTGTAGGGCGGGTCCTAATCCAAGATACCAGGCATTGTTACAAAAAGGGGAAATGGACACAAGAGGGAAGGTAAGAAGAAGAGACACAGGGAGGAGAGTCCACCTGCAGAACAAGTCAGCAGGCCTGGACATGTCCTTCCCTCCCAGAGGAAACCAATCTTGGACGTCCAGCCTCCGGAACCATGGGATTATATGTTTTTGTTGCTTACGGCACCCAGTCTGTTGTACGTTGTGCCTTAGCAGCCCCAGCAAACTAACACACTAACCACTTAACAAATAGTTGGACCCCAGTTTTTCTACTTGATTCTGACTCATGGATTACTTTGTCTCCTAAGATCCACTGACTCCTTAGAGTTAATGGGCAAAATCCAAAATATCCAAAAATTTGTAACCTATTATTTTTTACTTAAGTTGAATGTCTTTTCTGATCCTTCTAGACCAACGGTTCTCAACCTGTGGGTTGCGACCTCTTTGGCGGTCGAACAACCCTTTCACAGGGGTCGCCTAAGACCCTCCTGCATATCAGATATTTACATTACAATTGATAACAGTAGCAACATTACAGTTATGAAGTAGCAACAAAAATAATTTTATGGTTGGGTCACAACATGAGGAACTGTATTTAAAGGGCCAGAAGGTTGAGAACCACTGTTCTAGACCAAGCATGTCAAACTCAAAGGCTAACATGGGCCAAATAAACAAGGTTTAAGCTTAGGTGGGCCATAAAAAAACTAAAGCTTCAATTTTCAAAGAAATGTAGGTTTATTTCGATAGAGACATGCTGAATACAAAGGGCTGAAATAAATGAGTAATTGTTAACATAAAATAATAGAACATTTTAATAAAAATTAATATTTTTTCTTGAACATTAAGTTACCAGACACCGATTAACTGAACAAATTAATAATTGTAACACAAATAAACCTATATTTTTTGTTCTCCGAAAGTGAAATATTTCCTGTTGTGCACACCAAACAAGGTAGTCCAAGACTAATGACATGGCCATCAGCTGCTAAAATATTCCCTGCTAATATTAGTGGAGAGAAATGGTGCGCCTGTGTGTAAGGTACGTAAGGGAAATGAATGCAACACAATTATAGTAATCAGTCATTAGCGAACTTGTAGTTCGTTATTAATAATTATGTATAACAGGATATTATAAACATTAAGTTATGAAATTTTTACTAAAATGTTTCTTACATACCATTATATTGGCTGGGCTGCAAAAATATTCGTTGTGGGCCACATGCGGCCCACAGGCTGCGAGTTTGACATGCTTTTTCTAGACAAAGTAAGGATATTGTCCCTGCCCACCTAAATAAAGCCCAGACAAGGTACTGACAGGGACTGTAACGTGCCAAGTCCTGGCTCTCCGATCATACACACTGCTCCTCTGGCCTAATTCCTACAGAACTCCGGGTGGCGAGCTCCTCCAGGGGCCCACGTTCAGAATCCTCCACTTTTACCAGAGATCCTTGCAACCTCAGCTTAGTTCTGCTATTATAGTTCAAGAGGCGGGTGAGGCCGATGGCTAAGCAACTGCTGTGCTTGAGGAGAGAGGCGTGTGGGGTGATGCTCCCAGCGTTCCCCGTTCTCAGATCGCCAGCGATAACAGAATTTAACAGAACAACTCAGACAACACATTTCCCAAGGAACTGAGGTGTGGAAACCAATTCCCTTAGAGAACAGAATTTTTTTAGGAATGCATAAGGAAAGAAGAACTTTCACGGTACATCAAACTGCATTAACAAAATTGGTGTCTACTGAATGAGATTTAAAATTTGTACAATTAAATGCAGGATGTTAGCAGTTTTCCAATATATTTTGTTTTGTAAGTGATGTTTTTTAAATGAGAAATTTAAAAAGTTATTGTCTCTGCAATAATTACCACTTTTATAAAATTATTTATAAAAATACAACTTACTCCCAAATAGCTTACATTCTAGTTGTATAAATTCGCATCCAGTCTCAAATGTTATTTAAAAGAACCAAATTTTTAAATGATTCTACCCTTTTCAGTTCTCTAGAATGCCTCCAGATGGCATTAAAACCCCTTTCCCATTATATTTTGCAGCATAAAAATTTTAAAGCTAGTGATATTTTTACCATTTAAAACTAATCAATGTACTATATATCATCAGAAATCATAGCAATGGAACTGTTTAGAACTTTTAGTGTAACATCTTCAGGAACACAACATATAATCACATCCTTTATGAAATATGTAGCCATCCTGTGCGTAAGGGAAGCAGAAGGATTTTTCTAGACTGAGAAACAGATCTTAGACAAACTAAGACACTCAATAATATTATATCACAAACTGTGATTTCTATTGAGTAGCATTTTAAATGCTTAGTAGTAAGAGAGCTGACCCACATAAAGATGAATTCACAAACCATACAGGAATAAGGAAACCGCGTTCCCCTCAGGGTTAAAGATTTTCAAAGAGCAAATGTGATTCCTAAAATAATTTGTTAGCTCCTGAATTATTTCATTTAAACTTTGGTGTATAAATTTGGTATCAACTGAATCATTAACACTTTTGGATTCCTTGAGCACCGAGAGGAAAACAGCAACATGCAAAGCGAGGAACGTGTGCTTTCTAAGGGCCTTTTCTTCTCTTTTAAAAAATGCTTTTGTTATTTCAAAAACGTCAGCAAACTCGTGAGATTCCTGAGACATCTGTATTTTTCACAAAGTTCTGAGGGGAGGATGCAGATGGCAGGCGTTTTGAATGACATCGGTCCCTCCCAGGTGTGCGGGACAATGCCTCCCGCAGGTGAGCCAAGTTCTACATTAGGTACAACAGTGACGATGAAAGTCTCAAACACATTCTCACCAGTGTGTGCCCTCCCATCTCATTACACCTGGACTTTCCGAAGAAGAGCACTTGTGTCTCTGATATTATTCTTTCTGTGTTAAAGCACAAGAAAGACCTCCAAATGCATGTGCACTCAGAGCATTTAAAAAGACATTATCAGGAGAAGGAGAACTGGCCCTCCTCCCATTATTATTATTACTGCTACGCGACACTTGCACTGTTTCGTATTATAGTCACATTTAAGAACCGCCATCACGAACAGAAAGAGGAAAGAGACTTACGATGTATTCGAGGTGCCATTGTCTGGACTCTCGGGCTCAGCATCACCTTTCTCTTAAAAAGGAAGCAGAAAAAAAAAAAAAACCAACATGTGAGTATCACAGTCTTAAATATTTAAGAGAGATTAAATACATTTGAATACTCCTATTTCCTATTAACAATTTTTCAAAATGTGCAGCAGGAGGCTTTTAAAACACCTTTTTACGTCTGAGAACCGGATTTGCAAAATAATTTCTTCTCTGTAATACCACTGCCCGGGCACGGATCTGCGAGCAGGTACTAAGGAGCTGTTTGTAAACAACCAGAGACCCAGACTGGAAACCTCGCCAGGAGATGACTATCTGACAGCGGGAACCTCTTTCCTTCCACTCCACTTTACAGAACATTTAAGGAAATAAACCCCATTCGCATTGCACATGCAAGGCATGCTGAACTTCGATCCCTTTTGCTAACATAAGCCGAACCAGGTCTGGCTGCGTCAGAACTCGGAGGAGAGAATTTTACTGAGGTTGTACCCTAGGTTACAAGGTCCCCAAGAAATACCCCTACCAAGAGCCCTGGCTTAGGTTTTGCCCCCTCCCCCCCCAGTTAGTGCAGAATAAGATGTAAACCAGAAATCCTTCCTATCTGACAGGTTAGGTAGAGAAATGTTTCACCGTGGTCATCAAGGATTTAATTACGGGGGCTTGGAACCAGTTCACTTTTCGTAGTTTTAAAGGGCAAATTCCTCTTGCAAAGACACTGTAATTCTCAGATCCTCGGACACTGGGCGTTTGAATTACGCGTCCTGGTGCTATAAGGTGCTCCCTTTTGGGAGATGAAGGAGCAAGGGTTGTGACTGCCAGTGTGGGTCAGCTGTGTGACGACGGCTGTGCCCTGCTAACAGTTTAATAAACCCCAGGCCAGGCTGTGGGCTGTGGGCAATGGGCCTGATGGTGGCAGTTGCTTTGCTTTGCCATCTGAGTCTGGCCTGGAGGTCTCACAGCGCCCCTGGTGTGCTCTGCGGGGCCCAGGCCTACGCATGCACAGGCCCCTTTTGTCAGCACGGTCTCCCTATACTGCATGATGATCACATTCTGAAGATATTGTCCAAACGGAACCCCAAAGCAAACTTGATCATTTCTTCTTTTTTCTTTTAGGAAATTGAAGTTGTGAGAGAAAGAAGACCGGTAGATGTGGTTCACACGTCTGCCTTAGATATAACAGAGGTAACTGGGCGTGGGGACAGCTACGAGGGACAGCCACTTCATCAGAAAGCCAACCATGGACTTCACCGCCTGGGTAACCAACGCTGATTAACGGGCCCCGCGCATAGGAAACCATTCGGAAGCGCAAGGAGAGGCAGCAAACCAATAAAGTGGCTCTAGAGCTTGTACTGTCGCCTCCGTCCTCCAGGCCACGCCTGTGGTGCCTCAGACACGAGAGGCCTCATCACGGGCTTGAGAGCTGGAAAACAACCTCCTCAGTCCGTTCCAGAGTCATTCTTCCACGCAGCGGCGGCAATTCCTGCCAGAACCCTATATAGTTATACCCGCGCTATGTGAGAGAAAGCTACGCGGAGGTTCCAGTCACCAGACTGGTCCCTCTCCCTTTAATTTGGAGGAAGTTGTTGCTTTCCCCAGCCTCGCACTGCCCGCAGCCACACCGAATACAATCACAACAGAGTGTGAAATAGCCAGGCAGCAGCAGGAAACAGTCAACATTTCCAAACAACTTATGTCAAGAAAACAGGAAACCGGGACTGTCAATGAAGACACTGGATGTTTGAGTAAATGCTTTTCCCTGGCCAACAATTCTGCCAAAGAACCCGCAGGTGGAGAGGACACAGGCCTCTGCACATGGGGCCGGGGGCTGGGAGTCGGGCTGGACCAGCGCAGGGACAAAGCTGCCCCGAGCAGTACTTCTGCTGTGGCGACAGGGACAAGAGAGGAGGTTCTGGCCAGCAGCTAGGACACCCGGGGCCAACGGAGACATTTAGGAACAGCCTGGGAGGGAGTGCGCACAGCACCTTCTGGGGAAGAGTAGGTGCAGGAGGGAGAAAGGGACCAAATTATTTTTGTCTTTCAAAAAGAATGAAATAAGATTCTCCCAACATCTTGCAATTGTAGGTGATGCAATATCTGAAGTTCCCTTGAAATGTTTAAGTGCCTACGTCATTAAGAGCCACCGCTTCTTTCTCATGACACAAGGGAAAATTATGCATGAAAGCTAGATGTTTCCGTGCAGCTACCAAGGAGGACTGGGGTCATCCTGGCTATGTCAACTGTTTTCATGATGGATACCCCGCGGGTTCCTCTGGGAGGGAACTGGCATGGATCATTAAGGAAATGGACAGGAGAGGTTGGCCCGGGTGCAGGGTGCACATGGAAATACAATTACAGAGAGGAAGAGGGGAAAAATGAGCCACAGCAAGCACTCACACACAAAGACACATGTACACACAAGTAAATCATGTAGATACATATGTGTAGTATATGTGTACTTTCAACCTGACGCTTCGCAGGGTCTCTGTGCCTCGCACAGTCCCTGACACACTGCACGCTCAGCGTCTGTCTTCTGTCTGATGCCTGTCATGAGCACAGAACCCCACACTACAGGGGAGAGATGAATGTACAATTCCAATATTAAACAATCTGATGACTCCAATAAGTCACAAAAGAAAAAATACTGAATTGGTGCCCTTCAGACGCTTAAGCGAGTGCACGGCTGGAGGCTCACACTCTCCAACACCCTGCCCAGAGAGGGACTCAGGATGTCTGAACAGGGACAAATATAGGTTGCGCTAGGCTGGATTCTGCTGCACAGGTAAGGTTTGCTAAACTACAACTCTTCTTTATAATACAAGTAATCCACGTGGATGGTAAAACAATCAACCAGCAGAGAAAAGCTGGCACCTTTGCTTGCTTCTGGTTTTATTCTGTGAGCCCGTCAGCCATCGCTCTGAGTAACACACGTATTTCTAGATGTGTCACTGTTAGAGGGCACCTAAAGATCTCTGATATGAAGGATGCGAGATAGGGTACTTAATATACTACCACCTCCCCTCTCCTTACAATTTTATTAGTCCTATCATTACTTTTACTGCCTCCAGTGAGTATTTATAACTTTGAATACATTTAATCATCCATTTCTTGATTAATCAACTTCTGACAGTATCTTTCCTCTGAAACTATGCACAATGAGGAAATTCCCCCACCCATTCTCGCCTGCCTTCCCACCCTCCATCACCCACAACTGCACAGCTATCCCTTCCATCTGCATAGCCGAGGTTTAAAATATTTATATTCTGTTCAGTGATTACTAATGAGGCATCCTCGTTCATCTTAACTTAATAACTTAACTTTTAGACTTTCCTATAGGCCAATTAGAAAAATTATAAACCCATAACAGAAGTTTAAATACTGCAACAATATAAACATTAGTCCGTGAAGAAAGGGGACTGGGCCTGTTGAGAAGGGAAAGCCTCTGAGCCTGAGTGAAGGCCAGCACTCCCTGCCCTGAGGCCCCAGGGAGTCTCATTCTTAATTCCATCATGCCACAGCTTAACTGGTCTCAAGTCTCCCCTTTTCCTTAGAAAATGTTCAACAGAACATGCGTTTAATGTCCATAAAATGCATACATACAGTTTTTTAAAAATTAAAATGAGTTAACTGTGAAGAAGACACTGCCAAGAAGTAACCCCAGAGTCTCTAAGTTCCTGCCCCTCCCAGTGGAATTTCGTGCTAGTCATTCTCTTTCCTTCTTGATAGTCTTTACCCCCCATGCGTTTATTAGTAAATAAAATATTCTTCAGTTTTCCTGATTCTGAAATTTGCATGAATGGAATCATACTGTATGCCTTCCTCTGAGACTTCCTTCTGTCACTCACGACCATGATGTTTAGACCCAGCCACCATGGGGCACGGAGCTGTGGTTTGTTCACTGCTGTGCAGACTATAAAAAAACCTACCAGGGTTTTCTCATTCATTCTACTGGTGGACATTTAGGTTTTTCCATATGAATGACACAGTTACACATGTTCACGAACACCCTTTCTCATGCAAGTCGGGAGTGTGGGCCACAGGGCTTTCACATGTCCAACCTCACCAGGGAATGCTGAACTGGTTCCAAGTTAACTTACGGTCAAACATTAAAGAATGTTTTTTCTCATTTAATAATATAAAGTGAAATTTCAGTGTAGTGTTTGCATTTCTCTGAGTACCAATGTGGAAGAGATATGTTGTGCTTGCTCTTCTGTGACATTCCTTCTCATTTCTCAAAAAAACAGCCTAAGTGCCCATCAGCAGATGAATGGATTAAAAAAACTGTGATACATCTACACAATGGAATACTATGCCACTATAAAAAAGAAGGAACTTTTACCATTTGCAACAACATGAATGGAACTGGAGAGCATTATGCTAAGCGAAATAAGTTAGTCGGAGTAAGATAAATATCACATGGTCTCACTCATATGTGGGATATAATGATCAATATAATTTGATGAACAAGAATAGATCGATCTAGAGACAAATGGTAGGGGAGGGGGAGTTAGAAAGCAACCAAAGGACTTGTATGCATGCATATTAGCATAGCCAATGGACACAGACCCTGGGGCGGTGGGGGCTTGCCTGGGGTGGGAATGACTTGGGGGGGGTCAATTGGGGGAAAAGGAGACATATGTAAAACTTTAGACAATAAAAAAATTATTAAAAATTTTTTTTTGTAATTTTTTAGCTCATAGAAGCACTTCATTGTCTTGATACAAGTCTTCTGTTACTGTCTCTCTGTCTCTCTCTCTCACACACACCCTCTAGTAACTTTTCCCAGTGTGAGTCTTTTACTCTTTTTCTGGTATCTGTGCATGATTATAAGTTCTCAATTTTAATTTACTTGAATATATCAATATTTTCCTATATTTTATACTTTTGTTGTGTTTGTATTTAAGAAGTACACCAAAATATGTTCTATTTTGTCTTTGGAAAGTGTATAACTTAACTGTTCACATTTAGATCTTCTACAAATACCAGGAGAAGTTTTTTATATGACATAAGGTAATTTCATTTTTCTCGTAGATAACCAATTATTCTGGTACTATCTATTAAGAAGCTCATTCTTTCTCCATTGATCTACATTATCAGCTCTGTCATGAATCTAATTTTTATATATTTGTGGGCCTGTTTCTAGGTCTCATATTATCTTTCATTGCTCAATTTGTCTATTACTGTCTGTATTACTTAGCTAAAAACATTTATATATTTTTAATATGGGCAAGGCAAGGCTCCAACCTTGTTGTTCTTTAGGAGTGCCTGAGCTATTTTCGGGCCTTTGTTCTATCAAAGAAATTTGAGAATCACCTTGTCAATTTCCAGATACACAAAAATGAAGTTATAATTGCACTATTTCCTATAGCTGTTGAGAAAGAAGTCAACTGGAAGTTTAATTGTTGCTTCTTTGAAGTATCAAAGGGCAGTTTAAGAATTGTTTCCTTATCTATGTGGTTTGCAGATGAACTATAATGTGTCTAGTGTGGCCTTTCATTTTTACTGCTTAATATGCATTGGGTTTCTAGAATTTGTGGGTTAGTGTATTCAATTCTAAATTTTTTTCAGCCATTATCTTCTTTAATATTTCCTCTGTTCCCTCATCTCTTTCTGAAATCCTACTTAAATATATGCTAGACTTTCTTTCTTTATCCGTTTCCTTTTTCTAAATATACTTTTATTTATTTATTTATTTATTTATTTATTTATTTATTTATTTTTTAGATAGAGAGGAAGGGAGACAGAGAGAGAGAGGAACATTCATCGATATGCATCCCAACCAGGGATCGAACCCACAAACTGGGCACGTGCCCTTACCAGGAATCGAGCCAATGACCTTTCAGTGTGGTGCATGGGATAACACTCAACCGAGTCACACCAGCCAGGGAATATCCCATACGTTTCTTAATTTCCATTTCATATTTGCCATTTTCTCTAGGCTGCATTATAGATAATTACTTAAATTCAATTTCCCAATACATTAATGTTTTTAGCTGTATCTAATCTGCTGTTCAACCTGAATGAGGAAATTTTCATTTGTTATTGTTTTTTCATTTCTAGAGGTCTGATTAGTACTTCTTCAAATCTTCTTGCTCTTAAACACATTCTCAAATGTCTCATTCTGGAAACTGAAGCAAGTACTCTTATTTTATATTCAGGTTGGGTAATCCTGATGTCTGAAGTCCTTATGGGTCTGTCTAATTCTCTGCATCTGCTGTTCTCCTTACTCTTGTTCATGGTCTCTTGCTTCACTGTATATAGTGTTTGTGATATGGCGTAACTCATCTCTCTTGGAATTATGGTTCTATTATTACTTATTCTCCATTTTGTTTTCTCTTTCTGGTATTCCTATTAGCTGGATTTTGACCTTTCCACCCCAATTAATCTTCCATGTATCTTAACTTCCTTTCAAATTTTCCATCTGTCTTTTGCTTTATGTTCAGAAAAAAATGTTTTCAACTGTATATTACAAATTATAGACTCCACTATTACCAATCATTTCTATTAATTTTTGTGAAACATATTTTTAATTCTCAAGTGCTCATTTGTTCTGTAACTGCTTCTTTTTCATACCACTCTGTTCTCTCCTTTTAGTTAATAATTTCAAATGTTTCTGAAGGCTGTAACTCTACTTTACATTTTTTCTTCTGTTTCTTGAATTAAGTGGATTTCCACTGGCGTCGGTCCTCTTTGGTTCTTATTGGTGACACATTCATGTTTTGAGTGATAGCAGGCTGGTTAACAAAGGTAACTGATGTGGGTTTCCCGTAGTAGTACATTGATCCATTTCCCTAACACACACTCCCTGGTAGGAAATGCTGCTCTGAGCTCTTTGTAAGTGGGAGGGTATGTTAACTGCAGACTTTATCCAGGGTTGGGAGAAGAGAGACCTCAGGACAAGCTGGGAGCCCTGATCCTCTCATCACGCTCCGCACCAAGGGAGAAGCCCTTTACTCCGGGTGTGCGGCATTTTTGTTTATTTCCATCTTGAAAAAAGTTAACTCTTCTTCCCCCACTCACATATGTCTTTTTTTAAAGTCTGGTATTACCGCAGAATCTATACCGCTTCTCTTAGGTATCAGCTCCCAACTAGGGCATCTGGTCACCTGTTCTTTTCTTAGCCAACGTTACCGTGTTATTTGGTATTTTGTTGTTTTGTTTTGTTTGTTTGTTTTTTGGGGGAATCCAGATGGAAAGCTCTGTATGGGAACCAGCTAGGATGGGGGTGGAGGGGCTATAGGTGGAGGAACGGCCCAGGTCCCTACCATGCTCTGAGCGCCAGGCCTGTTCCCTGTGAGACTGAGCAGAAATCTGGGGTCTGTCTTGGAGCCCCAAGGACATTCCCACCACCACTAGAGCTGGTTCCTGTTTGTTTCATTATGACCTTCCTTGCCCAGGATTACTTAACAGGAGGGTCCTGTCTACCCTCTGTTTTCCAGAAACTCACCTGAATTTCTGGTTTGTTGATGCACCCCTTTCTGTCCTCCGCGCTATTACAGATGTATGTCCATGGCGACAAAGTTCTGGTTATTTAAACAGAGATTCTGGAGGGAGGGGGAGCGCTCATGCTCAGTCTGTCCCTTGAACAGGGCACCTCCAAACTTTAATAAAATGTAGACATAGGCCACCTCTTTTAATATTTAAGTTTCTCAATGCTTAATAAGCTTTTATTTTCTAAAATTAAATTAAATTAACCAGTAATTTAGCAAACTGACTAAAGGATCCTTTAAAAGATCTGGCTTAAAAATAATTTTCTGTTCAATTAACATACTCTTTTCTCTTAGTGTCTATATCATACAACATCTCCAACTTCAAAAAGAAAAAGCAGCATTGACCTCAAGTGGTGACGGTTAGCTCATCAATCCACACACACACATTTCGTGTTTGGTTTCTCTAAAGCTCAGAGTGCTTTTTATTTTCTACATATTTACGAAAAGTCACGATTCCCAAAACTGTAAGGATTCCAAACCAAATACAAGACGCAGCAGAGGCGCGCTGGTGAGACCAGCTCTCCTAAAGCTTTAATGTGCTGTAATCCAGGTGAATGCTCAGATTTTTAAACAGTGATATTATCTGTATATAGATGTGCTTGGCTTTAGGAGACAATTTATTTTAAAAAACACAAAAAATAACCTCCCTACCCCCAGAAAAAGAAAAGCCAATCAGAGATTTCCCTGGGCGATGGAATGCCAGAGGGTTTCATACCACATGCGGCAGGTGCCACCTCACATTCCACAGACGAGGGTCTGCTTTTTCATAAGCCAAACGCAGCTTTAGCTGGTCATTGCCAGGGCATGCTGTAACAACATCCCTGACGCACACAAAACCCACAGTATACAGTTATGGACAAGAACTCAACTTCACACTGAACCATCAGAAGCAACCTTTCTGGAGTCAAGGTTAGGGGAGGGAAAGTCTGTTGTCTTTGGGGCAGACATCCCTGCATTCAAACCCTCGTTGTCATTTTTTTTTCTCACTAAAAACAAGGTTGGTTATTAACTTCAGAATCTCATTTCATCATGTGCAAAATGGGGACCATCAGGCCTACCTCATCCAGGCACTGTTAGGATTAAGTGAAGTAGCGTGCGTCCAGGTGCGGGCACATGGAAGACTCGATACTTCCTTCCTTTGTTCTTTATGCCAAAAACTCCAAGCTGAGAGAAGGTACTTTTATTCACCTGTTGTCTCCTCCCTCTGCCCTGAACTGTTTAAATTCAAATGGAAAGACACGCCGAGGAAAGTAACAGCACTTTTCCTGTATACTCTGGTCTTTGGCACATGGTGCTGACGCCTGCACAGCTCATGGACTTTTCTGTGCATATCTCCCGATTCCTTTTCTTACTACTGAATTTAGGATGTTCTTTAGGGTTCAAGTCCCTTGGCATTTCTCCTCTTTGCTGGTATGTGCCCACAGCAAATTCTAGCCGAGGGTGAGATGATTGAGTGAAACTGCCTATGCATCATTATGCCACCGTCGCCCTACCCTGACCTTTCTCCTGCTGTGCATGGGAAGTCTGGGCGTCCTAACACATCTCTCTGCCTGTCTTTTCTGCACAGCCCTCCTGCCCTCACAGATGCTCAGTGAGCGAGCCTCAGTTCCAAAGACACATCTGCTTGCTCAGAGTGATTTTCATGTTCAAACACGGCTTTGTAATTGCCAAGGGGTACTCTCAGCTGACTGGCTGGTCATCGATGGAACAAAGCCCAGTCTTTGTGGATGTTGTTCATGACACGAATGAGATGGCGTGTGCATTTTTAATGCTCAAGAAAACATTAACAACAATTAGTAGTGCCAGAGAAGAGAATGAAAACACTACTTCATGGGATGATAACATCCTCTCTTTGACAACGAAGCCGTGGCATTGGATTCAATAAGGAATTCCTTCCTAGACACTTCAGTCTGTCTGTCTCTGAGAGAGGGCATGGTTTCCTCATGGATTCTAAGGCCGTTAATCTTGAGGTCTTCTGATTGGTTCTCTTTGCCCATTCTTTTTCTTTCAATTTAGATAACTAATTAGTGTTTTTTAAAAATGTTTCCCCTCCACATATACCGGAAACCAGCTATAACAAAGAATAATGTTCCTTCAACCTCAATTGTTTTGATAACCACCATTTATGTTCTGGCCTCCTCCCCCTGAAAAAAGACAGAGGGGCACTCAAGCTCACATGAACCTCATGCATTTGAAACACACTTGAACAAATGGTCCTCTTTTTCCCCCGTTTGATTTTGTTTATAGTGAAATTCGTTCACAATTGCTGTTTATTGCATACATCTCCCCTACTCACCCCCTCAGCAGCCCCTCCTCCACCACCACCACCACATACACACTCACAAAGCTGTAGAGAGAAGCCTTTCTTACTTGGATTATTGTGTCCAGAGGAAACCAGCTGAGAGTCCTAAAAGAACAAGAAATATCAATTAACTTTCTCATTTTGACTTTTAAAATCTAAGTTGAATGTTAGATATATTCCTGGTCAATTTCTACCAGCTACTGTAATGAAAAACATTTGCATAAATGTGCTCGTTAAAAAGTTCTGGTACAATAGTTCACAATCACTTCTCTTTTGTATTGTAGACTTTTTGTTTTGTTTATTGAGTGAAGTTCACATAACACAAAATTAGCCCTTTAAAGTGAACAATTCAGTGGCATTTAGTACATTCACAATGTTGTACAGCCACCAACTCTCTTTAGTTGCAAAATATTTCCATCGTTTCAAAATAAAACTCCACAGCATTAAGCAGTGTCCCCCCAATCGCCCCCCTCCTCAGCCCTGGCAACCCCCAATCGCCCCTCTCCTCAGCCCCTGGCAACTCCCAGTCAGCATCCCAGCTCCATGACTTTATCTGTTCTGGATATTTCCTAGCCCTGGAATCATGCATCATGTGACCTTTGGTGCCTGGCTTCTTTCACGTTGTCCGTTGTGGAGATTCATCCCCGTGGTAGCTTGTATCAGTAATTCATTCCTTTTTGTGGCTGAATCATGTGCCATTGTGTGTATACACAACAGTTTTTATTAACAGGCCCATTCATCTGTTAATGCACATTTGGGCTGTTTCCACCTTCTGGCTATTGTGAGTAGTGCTGCCATAAACACACATGCATGTGTACTTGTTTGAGTCCCTGCTTTCAATCCCTTTGGGGATACACCTAAGAGGAGAGCTGCAGGCTCATGTGGCGATTCTATGTTAAGCGGCACTGCCAAACTGTTTCCACAGTGGCTGAGTCATTTTGCATTCCTACTAGCAATGTCCGGAGGTTCCAGTTTCTCCACATCCTCACCAGCACTTGTTATTTTCTGTTTTTAATTTTTACAAAATTTATGATAGCCATCCTAGGGGATGTGCAATGGTTTCTCGTGTGGTTCGGATTTGTATTTCCCTAATGGCTAATGATGTGGAGTTTCTTTTCTCTTTTCAACTATGACTCGTTTTTAGAAACAACAACAACAGAGCAGCTTTATTGAGGCATAAACAATTTAACACAAGCTGCACATATTTAAAGTACGCAATTTAATGATAAATAGCATTAAAGGGCTGCTACTATTATCATCTTCTTGACTCAAGGACTGTTCCATTTTATTAAGTAGCTTAAACAAAGGAGAGTAATACCTACTCATTAAAGAAAATTTAGAGGAAAGTATACAAAAGTTGTCTATAATCCCGAATCGGGTCATTTCGGAGGTTAAGCTGCTGCTTTTGGTTCGCCAGTGCGATTCAAGTGTGTCACCTGGCAGTCACATGCACAAAAGTGACACCCACTTCTGGCTTCTAAGAAGAATAGTTCCCAATGGGCATTTCTCCTTCTCCATCTTTAAATCCTGAATTCCCAAAACCTAAACGCTTGTCTGGTACGTGGGAATCCTAAAACTTCTTTATATGAGCTCTATTTAGCTGAGAAGTCAAGTTGGTACAAATCCTTTTGCTGAGGACAGAAATCACCAAGCTCCCCAGTGTCTGAGGAAGTCATTCCACGGAGCGCCATAGCAACCACTATGTCCCACCAAGTGTAAGGTGCCATCGGAAGTGCAGGAGGCCGCGCGATCTCAGGGACCGCCAGCAAAGAGAACAGCTGCCGATTAACTGTCAGGTGCCACCAGCTGTAAAACACACCCTGATTTGTAGGGAACTTACAATGTGAAAAACCACGCACCTTACATCAATAAGTCCAGTCATCCGTAAGCTGTGTTGCTGACGGAGGACAATACTCCTACTGTGCGAACGAGCATTACTGCAAAACTGCGTTTTGGGGGACCCTTTCCCCTCCCCATGTGGGAGTCCGTACTTGTTCTTTAATAAATTTCCACCTTTGCTATACTAAAAAAACCCCAAAAAACAAAAACAAAACAAAACAAAAAAAAACTGCGTTTTGGAACCACCTGATGACTGGGCCACTCACACCTCTCCTTGTCTGTCTATGAGCCCATTGTTAGAAGGACAGAAGGCAAGAAATGCAAAACTATCTTCTCTTATTCTCTGATGCCCTCCCCCCATACACAGTGAGCTAATTCCTAGAGGAAAAGAACCATCTGACTTGGTTTCATCGCCTTCCACCCCCACTAATCACTTTCTTCTGAATCCTATTCTATAAAGCCTCAAATAGTTAAAATAATGTAATTTACCATGAATTTCAATGTTTGATTTGAGGTAATGCTAACCATGGAGTTTTTAGTCCAAACATTTCATGGTAATTTTTGAGGCATCCTAGCATTACTCTTCTTTGTTTAAATACTAAATGCTACTTAATAAAATGGAACTTGCCACTTTCCTCACCCCTGGCTTCTGTTCTCCTTCTGGGCACCCAGAGGAGGCCAGCGCACAGGCATTTCTGTCAGGATGCCGGCATTCCGCCACACAATGCTTCACAAATCTGCCAGCCAGGACAGTTTCAGGCCAGGGCTGATCCCCGGACTCAGCACCCATTGCTCTGTGACA
Source organism: Myotis nattereri (assembly GCF_964212035.1). Lineage (NCBI taxonomy): Eukaryota > Metazoa > Chordata > Mammalia > Chiroptera > Vespertilionidae > Myotis > Myotis nattereri. Next base: position 20,771,003 of record NC_138085.1, read on the forward strand.
TGTTTGTGAAATGCCATTAGGTGTGCCCGTATGCCTTTTGAGGATGGGGAAATTCTACAATTTTCAGTTCTTTATTTGCATTTCACAACTTTTGAGACTGCTACAGAAATGAAGGGAAAAGGGCAAAGCAAATTCTTCGGCCCCCACCTTTGTTGAAACACCCGATAATGGCAGCCAATTTAAAGAAGTCACGTATTCTTTCCTTTACCCAACTCAATTACTCTTGAGATTTGAAGAATGAGGCAGACATGCCTGGTAGCATTTGTCCAGGGAACAGGGACTCCAGATGAAGTGTTCAGAGAATAGAAGAAATACCCACATTTGGTCGCAACTGACCTTACTATACATTATGTCCTTCCATACCCAGACAAATCGGGGAAATTCTCGGAAGTATTTAGCTAATTAATTCAGTGGCGCTGCCAACTCAGATGCACAGTTAAATCAACTTTCCTGGTGAGGTCAAGTCGCCCCTTTAATCTTAACAAGATTAGGCTTAATTCAATTATTTGTTACTCATTTAGGAGATTTTGCCCCTCAAATTCTATGAATAATTCTAGCTCCTTCATGCTGGCAATACAGTGATAATCTCAAATGCTAATAATCTATCTAATTAAGGAAATGCAAGCCACCAGCTGACAGAGCACTAATTAGTTGAGATACAGGTTGGAAGAGGTACAGTACGTGTCAAAATTAATGACAGTCTTGCAGTAGGCAGAACAAGGGCCCCCCAAAGATGTCTGTATCCTCATTCCCCGACCCTGTGAACATGTTACTTCTCATGGCAAAGGGGCTTTGCAGCCGGGATTAATGATGAGTGTGGGGTGGGAGATTATTCTGCATTACCCAAGGAGGCCCAATCGGATACTCCCGTGTCCTGGCAGCCCCACTCTGTTGTTACCGCTCTGTCATTGGCTGTTCCGTGCCCATTGGCTCTGCCCAGGCCCCACTGGCCCTGCGGTGCCTCCAAGACCCAGGTATGCTCCTGCCTTTCCCCTTCTCTTCCATTTCTGTGGGCCTCTCTGCCACTCCTCTGCACGACCTGCTCCCTCACCTGCTTCAGGGAGTTGCTCAAATGCCGCCTCCTCAGAAAGGTCTTTCTTAAGCTCTCTATTGAAAAGTCATCCACTTCTAGTCACCATCAGCATTCACCTCCCCCCTGCTATGCATTCTATTGTCCCCTACTAGGAAAATATAAGCTCACCAAAAATCTACCAGAGCCGGAAGGAATTCAGTAAGTAGATATGTAAAATCCAGTAAATTTCCTTCACACCACTGAGGACTAATTAAAACATGAAAACTTTTTTAAAAAGCTCATTTAAATACAAAATACTGTTAAATATCTGTGAATAAACCACAGAACCAATGTGAAAGACCTACAAGAACAAAATGTTTACCAAAGAACATGCAAGAAGATATGAAAAGAAGTGAAGAGATATTCCAAATTCTTGGACAGGAAGATAATATTATCAAATGGATATACTTTCTTAAATTAAGTTAGAAACCAAACAAAATTCCAAGAGGATTTTTTTAAGGAACAACAGGTCATCAAGATGATTCTTAAATTGATCTGGAAGAGAAAAATGTACAATAGGCAGGACTTTTGGATAACCAAAAAGGATACTGGCCTGATCACATGTATGCATAAATAGGCCAAAAATCATTAATAATTTAAACTAGGAGTCAGCCAACTGAATGCTTTTTAGCATATTCAGAGTTTATGACCATAATACATTTTAGAATATTATCATCAATTAAAAAAATATCCTTTACCCTTTAGCCAACATTCAACCCTACCTCCCCACCTCTGAGCTTTAAGAAACCACTAACCTAATTCTCTGTCTTGCTATATTTGCCTACTCTGGACATTTCAAATATATGAAATCATATAACATAGCATGTGGTTGTTTGTGACTTTCACTTAGCATAACATGTTTAAAGTTCATCCACATTGTATTAGGTATCGCCATTTCATTCCTTTTTATGCCTGAAAAGCATTCCATATGTTACTTATGTGTATCTATTTATCAACAACATTTGTGTTGTTTCCACTTATTGGCTACTATGATTAATGCTGCTACGAATGCACATGTCTAAGTTTTAGAGGGATGTGTTTTCATTCTTTGGGTGTATATCCAGGAGTGGAATTGCTGGCCCATAGGATAATGCAGTGCTGGAGAAACTGCCTAAATGTTTTCCAAAGAGGCTGTAACATTTTATGATCCCACCAGCAACTGAGAGTAGGTCTCCAACTTTTCTACACCCTTGCTCACACTGGTTACTGTCTGTCTTTGGTTTAGCTATGTAAGTAGGTATGACTCATTTTCTCACTATGATTTTGATTACTAATAGTGATAGCATCTTTTCATATACTTATTAGCCACTTGTAGATCTTCTTTGGAGAAATGTCTATGTAAATCCTTTGCCCATTCTTAAAATGAGCTATCCTTTTATTGTTGAATTATGAGTTCTTTATACTAGTTTATTACTAAAGGCCTGATGCATGAAATTTGTGCAAGAGTAGGCCTCCCTTCCCCCGGCTGCTGGCACCAGCTTCCCTCCAGCACTCAGGACCCGGGTTTCCCTCTGGCCGCTGGCAGGCAACCAGGACTCAGGCTTCCCTCGCGGCCCCATCTTTGTCTGGAAGGTCTTCCGGAAAGATGTCCAGTCTAATTAGCATATTACGCTTCTATTATTATAGATGCTGTCACCTGTTTCTATAAATAAAATTTTATTTGAACATAGCTACAGTCATTCATTTATATATTGTCTGCAAAGCCTAAACTATTTATGTCCTGAGCCTTGACAGAAAAAGCTTGTCAGTATTTGATTTAAACAATGAGTTATTGGGAAAGAAGTAAATACACTGAAAAAACAGAATAGATACTCCTGAAACAAATCTATGTATTTATGAGAAATTAAATTGCTGATAAACACGGTATTTCAAAATAGTGTGTGTGGGGGAATATGAGCTAATTTTATTAATAGTGTTATAGTAATTTACTAGCCATTTAAAGAATGGCTATGTTAAACCATTCACAACGTTTTTTTAAACCTAAAACCAAAACTATAAAAGACTTAGAATAAAATAGAGACCATTGTTAGAATATTGGTGCAGGGAAGATTTTTTTAAAATCTCTGACAAAAATTAAACACTTTGCTCATATAAAAGGTACATAAATCAAGTTACAAGAAACTAGTTATATCATATATAATAGACACATGAATAAGCAATAAGGAGTTCCTAACAAATCATTTTTTAAAATGCGATATGAATGGGCAATGACTATGAATGGATAAGTTGCAAAGGAAAAATAGCCCATTGTTAAACTCAGAAGAAATTGGAGAAATGCAAATGAAAACAATGAGACAGCAAATTTTCACCCAGAAACAAGGATAAAAAGTCAAATAATATTAAACGCTGGCAAAGATGCACAACAAAGTACTCTGGAAATGCAGTCGAGAGGAATTACGGCTTTGGATGCCTCCAGCACCACGTTCCTGCTCCGGCATCAGTACTCGGGACATTCAAAGAGGCACCTGCCAAACACTGTTTGTTCAAACAGCGTTTGTGATAATAACCAACCATAAACAACCTGAATGTCGATCAAAAGGAGTTTTAGTCAATAAATTACAGCAAATTCATACTAGGAAATGTTTTGCTGCTGTTAAGGAGAATGAAGAAAATATAGATTCACTTGGAAAGCTCTCCAAATACATTTTGTTAAGAAAAGGAAAGAACTCTTAGAATGGAATTTATCATTGTGATGACTATAATAAATAATTATTTCAATAATTCACTAGAGGAAGTTGATATGACTACTTAGCAAGGATATTTATGTATTGTGGGTATCTGGAAAAATTTCAACCCTTAGAAAAAATGCTTTTAGCACAATACCATTTATGATTTTTAAAAACTGCATATGCACATATATGTATATGTAATGCACAGAGAGAATGACTGGAACGTTACATATCAAACTCTTGTTTGAATGTAGTCCCTTGGGTAAGGGAAATAAAACCTGGATGAGGGTACTGGAAACTTTCATATTTCGCTCCTTCTATTTACATTATTTCACCTTTATAATGAGTATGAAGTTATATGTTGTATTCAAACAAAACATATTAGACTCATGTATAACTTAAATATATTTTGTGGTTATTCTTTTTGTGTACTTGTCTTTAGAAAATATGGAAATCTATGGAAATCTTTTCTTTTAAATTCCTAGATAATATTTTATGCTTTATAAAAGATATCTAAGAGGTATTAAATACTACCTGCCCTCAATTCTAAGACATTGATTTTAAGATTCATTATTAATTTAGGAAAAAATAAGCAATCACACTGAATGTATAACACTATTGTAAGAAGCAACTTCACAAATGTTCTCGATAAATGACACATAATATGCATCACATTTTGCATTAAGTATGGAAGTGTAGGTGTAAAATTGCAATCTTCATTTTCCCCTTTGATGAATAAATGTATGTTTGAAAAATGTTGAAAATCAGATCCATATGCCTCTGGCAGGAATATTTTCAAAGGAAAAGACAATAAAGGAAGGTCCCACTGTCCCTGGGAAATTCTGCGTGGAGACAGCAGGCTGCTCCTGAGTGACACCAGACCTCACCTTATTTGGGAATGAAAATTTGCTGGGTTCCACCTTGCCAGGCGGCTGAATAGCAGAAAGTGGTGGAAGCCAGGTCATCTCCTAAAGGGAAGAAAACAAAACAGCATTAATACAGAGCGCATTTCAAGTCGGGAGCATCTGAAGCAGCCACAAAGCCCGCCTCGCTAAAGCACGGAGGGGTAAGAAATGAGCAAGAGATGAAAGGGAACGAGAGGGATTTAAAAGAACAACACAGTGAAGCCCACTTCTGCGATTTCTCCCCATAATTTTACCAAATTCGTGGTTCCGTGGCTAGCCTCATGTCCCCTTTATACTTTAAGTAGAGCTACAAGGTTGTCCTGTTTTCACTTCAATTAAGCTCCTGAGTAAAGGGACAACACGGTGGTAAAAGTTCTATGGAAAACGCCACACACAGGGGGCTGTTTCTCTGGGACTTGATCCCACAAAATTCACAGGGTGTTTCTGCAGGACTGCATACCGCACTTCCAACTTTAGGAATCAGCACTGCAGGAGTTGTTTATTTTATTAAAACTCACATCAGTATGAGTTTCCAGTAAGCTCCCCGCCCCCCATCACTTTCCTCTTCATAAAAATGTCATTCACGGAGACGTGAAGACACAATCACCCATATGAAACCAAGAGAGAGCGTGTGGTGATGTTTATAACAGTATTAAGAAGACAGCTTTGGGTCACACGCAGTGGTCTGCCACATGCTTCCTGACATGCACTTTCACGAAGCGGAGAGGGGCAGGGTCCCCTGGTCACTCCCAGCATTCCTCGCCAGCCCATCTCCTGGAAGATACCTGCGTCCACTCAGTGACTGTGGATTAAACTGAATCGATTTCTGATGACCAGGAAACTGACTTAGAGTTGACAGGGACCCTGAACCCAATTGCTTGATTTACATCCACTTCCAAACCCAAGCAAGCAGAGGAGCAGGCGGTCCAGTTTAAGAGACGTGAGCAATGCTCTTTAGGCCAGGGGTTCTCAACCTGTGGATCGCGACCCCTTTGGCGGTCGAACGACCCTTTCACAGGGGTCGCCTGAGACCATCCTGCATATCAGCTATTTCCATTACGATTCATAACAGTAGCAACATTACAGTGATGAAGTAGCAACGAAAATCATTTTATGGTTGGGTCACAACATGAGGAACTGTGTTTAAAGGGCCAGAAGGTTGAGAACCACTGCTTCAGGCAAAGACGTGTTCTCAGTTCCCTGGGTTGGGGGTGGTTCTGTCAGGTGTTTGGAGTGAGAGTTTCTTCAGGATGGTCTTGTGCCTTCTTTCCCCGGGTAAGTCTCCTCCCCAGCACGTCAGGTGGTGTAGACCCACCCAGGGAGCAGAGGGGAGGGAGTGCACTCACACCTCCTGGGGAGGATCACTGACCGTCTGTCATCTCCCGCCCACGCGACACATGTACCGCAGGTGGGTTAGGCTCCCTGAGGTGTTCCTTCTCCATTTGCTGGCACCAAGGTTTCGTCAACGAAAGCACGGGAAGACGCAGTGACCCTTTCTTGCCTCTCACCTCTCACACCCTACTCTGTGTCTCTCTATCCCTGTTGTCTCTTGTGAAGACTGTGCCCAGGAACAGAGTGGGTCCTCAGTCCGTTTTTCAATGAATAGAAAATCAGACAGTATCTCTGCAATGTACCTGCCTTTCTTTCTGGTTGGTTACCCGAACTACCACCCTAATCGCACCTTTGTTACTTTTAACCTGAATGACTTTAGGAGCCTCCTGATTGGTTCTCTTTCTTCACTTGTGATGAAGCCATCCTCCACATTTGTCAACCTATTTTTCCTGAAGTGCAGATGGCAACGGAAAGCACCACTTCTACAGGACATTCATCTACCACCACATGTACAATGACGACGATTGCGATGGCCTCGACGCCTCCCGCGGTGCTTACAGTTTCAGAACACCTCCACGCGAGCCTTCCCATCCACACCCGACCTTTAGTAATCGTCATTACATCCACACTGGAGGTGAGGAAGGGAAGGCGCAAAAAGATTAAGTGATTTGCCCAAGTTCACTCAGTTCACGAACGCCACCGCTGAAGTGTTCACGCACGTCTCCTTCCGCCCAGTCCAGTGTTCAGTTCTCACTCTCCCGCATCTGCCCCAAGGACAATGGTATTCAAGACCTTCTGCGATAAGGTCGCAGGTGTCAGCCTGGTGCCTTTTATTAATCTACACACACACGACAGATAAGAAAACGACAGTCTCTGCTATGACTTATATTGCCTCCTGTGTGTGTGACTGCCCTACCCCACATGCCTTTTGGATTTCTATCTATCCTTTAGGGCTCCTCTGAAACATCATTTAAGTCATGGGCCTTAGCTGATTCCCCTTCTAACCCAATGTGATATGACAGTCCCCTTCTCATGCTCCTCCAAAGCACTACTTCCCCCTCTGGCTGTAACTCTTAGGTTCCTTTCCTGTGTTTAGTTTTGTAAGCATACACCTCTATCTGCGCACAACCATTCTGCTTTCTTCTAATACCCTTCCCCCAATGCAGAATAAAAACAATTCTCGGGAATCCTAATAATCTCTCTCAAGAGTATTCAGTTTTACTAAACACAACTCCAAGAAGGAATCCTAATAATTTCTTTCAAGAATATTCATGTTTATTAAACATAACCTTTTAAAAACGTAGTTATTAAATACTTAGTTATTAAATACCATGTCGTTTCCACCTAATTAGAGCATGAGATGGGAACCAGCATATCATATATGAAGGAATAATAAAGACAATAGGGTTGCTTGAAACACTTAAATCTATTAGAATTCCCAATACATACTTATTTATATGAACTAATTAAATACTTGTTTTTAATGAATGTGCAATGACTTTTTAAGACTGATTATCCACTATATTAAAATTCTCCATTAGGCTTGCATGGAAAAAATTAAGGGCAAATAGACTATTTCTATGTCCTCTTCTGTCACTTACTAGCTCACTGAGCTTGAGTAAGTCACATTGTCAGTAACTTGTAGTGATTTCAAAGCATAGACTTTCGAATCAGTCTGATCTCAATTTGTGGTATCTCAGAGCCAGAGAAAATAGAGTTGCTAACTAGCTCATGGTTTAATCATGAGCATTAAATGAGATAATATATATAAAGAGCATAGCATGGTTCTCTTATGTTTAATCATTCAATAAAAGACAGCACTGATTAATATCAAGCTTAGTTTCAGAATTCTTGTCTCTAAAATAAGAAAGCAAATTTCTCTCTGGGCTTTAGATGTTGAGAATCTGGGGATTGAAGACTATATGGAAAAGTGTTTTTACCGAAGAATGAGGGTATTATGCAAATGTAGTCTATAATTAAGCTAGCAATTGTTAATTCAAACTACATATTGCTAAAACATAAAGTTATTTAAAGAGTTGATTATGATTCTTAAGTATGATATGTATTTTCCATTGGAGAAAATGTCCCTAAGTTTTCTCAAGGGAATGGAATTCTGACGTCATAATAGTAGTCAGTGAGATAGGATTTGAGGAGAAGGTGTTTAGTTTGTATCATTTTCTGGTAGTGACTTAATCTGTAAGCCAAGGGGAAATTTCATAACTGCTGAAAGTCCCCTTAGTTTGCCTCACTCCACAGGGTAAGAATGCTATTTCATTGCAAGGCCACCAATCCCATGCGCCGTTCCACACCCCGCCATGCTCTGGACCTCGAGCCTCAACCATCCCCTCCTTGCTGCTTCACTCCTGCTTCCTCCACTTAGGTGCCCTTCCGTCACATCCTGGACCACAGGTAAGACAGGACGAGAACTAGGATGTTTAAAGCCAAGTGTGCCAAAGTCCTTCTGAGCACACAAACTCCTCTATTACTGCCCGTCTGTCTTCCTTCCTTTTCATTTTCTTGTCCCGTAGGAATGAGGCCAGCCCCATTCCCGAGCACGGAGAGGTCCTCGGTTTGGAGCCGATGGATGGGATTCAGAACCAACATATCTGTGTCCACACAGCCTCCCAGTCCCAGCCCTCAGCAGATGTCTTGTTACCCAAGGGACAGATTTCAGGGCGTCTTCCTATTTCTCAGACAGACGCAAAATGCCAAGTCTCTTTATAGCCAACACATTCCCTTTTCTCCTAAATGTAAGAACAGATGGTTAAATGATAAGAGTAGAGAACACTGCATTGCATTAACTGTCCAGCTTTTCTCCATCTTCCAATTTCCAGCACACCGTGGGGCACGCACGAGGTTTCCATCCTCATGCCTACTGCATAGCAACACAAACCGCGAGTCCCCAACATCCATAGCTTCCGGGAAGTAGAGTGCTTCTCTTGCACAACGCCCTCTCCCTCCGCGCCGCTGCCCACTTACTGTGATGTCTCCTGCGTCAGCCTGTCTTAGGACAAATGGTTGACACGTAGGACACCCATTCACTAAGCAGTGTAGCTCTTTGTTATTTAAAAAGAGGAGAAACAAAATTTAAATGTTAGCCTGAAATATACTCTTAGAGTTCAAAGTGTACAGTTATGAAGATCTGCAAAGTACATTTAGCTTGCAGACAGGTTAAACAAGAAAAAATGTAAAAATATTTTAATTTTCCTACTAAAAACAGTAAATGGGAAAACACTTTCCCTGGTCTCTTTTCCTATCTATGCTTCCCCATAGCCATGGATCTCAGCCACAGCCACCGACCCCAGCCTCCGATATCAGCCACGGCCACAGATCTCGGCCACGGGTCCCAGTCAGGGCCACCTCTCTCAGCAATAGCCGCCAAACCCAGCCAAGGCCATGGAAGTCTTTTCTCTCAAAAATCGTTCCTACGATGCACTTGCTCAGAAGCTCCCAGTGATCCTGCTCCAACATTGAAGGTGCTCTGTTACAGGGAGCCATCAAGGAACACACAGTGTCACTGCCCGTTCCCCTCCTGGTGCAGTGTCACTGCCCGTTCCCCTCCGGGTGCAGTGTCACTGCCCGTTCTCCTCTGGATGCAGTGTCACTGCCCGTTCCCCTCTGGGTGCCGTGTCACTGCCCGTTCCCCTCCTGGTGCAGTGTCACTGCCCGTTCCCCTCCTGGTGCAGTGTCACTGCCCGTTCCCCTCCTGGTGCAGTGTCACTGCCCGTTCCCCTCCTGGTGCAGTGTCACTGCCCGTTCCCCTCCTGGTGCAGTGTCACTGCCCGTTCCCCTCTGGGCGCAGTGTCACTGCCCGTTCCCCTCTGGCCGCAGTGTCACTGCCCGTTCCCCTCTGGCCGCAGTGTCACTGCCCGTTCCCCTCCTGGTGCAGTGTCACTGCCCGTTCCCCTCCTGGTGCAGTGTCACTGCCCGTTTCCCTCCGGGCGCAGTGTCACTGCCCTTTCCCCTCCGGGTGCAGTGTCAGTGCCCGTTCCCCTCCGGGTGCCGTGTCACTGCCCATTCCCCTCCTGGTGCAGTGTCACTGCCTGTTCCCCTTGGGTGCAGTGTCACTCCTGTTTCTCTCCTGCACAGTCCTCCCCGAGCTTCGGGGTTAACATCCATTCCTCCTGTCCTGCCCTAGGTTTCCTGTCCCGACATTTGTCATTTCTTTTCCTGTTATTTTTAACTTGACTTACCTCTTCAGGAAGCTCAGTGACCAGTGCTATCCTCAGCCAGGGTTACACACTTCACCCTCCTTTATACAGGATTTGTGCCATGTATTTAATATCTACATGCTACCTGAGCTGTGAGTTGTCTTTCTGCCTGTCTCCACTGTCACATCATACACTCTTTAACCCCCGCAAGATTATAACCTCTTGAGGGTAGGGATCTCCTGTAGCTCCCGAAGGCTTAGCACAATGGCTTCAAGAACAGGAACTCACTGGATCTCTCTAGGTTCTCTGTTTTGCTTATAAAATGATGGCAACAGGGCATTACACTCGTTCCACCAAACACACAAGACTGGTGCCAGGGTCAAGGAGATGAAGCTGCTTCTTGCTCTTGCAGCAACGCTTCAGTGTGCACGCAGGGTCTGCCGGAGAGGAGGCCCAGGCCTGGCAAAAGAGCCCAGTTAACCCCAGGATTCTGTCTCAGAAACTTACTTTTTTCTAAATAAAACATGGCTTAATTCTGTCGCCTGGAAGGAAACATAAAGAGCCAGTCCGTTTTCCTGTGTGGCAGTGGCGCTTTTTGCTTTGAGTTTCCGTATCGGAGAACCACTCAGCATTTCAGCTCTCATGCCCGTTATCCGTGTTATGACACTCTGATCAGACAAGTGCTGTCAACAACAGAACATGGGCGTTTTACTACACAGCCTGTCCCTGTCCCTTAAATGCCGCCGCGCACAGGACCGCGGGTCTGGTGACGGGGAGAGCGCCGCGGGCCTGCTCCTGGGAGGCCGAGCCCAGCCCTGGAGCAGACGAAGTGGGAGAAACACTATTGGGATGAGAACGCCCGTTCTAATCGTCAACCCATCCTGGCCCTTCACCGTGACAAGGCCAGACGTCAAGGCTGGGCAGATCTGGGCTCAGAATAGGATCACAGTCAAAATCTCTATGTCCGTGCCTAAGTCAACAGAAGTCCAAGACTATCTCATTCTGTTACTATGGGAGAAGGTTCCATAGTTTGAAAAGTAATAGTAATAGAGTATATTTGGGACCATTATTTTGATGGAAACATTATTTATCAAAAGATTTTGGAAAAACAGTAGCTGTTGAAAAAAACCGCCTTCCTTATTAAGATTTTAAAAAAATCTATTTTTCATAGCATAATTTAGGCTGCTAAAATTACAAATAAGCAAGTAACCAATAAAAACCTGTAACAACACCATTACCAAAAATCACAGCAAAATCTCATCTCTTTAAGCGGAAAGCCCAGGAATATGTACAATCTGAACCAAAATTGACCCGAGAAGGAGATACCCAGCAGCTCAATAGTATTTTCTGGTCTTGTGGACACCCCTGGATGGAGAATCTCAGATGGGAACACCAACTAATCTAATTCACCGCTAGCGCTAGCCGGAGCTTTTTAAACTTCTCGCCCTCCCCTGCTCTCAACGAGGTTGATCCCCAACGGATATAATGGAAGGGGCACCTCAGAGGTAAAGATTAATGGAATCAATTGACGAAGCAGCTTTCAAGTCGGCTTTCACAGACCGAGAAAGACGAGAAGCGCATGTGCTTAGATAGCATGGGCCCCCCGCGGGCTTGAGGCAGGAACGGAGCATCCGGCGGGGAGGAGGAGTAAGAGTGTTAGTCACTGGCAGGCAATCAGTTCCTGCACTGGAGTCGCCTCTCCCCTCGCTGACTCCAGCCCCCGGGAGCTCTGCGCTCTCCTTGGAAAGGGGTAAGAGCATGGGCTGACGTTGGTTCCACTGCCCCTCTTAAAAGGCTCCACTGAAGACGGCTTGTTCTAGAGACAGTGCTGCTGTTTCCCAGTGTCTTTTGGGCAGGAAGATGGCGGGACTCGTCTCAGCTCTTGCCGCTCTGCGTTCACTGCATTCCCTGACTCATCCATTCACTGGGGACCTTTTGTAACAATAAGAGCCATACATCCCTCATATTAATTTTTAGAATCACCTGGCTTTCAGGTTCATTTTATTTCTGTGTTTCAAACACACTGTAATTCCCCTTCTTTACTTTGCGTATTGTTTCCGGAACAGAACATTGTGTCAAAATGCTAGAAAGAGTCAAGTCTACATGGGGCTCTCAGGATTTAAAGGGGGAGGTTGGTACTGAGCGTACAGCTGCAGGAACTGGACGCTTCCTGCTCCCCCGGTGGCACGCGGACACCGCCAGGTTCCTGCAAACCCTGTGGCTCCTGGGGAGGAGCTTGAAGGGGTCTCGTTTTAAAAGAGGTTTAAAAAAAGAATAAGGCATCTGAGGGGTAGGAAGATGATCTCTCAAGTTCTGAATCTGGGGCTGGGCCAGATCATTTCTGAGATAAACCATGTTAAGTCTAGGTTTATAGGAAGTAGGCTAAATTTCTGACCAGTTCGTGAGAAAGGTCGTGTTATTAATGATGCCACTGTCACCTGTTTGTGATCTCCATAACACCTTTTAGTGGTAGCACAATCCCCAGAAACTGGCCCTCCGAACAGACATGCAGATTACAACGCGTTCTAGAAGGAGCTGTGGTTCATAATGATCAGCCTTCTCTTTCATAGGCACCGCAGGGTGAAGACGGTTTATTTGGGGCAGACAGGAAGGCTGTGGAGGCCAGAAGGGGAGGAGGGAGAGAATTACGTTCTTGGCCATGTTTATCCTCACCCACCACAACCCCAACTCTTTCCCACAGAAGATGATGTGGAAAAGTGCATCTGACAAAACCCACGTCTCAGTGACAGAGAAGCAGAGCGGTAGAACAGACCAGGCCTGGAGCTGGCGCCTGAGAAAACTTGTCCAACGGTGACCCTGCCACGGACCCGCAGAATGGCCCTGGGCCACTGCACTTTTCTGATTGCTGGCGTCCACATCTGAAACCTGGAGTCAATAACCCTCTCTGGCAGGATTGGTGATAACGATGCAGGTACCCAGCATACGTCTGGCACAAGGCAGGCGCTCACGGAGCGTCATCACTGCTCTCGGACTGACTACCTTTGTAATTAGTGTTGGCAGCGTCTGGCATGGGCCTTGGGAGGGAGGGGACGCATGAACACAGGAAAAGACATTTACGAGTTTGTTTTTTAATCCACTTCACTCAGTTAATTATTTAATATTTAACTAGTTAATTATTCATAGTCAAATAGAAGGCACCATGCAAGAGTGCTTATTAGGCAGTAACTTGCTTCCCTAACTCCCTCTGCCTCTGAAGCTCCAGGGCGCAGGGGGTGGCGGGGCCATCTCAGCGTTGGAGGCACATCTTAAGTGGGATGCTGACTGGTAAGCTGGTCACTGGGGTTCAAAAGGGCTTAGAAGCTTTGCCTTTAAGCATATAGACTACCCCGGGGCAACAGTTAGGGCAGTTTAGTGAGTCCGCTGGCCTGCGAGTGAGCTCTTCTCAGGTGACCTGAAGGAGGCCGTGGGGACATGTGCATGTGGAGGAGGAGAGCTATGCTATGGTGATAGGACTTAGCACCTGGGCAGGCACAGAGGAAGGCAGACCAGGATGGACAAGAGGTGTGCGAGGTGATTTATAAATCACTGGATGCCTTGCCCTTGTCCAGCAGGAATGGCTCCTAGTCTCAAGGATGAACTTTCACGAAGGACAGAATGACTTATAGGAGACGGGACTATCTCCCAGAGGACTCCAGATCTGGACAGCCAGACCCAGAGGCTTCAGGCAAGCTGGTTAGCTTTGGAGAAGGAACAATGTTTTTTTAACTATGAGGTTAAAATATCCTTAAAAAGAAGCAAAGTATTAATGTGTTTTTCCCCCCAAAGTTCATAGGCCTGCAAGAAAAGGAAAGTTAGGACAAAAATAAAAATAAAATGACAACTATTTTTATTAGGAGAAAAGGCATTTAAAAAGACGGAGTCAGGAGAGGTTGATAAAGAGATTATTAACCTTTGGGAAAAGATGTTCTGTAAGAACAAAGAAATAAAGATAAAAGAGGAAGACACAACATTAATGCTGTCTGCAGATAAGATCCTGAGCTCAGCTGCTAAGTGTGTCTTTAAATGGGGAAAGGGAGAAAAGAACGCCAGGAAATTAGGAAGCAAAGACGATCTTGCCGAAGCCTCCATGGGGAGAATGTGAGAAGGAAGGGTCTGCATACACAAGGGCAAATGGATAATCCACAAATTTCAGGCAGATGTTTCCATTCTTTGATCCTCGCCCAAAACACAGACATGGTTCCCAGTCTTGAGAAGGGGTCTGCAATCACGCTGAACAGCTTATGCCTTAGTAAAGCCAATCAGCACAGTTTCTGCTAGTGCATCCAGACAGGCATTCAAGCGAACACATATCTGAGCAGCCACTATGCGCCAGGTGGATGCAGCACAGAATGCAGCAGCCATGGTCCCGCTAGGAGGAAGCGTGAGAAACAGTGGGGGATATAAGCAATCACAATGGACAAAGAAATGTAAAGGCAACAGGTTCATAGTCCTCGTGGCTGCTGTGTGTCCTTTTCTTTTTGGGGTGTGTGTGTGTGATGAAGCTGCCCCAGCCACCAACACCCATCCTGGCCTTACTGGGTGCTGGTTGAGGTACCATATTCCTCATGGTTGCTACACTGATCTGATGCATCTAATTAGTGTTTTAGCAAAAAGGAAGCATGAGAGGGGCATGGCTGCGGTATCAGACATCTGAGGAGCTGTCTTGTGGAAAACACATTCCAGGTGGCTTATGGAGACAAGAAGCACAGTCAGCGCCAATATGGTAAAGCTACCGGAGAAAATAAGCAAATGGGGCTACATCAAAATGAAAGCTCCTGCACAGCAAAAGAAACCATCAACAAAATGAAAAGGGAGCCCACTGCATGGAAGAACATATTTGGCAGCGACACATCTGGTAAAAGGTTAATATTCAACATATGTAAGGAACTCATACCACTTGCCAAAATGAATCCAATTAAACAATGGGCAAAGGGCCCTAGCTGGTTTGGCTCAGTGAATAGAGCATTGGCCTACAGATCAAAGGGTCCCAGGTTCAATTCCAGTCAAGGGCACATATCTTGGTGGCAGGCTCCTCCCCGGCCCAGGCTCTGGTCGGGGCTTGTGCAGGAGGCAACCAATTGTTGTGTTTCTCTCACATTGATATTTCTCTCTGTCTTTCCCTCTCACTTCCACTCTCTCTAAAAATCAATGAAAAAATGTACTCAGGTGAGGATAAAAGAAAAAAGGGCAAAGGACTTGAATAGACACTTCTCCAAAATGAACATACAGATGGCCAAGAGACATAAGAAAAAATGCTCAAAATCACTGATGCAAATTAAAATGACAATGAGGTATCACCTCACACCTGTCAGAATGGCTATCATCAACAAATCAATAAGTGACAAGTGCTGGTGAGGATGTGGAGAAAAGAGAACCTAGTACACTGCTGGTGGGAATGCAGACTGGTGCAGCCACTATGGAAAATAATATGGAGTTTGCTCAGAAAATTAAATATAGAACTGATATTTGACCCAGTGATCCCACTTCCAGGAATATATCCTAAGAAGACTGAAACAACAATCAGAAAGGATATATGCACCCCTATGTTCACAGCAACATGATTTACAATAGCTAAGATCTGGAAACAGCCCAGTGCCCATCAACAGATGAGTGGATAAAGATCTGTGGTACATTTACACCAGGAATACTATGCAGCAGTAAAAAAGAACTCTTACCCTTTGAGACAGCATGGAGGGACTTGGAGAACATTATGCTAACCGAAATAAGCCAGCCAGAGAAAGATAAGTATCACATGATCTTACTCATATGTGAAGTCTAATAAACAAAATAAACTGATGAACAAAATAGATCCAGACATGTAGAAGCATGGAATAGACTGCCAAATCTCAGAGGGAAGGTGGGGGTGGGTAGGTGGGTGGGAAGAGATGAACCAAAGAACTTACATGCATATATGCACAACCCATGGTCATGGACAATAGGGTGGTGAAGGCTTGGGGTGGGGGGTTGGGGCGGGTTAGAAGGGGTCAAAGGGGGGAAATAAGGGACATATGTAATACTTTCAACAATAAAGATTAAAAAAAAAAGACTTAAATGTGTAAGATCTGGTATTATAAAACTCCTAGAAGAAAACATAGGGAATAAGTTCCTTGACAGTGGCCTTGGTAGTGATTTTTTGGATTTGACAAAACAAAGGCAGCAAAAATAAGCAAGTGGGACATTAAACTAAAAAGCAAAAAATAACAAAACAAAACAACAATAAAAAAATGACAAGGCAACCTATGGGATAGGAGATTTGCCAACCACATATCTGGTAAAGTGAGAATATCCAAAATATACAAATAACTCACAAATCCTATATAATAAAAGGCTAATATGCAAATCGACTGAACTGTGGAACGACTGGTCGCTTTGATGTGCACTGACCATCAGGGGGCAGACGCTCAATGCAGGAGCTGCCTCCTGGTGGTCAGTGTGCTCCCACAGGAGCCTCTCTCACCTCTGCAGCAGTCAGACATCCCCCGAGGGCTCCCTCTCTGCGGGAGGGTGCAGGCCGGCCTGAGGGACCTCATGCACCAGGCCTCTAGTGCAATAATAAAAGAAAACCCCAAATAACCCAATTAAAAATGGGCCAGGGCCTAAATAGACATTTTTCCAAAGAGGACATATAGATGGCCAACAGGTATATGAAAAATCATCATTAGGGAAATGCAAACAAAAACCACAATGAGATAGCACCTCACACCTGTTAAGGTGGCTACCATATAAAAAAATACACACACAAGAGATGACAAATGCTGGCAAAGATGTGGAGAAAAGGGAACCCTTGTACACTGCTGATGGTAAGGAACTACTGAAAACAGTATGGAGGTTCCTCAAGAAATTTAAAGAAGAAACACTGTATGATACAGTAATCCCATTTTTGGGTATATATCCAAAAGGAACTACATCATTACCTCAAAGAGATCCCTGCATTCACCGCAGCATTAATTACAACATCCAGGGTGTGAAAACAACCTAAGTGTCCACCGACAGATACCTGGACAAAGAAAATGTGAGCTATCTCTATTATAAATTATAAAATTCAGTCTTAAAAAAGAAAATCCTGCTATCTGCAATAACATGGATGGACCTTGAAGACACGATGCTATGTAAAATATGCCAGACAGAGAAAGACAAATACCATATGGCATCACTGTATGTGGAGAAACAGCAGAAAGGTGGTTGCCTGGAGCTGGAAGGTGTGGGAAGTAGAAAGAGGTTTGTAAAAGGGCACACCTTCCAGTTATGTCAATAAAGTCTGATGATCTAATATATGGTGATAATAATGCATTGTAAATACTATACAACAGAAATTTATCAAGAGAGTAGAACTTAAGTGCTGTCACCAAAAAATAAAAATAAAAAGGTAAATATGTGAAGTGATGAATGTGTTAACTGAGGCAATGGTGGGTGGGGCTCCTTTCACAATGTATGACGTATATAGAAATGATCACATGCACACTTTGAATACATTGCAATTTTATTTGTCCATTACACCTTAATATACAGTCATTTTTTTACCTCACTGTTAATTTTATAGAAAAAAAATGCTGAACTATTTATTGCTTTAATTGCATCTCTAATTTTTAGTATAGCATATGTATTAGACATACTCCTTTCCTATCCCTAAATACCTACTTATATCTTTGCCCACTTTGATATCGGAATATATATTTTTCATGTTATTGTTTAAAGTGTTTTGAGTATTTAGAAAATTAACTCTCTGTCTTACCTGCTAGGTTTCTGTTTTATTTTCAAATACGTCCAATATTACTCTGTATTAGTTTCAACTGTACAGCAAAGTGGTTAGAAAATCATGTGCTTTACAGAGTGGTCCTCCTGCTGCTTCAAGTGCACCCCTGGCCCCACACCTGTTCGTCTCGATATTACTGGCTCTATTCCCTACGCTGCAATCTACAGCTCTGCGGCTATTTGTGTAAATATATTTTCCATATCACATCTTTATGGAAAGAATTCCTAAAGTAAAAATGGAAAAGAAAACTTGGAAGGAAAAGCAGCTCTTGAGACGAAAAGGTGAGCAATAAAATGTTTTTGGAAAGTATTCAATATAATCGTCAAAGTACGTGGCAGGAAATGTTATTGTACAGCAGCAAACATTTCCAAATTTTGAAATGTGACTGCTAAAAATATTTGTTGTAATAAAAGCCTAAATAGGCTCTTAGCAATATAATAAGATTATATCAGTAATATTCCAGTTGAACCATTAGATGTTTGAGTAAGTGTGTGTGTGTGTGTGTGTGTTGTGGTTATTTTCTATATAATGAGTTTGAGGAATCTTATGGGGTGATGAAATCTTCTAAAAACTATATTGGGGTGATGCACAACTCTGTAAATTTACCAGGTCCCTGCGTCGCACACTTGAAATGGGTTAGTTTTTGATACGTACACTCTGCCTCGATAAAGTTGTAAAGAGGAGAGAGGTATGGCGCTCCTGATGCCCTGCAGGTCAGGAGTAGAACAGTGGCGCGAAGGTGGCAAAGGCCCGCTGGCTGGGAAGGGGCCCCAGCGCGGGAGCAGCAGGTTTGTGATGAAGGGTCTGACCCAGTAAGTGTGGTCCTGCGGGCCGTGGGGGGCGTGGAGGACGGTGCTGGGTGGGCAGTGAGCGCGCTGGCCCAGACAGGGACGGAGCTGGAGTAAGTCATGAGCGCCCAGGTGATGGAAGCCTCTGAAAAACAGCAATTCAGACCCGACATCCAGCCAGTGATGTCACGATAAGAATGGTTCTGAGAAGAAAGGAGGCTGGCACACGTGGGATGCGCCAACCAACTGCTAGAGACGCAAAGTTCCTAGTAGTAATTGTAAACGTCCCCTTGCTTATAGAATATTTATATTCCAGGACTTTATGCTTCTCCCAGTGTTTCAGAGCCCCAGAGACGGAGAGAAGGACATTGTGCAGAGAAGCAGAGCAAGGGCGCCCCCTGGGGACGCGGAGACACCAAGGCTGGCCCGGGTCCCAGCTGGAAGACCGTGGGGTCTGGGGTGGAGGCTGCTTGGAGACCAATAGGATTTCTCCAGTGCAAGCGCGTGGCCTGTAGCGGTCATCTGGCCAAGGCCACAGGCTTCTCTGCGGCTCAGACAGAACGCGGACGGCTCTGTGCCCTTCCGTTGGTGAGACAGTGATGAGAACACGAACTGGGCTTGGGTGAGAGCGAAATAAGACACTGCACTCGGAAGTATTTCGTAGATAAGCGACTTAATGGAGAACAAGCAGCGCGGCCAGGCTTTCTTGAGTGCGCCCAGCATACTCACCCTCTCCCAGCCTCAGCGCGGGTCCCGCCCTTTCCCACCCTCCTCCCACTCTGGAAACAAGAACTAGGACAAGAGAAGAAGAGAGAGAAGAGGAAGAAAACTGCAGAGACCAGACTTGGCGAGCTGGCAGGTCACGAGGGGCAGGTGAGCAAGCACCACAGGAGTCAGAACCCTGGCTCTGTCCTTGAACAGGGTGCACGACTGGACTCTGGGGCCTCGCCTCTCCTCTGTGAGCACCGGGAGAAGAAATGCCACAGCCAGGAGTTTACCGAAAGAAGCAGTCGGTAGAGGGCTCTCCCCCAAGGGCCTGCGCAGGCTTCTTGCAAAGTCTGCAGAGACGGCTGGCCCTGTCCAGCCCTCTGAGCAACAGAAATGGAAAGTATTTACTCCGGAAACGTGGTCTCCACATCCAGCCAAGGTCTTAAAGTTTTACATCCTCTGTATCTGCCTCTTCCCTTTCGTTGTTTCTCCTCAGGAAGACACGGTGGCGATTTTTATAAATACTTTATTTTGACCAGATTCAAAAGCTGTGTTTAAGCCAAGTATCATTTTAACTTCAGCACTAAACCACCGTGCTTCATTCTCGAATTGCCTCCCAAATTAGGAAAGTTCATGTCCCAGTCTCCGATGTAAAATTCTAGAACCATCGTTCGTTAAATGGACTTGAGCACAAGGAAGTTGGGGCCTCCGCACCCAGGAGAAAGGCCGTTGGTCCTGATGCCAGACTAACCTTCCCTGAACACCTTTCCTATCATGCTGCCAGCCCACCTAAGAGTCCGCTCAATCTGAGAGGGCCCCTGCTCACGCATTAGACTAGGTCCGGTTCTCAGCCTCGTCTCAGGCCCTGCTCACTTGACCTTCCACAGTGCTCCTCCCAGGACCCCTCACTCAGGTGGCTGGGTCCCTGCGCCGTTCACAGGAAGGGGCTCTGAGCATCCCATCGACAGGCCTTTCTCAGGTGTCTGGCCCTCTGCGTCACTCCCCTGTTCAACCCTTCTTCATTCAGACCCATATTGTTCAGGAAACATGTGCGTATGGCTCCTTTTCTGAACCTCCGCTTTCTCTGAGCATCTAGAGCATGAATTGTTCACAGCACTCTGTCAGCCACCGAGACCCGCTCTCCCTCTGTTCACGGCTCCAGCCCGTGTCCAGCGTGGCGCAGTGCCCATGGCCGGGCTCGTTAAAGATCCCTGAGTAGTGACTTCACGTGTGAGGTATGACAGGGAATGAGGCTGACTGTCCAGCTACCACGTGTAACACACATTCATACAATTCTTTGTCTCTGCCAGGCAGCGAGTCTTTTATCCCCACAGCGCCATGATAGCTCAAATGTCTCCGCAGTTCTTCTTTGGAATTGCTCTACATCGAAGTCCTTTGAACTCCCAGGGGATGTGTGGGGTGGGGAAGCTCACAGTGGACATGAATTCAGAGAGGCTGAAAAGTCACTCAGGCAGACCTGATAAAGTGGCTGATGACGCTAAGGAGCTGTTTTGGAACAAAACCTGAAGGAGGAGGCTGGTCCCTCGCTGCTCCTGGCTCTCAGGAAGAGAGCAGTCCTATAGCAGTGCGTGGGCCGTGACACTGTTAGAACGAGTACTTATTCTCAAGATGGCTTTCTGCAGGACAATGAGTGATCCCATTGAACACATTAAAAACACCCCACACTATTGACTATTCTTTTAAAAATGAACCTAGCAACTAAGCACACAGTAGGAACTAATTCGACACCCACTGACCTAACCTACTTACAGTTGTGGTAGAACACTAGTTTGGTTCAAAGAAATCTGATGCTTTATAAACACAAAGCTCCGAGGTCGACCAGTAAGACAATGCGGCAGCCAGAGACACGGTGCGCACGACACCTCGCAGGAGGGAGGGATGTGTGCGGAACTTTTAAATTACAGTTCTCAGAGGGGTTTCAGCGAACGCTGGGACGAAAAGGAACACACTCCATGTGCCTGGAGTTCCTTATAATTGTGTCTTTTTGGCTTCTAACAAAGACCAGCAGCAGAATCAGGGTTATTTTGGGCAAATTTCAAGAAACAAAAACAAAGGTTAACAAAGAAAGAATAGAGGCCAGTCTGCTCACCTAGTGCAGCCGATGGCTGTATGTACGTGGTCAGAGGAGTAACGCCGGAAGACTTTCAAAGTTCCACGCACCATATCTGCCAAGACTCTGCTTCAGGTTGGCAGAAGGTAGAAACCCTGTGTTGGGTAAATATTTAGCAACACTGACGAATTTTTAACACTAATATCTCATTTGCAGTGGAATACACTTCATGGTCTGAAATCTCTTTCTCCATTCTGCTTCAGAGGTGATGATAAAAATCGAAACCTATCACCTGTCCTCCTTGAATCCCGCACCTGTGCCACGAGGTTTCCCACAGGCCAGCCTCCTAGTTACAGGGAGGGGAACTGCTGTGAGGAAGCCTGCTCCTGCCACCGTTCCCGCAGGGCTCCAGGCTCGCAGATGAAGGGCTGCTGGCATAACCGTGACACACTGCTCAAATCATCTTTTATTATTCCTGTCTGCACAACAAATAGCTTTGTCCGGGTTCATGGTGGACTTCAGCCAACATCTAAGAGGGCTCAGCTCTGATAGCAGCTCTGCCGAAGGCAGAAGGCAGACCACTGTGTCACGGCCGTGGCGCAGGGCACTGGGGGAGCTTGCGGAGGGGCATGGAAAACAGGAGCCACGGACTCTGCTGGAGGGCCTGACAGTGCTGCTGGGGGGAGGAGTCCACAGAGACACGTGCAGAAGCAATACAGTCCCTCAGCATGTGTGGCAAACTCCAAAGACAGTAATGGGCAGTGATGCTCTGAGCTGAGGGAGGGGCGTGCTCACTGTGAGCTAGCGTGCTCAGGGCTCCATGGGGGGGCGGGGGGGGGGGGCTGCCTGGAGGAGGCAGAAAGAGTGCAAGCCAGTAAGCAAAGTGGGATTTGGATAATTCCAGGAGCAGGCTGGCACGGCATTTGAAGGGACGATGGAAGTCAGCTGGAGTGGAGAGCTGAGGAGGGTGAGGAGCGGGGTCTACAGGGCAAGGGCTTTGAGTGCCAGACTGCACACGGAGGGGGTGGGGCGGCGGCTGGAGGTCAGCGAGGGCTTGGACGTGGAGGGTCACCTGTGCCAGGTGCTGTTTTAGGCAGAGTAACTTGGCAGTGGTGTGCCAGACAGTTTGGAGAGGGGACAGTGGCAGGAAAGGCAGTCTTCTGGGAAGAAAAGCTTTGTAAAAAGTTGAGCATATAATTACAACAGGCTAGGAATGTGGAGGTGGAGGGCTTCAGAAAAATCAGATGTTTCAGCATCAGAGTGAGGAACTGCTTTTAGAGAACAGAGTGTGGGGCCAACATCCGACCTCAGAATAGGTTTCTTCGAGGGCAGCTTTGAGAGCACCATGGCCTAGGCTCAGACAGGTGACTGTGAGGGGTGCAACCAGGCCTCCCCCCAACTTCTGGACCCCAGCCCTGCCCAGGCAAGGCCAGGGTGGGGCGAGCTCCCTTCGACCTCTAGGGTTCTCCTTTTCTTTACTGCAGACAGGAGTGGGCCTGGTCGTCTGCACTTGAGTTAAACAGGCAGACCAACCCACCTGATTTCTTCAACGGCACTGAGGGGCTTAGCTCTGCCTTTGCCCGGCTTCTGGCCGCACGTAAGACACAGAAACTGCAGCCCCCCCGCCCCCCCCCCCCCCCAGCAGGCTCACGTGTGGCATCTGGAGCTGGACGGACGCAGGCCGGTGAGTGAGCAGCCCACGTAGCATGTCACTTAGGGCAGCGTCCTGTATTGTAGATCAAAGCAGCTACAGGTTCGGGGACATTAGAATCAATGATCAAATGTTTTAAAGGCATAAAAGAGCCTGTAAAGGAGCAGCGCAGCCCTGCCCGCAGAGCGCCCGCTCTCCGCTGACGAAGAAGGACTTTCACACAGAGAAAGTGCTGGGCTCCGAGGAAGGGGAAAGACATCTGAATTGAGGTATGAAGAGTAACTGGTACCGTGGAGGGGCCAGCGCCATCACTGAGTCACCTGAACTGGAAGTTTCCCATCTAAACCCACAGTGCAGGTGTGAGACTGGCTGCTTCAGCTCCTGGGGCTGCCGCTGTTCAGAGCAAGAACGTCTAATATATTTCAAAGGCACCATGGGCTGAATGCTCACTTCCTCCACATGTCCTCCTGTAATCCTCACAGCAAGTGTGAGGGAAGCACTCCTGCCCCGTTTTAACGATGAGGAAACTGAGGATCTGAGAGCTTCAAGTTGTCCAGAGCCACACAGCCAGGGGGCGGAAGGGTGGTGCCTCTGAGCCACCCATCTCTGCTGGGGTCCAACCCCAGCAGGTCCAGGGGTCCCCAAAGGTGTGGATGGAGTCGGCGAAGAAGGAATGACATGGAGACAGTGTTCAGTTGATCAGCAGCCTAGCCAGGATCTCTAGCCAAGATCTGGTCAGGATCTCCAGCGAAGTTCTGGTTAGGATCTCCAGCCAGGTTCTGTGTCCATGTTCTCTTGCCAGGTTCTCCAGCCAGGTTCTGTAGCCATGTTCCCTCGCTAGGTTCTCCAGCTAGGTTCTCCAGCCAGGTTCAGTCACCAGGTTCTAGTCAGGTTCTCTTGCCATGTTCTATCCAGGTTCTGTAGCCAGGTTCTGTCTCTAGGTTCTGTGGCCAGTTTCTGTCCAGGATCTTTTGCCATGTTCTCTCGCTAGGTTCTGTCTCTAGGTTCTGTGGCCAGTTTCTGTCCAGGATCTTTTGCCATGTTCTCTCCAGCGAAGTTCTTCTGTCTCTAGGTTCTGTGTAGGTTCTGTGTCTAGGTTCTGTGTCCTGTTGTCTTGTTACATCTGTATTTATACCAGTTGATTCCAATCCTATCATCTCTATTCCAAAGGTTAGGGTGTTTCTTATCTCCATTCCAGGGAGTAAAGATTATGTAGCTTAAGCATGATTGTTCGTAGTTAAAGTGATTAATTACCCGCCTGGCACTTAGTTAAGGGGTTTTATTCCCTCCCTAACTTCAGGAGAAAATCCCTACGTGGGGAAACCACCTTTCTCAGAGAGGTGACCTTGGTTAAAACACATAGTGACAAGAAGGTGGGCAAACATATTAGGAACAGTATGCCATATATGCCAGGTCCCTTGAAACAGCAAGGATGGACCGGCTCCCAGCACATCTCTGTGCCACCTCCCGTGGGAATGGGCCTGTGCGGGTCTTCCCCAGGGAGGCTGACTGCTGAAACGGCATCCCCTGCCCTGGGCAGATGCCTTCTGCCACTGACCAAGCCCTGGGTGCAGCGGCAGAGCAGTGGGGAAGGGAGGCCTCCAAGTTCCATAGTGAATGTTCCGGAGGCGACACAGCCCTATTTTGTCACTTACTCTTGGAAACATGGAGAATCTGACTTTCAGAAAAAACCTACTTTCTACTAGTGCGACTAAGCAGAGCTAGTGCTTAGAGAACTAGTGACTTTAGACGCAGACTATTAGTAAGAAGGGGTGTCCTGAGCATCCAGTCACCCTCGGCCCAGAGCAAGGGACCTATGATTTTCCGAATAAACACTCAGGCTTTTGAGTAAATGATAGCTGCGGTGCGTCTGTTTTTAAACTACCATTTACAGAGAGCCTCCTGCTGTGGGGCTCCGTGCTCAGTCCCTGTGCAGACCCTTGTTCACCTGCTTCCTTCCCCGGATGTCGTGCCCAAGTGCCCCAGGAGTCCCCAGTTCTCTCTCACATAAGAAGCTGACACCTGGTCTTCTCTCTGCAGGTCTTAAACCGGCTGACACCAGACAGTGGCCGGTGTGCCCCACGGCTGGCGGTTCAGGGCAGTGGTCCCCAGGTCACAGGCATCTGCAGGCTGACCCTGCTGGGTGGGCCCAGGGAGGGGACTCCCAGCTGCTCCCCACAGAGGGAAGACACTGCCCTGGATATGACCTTGGCTCGGCCATGGTTGGGTTAGACATCCCCACAGTCTTGCCGTGTAAACTTCTCTACTGGATTTAAGTACAAGGTTCCTCATTTCTAAGCACTAAATTAACTCCGGCAGGATTGCTAGTGCAACACCTCCGGCCTTTCTGCAGCCATGAAAACGCCTGGGAGCTGGTCTCTGCCAGGCCACCTCCCTGCAGCCCTGCCTTCAGGCAGTGAACCAGGAGGCCACCTCCACCCCTTGGGCCTGCAGTCAGAGGCCCAAGGGCCTGGCCTGGAGCACAGGGGCAGCTCGCACAGCATTACCCAGGCAGGTGAGGGTTCCTGCCAGTTCAAATGGGCAGCCCGCGCTCCCATATGGCCTGGCCCTGCAGGTCTGAGTGTGTATTAAAGACAGGTTTCAGTTGGCTTGTTCCAGGTCTGAGAACCAAAGTGATCCCTGCACCTGCCTCACGGGGTCAGGCTGCGGAGGGCGCTCCCTCTGCTTGTCGCACATCTCCCCTTCCCTGTGGGCTGATCTCTTCCCTCCTCCCCCTCAGCTCTCACCTCCTACAGGCCCGTGGTTATTCCCCGCACCTTGCACAGTACCCAGCATTGAGTAAAGTCAACAAACATTGTTCAATGAATAGGGAACATAGCATTGATCCCAGAGAGGAATGGAGCAGTGGTGTCTCGGCCAGGCAGTGACGGGATGGGAGTGAAGGAAACAGTGGGGATGAACAGCAGACGTAGAAAGCAAGGGAAGTACTCAGGACACATTCTCCACATGCTTCCCCAGCTCTCAGCAACACCGGCTGGGACGCCATCTTCCCTGCTATGTGAATGTCAGTGTGATCCTCATGGACGCCCACCTGTCTACGGGTCTATGTGTCTGTCTGTGTATATGTATCCATCTATCAAGTGTCTGCGAGGTTCTCTGAGTGTGCCACCTCTCTCTCTCTCTCTCTCTCTCTCTCTCTCTCTCTCTCTCTCTCTCCCACACACAAATACAGAAACAAGGAGCTTAGAAAAACCATGTCCACCTAAGCAGTTCCTCCTCAAACTTTCCAGTATAAGCGTACCTTTCTGAAATCATAATTTTGTGGACTTGTAGTTTTTAGGATTTAACGATAAGGAAATGACTAAAACATATGAAATTCAGCATCACCTCTAAATTGAACACATCCTATATAATAAAAGAATAATATGCAAATCGACTGAATGGCCGAACAGTGAAACAACCATCCAGACAACCATCCGGGACCACGCTATAACACCCACTGGTGCCAGGCCAGCCAAGGCAGGTGCAATGCGATTGGTTGAGGGCCAGGCCATCACCCCATCATTGCCCCTGCAAGAGGCGGGCTGCAGCAGGTGGGCAGGGCCTCCCTCTGCGAGGCAAGCCCGGATCCCAGGTCCCAGAGGGAAGCCGGTGCCATTAGCCAGAGGAAGGAAGGCCTACTCTTGAATGAATTTCGTGCATTGAGCCTCTAGGACAGTGGTCGGCAAACTCATTAGTCAACAGAGCCAAATATCAACAGTACAACGATTGAAATTTCTTTTGAGAGCCAAATTTTTAAAACTTAAACTATGTAGGTAGGTACATTGTTATTAACTTAATTAGGGTACTCCTAAGGCTTAGGAAGAGCCACACTCAAGGGGCCAAAGAGCCACACGTGGCTCGCGAGCCGCAGTTTGCCAACCACGGCTCTAGTATTTAATAATCAGGAAAAATGACATTTAAAAAAGCATAGCCCCGCCTTAGGGGTGATCTTGGATTTAAAAAATTCTCGTTGGTTCACATTCATGAAACAGGAGGATGAATTAAAGACCCTATGATGGCTAACTTCGGGTGTCCAGCAATGTTGCTAAGAACCTTAAGTCGCTTTCAGTTCTAATTGCTGTAGAAAAACCAGCTCAAGCATGACTTCAGGACTTAACATGTAGACAATAGGCACTTAGAAACAGCACATTTTCTATGTAAAGCTCTTTCTGTTATTTTCTGTCTGAACTGTCTACCTACACAATTAAAAGAAAGAAAACAGTAGGAAAGGAAGACACCTGGGACTTTGCGTATGTGTCTGTGTTTAGGAGAGGCCCATTCCGGAGAACCTGGTCTCTTCCCAATAAAGCGCATTCTACAGTTGTATTTATTTTGGCACCTCAGAGCCCCAAATTCCTATCGTGTTTTTAGTAGGAACTATAAAATAACTTTAAAAATTTGAGACAAAATTTTACATAATATAAAATTAACAAATTTAACCATTTTAAAATACACAAGATAGTGGGTTTTAGTTATTTACAACGTTGGGCAACCATCATCCATATCTAATTCTGGACCACGGCCATCGTCCCCCCAAAAAAATCTTGCACCTTTCGGTTCTACTCTCCCCCGATCCCTTCGCAACCACTATGTACCATCTGTTTCAGTGGATTTGCCTATTCTGGACATTTCATATAAATGGAAGCATACAATATATGGCCTGTGTGTCTGGCTTCTTTTGCTTGGCAAAATGCTTTCAAGGTTCATCCTTGTGGTAGCATACCTAAGTACTTCATTCCTATTTATAGCCAAATAATACTTCACTGTATCACAATTTGTTTATTAATATATCGGTTGATAAGCATTTGTGCTGTTTCAACTTTTTGGTCACTATGGATAATGCCACTACAATCACCTACAAGTTTTTACATGGAGATGTTTTTAGTATCCTTAGGTATATACCTCAAAATGGAACTGCTGGGTCATATGGTTTAACTTTCTGAGAAACTGCCAACTGTTTTCCACAGCTCCTGCAACTTTACATTCCTTGGCAATGTATGAGGGTTCCAATTTCCACACATCACTGCCAATACTTTTTAATTTTAGCCACCCTAGTGGTGTGGGTGTTGATCTCTATCTTCCCAATGACTAATGAATGACAAGCATCTTTTCATGTGCTTCTTGGGCATTTGTATATATTTGTATACTTGGACAAATATCTATTCAAATCCTTTGTCCATGTTTTAGTTGAGTTGTAAGAGTTCTTTATGTATATATATATATTCTGGGTAAGAGATCCTTATCAGATGTGTGATTTACAAATATTTTCTTCCAGTCTCTGGATTATCTTTACACTTTTTAAAAAAATATATATTTTTATTGATTTTAGAGAGGAAAGGAGAGGGAGAGACAGAAACATCAATGATGAGATAGAATCATTGATCAGCTGCCCCCTACTGGGAATTGATCCTGTAACCCAGGCATGTGCCCTTGACCAGAATTGAACCAGCGACCCTTCAGTCTGCAGGCAATGCTCTATCCACTTAGCCAAACCAGCTAGGACTATTTTCACTTTCTTAATAGTGTCCTTTGAAGTACAAAAGTTTTAAATTTTGATGAGGTCTAACTTAGCTATTTTTTCTTTGGTTGTTTGAACTTTTCATGTCATCTTTAAGAACCAACTGACTACTCTAAGATTACAAAGATTTATACCTATGTTTTCTTCTAAGATTTTTATAGTTTTTGCCTCTAAAATTTAGATCTTTAATCCATTTTGAGTTAATTTTTGTATATGATATGAGGTAAGGGTCTGACTTCATTCTTTCACCTGTGGCTAACCAGTTGTCCCAGCACATTTGTTGAAAAGAGTATTCTTTCCCCATTGAGTGGATGTGGCATCCTTGTTCAAGATCAGCTGGCCATAAAATCATGGGCTTACTTTGGGACTCCCAATTCTAGTCCATTGATCTATATGTTATTCTTATGCCAGTACCCCAGTCTTGGTTATGGTTGCTTTGTCATACACTTGAAATCAGGAAATGTGAGTCCTTCAACGTTGCTCTTCTTTTGAAGACATTTTTGTGGTGTGTTTTTTTGCTTTGGAGGTCTTTTACATTCCTATATGAATTTTAAGATCAGCCAGTCCATTTCTGCAAAACAGGCAATTGGAATTTTGATAAGGATTGTACTGAATCTGTAGATCAATTTAGGGAGTATTGCCAAGAGTTTATTAAGGAAACTCACATGTGAGGCGTGTCCTGAGTGCCAACATAACATGGATAGCCTCCATCCTGACAGTTACATATTTATTTCTTGTCTCCTGCCACTAATATGTAAACTTCATGAGAACAGAGAACTTTCTCTGTTTAGTTTACTGCTCTATCGCAGAGCAGGGGCCAGTAAACAATGGCCTTCAGACCAAAGTGGCCTGTCACTTATTCTTGTAAACACAGTTTTACTGGACATGACTACCCCCATGTGTTCACTATGGTTGTCTATGGCTGCTTTTGTGCCTACAAAGGCATGACTGCAGAGCTGCAAGATACTGCACGACCCACAAAGCCTAAAATATTTACCACTTGGCTCTTTATGAAAAACATCTGCTGGTTCCTGTTTTGAGGCCTGGCATTCTGTACTGGCATATGATAGAGGTGCTGAACACACCTGTTCAATGAATGAGTGAAAAAAAGGGAAGAAGAAAGAAAGAAGTAGGGCTAAGAAATATCATTTCAAAAGGGCATCTGCATTTGTTATTAGGTTAATCATAACCATAGCAAAACACAAATAGGGATTTCAATATAATAAAGTCCAAATGTATATAAAACATTTTATAATGCTGTTTTCTGTACATTGGGAACACAATGTGTTTTCTTTTTATTTTTGGTGGTTCTCACCTGGGGATATTTTTCCATTGATTTTTCAGAGAGAGTGGATGGAAGGGGGAGAGGGGAGGAAGAGAAAGAGAGAGAGAAACATCAATGTGAGAGAGAAACGTTGATTGGTTGCCTCCCTTGCACCCCAACCAGACTTGGGGATCGATCGAGCCCACAACTAAGGTGTGTGCCCCTGATCAGAACTCATCCTGAGAACCTTTGGTGAAAGGGCTCATCTCTAACCACTGAGCACCGCTGGCTAGGGCTGCAATGTGTTTTCTTTGACGTGATGTGGAAGTAATGCTGAGAGGAATACTGCTAGCGTATGTGGCATTTAAGCTCATATTGAACTTTATTATCTGGGGGATTTCAGTCCAAATAAACAAACGTGCACACACCAAAAACTATTGCTTCCAAAGACTAAAAAGAAAGTTTTTTTTTTTTCCCCTTTTGCTTCTTTAAATTATTCTGGCCAACGTTTGCGTTTCCATTTCCACGTGGGCAGGAAGACAGCCTTTTGAATTTAGAACCCTCACATTGTAATAATTGTAAACAGTGCACTTAAAAGGCTTAATGTAGACATTACCAAAAGCTTTGTAACTCAAACATCTGTGAATGCAAGGGAACATTATAAAATACAGAAACAGGATTCCAGGTTTATGTGATTTCTTTTAAAGGCACTAATTCTGCGAGCATGAGAAAGACAAAGGAAGGAACAGAAACCAACAAAGAAAAGGCCAGCACTAGGATTTTGTACTATGGTACAATGTCCCCACTGAACGCTCGGAGCACAGAATGCCTGACCTGTGACCTTTGTTGTCGCTGCAGGACGAGGGGCCCACAGGGTCCTAAAGGTGTTCCAGGGTAACCCATCTGAAACTCTCCTGAGACTTTTAAAATCTTGACCTGCAACACTGGTTCTTAAGAGATCTGGCTTGAGAAGCACTTGTTCAATTCCTTCTGACCTTTGGTTTTAATGTAACACGTAGTCTCAGGCCTCACCTGATACTTGGTCTTTCAAACTGTTAGTTCAGTTTGTGGACACATAGTCCTAGCCGCGCACATGCACACACGCACCCTACTCGTGGTGAATTCTGAGATAAGACTTCTGAAGGTAAAATGTGTGGCGAGCCAGCACGGCCATGGCATACTTAGCCCCACATTGGGTACCTACACGCCAGCACAGCCAAGGGTGATCCTGAGAGGGGGCGGTGAAGGATTGAGAAAAGACAGACAAGAGAAGAAAGCTGGGTCTGGTGGGATGCTGTTCTCTCTGATGGACAAGCCATGTCTTCATTTTGTAGCCAGATTCCACGAGGCAAAGTAAGGGCGTGGTCAAGATGTTTACAACGTTCTCATGGGTTTCGATCCTACTCAATTACATGCACCTGAACGCTATCAAGCCCACATCACTCAGGCACATGGGGCCACGTGTTCGGACCAAAGGTTCACGCTTACAACCACAGCTGTTGGCTATAATTGTGCTGGGAGTTGGGGCTTGCACGTGGCCCCGAGAGGACTGTGCCCTCTCGTTAGTCCAAGGCTTGAAGCTGTCCAAACACTGTAGCCGCTCTCCACAGAAATGAGTGTTCCAAATTCCCCCAACAAGACTGAAAATATTTTAGACTAATGACAATTTGACGTCCAGCACCAAAAAAGACACAAATGATTTTTTAGTCTGTGAATGCGTAGAGGATCTGTTTGCTTAAGCCAGTGGTTCTCAACCTTGGCTGCACATGAGAATCACCTGGGAATCTTTTTAAAATCCTGATTTCCGGGCCTCATCCTCTGGAAATTCTGTTTCTTTGTTATGGGGTGGGGTCACAACATTAGTAACAAAGAAACAGAATTTCTGGAGGATGAGGCCCGGAAATCAGGATTTTAAAAAGATTCCCAGGTGATTCTCATGTGCAGCCAAGGTTGAGAACCACTGGCTTAAGTTGTTTAGATAAGGTCCTAGAGTTTGAGAGAGCCTGGATGGTACAATGTCATTGGTTGTAACCTGAGTCCAGGTGGCCTCCTGGTCTCTTGGTATCTCTTTTGCAAAAAAACAGTGTTGGATAAAATACATCCCTCACAAAAGAAAAATGGACAATGTGTAGAGATTTAAATGAGAAAACTTGACTATTTTTCCAACTTCAAAATGGCAATAAAGCTTTGCTCTATCTCAAAGTTTGATGACTGCCACACATTGCCAACCCCTCGCCCCCAATATTCCTTCATATCCTCCTCTACACTTGAGGGATTGAAATTCCCTCCACCTTTAGAAGTTCTGAAAAGCGGTCGCAGACCCCGTGCTTCCTGGGGTCTGTGCACTCTGAGGGGCTTTGCGTGTCGCCGGTGCCAGGGACTCTGGGTAGACAGTGCAAAAGGGGGGATACATGTAACCTCTGCGGTTTTATCCAGGAGCCACGGAGGCCCTGAAGTGTGAGGGAAACATCCTATTTTGGGGCGTCTGACTCAGGTCTCCCAGGAGGGCGCCTGATGTGTACTGACGGAAGACACCACCAGACAGCGAGGGTTAAACAACGAGGACCCACTGCACGCTTCCACTGTCCTAGGCACTAAGTCAAGCTTGGTCACTGACACATGTGTTCTTTTCCCAACCAAACAGCCTCCCTGTTCAAACTGCCTGTCGTAAAGCCTTTGGCCCGACTGTCTTTCTAGAATCCAGGCACAGTTTGTGATGTGGAGGCTGTCATTTGTAGAAACATCTAGAAGAGGAAAGAATGGTCAAGAGACCACCCTGAAGATATAAAAGCAGCTTATCTTCTAAACTCTTCTTGCTGTGGTTGCAGAAGACGGGCCCTGGTGTACAGGCAAAGGGGTCCAAGTTCTGTGTTTGGCTAGAGCAGTGAATCAACTTTCTCGTTTGAGCACCTGCAGCGTGCGAAGCACAGACTGCATGTTGTCAACTGCAGGCATTAACTGCATGTACTCCTGCAGGTTGCAAATGTCTGATCGAAAGTTTACTTTTGAGGTGCCCTGAGGCCTGAGGCCTTCCCTAGTAACACTCAAAGAAAGCACTCAGGTGACTTCGCGCATGCCTCCCGAGAAGCAGGGATGTCCCTAACCAGCGGCTCTGGCCCGAATGATCTGCAAGGGAGTCTGGTCTAGGCCAGAGAACCTGGAGGCAGTATCTGTAGATCAGAACAGGCCATGAAGCCCCGAGTTCTCAGGACTGTCATCTTGAACAAGTCCCTGCCAGCAAACAGCCTGCTGTCCCCAGCACCCTCGTGGGTGGTCCAGGGGGCACTCCGTGGGTTCTCAGAGTGTATGTCTCAGTGCAGTCAGACCCTGTCAAACCTCTGCAGGCTCCAGATCTGATAGGATGCAAGGGGGCCCACAAAAGGCCCATGGTGCACCCCACAGAGGTGACAGACACAGGCCTGGGACTTACATCCCTACAAACAGACCTGCGCAAAAGGCCATTGGGCTGGCAAACAAAACTGCACATACCAGGAAACTATTAGTACATGTCACACGTTACACGTTAGTGTGATACTGAAGCTTCGTACAGGATGAACAGTCTTCTAGCAGATTTAAAATGCTCCCTGTCAGCATGTGGGGAACAAGCACCATATAGCATTAAACACTGGAGCCACTTTCTTTTATTGAATAACGTGAACTCAATGCTTTCAGCCATTTTTAATTTCAGGTTCCAAAGGAAGAATATACAAATGCAATTGTACTGCCTTAAAGTTTAGTCCATACCCTTTCAACTACCTTTAGAGACTATTTCTGTCATGAGCACATCCTGAGTGACTAGAGTTTAAAAATTCATAATGAGCTGATAAGGAGGTTGTATTCGTTTTCCTCTTTGCAAATCTCTTCTTGATTCTTTTGTATGTTTGTTCATCCCTTCACATTAGCTCTGAAATATCCATTGAGGGAATCTGGCTGCAGTTTCTGGCCCTGTTGGCACCTGGTGTGGTGTTTATGCACAGAGGTGAAGCAGGGGCCTCAGAGATTTTAGTCTCTTTGTCCTCATCATGGCCCTGCTGGTGTCCTGGCGGCCAGAGGGCACCGAGGTGACAAGAAGCAGCAGAACGGGTTAGAGTTTCTGTATCAGCCTGAACTGGTGTGTCTGTTCCTATTAAAAATCTGGCTAAGCCAATCCAAGTTCTAAATCTACGCAGACCTCCGTAACAGAAAGAGGGCACGTGGAGAGCAGGGCATTACAGCAATGGAGTCTATAAGGAATGAAGTTGTACTTCACGACCTTCGTGCCGCGCTGACCTTAAGCGGCCATTTCTAAATCTAAAATAACAGCACCGAGGTGGGTCCCACCTACCTGACGGTGCTAGTCCCAAAATTACCTCCGCGTCTCCAACGATTACCTGTAAAGGTTACAGCCACGACAGCTACCCCCGATGAGGAGACTGGCCTAGAAAGAATAAAATGTTCCTCTCTCATTCCTCTTCTCTCTTTACAACGGAATCTTACCAGGAGCGCTGTGTGGGCAATACAAGGAGACATTTTGTGTCACTCCAGGTTTCTAGAAGGTACTTAGAAATTCCTAAAAAACGCTGCAGAGGGAAGATGTCAGTGCGGTCCCTTCTCCCACAGAATCTGTGGAAGCCTGCAGGACTCCAGAAAACTTTCGCCATTTCTGTCACTCAGGAAATCCCGGGAGTTTGGAGTCAGCATAAACTTTCATTCCTGGCGTTAGTTAGTTAAGGACTTGAGTTCACCTGGTGCAATACCTACATATTCCCCGCCGTCCATCTCACACACTCCTGCGCGGGGCCTCCTGTGGGGACTTGTGCCCCAGCTCGCGCCAGGAGGCACAGAGGGTGTGGGTCTGTCGCTCTGCTCCGTGCCCTCTGGAAAGGGTCTTAGCTCTCAGTTCAGCTCCCTCCTCTGAAACGGACTGATCATAGCACCTGACTCCTGGGCCAGTGGTGGCTCCAAGGAGACAGCGCTAGAGCCACGATCAACACACCAGCTCCTTGAATGTCCCAAGTATTAGTTGGGGCTATTGAATTTAGGACTAAAGATTAAAGTGGTCATAAAGGGAAGGACAGAATGTTGGCTATTCAGATAAAAATAATGTTTTGCCTTCAAAATGACAAACGTTTACAAAGCAGGGTTTCCCACATCCTGTTTCCTGGTCCCGGACGATGAAGGCGTGGGCGTCCTGCAGAATAAGTATCCAGGCAGGTAAGCATCCTGGATTCTGCTCAGGAGTCAGGGGCGCTAGGGCCAGTCAACAGAGCTGACACTGGGAAGCACTGTGGTTTGATGCCGTAGTGCTATACAGTAAGACAATAAAAATATAAAGATCACTTCAAGTTTATTCTTTCACCTCAGCACACTGACAGCAGTGGGCCTGCCTGGGACAGACTGTCCCACGGGGCCTGTCCTGCACCTCTGGCTCGGGTGGCGGGATCCCCACCACACCATCTGCTCCTGACACTCGGTCTCATTAGCACGACTATTTTTATTGATACACACAGCCATGCTCCTTGTAGCATCTTAGCTAAGCTTTATTTATTGTATCTATCTATCTATCTATACAACAATATTAACACAGTCAAGCACCAGGACCGGACTTGAGGGCATCATTAAAATCAGCCAGTGTTCAGTGAGAGATTTAACGATGGATTTAATAGTACTAAATGGAAAAAAATGCCCTTGGCCTTTACATTCTCATTTAAAAACATATAAAAGAGCAGTAATTCAGGCAGTTAGACTTCTCGCAAAGATTTTGCTCTAAATCACAGATGGCAACGGGAGGCCACGGCTGTGTGCTGGCTCCCACCCACTCACTCGGACCGTTAAGCCAGAAGTGCCTCGTGCAGTCGTAATTAGCAAACTGCCTGCAAATGCCATCCCTTAAATCAGAGGCCAGTGAGTGCCAGGCGGAGGCACAGAGGGTAGAAAACAGCAAAAATCATGACCCGGGTTTCTCTGGAGGCTGCCTTCTCTGCAAGCCCACGTCTCAGCCTCAGTCCCGGCGCCGCACCTGCACCGGGCAGCGCGGAGCAGGTGCTGCTTTTCCAGGAACGCCTCCTGGGTCGGCGCTGGGTCCTGGGGCTTTGAGGCCACCTGCCGCCCCGCACCAGCGCCTGCCTGCCCCTCACTCTTTGCCACGAGGTCATCTGTTTCTGTTTTGGAAACACATCACTTAACCAACTAATTCTCAAAATGTGCCCGTGACCTATGTCCGGAGAGCTCTGATTGGGGGCTACTGGCCTGAAAGGCTAAGCATTTCTGATTAAAGACCATTAGGCTGGGTTTCATGTTTGGACAGATAGAGTTTTGGCAGGCAGAGCAGAAAAGAAAATCCTGGGTTTTACTCAGAGGCCTGTGCTTGCTCAGTTACACACCAGCTCTGGGATCCAGGGCTGGCCCACCTCTGAGTCTGCTCTCTCCTCTGCAAAGTGCCTCCCTGAGTTGGTCTGACTTCTCATAATTGTTCAGGACCCAGGCCACTGGTACTGTCTTTTCTAGAGACCCAGGCATCGTGAAAATGTGACCAGAGCGACACCACGGCTGCCCTTCCCAGGCTCTTCGTCAGGCTCGTCTGGGCACCAGGTGGGTTCACAGGCAGCGGGAGGCGGCCTTGCTCTTCTGGGTGCAGCACAGCACAGACGTCCATCCTGGAAATGCGGAGGGTCGGCACTGAGAACAGGTCACGCAGGAGGGCTGCCCAAGGATCCGGGTGGCCTTCCCGGGAGTCACAGTGCAGAGTCCTCCCACACTTTTAAAGTCTTGTCAGGAGAAATAAACATCAGTGGCAGAAGCACAAGCTCTGCAAATTAAAATATAGCTACAAAATGATCTTCTTTGCATTTTTAAAGCAAATTACAGAATCACTCAACGAATTTCAACAATGAGAGGAATGTAGATCCAGTCAAAATTACACATGCATGGACGCTGGCGACACCTAAAATTAGATTCCCGGTGGCAGCTTCTGCAAAAATAGTGATTGCTCATCAGAAAATACACACTTTCCTATGTGAATCGCTCTCGCCTGCGATAAATTCTTCCAAAAAATGACGACTCAAGCATTTAGCAACCTGCTTTAGAAAATACTGCAAGCTCATGCTTCTTTTCCAAAAATGAGTAAACAGCAGCACAGATAAGAGAAGGAGTGTGACAGCGACATTAGAGTCCTGAACGGTTTGAAAAGCCTATTTCGCAAATGAAGTTCCGTAAGAACTTCCTGAAACATGACTAACAACCAGGTAAATATGGTAACTATAGTATCCAACAGTAGCACCCAAACAAAACAGCTAAAACTTTATTAATAAAACTATCGTATGCTTTCCGACATCTAGACACAATGGGCCTAATGCTTTGGGGTTTTTGAATGAAATGCACTAAATAGAACCTTCCATGAATGAATGAAAGAGCTAAGATTTGCTTCTCTCTGGTAAAGAAACTCTTTTAAGACACATTCACGCATGTGAAAATAAAGTATTTCCTTTATTGAGCACTGTTCGCTTTTACAATATTATTATCAATCTCCACTAAGTGGCTAACGAATTCTACAGTGGTTCTCAACCAGGGGTGATATCTGGAGAAATTGTTGGCAATCACAACTGAGGGGGTGCTACTGGCATCTAGTGGGTAGAGGCTAGGGGTGTTGCTAGCCATCCAACAATGCACAGGTCAGTCTCCCACAAACAAGAATATCTGGCCCCAAATATCAATAGTGCCAAGGCTGAGAAACCCTGATCAACATATAACCCAGCAATTGTGCTCCCAAGCATTTACTCAATATAAATGTCCATGAATGGGCAGCCACAAATGAATGGGTAGGAATGAATAGTCAGATGAGGAGGTACAGAGGGTGAGGTCAAGAAGACCTTGAAGAGCATCTGTCCCCATGAGTTTGGGGTGTACCACTCTCTCGGCCCATGAATGAGTTCCTGTTCACCAACCGGGAGCACCAGCCTTCTGGATTTTTCTGAAGCCTTCATACCCAGGCATGACTGATTACATCCTTGGCTATTGAATGAATTCAACCTTTAAACCCCTCTCTGCTCCCTGGAGGTCAGGAGGTAGGGCTGAAAATTCCAGCCCTCTCCACTTTCATGGCTGGTTCTCCTGGCAGCTGGCCTCCATCCTTAAGTTATTCAGGGGATTTCCAAAGCTCACTTCATCAACAGAAACTCAGGTGTGGTGGAAAGAGCTTTGCTATCTATTAGTAACAAAAGAAACCTTTCTCTCTCTATCACTTAGGGAATTCCAAGGGTTTTAGGAGCTTTTGTACATGAAAGAGGGAGGAAGACCAAATATATACTTATTATAAATCACAGTATCATAGTGGTCATTCACGGAGGTGGCCAGAACGGTAACAATCTAAATTGCTCAACGTGCATGCTCCCAGCTGAGGCCCAACAGGTGACGCTGTGCCTCTTCTCAGCTCTCATACTATAAACAAGCGTCGTTCTCTGGTATATTCAACGCCATTTTTTTTTTTTTTTTGCATTTCTGTGGGGTTTGTTGGTGATTTCCCTGTTTACAATGTCCTCAAGTGCAGTGCTGGAGTGCTTCTACTGCTCCTAAGTGCAAGAAAGCCGTACTGCACGTTACGGAGAAATCCCGTGGGTTCGGTAAGTTTCACTCAGGCCTGAGTTAGTGTTGGCCATCAGTTCAATGCTAATGAACCAGCAATGCATATTAAAGAAGGTGTCTTTAAACAGAAAGACACATAAAACAACCTTGTGTATAGATGGGTTGATGAAATCGTTGTGACCAAACAGGCTTGCAGGAACCTAACACTCTATTTTCCTTCGGGTTGGTATTTGTGAATTCAGTCTTCATGGCACTTTATAGAACATAACTACTGTAAACAATGGGGACTGACGGTATATATGGGTCTTTCATAGATTTCATCACACTGGCATTTCTGTCTGTGTCAGTGTCTGCTTCTCTAAGAACCACACTTTAGCTCTCCATGTATTTAGGCTTTCACTTCCCTTAATAATTTTCTATAGTTTTCAGAGTAAAATTCTTGCATGCAGTTTGCTAAATTTATCAGTACTTTATACACAATTTTGATGCTGTTTGAATGGACTATCTTACTTAATTATTATATCGGTCATGACTCGTGTATAAAAATTGGCAAAAGAGTATATATCCTTGGCTTATTGATTAACTTAAGAGGAAAGCATTTCACTAATTATATTGTTACTATAGGCTTTTTGAGGTTGCCTTTTAATAAACTGAAGTTCTCTTATGTTCCTAGTTTGCTGAGTTAATTTATATATTCAATTTTGTCCAATGCCTCAATTGAAATAGTATGGTTTTCTCGTTTATAAGTTAATATGAAACATTAAATTGATTAATTTTGTATGTTAAACTTTTCCTACATTCTTGGGATAACTTACTTGGTCATGGTATGACCTTTTTCATATATGTCTGGATTTGAATTGCTGTAATTTCATGAAAGCTTTTGAGTCTATGAAAATGAAAGGTGCTAGTCTATAGTCTTCTTAATCTGGTTCTCTTGTCAAGCCAATGCTATCTTCAAATAAGTATTTGGGAAGTATTTCCTACTTTTTAATTTTCTGAAAAATTCTGTAAATGATTAGTATTCTTTCTTCCTTAATTCTTGGTAAAATTTATGAGAAAAGCCTGGAGTTTTCTTTGGGGAATTACAAATTCAATTTCTTTAACACAGGCAGAACTATGCTGATATCTATTTTTCCTGGTGTCTGATTTGGTAATTTGTATCTGAATTATTGACTCTATTAGCATAAGATGGCTCATAATAGCCCCTTATTATTTTTAATATCTGTAAGATCTGCGGTAATGTCCCCTCTTTCATTGATGATAGTGATAATTTGTGTTTGCTCTTTTTTTTCTTATTAGCTCACTTAGAAGATTATTAATTTTATGGATATTTTCAATGTATCAGCTTTAGATTTCATAAATTTTTCTCTTCTCTTTGTTCATGTTTTCTTTAAATAAATTCTTCTCTTATGTTTATTAATTCCTTCTACTCCCCTAAGGGCTTAACTTGCTCTTTATACTCTAAATTCTTAAGGTGAAAACTTACATACTTGCTTTTCAACCTTCTTTTCTAATACAAACTATGAAAGCTATACAATTTCCTCTAATGTTGCTCTAGCTGAATCCCACAGAATTTTATCTGATACACCTTCATTAGATTTAATATACATTCTAATTTCTCTTGTGATTTTTTTCTTTAATCTAATCTGCTTAAATATTCTAACTTTGGGGAATTTTCCAAATATTTTTTTGTTTTTGATTTCTAAATTAATTTTGTCTTAGATGGAGAACAAACTATATTTTTCAATGCTTCTAAATTTATTGAGATTTGTTTTATAGATTACTATATGGTCTATTTTACCAAATGCCCCATGTGGATTGATAAAGAATACTAGGTGCAGAATTGCTGGGAATAGTATTCTTTCTAAAAGGTTAACTAATAAATTATTGGGTTTAGTACTACTAGGCACAGTGTCAATTAGGTCAGGTTGGTTGTTAATATTTTAAGGTCTCCCATGATACTACTAATTTTCTGTCTACTTGTTCTATCAAATAATAATATTGAAGGTTGAAATTTCCAATGGAAATTGTGAATCTGTCAGTTTTTCCTGGCAATTCTACCAGTTTTTGCTTCATGTAATGCAAAGCTGTTTTATTAAATATATGCACATATGAGGTTGTTATACGCT
Source organism: Myotis nattereri (assembly GCF_964212035.1). NCBI lineage: Eukaryota > Metazoa > Chordata > Mammalia > Chiroptera > Vespertilionidae > Myotis > Myotis nattereri. The sequence continues at coordinate 20,811,576 of NC_138085.1, forward strand.
TTTGATGACTTGCTATACAATTTTTATCACATTAAAACATACCACTATATCCCTGGCAATATTGTATTTATCTTGTATTCTACTTTGGCTGATATAAATGTAGCCCTTAATCATTCTTTAGATTAATATCTACATATATTTTCCACCCTTTTACCTTACCTATCTCTATATTTAAAGCATGTAGACAACATACTAGTATAGTTGATTACGGTTTTTATTATCTTTATTCTAACAATCTTGGTCTCTTAATCAGTGTTTAGGCCATTGCATTTAATGTAATTATGAAGTGTATATTACATTAGGCTTTGGTTTAAATCTATCATTTGATAGTTGTTTTTTATGTGCATTGTCTATTCTTCTCTTGTTGTTTTCTTTTCTCTTTTCCCTGCCTTTTTTTTGTATGAATTGAATCTTTCTTGGAATTTTCCATATTTTTGGCTAGTTTGCTATATCTCTATTTAATTTTAAATAGCTGCTCTTCCGTTTAAAATATGCATTATTATCATATCTGCCATATAGGAATATGTAATTCTACTTCTAATGTAAGAGCTTTACAACAGTAATCTTTATTTTCTCCCTCCAGTCCTTTGTACTATTGTTTGTCATTCATTCTACTTTTACATATATTATAAACATTTCAATAACTTGTTATCATTTTGTTTTAGATTCTAGTTATCTTTAAAATCAAATTAAATTAGAAAAATATTTATATTCACTAATATATTTACCATTCCTGGAACTCTTTATTCTCATAAGTAGCTCCAAGTTTCCATCTGGCATTGTTTTTCTTAAGCCTGAAGAACTTTCTTTAATATTTCTTTAGTCCACTTTGCAATGAATTCTCCCACCTTTTATTTATATGAAAAATTCCTTTTGGCTTTCAATTATGAAAGATATTTTCACTGAATATTGATTTCTACATTGACAGATTTTTTTTTCTTTCAACATTTTAAAGATTCCAATCCACTGTGTTGCTGTTTGTATTGTTTCTCACAATAAGGTGGTTGCCATGTTTTTGTTTGTTCCCCTATGTATAGGGTTCATTTTATTTTCCCTTAGCCTAGCTATTTAAAATTTTTCTTTCTTACTCAGTTTTAGCTTTTTAAGTATCATCTGCTCTGATGTAATGTTCTTTGTGTTTACCCAACTTTGAATTTGTTGAACTACCTGGATCTGTAGGTTTGTAGTTTTCATTAAATATGGAAGACTATTGGCCAGTATTTCATCAACATTATTTCTTTCTGCCTCTTTTTCTCCTCTCCTTCTGGGATGCCAAGTGCACATTATGATAAACACCTAGATATCACTTAAGGTTCTGTTTCTTCCCCTTAATCATTTTGGAAAGCCTACCTGCCTGCCTGCCTGATCGCTAACTGCCTCTGCCTGCCAGTCTGATGCCCCTAACGGCTCCCCTGCCGGCCTGATCACCCCCTAACTGCTCCACTGCCAGACTCATTGCCCCCTAACTGAGCCTTGGGCGACTGGGCAGCCGCCATTGGCGGATTGCCTGAGCCTCGGGCTGGCCCTGGGTGGCTGGGCAGCTGCCATCGCTGGCTTGCCTGAGCCATGGGTTGGCCCTGGGCAGTGGCAGTCGCCATCCGTGGCTTGCCCGCGGCTTTGTCCGGAAGGACGTCCAGATGGTCGTCTGGAATACGTCTGGATGGTAATCCGGAATGCGTCCAGTCTAATTAGCATAGTACCCTTTTATTAGTATAGATAATTGAAATACAACACCTTATTACTTTTAGGTGTAAAACATAAAGCTTTAATATTTGTATATATTGCAAAATAATCACCACAAGAAGTCTAGTCACCATATATAGTTACAATTTTTTTGTGTGATGAGAACTTTTAAGATTTATTTTCTTAGCAACTTTCAAATATGCAATATAATATTATTAATTATAGTCACCATTCTATTCATTATATCCTCATGACTTAATTATTTTATAACCAAAATTTATAATCAAAGTTTGTATCTTTTTACTCCCTGCAGTCCACTTTGCTCACTCCCATCTCTCCTCGGTTTTTTTAGACTATATATAAATGAGGTCATAGGTACTTGTCTTTCTCTGACTTATTTCATTTAGCATAATACCCTCAAGGTCCATCCCTATTGTCACAAAGGTCAAGATTTTTATTCTTTTTTTAAGGCTGAATATTAGTCAATATATATATATATTGTATTATATGTGTATATATATATATATATATATATATATATATATATATACACACATACTATATATATACCACATATTCTTTATCTGTTCAACCATGGATGGACATTTAGATTGTTTATAAATCTTGGCTATTGTAAATAATGCTACAGTAAACATGAGGGTGCATACATTTTTTTTAAATTAGAGGTTTTTTTTCTTCATATAAATATCTAGAAGTATATATTAATGGATCGTATGGTAGTTGCATTTTTAATTATTTGAGAAATGTCCAAACTGCTTTTCATAATAACCGCACCAATATACATTTATTCCAACGGTGGAGTGTTCCCTTTTTGCCATATTCTTGCAACACTTATTATTTCTTTTTTTAAAATATATTTCTTTATTGATTTCAGAGAGGAAGGGAGAATGAGAGAGAGACAGAAACATCTGTGGAGAATCGAGCCCTACGGGGATCGAACCTGCAACCCGGGTATGTGCCCTTGGCTGGAATCGAAACCGGGACCCTTCAGTCCACAGGCCGACGCTCTATCCCCTGAGCCAAACCGGCTAGGGCCCAACACTTGTTATTTCTTATCTTCTTGATAACAGCCATTCAAACAGGTGTGCATTGGTAATTGTTTCAACTTTTTTCTTTCTTCAAAGATAAATAAAATTTGCTACCCGTGGATCTTATTTATCTTTATAAGGCTTAAATTTAAAGTGTGTTAGGGTGGGTCCAAAGGAGACTTTACTCTGGGGACATTCCAGACTTCTTACATGGCTCTTCTGGTGTCTCTACTTAATGTTCTGCTCTTTTAAATGAAATTTCTCCATCATAGCTGTGAGGATTCAAATGCACCTCTGCCCTACATGAGCTCTGGGAATTGTTCCGTTTATAGCTCCTTGGAAATTTTTATTTGCATGGCCTGTGGAGTTTCACATTATGTATGCAAGGATTGGTACTCAGAGAAGACTCAAGGGACTCCCTGTGCAGATTTCTAGAACTTTCTCGGAATGCCTCCATTTTCGTATTCTGCCTCGCAAATCCCAGCTCTCTAGGCTCCTCTGAGCCCAATTCTCCTGCCCCTCGTCCCAGGGAGACTTCTAGGTCCTGCCGGAAGCTGCCTCTCTGCACTGCAGTCTGGAGGCACCCCTGAGTGTAAATCCAAGGAACTGCAGTTGTCACCTCGTTTATTTTCCTTCTTATAGGATCACAATTCTGCACTGACTGTTTTCAAATGTCTAACAATAGTTATTTCACTTATTCTGTGCAGTTTTCTGTTTGTGGCAGAAGGACAAATCCTAAGCCATTCATTACTTCATCAGAGGAACCAGAGTAATCATTCAAAAATACAAACCTGATGATGTCACTCGAGCTCAACATATTTCAAAGCTGACTCTATAATTTATTGTCTATGTTGGGATATTTTTGAAGTACTAAAACGCTAATCAGAAGGGGGACTGTGCTAACAGCATCGAGCAGGATAATCGCAGAAAACTGGGACCTCTACCATTGTCAATCATCTAGGCTTAGCTTCTAGGCTCTCATTACATTATCCCCACCTCAACTTCCTCCCATTTTCATTTCTTAAGCTTTAATATTGCTATAGTGCTCTTTCTTTTGCGTGTGGCACCTCCCTATTGTCTAAGTAAATTCTTCTTCCCTTCAGGTGGTTGAAATACTACTAGTATGTCCCTCTGCATCTATATAATTATTTGTACCTCATTTGGCAGGCACCTCACAGAACTGTACTAATTTGTTTGCATAATGTCTCCTCTTGTTAACTAGGTTGATGAGGAAGTGAGTTCAAAAATCAAGAAATATGTTTAAGAAAAATTAATCCAAAAGCAATATTTGTGAACAATAGGATAAAGGATGAGTGATAGAGACAATTTAGGAGATTGTTCAATATCTATAGTCTCTTAATTTCAACATTCAAAGCTAAAGAAACCCCAAATCCTCTGAATACCAAATCATCTTACTTCTTCTTCTTAGACTCTCTACCACAGTTATAACCTATTTAGAAATTCAGAATTTTAAAATGTTAAAACCTAAGTATAGAGATCTCATGTTCCGTATTTTATTCTCCACAGCTTATGACTTAGGCAAATCTGCCAAATTTTGGTGAGTTTTAAAGTTGGAAAAGTATCTGCAATTTTCTCAGTGAACTATATTTAATATCCTACTGTAGTGCCCATTGCAACTGGCATATATGAACACATTGTGTCTACAATCACACTATTACAAAACCTTACAGTTTAAAACTGGTCTAATGTTCAAGGAGCCAATCCATTAATATGATATTACAAACTAAATGCTTATGCACCTAATAACAGAGTTTCAAAAGGTATGAGGCAAACTCTGATATAACAACAAGGAGAAATAGACAAACCCATAATTATAACCGGGTTTTACTAATCCTCCCTTAGTGAATGACAGAATAACTAGGAAGAAAATCAGCCAGAATGCAGTCTTGATGGTCTATGTAGAAAAATCAGTGAAATCTATAAAAAAGCTACTAAAATTAATGGTAGTGCCACAATGTTGGAGGACAGAAGATCAATAAACAAAGATCAATTGTATGCCTATATGCTAGCAACTAATACATAGAAATTAAAATTAGAACACAATATATACAACATAGCCCATATACAATAGTATAAAAATATGACTTAGGGATAAATCTGACAAAAGATGTTCAAGTCCTATACACTATAAACTTCAAAACATTGCAAGGAGAAATTAAAGGAAATTTAAATAAATGGATATATATATATATATATATATATATATATGTGTGTGTGTGTGTGTGTGTGTGTGTGTATATATATATATATATATATATATATACTGTGTTCATGGTTTGGAAGAATCAAAATTGTTAAGATTTCAATTCTCTTCAAATTTATCTGTAGGTTCATTCAATACAATCCTAATAAAAAGCCAATGGAAATTTTATTTTGTAAAAATTGACAACTTGATTCTAAAATTCACATGGAAACACAAAGGTGTTAAAATAACCAAAACAACTCTGAAAAACAAGAACAGAATTGGAGAACTAACACCACTTCATAGAAAACCTTATTATAGAGCTACAGTGACCAAGTGAGTGTAATATTGGTGTTAAAACTGATAGACAGGAACAAAATGGAGAACCAAGAAATAGACCATATAAATATGGACAACTTATTTTCAATAAAAATGCAAAGATAATTGAATTGAGAAAGCAAAATATTTTTAACAGTTATTGCTGGAAGAATTAGATATCTATGTGTGAAAACTGAACTTCCATCCATACTTTAAAGTGAATCTTAAATGCAAATGTAAAACTTTAAAAAATAGGAGAAGCCCTAGCCGGTTTGTCTCAGTGAATAGACCATCATCCTGCGGACTGCAGGGTCCTGGGTTCAACTGCGGTCAAGGGCACATGCCTGGATGTCGGCTTGATCCCCAGTAGGGGCCTGCAGGAGGCAGCCAACCAAGGATTCTCTCTCATCGTCGATGTTTCTATTTCTCTCTCCCTCACTCTTCCTCTCTGAAATCAATAAAAATATATTTAAAAAAGTAAATAAAAAATAGGGAAAAAAATCTTTGTGACTTTGGATCAGGAAAAGATCTTGTAGCCATGACACCAACAAACATATAATCCATACAGAAAACAAATGATAAACTGGACTTCATTGAAATTAATTTTTAAAAAACTATCATCTTTGAAAGCTACCAAGGAATGTAAAGACAAGCCCCATACTATAAAAATATTTGCAAAGCACATATCTACAAAGTATATGAAAGACTCATATATCAAATATGTATAAGTAATTTAAAAAAAACCCAAATCACTAAAAATCCAAACCTCCAAAAGGTCCAAAGTTTTATATATGCCACCAAAGAAGAGATATATGGATAGAAATTAAATATATGAAAATATGCTCAACATAATTAGTCATTTAGGCAACACAAACTAAAACCACATGATACTATTCCCATTAAAATGTTTAGAATTAAAATGACCAAGTGTTAGCAAGAATCTAGAGGAACTGAAACTCTCATGTACCGCTGGTGGGAATAAGCACTTAGAGAATACTTTGATAGGTTATTTTTGAAAAGTTAAACATTCCACTTCTATCATTTGCTCCAAACATCTATCACTGGGTGTGTACTTCAGAGAAAAGAGAACATAATTCCACATGGACTTTTTTTATATGTAACAAACATGTGCACAAATGTTTAGAACATATTTCTTTGTAGTAGCCAAAAAATGGAAAAGCAAATGTCCTTTGAAAATGAATGGATAAACAAATTTTGGTATATCCATACCATATCATACTGCTCAATAATGAAAAGGAATTAGTCATACAAGCAGAAACATGGATGAACCTCAATTATGCAGAATGACAGAATCCAAACAAGAAAGAGGACATACTATGTGAGTCCATTTATATAAAACTCTAAAAAAACCTTCAAACTCAGCTATAATGACAGAAAGCAGATCACTGGTGGCGTAGGATGGGGCAGCATGTGGAGAAGGGTAGGAGGGAGGAATGACAAGGGGTTCTGAGACACATTCTGGGAGTGATGGGTATGTTCATCTTGATTATGAGGCTGTTTTCACAGGTATATACCCATGAGAAAACCTATCAAGCTGTCTTTCTAATTATGTGCAGTTTACTGTATGTCAACTATTCCTCAATGAAGAAATGCAATGCTACTTCCCATTTCCTCCCAATTCTACCCAGTTCAGATTTTATACATGTAATCCTTTCTGTAAGTTTCTAGCAGTGTATCTTTTATTAAAACCAGCTCAATAATTTTGAGGAAATTCTCAGAAATTTCAAAGTATGTCAACTTCTTGTAATTTTAGAGGTTAACTTCCCTCTCTAGCCTTCATCCAGTGTGCTGTGAGGTGTCTTCTCATGTGTCAGTAACCTGGTCTTCACTGTCACAGGCCTTTTTTGTTTATGTTTTAAAGCATTATTTTATTTATTTTTTATAAGATTTTATTTATATATATGTTTTCTTTTTTTTTCTTTATTGATTAGCTACTCACAGTCACAGGGGTGAACCAATGGCACTGCTACTTGGAAAGGTGGGCCGCTAAGTAAGGCAGTCGCTGCCTCAGCAGGAGACTCGTGTAGTAGGAGCAGCAAGTTCCTGCCACAGGCAAGACCCATCCTTCTTTCCTTCAGGAAACCAGATGGAGGAGCCTCCTCTGTTAAAGAAGTTTCACCAACTAAGTCCCCGTCTTGACGTCTAGTGACAGGAGCTCTCATTCTTACGCCCTGTCGCAGCTCTTCACTTCACGCATTCACCTCTGACCACAGAAGTAGAAGAGGTGAACACAGACGCTGCAGCAAGACTACTTACTGGGAGTTCCTGCTTCATTTCAAGTCATTCATTAGCCAACTTCCTTTCTTCTCTGTGAGTCAATACTCTTGTGGCTCTTCCCATAAGTATCTCCCTCAAAATTTCCTTTGTTAAACATATGCTTCCACAGGTTTTTACATGTGTATTATGTATCAAATATATAATTACATAATTACTGTAATATAATTTAACTGCATAATTAGAATGTATAATTACATAATTAAGACATATAATTACTAAGTTTAAAAATTTATGGAAATTATTTTTTTAAATGAATAATGCATGTACGAGGAGGAAGTACTAAAATTCATGATTTGGGCCTTCTAAAAATTACTTCAACTGAAAACAATGTGCAACCAGTAACCAATTATTTCACTTGATGTCTTGAGTGCTTTCAAACATTTCAATGATTTTTTTATTTTATTAAAATATTACCTATCCTGGATACAGGAGGGTGACAGAAAGGCAGCGCTCATGAAGTGTCCCTGAGGCTGCCTGCATTCCTGACCTCCCCCCACAGATGCAGCAGAAGTTTCCTTAATGTCGCTGACTGATTATTAGCATGAAAGTCATTACCCAGCTGGTGTTTTGGTGAATCCAGGAAACAGTGTATCTGATTCTGAACCCCTGAAAGTCTATACTTGGTCTCAAAGGTATAGTGTACTTTAAATGTTGATTAAATATCAGTTTCATAATAAGAAAACCTACTTGATTTCATTTAATTTCAACTTAAAGAATACAAGTTTTTAAAAGTGATGTGTATTTTATCAGTGGCATCATGACAAGCCCACTATGCCAGATGCCGGGGATAGAAACAGGAAGCAGATGTGTTCTCTGGCCTATGTCGTTCAGACAGACACATAAGCCAATAAATAAGACCTGGAGAGAAGATGAGCAGTAATAGCTTTTGAAAACTTTAAAAAACCTAATGTCATAATTTGGTGCCTGAGGAAATAATACTCACTCTAAACCAGCAATCAAGTATTGATTTTCCTGATCCAAATCAGCACAACAGTTGGTTAGTTTCTGTGCAGGCCCATACTTTGTTCATACTTATTAATACAACACTTCTCCCCACCATCTCCTAACTGTGGATCTGTCTGCTGCTGCTTCAGAATGTGCCTTCCAGGAGGGCAGCTACTCAGTGCGGGAAACAGGAGTCCTACACACACACACACACACACACACACACAGACACACACAGACACGCACTGAAGGAACGTCGCCTGCCCTTCTCATGGGAGCAGAGTCCATGTCTCTTGACAACATATGTAACCAGCACATCTTCTGAAACTTAAGTTTAACCTGCAAGTATTCATAAAGATCCTTCTCAAATGATGACTTATTCTTGGAAAGAAGAAGGAAGCACATGCACAAAGTAAAAGGACACGCCTCCCAGGGACCGCAGAAAAAGTGATGAGAGCAGGAAACTGCAGGCTGACCCTCTGTATTATGCATTGCACTGGCCGTGCGAAGTGAGGTCTGCGTCTGCCAGAACCGCCAGCCTGGCTTCAGGAGCAGCCCCGTTCTGCAGACTGCCCCATCACGGGCCATCTTGCTCATTCGTCTGCAATAGGTTCCTGTACATTCGCTCGTTAATTACTCCCCCGTCAACACTCATTGAGCTGCTGCCTAGTATATGTGCCACGCGGTGCCAGGCATGGACAATGCAACAGAGAGCAGGACACAGCCCCTGTCGGCATGGAGTTTGAGTATCAGAAACAGGGCAGACACGTCGGTCATCTCAGACATGAGAAACAGAGTCCTGGGTAGAATGGGAGAGAGATGGGACGCGAGAGAAAATGGCTTGGTATAAAGGTTGAAAAGTCCTGTAAGATCACAGAACCCCAGGTCTTGGAAGGATGTTGGCCTAGCCACAAAAACGAATGCAGGCATCTGTACCCACACCCCCCGTTTCTGTTCTTCCTAAGATGGGGAACTGTCACGCCCCCAAAGCCCCTTTGACATCTCAGCGGGTAGAAAGGTCTTCCTGATAAAAGCCGCAAACTGCAAATTCCGCTCCTTGGTTCTGTTTTTTTCCCCCCAGAAGTCAGAAGAACCAACCTAATCACCTGCTGCTGTGGTGCAAGGCCTGCAATTACGATTCACTCCTACGTGCTGCTGGACATCTGGTGAAACCAGGCCTCCCGTGGCCTCACCACAGGGCCCCCACCCGCTCTGCCCCGGAGATGAGGTCTCCTAGCCAAACAGCCCTCCTTATGAAGGGGACCAGGCGTAGTTCCCGCTTATTCCCACAGGGGGTGTATTCCCCTGCCAGCCAGCAGTTATTCGAACAAGCCAATCTCAGACCTTCTTGTTCCTATACAGCCTGCCTCTCAGCTCTGTTGGTTCACTGTCCAGAGTGCAGCCCCTGGGGCCTTGCATGGCCCCCCACCTCCAAGGCTGGGAATACATGTGAGCAATGAACAGGTGTGGATCATGTCTGTCCAGGTCAGGTGTTGCATGTGTGGGGCCATCCCCACTAATCCAGGGCAGGAACCCCTCCTTCAGCAACAGGGCAGAGAGGAGACAATAAAAACAGCTGCCCGTGCGTGGTGTACTTGGGAACCTGGGAAGAGGGGGTTAAAGAGAGGCCTGAAGAGCTCCACTTCATGGGAATTTGAGAATTTAGAAATCACATTTCCTCACACTTCCCGCCTCCTCTAAATCCCACCCTGACTTCTGTGGGTACAGCTGCTGACACAGTGCAAAGGCAGCAACAAGGAAAAGTGAACAGAGGCAGAAACCAAGGAGTCACACTTCAGGAAAAAGAAAACAGAAATGTTCTGGGGTTTCAGGACCACGGTGACAGGAAGCTTATTCTAGAAAACACGTGTAATTTCACATTTAATTCATCAGCAGATTCTGTCTGCATCTTATGCTAGTTCTTTGAATATCACATCCCAGGGTACCGGAATTCTACCTGTCTCTGTGTGGAAACAAAGCATGATGAGCAAGAGAACTAATGATTAGTACTAATGTGTGTGTTCGCCTGACAAACGCCAGCCAGCCTCCTCCTCCTCCCTCCTGCCCAAGCTAATGGCTGAACCTCAATCAATACACTCAGGAAAGACCACAGAATCAATAACAGGGCTAATTTCACAGAATTAAGAAGTGGCTTTTTTTTTTTAAACAAGAAAGTAGACACATTTGCAATAACCACATTCGTATATGTTGCCTAGCAACAAGATATAAAAATGATGCACTGTATCAGGAACTTATTTTCACATACAAAGCCAGCTCCCTGCCTTCGCAATGCTGCCACGTACTTTCCCCCAACGAGAACTCCACGGAGACTATTAACACTACCATTTTCCATAATACACTCTGTTAAACAATCATGTGTTTTTGCTAGTGCACTGAAACAGTGAATTTATTTAATGACTAGTCAGTGAAGCAGCGGGAGGCGTTTTTTCTGTTTCCATTTTAGGCTCACAGGTTCATCTCCTGGGCAGGAGAATTCAACAGCTACAAAGCGAATGAATCAGGACACCGGAATTCACATACACAAGGTGAGAGGACAAGAGGTGGTCTTACGTACCAGTGTTTTTTAAAGGGAAAGTAGACAAGGAAGTTAAAGTGCATTATTAGTGTTTCCAGTTTTCTTTGGAATATAAAAGAAGCTTCTGGAAGGCAGAAAGCCTTTGAGGTTCTGAGGTTCGTCCTTGGATATGGGAATGAAGGGGAAGCTGTTGAGCTGCTGCGCCCCTGCTGGCTACGTGGGGAAGTTCTCAGTGAGGGCCGCTCACTCCCAACCTAGTGGCTCTGGCAGGTGGGAAGGGGAGCAGGCCCACCCAGCTTGGGCTTTACAGGTATCCTCTCACACCATCCTCCTATGGCACTGAGTCCATTTAACAGAAGCAGGAAATGGGCCCAATGAGATTACGTGATTTACCCAGAACCACTCATCTGGCAAGTGGGAAAGCTGGATTAAAAACGGGGTCTGTCTTCAGTGCCACCACCCACCTTTGCCTCAGTTGGCTATTACTGATTTCCAGCTGCGGGGGGGATGTTCTCCTATCCAAGGATCTAAGGAGAAAACCTAGCCCCTCAAAAGAAAGAAAGAAACAAACAAATAAACAAAAAACCCAACAACTTCCCCAATGAGCCCACATCACACTGCACTACACTGATGCTCACTTCAACTTGCACGCTTACACGAGTTTTTGCCAGTTTCTTATTCACTGTTATGTGAGATCATTAACTCCTTGGTTTAGGGACACGTGTTGTATTTTGAAAACTAGTCTCTGCTGAATAGAGCATTTTATTCAGAAGACTTCCAGTAATAAAGATGGACAACCTGTGGGTCAAAGGATAGTTAGTTTTACAAAATTTGGGGGGGCAGGGATCTATCTTATCCACAGTGCTATCTTTTAACACCTGTGCTGGAACACCACGCGTGCTCTGCTCTGTAATGTGTATAAGGCCAACTTCACGGACTCGTTAATTTCCAGGTTTCCCTAACAGATGACTGACCAGTGATTTTGACTCAGGACCCTTTGGGACTTGAATCAATACTGCTATCTATGAAATAGCCTGAGATGGGCAAAAAGACAGATCTGTCATCGCTGGATGCTAATCTGAAGTGGAATGTGTTATTTAATGGGAAGAGCAGGTGCTTATAGTTGAAGACTCCTCATGGCAACTGAGCATCCTTCTGGTTGCTATGCAACTCCAGACGTCCCTGTCTTACCCAGCCTCTCTCACCTCACCTGTTTCCTCATCGAGGAAATGATGACAACACTTACACTGTCAGGGAGTCAACAGATATTGATGGCATACCCACAGGGCACAGAGCAATAGATTTACTGCTTATGTAAGCCAGGAAGGCAAAGTGGAGGATTAGTCCAGAAACCGCGGCAAGCCAGAAACGAGTAGAGGCATGAGGCCCTGAAACTTTCCAGGTGAGTGTGGCCACATGCAGTCCTGGCTTTGGGGTATTTTAAACTTAGTTTCTGAAAAATCTTGTCTACTTACTTCAGCCAACATGCTTGTATCTTGGGTTCTGTTGCTACGATAACAAATCACATCAAACTTAGTGGCTTAAAATAACACAAACTCAAGATCTTACAGTCTAGACAGGCTAACGCCATGGTGCGGCAGGGCTGTGCTCTGTTCGGGAAGCTCCAGCGGAGGATCCGCTCCTGGACCCTGCCGGCTCCTGGAGGCCCCATTCCCCACGGCCCCTTCCTCCGTCCTCAAAGCCTCCTCATACTCCCAGCCTCTGGTTCTCGCTCTCCCACTGATGAAGACGGTGATTACACTGGACCAAACCAGATCATCTGGACAATCGCCCCATCTCAAGGTCATCTGATGAGTAACCTGAACCCCATTTATAACCTGAACTCCCTGCCTTGTAACCTAGCATCTTCACATGTCTGGGGATGAGGATGTGAGCATCTTTTGGGGGGGAGTAGGAGCACTTTATTCCACCTACCGCAGTGCGGGTCTGCATTTGAGGAATTACTTGTCCACTGAGAGCAACGATGGGTTATGATTTACATGGGTGCAGCCAGGGACCTGTAAGACGTCTACTACTGCCTTGAGGACTTGTGGTCTAAGGAAGGTGATAAATACATAAAATATTAACTACAATAAAAACAACCCTGACATTTATAGCATGATTTATAGTTTGCAAAGCACTCTGAAATACACTTTGACCTTGAACAACACAGATTTGAACTATGCAGGTCAGCTCAGATGCAGTTTTTTTTCAATAAACACTGTAAATGTATTTTCTTCCTTATGAATTTCTTTCTTTTTTAAAAAAATATATTTTTATTGATTTCAGAGAGGAAGGGAGAGGGAGAGAGACAGAAACATCAGTGATGAGAGAGTATCATTATTGGCTGCCTCCTGCAGTGGGAATGGAGCCCGCAACCTGAGCATGTGCCCTTAACCCAGCGGTTCTCAACCTGTGGGTCGCGACTCCTTTGGTGGTCGAACGACCCTTTCACAGGGGTCGCCTAAGACCATCCTGCATATCAGATATTTACATGACGATTCATAACAGTAGCAACATTACAGTTATGAAGTAGCAACGAAAATAATGTTATGGTTGGGTCACAACATGAGGAACTGTATTTAAAAGGCCAGAAGGTTGAGAACCACTGCCTTAATCGGAATCGAACCTGGGACCTTCCCGTCCACAGTCTAATGCTCTATCCACTGAGCCAAACCATTTAGGGCCTTTATGAATTTCTTAATGTCATTTTCTTTTCTCTGGCTTACTCGCTTATAAGAATACAGTGTATAATGCATTTAACATGCAAAATGCATGTTTTAACATGTTTAACATGTTAAAATGCATGTTCAACAACTGTTTATGTTATCGGTAAGGCATCCTGTCAATGGCAGGCCGGTAGTAGTTAAGTTTTGTAGGAGTCAAAAGTTATAAATGGATTTTTAACTGCGTGGATGGTGGTGGTGGTGGTGGTGGGGGTGGTTTGGTGCACCTGACTCCCAAATTGTTCAGGGGTCAACTGTATATTTCTTATTGACCTTCAAAACTACTTTATAAGACAGGTAAGGCAAGTGTTCTTATCTCGGATTTATGGATGAGCAAACTGAGGCACAGAGGGATTTTCTTAAGGCCACAGAAGTAGCAGGTTCAAACCCCGGTATTCAGAGTTCTGGTCCAGCGCTCTCTGCACAGAACCGTACTGCGTGCGTCATGTCACCATACAAAGCCCAGAGAATCAGTAAGCGATCTGGCTTCTTCTCTGTGGAAGAAAGGGCAGGTGTGAGGCTGTTCAGAAGCCTAACAAAGCACACAAAGTAGGCGTCTCATGGAGCTGAGGGGACTCTCCCCCCACGAACTCAGCACCTTCCCTGAGACACATCGCAGAGCGAGAGCACAGGGAGAACTGGGCACAGGCAGGGCCTTGAGCCCCCGGGCAGAGCACCGCGCACCTCACACCCACAGGGAAGGGGAGCTGCCTGCTCCACGCTCAGTTCCTTCGTATGAATAAATGAGTGCAGTGACAGGCCGGCTTCATCCTGTGTGCACACTGGCACGGTGCACATGCACACGTAACCCCAGAGGTCAGGAGAGTGTTAGAATCTTGCACTCCTGTTCACACTAGCTATTTTATTCTCCAAAAAGCTACATCATTTTCATGGAGCATCCAAGATCAGAAACTTGTTCATTCAAGCCACGGTCTCACGCATCTGTTCTGCCGCCTTACCTTTAAAAAGCAGCGGATGGTGGCTGTGTCCCACCCAAAGAGCTGTGCCGACAATTAGTGAGACGTGGCCACTGCTGACGACTGGGTTCGACAGCTAGGGCCCGTCCCAGTGACTGTGTTCAGTCACTACTGCCCACCCTCTCCTTTTAGCGGCTTCCCACAGTGGCCTCCGGAAGTCAGATACAGTGGGGCCTTGACTTACGAGTGTCCCGACTAACGAGTTTTTTGAGATACCAGCTGTCTCTCCACCGATTTTTTGCATTGAGTTGACAGAGTAATTTGAGTTAACGAGCTCCTTAACGAGCTCGGTCTCGGAACCGATTAAACTCTAAGTCAAGGCCCCACTGTATTACTGTTTTCCTCCCAGGAACCTCTGGAGGAGAGAAGCTGAGAAGTCCCCACCCCTTGCAGGTAACACCCCACAAAGGCACGCGGGACCTCTGGCGGCAGTACCCTGCCCAGCTTCCTCCGGAGGGGACCTTCCGAGCCCCAGAGGCACCACGTCTCTGTGCATCACTCACAACCTGACTCCCAGGGCTACGCCGAAGGCTGAGATAGAAGATAGTCACTGGAACAATGCAGTACAATACATACTATAAATGTGAACGCATCAACGAAAGTCAAGTGTGACTCCCTTTCTTAATTGCCTAACACAATTCTCACTGGATGCATAAATTACAGTGCCTATTAACAGCATATGAATAATAATCAGTTTACTTTCCGACTTGTATCTAAATATACTTTCTATATGATTTCATCTTTTATTCAGCTGTTTAAAAGCAGAACATCTAATTACAGTTCCTATTAGTCAACATTAATTTTTTTTCTTTTTTTTTGCCATGAAACATGTGTGACAACTGATTTTCTAAAAACAGAATTCTTTAGCATATGGAACAAATTGTGTTATTATTAATGTAGTCCCAAATGACTCGGCATTTCAATTTCCTTAATTACTTAGTCATTGCTGATTATGTCTTTTTACAATTCATTATCTCATTTCTTGCAACATGGACATTTTATTCATTAAGTGTCAAAAGGAAGGGTCTGACCTCATAAAAAAAGATAATCAGGAAATACTGACATATTTTTAAAAGCCTGTGTGCCCCTCCTTTAACACTTCATGCGATGTGGTAACACGGTCTACACAAGTCTCGCGCGGAGGGGGTGCAGATGGGAGCACGGTGACGCCGCAGTTGGCAGGGGTTGGAGAGGAGTCGGGGAGGGGAGGCTGTGAGCGGCTGGCCTGAGACCTGGCTAATGAGGAGCACACACCAGTTCCAACCACAGCTCAACCACCCTGTGAAGCTCTCATCTTAAACAAAGTTACTATCTGGGAATGTTGACTGTTGTACTAGTGTTATTCAAAAGCTAAAATGATCTTTTTAAAAACAGCTCTTTCAGTGGTTCCAGGAAACGCCGGGTGAGAAAGGTTTCCTAAGTTAAAAGAGAACCAGCTCTTAATAAGGATGCTGCTTGTCCTCCGGCGGATTCTGTGACGTTAGAAAACCGGAGCCTGACCTGGACCATTTGGTAGGGCCCACGCATCACGACCCTCAGGCAGACGGCGGCTCACAATTTCAGGGAGGTCTGTGCACCTTGTCTGCGACCACATCCATCGCAAAGATAAAACAAGGCAGAGAAAATAGGAAAGGCTGAGACTGTGAGGAAATTAAAAGGAGAACAGACATGCTTTTCTACCTGGTCATGCCTTGTCTCTGAGGTGTGAGGGGGCTAGGGAAGAGCACCCCCAGGCTTCTCATCATTCGCACTTTACTTATAACCTGGGTGGACAGGCTACAGTAACAGAACAAAATGGTAAACCTTTCACTGAGCGTAGCTTCCAGCTCAGCATGCATCTCCTGGTTGTGCTGAAGTTGAGTCTGCTGAACAGGGTATGCCAATGGGACTTGGTCTGGTTTGGTTTTTTGTTAATCCTCACCCCAGGATATTTTTTCCATTGCTTTTCAGAGAGAGAGTAGAAGGGAGGGCAGGAGTGAGGGAGAGAAGGGGGGGGGGAAGAGAGAGAGAGAGAGAGAGAGAGAGAGAGAGAGAGAGAGAAACATTGATGTGAGAGACACATCGATTGGTTGCCTCCTGACACATCCCAACTGAGGGCGGGGAGTGAACCTGCAATCCAAGTATATGCCCTTGACCGGGAATCGAACCAGCGATTCCTCAGTGCAGGCCCACACTCTAACCACTGAACAACACCAGCCAGGTCTGGCTTGTTTTGTTCTTTTTTATTTTGAATGAACCAATTGATACCAAATAATCAAAAGGACTTGCACCAAGGCAAGGCAAGGCAAAGCTTGCAACACAGGGAAGTGTTTATGACTGTCTGCTCAATACTCGTCTGAGCCCCAGAAAGAGAATGTCTTTGGAGAAAGTTGCTAAAATATTTTGACATTTTTCTTCCCCCATTTGAAGTGTGTGAGGGGAAGGGAGACAGTTCCTTCTCACCTCCAGCCTAAGCCAAAGGTTAATAAACACACGTGCACACACACACGCCCCTGAGGACTTTTATTTTCTCTGGGAGCTTGGGGGATGCCTCATTTAAGCCTGAAAACATCAACAGGGAAGTGGCTGACTGAATGGCGTAGGTGGACTGCACTTCCTCCTGCAGAGAGACCAAAGATGCCAACGGTTGGGGCAAGACAGGGAGAGAGGAGTGGGTATTGGGAAGACTGAAAGAGAGGCACTGCCCTCGTCAGAGGAGCTACAGGTGATGTCCACAGGGGAGGAATCTTTTGGGACCATTAAAGCATCCCAAGAGAGAAAGAGACCCACTAACCGGTGAGAGAGCCGACGCCTGCTCGCAGGGCTAGCCAAGGACAACTCTTTGGCCCCTCACCACTCTTTTGTGGCCCTCGCTCTAGCCCTGGAGGAGCCAGGGACCCCAGCAGAGAAAAAGAAACATGCAGGCCAGTGAAACAGACGGAACCACCGTGCCCCTCCTCCGTCCTCCGGGGATCCCGCCTGAAGGAAGCCCACAACGGGGGGAAGAGAGTCTTTAAATGAAGTGCAGAGATTTGACGATGGCCTGTGCCTGGCATTTTAATTATTGAAAGGAGGCATTCTCGTGGCTCAGAATGTCTAGAAAAGTCACGGGAACTGTTGAGACTCCTTTCAGGGCCAAGCGGAGAAGGAGCCACCAAGACGGGGTCTCAGGAGACGACTGGAGCAAAAGGAGGGCTGCTTTATATCCTACTGAGTGCTCCTCAGACGTAGCAGCGGCCTTTTCTTATTGTGGTAAAAGACATAAAACTCGCCGAAACCGGTTTGGCTCAGTGGCTAGAGCGTGGGCCTGCGGACTGAAGGGTCCCAGGTTTGATTCCGGTCAAGGGCATGTACCTGGGTTGCAGGCACATCCCCCATGGGGGGCGTGAAGGAGGCAGCTGATCGATGTTTCTCTCTCATCGATGTTTCTAACTCTCTATTCCTCTCCCTTCCTCTCTGTAAAAAGTCAATAAAATATATTTAAAAAATAAAAACGACATAAAACTCACCATGTTAAGCATGTTTAACTGTGTGCTTCAGTGGCATAGGTACTTCACATTGTTTTGCAACCATCGCCACCACACATCCACACGAGTTTTTCATCTTTCCAAATGGAAACTCCATTCCCACTCAGTAATGTGTAATGGCTGCATTTTCAGGAGCAAATACAAGAACTCAGCATAAGGCCTGGCTCCCGGCGGCTCCCGCATCTACTATGCTGTCGTGGCTCTTTCACTCTTTGTTTATTTCACGTCTGACACTTTTTATTTCTGCATGTGTAGAACTGAGTTTCTGACTACATCATATTCCGTCTGCCTCAAGAACTTCCTTTAGCATTCCTTGTGAAGTAGGTCTGCAGGTAATAAGTTCTCTCCGTTTTTGTTCGTGTAAAACTCTACTTCTCTTTAACTTGTGGATAATGTTTTTTGCTGAAACAAATCTGAGCTGACAGTTTTTCCTTTCAGCACTTTATAGATGGGACTTGTCTACTGCTTGCTTGGTTACTAATGAGAAGTCTGCTGAAATCCCCATCCATGGTTCACTGTTGGTAATGTGTCTTTTCTTTTTCTGGCCAACTTCAAGATCTTCTGTCTTTGGTTTTCAGCAGTTAGAATAGTCTAGACCAGTGATGGCGAACCTTTTGAGCTCAGCGTGTCAGCGTTTTGAAAAACCCTAACTTAACTCTGGTACCGTGTCACATATAGAAATTTTTTGATAGTTGCAACCATAGTAAAACAAAGATTTATATTTTTGATATTTATTTTATATATTTAAATGCCATTTAACAAAGAAAAATCAACCAAAAAAAATGAGTTTACGTGTCACCTCTGACACGTGTGTCATAGGTTCACCATCACTGGTATAGACTGTGGAGTGTGTGTGTGTGTGTGTGTGTGCGCGCTTGTGTATGTGTGTTTGTATTTATCATGTTGGGCATCCCAGAGCCTGAGCTTCTGGAATATGTGGTTTGGTGTCTGTCACAAATTTTGGAAAATTTTTTATTATTAATTTTATTATTTATTTTCTTTAAAAAAATCTTTATTGTTGAAAGTATTACATAGGTAGGTCCTCCTTCTCCCCCCCCCCCCCCGCACCCATTAACCTCTTTCAGCCTGCTCCCATCCCCCCCAGGCCCTCACCACCCCATTGTTTGTGTCCACAGGTTATGCATATATGCATAACAGTTCATTGGTTGAATTCTTCCCAACCCTCTCCCCTGCCTTCCCTCTGAGGTTCAACAGTCTGTTCACTGTTCTATGACTTGGGGTCTATTTTTGATCATTAGTTTAGCTGGTTCATTAGATTCCACATATAAGTGAGATCATGTGATACTTATCTTTCTCTGACAGGCTATTTTGCTCAGCATAATACTCCACAGGTCCATCCATGCTTTGAAAATGGTAAAAGTCCTCTCTTTTTTATTGCTGCGTAGTATTCCATTGTGTAAATGTACCATAGTGTGTTTTTTTTTATCCACTTATCTGCTGATGGGCACTTAGGCTGTTTAGTTTTGGAAAATTCTTGGCCATGATTTCCTCTGCCCTGTTTTTCTTTTCTCCTCAGGGGATTCCAATTACATGAATGTCTGTCCACTTATAATTGTCCTACAGGTCTTGGGATGCTCTGTTCATTTTTTTCTCCCCTCACATTTTTATCTCTTTGTATTCAGTTTGAGTAACTTCTATTGACTTATTTATTTTATTCATGGGTTCTTTCCTCAGCTGTGCCCAGTCTACTGATAAACCCATTACAGGCGTTCTTGGCTTCTCTGCTTTCCTTTTCTCAAAGGTTTTCATGTGCCTCTCTTTGTAGTTTGTATGTCCCTAGAGAAGTTACCTACATGATTTTGCATGCTCTCTGTCTTTTCCTTAAGAGCCATTAACATACTAATCGTAGCCATTTAAGTTCCCTGATAGTTCTAACAGTTGGTTTGCATCTGATTCTGGTTCTAATAATTGTTCTGTCCCTTCAGACTGTGTTTTCCCCCTTAATTTTTAAAACATGTCTCCTAAGCCTTTGCTGAAAGCCAGACGTGTTGTATGCAACAGTAGATTCTGAGGGAACTATGCTCTGTGCCTGGAGATGAGAACGCCTTTCTTCCTGTGAGGTCTTCAGAGTGGAGGTTTGCTAACCTAGGTCAGGAGTTGGGCTGGACATAACGTCTGCTCTCTGCCTGGCTCTGCGCGAGTCTTCTCTTCGCACAGCTCCCCCGGTTGTATCCCGCTGCTATTTCTACTCAGGGCTCGTTCGTGCGGTGGCTGGAGAGTTGGGAAGAGGGTCGCTAGCGTTCGGCTTGCGCCTGGTTTTAGCTGGCACTGTGACCGTGAGTTGGTGGAGTGGCCTTGCTCCAGGCCTCATGGAATGTTAGGCAGCAGGCACTCCTGCCCTTGCCCAGGGGCAGAACTTTCAGTTTCCTCTTGCTCTCCTCCCCAGGGATGATGGGTTTCCCCCAGGGACCTCAAGATGCATTTGAACTGCCCTTCTCCGTGAAGATGAAAGCTTCTGTTTCTTAGAAATGACAGGAGATGAGACAGAGTGGAGTTTTGGTGGTGGGTGCCATTCCTCTCCCTGAGCTACAGGGGTCAGCAGGCCCCCAGGCTGCAGTTCTGTGCCCTTCCTCCCGCAGAGGAAGATGTCAAGTCAGAGGGAGAGACAGGAGTGGGTCTGGGAGGTTTGGCAGAGGCTGCTGTTCATCTCCCCAGCCAACCCCCAGGAGAGGCTCCGCTGCCTGCCCCGGTCTCCCCATGAGCACCTGGTGCAGGAAAAACCTGAAAGATCTGCAAACCGCCTTGTGTTGGTGGCGCCCTCCTTCCTGGGAACCCAACATTTGCCTTTAGCAACTCACAGCAAGTTTCCGGCTGGCTCTTCTCACTGGTCCATGTGCTCTGCGTGGCCTCCCATATAAGCAAGTGCTCAGGGCTTGCCTTTCTGAAGGTGCCGTCTCTCTTCACCTTGCAGGTTAATTGGCTGCTCTGTGACTTCAGTTCTTTCGTGGGTTTAACAGCAGTAGTTAATTTTCTGTTTCTCCAGCTTTTGTGCTGATGGAGAAGAGGAAGCCATGCTCCTCTGGCTCCGCCTTCTGTAGCTCTGAGCTGAGGGACTGTTTTTAACAGCCTGTTACCAAGTTGTGTGCCAGCCTCAGTCTCCTTTGAGCTACACAACCAGCCCGTGAAGCACACGATGGGTGCCCCGGGCAGAGAAGAAATAATTTAGAAAACTTACTACTGATTATTCTTCATTTTCAAGTAATCATAGGTATCATTATGAACTCCTAGTTCACTCAAGTAGATTCCTACCTGAGGCAAAAATAAAGTTTATAAATTTAGATGCCTTTGCATTACCATGAAGACATGAATTTAGCATATGTGCAATATAAGCTTTTACTCATTTACGGACCCTAGAAATCACTTAAAAAAAATAACTCAAGGAATTGAATACAATTTAACAAGTATTATGTCCCATACTTGAAAGCATATATTATGTCTTTTTTTAATGAAATGTGTCTTTATTGATTTTGAGAAAGAGAGGAAGGGAGAGGGTAGAAAAATAGAAACATCGATGAGAAAGGAACATCATCGACTGGCTGCCTCCTGCACAGGCCCTACTGGGGGTTGAGCCAGAAACCCACACATGTGCCCAGATCAGGAAATGAACTGGTGACCTCTTGGTTCCTAGGTTGATGCTCAACCACTGAGCCTCACCAGCCAGGCTGTATGATGTCTTTAAGTATAGAATGAGTCAGTTTTCTCATGAAGTTAAATTTCCAATAAGTAATTTACTTACTGAGATTATTGCTGGGTGCTACCAAACCATACAGAAATGAAGGTCTTCTCATTCTAACTGAAATTAAATATGTATATAAATGAAAAATACAATATTAAAAAGAAACACACAACCCTTCATATGTCATCCCACTTCCCTTCCTGTGTCTTCTTTTAAGGGCCCGTGTGAAGGCTGCGATGTTGTGAATTACCTCTTTACAGACTTCCACTATTTTCATTCACTGTCCTTTCAACTCCCAGTAGACTTCTGAGTTTTACATTGCTCTCCTCAGTTGCTAAGTCTTTATGTAGAAAGAATTTATATTGAAGTAGGAGGGTTTCATGTAATGTGCCAATAAGCAAGAGGGCTGGTCCAAGCAATCTACCAAGTGTATTTCGATGTGAAAATACTGCTGTAAGTTAGAAGTTATGCATGAGTTTTAATCCTTTCTGAGCTCTCTAAAGGAGTCTTGAGAAACACAGCAGACTAAGACATATATTATAAAAATTACTTTGCCTGGGTAATCTGATTCATAATTAGGCATACTTAGTATAACCATATACTTATAAAAGCAATGTATAGGCATAAGCTGACATAAATGAACATGGTTTTACAATCAGCTAAGACGGCACAGAGATTTAAATAAGCACTTTAACTGTACTTACAGTGATGAAAAGCTATGTACTGCCTAGCAAACATATGTTCCACCAGGGGGTGTAGTCTGCTTTTATTCCCTTTGCAGCGCCTTAGTGCACCTACCTAAGGAACAGTTGTATAAAAAAAATCCTGTATTTTTGTAAAATGATTTATGAAGTCCTATTGGCTTTCATTTTTATTCCAAGGAAGCGTTGTCTTTATATTTTATTGCTGCCTTTCAATCAAACTCAAAGTGATTTCTATCACTTTTGTTTTTCTATTAATGCTAAGTTTTTAAGAAATTGTAAAGCAAGTATCTAGAATCTTTAGGGAAGTTTGCTATTGATCCTAGGTTAATCTTTTCCTATACATAGCCAAGAATCGTTTAGCAAAGGAATTGTTTCTCAGCAGCGATAATCTTACAAACATCCTACAATTAGAGTTTACAGACTAAGATTTCTTTAAGTAAACCTCATCTCTAAGGAATCTGAAAACACTTGATTATCCTAACAAGAATATATAGCTGCTAATAGTAGCCAGTTCCAAATTAAAATGCTTTTTCCAATCCCGCACTTACAAAACTTGTTTGCTTCCAGAACCCTACTTGTCGAACGAAAACACTTTATTAGAGAGAGTGAGGCACGCTGACTCACCAAGACGTGCGTGTTCACAAATTTATCCAGCAATAGATGTTACAACCGTATCAGATAATGAGGGAAAACGACAGCTTTTCTTTTTGTTTTTGCAAAATGTCCACTACATTGAGATCTCTGTTGGCTCCGCGCCCCACAGCCAGTCTGTGGAAGAGCTGTGGTTGAACAGGAGAGAAAACTCCTGTCCTTACAGGGAGAGGTGCTACGGCTTCGCCCCTGGGAACCAACTCTTGGTGTCTCTGGGTTCTCCATCCTTCCCCGCCCCTCTCCTGGGGATAAGGGCAGTGTGGACTACTGTGGCCCTTCCTGGGCCAATAAGGGCAGGGGGATTCCTAGGAGGGGTGAGTAACAGAGCTCCTCAGAGGGCAGCAGGAAACAGGCTGACGAAAAGGAGCCCAGTTTTCAAGATGCAGAACTCAGTAACCAGGACACGCGTGAGTGCACAGTCGAGAGCAACGTGTAAGGGGCTCTCAAAGGTATTTCTGTGCTCACTGCGCACGCACCCCTCGCGCTAGACTGCAGGCCTGGAGCCTCAGGCGACCCTGGGCAGCTTCTCATCCCAGAAGCAATGAAGGCAGCACCTGGCGCGTCACCTGGCTTCCTCGGGCCTGTGAGAAACAGGCAGTACAAACACTCCGGTCCTGATACAGCCCCACAGGGAGAATTTGCTTAGTCTTCCATTTAAAAAATATTCAGATTTTTAAAAAATCACACTGTACTGTGTTTATAAACGGGCTCTGTTGTCTGCGAGGCCCGAGTTTAAACCCTAACCAAGTCTCGTCATTGCTGTCTGTTAACCTCCCCACATGTGAAGTTCCTCTTCCATAAGATGAAAATGACATCATAGGGGTCATGGTGAGGACTGAAAGAGACACGGGATGTTAAGGGCACAGTGAGCCACCACCACAGGTTAAGCAATGCCATCACTGTTGTTTCCGTTGCGTGAAGTCATGGGGTCTGCTCCAGTCCCCATCCTTCTGACTTCCAAGAAAGGGAGGCTAACATGCACTATTGATTCATCGGCTCTGGATGATTTTTAGTGCTGACAGGTCCAGCACCCATTCTGCGAGGGGCTCGAAGTGTTCCCGTGCGGCTAAGACACTGGGGCCTGGGTAGAGTAGGGCGAAGGAACACGTTTTTAAAAAGCTCAAACCAAAATTATCGCTGATCTGATTTCCTAAACATTTGTTCTAATTCACCAAAGATGGTGCTCGCTGCCTTTTCATTTCCCCTCCTTTTGCATGTGCTTGGCTTTTGATGTGGCCACACTTTAAAAATACATCATTAAGCAGACAAGCATGTGCCCTCTGGAGCTGGCCCTCTTAACAAATCTCCTTTTGTGTTCTTTTGTGCCGGAGTGATTAATCATTTCAACCATCCAAGGGCTGCTGCTGATCTGTGGATGACTCCAGTTACCACGGCCCTCCTCCCCCCTCCACACGGCTGGAAACATGTTGGGAATCTGCGCTTGGGTTTTTATTCGCATCACAGTCGGCTCCTCGTTTCATAAAATAACTGGGGAACCTCCCAAAGAACTCAGGTCCATTTCCTGCCTTTTCCAGAGTCTGGGGTGGGGCGTGTGTGGAGGGGTGTGTGTGGAGGGGTAGTGAGAGATGATCAGGGAAAGAAACAAGGAAAGTTAAAAAATCAGGAAGAGAAGTGCTTATGAGGGAGAGCAGAGGAGAGGTTTCTGTCCTGCTGCCTGGGGAAGGCCTGCGGCTCTTTTTTATTCCACTTGCCTGCGCAGGATCATCTTTACTGCATGTGGCTGGTTTCTTTCCCTCTTCCCCTTCGCCCTGGTTCTCTGCGGTGAAAAATCTGAATATTTTTCAAAGGCTTTCGGATTTGAAGCGAGTCTTTGGCTCAGCAGGGCCTTACTCTGTGATTTGGTTTCCTGTGAGGCAGCCTAGGTAGGCTTTGGGGGGCTGCTCATTTTTTTGAAGCTGTTACTAACATGTTTAGTTAATTCTTAAGGTTCTAGGTTAAAGAGCCTATTCTCCACCATTCCCACCACAGATATACTCTGTTAACTGAATTCAAACGTATTTTTAAAAAGCTGAACCAACATGCTGTTAGGTCACCGTTATTGCCAGAGAAGGGAGAGCTAAAATGGCTCATAAAGTAAATATGCAGATGCAACTATTTTGACAATATTCTATTAATTAATATAAAATTCTGGAATGATTTTTTTAAAAATGTACTTTATATAGAGAAATAACTCTACATGTGAGACTATTAGAAGGTATTTCGCAGTAGCTGAGGATTTAAATTAATGTATAATAAATCGATAATAACCATGCTGATCTCAGGATTTTAAAATCAGGTTCAGAAGCCCAATCAATGCTCATAGAGAAATACTTAAAAAAAAAGAGAAGAATATAAAAACCTTATTATGTTTAATTCCACAGAATCACAGACCTCTAATTTAGAGTTAGAATTTTAAAAATTAGGCACTAGCCAAAACCGGTTTGACTCAGTGGATAGAGCATCGGCCTGCGGACTGAAAGGTCCCAGGTTCGATTCCGGTCAAGGGCATGTACCTGGGTTGCGGGCACATCCCCAGTAGGAGATATGCTGGAGGCAGCTGATCGATGTTTCTCTCTTATCGATGTTTCTATCTCTCTATCTCTCTCCCTTCCTCTCTGTAAAAAATCAATAAAATATATTTTAAAAAAAATTAGGCACTAAAATAAAAACATTGTAATGAAAAAGTTGTAACAACAGTGAATTGTCCATAGATTACAACTTCTATAACTTTCTAGGAAATTCAGAGAGAGAAAGACATCCTTTTGCACAATAGGCTCCCCTCCTTCCTCCCCCTCTCCCCCCGGCCCCGGTGGACAAGCAGCGGAAGAAGGGAAGCTACAATAAGTAAGTCACCTAGTGTTACCACAGGACAATTCGAGGTTAGTGTCTGGAGACAGCAGATGCACCGCTCCTGATTTTGATCGGACCCTGGAGGCGTGGGGAAGCGGTGCTGGCGGGAGGCTCCGCAGAGGCCGCCGTGCCAGGCAGCACTGTGCCAGGGCAGTGAGGCCCACGTGGGCCAGGAGTGGAGCGAGGCACGAGGGAAACCCCTCACGCTCAGTAAGTAGTTAATCTGGGAGGTCCAAGAATGGCGACACCTGGCTACCCATCATTTTATATCTTAGAAATTGTTTTAAGCTTTCCTGTGAGTGTACAATAGTCATCTGCAGAAAATTGGTGTAATTTCACAACCCTCAATTCCAAAAAAAAAAAATAACAGAAAAGACTGTGTGTGGTTTAATGATAATAAACACAATTTTAAAATGAATGTCTTGGGTTGATCACTTTGGATGGATGTGTTTTAATGTGTTCTTGTTCCAAGAATTGCTTTACACAGAACATATTAACAGTGGCAATAGCTTGGAAATAGCTTTGACTTCCAGCCCTTGATTCTAGGAGCAGCAACAAAGTAATTAGCCAAATTATCCCTGCGAAGTTATTATCCTGATTCTTCAACTTGTACATCGCACTCATTATCTCTCAAAATGGAGAACTCAGGCCCATGGAAGATCATGGGAGTACAAGTGGTGGGTGCGGAGGCGCTGGCGTTGCTGCGGGAACCGCAGGCAGAGGGCCAGGCTCCCTCGCTCCCTGCCGCCATGAGCAGGGCACAGACTGCGCATCTGTGCTACTGCTGTGTTCTCACACCCCGGGTAACACGCAGCCTCGCAGGGCAGCCCGTGGAGATCTGATGTTTTAAATGAACACCTCAACCTTTTTGTTGCAGGACTGGGAGGAAGACAGGTGGGGAGCAGGGACAGACACTGAGCAAAAGGTCAAAGTTATTGGTTTTCGCCCACTTAGTTGGTATTTATTAGACATCTACTATGCGCCAGTCATTGTGCCAGCCCCTGGAGACGGGCCTAATGGGCTAAGGAAGAAGAATAAGAGTAGGGGGTTCCTGGGAAATAGGGAATCGAAGCATTAAAGTCAGACTCGGGGAGCCAGGAAGGATCCCTGGAGGAACAGACGTCTTAGTGGGGCTTGGAAGGTAAACAGTGGCTGGAGGTGGGGTGACGGAGGTAAAACACCTGCAGGCAGTGGTGCCAGGTGAGCCAAGTCAACAGGGAGCTCCCGAGAGCAGAAGCCACACTGGAGGGAGATGGGCTAGTCCAGCCACCATGATTCAGCATAAATGAGGGGGCACTCTGCCTGGCTGACCTCAGGGGTCCAGAATCCAGCCCCCAGCGCTGGCTGGTAGAGGAGGTTTCACGGCTCCATCCCAGAAATCCTGGAGGAATTCAGGTGGTGAGACTTGGGGACAGAACAAGGGCCCAAGCACGATGGTGCCCTGCTAAGGGACCAGAGGAGCTGCCCACAGAGGACCCGGGCTCAGAGGGCAATGCCTCGCGCGTGGCTGTGCCAGCCACAGGCGGACACTGGGAGGAGGACGCAGTGACCTTAGGGAAGCTGACGGGGCAGTGATGGCACTGAGGCCTCGGTGACCTGTATCCTAGGACCTGTGTGCGAGGACCAGCTGCCTGACCGTTCCCAGGTCAGCGAGAGAACCAAAAGGTGCAGGGTGAGGTGAAGCAGGTCACAGGGCCCTGCATGCTGAAAACGTTCTCACACAAACACACACTCCAAAATACTTCTGCAACACGTGGAACTATATTTGCCTTCGTATTGTAGTATTAATATCACTTCAGCTATTATTTTAATATTTTATGTTTCTTAATTAGTACCCCCAAATATTCTTTATTAAAAGACCCCACATATAATAATGAAAATAAGTCATTTTCAGAACAGCACTTAAGAGAAACTCAGATTAAGTGTCCAAGACATTGAAGAATAAACCATGGACACAGTCGATAGGGTGGTGAAGGCCTGGGGGTGGGGGGCAGGTTAGAAGAAGTCAATGGGAGGGGGGGGGAAGGGGACATACGTAATACTTTCGACAGTAAAGATAAAATTTAAAAAAGGACATTACCAGAAACCCGGCCCGTCATGCTCTCTATGCAACATGCCCCCTTGGCCCTCTCCTGACTGCCAGCCTGGGTCAATGGGAGGCGTCAGCTCCACTGGCTTCCATCGTAGCCGGTAGCAGCTGGTCCTGGTTAACACGATTTGCGTGCCTCTTCCTTTCTTCCAGTCACATACTGACAGACACCCATGCAAAGACACTGACTAAGGTATCAGAACCCGCCCTTTAGGGCAGAAAATATCTTCCACAGACTTCCAGCTACTTTGGCTGCTAACATCCCCTTAGTCTCTATCCCCAAGGTCCTGTAAATGCCTCTGTGACTTCTCATGGTGCAGTTCAGAAGGAGACAGGGGAATGTAGAAAGGCAAGAGGCAGTCCTTCATAATGGGGGCTTCAGCACTTCCAGGGTTCTATTGGCCATCCCCCCAAAATGTCTGGGCTCAGAACAGATCCTGTAGAGTGGTCTCCTGCCCCAGCTCCACGGAAACTGACCACCTGCAGAGTGTAGCCAGTAGGAGCAGGCCGTGGGACACCCTCACAGACACTGGGCACCCTTAGCAGGGGTGGAGCCATTTAAAGAGAGTTTTTGGTTTCAGCCCAAAGGACAAATATAATAACATCTATTGAAAATGCAAAAAGAGGCCTGGCTGGTTAGCTCAGTTGGTAGAGGGATCCGCCAAGGTTATAGGTTCACTCCCTGGTCAGGGCACATACAAGAATCAACCAATGAATGCCTCGGAAAGTGGAACAACGCATCAATGCTTCTCTCTCTCTCTCTTCCTTGCTTTCTCTCTAAAAATGATAAAAAAAAAATTTTTAAAGAAAAATTCAAAATTAAACCCTGCCAAGTGAAGCTAATTTCTCTTGGGCAAGTAGAGTAGGTTTTTCTCAGTGAATTTCTCTAACCTACTTCTCGTTGACTTTGATTTGATTTTACTACCATGAGTAATGGGATATGCCAATGGGGCTCCCTTATAGTTATAGTTATAAAATGGCATTGATTTTGCCATTTGTGGGCTTCTTTTAGTCACTGGTAAAATCTTTACTGTTTGAAACAAATGAAGTAAGTTATAAGGAAGAGCTGGTCTGGTCTGAAGCAGGGGAGTCCGGCCTGGGTCCAGCTCTGCAAATGGCCCAAACAGTCACTCAAAACAAGCCGCCCCTTCCTTCTCTGGCTTCTCCCAGGTGGCCAACATGTTCACTGGGTTAAGGAGCATGTGGACATTCAAGCCAAGGTTCCTCTCAGCCCACCACCCAGCGTCTGAATACATGGTGGGGGAGGGGGCTCAGTGAGGTGCATTTCGTGTGACACCACGCTCAGCTCTCTCCTCACGCACGGTCTCCCAGGAGGTGCCTTAGTTTCCAGAAAACCAGGGAGAAGGAGTCCCCTTTACTTGTCGGCAGTCTGTTCAATTACTGCGTCAGAACACTGCTCTGGGTCTCCAGAATTTAAACCACCACCAGTTACCTGCTTCCGATAAACGGAACTGCAACTCTAGGTAGGTACTCACTATGAATGTCTCACAGGACACGGGCACTGAATTAGCGTCTTCAGATGGAAGCCAAGAAGGTCATCTGCTCAGATGCTGCACTGAAATCGACCCTGAGTTCATCCCTAAAGTCCAAGCCAGAATCTCAACTCAGGTCTCCCGCTGAGAGGCTCGCTCTGTGATGCACGCTGCCCCTCAGCCAGCGCCAGCTAAACCTGTCTGCGTGAAATGTGTGCATCCCAGGTTCCAGCCCCGCACAGCCCCATTAAGTTGTAAAGGATTTTATTTGCTGAACAAATGTTAACGCCATTCTACGCTAATGGGTAATGCCACAAAAAGCACTACGTACTGCAGCAGCGGAGCCTTTATGGTGAAATACCGTGTAACTTAGGAAGCTGTCTGTTGTAAACAGACGTCAGCCACGAGGGCTTCCAGCCCTTATTGCCCATCTTCATGGAAGTCAGCTATAAGGTCTCCCTCGGTTACGTGAATGTTTCAATAGTGCACAGATTTATTAAGTCCTAGGATTAAAAATTCTCTGAGTAAAAATAAAAAAAATAATTACCTTTTAGAACATGATGTAATATTTAAATGACTTGAAAACAGTCACCTCAGCAAAAATAAGACAGGGGAGAGAGAAAGAAGTGTAAAAATGAAGTTGGAGCCCCGGCTGGGTGGCTCAGCTGGTTGGAGCGTTGGCTCACACACCAAAAAGGTTGCCGGTTTGGTTCTCGGTTGGGGTGTGTACGAGAGGCAACAGATCGATGTTTCTCACATGGATGTTTCTCTCTTTCCTTCTCCCCCTTCCTCTCTCTCCTAAACAAACAAACAAAGCAAAACATACCCTTGGGTGAGGATTTAAAAAAATAAAGTTTGTAACACTGTCCACAGAACCTCTATGAGTTCAAGCGCACAAACGCGTGGTCTGGCACTTCTGATTCATAAACATGTAAAAATGGAAAACCTCCCATTCACAGTAAAATACACAAGTGGTTTCATTAATGAACCAGCGAGTTGTGTGTGTGTGTGTGTGGGGGGGGGGGACGGTGCTGCTTCTTAATTTAATAAAACACCATAATTGTTAAGACAGAGAGAGGGTACTGAAGCCAGATGATGCTTGTTAAGATCCCAACTCTCCCACTTACTCACTCTGTGACCTTGGGCAAGTTGTATTTAACTTCTCGCCTCAGTTTCTTCATCTGTGAAGTGGGGATGTTAACAGTGCCTCCCTGTGGGCAGCTGTGATGCTTCAATGAGTTAGCACATGCAAGGAAGTTAGTGTCTCACTCATCATAAATGCTAGCTCTCCATCACCTGGTAGTTGTCACAGTATGTCACATTTACTGCAAATGAAAAGGGATCCGAATGGAAACTACGGCCTTTCCTCACGAACTGTGGCCTTTCTATGACTTTTCACTGTTCAGAGAACTCACTGACTCCATCTCTCCAGACTGGATTCACCCAGCCTCCCCACAGAACCAGCACTCCAGGTGAGTCATCAGTGACTTTTCTGTCGTTTGCCCAATCCATCAGGTGGTTTTCGATCCTTGCCTCTCTTGTCCCCTTGGAAAGTCTGGGCACCACTGAGCTTGACACGCTCTTTCCATGGGTTGTAGGACTTTTCACTGTCACAGTTTTCCCTCGGTGTCTCCAACCACTCCCTCTCGTCTCCCCTGGCCACTGGATCTTCCTTCTCCTGACCTTTAAATGTTGGAATTTAGACTCTCATTGCTCTTCAGCCTCTAGTGTCTCCCCAGGCAAATTCACCCATTTCTGTGGTTTTATTGCCAACATGCTAATTAATCCAAAAATGTTGGTCTACAGCTCAGACCTCTGTTCTGAGCTCCAGACCCATGTATGTTCATTTACATTCTCCATGTTACTGAAATGTCTCAAAAGGTACTTTACACTCAACATGACTAAAAATAATTTATGATTCCTCTCTGCCTCAAAGCCAGCATCTCCCTCACTGCTCCCTTGTCTGTGAGTGCCCCACAAAGCATCTCCCCTCTGGACATTGGCAATACCCTCCACTCCTTTTCTTCATCCCTTTTGCCCTCAATCCATTCTCCGAAGCAGCTAGTGGTGCATTTACATTGCCAATGTGACCACACTGCTCCCGTCTGAATCCTTCACTGGCTCCCTGTGCTTATGGGAACTTGAACATGGCCGAGAAGGAATCCTAAATCCCAGACACCGGGGCCACAGTGTAGGAGCAATACTGATACACAGCACATCTGGCTTCTCCGACTGACCTTTACCCGCTTGCACTCCAGCCACTCTGGCCTTCCCTGGCCTTTCTGCGTCTCTGCAAGCCAAGCTCTTGCATGTCCTCTGCTTGGAACCCTCACCATTGCATCCCTGAGGCTGATTTCCTACTCATCCTCCAACTATCAGTTCAAATGGTGCTTCCTCGGGGAAGCTGTTCTTGACCCAAAACTAGGTCACGTGCCCTATGATAAGGAGGCTGTCATAAAACCGTGTTTATCACAATTGACATTCT
This sequence comes from Myotis nattereri, assembly GCF_964212035.1. Taxonomy (NCBI): domain Eukaryota; kingdom Metazoa; phylum Chordata; class Mammalia; order Chiroptera; family Vespertilionidae; genus Myotis; species Myotis nattereri. The sequence goes on from NC_138085.1 coordinate 20,843,786, forward strand.
ACATTTATTTGTAAAATGAAAACTTAGCTATATTTTCTGTAGAGTTGAAGAGGGGGCATGTCTGTTTGGCCCACCGTCGTTCCCCCAGTACCTCCCATGTGAAAAGGGCATACTCACACATGTTAAATGAATATCCCAATTTCCATCATTTTAAGGCATTTATTGATGCCCCTGCTCTTACTCCACAACAAAAGGGAACCTTCACTTAAACATGATGGCCGTGAGTAACAAGTAACTTTGGTGACCTTGGACCACAAGGAGAGAGAAACTCACCAGGAAAACTGGGCTCCACAAAGACCAGCCATGGGAACCCAGCATTGAAAGGGCCAGGGCACCGTTTCCATGATTTACAGCCAAAAGAATGTTTGTGAGCTGCCAAAATGATACTCACCCTTCTCTTTTGGAGGGTTCTTTCACTCGCTCACTCATTACGGTATCCACACAACAAAATCGTGAATTCTAAATTCCAGACACGGGGGCCACAGTGTAGGGGCAATACTGATGCACATCAAATACAGATACACATACAGTAGGCTGCAGCTGAGAGAGCCCGTGCTTGTTTGCAGGAGAGGACATGCTTACGGTAAGAGGGGAAGGTGATCCTGGAGAGTGAATGGTGTGCGTGGGGCAGGGGACAGCCAGAAAACAGTCCAGGCAAAATGAGAACACTGACAGTGTCTTCGAGGAGCTGCCTAAATACCAACTACTACCTAAACACCAAAGACCAATACCTCAGGCTGACAGGTAAGGAGAGAGGCAAAGTCTGCCTGCGCAGCCCTGTTTCCTCCAACTCTGCAGCTCCTCTCATCCCGGACCACTCCACATGGGCTCTAGGAAGAGGGGAGCTTACAGAGAGCTCGCTGTCTGCTAATGAAGGCACCGCCTCCACTACCCTCACCTTGCATATGCATATGAATCAATGATCTGGTTGGTCCAGGCCCTCCCTTTTATCCACACTGGATTCGAGGTGGGCTGTGGCAGTGGTAGATGCACTAGGGGTCAGTGTCCTGGGAGCGCAGCAGTGGGGTAAGGCAGACTGAGGCTCTCCTCAGTTCTCTTAAGGAAAAAAACTAAGGCTTTAAACTCTTGGCTGCAGCATTCAGTTTATTCTAGGTACAATTTACATTACTTACACTATTTCCTTTTTTAAAAATATATTTCTTTATTGATTTAAGAGAGGAAAGGAGAAGGAAAGAGAGAGAGAAACATCAATGATGAGAGAGAATCATTGATCGGCTGCCTCCTTCACACCCCCTACTGGGGACTGAGCCCGCAACCCAGGCATGTGCCCTGGGCTGGAATCGAACCTGGGACCCTTCAGTCCGCAGGCTGACGCTCTATCCACTGAGCCAAGCCGGCCAGAGCTACACTATATCCTTTTGGTCTGTGAATTACTCAAGCTCCTACTCAAACTTCGAGCTCTGCGTGGAGTATGGAGAAGAAGGGTCACATGACAGATTTCTTCTATATCCTCAGAGAAGACAGGAAAGGGTAGGGGGGTAGTGTTTTAAAGAGCAGCACCCAAGAGGGGCCCGGTGTGTTCTGGTATTGTTATTCCATAGATGTAAACACCATAACCAACCAAAGGAAGATGGCCTAAACATTGAATATTTGGACTCAAAGAGGAAAGCACATTGAAAGAGAAAAACAGGAAAAGTATATCAGCATTTTACACTATCTGTTCTTTAATCTGAAACAAAACTCCAGGACAGAGAAAACATAGATATAAAATAAAATCTGTATTTTTTTTAACATATCCTTAAATGCCAGAACAGAAGCTACCCGCTTTGAAAATGTTTTCTATATAAATCTCTACCAGAAAAACAAAAGTCAGTATTAATTCAACAAATCGAACTTTAATTCATTATTTTGGTCAACTTGAGTTCCAAGATTTACTTATGACATAATGCTTTCCAGGAAGAAAAAAAACATCCTGTCCCAGAAAACAATCTGATGGTCAATGTAAAGTTTTAACCAAATAATCATGTTACTGTAATTCACTAGAAATTCAAGAAAAAGTGTGTAGGGTGTCCAAAATTTAGAAACATATTAAAATGAAGGTTTTTTTTCTTCCTTTATAAGGAAAGAACTTCCACACCATCTGGTCTAAGTTATCTTGGTGTTCTGCCGAATGCAGTGTCAGCTTGCTGAGAACTGTAAATTATTAGGTTACACCCCTAAAAATATGAGTGAAGAGAAAAATGGATGAAGAGGACACTGACTATAAGTTTGGACACGCAGGAAAACACTAATATGGGACAACAGCCCAGCCCAAGTGCCTCTGGGTAGGAAATGGTTCCTGGAGGGCATCCACTCCGTATGACCATGACGAAAAGGACAGGTTTACGAGAGTAACACACAAAGTAGTAACATGCAAAGCAATACCGAAGTGCATTTCCGGACTCCGAGACGCCTCTTTGTCAGAGTGCTTCCGATTCCAGTTAAATTTAGGGGGAAAACAACAAGGCAACCCCGCCCGACTTAACGTACAGACCATTACAGCTGCTTCTAAACGCCTCCTAACAAACGGGGCCTCCAAATGTGAGCACAGCCACGTATGCCACCTTAACTCTGTTCTCCTGCCTCCCAGCTAGTCCTGTGAATCCAGTGCCCCCTCAGCCCCGGCAAAGGCACCCAACTGAGGAGCAGCTCCCAGATCTCGAAAAGAAGTGCGGTTTCATCAAGAGGCATTTAGGCAACTTGCGTGATTCCCCGCAGAAAAGGTAAAGTGCCGGACACGAAACAACCAGCTCCCTCTGCCGACACAGCCACATGACTGCTTTCTACCTGGAAACTGTCCAGCCAGCTAGTAAGGTTTGTAAAGGAAGATCCTTACCCGGATGATTTCTTCCACACAGCTGTTGGTTTCTCCAGGTCGACTCTCCTGGAAGCAAAGGAAAAAACACACAATTAACAAGCCTGATAGACTAGATTTATGGTTACAAAGAAAAGATGGCACATTAGCTCCTACATTTAATAGAGTTTGGACTCAGGGAAATGCCTTAACTGGGACCTACCCATAAGCTCCTTTCCTTAGCGGGACAGCTCCCATCATAGCTATGACTGCTCTCCCTCCCCCACTGTGCACTGCGCTGGACAGCTCCGCCGGGAACACGGCCGGGAACACGGCCCACGCGGGGAGCTCAGGCTGGGCCCTCGGCCACAAGGACACGGAACGGCAGGCTCCTCGGAGTAACAGTACACAACCTGCAGGGCTGAGCTCTCTTCGCCTTGGGCTCATCCAGATGTAGAAACATGGCATCTACTGCCAAGCGGATCCAGTTCACCTCCAAATACATACAGTGGCCCCGCCAAACACAAGGTTGCTGCGTCTTAAGTGTGGCAGTGCCGCTGTCCTCAAAGCCTAGAGTTACTAGTTTGAGGGGCCGAGACCCAAAAGACCAAAGGAGACACATCCTCTCAACATTCGCACGGCATTCTGGGTGTCATGTTCCAGAGCCGCTTGCTCCAGGACCCGCACTGCCCTGTGTCATGGAGATGTTAAGGGCTCTGGGAATGGCAGCTGCCGGTCACAGCTGACTCTGCAGAGCATTTTAAGCTCCAGAGATGCTGTGCGGTGACTAGTGGTAACACAGCCTGGAATGCAGGAGGTGGCTGTGTGGGGACATGAAAGCAGCACTAGACACAGCAGGTGGAAAAGGTACTGTGGTGTCAGGGAGAGAGCTCTCTTGCCTTCTAATTCAATGATACTGACCACAACTCAGCATGACATCCTAAGCTCTCTCTCCTCACCCTGAATGGAGACCCATGCCCAGTAACCAGGAACTCCCCATTCCTTCCTCTCCCCAGCCTCAGGCAACCACTAATTTACTTCCTGTCACTATGAATTTATAAATTCTGGGCATTTCATATAAATGCAATCATAAAACATGTGGACGAGCCATTGTTTCTTAGGATTATGCTTTCAAGGCGCATCCATGTTGTACCACGTATGAGTACTTCACTCCTTTTTGTGGCCGAATCGTACTCCACTGTATGGGTAGACCACATTTTGTTCATCCATTCACCAGCTGATGGACATTGTTGTTTCCACTTTGGCTATTGTGATAGCACTTCTTTGAACTTTTGTGTACAGTTTTTGTTTGGGTGTGTAACTAGCAGTTGACTTGGTGGGCCATATGGCAGTCCTATGCTTAGCTTTTTGAGGAACTGTCAAACCGCCTTCCCCAGGGGCTGTCCCATTTCATATTCCCACCAGCAGGTTCTGATTTCTCCATGTCCTCATCAACACTTGCTATTTTCCAGTTTTGTTCTTGGTAGTAGCTAACCTAGTGGGTATGAAATGGTATCACGTTGAGGTTTTGATCTGCTTTTCCTAATGATTAATGATGTTGAGCATCTCTTCATGTACATGTTGGCCATTTGCATCTTCTTTGGAAAAATGTCTTTTTCAAATTTTTTAATTGGATTGTCTTTTACTTGTTTTAAGAGTTCTTGATATATTCTGGATATTAGACCCTTTATCAGCTATATGATTTGTATATATTTTCTTCCATTCTGTGGCTGTACTTTCTTGATAGTGTTCATCCATGTACAAAATTTTTAACTTTGATGAAGTCCAATTTATCTGGTTTTTTCTTTACTGTTTTATTTTTGGTGTCATATTTAAGAAACTGGCTAAATCCAAGGTTATACAGGTTTACCCATTTTCTTTGAAGAGTTTTATAGTTTTAGTTTTTATACTTAACCCAATAGTTTGAGAACTTTAGGTAAAATTTATTTCCTTATGGACACTTGATGAGTTTTAGTTAAAACAGAAACATTACCTTTGTATAGATTATTCCATTTTAGTCTCCTTATTAAAAGATCAATAACAAAATGTGTAAGGCACAGCCATTGTTGTTAATGGTGCATGAACACTACATGTCTATCCTTATAAATCAAGAAGAACTATGTTAAATATCATGACAGAATTAGCAATAATACTTCATTACCCTCTCCTGCACTCACCCTTTCTTCTGTTCTTCTAAAGGTCACAGTTTGGTGACATACATCTAATGAGTCCCCACTCCACCCCCAAGACTTATTCCAGGACTTCTCTGGAAATGTCACTATTCTGACACTCTGATCACATTGGCTCAGAGAGCTCTTTTTGGAACCTGTCCCAAACCTGCTTCCTTTCCAAGGCAGCCTGAGGAAACCATCACAAATGCTGCTGGTAAATTCTCACTCAGGCAATGCTTGATGGCCCTTTGAAACGATATTTGGAATTTAGTGGTGGGAATGAAGGTCTCAATTAAAAAATGTTTCTTCAAACCCATAACCATTTCTCTTACTCCCAAATCTCAACCCTTTCCTACCATGTAACATACGGGTAGAGCAAATGCTAAATTCTCACTGTACTATTCTCTACCCTAAAACAATTAATCAAGGAAAACTTGATTTCATGTTCTCCTGGTGGACTCACCCAGACACACAGTACACTGAAAAGACTCAACAAATTAAACTCTGGGTTTGATCGCTTAAAGCTAAGCTTCTTCTGAAAGTAGATTTATATACATGACAGATTGCTCTTATAAGTAGCTCTCCCTATAGTCCTATAAGTTTCCATGACCCTACTCTGAAAAGGTAGGGAAATGCAGTATAGATGCAGCAGAGATAGGGTATGTAGGATTAATACATTGCATCATCTCAGTGAGCTCCAACCGTGAGCTCTGATGGTCTAGAATGACATCAGGTCTTCTGTACTAAGAGGGCCCCTTGCAAAGTTGAGGAAGTGAGACCAGACCCAAGGACTTCTAAGAACAGTCTCAGCCATCCTGGTCTTACATTCCAGTGTGGAAAGTTCTCAGCAAGGGAAACTCTTGGGCCTTCTCTGAAGCATTTCTGACTCCTGGGACACCTGGTGTTACAACAGGGGGAACCTAAGACGGGTAGTACATTGGGTTTGAATCTCTAGGACCCTGTCTGGAATGGAGTGAATGCATGAGGTATGGTATTAAAGAAAGTTTCAATTAAAAGGAAACCTAGAACTCATTTTAGGCCACTCAGTGACTTTAGCAGATGGAGAAACTGTGGCCCAGAGAAGTGGAGGACTTTGTTTAAAATCATTCTGGTAGCAAGGGGCAGGCAAGGTAGAATCCACACACATTTCTTCAACGCCAGTTCAACCCTTAGAACTGCCTCAACTTGAGGTCACTGTCATGTTGAAAGTATGAAACTAAAGGGACCTGGACAGTGTTGGGGTACATTTCCTCCTTCCTTTCCATGCTGCAAATTCTCCAACACCTGGTCACTCTGTCTCTTCCTCACTAACTTCTGACATCACATGCATAGGCCAAAGCAGGAAGTGACAGGAGAGGAAGTGGAGAGAAACGGTTAAAACTACTATCCCTTCTCTGACATTAACAAATGAGAGACAGGACTTGTGTGCTCTGAAACTGGAGGACAGAATTCCGCCTGTCTCCCAAATACACAAAAGGGGGTTTGTGGGGAGGGCTGTGTTGGCAGTGCGTAGGGGTGAGGGGAGACCAGAGGGCCTTTCACCTACTTGAGATCTTTCTCAAATCTGGTTTCAGTTGCAGTTGTGTACTCTGATTATGATTACATTTAAAAACTTCCAGTGTTTATAAACAAGATTCAAACATGCATGTAATTTACATCTCTAAATCTGAGTTTGTTTTTTTCACAGTGAAGTTACTGCTTTCCTTGGAAAGGTACCCACTGAGAAGGAGGGCTGCACAATGCAAATTTTAATTACTCTGGAGTTTTTGAGGGTTTGTAGCTGTTGCTTCCTGCTGAGCTGCTGAGCTGTTGTTCTTATTTACTCCGATTTTGATGAACCCACTCCATTTCGCTATCATTACATTTTGAAATCTGTCATAACAGTCTCACCTCACTGAATCTCCAAGTAAACTTCAATTAAAAGCGAGCAACCCCAGCTGATTCTCCTCCACAGCCTTGTTTTTCACAGAACTGCTTTCCCCAAATCCTACCACTTAAGAGTGCACTCCACACACCCTGCCAGGAAAGAAATGCAAGGAGCTAAGTACAGCAGGTCCTCTAATAATGTTGTTTCACCCGTCAATTTGTTACACTATCGATGAGATGCCATAGAAACTTAACTCTTGTTTACATCAATTACTCTACGGTAAAATTCCACTATACATCAGCTCCTCTTAAAGTCACAAAACCTACTGACCACTAAGTGGGGACTTACTGTATAGCTCAAGAAACAGCCAGGAGCTTTCTGTCAGTGAGAGCAGAAGTCCCTCATTACCATGCCAAGCACAGAGCTCTGGAAGAAGCAAGCAAGGCTTAAGGAGAAAATACTTGATCAAATCAGTGGGAAATGGCATTTCACTGCAGAGGCGATGAAGCCTATTTTAAAAAAATAGCTTAACTCTTCATCGGACACATTTAACGCAGAACTCTCATTCTAAAATAATACTACTTTAAAGTCACAGTGCCTTTGTCTGCAAGCTCTCAAAAGGCCCTCAAGCATTTAGAAATTATTTTATCATGTGCACACTCTTAAATACTTCACCAGAAGTATTTTAAAATAAGTCTTACTATTCTGGATTTACAGAACACCTCAGGTACAAAGAAATCAAGTGTGCCATCAATGCCCCCAAAACAGTGGGTGAGGGTCTGAACTCAAATTCGGGGATCATCGTAATTCTCTATGAAGGCCGTCCAATCAATGACTATGCCCCCAGCCTCACCTGAAGCTAGGGTTACCGGTGGACGAGAAGGCAGTCAGCCAGTTCTCTTCCAAATTCCGCCTGTCTTACACCAACCTAACACCTCCCCTACCAAGGCCTACATTCTGTTCACTATCACCCAAGCCACAAGCCCGGCTTCATCCCTCATCACTCTCCTCCTTATCTCCTGAATCTTGCTTTACCCGCCATTCACATCCATCTCTTCCTCCATGATCCTACTGTCACCATGTCTCTAGACATTTATACAATGAGAGAAAAAATAAGCAAACAAAATCGTAAAAGATGTATAAAGGCATAAAATAAAACTGCCAAGAAAAGGACAGCAGACAATATTAACTAGAAGACAGGTCATAGAAAAAAAGAATTAGAGAGCACAATACAGAAAGAGTAAAAATAGGGCATTAATAGGAATGCTATGGAAAAGGAAGGGAAACAGAAATATTATGGATATTAAATATATATTAATCCACCCCTATTTTCCTAATAGACAAAGGACACTCCTCCAAAAGCTACATAGGGAGATAATTCAAAAAATAAAATTAAATAAGGCTAAATTAACAGATAAAATGAACTTGGAATGCTAAGAGGAAACCCCGACTTTTCAAGCACGCCTGAGATAGTTACTAAATGGTGCTTACTGAAGTGGTCATGCACACAGCTACAAAACAGCTTCAAAAAATTCCAAAAAGTAGCTGTTTTATAGCCCAGATTCCTTAGCCACAAGTTATCAAAATAATAAGTGATGAATTAAACATTGTGAAGGCATAAAATCTCCTAGGATTCTTGGAATAAAATGGATACCACACACTTATCAATAATTCTTTATATTTACAGAAAAATAAAATTAAAATGCTGCAAAACAAAACTATGGGATTCCCCCAAAGATATTCTTTGAGGCAAATTCATATACTAAAAGCTTTAATTATTTTTAAAAGGAAATTTATGTACTAAGTAATATATTTAAAATTTTAAATGAAAAGAAACATACAAAAGGAATAAAATAAATAGAGAAAATCAAATAAATATTTATAAGACAAAAAATCAGTAGAATTTATAAAACCAAAATACAATTTCTTAAAAACCAAAATAGAATACACTACCCAAAATAATAGAAAGGGACTTAAAAATCTGTTCAATAAAAAGTAAGCCCAAATAAACATAATTTGATATAAGGGGATAATAAAATATGTGGGAAAGATAATTATAAGAGAATCTTAATATTAAAATAGAATATAATACTAGTAAGTAAAAGTTTTTATGAAGTTGGCAACTTTTTGAAAAACATCTGACATAAGAAATAAAGAAAAATGATATTAGACCTACAAACTTGAGAATGCAGACTAAATTAATGAAAACTTATCTTCTAATAAGGTGTTCAGCCGGACAGTTTTAGAGTGAAGTATTTCAAACTTTTAAGGAATAACTAATTCCCATATTCTTTCTCTTTCAGAGTAGAAAGTACTAGAAAGCTCTGTCACTTACAAATTAGTATAAAAACCTCATGTAAAGAAAATAAATAATTATCCCTTATGAAGTTAAATATAAAATCCTCAACAGAATGTTTTTTATTGTTTAAAGTATTACTAATAGTAGTACATATGTCTCCTTTTTTTAGAATATTATAAATATAATTCAATAAAACATAAAAATTACTAGAAATTTAGTGGATTTTGTCCTAGGAATAGAAAAATGGTTTAATATTGATGCCCTTTGAAGGTAGTGCATCATAGAGGGAATATGTAAAACTGTGATCATCTCAGCTTACAAATTTTTGATCATATACCTGGAAAAATCCAAAAGACTCCACTCTTATTTAAAAAGGAGTTTAAAATGTGGAAACCAAATACTCAAAGCTCAATAGCTCTTCTGTGTAGCAGCAATAAACAATTTAAAAATATGAAAAAAAATCTCACCTGTAATATCAAGAAAAATAAATGAGGAATAACCTTAACAAGAAATGTTGAAAACCTTTAAGAGAAATCTACAAAATTCTACTAAAGAATACAATAAATAAATAAACAAACAAACAAATAAATAAATAAACCCATCCCTGAAAGGGACCGAGTTAGACTTCTCAAATACTTCCCAACTCTAACATATAATAATATCTCAAAACTGCATTAACTTAAAATAAAATGAGATGAAAACCATGTAACAGAAAATCAACCATTTAAAAGTGTGCATACAACTCAGTGGCATTTATGCATTCAGTGTTGGGAATCACAATCACTTCTCTCTTGTCCCCAAATGTTTCTGTCACTCCAAACAAAACCTCTGGCCCCTTAAGTAGTTTCTCCACACTCCCCTTCACGTTAACTTTTTAAATATGACTTTTTTTGTATTACCAAACACTATGCTGAACTCAAAGAACAAAATCAGAAAAATGTTGATGAGTACATTTACTTGTATTAGTGGATTTTATGATTGATACAGCTCTCATTTATGTGTTTATGACCAGCTCCTGGCAGAGTACTTGTTACTTCATAGTAAGCTCTCCATGGTGTTTGTTGAATGGATAAATAAATCAGTGGTGATATACTAACAGAAAAAAAAAAAAAGACTATTTAAAAAGTAATAGGGCTGGTCATCTACATTACAAAGGGAGGTCTGCTCTACCCACAAACAAAATAAATCATCACTAGAATTATCCTAAAGACAAATTCTCAGAACATCAACATTTATTTACTTCAATAAGTTAAGCTTATTCTGATGAGTACAGAAACTATTAGCACGTTGGTGTCTGTAAATCAGAGAACAAGTATTAGCCTTCTAGCAACAGCCAATAGTGCTAAAGAGTTAATAATCAATTTTCTATCAGATTCTTAGCCATTGGACAAGGTCTTTCAATTACGTGATTATTTTCATAATGAAAGTTAGTGACCTCAATCAGAGGCTGTGGTTAAAAGCGTACTGGTTTCCGGAAAGTTAAGTGGTCTGTCAGTGCGATGACCTTGTCAAAAGTCATTGATGACATAAAGACATCAGAAAGAGACAGTGGTCTTACATCCTGATCACTAATTGACATCGAGTGCTTTCCCACTTAATAAAGAGCCCGAGTACTGTGTACTGGGGACGTCTTCCACACTGTCCTGTCAACGCTGGGAAGAAACCACAGAACAGGGATAATGAACACATGCTTCCCACTTGCAATCTGACACTGACAAGAGTACTTCAAGAGATCTGTGTTCTGTCAACTAAAACGGTGAGGCCATTGCTTTCAGCAGGAGGAAGACCATGCAGGTTCAGGCAGGAGTGACGATGCTGACGTTACCGCATCCTCACGTGACAGGCAGACTGTGGTGAGACTTCTAAAACAGACCATTCCTTTCTAACATTTTCCTGAATCCCATCCTGCGCCCAGTCTATCCTATCTAATAAAAGAGAAACATGGTAATTAGCCATACCAATGCTACCCTTCCCATTGGCTAATCAGGGCGATATGCAAATTAACTGCCAGCCAAGATGGCGGCCGGCAGCCAGGCAGCTTGAAGCGAACATGAGGCCTGCTTGCTTCAGTGACGGAGCAAGCCAATGTTCCCCACCTACCGCTGCCGGCCTCTGAGCTTGCAGTTTGAAACATTGTTACAAATAGAGAATCTAAACAAACTCCAGAAACCTGCTTTCAGCCGGCCGGGATCTCAGAGCTGGAGTTGAAACAGTGTTTTGATTATAGAACCCAGATACCTGCTTTTAGCAGCGGAGGCCTCAGAGCTGGAGCCAAGCCTCAGAGCTAAAGCTGGCCCAGAATAAAAAAAAAAAAAGAAAAAAAGGGGTGCTTGGGAGCTTCAGTAACCCGCCAGCCTGAAAACAGCCCTCAGCCCCTCACCCAGACTGGCCAAGCACCCAAGCGGGATCCCCCACCCTGATCCAGGACACCCTTCAGGGCAAACCAGCCGGCCCCCACCTGTGCACCAGGCCTCTATCCTATATAGTAAAAGGGTAATATGCCTCCCAGCACCAGGATCAGCGGAGCAGCGAGGCCTCCTGGCACCGGGATCAGCGTGACAGGGAGCAGTGCCCAAACCCCCTGATCGCCCTGCGGTTCTGTGTATGACAGGGGGCGGGGCCACAACCTCCCTATCCGCCCTGCTCTGTTCGTGACAGGGGAAGGCACCCCAACCCCCTGATCGGCCCTGCTCTGTGCCTGATAGGGGGGAGCTCCCCAACCCCCTGATCACCCTGCAGCTCTGTGTGTGACAGGGTGTAGCGCCCCAACCCCCTGATTGGCTCTGCTCTGTGTGTGACAGGGTGCGGCGCCCCAATCCCCTCCCGCCCCCCCCATGGGCCCTGCTCTGTGTGTGACGGGGTAGAGCCATAACCTCTCCATCGGCCCTGCCCTGAGTGTGACAGTGGCGGCACCCCAACCCCCTGATTGGCTCTGCTCTGTGTGTGACAGGGTGCGGCGCCCTAAACACCCCCCCCCCCCCCACGGGCCCTGCTCTGTGTGTGATGGGGTAGAGCCATAACCTCCCCATCGGCCCTGCCCTGAGTGTGACAAAGTGCGGAGCCCCAACCCCCTGATCCACCCTGCTCTGTGTGTGACAGGGGGCGGTGCCCCAACTCCCCTATAGGCCCTACTCTGTGAGTGACAGGGGGGAGCTCCTCAACCCCGATTGACCCTGCTCTGTGCGTGACAGGGTACGGAGCCCCAACCCCCCTGATGGGCCCTGCTCTGTGAGTGACAGGGGGAAGCGCCCCAACCCCCTGATGGGCCCTGCTCTGTGCGTGACAGGGGGTGGCGCCACAACCTCCCCATCGACCCTGCCTTGAGTGTGACAGGGGGCGGTGCCCGAACCCCCCAATCGGCCCTACCCTGAGCGCGACTGAGGGTGGCATCACAACCTCCTGATCCGCCCTGCTCTGTGCATGACAGGGGGCGGCGTCCCAACTCCCCAATTGGCCCTGCTCTGAGCCCGACCAGGGGCTGCACCTAGGGATTGGGCCTGCTCTCTGCCACCCGGGAGCAGAGAGCAGGCCCAAGCCAGCAGGTTGTTATCTCCCGAGGGGTCCCAGACTGCGAGAGGGCACAGGCCAGGCTGAGGGACCTCCCCTTCCCCCCCGAGTGCACAAATTTTTGTGCACCGGGCCTCTAGTGTAATAATAAAAGGTTAAAATGCAAATTGACTGAATGGCAGAATGACTGGTCGCTATGATGGGCACTGACCACCGGGGGGGACAGGCGCTCAATGCAGGAGCTGCCCCCTGGTGGTCAGTGTACTCCCACAGGGGGAGCGCTGCTCAGCCAGAAGCCAGGCTCACAGCTGGTGAGTGCAGCAGTGGTGGTGGGAGCCTCTCCCACCTCCGCGGCAGCACTAAGGATGTCCATGGGGAGCGGGCCTAAGCCGGCAGTCGGACATCCCCCGAGGGCTCCTAGACTGCGAGAGGGTGCAGGCTGGGCTGAGGGACGACACCCCTCCACCCAGTGCACAATTTTCATGTACCAGGCCTCTAGTCTAAAAAATAATATGTTTTAGGTAGCAGAAGGCTTGCTATAACACAGTTCTTTTGTTTTCCTAAATGATGGAGGAAAATTTTCAGGAAAAACACATTTGATTATCATTTAGAGGTGGCAACACAGTTTTCTTTTATAATCATGAAATTCTGAAAAGCTTGTGTGATGGAGAGTCCAGCCCAATGTGGCTGAAGAAATTAGCCAATTACAGATACTAAGGACTGCTCTAATTTGTGTCCCAACGGAAGACAGGTAATCAATTCTCTTCAGCCAGGAACTGAAATCACTATTATAAATGCCAAAAGTGGTGCTATGCATTTGACAATATTCTAGTTGGCATGTGCTATTAATTTTACTTCAGCATTTTGCCAAAAGAAACAAAGGACAGATTCACAAATAACCCTTAAAATGTGATGTTATTATGACTCTTTTTTCTCCATCATCATATCACCTTTCCAGAGAGCTCTCAGGTCTGTCTGACCTCCAAAATAGCATTCATTCTGGGTGTGCCTGACATGGACTGTTTTCTGAATGCTCTCTGAGGAGATGGGCTGTAAGTAAATGCTGGGTAAAGAAAGACAACTGCAATCAGCTGGGGAGCAGGGGAGAAGGCTTACCTGAGAGGTGGGAGTGGGGAACATGGAAAACAGGAGTAAGAAACTGGTACGTATTTTTACTGGCTGATGAAAATTTCTAAGTATTCCACGTTTTATATTTTTAAATAAATCTATCTACAATGCCACACTTAAATATTTTCTTCTTTTTCACTTTTTAAAAACTTTGTGTATATTTAGAGCATTTTCATTCTTGACTCACTATGACTCTTGGGAAATATTTGCAGGCTGTTGGAGAAGAGCTGTCACCATGGCAATGGCTACTCCTATAAAATGCTCAGTTCCTTCAAACTGTCCCCCAGTGTAAGGCCCAGTGAGCTCAGTGGCTTGTGGAACTTGCGGTGCTGGGGTACCTGGGGCTGAACCTGGATATTGGTCGACACATGCGCCCTTTCCTCTATCAAGGCAGGCCTTAGAGGCCCCTAGAAGAACTGCTATGTAAAACATCACCAGGTAAAGTCATCCTTTATTGTGGTCCTTGGGGGCAATTCAGGCAGAGAAGAGACGCGCCTGCTCCTAGGCCCCTACCAGAAAGAGGGCAGACTGCCTTCCATCCCAATCCAAAGCTTCTGGATCCCAGGGGAACACACTCGCTCTTATCTTCATACCCTCACTACTGTCATTCATCCCTTGGATTGCAATCCAGAGGGAGAGAAACAAAGGTTTTACAAAAGTTTGGTACGAAATAAATGCAACGTCTGAACTATGCTGAGGTTACTATGGCGAGATCTCATTTGGACAGGACACAGGCATTCCCTCTTCAACGATATGTAACACCGGGTGGGGGATCCTCCACCTACAGGGAACAGCTGGAGAGAAATCCATTTGTTTGGGCCACTTTCTGATTTCACACCTTTGTCTTCTCCAGCTTTTCTCGGTAGATATTACAGTATGGAACTGATCATCAGGCTATTTTCTGCACCAGGAATCTCTCTTCTGAATAGAGTCAACCTTAACTGAGTTTATTAAAAAAAAAAAAAAAGAAGCCTGGAAATCTAATGAAGACACACCCAAGATTACATTGGAATAATTTAATGAAAAATGATCATTTTGTGATAAATACCAACAAGAGCAGTCAAGTTAAATCAGAAAGTATGAATAAAAATTAGCCAAGGCTATTTTCTATCTAACACTACGGCTTAAAGGCCTATAGAAAAAGCAAGAAAAGAATCACTCAGTCATCTATCAACCTTCCTCTCCGACCTGATGCCAATGGACTAAGAGGCAATGTTTGATTATGGACTCAATTTCCAGCACTGGGGAAGGTGGTGAGTTTTAGAGGCTCCTTCCCAAAGGCTAAAGAACATGGACACCCAGAACCTTAGCAATCATGATGGAATAAATGATACACATTAATTAGTTAGACATGCAACCAGAGAGTGGACCCGAAAATCCTGTTAGTTGGTATAAAATGGAAGAATAAAAGGCTGGCCACTGCTTAGGTAGATGGTGTAGTATGATGACAGAAAAGAGCATGATTCAACTTCTAGTGTACTTCTGCTTTCACACTCAGAACCACCTTCCGAGTTATAAAGAGTAGAACAAATTAAGAAGGAGTTCACGCCCCAGTTAGGTGGCAATACTAAGAGAGAGCTTTAACCACTTCACATGGCCGCCCCAGGAAAAATGCACTCACGACCCTGAAGGGACTTGCTGCTGTGGCCACAGGCCCACCACCTTGGAGAAACCACAGCCCCCTCAAAAAAGCAAATGCGCTAGCTCCTCCTAAGGGAGGGTCCCCAAACTCCAGACTTGAGCTTGCTCCTTAGGGCCCCACAGTCACAGCAGAGAAGCTTGGTCTTCCACAGACCCAGCCCTGCCCTTTGTCACACATGTCCCCGAGGGAAGTCACCTAACTCCTCTAGACCGCATCCTTCTCACTTGTAAAGTAGGAATAACACTAGCACCCAGGAATGGGAGGACTAAATAAGGGAACACCTAAGTGCATATAAGGCATTTGGTGGGGTGCCTTCCATATGACAGCTGATCACTAAATAGGAACAATTATTTTATTTTAGAATTACATAGAAAGTACTTTAGTACTTAGAAGAGAAGCAGTGATTATTAGAAGTCAGCTGAGTTCACAAAGACCAGGGATGTTATCTCTACCGTTCCCCTGGTGTAAAATGTAACGCATCTGCGTTTTCTGCAAGGCCTCTGTCAAGATCTTGTAAGACCTCCCAGTGGGTGAGAGGGAAACCTATGTTTTGGTTGTTAATACAGGTAGATGGAGCTAACGGACTAGCCACACCTCAGTAAGTTAGTACTTACAGCGTGCTTACTATGTGCCCAGCATGTTCCATACTAGGGATTCATAACTGAATATAACATGCAACAAGTCCTGCCCTCGTGGAATTTAGATTCAAATGAAAGGAGACAGTAAAGTAATAAACAGATTACAGTACAATGGAAAATGAAATGTTATGAAGAAAAGCAGACCAGGGGTCTGGGAAAGTGCGATGGGGTATTGTTAGTCATCTCTTCATCTGATGAGCAAGTTATCTCAGAGATAAGACCTGGGCTAGGTTAGCTCCCTCTCCTACCTCTTTCCCTGCCTAGAAAGCTATAATGTTTTTTCCTTCCACGAGAATTTCATCATTCTTAGTGACAATGATGCGTTTAATGTTTACCTTTGTGGCTGAATTAAAGCTCCTTGAGTCTAGAAAAAGACGGCATGATTAAAGGAGGGTCTGCCATTGGAGGAGCAGCTGAAGAAAGCGAGATAGCGTGTCCAGGGCAGGTGAAGAGGTAGAAAGGCCCAACTAGGTGTCTTCACACATTAAAGGGCCTTGATGCAGAAAAGGGTTTAAGCTTATCCTGGGTCATTCCTTCCAGACATGGGCGTGTAGACCAACAGGGGAAAGTACAGGGATCATCTTAGCTTCCTGAAAGCTCTTTTCAGAATTAAAACCATCCGCAGAGAGAATGGGTACACTGATTAATGTCCAACCAGAAGGGAAATGACTATTTGAGTAGAAGTTAGTTATTACCTCACGCCTAAGTGTGAAACTCTTTCTCGCTTTCAATCTATAATTCTGGTCCTTTCCAACCAATTTTTGACTAATAAAATGTTGAATGGTAAATTTCTGTATCTTCTGGTTTAGTATAGTCTATATGAGTTATTTACGAAAAAAACACACACCCTAAAAAGAATAAAAAGAATATTCTAAAAGTACCAATCTACAGGTATGGAATAAGACCTATTACAGTATCCAGTAAATTAAACAGACTAATTGAGTAAAGATTTGAGAAATTTTAATGAATAATTAAGCAATAAAAGAATCCAATATGAAAATCTATTACAACCTGTTTACATTATTTAACTTCAAGCACTTCAGTTCTGTGTGCTTCTAATTAGCAAGCTATAAAATATGCCATCCATGGCAATATAATGAGAAGAACTGTTTATAATAATAATTGATATTCATTTTCACAGAGAGGAAGGTTACAGGGATACAGGTTGCAGCAAACAAAGGGTTAAACTCATCACTGAGGAAAATGCTGCAGGGAGGCAGCCTTTATTATACATTTAACCTCACAAAGCAGGGCCCTGTCCTAGAAAATACTACATCACAGCTGAAGCTTCCTGCTGAGGCAGGTGATTTCCCAAGGTGAGGAGGTGAGGGCGCGGGCAAGCCAGGCGTCCATGAAATTCCATACTTTCCCTGGATTGAATGAATTCTACCATGCTGACAACGACTTAACTCCAGCTGTTAACTTTCACGTGGTCTCCCTGATTCCTCAAATCCTACCTGCATAAATGTTTTACAGAAATACTGTGTGTGTTGTGAAGGCCAGGAAATTAAAAATGGTTGTCATTCTGCATTTGGGCTGGAGCTTGCCCCCTGCGGCACTCCATCCCTGAGCACGGCCAGGCTGCGCGTGGGCTTGCCAGTGCGAATCTGGGCTCAGAGGTGGGAAACAAACCCACAGTACAAAGACCCACCCTTTCCGATCCTTTTGTAATTCTGGCTTTAGAAAAATCAAAGTGTTCATTCAGGAGAGATGCAGCTCCTGCCCCTTTTCACAGAAACAGGAGCATCTATAAAGACCCGCGCTGGGAAGCCTCAATGCTTTCTAGGCGCATGATTGTGGCGGTAAACGTGTTTCTTCACCTCTGGCTGTACCTCTGAGCTGCTAGACAGAAGCCGTTACTCTGCCAACAAATAACCTGCCAACACTTCGCAATAATTAGAGCAAAAGGTCCTTTTCTAATATCGCAGAGTAGAAACTTCAATATTAAATTTTCCTCTATTTGTTCTATGTGCAAGGCTAAGACTGGGCGAACCTTAGACTGGTTTCCAGCTTGGAGTCACGGAGACACTTAATGTAGGTCACAGTCTGGGACCAGCAACGACCCAGGACAAAGCCAGATCAATGTGAGCCAGGAACCAGTCATCACAGCGTGGCCACTGTGTGCCAATTCCAAGCCAAGCAGGCATCCTACCGGCCCTCATTTAAAAAGAGAAAATCAAATAATCTTAATAGAGTATTGGTGGGCTTCTTTTTCACCCCATGCCTTTTAAGGGAAAGACCGAGTCCGCTCTGATCAATACAACCTCTCCTGCTTCCTGTGTCTCTTCCATCTGTCAAGCAAGAAAATGCCTTTCTGTTGGCACTAACCCATCGTGCCCCCAAAAGGAAGAAAACCTCTGAAGGGACTGTCTATTTATAAACCTGCAGTCTTTTCATTTCATTAAAAACACACACATAAAAAAACAAGGAAGTGAAGCCTATAAAGAAAACGCTTCTCAGAAAACCTCTTGAAAACATAGCTGAGTAAAATGAACAAGAAGATGAGAGAAAGCAATCATGTTCAGGGAACTCAGATTCTGCTTTGTGAAATAACCCCTGTATCTAGAAGGCCACTTATCAGTCACTTCACGTGCTCATTCCTTCGCTCACAGCTGGTCACTGGGCACGGACACTGTGCCAGTGCTGGGGGCAGGTGGGAAGCAAGACAGATAGGGCCCAGCTCAGCTCATTACACTTTATGGCGGAGCTGGAAAACAAATACACAGGCCAGTTTCTGAGGGTGACGAGTGAATACCGAAAAGTCCAACACAGCGATGTGAAGGGGCTGGAACCGTCATCAAGACTGCCTTCCGCACGAATATCACCTCACTTTACTCACAACGCAAAGGTACAATGGGAGCTTACTGTCCCTTGGATGAAAGGGGCCTGTTTAAGATGAGACAGTGATTAAAAACAGCCGGTGCAAAACCCCAAAATATAACAACATAAAATTGAAAAGCTGCAGCAATATGTGGTCCCAATTTCCATCACATCCTCACGACTCTGGGAAAAAACTATTTACAGTTCCATCGCAGCCATACTGAAAAGGTAGGGAAAGAACCACAGGTTTTTTATAAGAAATTTTGCAAATAACATGGCAGTATTGCAAAATGCAAATGCAAATGCTGCTGAGCCATCTGTCCAGTATTACGGCAACATTGGGAAAAGGCTCTGAAAGAAATGATGTTTGAAATCATTAAAAAAATAACATGTCAAGTTTAAAATACTCAAGAATCTTAAAACCAGCATCAACACATTCATCAACCATATGGCCCTACAGCAGGTTTAAAAAAAAATTCGCCCTGCTTGCATTTTCTACTTCATCCCAATGGTTTTTAAAACATGTTTCTTTTCCTCATTTGAGTACCTTTTTTTCTCTTGATTTCCTTGGTATTTACAGCTCCTTGAATTATAGCTAGATTCATAATATTCATTTCACCCTTTCTGAAGCAGGAGATAATACAGTGGGGAAAATTAAAGTCAAGTGTTCCAGAAGAAGAGGCACGTGGGTGACTATATATAACTTCTTGAACACATCTTGCTTTAGGTCTAGTGACCTCACATTCTCAGTAATAACAGCTGGCTTCATTGACAATCATACTTTTCTAGGCACCGTGCTAAGTGCTTTGCATTCATTGTACCATTCGGTCGTCACAGCTTTACAAAGTAGGTAACATTATTATCCACATTTTGCAAAAGAGAAACTTCCTCAAGGTCACACAGCTAGCACGTGGCCAAGGCCACAGTCCAGGCCCAACTTTGTGGGCCAAGTCTGTGCTCTCGGCTCGTGTTACCTGCAACACATCAGTGTTCAGATGTTTGTGTGCACAAACCTGAGTTGGCTCTTTAAGATTAAGAATAAGCAGTATGTGTTAAGGGTAGAGACCTCCCTTATCTCATCAAGAAGGGACTCTTGGGGAAGTGCCTTAAATTCTGCACAGAGGTACTTTGGGTGGTGGACACACAGTGCAGCATACAGATCGTGCATCTCAGAAATGTACAATTGAAACCAATATAAGCTTATTAGCCAATGCCACCCCCCAAAATTTAATTTAACAATAAAGTGAGTGGAAATCTTAGAAAAGAAAAAGAAATGTTCAAAAAGAGGCTGTTGTGATGGTGGTATAACTATGAATATATGAAAAATGATTGAATTGTACATTTTTAATGAGTGAATTGTATAGTGTATGTTTATCTCAATAAAGTTGTTATCCAAAAGAAGAAAGAGGAGGAGGAAGAGGTGGTGCAGGAGGAGGAGGGGGAGGAGGTAATCCACGGTCTCTAGGAGAAAATATTTGCAAAACATGTATTTGAAGAAAGACTTGCAACCAGAATAAAGAACTCTTAAAAAAAAAAATACACACACACACACACACACATACAGTGGGGCCTTGACTTACAAGTGTCCCGACTAACGAGTTTTTTGAGATACCAGCAGTCTCTCGGCCGATTTTTTGCTTTGAGTTGTGAGCTAAAATTCGGGTTACGAGCCAGCTTCAGATACCCCACCGCTAGTTGGCGCAGCAAACGTCACAGTGAATGCCACAACATCAGCCCAGCATCACGTGTCTCACTCGTTCACTTTAAGATTTGACATACGAGTAATTTGAGTTATGAGCTCCGTCACGGAATGAATTAAACTCGTAAGTCAAGGCCCCACTGTATGTACGTATGTGTGTGTGTGTGTATGTATATATATATATATATATATATATATATATATATATATATATATATATCAGTGAAGAAGGGAGAGGGAGAGAGAGATAGAAACATCAATGATGAGAAGGAATCATTGATCTTATCAGCTGCCTCCTGCACGCCCCCTACTGGGGATCGAGCCCACAACCCAGGTATGTGCCCTTGACCAGAATCGAACCTGGGACCTTTCAGTTCACAGGCTGACGCTCTATCCACTGAGCCTAACTGACTAGAGCCAGAATAAAGAACTCTTACAAGTCAGTAAGAAGGGGACAAACAGCTCAATATAACATGTGCAAAAACACAGTGATGGGGTACTGTGAAAGGGACTCAGGGACCAACTGAAAGAGTTCCTAATGGCAAAGCTGAAACAACACAATTAAGTCATATTGGATTATAACTCAAAGTATAAAATAAATATCCATGATTCCATACTGATATAAACAAATGACTCAGCAAGTAAATGGAGAAAAATAGATAAATCCCCTGTGGACAAGAATCAAAGGAATTGTAGCTAATCTTCCCTCAAGGAAATGAAGCACAACCGTGCCCCCCTTAAATGCCGGCTGCACATATGACTTCCTTCCGAAAACTACAGCATGGAAAGGAAAAGAGTCTGACTTTACAGGGAAGAAGCCTGGCAAACACTACTCCAACTAAATGATCAAGGTCAACACCAACGGTGATAAGTCTTGCTGACAGCTTGTACCCTTTTTAAAAAAATATATATATATATTTTATTGGTTTTCCACAGAGAGGGAGAGGGATAGAGAGTTAGAAACATTGATGAGAGAGAAATATCCATCAGCTGCCTCCTGCATGCCCCCCACCGGGGATGCACCCGCAACCAAGGTACATGCCCTTGACTGGAATTGAACCTGGGACCCTTCAGTCCGCAGGCCGACACTCTATCCACTGAGCCACACTGGTTCGGCGACAGCTTGTACCATTGATATGATGTGATGCAACTAGCACTTGACCTCTGTGGTCTTCCTCCCACAAACCCAGAACTCAGTCTAAATCATGAGAAAAAGATCAGACAAAACCAAATTGAAGGGTTTTCTTCAAATGCTGGGCCGGTATTCCACAACACTGTCGAGGTCATAAAAAAAAAAGTCTGAGAAACCGTCACATTATAGAGAAGATTAGGGAGATATGACAACTCAATGTCTGGCATCCTAGATGGGATCCTAGAATAGAAAAGGACAGTAGGTAACAACTAAGTAAATCTGAATAAAATATTGACTTTAGTTCATAATAATGTGCTTATGTTGGTTCATTAGTTGTAGTGAATGTACTATCTATATATATACAAAAGGCTAAGTGAACAGCTGATCAGCTGACTGGCAGATCGGCCAACCAGTAGGTATGATGCACACTGACCACCAGGGGGCAAATGCTCAATGCAGGAGCTGCCGAGCGACAGCAACTTTATAGTTTTTTATAATTTCCTGGGCTCACCACTGAGCTAAACATGCTTGGATATAACTCTAAACAGCAAACCCTGGATCTGAACTCTGGGATAGGCTGGTCGCAGACAAGACACTGAATGGCATGCAACCAGAACTATTCTGAATGGCATGCAAATGAGCTGAAAATAAAACTGACATTGAAACTAAAACCCACAGAAGGCACATCAGAACTGAAAGCCTGAATCCCACTAGGCTGAGTGCCTGCTAAAACAAAAGTATCAACATTCTCCATAAGATTTAAACAAGAACCAGAGACTTCTTGGGTGATATTCAAAATGTCCAAATGCAATCCAAAGTTACTGAGCATAGAGAACCAGGAAAATCTCAACTCACATGGGAAAAGACAAGAGATGCCAATAATGAGGTTACAGAGATGTTAAAATGATCAAAATTTATTGAATTGTCTATTTAAAATTGGTGACTTATTATATATATTAGAGGCCCAGTGCACAAGATTCGAGCACTGGGTGTGTGTGAGGGGGAGTCCCTCAGCCCAGCCTGCACCCTCCTGCAGTCCAGGACCCCTCAGGGTATGTCCGCCTGCTCGCTGCGCCTTACCTCTCGGGCTGCTGCTCCTTAGCACTGCCATGAAGGCAGGAGAGGCTCCCATCACTGCCGCTGTTCTCACCAGCCATGAACCCGGCTTCTGGCTGAGCAGATCTCCCGCTTTGGGAGCGCACTGATCAGCAGGGGGCAGCTCATGTGTTGAGCATCTCCCCCTGATGGTCAGTGTGCATCACAGTGACGGGTTGTTCTGGTCATTCCGCTGTAAGGGTCGCTTAAGGCTTTTATTATATAGATATGATGCCTCAAAAATGAACAAAATGAGAATACGTTTTAAAAGGACTGATACAGTTGAAATATATTATTAGCTTGATTACAGTCTGAGATAAGTTGATTCTTATGGACTATTCTGAAACTAAACCATTATTCAAAGCACTGTTCTTTGAGAAGTTATGTTTTAAGTTTCAAACAATCCGTTTAAAAAATATCTTTTGGCAACTAGTCCTTTCATAACTTAATGATGACCAAACATTTTAGAAAGCATGATACCTTAGAGATCCCATCTTTAACCCAGAAACATGAAACTTCTGATTACTTGGGGAACAAATTATATATAAGCATATCTTTTAAAAAATATATTGGGGTGACACTGGTTAATAAAATTATAGAAGTTTCAGGTGTACAATTCCAAACTACAGCATCTGTGTATGGAATCTGTACTGTGTGTTTATCACCCCAAATCAAGTTTCCTTCCACCACCACTTAGTCCCCCTCTACCCTCTTCGGTCTTCCCCTACCTCCTCCCAACCCCACTAGTAATGACCATACTGTTTTTGATGTCTGTGAGTTTATGTTCCTTTTTTTTTTTTTCCTTCATCACTTCACCGATTTCACCCAGCCTCTCAACCCCCTTCCCTCTGAAACTGTCATTCTGTTCTCTGTCTTTGTGAGTCTGTTTCTATATTGTTCGTTAATTTAATTTGTTCATTAGATTCCACATAGAAGTGAAAGCATATGGTACCTGCCTTTCTCTGACTGGCTTACTCCACTTAGCATAATACTCTCCAGGTCCATCCAAGCCATCACAAAGGGTAGGATTTCCTTCATTTTTACGGCTGAGTAATATTCTACTGTGTAAATGTACCACATAAGCATGTCTATTAACATCTCTCAGAAAAGTCTCAAATGATGACTCAACTGGTATGCTGGCATGGGGGATATAGGAGAGAACTATTAAACCCCCTCCATTCCTCTGGCATTGAAATTCTGTTGGGAATTAGTAAGTCCTTCTTTTATAGAGTATCTCTCATTAAAATCCTCAGTCTTGCCCCTAGCCGGTTTGGCTCAGTGGATAGAGCATCGGCCTGCGGACTGAAGGGTCCCGGGTTCCATTCTGCAACTTGCTTGCAGGCTCCTCCCTGACCTGGGGTCTGGTCGGGGCGCATGTAGGAGGCAACCAATTGATATGTTTCTCTCACATGGATGTTTCTCTCTGTCTGTCCCTCTCTCTTCCACTCTCTCTAAAAATCAATGGGAAAATATCCTCCAGTGAGAATTAAAAAAAAAACTTCAGTCTTTTCCTAGCAAGAACCACAAAGACAAACAGCATTCCAGTTTTTATTTCTACTGATTACTAAATTATTTGGAGAGAGACATACATATAGGTTTCAAGAAGACTGTCTAAATGAATATTTATTTTCTCAAAGGGAAAAATTTGTAGAACTGATCATCTTTCACTCTAAATAAATGACTAATCATAATTGGTATCCTTGTTTGGGAGCTCATTAGCAAACTGTTCCTGTAATTGAACCACTCATTTACAGGCACAATGGAATGAATCAGAACAGAATACTGAACCCCACTTATTTGCACTGATTGTGATAAATTGTCGCAGTTTGTTTATAGCACTGAATAACTTTTAATCCTAAAATAAATAGGCTGATTATCAAATGATTCTGTATTATTTAGCTTTTTTCTTTAACATTTAGAAAATGTTTTATGTAATGATTGCATGCATAGATCCCGAACTACAGAGCTTTTTATTTCATTGTTTGCTTCAGTTCCAAGAATTTAGAAGTTTTGCCAAGTCACTCTGTCAATAGCTCATTAGAAAAATAAACTAAGGGGAATATATGCTGTGGATTTTATTTGCAATAGGCATGAAGATATAGAAATATCACCCTGGAGCACATGTCCACATAAATCCCAAGCTTGGGTCATACTTACTTTCTCGCCATGATGGTGAAAGAGCCCATGTACCTTATGAAGCCTACTTAATTCAACCTTCCCAGATGGCCCCCCAAATCATGAATCGTTATCTTTTATGTTCTCCCAAAGTACCTTGCCTATGTCTCCACTGTCACATTTCTCCCAGCCTATCTTTATTTGGGTAAGTCTACCTCCTCAACTTGACCTTGTACCCATGGGGATTTCATTAATAGCTTTTTCCCCTGACATAAACTAAAGGAAAATATCTCTATTATGGTATTACTCTGAATTATTGTTCAAAAAATATTCCCTCCCCTTTCCCTCCCACTGTGAGTGGAATATTCTCTCCCCTCCCTGCAACCGGCCCCCGCCTCCATCTTGGTGGGTCAAATGACTTGCTTAGGCCAATGGTACATAGTAGACATGATACAAGCCAAGGCTTAAAAAGCACTTGTTCAGCAGGGATTGCCCTTCTAAACTCCTGCTATCTCCATGAAAAGGACATGTGGTTGAAGGAGGATTAACTCTTAGAACAGATCTGAACCCAACCTTCAATATGGAGCTGGCAGGCCTGGCTATAGAGCAAGAATAAATGACTGTTGTTCTCAGCCACTGAGTTTGGGGTGGGATGTTCCTCGATAATGATGCCCACATTAATGTGGGGGTTTTAGCCACTAGGAATATGTCCGGGTTAAAATACATTTTGGAATAATCCCCCAAATGAAGTAACTCTGCTTTCCTATGCCCTACGTACAGTGTTAAATTGCGTCCACATTGCTTTCCACCCATGGCCTTATCTTACACTTGTTTGCAACAACACTAATGTCTCCCTTTCCTGTCCACTTAGTTGCTGAGGGTTTTCCTGTGATTTGTCCTGACCACTTTGGTACACTGTTCTGCATCAGAGTTGGAGTTATTTGCAAACACGTCACTGTGCCACCCTGTCTTCTGGAATCCCATCGTTTGGGGATGGAATGTTTTTGGAGTGGCCAGGAACCACCTGCAGCCCAGTCACCCAGACCTCTTGTTAAAATTAGCAATTACTGGGCCAGCTTCTGGTCTACTGAGTCAGAATCTCCGGGCGCCATCCAGGAATTTACATTTTTTAACAAGCTCCCTAGGAAATTCTTATGTTACAGCAAAGTGTGTGAAACACTTGAATAGTATAAATGTGAACTAACCAGATCTGAAGCCAATCCTAGTCCTAGAGGATTTAAATGATTATATATCTTGATCCAGAAATATATCTGTTTATTCTTTATTTTTGTTTTCTCTATGTTCATTATCAACTACGTTAAGCCATGACTTTTTTCTTACCTCCACTTTTAATTACATCAAAGTTCAAATTTTGTTTTAGTAACCTTGGTACATACTATTTAAAAACCTTTGGATAATTTCAGTAAATTATTTCAATGGCTTTTCTCTATTAACAAATTTATATCTTCTCTAAAAAAAAATGTGGCACTTGCAGTTAGTTACATATTTGCCCCATAGAAGTCATAATTCCTCCCCTCCAAAGAATTGCCCTTACATTTTGCATTCAATGACCCTCCTCTTTAATGGAATTCACTGGCTGGTCTCACATGGAACTGACTTAAAGTCTTAACTCATTCAGTTTCTTATGGAAAGAAGTAGAATTGGTAGTTGGTCAGGTTTTTAGCAGTTACATGACAGGTTTTAGTCAATAGTTCCAAAATTGCCAGTAACTCTGTTTCTTCTGTGGCTTCTATTCTATGTAAGAATGAATGCAAAATTTTATTTAGTCTCTTTATTACCATGAGGATGGTATAGAAAGAGCATGGGCTTTGAAGCCAAAGTGCCTGCACTGGGACCCTGCTTTTACTCTGCCTCAGTTTCCCCCACTGTATATATTGGGATGACAACAGCATACCACACCAGCCAGTGCATTACACACTGGTTACATTTAACAGTGCTTGCACAGTACTTGCTTCATCAGAAGTTAAGATGTGTAAGTTGTTGTGATTATTATTTTGAAAATCCTTGAGTGTGTTCTTGGCATTGTTATAAATCTTTAGTTTGGTTCCTTTGTATTAACCACACCCCCTTTTTGTTTTCTTAAATGTTTCATTTCAAAATATAGGAGACATACAAAAGAGTATCCATAATGTATATGTACATTTTAAAGAATAACAGTAAAGTACATACTTGTGTTCCCAAATAGCTTAAGAGGCAGATTTGTAACAATAAATTTTTGGATCCACTGGGCTTCTTATGTCCTCACCTTGCCTTCACTATCCAAATGGTGTGCTTGTTATTCCCTTGCTTTTCTTTATGGTTTTACTACCTATTTGTTTATTAGTATTTCTAGGAAACTCTGTAAGTTGCCCATAAATTTTTTTATGACCTATTTTCTTAACACTCTCTATCTGCCACATGTTTTTAGGCTCTCCATTTTCCTCAACTGCGGCACTGTCACAGATTTTGAAAGATGTTCTGCTCCCCGCAATGGTCAATTTTTTCTACAGTGCTTAGTTTTGGAAGGTTTCCTCCCCAAGACACCCTCACCCAATTTTTCAGCTTCTCCAGTCATGTTTACAGATAACACCCAGCATCATTTGTCTGTCCCAATGCCCCACTGTGTGGTCCCGACACTGGCTGAATTATTCAGCAGGGAATTCCCACAGTCTCACCTCATTCCTTATGCTCTTTACCCTGTGTAAGAGCTAAGTAAAAACAATCACTGTTTTACAAACATAAAAGGGGTCTCTGAAACCTATACGATGTGTGAAGATGCTAAGACATCACAAATGACACTGAATGAGGCTGCAATTAAACTTATTCAGTTTTCTAAGTTAAAATCTAGTGCCAGATATCAAAGGTTTCTTCCTTTGGTCCTTCTTCTTTTAAACAGTTACGATAGCAATTAAAAAGACCCCTTTGGTCACTCTTCACTATTCTGCATTCCAACCATTTCCAATCATCTAACGATGCTGTTTTGGTAAACTAATATTACAAAGGTTTTTTATTAAAATAAATGTAGTTTTAAATGGAAACACTCAATAAAATATCTCAATAGATGTTTTTCCTACAAAGGAAATGGAACCACAGAAATTCAAAACTAATCCATCCACCTTGCTCAATAAACACTCCACTGTTCACTTCCTATGGGCATTGATTTTTGCAGTTAATAACAGAAGTTGAGAAGAAGTAAGCTTTGTAAAAGGTAGCTGTATTTGTCACTCACCAAGGAGCTCTGCATTGCCTATTCCAGATCCCACAAAAGGTAAAAATTTATCTTGTGTTAAAAGGGTAACCATCTCAGAGTAAAAGTCAGACTGTGGTGCTGGGAAGATAACTATTCCAATTTAAAGACACTACTTTCTCATGGGCCATGGAGTCAGATGATGACTGATTTAAACTATACAAACATCAAAGTCAGACTCTTCTATTTATTTCGTCTCCTCTTTTAAAAGAAATTCAGAAAAGAGTTCACATAACCTCAACCCTAATCCTTCAACCACCAAATAAAATATCTTAAATAGATATAAGGATGACTTAGAGATACGGAAAAATATTTGGATTCCTCTACTGAATTACGTTTTATTTATATTTACTGTTACAGAGAA
This sequence comes from Myotis nattereri, assembly GCF_964212035.1. Classification (NCBI taxonomy): domain Eukaryota; kingdom Metazoa; phylum Chordata; class Mammalia; order Chiroptera; family Vespertilionidae; genus Myotis; species Myotis nattereri. The sequence continues at coordinate 20,872,304 of NC_138085.1, forward strand.
CACTGAAAAATCAATTATTTCATATATATATTATGCTGTGATCTGAGGATAGAATAATATTATTTAATGGAGACCAAACTTATCCACACAACAGACCCTTTTTCATCAAGGCTATATCCAGAAGTTACTGGGACGAGTGTGGCAAGCGTGTATGAGTCAGCTGGCAGCACCTTATTTGAGCAGCTCTGAGGCAGATTAGGATGGAAGCCTCGGCTGAAAGAACATGACAGGCTCATGATCAATTTTCATTTGAAGTCTACATGCCACAAAGATGTTATTTCTTTCATAATGGTCGAGCGAACTCTCCATGTTGGGGATGACAAGGAAGAACAAGAAAGAGATATTATGAGGCCCTTCTAAGCCATGAGTTACAGGAAAGTGAAGTAGATATAAACTATGTGTTTGCGTCTTCAATTCCATAGCATCACCTCCCGGAGAGAAGCCAGAAAAGCTGGTTGTTGCTGTGGTCCTGACGGACAGTTCACTACAACTGGAAATGTCTGACTAGATTATCTGCTTCCTAATCTCACCCACCATGGCCTTGGAGAATTACAGTCTAATGTAGCTTTCTGATGTAAGGAACTTGATGATGGCTGCATAACACAGACAAAAAAACAGAGGATACGATAAAAGATGTCTGATATCACTGCTGGACTTGGATTCTGGGGTCTGGATAAGTTTGTCTGCTAATAAAAGTCCAAATGCCTTTAAAAGTCCACCTAGTCTTTTGCATGATGATGAGGCCAGGAGTGGCAAACATGTCTGTTTGCCACTGAACCAATACTGTCTCCTAACTGGGCCTTAAGTAAAGCAGAGTTCCATAATGGCTTCCATTTTGTTCAATCTCTTTTTTTTAAAATGCATTTTTAAAAATATATTGTTATTGATTTCAGAGAGGAAAGGAGAGAGAGATAGAGAGATAGAAACATCAATGATGAGAGAAAATCACTGATTGGCTGCTTCCTGCATGCCCCACACTGGGGATCAAGCCCATGACCCAGGCATGTGCCCTGATTGGAAATCGAACAGTGACTTCCTGGTTCATAGGCTGATGCTCAACCACTGAGCCATGCTGGCCAGCCTATGCAGTTATTTTTAAAAGCACAAACACAGATCTCTAGACGGGCATAACTATGTATCTGCCCTTCGGGAGAGTCTCCTAAGTTAATAGGCTACAAAAAGTTATGACCAGCCATTCAACCAGCCATATAACCAACTACTCAAAGGCGGCCTGCTCCTGCCTGCTCTGAATAAAGCCCGCCTTCCAGATCCAATGACCACTCGGCGGTGAAGGGCCCTATCATTAGCAATGAGAAGTCTGAAGTTAACCTGTGAGCCAAGCCAGGCAATCCTGTAAGCAACGAAAGAGCTTCATCACAGAAAGAGAGCTGGAAGCCTGGTCGGAATCCTCTTTCACAACCAAATGTGTTCATTGAACATGAAATATTAAGTAAGAGCTGATATGGTCTTTGGGAGGGTGATAGAGTTCAACACCATTAAGGCCCCCTGAAACTCCAAATCAAACGAAAGGGCCAAGAGTCGCGCATTCTCTGCAGCTGGAGATTTAGAGGTGACAGAGATGACACATAATGCTTCTTAGGCATTTTAATTAGCATCCCCTAAGTACCTTCTTAAGCATTAAATAGAAAGAAAACAGATTCTTAAACAGAATCGATTTGCTGAGCCCGCACTGCTGAGGACATGTGGAGGTTGGATAGAACCAGACAGTTAAGCAATAGCTGCATGAAATGCTGAACGGAAGTGAACAGAAGCTGTATGGGTGGATAAAATGCTCTCAGGGCACAACGGCATACCTTCAATAGCTGTAGCCCAGTCATCATGTGCTGGGGGAAACATCAGGGGACAATCATAACCAGTGGAAAGGGGAGAGCTTCTTGGAACAAACTCTGGAAGATTCCAGGACAAAAAGCAGGCAACTATGGCCCATGAGCAATGGACTATGGAAATAGAGAGTAAACCAAAGAATTATTTATATGAGCACTGAAGGTTCTGGCTGTCAAACTGCTTATTTTAGCCTCACATAGTTCATATGTTTGATGACAGAATTCGATTCAGAAAGATCTCATTAAGATGGATCAGCCATACCAACAACATAGAATTTATTAGAGATCCATGAGAATTATATTTAGGCCCAAAGATACAACTTTAAGAACCTATGACTTGTAGCGTAGGAGCTTCATGTGTATAAGACTTAGGAATTACTTCTGGGAGTCAACAATGAAGCAACATTGACCAATAAATTAATTCGATTAATTATGTAGGAAAAAGAAGAGGACAATCCTATTCATGGATCAAATGTGCTGGGTTCTCGGTGCATCCCTTCAGAACATGTCCAAAGAAGAGGCTGCATCAAGTCACTGAAAATGCTCACTCAGGGGATATGAGAACATAAGGATATCAAAAAGCCTTAACATTTTTGAAGGGCTATGTAGACAAGAGATAGGCATTATTCCACGAGGCTATTATGGGAAAAATTAGAGCTACAGTTGGACATTACAGTTCAATCATTCATTCAACAAATACTATTTGTGGAGCTCCTACTATGTCAGGCATTGTGCTAGGCAGCAGAATTACAAGATAAGCGAAATTGTCCCAATACTCAGAGGTTTCTAGAAAAAACTGACTGCCTTATGGAGACAGTGAGCCCATAGTCTCTGAAGACACTGAGACAAAAAAGTTGGAAGCTACATTTTAGTCTTAGACTGGTTGGAAATGGTAATCTATGAATTTGAAGCTCCCAACCTCAGAGTAGTTTATGATTCTCTGATGAGTTCCACCATGCATCTCTTTGTCAGTCTTCTACATTCTAAGAAAGAGGCTATCTCAATATGGTTTTCAGTAGAAAGCAACAAAAACCAACACTGGTTATTTTAAATAGAAATGGCATTTGTTAAAGAAGATAGGATTTCTCAGAGAGTCTCCAGGAAACCTGCAAAGCTAGATCTTAGAGAAGGTCCCCAGTGTGCATGGCCAGAACACCTCTGCAGTGACTGCCGATGGTGCTATAAGAACACTATCCAGGAAACTGACACCATTGCTCCCATTCTCACTGGGATGGGTTCCATGCATTCCTGTATCCTCACAGCACTAGCCTCTCATTTAATAACTGGAGGGATGAGTTGAACTGGCAGAGCCTGGATCATGGGCCCAAGTCTTGGCTTTAAGGGAAGCTGGGAGATCAAGTATCTAGCATTTTCAGCCTTGACAGGTGGGCTCAGCCTCACTGCGGGGTGGGGCGTCCTATCATGATGCTCAGATGCTGAGAGTCCCCAAAATGTAGTAAAGGTTTAAAAACACTCAATGGAAGTGCTAGCGGTTCTTCTCCCAGGGACACTTTAACAAAGCCAAATAATGGAAACAGAAGCCCAAAAGGTGAAAAAAAATGAAAGTTGGCAACATGACTTCCTTAAAATCACAGAGAGTGTTTGCTTCTCCAAATCCCCTTTTAGGAAGAATTATGACAGTCATGGTCTTTCACAAACATGCTCAACACCAGTTGGAAACTGAAATAAAACTGGTAACAGGAGGAAACCAGGAGAAACTGGGGAGTTTCGGGCTGTCTTACGGCAGAGGTGTGTGTTAAGTCAGCCTTGTGAACAACTAGTTGCCACAGCGGTGACCAAGAATAACCCACTAGGATCACAGGACTGGAAGAACCCCTTAGCAGTCAGGAGATCCATCACAATGCGTCCCCAGGGCCCGCATTTCCAAAATGATGGCTGGCAGCCCCCTCTCCCTAAAAGCCTCTCGGGAAGGGCATCTGATGACCTCCCGAGGTAATCAGGAATTGCAGATGTCATACAGCTCATGGTCAGAATGTTCTTCAATAATGTCTTGTTCATTCCATCCACATCCTCCCAACCTGAGCAGTGCAAACAGAGAGGAAGGGCTCACCATCTCTTCCATCAATTTCACTGCGGTCTCCATGGGACAGTGCTGGGTCAGAGCTGAGTGGCCTCACACCTCAGAATGCGTCCCCGGGGGCATCGTGGACTCTGGGTGACTCCTTAGAATGCCAGACTTTCTGCAGGAAGTGAGAGCATGCTAATTGTGCCCCTGGGACGGGTGGGCACTGAAGAGAGATTAGCTTTCCCCCAGCTGTCAAGCTGGGGCCCTCTCATTAACACCCACGTTTCTCTCTCTTCCTTTCTTTTTTTTCTTTCTCAGGTCCTTTGACTGCAGCTCGTGTACTTGAAGTATGTAGCTGAAAACATGCACAGATGGGACCTGCGAGATCATGAGAACACTTTCACAGCTCCGGAAAGTGTGCTGGGCTCCTTTCCTTATGAAGAAAAAAACCCTGTATTCTAATTTCTACCCATTTTCCACTCTCTGTTTCAGAAATAGATGATTACAGAAGCCAATGTTCCAAGCAGTAATAACCAATAGGGCAATAATTAAAATCCAGTTCTTTTGTTTTCTTTTAATCCTAAAGCAGCTAATTGTGTCTGCTAATCTTGTCTTCATAGTTCACAGAGAGTGCACAGCATCTGAAATATATTCAACATGAGCTGCAACCAACTGAAATTCAATGTCAGCCAGAAGGGGAGACAGCAGGGCGGCTGACAGGTGGTGCCCTGAGGGGAGATGTGTCCTGAAGGAGGAGGGACTTGGGGGAGGGGCTTTTATCTTGCTATGAAAGTTCTAGAAAAGGGGTTGGGAGTTCTGTACAGAAACAGCAAGATAATGAGGAGCGGGGGAAGAGTACTGAGAACATGAGTCTGTCTTGGATGACCCCTGGCTTCTTGAGCATTTTAATCAGTTTCATCTATGACCCCGTGAACAATATCAAAAAAGCAAAGAGGATGAAGTTACTGTTCTCTGGGCGGACAGTGTGTTCTCTTTGTATGAAGAAAGGGAGCTACGCCAAGATCCAACAGTCCTATTTTTAATACAAGTTCCTACTTCTGGACTTCTAGGTGGCCCCTGCCACACCCGCCTGACCCCGGCCGCTCAGGCGCTCACCAAACTGACCCCAAGCACAGAGGGGCCTCCGGTATCCTGCACAAAGAGGGCTGTCGTCTATAACTTTAACATATGCTCAGGATTTGGAATAGATGAGATTAATGATTTTCCCAGAAAAGAGCCAACAGAATTGATTTGTAATGACGTGATAAAATTATAGTACTTCTTACATCTCAGCAAGGGTCTTCCATAAAAGAAGGTACTCATTCAATAAATGTACCCAGCAGCCACTCTGCCCCTGGGTCAGGTGTAGGGTTAGAGGGTGGGGTGGGTGGGGGGAGAGAATGCGATATGACTATGATAGAGTACTTACTGCATAGACTTCCACAGTTTCAAAGGTCACGAATCTAACTTTGGAAATTATGACAGCTGTCCCGAGGAAGTGTTGGGACGGACACAAACTTGATTAATAAGAAATGCCGAACAAGAAGTATTCAACTGTGTTCGTTTATCTCCAGCGTAGCAGTCACCACTGTGCGCCCTTTCAAAGGACATCAGTAACACAGCCTGCCCCGGGTCACCCCCAGCAGCGCCCCGGTGTGCAGTGATGTGCCAGACAGCAAGTGACGTCAAAGCCCAGTGACAGAACCTTGACGAGAGGGCCACTTTTATAGGGTGATGGGGGTTAGGGGCCGGGCATATATTCTTAAAAATGTTGTCACTAGTGGATACACTCTTCTACTCTTCACTAGTGGAAATTCTGTTCTTCTGTAGCTCACTTCATACAGGTCCTGCAAACGCAGCAGGAGTAGGCATCTTTATGTTCAGGGAGACATGCGGGCCTCTCGGCCATCTGCTCTGCCGCCCTCTGCCTCTGGGAGCAGCAAACACCACTGCTGTGGGTGGCAGCCTATCACCAACCAGACAGGAACTCCAGATCCAACAGCATCACTTCTCCCCAGGGGAAACCACAGCGGCTGCCTGGCTGCCTGCATCAGCCTCCTACACTTGCTTCCCCTGGACCTAGACGCTGGTGGGAGGTAGCGGGAGGACACGCCTGCCCTCTCCCATGGTGCAGGAAGCTGGCCAAGATGAGTGGCGGGGGTGGTGGGGGGTAGGCACCAGGGGCATCCCGGTGCTGTGAAGCACCTGTGCCAGCCCTGGGGATCTGGCCACACAGATGGCAGCCCAGTGACTTCCTGGAGAACTTCTTAGACCAGGAGATGGGTGGTCACCTGACCATCCTCCACAGGCTGGGCCAGGCAACAGCCTCAGTGACCAGGAGCCTCCTGGGCCTTTGAGGGAGCTCTTTACCCACCCTGGAGCCTTCCCTCCCAAGCTGTGGGATGAGCGAAACCATAAAGCTTTTACAGGGGAAAAAAAAAAGAATTAGCAACTAGCATTTGAAAAATAATAAATTATACAAAGAAACCACTTTGTCCCTCACACTGATTTAAATTCCATAAAGTAGAATTAAAAACGTGGGATTCTGGGAGTAAACAGCCCGAGTCTGCATGCTGACTCTGTCACGTAATAGCGACTAACCCTTATAGTTTCTTCACCGACACCAGGGGTCCTCGAACTTTTTAAACAGGGGGCCAGTTCACTGTCCCTCAGACCGTTGGAGGGCCGGACTATAGTTTAAAAAAAAACTATGAACAAATTCCTATGCACACTGCACATATCTTATTTTGAAGTAAAAAGACAAAACGGAAACAAATACAATATTTGTACTTGCATGTGGCCCGCGGGTCGTAGTTTGAGGACCCCTGACCTACACAGTGAGGAATATAAGGTCACCTGCTTCACAGGGAGCTTGTGAGTGTTAGATGCACAGCCAAGAGCTTGGCACATACAAGGCACACAATCTCAATAAATATAAACTATTAAAAGTATTATTAAATGTTGATTTCACAACACTATGTTTTGTTCTATTTCTCACCTCAGTGATGTCCTATGACCCCTCATGAAACAGATTAAAAACCTGGATAAGCTGAATACAGTTAATGTTTGTCTTAATGATAAGAAGTGCTCTTAAAAAATGGTTTATTTTACAGATGTTTCTTCAAAGCTGATTCTCAATCAACAATTGAAGGTAGTATTGTAAATATTACTGAGAAATTAAAAATAAAAGTAAGTAAATGTGAACTCTGAAATCACAGCAGTGAACTTTTCAAACCCCATGACATTAAAATCCGCTGGTCTCCCCGGCACTTTGCACATGCATCTCTCACAAAAGCATAATTATGTAATGCTATGCATTAGTCACTGGCAAATATTGGCTCAACTGACTTATATGTATCTTCCATATTAGTTAACACATTTCATTATGGAACATCAAAAATCATATTTGTTTATATCACCACTGGTGTCATCAAAAGTCTTTAAGCTCAAGTTAGAGTCACTGTCAGACTCCTAGTGGCAGATGTAGGATTCGCTAAAATTCTGATTTTTGCTTGACAGCTCAAGTCTTATCAGTAGCAACAAACACTGTCAGATGTTTCCCTTGAAGTGACAATTTACTTCATTCACTTTTGAGAACATGTCTGCCAAACACCCAAGTTTGAGGATCAGTTTGTCTCTCAGCCATTCTTTAAAGTAAACTCCTGTTCCATTTTACTCTCCTGACACTAAGTGGCTTTTTTCATGACGATCATTCTCGGGTCAGTGGTAGAAGGGCCTCAGACACAGTATTAGAAAGGCATGGACTCAGCTAATGAGATCTAACAACATGAATAATTTTTGCTTCCTTATCAGGGACATTCTTAAGTGGAACTGGAATTCCTTTTAAACTGTGTGTGCATGGCAGTTAGAGGCACTGCTGCCTTTCATGCTACGGTGCCTGCCTGCAGTCTTAACTTCCATTGTTTCTATACCTAGTGTAATGTCAACACAGTGAAAAAAGACAAATACCATTTTTGTATTATTGTGAAGACAGCTTTGATCTGAGGTACCCACTGTAAGGGTCTTGGAGCCTTCAGAGAGTAAGTACACTTTGCCAACTGCTTTCGACAGATTCCTTCACCTCTCCAGGCCTCAATTTTCCTATCAGTAAAATGGAGAAAACTCATAGGTCATATCCCATAGGGTATCGTGAGGACTCAATGGAATAAAGCATGTAAAGACAGAAGAACAAAGCTGGCCTATAGTGAGTGCCATAAAAAAATCAGCTAAAAGGAGATCAGGGATCACTCGAGACCCTTGGTTCATTTGGGTGTGATAAAATAACCATCTCAGTGTTTAATGAAAAGGAGAACATCTGTCAGTCATTTCCATTGAAAATTCTTGGTTATTTCCCTGACGTCATTAAAACTGGTCAGAGACTCCTTCAAATGCCTCCCTTTAAAAAGCTCTAATTGCTGAACTCACCCTCTGTGGCCTGAGAATACGACCTCCCCACTCCTGCAGTGTTCTGCGCTTCTCTTCTGAGGAGCTGCCTGGAAATCACCCAAGGTCCTGGAGAAAGAGCTGACATTCACATCCACGCCTCTGTGTGTACCTGGGTCCTCAAAGGGAGGTGACACCAGGTGAGAGGAGAAACTGCTTGCACCCTGAACCTGATGTTCCATGTCAGCTCTGCAGGTCAGTGTCATTTCCAAAAACACCAGGCTCAGGGCACACACATCTGTCCCTCTAACCCACAAGACAGGCAACTGATTTCGGAGGTTATTTTTTCCTGATGATACTAATATGACTTTTTGAAAAATTAAGGCCGACACAGATGTATAGTGGAGCAAAATATAAACTTGTATGAATGTTTTAGACAATGCACTTTTTGCTTTTGTTAAGACACTTATGAATGATGCTGCTCACCGGCCAGGTGTTCCATGCTGACCTGCTGGGCCGCGTCCAGAGCCAGCTTCCTGCCTGGCTCAGAGCACCGCAGCCAGCGCTCCTCTCGGCCTCCACAGGACAGACCTGCTCCACCTGCGGCCGTGCCCTGGGGTCTCCCGGCCTGGAGCACGCCCCGCTCTGCTCTTCCCAGGGCTGCTCCTCCTACAGGCAGGTCTTAAGGCAGGAATCACCTCCTCAGAGGCCTTGTCTGACCACCCTATTGACAAGGGCTCCCTCACTCCCACCCCAACTCACTCTCTCTCTATCCATTCGAGGTTTGTCTGTTTTTAAATAAAATTACCAGTATCTGAAATTGCTTTATTTACTACAGTTATGTATCTTCCTCCAAGAAAATTATTCCCCATTGAGGGTAGAGACCTGGCATTTTTGGTCACTAATGTTATAAGGTTTGTCTGCCTGATGCTTCAAAAGAAAGACCAATGCTCAATTCCCTTGGGCAGGGCATGGAGTGATGCAGGCACCGACTGAACACTTGTCAGCTGAGTTGAAGACTTGGCAGTAGGCATCAGTCTTCACCATCAGGGACCCTGGCCATGTGGAGTACTCAATATATATTTGTTTTGACTGAGTAATAATATGTTAATGAGTGAATAAATCACAGAGTTTCTGACTCTAAAAAGGACTACATTGTGGAAGGCTAGTGACCTCACAAATTCCACAGAGAAGCTCACATGCAGCTTGGCTGGAGAGTCTGCCAGGCACTCACTCTGACAGTTATGCTTTGGATAACCCCAGTCTGGCGTCCACCCCATCGTTCCACAGAAGGTGCTCATGGTGGAGGCACACAGGATGTCCCCGTTGCCAAATCAAACAGGCTTTCTTCAATCTTCACCTGTCTTGTTGTTCTAAGCAGGGAGACAGAGCGGCCGCCCCTTCACTGCTCCCGTGACTTTGGTGACTTCTGGTTGCTCTCTGACTCTCACTCTCCTTGGCCAGCTCCGCCCTAAATCATTTACTATTCCTGGTGGTTACAAAACACTCAATTCTTCACCGCTCATGCCACACTATTCCCGAGACCATGCCATGTTCTCCTGTGCCTTTCGATAGCATCTGTGTGTTAAACCCCAAATGTGGATCTCCAGCCTGGATCTTTTGTTAAATTCCAGGCTCATTTTCCAGCTGCCTGGCTAGCACATCTACTTGAATATCTAACAGAAATGTCAAAATTTCTAAAATTGAACACAATCTTCTCCTAAATTGCTTCCATCCTTCTCACCTCAGGAATGTGCACCCCATGAAATCCACCTGCTGTCTTCCTATACATCCACTTCATCAAAAAGTCATGTCAATTCACGTGATTCAAAAGATAATCACATTCACGTACACTGAGGTACCTCCAATTCACCACCTACCCTAAGGTATCATCACCTCTCATCTTTTAACCTGTTTCCTTGCTTCTCTCCTTGCCCAGTTCTATTCTTCATATAGCAGCCAGAGTCTTCTTTATAAAAGAGGAGTCACATCATGCCAATTCCATGCTTAAAACCATCTGTGATTGACATGATCAAAACCAAAATCCTTAACATAGCCTAATCGATCCTGTGTGGTCTCGTTCATCCCACCCCCTTCACCATCATTCCAAAATACTCCCCCGTTGGCTCACTAAGATCTAGGTGCACTGGTTTTCCTTTAGTGTCCCCAAAGTACAAAGATATTTCCTATCCTAAGGCCCTTGCCCATGCTGTTCCCTTAGCCTGGAATACTTCTTTTCTAACTTTTCTGCTATCTGAATGATCCACAACAACCTTGGTTTTAATAAGCATTTTTTGGAAGACTTTAAGCAAGAAAAGTGCTTTAAATCAAATTTGTAATTTATAAAGGCAAAAGGCGGGAAGAGGAACTGGAGTGGTGAGGATAAAGCAGTGATACCATTGAGATGGGGTGTGTAGGAGGAGATGTCATTGGTATATTGGGTGGGGGGAAGATAATGAACTGTTTGGGGCATGAATTTGGGACATCAGGTAGAAATGTCCATCACCTGCCATGATGGGTGGGGGCCATGGAGGGTACCAGCAGGTTGGTACCGCCACTATGAGACATCAGAAAGGGAGCTCGCTAGGAACGTGGAGAAAGAGAGACTGAGAGCCCATGGTTGGCAGAGCCATTACAACTGTTGGCACCCAGATAAGGATGTCGAGATGATCATTGGCACTTTATTAAAGATCATTACTCTGTAGCCACACAGAACACATGAAGTCAGCATTACTTTTGCAATGTTACAAAAATATTAAGTGAAATATTAAACTATTTTATAAACGCAATATCCTACTTTGTTTAGAAGAAAACTCTAACTTCTGCTTGCCACTAGCATAAACATTGCTAAACAGTGACTGGACGTTATCCTCTAAACTAGAGGCCTGGTGCACGACATTCGTGCACTGGGGGGTGTAGGGGTCCCTCAGCTCGACCTGCACCCTCTCCAATCTGGGAGCCCTCAGGGGAGCCCTCTCCAATCCAGGAGTTTCTGTCTGTCTTTGCAATCATATGAGCGAATTGTCTGAGACCCCAACCCAGTTTGGTTTGTTGCTCACAGAATTATAGAGGCATTTTTTTTTTCTTTGCTTCATGGGTGGAGATTTCCTGGAAGTTTTAGGATATCTTCCCTTTAATTTTTCCTAGACACTCTGATTTTACTTATGTTTCTCATCTTTGCTTTCCCTCCATCCCCCACCACAACAGTAACTTGCTCCAGGCTTACTTTGCTTTAGTGCAGTGGTTCTCAACCTTCTGGACCTTTAAATACAGTTCCTCATGTTGTGACCCAACCATAAAATTATTTTCGTTGCTACTTCATAACTGTAATGTTGCTATTGTTACGAATCATAATGTAAATATCTGATATGCAGGATGGTCTTAGGCAACCCCTGTGAAAGGGTTGTTTGACCGCCAAAGGGGTCACGACCCACAGGTTGAGAACTGCTGCCTAGTGTCTAGGAGATCCACCTGCCACCAGAAGTACGATTCCCAGCATTCCTGGTGCTCCCCACGCTCTGGGCTCCCGCTTCCGGTTCTGGGGCTGCCACCAAAACTACTATTCCCAGAATTCCTGGTGCTCCCGCAATCTTGGTTTTCCCTTTCTGCTCTGTCTCCCTCCCATGGCGTCCCACTCTGCCAAGTCCTCCAAGCTGCCAGCTCTCCGTCTCTGCTCTCTGTCTGGCAGCTTGGGGAGCCAATTTCCCCAAGCCACTCCACTCTCCGCTGGCTCTCCCACTCTGCGCCTGTGTATGGAAATTAACCTGCCATCTTTGCTGGGTTAATCTGCATACTCACTCCTGATTGGCTGGTGAGCGTAGCAGAGGGATGGTCAATTTACATGTTTCTCTTTTATTATATAGATAGTAGACATTAATTTTCTTCCAAACAATGTAATTCACAAAAGACTGAACTCTTCAACAAATATTCACTGGGTCCCCCTGTGTGTCAGACAGTATTCTAGGTGCTAGAGATAAAGTGGTAAGAAAGACATATAGGAGGCACAAATTGGGTGCTGAATGAATGGATCAAATCAAATCACACTATTATATATCAGACCCTCAACAATATTTGTAAAACAGTGTTGTGTGTAGCATTTCCCAATTATACATACATGATACTATAAGTCAGCTTACCTTGATCAGTTAGCATTAAATGTTGCAAAAATATCTAATAGTTAAAAGAAACATCCAATGAGATGCAATTTTATAGTAATACTAGTGGCCCGCTGCATGAAATTCGTGCATGGGGGGGTGGTGTCCCTCAGCCCACCCTGCACCCTCTCCAATCTGGGACCCCTCGAAGGATGTACTACTGCCGGTTTACAGGGATCTGGCCTAAACCGGCAGCTGGACATCCCTCTCACAATCTGGGACTGCTGGCTCCTAACCACTCACTTTACTGCCTTCCTGCCTGCCTGATTGCCCCCTAACCACTCTGACTTCCAGCCTTCTTGGCCCCAACTGCCCCCCGATGCTGGCCTGCTCATCCCCAAAAGCCCCCCGCCTGCCTGATCACCCCCAACTGCCCCCCGTGCCAGTGTGCTTGCCCTCAACTGTCCCCCCTGCCGGCCTGCTCGCCCCCAACTTTCCCCCCTGCTGGCCTGCTTGCCCCCACCTCCCCTCCCCACTGGCCTGCTTTCCCCCAACTGGCCCCCTGCTGGCCTTCTCACTCCAAATTGCCCCCCCCCCAGCTGTCCTGAACACCTCCAACTGACCCCCACTGATGGCCTGCTCACCCCCAACTGGCCCCACTACTGGTCTGCTTACCCCCAACGGCCCCACGCCTCATCAGCCTGATCACCCACAACTGCCATCCCATCCTAGCCTGATCACCTACAACTGCCCTCCTCTCTTGGCCTTTTACCTCCTCTACCTCAGCCATGCCATCATGGCTTTGTCCAGAAGAATGTCTGGAAGGTCTCCTGGAAGGTCTCCCAGTCTAATTAGCATATTATCCTGTTATTAGTATAGATGTAGGAGAAAACAGGAAGAGGAAGTTTGCATAACCTCTATGGCAATACTCTCCAGGTCAACAGTGAACTTTGTTTGAGTTGAGAAGAAAAATCAAAGCTGGGCAATTTGATCCTGGAACAAAATTATTTTGGTTGAATTCTAAGTGGCTAAATTACAACTTTTGGGAGCAATAGTTTCTGCCATGGAACGTTCTTTCCTGTGTAATTAGTCTTACTCTCAATTTTTGTTTTTAAGTACTTCAGAGTCAGGAAAATTCCATGCTATAATCACCTATTTATTTGGATACGTGTTTTTACTCATTAATTATGGCTTTTTGAACACTCATAGCCTTCCACATATCATGGTTTCTTTCTTTAATATGTTATTTTACAGTAAGTAGATTTTAATAAAAAACAAACAATTCTGTTCTGTCAGTAGGCACTGACTTATACTTCTTCCAATTCTCATGCTCTCTGGGGCTGTACTTCCATGAAAACAGATACAATCTAAAAATAACCCATGATAAGTATAAATTTAAGAACATGCAAGATATTCTAACTAATTCCTTAAGAAAGCTATCCCTGAACTCTTGATTTGGAAGTCTTTCAAGTAAAGAGTAGGTGGGTGGGCGATTCCCGGAGTCTGCCAACAAGTGTTGTCTTTTCACTCCGATTTAATAGCATCCTGGTCAATACACTTCATCTGGATTTAAGCTGTAATCCTCTTTTACACAACTTGATTCTTTAAGTGTTTGGAAAATCTTTCAAATGTCTGAATGAAACGTGGGCAAAGGTAAAGAAAACTAGACAACTCCAGGCCATGAAACTAGGTCCCTTCGAGACGTCAGGCTTTCTTTGTGAGGGGGTGTCTGCACTCAGGGGAGCCCAGGAGTCTGCTGGACAGCAGCAGTGAGGCAGTAACATGGGGCTGGGGCTGGGCAACCTGCAGGGCGGGTCACTGCGGTGGAAACGCAGAGCGTGCAGTTCCAAAGCTGTTTTCCAGACTGTGTTCTTTAACTAAAGATACCTATTATTTATGCTTTAAAAAAAATCAGTGACTTCCCCACGCAGTCCATAATGAGTTCTGCAGATTCATGGAATTCCTTTCTTGAAGTCATTCCCTTTAGCTGAATTCTGTTTATACTATCCATCCCCAAGCTTATTTACATTCAGACTGTGAGCAGGGACTATTTTTATATCTTCTAGTCGTGCTCATCAACTTCTAGTAGCTCCATAAATGTCCATATAACAATATTAAAAATATTAATGAAGCATTACATAAAAACTACCGAGTGTACATCAGTTTTTCTTCCATTTCCTTGAGGTACAGCAAGCTACCCTCATAAAATTTCTCTATTACTTCACAGGAGGAGAATAGTCAGAGGTCCTCTGTGAAGGTAATTTGGAATTCTGGACAATTTACTCAGTCAACTGGGCTAAAACAACTGGTCTTTATCATCTCTTATATTCTGCAAAAGAAGTTGGCCAACATTTCAGACATGGCCAGGCTCACAAGGCATTGGGTCTTGCCAATGTGCCTCAGGGCCACATATGTTCTTGCCCTATGTAGGGAAACCCTGAGGTTAATGTCTTCACCTCTTCTGGAGTTTTCACGCCCTTTTTGATTTCATTAATGTCCATGGAAACAGATAAAGTAGCTACTCTTTTAACAAGTATGAGCTACCATCAATTACCATTGTAACTTCAATTAAAATATTAAAGCAGTTAAGGATCCAATAGAAATAGTTTCCCTTTTTAATAGCACTTAAAATAACAATGAAAGTGGCAAGACGTTTATATGTTCATTTAATTGCTAATGAAGCCAAACCAATCATTCAAAGTTGAGTTCCCTGTAGAATATCGATCTGAAGGACCATCAGCAAAGTACCATCCTTTGATAATAGAGATTTAAAATTAGTATCAGAATTTTACTTTCCAAAAATTCACCTTTGAATTTATGTTGCTGGCTGTTTCCTCTCCAGCTTGCTAAAAAGAAAGGTAAGATCACCTGAAGCAGGCAGGCGTGAGTCTAGGGTGGAGGAGTGAAAGTCTGATGAAACGTGTGCCTCATATGCAGTGGACAGGAGCCCTGGGAGAGCTCCGGGGGCCTGCTGAGGCCTCCAGGGACAGGACGCCCTCTGAGGCACTGACTCACAGCACCAGGGCTGTTTTTCCTCCGGGGAAGGACCAGACACTTGCCCTTTATAAAAACCTCTAGGATGAGTCATCAGCAAAACTAGCTGCCACTGGGAGGTGGCGGGTAGAAATGAGGCCTGAAAGGAGACCATGTGGTCCTGTGGCTGCTGCCCTGGCAGCATAGGCTGGTTTTCACAGGGAGAATCCCTGTGGATCTCATCATATATACAGGACTCCTACTCAATTTCAAAGGGTGCTACCCACCCTGGAAAAAAAAAACCCACATTAGCCCACTGAGGAGCTGTGAAAAAACACAGGCAGGCAAACAGATGGCTCAGGAAGCAGCAATGTGGAATAATAGTGAGGGTGTGGGAGTCGGAGGTGTAGGCTGGGCGATGATCAGAGAGGAGAGGAAGGACAGCAGCGGTGACAGATGACAGAGTGTTGTTTGGGAGGAGCAGTTGGAGGAGGCAAGGGGAATGGAAGGGCAGGAGCATAATTAGGAAACATCCCCTTCTGTCGACTCCTAAGTCCTGCTTGGTTCAGACGGAGAGAGCACCGGCCTCGCGAGGAAGCCCAGGTTGGCTGCATGCTCTCCCAGGGGCCTTCCCTTTCTGATGGAGACAAGTCCAAAGTGAGCTCCTATGTGCAGCTGCAGGCAACATCAACATGGCTGTTGAGAATTCTTTATAGAGCATCCGCCTTTGTACTCCATACTTCACCGAAGTTAATAAGTAGGTGTCAAACTCTGAATTAAAATTCCCAGAAGAGGACACAGCACAAAGGACAATAAAAATGATTTTTAAATAATCATAGGGATAAATAGCATCCACTTCTGACAAATGTAAGTGCGGGCATAAAATGTTATTAGGCTACAGACACCGTCCTTTGTTCAGGAAGTGTGCCTCATTCTCCAGGCGTGCCATTCATCATCCTAATGAGCCCTCAAAATGTAAATTAAACAGCAAAGACGGATTCGTTCGAGAAGCATCTTTGTGCGAGGTGTGAAACCATTTTTCTACTTTTATTCTTAGACAGGGCTTCATTTTTGCATTGGGGGGAAAAAAGGACCCTCGATACTCGAACACTTTATGGGGTAAGTTCATGCAATTCACATTTTCAGTAAACCGTTCATTCATTCTTCAATACTTTGGGATCTGCAATTTCAAAGAAACAGAATCTCATTTTAAAATGCTGTGCCCTGTAAATTATGTTTGATCTGGAAAATCTTAGGAACCTGGGCATGCATATGCTTTCTTGTTTTATTCAGAAGTGATTTGGTCTAAGGGAGGCCCTCAATGAGAAAGGATTAGTGAAAATTTCAAACAGCTTTAGTTTACTGAGCCCAATGCTGTAATGGCTGGGCAAACACCATTTCAGCCATTAATGATAAAAGATTAAGGTCATGAGACAAATTAGTTGTGATTTCTTGTTATGTATTGATAAGAACATTACCCATTCCTGGGATGAATAGAGAAATCAGGGTTTTGTACTTGACCTGAATTTATGCATGAGCACACACAACAGGAGGGACTGAGCAGCGGCTAGGGAGGGATCCAGGAAAAATACAGAGAAAGGGAAATAGCAACAAATCATGTCTCATTTTGGCCTGATTGGTTCTCATTTGCCTCTCTCTGTCTCTCTTTCTCCCACCCCCACCCCATCCTCTCTTATTGCAACATATAAATCATTCTTTGCATTCTCTGGCTCTTCCTGTGCATGCGAGAGCTCAGCTTACCCATGTGTCTTCCCCAGCTCTTAGTTCTGTGTGTGAGTGAATGTATATAAAATGAAGATACAAATAATTGCCCTATTGAGGTTTACCTCCTGTCCAGGGAACAGCCATTAATCTGCCCAAGGGGGTTCCTCCAGCCCCAATCTGCAGAATAAATTATCATTAACCAGTCTAGGTATTCTAGAGACATTATATTTTATGGGGTCAAAATGTTGGGGAAGTAACCCAGAGGGAGAGCTGAAACCATCCAGCTGGGAAGGAAGCAAGCAAGCGAACAGCATTACAAGAAAGCCTGGGTTCTTAGTGGCAATGGATCAACTGCTGGTCCGGCTTGAGGTCAAACCCCAAACCCTGTCTGAATCATTGGGATGGCTGATTGTGGGAAGCACCCCTGCCCTGTCACAGTGCCCAGCGATGGCCCACCTCTCAGCGAGAGGCATCTCTCTTTGAAGGTTTGGCTAATGAAAGAGCGCATCATGACTAATGGTAGCTCACGTTAAGCCTACCTATTCCACTGAACATACTGTTCCAGGTAATTTGATGGTGAATTTTCTTTTCAGCATGATCGAGCTGATTCAATACAAGGCTCAGGACTGTCAACATGACAGCTGGCCACATAAAGAAACTGCGGTCTCAGCCCAAGCTGGGGCTATTTCATTTCTGCCTCTCAGTTTCCTAATAATGCACATTTTGATGGGCACGTTGATTGGGTTATGATCTAAGAACAGCACTAATTAGTAAGAGGGAAGCTAATGCTAGGTATCCATAGGCCTTGAGAAGCACTGGGAACAAGGAACAGGGAAGGAAAGCAGTTTGAGCGATAAAGTCAATGTTAATCCTGACAAAGCAACACAAGGTATTATTCTACACAGATATTAACTCTGAAAAAGCACTGTACACCGAGAGACATATATTAAAGTGGAATTTAAGCCTCGTCTGGAGTAATAAACTGTTTTATTTTCCACCCCCAGGCGGTAAACACAACGTACAATACAGGAACTGGAAAGTGCCCTACTGTGGTGAGCATGCTTTTTAACCTTGGCAGTACGTTAATAATATAAATTCACACCAATAATATAAATTCTCACACATAAAACCTTTCAAGTATAAAGGAAATAAGCGACTCCCTGAATGTTTCCTGAGAAAACTCCCAATGAGGAAGGATCTCACAGTTTGAATGCACACTTCTGGCCAGATTTTAAAATTCCTGTAAATGGGCCTCATGTTAAATGGCTGACAGCACCGCTAGGAACTCCACAAAGTAAAACACATGCTTCATTAGTCCCCCAGCTGAACTCGGGATCCTCTGGCTCAGAATACATCACGGCCTTCAAAAATAAATCCCCTTCTGAATTAACAGCTCAGAATCATTACTCTTTGGCGTGACCCTTCAGTTTCCTTGGGAAGAGAGCTGCATCTCACAAAGGTCTATTTTCTGTGGGCAAACCAGGATTTCATGGAGAGAAGGCACATTAACATGCTCTTCCTGATATCATTTCCCCATTTTCACCCCCAAGTGGCTTCTTTTCCCTTCTCAACTGAAACATCCTAGATCGAAAATCAAAAGGCATCTAGAAAGAGACTAAAATTTAGTTTTAGGTGTATGTGGAAAAAAAAAAGCTAGATGGAATTATTAACAATTTCGGAAGAAGGACGCATTATAGTTAATAAAATTTTGCCACACTGAAAATAGTCGGGGCCCAGGATGGGTGGCTCATTGAACACGCAACCCTGTACTTCAAAGGGTTACGGGTGCAATGCCCAGTCAGGGCACATGTGGAAGGTAATCAATTGTTGCTTCTCTCTCACATCAATGTTCCTTTCTCACCCTACTTTCTCTCTCTCTCAAAAATCAATGAAAACATATCCTCAGGTGAGGATTAAAAAAGTGGTTGGGATTTTCTTCTTTTTTGTTGTTGTTAATCTTCTGAGGATATGTTTCCACTGATTTTTAAAAAAATATGTTTTATTGATTTTTTACAGAGAGGAAGGGAGAGAGATAGAGTTAGGAACATCAATGAGAGAGAAACATCGATCAGCTGTCTCCTGCACACCCCCTACTGGAGATGTGCCCGCAACCAAGGTATAGGCCCTTGACCGGAATCGAACCCGGGACCCTTCAGTCCGCAGGCCGACACTCTATCCACAGAGTCAAACCAGTTAGGGCTGATTTTTTTTTTTTTTTGAAGGAGTAGAAGGGAAATATGGGGAGAAAGAGAGAGAAACACTGATGTGAGGGAGACACACACGTCTCCCTCATGTACCCTGACTGGGGCCGGAGATCAAACCTGCAACCCAGATATAGGTCCTTGAGCGGGAACTGGTGTGCAGGCCAATGCTCTAACAACTGGGCAACACTGGCCAGAGTTGGGATTTTATTCTCTACTAGAGGCCTGTTGCATGAACTCCTGCATGGTGGGGTCCCTCTGGGTGGCCTGCAGGGATCAGGCCAAAACCCACAGTCCAACACCACCTGCAACTCCTACCTGCCGCTCCCGATCATCCCAGCCCTACTGGGCCTGCTGTGAGCTCACGCCCAATCAGTCCCGACTGGGAGAGGCTTGCACTGCTGCAGCAGCACTCTCGAGCCCTTGGTCTGGCGCCCTCCCAAGGGCAGTGGCCTGCAGGGACTGGGCTGAAACTGGCTCTCCAAAATCCCCCAAGGGGTCCCAGATTGTGAGAGGGCACAGGCCAGGCAGAAGGACTCCACTGGTGCACAATCGGGCTGGGGAGGGACCGCAGGAGGGATCCAGGGCATGTCTGGCCCATCTCAGTCAGTCCTGATTGGCCGGACCTCAGCAGCAAGCTAACCTACTGGTCAGAGTATCTGCTCCCTGGTGGTCAGTGCACATCACAGTGGCTGGTTGACCAGTTGACTGTCTGCCCCCTGGTGATCAGGGCATGTCATAGTGAGCGGTGGAGCAGCCTTAGCATATCATTAGCATATTACACTTTGATTGGTTTGTTTGGTTGTTCTGCCATGCAGTCTATTTGCATATTACCCTTTTATTATATAGGATTGCAGGGGCCTTGTTTATCCAATTAACCAAACTCAGTTGATTATTTCAGTGTCACCACCAAAGATTAATAATGTTTATTTATTTAACAGGCCAAATGAAGGGATGAAGTCTGTGTATAGTCAGGATAAATGCTGCCTCATTTCACCAGATGTGTATGATACTACAGACATAATGTTTTAAACACATTAGGAGAGCTTGGTCTATGAAGTAATTCTACTGTAATGCCTTTATAAGCAGAAAACCATTCCTTTATTTTGCTTATTATTCCAGATATTTCAAAGTTGGATGTTTACTTAAAGCAGAATATGACTAGACTATCCCCAACTTTCACTGTGAAGAGCACATAAGCCAAGTCCTAGAGGAGACCTATTCTGGTTTAGGGATTGTTGGGTTCACTATATTTCTTCTCCTACCCTCTCCAACCCCAGTGCTTCAAGGGTATTCACTGGAACAATCCACGTGTATTCCTGCATTTTTGGTTTTCTTCAGCCAGAAATAACTCCTATAAAGTTAGTCTGCTACCCACCGCTAAAGAACTCTATCCTGTACTTGTAGGTTAATCTTAAAATAGAGCTCTCACCATTTAGTTCTCGTGTTTACCCACCACTAGTGGCTCCCCATCATCTAGAGCAGCGGTTCGCAACCTGTGGGTCGCGACCCTTTCACAGGGGTTGCCTAAGACCATCGGAAAACACATATATAATTACATATTGTTTTTGTGATTAATCACTATGCTTTAATTATGTTCAATTTGTAACAATGAAATTGGGGGTCACCACAACATGAGGAACTGTATTAAAGGGTCGCGGCATTAGGAAGGTTGAGAACCACTGCCCTAGAGGATAAATCTACAGTCCACAGAGCCCAGTGCAGCCCCACACCAAGTCTTCCTGTGTGGCTCATTTGGGCATTTCCTTCTGAACAGTGTCCCTTCCTGCTGGGAGCTCCTCCTTCCTCCTCCCTCCATTCAAATTCTTCCTCTGAAGGTCTGCTCAAACCCTACTTCATCTATGAAGTCTTTCTCACATCTTCCTCCCCAAACCCTATGTCTACACCTCTCTTGCTTGATACTCATTCCTTCCTATCTTTCTGAGCTATTTAATGTCCCACCTGCTTAAGTGTTACCAACATCTCTGAGTAGGAAGTATGTCCGATATTGCCAGGCATGTAGCCTACCCATGGTAAAGACTAAATAAAATTAATCATCTTTTAAAAACTCTTTTCCTGCTTCTACCTTTAACTGGAGGAAACATGAATCTCACAGAGATACTCCAGACCTCTAAGCAGGTGTTTGTGGTCAGTAGCTGCTGGTCTCAGGAATGAAGGTGCAGAGGCCTTTTAAACCCTAAACATTCCATCCTTGGCCCCTTCTAAGTTTTAGAGGAGAGGAAAGATACAGAGCCCTTTGGGGTCCTTTGCAATGATCACCAATTTTTCTGTAGTGAATCTGGGCGAGAAATGCAATCACTTGCTTGGGCCATTTGAACAAGCTCATTTGGCAGGAAGACCTCACTTTTTGAGCAGATGTAACCTACAGGACCAGCTTTGGAATCGATCAGGTGACGGGCTTCTCCTCCGACCCTGTCCAGCGACATTATCAGAACCTGTTACTGACTAGTTCTATTTCGTCTCCAACTGTCCAGAGAAGTTCCAGTAGACACTGGAAGAGTGGACATGTAGGCAGTAAAAGTTTATCGATCCAGTTTACTCCTAGTGATTGATCTGAAGAAGGGGGAACAAGGCCTTAACTAGAAGTGCAGTTATTTCTTAGGTTTTGAAAATACATGTAAAAATCTCCTTTAAAATACCTCTTATGCACCCTCTGCCAGAGATCCAGTCTTTGGTCACTTTTTGTTCAATGATATGGGGCCTTTCAGATTTGCTACCTCTTGCTACTTCAAAAAGGTAACAAGACACTGAGAGGGAGCTGAACCTCACACTAGTGACATCTTACCACTCCTTTCCACCCACACATCCGAAACTGGGAGGACACTCGTCTGACCCCTGGCCAGCTCTTGCTGGGGAACCTTTTCCTCAGATTGGTCTTAGCTACCTGAACACATGGATGCCCCACAATGCCCATGGCTAAATTAAAGCTAATACACTGGAGTCATTACACCAACATTTTTTGCCAAGAACACAGGAGGGACATACATGGCCAGAGAAGCCCCCTTAATTAAGCAGGATGGACACATTCCCTTGATGTTGGGTCTGGGGGGATTCCCCTGTGTCCTTCCTCCCTGCTAGAAAAAAGGAAAGGATGCAAGTTTGCTATCAGGAAAATCTTTAATTGCTTTTGGACTATTTTAACTTCAAGTCCATTGGATTAAAGTCCTCTAAAACGGTTCTCTATACCATGCTCCATGGAAGAAATCTTATTAGCCAAATTGGAAAAAAATTAATGACAATAAGGCAGACATATACAGGTAGGTTTACAGTTGTGAGTATATGAAGCACAGAGTTTATTCTTGTATTATTATTAATTACTGTATTGTTTTCTATAGGAACCACTGTAAACCTACTTTTGCCCCACCCTGCATGTCATCAAAGTGACTGCTGCAGAAGACATCCCAGGGTAACATCGGATTTGTAGACTTCCTGAATGGCAAAAGAACGACAGTACTCATGAAAAGGTTTCACTGTATTAATCTGGGATATTTTCTTAAAGATTCTATTTTTAAAAAGACTTCAACTTAGAAAAACCATCTTTAAAATCTACTGACTTCCAGAGACTGCCCGTCAAGATGGCGGAGTGAACACTGTCCTCGCAACTCCCTCAACCACATCAAAATTACAGCTGAACTGTGATCGGCCATCATGGAGCAACACCGAAGTCGAGCTGAACAGAAGTCCTCTAAGAATACATAGGAGAAGCTACGCCACGACTGCGTGTGTCAACTATAAATGAAAAATAAATTATTTTAAAACATCTATTCATTTCCACTTTTATAACCAATGCCATAGGAAGTAGCAAATTTCTCTTAACTAAATTTCCAGTGACACCTCACTTTAAAAATCACTGAAATTCTCCCACTTCCCTTTGCGGGGGGCTGAGCTAGCTCATGCACCTAAGGCTGTATCACCAGCCAGTGTTTGAAACAGAAATGGTAGAACGCCGTGTTTGCCCTCACAGGTGGCAGCGCCTCCCTGCTCTGGTGGGCAGAGCATCTCAGCGCTACAGGTGTGCGGATGGAGGCCGGCTGAGCTGACCCACGCACCTGTGCCTCCCCATCATGCTACATTTGGCCTCAGTCTCTGGAATGTCAGAGGTCTAAGGGAAAGCAATGAGCAAAACAGCCCCAAGTCAGAGAGCCTGTCTCTGAATCCAGAAGAGGTTAAAGTACAGTTTCCTGACAATTTACTTTTAGAAACACAAAATTAGAGGGGAAAACCCACCCTTGTTACTAAAATCATCTGTAAGAAGGACGACGGGTGCTTCCTGGACTGCGAGTCCTCTTTACAGCTGGTGTTCAGGGCCCCGGTGTCAGCACGGTGCTTGTTCATTCAGCATCTGCTCAGTTTTATGAAGCTCTTTTTTAACGCAATGCATTATCCTGCTCACAGAGCACCACAGTGTGTATTAACAGTAATGTGATTAACAACCTGTTATAATTATTACCTACATATACGTACTTTTACTAGAAAATATAAGCTCTTCAATGGTAGGAGTTATTCTGTGTGTGTGTGTGTGTGTGTGTGTGTGTGTGTTTCTCCATTCCAATTCATAATACAGTACCTGGAACACAATTATCATTCAGTACACATATATTTTTATTATTATTGTACTGATAATTATTAAGCTTTTTTAACAGTTATCAAGCATTGAATACTTATTGTAAAAGGCACTATATTAAACTCTTTCTATATTTCATCTGATTTAATCCTTCATCACATCCCTATGAGATGGGTATTCCTTCTCTCCATTCACAGATGTAAGGGGAGGAGACAGGTATCAACTCCAGGCAGACAGGTTACTGAGCCACATTAAACATCCATGAGCACATATGACTCCAAGAGCCACGGCCTGCGCTGATATTGGTAACCAAGTTCAGCCAGTACTAGATCAGTAACTTGACAAACACTGTCATGTACAGTCAAAACTTTGCTTCTCATGTTTTGGTAATGAACCTAATGTGAATACTTTAGATTAGCGGTCGCCAACCTTTTGGACCTCGGGGACCACCAATGGTCCGTGCACCACCTGTTAGCAACCGCTGCTTTAGATATAATTCCAAAACAAGGGATGAAAAAGTATATTCCCAATAAAACATGGATGGGAAGGCATAACTCTAAAAATGAAATATAGTAAAACTTCACTGTAACTTAAGAACAAATGATAAGAGGAAATGATGGAAGTATTGGCCTATGTGAAAGGAATCTCCCCTATAAAGCACAGGCATCGATGACATTATATGTAATTTCAAGTGAATAAAAACTGTTAATTAAATAGAAGCTTTAACATATGTACCATATTTGAACTTGGCCGTTAAAAAATGGCATTTCTGGATCTATTTTTGTTCCAGAGACAGAGAAGCATCGAACAGACCATCAAACTTCAGAGGGAAGTCGGGGTTGGGGCAGAGAGAGGGATCAACCGAAGGACTTATGTGCATGCATATAAGCATAACCAATGGACACGGACACTGGGGGGTTGGGGGGGGGAGTGAGGGCATGTGCTGAGGGGTGGGAGTGGCCAGGGAGAGGTCAATGGGGAAAAAGAAAACATATATAATATTATATGTAACATTTTAAACAGTAAAGAATTTTTAAAAATACATTTCCTTTTCTGTATCATATTGAAAACTACATCCAGGGTTTCACAGCTATGGGACTAGAAATTTTTATTTAAATTAATGCTATAACTACCCTAGTACCTCTAGGTAAGTTCATTATCTTTCCCTTATTTCTTCCTACTTTGCAGTTTGCTGTTTAACAGTCACCATTGACAATGACTTTTATACTTAAGTATTTCAGAAGGAAGGACATTTAACCAACCTAACTTGAAGTCTTCTCCTTGATGCACTGCAATCAATCACTACTTCTGAAAAGACTAAGGCATGTGCATCAACACTGTATCTTAAAGCACGCAGGGTCTTTGTCAACGCACTGCATCTTCGCAAGGAAATGCCAGCACTGTCATTTTGGGGCCTCGCTCTGCCCCCGAGGCCAATGAGGGCCCAACCAAGAAGCCAACAGGATGGTTAATCAATAGCAGTCAGGGCACCTTTCCTTATCCCCCAGAATCTTCATTTTCAATGAGGTTTATATCATTAAAGAAAACAGGACCTTCAATCTCCATTGGTTTCAGTGGAGGATGGAAGAATTAATTTGACTGTCACAGAAGTAATGATCCAACTGTGTGCTTGAAGGCTTTAAAAAATCATTTTCAGATTTAAAGCCCAGGACAGATATAGCTGAGAACGAAAAGCACTTGTGTATCAATTCTCTTTCTCACAGCCCCAACGGATCTGAATCTTGTAAAGAAGAGCAAGAGGTTTCGAGTCCTTTAAGATATTATGAATAATATATCTGAAATCGTTTATCAGCAGTAATACCGGTGCAGTTGTTTCTTAATCATGTTGACACGTGTCATCTCAACACATGCATAACCACATAACCCCTTCCTAGGGGCAGACACAGGTTGTGTGGGTCTGAAAGGCTACTGAGCGCGCTTTTAAAAATGGAAAAACTAGGTACGGGCCTTGTAAGAGGACCATGCAACCCAGGAGCCTGAGATTTAAGCTTAATTTAATAGGAAAGCCGCCCTGCCTCATCCGCTGGAAAACACGAGTATCCTTCTGCTTGTACAGGGGCGAGTTCTGAATGGGCTGGGCTTTTTCGTTGGTCTCAAGACCAGCGGCCTCCCCTGCCCCCCATACACTGTACCATCGCCAGAGTGGGCCTGGAGAGAGCAGCGCGGGGACCCACTCAGCCCACGGTGTTCCATGGACACCCTGGAAAACTGCAGGCGCCCTGGAAAGGGGCCAGGGGAAGGGCACAGCGGTGAAGGGGTGCCTTCTGCTGTTCACACGATTTAAGGGACTGACAGTCTTGTCATTAGGCATATCTTCAGGGTTTTCAGAACTAGCTTTACACGTTTACGTGTTTTGCTTCTCATCATTTGTTTCTGGTATTAATTTTCAATGGAAAATTCATCAGAAATGCAACAAGGAATGGAGAGGAAGTCAGAAGAAATAACCGGCTTTTCACACTTGATTAAAGTACATGTGCCGGCGCCTGGTTTTTAACGGAGACACAAAGGAAGCACGGCCTGCCGAGGGCACCAGGAGCCTGGCCAGGCAGACCGGGTCACGGGCCAGAGCAGGCCGAGGCCTGGGCGGGAGGAGGCACGCTGCCTGACTCGCATGCTTTCTCACTGCCCCTGTGTTCTCACACATGCTCACCAGCAGCCCCTCCCCGGCCTTCAAACAGCAGGGGCCTCTGAGACAGGCTTTGGTGTTCCTACTCTGTCTGCGTAGCCGTGACCTCCGTGTGCCCCTGGCCCACCAGGTGCAGGATCAAGGCCTGTCACTGATCGTCCCCACCTCTATCATGGGAGCCAGGGGGCTGAGAGTTAGTTCCCTGGCTCACTGGGGCCTGCCTTGGGCCTGTGTCTTTTACATGTAGGTTTTACCGTTATTCAGGTATGGGGATACGAGGCAGCAGGTTGGGAGACTGCCGAAGAAACAGATGGTCAGTCACGGATCCCGAGAGAAAGGAGCACACCACATGGTGGGGCCACCTGGGGGCGCACCAGGGTCAGTCAGGAGGCAGAAGGATTGGGGGGAGGTGACCAAGAGCCTTGATTGTAGTTTCTAGGGAAGGAGCAAGCCCGGATGGGTAAGCAGATTCAGGGTTGGCTAGTTTGAATGATTTTAGAGCTCTGGGTCAGGCGATGTCCATAGTTCCCTAGTACCAGGTCCTGGAGTGAGTGGGGCAGGGAGATGGTGGGCAGATAAAAGAGGTGGCTGGGGAAGGAGGATCTGGGTTAGTTGGTTTGCATCTGAAAGGTGCACTCCCAGCTGGGAGTCATGTACTATCTCTAGGAATCAGCTGGCTTTGGGAGGGGCAGTCCCCCCAGGGTCAGCTGGCCCAGAGATATCAAAGCATCAAAAACACACAATAAAAACACATGATTAATACAGGAGGGAGCAGCCGTGGGCGGCTTTGGGGATGCTGGGACTGGAAGAGAGACTTCCTTGACCCTATTTCAGGCGTGGGCCCAGCGGGCTACTGAACCTCCCACCGTGTCCCTGGAACGGATGGAAGACAGGTGCAGGTGGCTGTCTCACTCAGCACCAAGGCAGTACACATGAGGTCCCCCCCATGTTAAAGATGAAGACACCGAGTTCAGAGTTTGAAGGTGCTTTTCCCATGTCACATAGCTAGCAGGCAGGCGAGTCAGGGTTTGTATCTGGGCTCAGGATCATCCTATCTCTTAGGCACTGGGTTTAAAGTCTACCAGCTTTTAAAGGTCCCAAACAAATACATGAGACCTGAAGAAGGAAAATATATCAGCTCCAAAACAAAAAGAGAAAGCTAATAATGTCAAAAGTAATACAAGCTTATAATTAAATGTGCAAAATTCATATGAAGTAATTTTTATTGTTCCACTTAATATTCACTTAAAAATCCATTATACTTCACAAAACTCAATTACACTAGACAATAATGTGTTGCTTAGACTTTTTTTTCACTTCCCAAGAATTCCTGAGTTTACCTGATGATCGCAGAAAAATCAACTGTAAATTAAATGAATTAGTTACAGTCAAATAATTTCAAAAGCAAAATTACAAAAGCCCTTTCAAAAGTTATTATAGCATTAAAATAAAACAATGAGATGTTGTGCTCAATGTGCGATATGGGTATCTTTTCACATGTTCAATCAGAGCCACCAAAGGAAGCAGGCCTGATGGCTTGGAGGTCTGAAAAGAACTCGGCCTGAGTCAGCCCGCTCCACATGCGAGCTCTTTCCACTCATATTCCTGCCCCCACCACCCCGGGCATGGAAGGCGTTTCAGGGGTCCCTGCAGGAAGGGCCTGTTGCAGAGAGTGGCTTCCGGGCTCTGCTCACTGCTTACTACGCATGTTATACCTTCAACACGGCAGCATATAACATCAACTATTACAAAGGAGGCGAGAATATTCAAATACACGGAAATTCCAAATGGAGTTCCTGGAATGTCTGTCAAGAGCACCAGTGAGGTCTGGGAGTCCGAAGAGCCGAGTTCCCCTTTGAGTGCCACCACCCTGTGACGCCTGCCTGGGCCGGTCTCAATCCTGGGCGGGCCCTGATTTTCCTTAGACAGGCATTTTAGGACTTGAATGATATCAGACCACAGCATCCCTGATCTTTAAAGTCTTTAATTTTATTATAAAAAACCACACAGCTCTGCAAAAGGGCTTGATTGTCAGAATGGAATGGCACACGTTCATACGCTGATAATAATAGTATTTACAGGCTTAATTTAAACAGAGGGCATACAGGGCAGCCATGGAGACCAGGCTCCAGAGCCAGACAGCCAGATTTGAATCTTAGCAACGGAGACTTTGGGATAATTTACTTAACCTCAGCTTCCTCATATGCAAAATGAGGATAAAGGCTCCTACCACACAGGGTTGCTGCTGCTGTAATTAAATTTAAATGTTTACAGTAATACTTGGCACACCGTAAACTCTCAGTAAATCTTGATGTTGTTCTTAACTTTTAGAACCTGTTTTTAATTTTCATAAAGTAAATTCACCAACAATAATGACTGTACCTGGAAAAGTCACTGGAAAAAAAAAAGTTTAAACCCAGAGACGCTTGGAACCTGCAGGTTTTGTATTTGCACCGGTTCCTAGATTTCAAATGACTATACATTACAACTCCCTGGTCAGGACTGGCACTAACTCGGTGCCTCCAAAATGAACTCATATTCTTCTGAGTTTCAGAACAATGTCACACCACCTACGAGAATCAGAAAATTAAATGTACAGCTATGGAAAAAATGTCACTCAACTGTATAGATTATGATATCCATCCTAATTTTAAATACTCAGGAGAATAAGAAATTAAAAACTTAAAAGCAGCAGAATGTAAAATTAGTATTCAGAAATCTGTTGCATTTTTATACACCAATAATGAATCAGGAAAAATTAAGAAAACAATCCCATTTACAATTGCATTAAAAAATACCTAGGAGTAAATTTAACCAAGGAGGTAAAAGACCTGTGCTCAGAGAACTACAAGACACTGAAGAAAAAAACTGAAGACAATACAAAAAAATGGAAGCATAGCCCTAGCCGATTTGGCTCAGTGATTAGAGCATCGGCCTGCGGACTGAAGGGTCCTGGGTTCAATTCTAGTCAAGGCACATACCTCGGTTGTTGGCTCAATCCCCAGCCCTGGTCAGGGTGCGTGCAGGAGGCAACCAATCTATGTGTATCTTTTACAGCAATGTTTCTCTCTCTCTTTCTCTGCCTCTTCCCCTTCCTTCCACTCTCTAAAAATCAATGGGAAATATCTTTGGGTAAGGATTAGCAACAACAAAAAAAGGGAAGCATATACTGTGCTCATGGATTGGAAGAATTAACATTGCTAAAATGTCCATACTACCCAAATCAATCTACAGATTCAATGCAATCCCTATTAAAATATCAATGGCACTTTTCATAGAACAAATACTCCTAAAGTTTATATAAGACCCTGAATAGCCAAATCAATCATGAGAAAAGAAGAACACAGTTAGAGGTATCATACTACCTGACATCAAACCATGCTGCAAGGCGCTAGTAATAAAAACAGCATGGTACTAGTATAAAAACAGATCCTTCAATCAATGGAACAGAACAGAGAACCCAGAAATAAACTCACACCTATATGACCAATTAATATATGACAAAGGAGGCAAGAACATACAGTGTAAAGCCAGTCTCTTCAATAAATGGTGATGGGAAAACTGAACAGAAGCGCATATCCTATCTAATAAAAGAGAAACATGGTAATTAGCGTATGACCGCTACCCTTCCCATTGGCTAATCAGGGCAATATGCAAATTAACTGCCAGCCAAGATGGCGGCCGGCAGCCAGGCAGCTTAAAGCGAACATGAGGCTTGCTTGCTTCAGTGACGGAGGAAACCAACGTTCCCCGCCTGCCGCTGCAGGCCTCTGAGCTGCAACTCTAAGCAACTATGTTACAAATATAGAAGCTAAACAAAACCCCAGAAACCTGCTTTAGTTCGCCGGGCTTCAACCAGCAGGATCACAACATTGTTTCAAATACAGAAGGTAAACAAAGGCCAGAAACCTGCTTTCAGCAGCAGAGGCCTAAGAGCTTGAGCCAAGTCTCTGAGCTAAAGCTGGCCTAGAATAAAAAAAAAAAGAAAAAAAGGAGTGGTTGGGAGCTTCAGTCACCCGCCAGCCTGAAAACAGCCCTCAGCCCCTCACCCAGACTGGCCAGGCATCCCAGTGGGGACCCCCACCCTTAAGGGGGTGTGACCAGCTGCAAACAGCCATCATCCCCTCACCCAGGCTGGCCAGGCACCCCAGTGGGGACCCCCACCCTGATCCAGGACACCCTTCAGGGCAAACCAGCCGGCCCCCACCTGTGCACCAGGCCTCTATCCTATATAGTAAAAGGGTAATATGCCTCCTCCCGGCACCGGGATCAGCGTGATAAGGGGCAGCGCCCAAACCCCCTGATCGCCCTGTGGCTCTGTGTGTGACAGGGGGCGGGGCCACAAGCTCCCTATCCACCCTGCTCTGTTCATGACAGGGGAAGGTGCCCCAACCCCCTGATCAGCCCTGCTCTGTGCCTGATAGGGGGGAGCTCCCCAAACCCCTGACTGCCCAGCGGCTCTGTGTGTGACAGGGTGCAGTGCCCCAACCCCCTGATAGGCCCTACTCTGTGTGTTATGGGGTGCGGCGTCCCAACGCCCTCCCCCCCCCCACCGGCCCTGATCTGTGTGTGACAGGGTAGAGCCACAACCTCCCCATTGGCCCTGCCCTGGGTGTTACAGTGGTGGCGCCCCAACCCCATGATAGGCCCTGCTCTGTGGGTGATAGAGGGTGACGCCCCAACCGCCCCCCACGGGCCCTGCTCTGTGTGTGACAGGGTAGAGCAGCAGTGGGCAAACTACGGCCCGCGGGCCGGATCCGGCCCGTTTGGCTGTTCTATCCGGCCCGCAGAGCCGAAGGAGCGGAGGGTTCTCTTGCTCTCCCCTCCGCTCCTTCACCAGCAGCAGTGTTAACATGACAACGTCGGGAAACATGGCCGCAGCTCCTTCTTCTGAGTCCAGTTTAAGAACCCATTGTGGCCCTCAAGTCAAAAAGTTTGTCCACCCCTGGGGTAGAGCCATAACCTCCCCATCGGCCCTTGCCCTGAGTGTGACAGGGTGCAGTGCCCCAACCCCCTGATCCGCCCTGCTCTGTGTGTGACAGGGGGCGGTGCCCCAACTCCCCTATCGGCCCTACTCTGTGAGTGACAGGGGGGAGCTCCCAAACCCCCTGATCGGCCCTGCTCTGTGCGTGACAGGGGGTGGCGCTGCAACCTCCCCATCGACCCTGCCTTGAGTGTGACAGGGGGCGGTGCCCAAACCCCCCATTCGGCCCTACCCTGAGCGTGACTGAGGGTGGCATCGCAACCTCCAGATCTGCCCTGCTCTGTGCATGACAGGGGCGGCGCCCCAACTCCCCAATCGGCCCTGCTCTGAGCCCGACCAGGGGCTGCACCTAGGGATTGGGCCTGCCCTCTGCCACCTGTGAGCAGGCCTAAGTCAGCAGGTCGTTATCTCCTGAGCGGTCCCGGACTGCGAGAGGGCACAGGCCGGGCTGAGGGACCCCTCCGTCCCCCCGAGTGCACAAATTTTTGTGCACTGGGCCTCTAGTATATATATACATATATAATCACTTTCTTACACTATATACAAACTCAAAATAGATTAAATACTTAAATATAAGATCCAAAACCATAAAACTCCTAGAAGAAAACATAGGTGGTAAACTCTCTGACATTGCTCTTGGTTCCCTTTTCCTAATATGCCTCCTCAGACAAAGGAAACAAAAGAAAAAATAAATAAATGAGACTACATCAAACTAAAAAGTTTTTGCACAGTGAAGGAAAGCATCAACCAAGTGAAAAGACAACCTAGTGAATGGGAGAAGATATTCATCAATGATACATCCAATGAGGGATTTATATCCAAAATATGAAAGAAAATCATGTAACTTAACACACATAAAACAAACATACTACCAAACAATCTGATTTAAAAGTGGGCACAGGACCTGAACAGACATTTCTGCAAAGAGGACAGACAGATGTCCAATGGACATATGAAAAGATGCTCAACATCACTAATTACCAGGAAATTGCAACTTAAAATCACAATGAGACATCACCTCACACTTGTCAGAATAGCTATCATCAATATATCGACAAAACACGTGTTGGCAAGGATGTAGAGCAGTGGTTCTCAACCTTCTGGCCCTTTAAATACAGTTCCTGCCCTAACTCGTTTGGCTCAGTGGATAGAGCGTCGGCCTGCGGACTCAAGGGTCCCAGTTTCAATTCCGGTCAAGGGCATGTACCTTGATTGTAGGCACATACCCAGTAGGGAGTGTGCAGGAGGCAGCTGATGGAGGTTTCCCCCTCATCGATGTTTATAACTCTCTATCCCTCTCCCTTCTTCTCTGTAAATATCAATAAAATATATTAAAAAATAAAATAAAATAAAATAAAAAATAAATAAATACAGTTCCTCATGTTGTGACCCAACCATAAAATTATTTTCGTTGCTACTTCATAACTGTAATGTTGCTACTGTTATGAATTGTAATGTAAATATCTGATATGCAGGATGGTCTTAGGGGTCGCAACCCACAGGTTGAGAACCGCTGATGTAGAGAAAGGGGAACCATTGTGTACTGTTGGTCAGAATGCAAATTGGTGAAGCCATAATGAAAAACAGGACGGTGGTCCCTAAAAAAAAAATTCAGCCCTAGCCGGTTTGGCTCACTGGATGGAGCGTCGGCCTGGGGACTGAAGAGTCCCGGGTTCGATTCCGGTCAGGGGCATGTACCTTGGTTGCGGGCACATCCCCAGTGGGGGGTGTGCAGGAGGCAGCTGGTCGATGATTCTCTCTCATCGATGTTTCTAGCTCTCTATCCCTCTCCCTTCCTCTCTGTAAAAAATCAATAAAATATATATTTAAAAAAATTCAAAATATGACTACTGTATGATCCAGCAATTCCACTTCTAGGTATCTATCCAAAGAAATCTAAACCACTAATGTGGAAAGACATATGCACCTCTATGTTCATTTCAGCATCACTTCCAACAGCTAAGATACGGAAGCAATCTGAGTGCCCATTAGCAGCGGCTGTAGTACATATATGCAAAGAAATATTACTCAGCCATAAAAAAGAATGAGACATTACCATTTGTGACAACATGATGGACCGAGAGGGTATTATGCTAAGTGAAATAAGTCAGACGGAGAAAGACACATAGCATAATTTTATTTAAATGTGGAATCAAAAAAAAAAACACAACAAAATAAATGGACAAACAAAACAGAAACAAACTCATAGATACAGAGACATATGATGGTTGCCAGACTGGAGGAGGGTTGAGAGGCTGTGTAAAAACGTGAAGGGATTAAGAAGTACTAATTGCAAGTTATAAAAACAGTCATGGGCATATAAAGCAGAGCACAGGGAGTATAATCAGTAATATTGTGATAACTGTGTATGGTGTCACATGGGTATTGGCACTTATGGAGTGATCATTTCATAAGTGACATAAATGTCTAACTACTATGCTGTATACCTGAAACTAATATAATATGTATGTCAACTGTAATATAAAAATTTTAAAAATTCAAAGCAAGAAAAAGGAAGGAAGAAAGAAAGAAGGAAGGAAGGAAGGAAGGAAGGAAGGAAGGAAGGAAGGAAGGAAAGAAGGAAGGAGAAAAGGAAAGGAAAAGAAAGGAAAGGAAAGAAAAGGAAAGGAAAGGAAAGGAAAGGAAAGGAAAGGAAAGGAAAGGAAAGGAAAGGAAAAAGAAAAGAGGAAGAAAAGAAAGACGAAAAAAAGAAAAATGCTGGTCTTACCATCTGGATAGACATGACAGGCTTTTTCCCACAAACGAATATTTCTAAAAATCCAAATAAACCATCTTTGTATCCTTTGGCTGGGCCTGCCTGGCCCCTGGACAGTCAAGCTTTATGCTCAGGATAATAATGTTCACACCTTCTCAAAACCTCCCACAGCAGGAGCAACCTCCCTGAAGCACTTCATGGTGTGCCACACAAAGCAGGTATTTAATAAATGTTGGAAGTTGAGCAATCTACATAGATGGTAGTATGGACTGAGTGTCTGTGTGCCCTTATAAGTTTACGTGTGGAAGCCCTGTCCCCCAATGTGACAGGATTTGAAGGTAGAGTGTTTGGAACATAATGAGGGTTAGATGAGGTCTTAAGGGTGGGGCCCTCATCACAGGATCAGTGCCCATAAAAGAAGAAATACCATAGCCCAGTTGGTGTGGCTCAGTGGTTGAGGGTCGATGCATGAACCAGGAGGTCATTGTTCAATTCCTGCTCAGGGCACATGCTTCTGTTGCAGGCTCAATTCCCAGTAGTGGGTGTGCAGGAGGCAGCCGATTAATGATTCTCATCACTGATGTTTCTTCTATCTCTCTCTCCCTCTCCCTTCCTCTCTCTGAAATCAATAAAAATATTAAACACACACACACACACACACACACACACACACACACAACAAACTCAACTTGCTTTAAAAAAGGGGGATATCAGGGAGCCTGACTGCCCCCTCTCCACCATGTGAGGACACAGCATGAAGGTGTCTGGCTGCAAGCCAGGAGGAGGGCCCTCTCTAAATCCCAACTTTGCATGCACCCCGATCTCTGTCTTCCAGCCTCCAGAAACTACAGAATCTAAATTCCTGCTGTTTAAGCCACCTAGTCTATGATATTTTGTCATGGCAACCCATAAAGACTAACCCAGATAGTTTACAGATATTAACTCTATTTGATTTTATTACTTTAGACAGAGGGACTAGGAAGAAAGACCCAGAAGTCACTAAATATCTGTATCATTAGCCTCAGCTTTGGACTTGAGATTTTTATCTTTCAGTATTTAAGGGACTCAAAATTAGGAATCCTGTTTTGTCACTTTCTCATTTTTTTAAGGCTCTGTCTCTGACCTATAAAGGCTCCTCATCTAGAAAATCAGGCTAATAACAGGATTAAATGAGATGTTTCATATGAAGTGCTTAGAAAAGTTGTGGCTCACTCATACAGTGAAATATTATACAGCTGCATAAGACAATGAGATAGCTTCTAGAGAGTGATAGCCAAGGTAAATTGTGGGTGGAAGAAAAGAAAAACAAAGAAGAGAACAATACACACAGATATGGCTCCCTTTTGTAAAAAAAAAAAAAAGGAGGAAGAAAAGTATTTGTTCCTACGTGATTTTATCAACTTAAAGAAAACTCTAGAAGGATTCACAAGACAACAGTAAATACAGGGATCTGTGTACGCTGAGTGTTGGGAGGACAGAGTGCAGCAAAACAGGATAGATGGGACAAGGGGAGTACAATGTGACCATAAAATTTTTTTATATTATTTAAATTTGAAAAGTTATTTATTCAAGAAGGAAGTCAAGTAGGTAGGAAGGAAGGACGGACTTAGGAACCATTGGTACTTAGTAAGCATTTCAGTTGTTTGACATTTTTTCTCATGAATGTCAGGAAATACTTTATAAAAGCTTAATCACAAAAGCATTGCTTTTAAAAACGTCACACAATGCAAAAGGACATAGATTTTAAAATTTTAAATCCCCCTTTATTTCTGCACCAGTCTATATCTCTCTCCAAAAATAATCAATTACTAATAGTTTTTGTGTCATTATTTAAAGATAAAAGTGGGATCATCCTATATGTTGGTTTTGCAACTCCTTTTTATTTAATATTTCTCAATGTTCATGTAACTGACATACAATAATCCACAATGTTTGTATGCCACAATTTCACTTCTTCCCTGTAGGAAGGCATGCGGACTGCTGGCAGTTTGTTACTATTTCAAATTCTTCGGGCACGTGTGTGGGCATTTCTGCCGGAGACGCTCTCAGAAGTGGACCTGCCAGCCCGAAGGGCTCACACTTTGGACTGCTCACAGGTCACTGCACCAGCTGACAACCGCACCACCAGGCATTTCCCTCTACATCAGAAGGATAATAATATGAAAACTGATTTTAAAAATTTAAATGTTTGAAGTTGATCTGTATTTCAATAACACAGTGTAGAAACATGCCTTTGATTTTAATAAGATGACATGATGAAATTCTCTAAGGAGAAGAGGTTGTGTGGAAGGAGGGTCAGAGCCTTCACTTACACATTATGTAACTGCACCTATTCACCGAGGTTTTGAAGTCAGGTTTTGAGAGGCCACCAAGCTCACTGCAGAGAAACCCTCACCCTTGGTAAAGCCTGACCTTTGACCCTGTCTGCAGAACCTCCTGGCCATGGTGCCGACTGCAGCCCCTACTCGCCATGCCACTCACTCCTGCTGCGTCTGCAGGCATATCTGGTTCCAGAAGTACCTTCCCCATCAGTACCTGACGCTTTTTTGCATAAAGCTCTACTCAAGAACCTGTCAGAAGCTCCCAAGGACTTTAAAGGGCTAGTAAGGTGTTTCCTGTGATCATTCTATTCTCTGTCAAAAATATAGTCTTTTTTAACAGTTATTTTCCCTAGATGTAAATGAACTGTTTTTGCAAACGCACCCAATACATTCTAAAGAAGAGATTTACTTTTATTTTATTATTATTTTATGTCTTCAATAGTATTGCGAAGATTTATTCAAATAATGGTTACTTTATTTACCAAATTAAATGAAAGACATCCTATCTGATAAAAGAGTAATATGCAAATTGACCATCACTTCACAATAAAGATTGTGGCGCCAACAGCTAATAAGGAGGGAATATGCAAATTGATGTGACAAAGATGTGACCGAGAGGAAGGGAGAGGGAGAAAGATATATAAACATCAAGGATGAAAATTATTGACTGGCTGCCTCCTGTATGCCCCCTACTGGGGATTAAGCCCACAACCCCAGCATATGCCCTTGACCGGATTGAACCTGGGACCCTTCAGTCTGCAGGCTGACACTCTATTCACTGAGCCAAACCAGTTAGGGCTTATTTACTTTTTTATATCATAATTTTATAGTCTTTCTTTCCAATAAGATACCCTTTAGGAGCAAAATATACATTTTATACCTTTTTATTTGTCCAGAATTGTGATGAAGATACAGTTGGCAAGTGCAGTAAATACTGAATTGAAGTGTTTAGTTGGGCATACATGACATAGGCACAACAAGTGAATATTACACATTTAAGAGTCCTGGCCTACAGACAGAATTATGAACTGCCAGTTTAATAAATAACATAAATTGTGAATTGATAAGAAAGAAACAAATGATTAACCTTGGAAACATACCAGAGAGTTTATCTGATAAGCTGGGTCAATAAGCCTTAAAAATTTCCTACTTCCAACCTTTTCTGCAATGTCCACTGAGCACCCCACAGCCTTATAGACAGAACACAGACAGAAGTGGACCCCCCACCCCCACCCCACTAATTCAGAAATGTGCTTGCAGAGTGAGAGAAATCTGAGCTCGCATGGCTTTTGCTTTTTGTTTTGGCCTTCTTAAGTCTTAACATTTTCCTCTATGTAATCCGCAAAATAACAGGTACTCACCTGCATTGAGCACCTACCCCACGCCCAAAGTGATGCCCAATGCTGTTACTGAATTCAACTGTCACTCCAGCCCTAAGGGACACAATTGTATGGGGACGCCAAGGTACACAGAGGGCCGGGCAGCTCCCAGCCAGCATTCTCCCATCAGCATGGGATTCCAAAGCCCTAACCCTTGAAACTGACCATGACCCCCACATCTCAAATCTCAAAACAAGGTCGTGATCAGGAAGAGCCCTTCCATAAGCAACCACATCTTAGACACCTTCTTTTTCACCAGCTCCTTTTCTCCCCGGCATCGTTCTTAGTCCTGTAGTTGCTCGTACCAACACTGGCCCACCACGTGTTGCTTCTAGCTCTCATGGCTGCACCCAGCGCCGGACCCAGCTCCATTGCCTTACGCAGCCTCTTCCAGCTGCCCACTCGCACACCTCCTGCCACCAGACCAATTTTTCCGTAAGACATTTCCATTTCAGCTTAAATACTGAAACAGCTCCCACTGCCTCAAGGCCCTGCTGACTGGTATCCTCATGTTGACCAACCTTATCTCCTATGACTGCCCCTGCTCCCAACGGGGCACACCTCCCCCTCGTCTCCCTTTCTCCTCCTTGCACACCAGCCTCCTTCCTGTCCTCTCTCCTCTTCTCTCCTGCTTCTGCTTCTGCTAACGTCATTCTCAAAACCAAGCCCAGAGCTAATGTCAGTTACCCTAAAATGCTTCTCAGGGATCTGGGTCCAGGATGTCTTTAATAAGTACTGTGCATTTCAAATGTGTGGATTTGGCAACACTAAAGAATGCTAAATATTTGAGAAAGAAAAAAAAAAGCCCACTTCTGGACAAAACCAAAAACCTTCTTATTTACTTTTCTGTTTTCACCGCACATTCACCAATCTACGCCAGTCCTCCCAACTCCCCTAATCTTGGCAAGTTTACGCTGCAGTTTTGTGAAACAAAGGTCACTTGCTCAGCCACAGATAAATAAAAATTCACAAGCTTCTCTAG
Source organism: Myotis nattereri (assembly GCF_964212035.1). Classification (NCBI taxonomy): domain Eukaryota; kingdom Metazoa; phylum Chordata; class Mammalia; order Chiroptera; family Vespertilionidae; genus Myotis; species Myotis nattereri. The sequence continues at coordinate 20,911,164 of NC_138085.1, forward strand.
GAAAATCAATACAGGTACTAAAAAATCTAAGTTGATAATAAATTTTAGTTCCCCTTGCACATATCTCAGGAATGTCACTGTTTACTGGAACCGCTGTAATATCAAGATATTTCACAGGGGTATTGATTTTGCCGCTGAAGTGTGACTAAAGGGATAAATAAACTGCTCCTGGGGTCAATCGATCCATTTATCTTCACTGGCATTTTATAAAAAGTCAAAGTAGCATAAACTTTGATAAATAAATGTTATCATGAAAGAAATATTGCTGACATAAGGATTCGAGGGGAAAAAGAACCGACAAGTCTGCTATCGGAACGACGCGCAATTGACCTAACGTTTGAGCCGTGTTTATGAGAGCTACCCACGCCCGAACATCTTTTTCACCCTTTCTCCGTAAGCCATGTGGGCCCAAGTAAAATTTTAAGCCCCAGTGGCCAAGAAAAATAGGGGTCACAAATCAAGCCCCTGTGAAATAGAAATGCAAGAGAAACAGAGTTTTGTTTTGTGTTCTGTTTAATCAGAAAGAAATGCTGGAGTCCCTAAGGCAGACAAATGTCTTTGGCTATTTGTACCTCATCACGCATTCCCGAAGTATGTCTGGAAATAGCCCAGCTATTCAGACTTTAAAGAGTCGTAACGGGCCACGCTCTGAAGTGGCTTCTCAGGGCTTTATTGTTAAGTGACGTGGTACGGATAACCACTTAACGGCACCACAATGATCCCATAAAGATTTCGACGTGAGGCCATGAGAACACACAGCACCGCGGCTGTCATAGGAATTACGAGTCCAGAAGAATTTTTATTCAAGTGCAGGAAGAGTGGGCCCTGCGCGGAGGCTGTAGCTTAGCAGGAGAGAGGATACTGGCAAGAAGGTTTGCCTGCAGTTGTGTGCAGCTGTGTGAAGACAGCACTTAGGCTGCAAGGACGCAAGTGGGTGCTGTACTTCCGGCCCAGGAATGGCCAGTGAAATGACTCCCCAGGGAGTCGCGCAGGGTTCAGGACGCAAGGACCGCTAAAGATTGTGAGTCAAGTTTAGACGACCTCGGAAAGGGCTCTCAAACAAAACATGTCCCTAGTACGCAGCTCTTCCATTCACGCCCAGCCCTGGTTCTCTCCTCATTAACTACCAGGGCCCATTCAGAAGCTCCTGGTTTTTCCTTGTTTCTTCACAGGGACTGCTGCTGCCTTCAAAAACCGCCCCCCTCTACCTCCCCCCCCACCCCCACCCCCACCCCGCACACACACCCCAGGGGCACTTTCCAGGGTCCTGTTGGAAGAAAGCCTGCTCAGTATTTGGTGAGGCCACTGAAAGGAGTACATCTCCCGGGGGCTGGTGCAATGCCCAAAAGGACACAGTGGGCACCGGATACAATGGGATTTACTGACTGAGAGTGTCTGGGTGGCCAGACCAGGCCTGGGATTCTCTGAGGGTCACAGGATGTTGGCAATGTGGTTCCAACAGCTGCTAACACTACCCTGGGCAGGAATGGAGCGGTAACCATGGGTACAGTCACAGGGGGAAATGCCCATGATGAAAAGCTGTCTGGCAGGCTTGGGCGGCCTCAGAAATAGGTCTGGCACATTCCCCTGATGGCAGGATCCTAGAAAGCATCCATGGAGGGCACAATGCTAGTCACTTTCCTCCTCCTACAGAGCTGCGGGTACAGGATTAGGCACAGCGGTCCAGAAATGCACGCCCCACTCGAATGGCAATGTCCCTCCTTGTCATTTGAGGAAACAGAATGTGCATACCCACGTGTGTGCATGCATGTCCTCCAGCTAAGAATTTATTGCAGAAAGTCCCCCTGATATATGGCACTAAAGAAAGAAGCGAGGTTTTGTTTGATGGGAAAGCTTTTACGTTTCCTGCCCAAACTCCTGAGGTACCCTGCCTTTCCAGTGCAGGTTATTTGAGGCTTCCACTCCCCGCCAGGATGTCACCTACATGTGGGTTACAGAGCACAGCTGGAAAAAGCTGAACATAACCAGGCAGACTGCGGCTTCATTTGGGTGCTTGGGCTACGGGCAATCTGAGTGACTCCACTAGGCCTCTCCCAGGTTCCAACAGGTTCTGCTAAATCCTGGGGGCTCTAAGCCCTGGCCCTCCCTGCCTTTCTTTCTCCATGGCCAGCAGGAGTGAACTCATTATCTTGACGCCCTGCCCCCACGCGGCTTTTCTTCCCGTGATCACTATTTCTGAGAATGGCACCACCCACCGTCCCTCCAGCTACCCACGCTGACATTGTGGGAATCAGCCTCCATGGCTCCCGGGCTCCTTTCAACCTGCGCACCACCCCATTTCCCTGAGGAGCTCTACTCTGCACACTCCTCTGCTCCTGCAGAAGCTAGTCTAGCTCCCACCACCCTTCCTTCTTCTCTAGTTGCTGCAGTCCCTTCATCTCCCCACAGGAAGCTGAACTCACTGCAGCCACAGTGGTCTTTCCAAAACACCAGTCTCATCACATCACACACCCAGCCCCCCGCGTGAGACACTTTAATGGCTGTGCCCTCAGAAGGAAAGGCCAAATGCTTGTCGCACTAAGAAGGCATTTCAGGGTCTGGCACAGACGTATTTCTTAATTCCCTGCACACTTCCCCGCCCCAGTCTCTTCCAGTTCTCTCCTACACGTCTAGGTTTTGCAAATGTTTATCCCTCTGCCCCTGTGCATCATTTAAGTCTCTGCTTGGATGTAATCTGCTCCTCAAATCTGAAAGTGAGATCCCTTCTGGGTGCGCCTACAGAACTCCATGTGTGGTCACTAACACTGCTCATGAAATACAGATTTCAGATCTATTAGGAAGTATGTTTGCTCATGACTGCTGAAACTGTAAGCTCATGCACTAAAAATTATAAACTTTACTAAACAGTATAAATAATTTATAGCCATATAAAGTCTTAAAATCTGGGAGCCACATGCTACAATTAGTACTGGCTTATAAATATACAATGGAGGAAATATTTCTTTTTTATGATCAGAAAAATTGAGCATTTGTTTAAAATCAATGAGTGATAAATTCTAATTCCCAGTGGGTGACTTCTGGATAATGTTTAAATAAAGATAAATGTACAGTATACTATGTGTTTTTCAGTATATTCAGCTGAATTGAATTGTTTATTCAACGCAACAATGCAGGCATACCTCATCATGCAGGTATACCTCATCCTGCGGGTGCACCTCATATGCAGGTGTACCTAATCAATAATACAGGTGCACCTCATATGCAGGTGTACCGAATCAATACAGGTGTACCTCATATGCAGGTGTACCTCATCATGCAGGTGTACCTCATCATGCAGGTGTACCTCATCATGCAGGTGTACCTAATCAATGCAGGTTTACCTCATTTTCATGACAGCATGCTTTTGATACTGCATGCAAACTGAATTTGTGATTCAAAGTTGATTTTCAATGTCTCATTTGAGCAAATTCTATGATAATTCCATGTTCAAAGGAAAGAATCACCTCCTAATTTAACTTTCTTGAATGATTCAGACTTTCATAATTGGATTTACTTATAGCAATATTATAAAGTAATTAAATTGATTTTAGTCACAGAATAAAACACAGAGAAAAAACAGTAACATAAGATACATACATACACATTGCCAAGTTCCTACATAACACAGGGGCTGAAATGATTAAGCTGTCACTTAAACCTCTCATGCATAATGAGGGCAGAAACACAGGGAAGTTTAGCATTTACATTTTTCTGTATTCCATCTTCTCTTGCTAATTAAAAAATTTTTACTCTCAATTTACAACTCTCAAGAACAGACACAGCATTCTATATTGGGGCCATTTTTTCCTAGAAGTACAAAAATGAGTTTCTCAGGAGAATAATCTCTATTTTCCCAATCAATAAACATGAAATAGTTGCTTAGGTGTGTATGTGTGTGTAACTATAATTGTTTCATTATACTCTATTCCAACAATTTTAAGATGTTGTCAGTTGTGAGCTGTACCACGATGTTGTGTGCAATTTAGGAAGAAAAACTTCTGTCAACAAAATTATGACACATAATAGACCCTAAGTCACATTCCAACTCAGAGATGTTAAAATGTGAGAAAATATTCATCTTGAAACCAATGATACACAGTACAGACTCTTTTCTGCTTTATCCCCAGCATTTGGAACAGTGCTTGACAACAGTAAACACTCTATAAATATTTGCTGAGTGAATGAAAAACTAGTACGTGAATTAAAACAGTGAAATAAATATCTTGCATATAAGGAAATTATGAAAATTGCAGGAACTGCTCAAAAGTTTTAAAGAGTCGTCGTCGTCGTCGTCGTTTTATATGCCAAGTGTCTCTTCTTTTAAATTACAGCTCAGGAAATTGGACTATAAATGATAATTCCCTCTTTACAAACTTCTACTAAATAGATAACTGTCAGGTTTAAGTCATGCAAATAAAATCATATATAAATTTGATGAGAATTTTTAAACTAGATTTTAAAGCGACTGATCACCCATTCTGACATTCTTTGCAAAGATTTTCCCTTGAGTTTTACTTGAAGCGTTTTCCTTATATCAGGCTTATCCCCAAGGTCTGGGGTATCTTCATGTCACTGAATAAACACCCCTTAGGCTTTATCGTGAATCATGCCTTACTTCACAATTGCTGACCACTTGCTGATGTCACCAATTACAAATCTCCCCCCTAATTATACGTCATGGACAATTCTTTCTTTATTAGACTGATCTTCCTCTAGCTGACATCATTTTAAGATATTCCCACTTCTGTAAACGAAGAAAGACTTCAAAAAGTTCTCATTTGTTGTTTGTATTGGCTAAGTTTTAGTCAATCACTTTATGCATCTTCTTTATAAATTCTATCTTTACCTGAAAAGTCCCACTTTTCCCTCTCACTTGTTCTGCCTTCATGGGCTCATCAATATGACACCGGACACTGGTTATGTCACTTCTGCCATCTGACGCTCTATTGGGAACAGAAGCTTGGCTGCCCCAAGCCTGGGTCTGCATGTATCAACGCAGGTCTATCGGGTCTGGGGTGAATGTGTGTGTCCTCCGTGCTCCGCGCAGCCCTGGAGAATCACTAAGCAAGGACACTGTGTTCTGGCTCCACAGTGAAATGCACACCTCTCACTAAATGGCAATCCCTTCATTTCTAAGGGTTGAACAGACAGTGGTCACAAATGAATTCCACTCGGTTCAATTTAAAATGCAGGAAATAAGTCCTATCCAAAAATACACTCTGGCTTGGGGCCCTTTTCACTTGATTTTGAATGAATTTTATGTTACACCCCTTCCTCTCAGGATCTGTGACGCAAACACCCAGATTAGGCTCTGGAATCCGAACACAGGCATACCGACTTTTATTGTGCGTCACAGATACTGAGTTTTTACAAATCAAAGGCAAGACCCTCCACCCGCAAAATAATTACAACTCACTTTATTGTGACATTTTATTGCGGGGGTCCGGTACTAAACCTGCAGTATCTCCAAGGTACGCATGTACTTGAATGCTCTGATTCAGCGGCCGTGTAGAGTTTTTAATTGAAAGAGGGCTTCTTTTTAACTGATAATACATTTTCAGTGCAAACAATATTGGCAGCAACATTTCATTGCTTTGTTTTGTGTCTTCAATGATCAGCGTTGCCTTTGCCTCTCTCCCTAGAGTCCTCAGGTGCCCTCTTTCCTTGGAGAGAAAAAGAAGGTCCCAAAGGACTATGGCCAGTTCTACAACTGTCTCTCCTAGGACTCCCTGGGCCACTAACATCATCTACTTGGTTCTCTTCCTCAGAGGCCTTCTAGGGTCTAGAGCAGTGGTTCTCAACCTTCTGGCCCTTTAAATACAGTTCTTTATGTTGTGACCCAAACACAAAATTATTTTCGTTGCTGCTTCATAACTGTCATGTTGCTACTGTTATGAATTGTAATGTAAATATCCGATATGCAGGATGGTCTTAGGCGACCCCTGTGAAAGGGTCGTTCGACTGCCAAAGGGGTCGCGACCCACAGGTTTGAGAACCGCTGGTCTGGAGTTACAGCCCTTCCCCACACATCTGGTGCCTGCATCCCCCTGTGGCCATGCCCGCCAGCTGCCCCAGATGCCTGGTGGCCCACCATTCTGCCTTCCCTTTCCTCCATTCTCCCCTCTGCTGTGGTCACCGTGGGGCTTCCTCCCACCCTCCATACCTCAGCACCTCCTTGCTCCTCCTCCCTCCTCCGGGCTGTCACTCTCCACATTTCCTCCTCCCACTCTCTCCCACGCTACCCTATGGAAGCATTCAAGGATGGAGCTGTGCTGGGTGGGACATCTGACCGTGGCGAGCCATCCAGGAGGCTCTGTGCTCTTTCTCCAGAGTGGCAGCCAGGTCTTCAAGGAGTAGCCCCGAAGACGCGTGTTCAAGTTCCCGCCAGCCTAACTCTGCTAGTTTGGGGAAAAACTTCTGATGAAACTTACGTAACAGCCCTCTTGGTCTTAGTGACCTTTCCCATCTAAGGGCAAGGACGGCCATCTGCTGACCTGCCTCCCATTTTCAGTCCAAATGCTTCTTGCCTGCCCTCCCATACTCCCTCCCTTTCTCTCAGAAACTAAGATTCTATCCTCAGTTACAGTTTCTTCTCTTATCATCTTGGATGCTGATTATTATAAAACTAGAGGCCCGATGCAACTAGGCCCTCGCAGCCCCAGCTTCGTCCGGAAGGTTGTTCGGCTGTCCAGTCTAATTAGCATATTACTCTTTTTTTATTATAGATACTAAGAAGGAATCACCCTGGTTAGTTGCCTCTTTTGCTCTCCTGTATTTATTTATCCTCGCTTCATGCATTTCAGTGCATTGGTACAAAAAGGTGTTTGTTTCAATTTTATGTTTAAAAAACTATACCAGATATTCATGAGTTTAATTTAACTGTTTACTTACTACAGTCACGCTTGTTAAGGGCTGCAATAAACCAACTGGAAAACCAAGTGCTTCACCTCCTCACATCCTAAGTGGCACAGAATTCTAAGAATCCCCTCATTACAGATTTAGATGGTACTCATACCAGCAGCATCGATCCTAATGACTCCACTTGGAATTCACACCGATAGCATGTGTCATGCCCTCGACTGCCCTCAGACAATCATGCTCACTTATGGTTTTTTATGCCCTGTGTTTGATAAATAAGCTGATAATCTTTGCTCTGTAGAATAAAAGACTATTAAAACGAGGCCTGACTGATGTGTGGCTGGAGACAGAAGAAGAAAGAAACTTTTTGAAGTCCCAACACCAACATACAGTCCTCCAGCTCCTTTCCTGCTACCGTGTCCAGCTAATCAGGCTTTCTTACATTTCTGGATGTCATCCCAAACCACGTGAAGACACAACTCTCAATCACACGGTAAACCTGAAAACCCACCAAACCACAACTGCTACCGCCAGCGGTATTTTTTTCATGCCAGATATTCACTTGATCGTCCTAAGAAACCCAGAAATTTGGCATATTGACCGATTTTGTATTCGAGGAAATAGAAGCAAAGGGGTTACCCACTGTGCTGGGCAGGCAGAGCCAGGACTTGGCGGAGCGCTGGGCTTCAGACCCAGGCTCCCCTGCTACCAAGTGGGTGTGTTAGAACTGATTTGTCACCTCCAAACATAGTTCTACCCCTACACACCTGGAATGGCCAGCTGTTCATGTCAACTTGGCTAGGATAAAGCCCCCAGTCACTTAACCGAACCCTCACCCAGGTGTTGCTGTGCAGCTATTTCACAGATGTGGTGAGCATCCACAGTCAGTGACTTCACATAAAGGAGGTTATCCTGGCTAATCGATATGGGCCTAATCCAATCCGTTGAGAGGCCTTAACTGCGGAACTGAGGTTTCCTTGAAGAAGCAACTCCACCAATTCCACTGGTGGACTAAACATCAGTTCCTGCCCGAACTTCCAGCCTGCTCATCCTGATGGCCTGCCCCATGCATTCTGCATTTGCCTATCAATTCCTTACGACCATATAGGCCAACTTAATGTGATCAATCTGTCATCCATCCATCTATCTATCTGCCCATCTTCCTCCCCTTTATTATATACTAGTGGCCCAGTGCACGAATTTGTGCACATTGAAAGGAAATTAATTAGAAGAAATATTTTAATATCACTATTCGCCCTGTCTCTATAATAGAAGTGTCAACCAAATTCACAATCGACAATGACAGATGGAAACACACGTGTGCGATTGGTGCCAGCAAGAGATTTATATGTACTGCACATGCGCGAGTCAATTTAGCCTTTTATATATATACTAGAGGCCAGGTGCACAAAAATTTGTGCACTGGCTGGGGGAGTGGGGGTGTCCCTCAACCCCACTTGTGCCCACAGTCTGGGACCCCTCGGGGGATAACAACCTGCTGGCTTAGGCCCAATCCCTAGGTGCAGCCCCTGGTTGGGCTCAGAGCAAGGACTGATTGGGGAGTTGGGGCGCCGGCCCCTGTCATGCACAGAGCAGGGCGGATCGGGAGGTTGCGATGCCATCCCCAGTCACACTCAGGGTAGGGCCGATTGGGGGGTTGGGGCACCGCCCCCTGTCACACTCAAGGCAGGGTCGATGGGGAGGTTGCGGTGCCACCCCCTGTCACACACAGAGCAGGGCCGATCAGGGGGTTGGGGCGCTGCCCCCTGTCACGCACAGAGCAGGGCCCATCATGGGGGTTGGGGGGCTCCCCTGTGTCATGCAGAGAGCAGGGCCCATCAGGGGGTTGGGGAGCTCCCCCCTGTCATGCACAGAGCAGGGCCCATCAGGGGGTTGGGGAGCTCCCCCCTGTCACGCACAGAGTAGGGCCGATTGGGGAGTTGGGGCACTGCCCCCTGTCACACACAGAGCAGGGCGGATCAGGGGGTTGGGGCGCCGCCCCCTATCACCCACAGAGCAGGGCCGATCAGGGGTTTGGGGCACTCCCCCCTGTCACACTCAGGGCAGGGCCAACGGGGAGGTTGCGGCTCTACCCCGTCACACACAGAGCAGGGCCGATCAGGGGGTTGGGGAGCTCCCCCCGATCAGGCACAGAGAAGGGCCTATCAGAGGGTTGGGGCGCCTTCCCCTGAAACGAACATGCTGCTTCAGGGGCCAGGAGGCCTCGCGGCTCTGCTGATCCCAGTGCTGGGAGGCCTCGCGGCTCCGCTTGACACAGGGGCAGTGAGGCCTCGCTGCTCAGCTGATCCCGGTGCTAGGAGGCCTCGCTGCTCCGCTGATCCCGGTGTTGGGAGGCATATTACCCTTTTACTATATAGGATAGAGGCCTGGTGCACGGATGGGGGCTGGCTGGTTTGCCCTGAAGGGTGTCCTGGATCAGGGTGGGAGTCCCGCTTGGGTGCCTGGCCAGCCAGGATGAGGGGATGATGGCTGTTTGCAGCTGGTCACACCCCCTTCTGGGTGGGTGTCCCCACTGGGGTGCCTGGCCAGTCTGGGTGAGAGGCTGAGGGTCATTTTCAGGATGGCAGGTGACTGAAGCTCCCAACCTCTCCTTTTTTTCTTTCTGGGATTTATTTACTTTCTATGATTGTCACTGGAACTGAGAGCTGGCTTTAGCTCTGAGGCTTGGCTCCATCTCTGAGACCTCAGCAGCTGAAAGCAGGGATCTGGTTTGTTTGGGTTCTATAATTGAAACTCTGTTGCAACTCCAGCTCGGCTGGCTGGCTGGCTGAAAGCATAGGGCTTATTTAGCTTCTATATTTGCAACATTGTTTCTTAGAGTTGCAGCTCAGAGGCCGGCAGCGGCAGGCGGGGAACCTTGGCTTCCTCCGTCACTGGAGCAAGCAAGCCTCCTGTTCACTTCAGCTGCCTGGCTGCTGGCTGCCATCTTGGTTGGCAGTTAATTTGCATATCTCGCTGATTAGCCAATGGGAAGGGTAGTGAAGTTACGGTTAATTACCATGTTTCTCTTTTATTATATAGGATAGAACAAACTTGCTTAATTAGACCTGCTTTCTGATGTAGCTACACTTTTTCCATCCCAATGAAGCACCCCAACTTCTCTTTAAGGTAATTGTCAGCAACACAGCAGTAAATATCAACATGAAACAGATTATTATTGTAGATCACGCAGGGAGAACAAAGGGTAAAATATTTAACTGCAGCAGTGTTTGACTATATTCTGCGCAGTGAGGAAACCTAAAGTCATTTTCAAGGTCCACCATTTCTTACTTCTTTTCAGTCGGGTCAAGTTTCTAAACTTTCTAAATCTCCGTTTTCCAGCTAATGAAAAGAAAATAGGATTCCACTGAGTCTCCTATACTCCAAGACTTCTGTGAGGATCAAATGAGATGAGGCACGAGAAAACGTTTCACAGACATTTGGTTACAGTGTAAAGTGTTTCCACCTGGCTATAAAGCAAGTCATGTTCCTGGGCTGAAGGAACTGCAAGGAGGCTAGTTGTTGCTAGGGAGAGGAAGTGGGTGTTGCTACGTTACGTCATTACCTGGATGGAGGAAGGACACTTAGCATATTAGCCTTTTATATATATATATAGATAGATAGATATCCACATATCTTCTACTGTTTCTGGTTCTCTCTTGAAACCCTGACTGATGCACCACCTAAAAAGCGAACTGATGATAAAGGAGCTATCATGAGCCAATACTGTGTTAGGCACTATGGCCTATTAATGTACAGCAAGCCTGCACATATACTACATGCCAGGCAACCTCCCCCAACCCCTACATGGCAATCAATTTCATTCTAAAATTTCGTACAACTATTTCTCCTTTAGTAATTTAGGACTCCCTTTATCCTTAATGGAGGCAGAAAACAAACTGCCCTCCTCGTATAGTTAAAGTCACTCATATATTCATGTTGTCATTGATAAAAATTATGTTAAAATGTAAAATCTGCATAAGCTTCCTAACTCTAGCCCAATTCTGTTGCACTGTGTAAGTTTTACTATTTTGCATAATTAACAAGTTCATGCAAAACTCAGTCAAGTTTTAATCATGCAAGTGCAAGATTAAAGTGAAGGATTTCCAGTATTACCAAAATATCATTCATCAGATGCTGGTTTGGAAAAGCTGGTTCTTCTCTCCAAGTTAAATAACCAATGCTCCCTCATGCTTCCCTGTGAATCAGCTCCTCGCTTGCAATCACTTCACTGGCTCACCTGTGGAGCTCTGACATCAATTTTCCCCTCATCCTAAATCACTTAATATGGGATTCAGTCTACTCATAAGAGATTCTGAAGTGCTGCTCTTAATATGAAGCAGGTATATACCAACACGTTCAGTCTTGGGTTCACTATACTCATCCTTACACCACCACCGTCCACCCTGGCATTCTCCTAGTGGGGGGAACCTTGATTCTTTACTCTCCATCCTGAGACCTTATACCTACAGGCTGCTTACAGCTTACCTTATGTCTCCAACAAAACTACCTGATGCTTGTTTCTATTCAGGTGGCTTATACCTGCCTATGACTCCCATTTCCCATAATACTTTTCAATCTGTGTTGGCTATTTTATCTCCTCCCGTCTATTGATCTAAAACCAACAACTGGTCACCTATAAGCCACTGAACGTAATTTCCAACCCTTCGCTCCTGTCTCTGATCAAAAGATGTTTACAAATTCCCTTTCACGTACAGCAGCAACATGTTCACTCTGAGATGGTCTCTGAAGTAACAATGTGCACATCTGCCTGAAGAAGCATAAACACAATGTCTGCTCCACCGCAGAGACTACTCACTAAACGCCAACGGTGCTGAAACGGCCACGGAGGAAAAAAGCACCGCGAGTGCTTGATTTGGGAACAGGTGTACTTCTTTCTGTTCAGGCAAGGCTAGAAACGATCCCCCCACTGCTTACTCACTAAGGATTGTCAGCAAACGTTTTTATTGTTCATTTGTTTTCATTCCCAAGCATATATTAAAAAAGTAGACTTGATTAATAATTTAAAATACCGTTTATGGTAGTAGCATTTGGATACTGTATTAAAGCATTAAAGAAAGGCCTCGATAGGGGAGAGGAAAAATAGCAATGCATTCGTCCCCCACCAAGCACCACATCTGAGCATTTTGATCACTATACGCACAAAGAGAAACAACAAGAACATCTGGATGAACGTTTCCAGTTACTGCAAGAATGTTTTAAACATCTTGTCTTCCGTATCACTGTCTAGGAGGGTACACAGGAGTAATATCTCTTGGACCACAATATAAGGCAAGTGTCCGCATCTCCCAGGTGACTAAGTTTATTTTTAAGGACTACGCGACTACTGAAGCCCTCCTAATTTCTCTTTTCACTTTAGCTGCTAGAAAGCTCAGAGTCCATTTACAGGCTATGTTTACTTACTCTGCAATAATTGTATGAATTTGGGTAAGTTCCCTTACATCCTTTGCTGAAGAGACCTTGTAGTTAGGCAGACCAAGTTAAATCTAATTATTTCAGGCTCTGACTGGCTTTGCTGTATGGCTAACATCACATATTTCTCCAAAGACTGAATTAAGGGCTCTACAATTCCTTGCTCCTTATCAAGGCTACTCTGACAATTGGTGTTTAACTGAAGAATCTTAAGAGAACGCCTTTACATAAATGCTAAGGAAGGCATAACAGTGCTTTTGATTTGTGCGCACACAGTAATAACCCAGCACGGTGGAGCTGCTGCGGGAGGCGCTCCCTGGGGTGGAGCACATTAGTCCATTTACTCTGCCAGCTGGCGGAGGCTCTGTCTTTGATGCTGGATTGCGAGAAGTGTGGCATCAAGGGCCTGTGGTTCTGTGTGGCTATCACATCCCAATCTCTTTTAATCACGGTTTGACCTATGATTTCCGTGTGTCAGTTTTTATAAGACTGAGAATGTTCCAAGACTTAGTACAAAAGTATTATGTATATGAAAAGGATTCCTCACAAAAACTCAGTAGAAACTGCAAATTACAGACTAGCAGCCTCAATAGATCAAGCCTGGTTTTGTTGGGCATGTGTGCCCATTTGAAATTTGCCCGTTTGATGTTCACTCACACAGGAGGTGGGGCTGGCTGCTCTGGCAAGTACTGACCTCTGATATGGCAAAACCCCAAGTAGGAAGGCCGAACAGTCATCAAGGGTTTTCTGTGCCCCAGGATTCATACAGAATTTTACAGATCAACACTTGAACTGCATATAAAAACATTACAAATGTATGTGTTACGTTTTATCGCAAACTGTTCCTTTGAAAGAATACCCTGCTGTGCCCAGCAGCTGCCGCCACCCACCTGAAAGGATGCTGAGTGGGAACTGAAGGGGGTGAACTGAGCTCTGGCAGCCCAGGGGCTGGAAGGGAAGACGGGCATCTGGGGCACACCTGTGCTAGGTGGCGAAGAACCTCGTGCTGCTACAGCTGTGATGTGAAATTCCAAGAACCACCAGGTATTTGAAAATCATTTCACCATTTTAACAGCTCTGGTACAGGTTAGCGGCTCTAATGATTCATCAGGATTGTCTTATTGAGAGGGGCAGAATTTATAAGCACAAAACCATAGCTGGCAGAGGAAAGTGCTCAAATGGAAGAAAGGAACAGAATCCGCCCATAGCCCCAGACACAGTGTGTTCCTTGGGACGTGGAAATAATTCAGAGATATGGGAGGAAGAGATTGCTCTTTAGCCCAAAGGAGAGCAAGGCCACATTCTCATTACTGGGGATGATGAATCCTGATATTTCCAAGTGATTAGCCTATACTAGTACAAGGAAGGCCACTCTATATATTAGCGTAAGAACCCAGCATTATTAGAGGCTTGGGGCAAAATCCACTGTGACCCGTGGAGAAATATTTGTCCAGAAAACTGATGATCAGCATTCTACATTTATACTTGATGACAAACACAGTCTATAAATGCCACTTGGTAATTTACATTAGTAAAAATTATTAGCCAAAAGTCACACTTGGAGCATATGTGCTTCCATATACCACATAACTTGTTACAACTTGTCCTCATAGTTATAACTATGCTGTATGTCCCCATTAAAACCCAATATATTACTTCTCTGCACACTGATTGCAAAAATGTTTCTCCATTAGGCTATCTTCCAATCATACCGAGCTTTCGAAAGGTCATATTTTAACCTGAATAAATGTAGTTGTATTTCCCACCATATGATCCCTCAAGATCGAGGAATCACTAGTGTGTGAAAGAAACATGGGGCTACATCTGTCATCAGGAAACCACAAATTTAATGAGGGTCAAAATCTCACAGGGCCATACAACCCCAAATGATAACACACGGAAACAAATTCTTAGCTTGCAGTTTCTGTATTAGGGGTTGATTGTGTTCTGCCAAAATTGCATATCCACGAGCAAAACAAATTCTCTTAGTTATTTTAAGCTGCTAAGTTTTAAACCACTAAAGTGGACTGCCACACAGCAAGGGGGTACCCACACTCTCCTACAGGGAGAGCACGAAGATGCACGAGGTGCTGTCCTCTTTGTGGAGACAGATACTAAGTGGTACCAAAACAGGGAGGAGAAAGGACAGCCCCACCTGCACTCCCAGCCCCTTGTCCCCGCTGACCCCACACCCATCCGAGCCTGAACCCTCCAAGCCCTTCCTAGGTTCTGAAAGCATTTGGGCAAAACCAATGCCAGCTCACTCCTTTCATGCACGAGGAGAAGGAAGAAAGAGTTGAAGTAATTTAATAACAAGGACAATGTCTTATTCAGTTATACCTACTATTGTCCCTAATGTAGGAAGAACTGTATCTAAGCATTTTAAACAGACAGTGAATTCTTTTTTTATTGTTGACACCGTTGCAGATGTCCCCCATTTCCCCCCACCTTTGCCTACCTCCACCCAGCCCCCGTCACCCCTTCTCTGGCCTTCACCACTCTGTTGTCTGTCCATGGGCTATGTGTATATGTTCTTTGGCTACTCTCTTCACCTTATTATTTGAATTCTTGATAGTATGTTTGTTTTTCACAGTGGTAGTGTTAGAAACTTTGGACCTATTGTTTGTGCATTCAAATACTCAAATAATAAAAAAAAATATTGTGGATAATGGGAACAGGGCTTCTCACTATCAGAAAAGGGAGTTACAAATACAGAAAGGGAGAAGACTAGAATGAACCCTGTGGAACGGAACTGGAATTGGAGGTATCAGTATAAACTCTGATTTCTGTTGGTACAAAGGTAGATAAACAGGTGTATGGGTGATAGATGTTAGGTAGATACTCAAGTAGATACAGATATGTGTATATATTATATATACTAGAGGCCCGATGCACAAAATTCATGCAAGGGCCTTGGCCCTGGCCCCTGCCCACTGCCACCGCCATCAGGGACCTCTGCCGTGGCCTATGCCCACCGCCACCACCACTGCTGCTGCCACAGAGCTCTGCCACCTCTGCCACAGCGCCCACCCGCTGCGACTCTGTTCCGGAAGGAAGAACGTCCGGAAGGACATTCAGTCTAATTAGCATATTACCCCTTTATTATTAGAAATAATATATAGTAGCTCTATGTAATGAAAGGGCCTAAAAACAAGGATAGCCAAGTATCAATGAGTACACATAGTACCCAAATCTTGGTTTCTAAATACCATTTCTGGTTGTGGGGGGAGGGGGAACCAGGGCTCCCTGAGAAATGGTTGATTCCAGATTCCAGGTCTGGGGCTGGGGAACTACAAAATGATTCTAGAACATCTTGTTGCACCAGAAAAGGGAATAATTAAGAATGATAGAAAAATGTCAAATGGAAAGAACCTAGTTTAAAAGGACTCCTGCAGATCAATTCCAGGGTAACGTGAGTGTCAAAATAATGTGAATAATCGATTATAACCCACCGTATAAAACAGAAATCCACAAGTGCACACTGATTAAGTGAATAAGGGGGAAGGAAGGCCCCTCCTTACAGAGGAGTGACAATTAGTAAACGCATCAGTCATGGCAGTTAGAAAAGCACCATTTGGCCAGCACCACTATAAGAATGGACCAGACAGGACACATCAAAGAATGCTGACCTGGTCTCGAAGACACTTACTGATAGTCCTTACACTAACCTCAGGGGAGGAACCTGGCAGGTACCATTATAACCAAGTGATGACATTCACAGCATCAGTCCTGGGACAAATCTCATCATGGGCCTCTGGGCACGAGCTCTGAGAAGGATGAGCGCCTCTCCTGTGGCTTTCCTGTCAAAAATGCAAAGCTTGAAACAAACCTAAATTGAGAAACAGTCTATAAAATACTGGCCTCTGGTCTTCAAAAGTGTCCAGGTCATGAAAGACAAAAGAAAAAAAAAAAAGAGCCGGAGGAACTGAAGCATTTACAGGAGCCTAAAGAGACATGACAACTCACGGGTCCTGAAGAGAATCCTGGGCGGGGCAAAGAAAAGGAGACATCACGAGGACAATTTGAGAAATAGAATAAGGCTTATAAGTAGCCCTGAACAGAAGATCGTTGCCTAATTTTGGTTACTCTCCTGAAGTTGTGTAAGAGGATGTTCTTGCTCTGTGGGAAACACACACTCAAGTATTTAGGAAAAAGTGAGCATCACGTCTGCAACTTACTCTCAAATGGTTCAGAGAAAAATTTTATGCATATATGCTAACATATTTTACACTATAAACATATACAGAAAACAAAGCAGAGAGAAGAAATATGAAAAAGATAAGAATAAAGCATTGTGGTAAAGTGTTAACATTTGGCAAATCTCAGTGAAAGGTGTAAGGGAATTTTTATTTTTCTTGCAACTTTTAATATGAAATTATTTAAAAATAAATAGTTAACATTATAAAGATATGGAAAGATTTAAAAATATCCACCCAATAGTAAAATAGATTAATTAAAATATTACATATTAGCTTCTAACTGCAATTAACATGAAAAAAAACAGAGATACATGTATCAATAGGAATATATGGTAAAAATATGTTAACTGACAAAAGACAAGTTACACAATGTCATGGATAGTCCAATATCACTTAAGTCATTTAAAATACATATGTGAAATATTACTATAATTATTTAGGGAAATTCTTATTAATTTTTGACAGGGGGCCACACATTTTCATTTTGCACTGGGTGTCAGTGTTTTTTCAAATTAAAAAAGACCTTTTCTTAAGTTCATCTTAAGATGTTAATTTGGTCTCTGATAAAACAAACAAACAAAAAAAACACAAATAATATTCAGCATTTCAAAGTTGAATTGCCCTAAACTAGAGTTCAATTTAAAAGAAAACCATCTGCACCCGGCTAGTGTGGCTCAATGGTTGAGCTTCAACCCATGAACCAAGAGGTCACCAGTTCAATTCCTGATCGATCCCCAGTAGGGGGCATGCAGGAGGCAGCCGATGGATGATGTTTATCTCTCATTGATGCTTCCATCTACCTATTCCACTCTCTCTAAAAGTCAATAAAAAACATATTTAAAAAAATAAAATAATTTATTTTTTTAAAAAAAGAAAGAAAACTCTGCTTAGGATGTGGTTCCCTTGTCTGAAGCATTGGCAGTCACTTCTCTGCTGAAGCATGACCTCTTCAGAAGTTTTCTTTAGCCCCCGCCCCCCATGCAGTCCATCACCCCTCGCCTTATTTTGTTTTTATCACAGCACTTACTCTCTGAAATCCTACCAATTGCTCACACAGTTATGCATATTACATCCTCTTCATTAGAACATAAGCCCTGGGAGGTAAGGGGCTCTATATCCCTGACCCCTGCTACATATTCCAGGGAGCTAAACAGGACTTGGCACTCCGCAGCCATCTACTGTCTGCTGATAAAATGAACTTAAAACAAGAGGAAGGAAGAGAGAGAGATTTGCAGAGACGGAGAGGAGCCTGAAAGAGTCCATGCTTTTGGAACAAGCCCACAGCAAGGTTTTCCAAGAGCCTGAAGGTTGCACAGACTTGAAGGTGGCAGGGACACCTGATGCTTGGAAATCACATTCTCCACTCACGTCCTCAGTAAACACTCCAGGCCAGCGGTCGCCAACTGGGGTCCGCAGGCCACTGGTGGTCCGTGAGGTCCGAAAGGTTGGCGACCGCTGCTCCAGGCCACACTCCTGCACACAATTATGAGCTGCCACTACCGGAGCAGCAACCTCCCAATGTCATCAATGGTGATCACCTCACATTTTCATTTTGATGAAATTGTGTGAGTATCGCACCTTTGAGAGGCCACAGGCAAAGAGGCCTACACAGGTAAAGGCCTGACACTAAGGCCAGGGATTCCTAGGCCGCCTTGGTAAGGGGAGAACTGCCAGAATCACTAAAAGGTGATGCACTTTTGTGGGTCGGCTCTTGTTTATGCTGTTCCCCGGTTCTCAATTCCCCAACCTGTCGGTCTGACGTGAGCTTCCCTTTGTAAAACTGGCCCTAACTATTGGAGCCACTGGATAGTTAGGGGCCTGGCAGACCGGGTAAGGTAGGACCTGGCTTAAGAGTTTAACAGAGGGACTGTTTGCCCCCCACTGCAGGCTAGTGCAGCACCCTGCCTGAGGTTAGCAACAGAGAGGGTCTGAACGCCCTTGGCCGGAAGGACCAGAGCCCAGAGGCTGCTAACAGAGGGCAAGCAGGGAGGGGAGGCGATGGGACTTCAGGCTCCTCCCTCCTGATCTCCTCACTGGCTGAGCTCAACAAGAAGCCAGAGGCCAGGAGAGCCTAATGGGCTCTTAAAGGTGGGCTTTCCTGGCACTACGCAGGAAGAAGAAGAGGTGAGAGCAGATCTGGGGGAGGCAAAAGGAAGAAACTCCCAATACAATGGCTCTCCTGCTCTAAACACCTGTCACAAGGGGCGCACCGCTCTATTCTGCCTTGTTTGAGTTTGGCCCTTGTTTGCCGTGTGCTGGCCTTTCTTCCCGCTGGACTCTAAGCTCTTCAGGGCAGGGGCCTCATAGTATTCTTCCTGTGTTCTCCATCGCATCATAGCGACACTATCAGTTGGTGATGATATGGTAAGTTACTAAGTAGGTGGTCAAGATTTCCTGATACTAAAAATGACCTGAAAGTATCAGCAATTTCCTAATGATCCGTGACAGCAGTGGGTGTCTATCTCGTTAACAGTAGCCAAAATTCTGCACCAAATAACATACATTTCCACAGGAGATACAACACTAGCTAGTAAGAAAAGTAAATGATGAAAGTAGTTTGCTATTTGACAAGGAAACTACATTATCTGCTTTACAAAAAGCCTGAAAAACTTTCTGTGGGGTACTTACTACTTGGCCATTACATGAAAATATTACAGAAATAAAAACCCTACAAAGAGAAAAAATCCTAACAAATCCTTACAGAACTGAATAGTATTATGCCAGTGTGCAATCAATTCTAATCCAAAAAGGAGGGAAAACAGCTTTTCTCTCTCAGTGTAGTTTTCCAAAGGGAATAAATAATTTACTGTTCTTTCAACCAAGCAATTCTCTGCTATTATTTAAAAAATATTTCCTCGTTGCAGTTGCAAAACAAAACACAGTTTGTTTTTTTTCTTGGCTTGCCCTTTACATGGCTGTGTATCTTTTGATTATGAGCATGATTACTCAGAAGTCATAAAGAAGTTTGCAAAACACCCTCATCTTTCTTTGGAGACAACAAGGAAAAGGCAATCAATCAAAGTCTGAAATATCCTGGGAATATGTTGGACTATTTAAAATAATTGTAAATTAGGTGACTTATACATCACACTTACGTTCTTTAAAAACACTACCGAACATCTACTGAACATCTTCCATTTCCCAGTTCCTAGTTCCTTGGAGATTCCAGAGGTCAAAATTACTGACCAAGTCTCTGCACACAATGGCCCCCTCCTGCCTTCCACAAAGACCGTGCCACTGTCAGAACAGCATCTGTTCTGGTGTCAGTGTCTGTAATGTTAATCATTCCAAAATTTAATTAACAACTGAGATGTTGCTTTCATTCATTCATTTTTTCATCCTGGCAACAAATGCTTACGAGGTGAGATGGACAGACATACCACCAATCATCAAATAACTGCCAGAGGAAGTGCTAAGCTGAAGGTTACCTTACGACCAGGGTATTTATGTAAGCGCAGGATGAAGGATAAGTCTTCCTTGAAACCAAACCTAACTGAATCAGTGCCAATGGCAAACTTTACATGCTTTTATCTTGTTTTCAGATATTATTATGAAAAAGAATAGCAGGAACAAAAATACTAAATTCTGTAGAAAAAGTTGAATATGAAGACTAAAACTTGGATATCTAACCCGTGGGCCATCCAAACCACTTTTGCACAAAACCACTATCACCTCCCACTGGCCTCACAGTAAAGGTGGTTTTCATCTGGGCATTAAAATGCCTGCCTATTACGCTTTGAAAAGTAGGAGGTATATTAATCCTCCAATAATCATTATTGTTATTGTTTCATGGTACATGTCAGTTACTGTATGGCTTTTATGAATATCGACAATAATCATTAATTCCCCATAGTAGCATAGAATCATTTCCCTCCACTGTACTGTCCTCATAAAGAACGTGGGTAAAAAACATTTGGGGCACCAAATTCTTTTATGGATGATCCATGAGCATAAAACTATTAATGTATAATTAAGGATAATTATCATATTTCTCACATCAATGTCCATGGCTGAACACATCAATTAAAACTAATGTGTAATTTTCATGTTTCAAATGAATTTAATTCTGGGAAGAAGATCTGTTGTATGCCTTCTTGTATCTATTTTGTAGGAGGCATTACTTTGCCAAGACTAGAAAGGATTTGTAATATGGGATGGTTCCTTCTATGAAATAGTCCAAGCCTCTGGGCAGCTGCCACCAAAACCAGAGCAACCACACTGTTTGGATTATTTTGGGTCTAATAGGTGAACTTTGCTTATATTTAGAAAACTGATATTAGTTCAAAGTGCCTATGATATTGTTTATAAACATTTTCCCCTTATTTTAACATTTTCATACTGATTAATCTTTTTTCCTTACTAACTAACAATTCCTTTACAGCAAAGGTTAAAAGTAATATAGTTCCACAAATTAAATGCAAAGTAAGTAGAAGACAAAAATAATAAAAAATAAGAGGAAATTAATGAAATAGAAAACTGACAAACAAAACAAATCAACAAAGCCAGAAGTAGGTTCTTTTTAAAGATTGCTAAAATTGATAACCATCTAGAAATACTAGTCAAGATTTTTAATAAAGACCGAGAAAGAAAATGGAAATTATCAACACTAAGAATAAAACAGTGACTATGACTACAGATTGTACGAAAATTAAAAGCATAATAAAGGGATATTATAAACAACTTTATGCTAATAAATTTGACAACTTGGATGAAACAAATTCCTTTAAAGATACAACGTATTAAAACTGACACAAAAAGAAATAAAAAATCTAAATAACTCTGTCTGTTTAAGAAATTGAATTTGTAATTGAACTCTTTCCCAAAAGAAAACTCTAGGACTAAGTGTCTCCACTGTTAAATTCTTCTAAAAATTGACGAAAGAGAAAAACCAGTCATACACAACCTTTTAGAAAATAATGAAGAGAATATTTCCCAACTCATCCTATAAAGTCATTATAATCTGGTACCAAAACCAAAGAAGAGAGAATTATAGACCAACATTCTTCATGAACATCAATATTAAAAAAAATTAAACAAAACATTATCAAATCACCTAGCACTATATAAATACACCACAATCAAGCAGTGTTTATTCCAAAAATTAAAGGTTGGAAGTCAATTAATGTAGTTCACTATATAAACAGGTTAAGGGAGAAATTCATATAATTTTAGTAGATGTAGAGGAAGCATCTGACACATCCATTTATGTGAAACACTTTCAGTAAATTAGGAATAGAAGAGAATTTCTTCAGCCCGTAATAGGCATAAAAAAAACTACAGTCAAAAACACTTAATAGTAAAATATTAAGTGCTTCTACCAAAGGTTGAAAAGAAGACAAAAATGTCTGCTCTTAGCACCACTATTTAACATTTTACTGGAAGTCCTAGCCAGTGCAATCAGCTAAGTGAGAGAAATAAAAGGATACAGATTGGAAAGGAAGATGTAAAACTCTTCGTATTCAATGCTCACACATTGTGTATAGAAAAAGTCCGAATAAATCTAAAAGAAAACTACTAAATCAACTTAGCAATGTCCCAGGACACAACGTCAATACATCAGCAATAACAACTGCTAAAAACACTATTTATGAAAATATCAAATACTTGGTGAGAAATGTAATAAAAGACACACACAATCTTTAAACTAAAATCTCTCATACATTGCTGGAAATTACAGAAGACCCAAATAAATAGAGAGATATAGTATGAATGCATAAACTGAAAACTCAATACTGTTAAGATGTCAATCTACCCAAATTGATCTAAATAAAGATTCAATACAATCCCACTCAAAATTCCAGCAAGCTTTTTAAAAAAGAAAATGCACACAAATAAAACTGAGATAATCATGGACAAAAAAGCTACTAGAAACAATGAGAATACATCATTTCTCTAAGTATTCATTCTTCCCAATAATCCATAACATCAGTCTAATCAGGAAAAAATTTTCAGATAAACCCAAACTGAGGGTTAGTCTACAAAATTCCTGTAGTCGTCGTCAAAAGTATCAAGGTCATAAAAGATAAGGAAAGACTGAGGAACTATCGCCTTTGGAGAAAACTAATGACTAATGACAACTAGGGGCAATGTGGATCCTGGATTAGATCCTGGAAAACAAGGGCTTTAAAGGGAAAACTGGCAGAATCTGAACAGAGTCTCTAGTTTACTGAATACACTGTATGGATGTAAATGTCTTATTTTTGATCATTGGACCAAGGTCATGTCAGGGGAAGCTGGAGGAAGGGGATTATAGGAACTCAATGTGCTACCTTTGAAGCTCTTCTGTAAATGTACATTTCAAAATAAAAAGGCTTTTAAAATCTATTAGAACAAAGTACAGAATAATGGATTCATGATGCTGAAGTAGGCAAAGATATCTTAGAGAGAGTACAGAAAGGAATAAACATAAAATGAAAAATAACTTGGATCATATCACAATTTAAAATGTCTGTTCATCAAAAAGCACCACCTAGAGAATAAACAGGTAAGCCAAAGAATGGGAGAAAATATTTGAAAAGCCCATTTCCAAAATATAAATTGCATGTAGTGTATAAAAACACTCTAATACCCAATAAACAACAACAACAACACCGTAAAAGATGGGCAAAAGGCCTGAAGAGACACTTCACAAATGAAGATAAGCAAACAGTCAAGAAGCACATGAAAAAGTGTTCAACCTCATTTCCATTCAGGAAATGCAAATTAAAACCACAATGAGATACCCACACTCACCCACAAGTAAGTGAAATGAATGAATATATGAAAAAGACGAAGAGTACCAAATGTTGAAGAAGATGTGGGGTAAACAAAACTCGTCAATACTGCTGATCAATATTGCTGATCAAGTATAAGATGATAAATCACTTTGGAAATCTTTGGGGCAGTTTCTGAAGAAGTTAAACACACATCCACTCTACGATCCACCAATTCAAACCATGTCTGAAAAAAGCCCTCTACTGCTGTTTTATTCTTAACTAGAGGCCTCGTGCACGAGATTCATGCACTCGGGGGGCAAAGGGGGCCCTCAGCCCAGCCTGTGCCCTCTCACAGTCCAGAAGCCCTCAGGGGATGTCCCCACAGGGAGTGGGCCTAAGCCATCCATGGGAGATCCTTAGAGCTGGTGGGAGAGGCTCCCACCACCTTCGCTGCGCTGGCTAGCAGTGAGCCCAGCTTCTGGTTAAGTGAGGCTCCCCCTGTGGGAACGCACTGACCACCAGGGGCAGCTCCTGCATTGAGCGCCTGCCCCCTGTTGGTCAGTGCCTGTCATAGCGACTGGTTGTTCTGCCATTCGGTTGATTTGCATATTACCCTTTTATTATAAAGGATAACCCACACTTAGAAATAGCCCAGATTTCCATGAAGGATCAACCTACAGTGACATGTTCAGACAGAGGATTGCCACTCAGCAATGAAAAAGAAAAAAAGAAACTACTGATTCAGACCAACATAGATGAATCTCAAAAATATGACGGTGAATTTAAAAATCCATAAATAGGAAGAGCATAGGTATGATCCCATTTCTATAAAATTCTAGGGTAGGTAGAGTCATGATGGTGACAGAAATGAGATCAGGATTTGCTTCCGGTGGCTGGGGCTCCAACTAGAGAGAGGCATGGAGATGATGGCATTTAGCCTTCGCACTTACCACAACTGACTGAAAGGTACACTTAATAACTGAACCTTTCACTGCATGCAAATCATACCGCAACTTTAAAAAATGGTAAAATAGTTCCTAAGAATTAACAACCATTATAAATTATCAAATTAACATTTTTTTTTCTTTTATGCCTAGACTCTTGCTTACTTATGGGGCTGAAATAAACCTTTCCACAGTTCCAGTCCTTTGGCCACTTCTCAAGGAATGGTGGTGAATATTTTCTTTTTAAAAATATTTATCTTTGCCAAAACCGGTTTGGCTCAGTGGATAGAGCGTCGGCCTGCGGACTGAAAGGTCCCAGGTTCGATTCCGGTCAAGGGCATGTACCTGGGTTGCGGGCATATCCCCAGTAGGAGATGTGCAGGAGGCAGCTGATCGATGTTTCTCTCTCATCGATGTTTCTAACTCTCTATCTCTCTCCCTTCCTCTCTGCAAAAAATCAATAAAATATATTTAAAAAAATATATTTATCTTTATTGTTGAAAGTATTACATATGTTCACCTTTTCTCCCCATTGACCCCTTCTAGTCCGCAACCATCCCCTGCCCCAGGCCATCACCACCCTGGGTCCATGGGTTCTGCATACATGCATATGAGGTCTTTGGTTAATCTCTTTCCACCCACCCACCCCTGCCTTCCCTCTGAGATTCCGCAATCTGCTCCATGGTGAATATTTTCTTATCCACCTTTTTGGAGCTCTTGCCTACAACAGGCTACTGCTCATTCAGGTGTCCCTGAAATACTTCTCAACTGTGTATACTACATTCATGCATGTGCCAGCCATTTCCAACAAACACATCCAGAGCATCAACAATTTACAGGCTTTTAAAAAGATCAGAGATTTCCACTAGCCTCTCACCTTTGCAAATATTTTAAGCAGCCATGAAAAATGCAGTGTTTTAAGCAAACACTTTTCCTCACCCCACAGGAAGCATGGCAGTAACCCTGCTTCATTCTAGGTACAATGACATGGGGGAAGTCTGAGGATGACAGAGCTGGGGTCCTGTTTAACCTCTATTCTCCAGGATGTTCTCACAGTTGCCATCTCTTAAACCAAATGTCAAGTTGCTCAAAATTAAATAGCTCCTTAGGGAGTTACTGGGTAATATGCACAAAGCGTTGATGAGGACTTTGCTCTGAACCACATTTGTGACGCTCACCAGAGCACAGATTGTCAATTTCCAGATAGGAGCTCTCAATACTGAAAAGCATACAGAATAGATGGAAAGAAATACGCTTTGGGCCTTAAGAATAAGCAAATGCTTTATTTTACATTCCACCCAAGTATTCTCAAGAGCCACAATTACAAGTTCTATAAACTTAGAAGCTAATTTGTATTTTTGCAAAAGGAACCATTAAAGATGAGTAGGATCTTCTGAATTCTAGCTGGGTAGAAAGTAAGGTCCAATGAATTCATTCGAAAGAGATAGCAGTTGTTCAAAAACTGGCAATAGTTGTTCAACGGCATATGAACATATCTATTGTGCTGACTGTGTAAGTCATTTGAAACAGATATTTTAAATGACTTTGTTCCATAGTTCTTCTGCAATAAAAACTCAATTTTGCTTTGGGAAAAAATATTCCCCAAATAGAAAAATTTTGCATCCTTGGTTTCTGGCATCAATATAGCTTTTAAAAAAGTTAAAAGAACATGATATGATCTACCCCAGTATGCATGTACTGAACATACTGAACATGTTTGTTGCCTCTATACAGTCACACCATAGAATTTACTTTTGATGTTGTAATTCTTACAGTTACAATTAAACTAAGGTGCAAAATGAAATCAATAACAGCTACTCAGAAAGGATCGGAAGAACCATCTCTGCTTTCTGACTCCATAGTGGGTGAGAGTCAGAGCACATGGCCTAGTGCAGGTCTGCAAGGAGTGAGCTTGCCCATGAGTCAGCCTGCCAGATACGAACTGCACAAGAAGGGCATCAGATCTTTAGTTTGTTGTAACATCTCACCTTGAATGGCGTTGCCCTGTCCTTCCTCCCAGTATCACTTAACAAATGTTTGTGCCCTACAAGGGCCTGGAATTGAGGCAATTTCCCCTAGCTCAGAGGATTAAATTCTGAGTTGAAGGAAACACACACACACACACATACACACACACACACAATGCATTTCCTCCCACTTTGGCTAACACAAATCTTATAAACCCCTCACGGTTCTACCTGTATGTCACCTCCTTTGAGTTGCTTTCTTAGAGCCCCTGAAGAATCGACCTTCCTACTCATGTCACAATTTGCATCTCTGCTATAGCTCTTATTTGTCCTGCTCTGATCCACAGCTTCTATCTAAGGCAGTCAAAGATTCTCTCGAGTCCTATGTGAATTCTGCCCAATGTTCAGCACAGCACCTTGCATGCAGCTGTGATCACTAAAAAACAGCTGAATTCCTGACCTTTTCGTCTAAACATGGAACCTGTAAGCGCACTGTTATTCTCAGGAAGAGGAAGATGACCTGGGAAAATCCTGCTTCTTGGCTGCTTATAGGAAAGTGATTGAGCCCATTTAGTCAACAGTGATTGAGCCCTACTCAATTCAACTGTGTCAGGGGCAGAGGATACACAAATAAATAATTTGGACCTGCTCCTCATGGGGCTCCCTGCCATGGGGTCAGGGTCAAACATAAACCAGTAAGTACAATGCGAAAATCCCCAATACCTGCCTGGAAAGAGACAGAGTGAGCTGATGAGAACATGAAAGGCAAAGTGCGAACACATGGGCGCAAAAGCGTAAACGTGCAGGCAGACCTTAGGTAGATGGTGCGGTTTGGTTCTAGACCCTGCCGCAATAAAACAAGTCCCGCAATAAAGTGAGTTATAATCTTTTTTCCGGTGGAGGTTCCTGCCTTCAATTTGTAAAATGCAACATCTGTGAAGCATACACAATAAAGCAACATGTAATAAAATGAGGTGTGCCTATAATTAAAACAGAGCTCCTGCTTTAATTTACCTTTAACAATAAAGATAATTTTTTTAAAAATATATTTTATTGATTTTTTATAGAGAGGAAGGGAGAGAGATAGAGAGTTAGAAACATCAATGAGAGAGAAACATCGATCAGCTGCCTCCTGCACATCTCCTACTGGGGATATGCCCGCAACCCAGGTACATGCCCTTGACCGGAATCGAACCTGGGACCTTTCAGTCCGCAGGCCGACGCTCTATCCACTGAGCCAAACCGGTTTCGGCAAAGATAAATTTTTTTAAAAAGAAAATATTCACCACCATTCCTTGAGAAGTGGCCAAAGGACTGGAGCTGTGGAAAGGTTTATTTCAGCCCCATAAGTAAGCAAGAGTCTAGGCATAAAAAAAAAACAAAACAAAATGTTAACTTGATAATTTATAATGGTTGTTAATTCTTAGGAACTATTTTACCATTTTTTAAAGTTGCGGTATGATTTGCATGCAGTGAAAGGTTCAGTTATTAAGTGTACCTTTCAGTCAATTACGGTAAGTGCGAAGGCTAAATGCCGTCATCTCCATGCCTCTTGCTAGTCAGTTCCCCAACGGCACTTGCACCTGCCGTTCTCGCAGTAAGTGTGGCTGTGCAGAGCGGGAGCAGGTCAGGCCACAACTCCCTCATGCTTCCCATCACCCCACCCTGAGCTGTGCTCTACTGTTTAAAGAGACATACTTTTCATACAACAAAGCCCCTAAACCCATACCACCTATCTCACACATTATTATACATACCCATAGGGGACAGGATACGTTAGAAAAGGCATCAGCTGTTTTTAATGAGAAATGTACGGCCTCTCGAGGGCAGTTTGATTAAGTGCAATTTTCATCTCCTACACCAACTCTGACGGCCCACTGGACACTTAGACCCTGTAAGGCTGCAGGAGAATTAGGAATGATCTACACGTTTATCATCCTACATCATGCTTCTAAAACACCATACACACATAATGCTTCCAAAGACCTCCTTCCAGAAACCTGGCTTCCTTCCTCTGCTTGTAGAAAAAATTTTAAACACTAAAATAAAATTTCTAAGGTCAAACACAATCAGGATTTTGCCCACAAATGTACATCTCAAAAGAACCTAAACAAAAAGATTGTAGCTGGCGATTGAGCTGGACTCAATCCTGATCCACTTCCTGTGAGTCTCCCGCCGGCCCCTGAGGTCTCCCACGGCTCCCACAGCTGCTGTGGACATGGACACGGTGGCACTGAAACTCCTAAGGGAGTGGCCCCCCTCCTCCTTTCATCTCCCTAAGGCTCAACATGCCCCCAGCTATGCAAGCCAAATCTTCCTTCGAAGTCAAAAGCTAGGAGATGAACAATTAGACAACCTTCCAAAGGCTTCCAAATGAGTCGGAAGCAACTTGGCCGCAGAGCCACAGCAGCGGTCCAAACCTTAAAATCTCAGTGTCCTGATCAGAGATCCAGAAGCATTCACTGAGAAGCCATCGGGCCGGTGGGGGCGAGTCTAAGCTTCAGAGTCCGTGAAGCTACTGTAGATGTACTAATACGGAAAAGGAAATTACAGTTTAGGGCTAAATAAGTTCATGAAAACCTCAAAATGGTAGCTAAATAGCATTATGTATTTTTAATACGCATGGTATAAAGCCAGCAACCTCTCCCTGAATACAAGTTTCCTAAAGCTCTTTGTCAAGTGGCGGCTGATATTTATAGGTCATCTGGGAGGAAAGTGCTCACCTAATTTTATGTAGATGAGGACAACAAGCTGGACTTTGTTTGCCAGTAGTTTCAGGGGGAGCTTGAAAGCTGCTCCTGATAAAAGAATCTTCCTTCAAAAGCTCAGTAACTGAATCTGCATACACTAAGTTAGATGACTCTTTTTATCATATCACGGGGTAAACAAGGCCAGTCCTACTCATTCTGCAGTAGGAAACACAGAAAGAAGCCAGAAAGCAAGATACAGCTGCTCAGGCAGGCCTTGGCGACTTGCGGGGTAAAGTAATACCACTGCTGTGGCTTGCGGTGGCCCCAACCTCAATTCACTTAAACAAAGAATGGCATCCTCCCGGCTGAGGAGGGTGTGGATCCGTCCACAGGGAGCTCTGAGCTCCTCTCCTGGAGTTGCACGGCCGCGGACTGAGAGCGCTGGTCACAGACACCCTGCATCACAGCGTGCCACGCGCACGTCCCATAGCACCGCGGGAACCCAACTTTCATGGGTCGAATTAAATGCTGTACAAAGAAGTACAAAAACCGTTCTAGACCAGTTTAATTCATTTCAGGCCATTCTGTAAGAAATGGCATGGGTAAGCGGAAGTAACCATGAGAAAACTCACAATCAATTATATAACAGGAAGGGAAGTCTCTATCTAGATCAACTCAGTTCAAGAAGAAAGGACACATTCCTTCCTTTCATCACTAAGCCGCCTGCCTACTTTCTTCCGAGTCATTTTATGTTGGCCTCAGTTATTTTCTTTAATGAATTTAGTTTCTTTGTTCCCCAGGACTTTTCCTATTAATCATCTGAAAAGCCCACATCACTCAAGCACATCTCACAGAAAAATGCCCTCTTAAAGCAAAGCATGTCGGACATCACGCTGCATGGCCCTCCCTTGATTTAGATTCAAGTTCATGGTGCAGTAAAGCAAAAAGCAATTCAAATTTTTAAAATAAAACGTTTCAGTATAACATTTCACAACCAAAGTAGCTTGAAAATGGCATTCCAAAACAATGAGAAAGGCTGGGATGCCAACGGACGCCTAGCATTCGGAACATGTGGGCGTGAGGACCATGTTGCACGCATTTGACATGTCCAGTGAAGGAGAACCAGGAGGAAATGTACTATCACACATTTAGAATTTCTATTTTTTTAAATGGACACCTGAATACATTATATGTTTCAAATTCAGGAAAAAGGAAAATCCCAGGATATTAAAATAAACCATTTCCCGGATTATACAGAGATTGCCACAAACCTGCACCTTAATCTTCAAGAAACTCAGACTCTGGCTAAGAGAGTGATCCACGAACAGGTGAGGGCTATAAGGCGAGTTCAGTTAATCCAAAGCCCTGGCCTGCTCACCCGGCAACAATGAAAGGATGGCTCATACCTGAAGACTGACAACTCTCATGCAAGCAGAACTGAGCCAGCAGCTGGTCCTCAGGAAGGGTCGTGCTGAGTCATTATCATGTGGGTTCAAAGTTCACAGTGTCTTCAACGTGGCCCCTGTAGGCTGGTCTTCTCCGTCTTGAGTCCAGACTGAGCCCCAACCCAGCCACCATGTGGTCATGTGAATGTGCCAGGAACTTGTTTTCAGAAGGAGATTCTTTGGTAGCTGAGTAGGCTCCAGTCCCTCCTTTCCCTCCTCCTCCCCTCCCCTCCTTCCCTCCCTCCTTCTTTTTTCTCTCTCTTTTTCACATAACTACTACATTTCTGTACTCTGGGGCAAACTAGGCTGCTTTCTGAAACAAGCGATTTGTGCCTGGGGTTCAAATCTGAGTCTGTGTTGATTAATGCCTATACCTGCAGATCCAAGGGCGGGGGGGGGGGGGGCGCTACCCTAAGGGCTTTTATATTTCTTCAAAGCATCAGCCATTAATGTGCTAAGTTAACTACCAGGATCCAGGAAGTTAGTCTCAAAATATAAGCTCAAATACCTGTCTTTTCTAATGTATGGTTCTCAAGGACATGTTCCATTCCTATGAGACTTTAGTGAGAATGGACACGTGTTCATTTTTCTAAAAAATGTTTTATTTATTTTGAGAGAGAGAGAGAAAGAGAGAGGGAGGGAGAAACATCAATCGGTTGTCTCCCATAGGCACTGAGCTCACAACCTGGGCATGTGCCCTGACCAGGAATCAAACCAGTGGCCTTTTGGTGCACGTGATAATGCTCAATCAACTGAACCACACTGGCGGGGGCAGGTGTGCATTTTTTTAAAGCATGTGTTTATAATGGCACTCAGAGTACATCCCGGTGTGATTCAGTAACTTGACCAGCTTTATAGGCTGGAGTTCCAACAACCGCTAGCTTAAGATTTGGAATAACATTCCTATAGAACAGGGTTTAAAGTCACAGAACGACTCTGTTTTGTCAACATCACAATCTTACATGAGATTCATTGTTTTAAGACACTGAATAAGCATGGATTATGATGACCCTAGGATGCGTTTGTTTTGTAACAAAATGATGAAATAAGTATAATGGTGTCCTCCCTTTCTCATTACTTCTGGTTGGCTTATGCCCCAGGTATGATGATTCAGGGCCTAAGAACAGTTATTGGGCTCATGCCACTCGCTAGGATGTAAAACTACACACTCTGCCTTGTGGAGCAATCATTGTCCGGCCACCAAAGAAAGCCAAATTATTCAGTTCTTTTTTTAAGGAGAAAAAAGACACTACATGGCCAAGAATAGACTGGACCTGGATATGAACCCAGAAGGAGCCCAGCTGTGAGGGCTCGGTGAGGTCTTGGAAGGTCACTGATGGAGTCTTTTCTTTTTTCATTTCATTGAGTACTTGAAACGAGTTATTTATGGGGCACTGTTTAGAGATCACCATGACACTTTTATACAAACACACTACAAGTATAAATAACGTGCATTGTAAGATTTTCTATGTACCCTCTTCAGTCCATGGGAGGCTGAAGTCCAAGATGTTAAATAGTGCAGTCTGCGTAACTATCAAGGTTAGATGCATTTATCTTCCCTAATTCAGCACTACTATTAGTGTACAGGTGATGTGGCTCACTCATCTTCCCCTCTGAAAAAGAGCATTTCGGAAGACATGTCTCCTCATTTCAGATTTTACGACGATTAAAGAAAACAAGATTGGGAGACAGAGCATTCCCCAGCTGTTGGGGGTAGCAGCTACCGCCAAGAGAATGTTCTTCTCCACAGATGTCCCCGTGTTCATGGCCTTTCCCACACTACATCCACCACAGGACCATCAGCCATCGGTGCCTGGGGCCGGTCAGATGCTGCTGACTCTCCTTGCTGGGGGCCAGCGCTATACCTAAAACACTTAAGTCACCTTACAAACTCCACTGCACTGTTATGTACCTGCCTGTCCAGCTAAGCTGGAAGAACTGGGGAGTGAGGACTGCCTCTCAAATTCATCCGTGTCTGGAATGTACAAAATGCTCTTCGATGTCAGTCCCATACTCTCAGAAACAGTGAATGCATTTTCAAGAGTTTAAAAGGCAGCACAGAGAGGCAGCAAGGTAAACAGTTTCCATGTGACCCTGAGGCCTTCTCGCTTAATCCTGTTTCCCAGTTAACTTCTCTGCCGTGCAACAGAGATCTTCTTGTTCTGTCCCTGATCACAATGCAGTCTCAACAATGTGGGTTTTTACTGATGCTAAATATGCTCTTAAAAGCTACACTGCAATCAATTTCATGGAAAGGCAAACTAGATTTGCTTGTCAGATAATAAGTGTATAAATTCATAATTAAAACAGAT
The DNA here is from genome assembly GCF_964212035.1 of Myotis nattereri. Lineage (NCBI taxonomy): Eukaryota > Metazoa > Chordata > Mammalia > Chiroptera > Vespertilionidae > Myotis > Myotis nattereri. Next base: position 20,943,707 of record NC_138085.1, read on the forward strand.
GTCTATTTCCATTTCCAAGAAGGAGCCTAATGGGATGGAGAGAGGGAACCGAAGTCTGAGTCCTGTACCACGGGTGACTTATTTCACCTGAGATCTCTTTCAGACAAACGCAACGTCTGAAGATTAAAGGCTTAGGGATGACTTGGAACAAGTTCCTTGAAAGACCCATCAAGGAGGCAAGGAGCTTAAGCTAGAGGCGGTGGTATTTATGTTAAGCATTTGAAACGGTTTTAAACACGAGACTTGATAACTGGTGGAAAAGAGAACTGAAGGTGGCCGGAGGTATTTAAGAACAGGACTGTCCCAAGAGGGACCAGGCTGTCGTGCCAGCTGAGCACCATGACCTTCCTCGGGCCCTGTGACTCCCTCTGCACAGCGCCCACCACGCACCCCAGGCTCAGGGCAGCACACCTCTGGGCAGCCTGCCCGTCATCCCTGGGGACTGGTTTAGAACCACACACAGGAACTGAAAGAGGCCTTATATACAAACAGCACATGAGTGAGGAACAAAAGCTATGCCCAGAGTCTCTCCTCCGAAGCTGGGTGTGGGCTGGAAGCCTGATGCCCCTCTCAGCATAGCCCCGGGGGTGGGAAGGGGACAATGATGGAGAGGGTGATGTCTAGGTCAAGTGTGTGGTGTCTTTTGTTCCATGGTTTGACATTTATGCTGACCTACCGACAGGGCATTTTCAGGTCTAGAAGGTCAGTATGTTATGTGAGTTTCCATAAAGTTCTGGATGTCAGAAAGTTTTGTGAGAGGCCTCCTCTGTGGCCCAACAGATAAAGAAATCCAGAGGCAAGTCCCTTAAACCTACAGGACCTCAAAGGTGTGGCCCTGAAGTGCCTCACGGGCGGTAAAGGTAATCAGAGCAAATCACCTGTGAGGGAGTAGAGAGTGAGAACAGAGGAGAAATGTCCTGCAAAACCTCCACCTGTGGGATGGGCCAAGAGATGCCTGGGCTTCACCCAGCAGGGAGGGCTGCAGGACCCAGACTGAGCAAGAAGGCAGACCAGGTGGACTTCCTGGATGCTTGCATTAGAACAGATGCTTGCAGATAACTGACTGGTGGGTTAGTGTTCCCTCTTCTCATTTGACCCGGAGGGGAGAAGCTTGCCCTCCATTCCTGAGAAGGGCCAGCTGGGAAGGAGCACTTCCGGCCCCACTCCACCCCACCCACTACTCTCTCCTTGGGCGGGAGCCATATGCTGTTCCTGCCTAAGGGAGAAGGTTCAACGCACCTGGTGACCTGGTCCTTCTGGATCTTTCTATGAAGAGAGTGCACTTTGCTCTGATCCCCTGCCAGGCAGGAAGCGGAGCCAGGCAGGACATGCCCCTCTGGACCAAGACCACCGTGACTGGCACGTTTAATTCTGAAGAGAAGAAACAGCAAAGGCCACCCTCTCTGTTGCCCTTTATCAGCTGAGAATTCAACCTACATTGGACTGTCACTTATGTCTTATTTCTCAATCGGTTCTGAATTCAGGAGAGGAAGAAAGGAGGATGTTTGCACACCTCCGAACACCCCGACAGCTTTATGTCTGAAAAGAGGAGGTCACCTAATGTGTGCATTAGCCCAGGGACAGCATATGACTCTGTCGCCTCCAGCATGAGTGACATTCTTTCCTCCTGAATCATGAAGAACCTCAGAGTCCCTCTCAACATGGTGTTGATGGGGACAGCCACCACCAATGAGCTGCGTCTGCAGCATCAAATACAGCCCACTTGTTATTCTGGACTTCTGCATATTGGACGATGGCTGAGTCACTTTCTGAAGAATGCCTTCTCAACTATACTTAGCCAGACAGGTTATCGGTGGCCATTATTCTCATTCATTCATTCATTCATTCACTGTTCAAATATTTATTGAGCAGTTGATAACTCAAATGGAGGAGAAGGAGGCTGGTATTTTCTTTAAAGAATTTCTTTAAGATAATAAAGTAGTGAGGATAATAAAGTGCCACAAACCTCACTGTGAAGTCATGGTCTCACTACAGTAGAGGGTGCAAATCAGAAGGCAAGGGACTGAGAAACTCCAGCATTCCCAGAGATGGCAGCCCTCCCCCAGGAATGAGTGGGGCAATCTTAAGCTACAAATGACAGCTGAGAATTCCCGAGGCCTTAGTCCCACCACAGGTTTTTCCTAAACCCTACAAATGGCCCCACCTCATAAGGCCTAGAGTCTGTCCACAACTCTTATCACCATTTCTCTATTTTGAACGTACTCAAAATCTAAACACACTTCAACTTTTTCCATTGCATTTTCGGGTGTTGACCACAGAGTACTCAGCACATGGAGGTAGGAATTAAGAACATCTGCTTGCAACAATGCAGCTTCAAATAAGCAGTCTTCTTGGTAAGTAACCCAGCTCCCTATCCTCCATCATAGGGGCTGCAAGAGGAAGCATTCACTAAAAGCAAAAGGAAGCGATAGGAGGAAGTGGGAAGAAAGAATATGAATGCAAACACAAACAAGAAAATACCTCCATGTTTTCACTCCAGAATCAGAAGAGCAAAAACACTCAAACTGATCTGCTGATATTGGAAGACAGGTGATAGGTAGATAGAGAGATATTCATTGAGAGAGAATGTCCAAGATGCTTGGGAAGGAAACATAAATATAACTTCAACACTCTTGTCTTTATATTTATTTTTTCCCTCCTGCTCTGCTTCTTCCTTTCTATCCTTCAGAGACTACAGCCTTTGGGCAAACAGATTTGGGTATTAGCTGGGTATTAACTAGACGATCTGAGCTGCTGGTAGAAAGGATTCACAAGAGCTAGCCACACGACACTTGACTAATCCCTCACCTGGGCACGAGCAGCAGCTATGGCCTGGGGTGCTGTGCGGGCATGAGTTTCCAGGAAATCGGAGGATCGTTCCCGACAGCTGCATATTCTGAGTGTCAGCACCTGGCCTGCTGTGATGATGGGTTTTACCCTAATCAGACCACCCGGACTGCAGGGACATGGAAGCCGCTGAGAATAAAGGCATTCCTGTTATCTGTCAAATCCACACACATTCCTACACAGGCAGGAGGAAATGCCATTTGGGCCGTGTGTGTACGCAGTTTACAGGCTGTAACTTCATGTTCTGATGTTTTAGAATATCAAGGAGAAGTTACACAATACTAAAGGCACAGAGACTGACTTCAAACTCAGAAGTCCCCAGGAAGGAAAAGGAATTAAGGGCATTCACTTTGTTTGCAGGTACTGGCTCACTGGGAGAAATTACTGGACTTCCGAAGTGTAAACACACTTGTTAAAAAGGCAAACACTCTTTAAAGTACTAATGGCCGTCGTCAAGGAAAGGTTTTGTCCTCAGATAATTACTGGCACGTGTCTGCTGCCCTCAGTCCAGACCAATGCCAGGGCCGGATTATCAGGGGCCTGTCCATGATCAGTGTTGATTTAGCCTTGGCAAGTGAGGCCCTCAGAGACTCGGGCATAATCCTAGGACACCCATGACTATTCAGTGGGTCCAAAACCTCCAAAAGATCACATTCTAAATGATAGTTTACATTCAGGAAGAACACAGAATAAAAGTACAATGCATTTCATGGTGGACAGGAATAGGAGCCAATGATGTCCTACTCTGAAAGGCTAGAAGAGAAAGGAAAGGTCATTCACAAAGATATCATTTCACAGGAGCATAACAGGGAGATGCAGGGACAAAGGACATATAATTTCAGTAAATCGAAGGGTTCTTCATAGAATAAATTTCAGAAGAGTGATAGACTTCTTGATAGATCATAAGTCTAGTGACACATGGCGTACTAAATGAATGTTTTTGAGAGGGTGGACACACACACACACACACACACACACACCATTGGTTTTGTTTCTCTGGAAGACCCTAACACAAATGTTATTATTTTATGGTCCAGAAAGACAAGAAAAGGGAGAAATCAGTATTACGAAGATTCCATCTTCATTAACTTCTTCGGCAAGCGCCATCCTGTTTGATCATGGCTGCCTGATATAGTGGGAGAACGTACCTGGGTGTTTCCTTTCCAATAGAAAATGAATACAAATGTTTATTAGGATAAACTTAAGTAACATTTAAACTTCCTGATGACACCATTAGGCAAAGATTTTTTAGATTTAACCCACCTAATCACAGAAGCGTACGGCTAAGTTCTTTTAGCGGAACAAAAAGGGTCTCCTTACCCCTTTCCTCACTTAGGACACTAAGCTCCTTTCCTACAGAACAGCCCCTTTCAATTGCGACTGACACTGTATCTAAGAAACATTTAAGTATTTGCAAAAAATTAGATCTTATTACCTAGGATGAAACATTCAAGGACTACATGCAGCTTTAGAAAGGCTAGAATATATTAAATTAGAAACTAACAATTTGCTTTAATATCTCTTCACTCCAGACAGAGATAAATACAGCTATCCTATATAATAAAAGGCTAATATGCAAATCGACTGAGCAGTGGAACAGCCGGTCACTACAATTTGCACTGATCACCAGGGGGCAGACACTCAACACAGGAGCTGCCCCCTGGTGGTCAGTGTGCTCCCACAGGGGGAGCGCCGCTCAGCCAGAAGCCAGGCTCATGGCTGGCGAGCTCCACAGCAGAGCTAAGGATGTCCAACTGACAGCTTAGGCCTGCTCCCCCAAGGGCTCCTGGACTGTAAGAGGGAGCAGGCCGGCGGAGGGACCCCCCTCCCACCACCAAGTGCACAAATTTCGTGCACTGGGCCTCTAGTTTGTTATAACTAAGCTTCCTGAAGCATTTGATATTCTGACTACTTCTGCTAGAATAATGAAACACTTGAAATACAGAAAGTGAAATCTATTTCTTTCATTATCTGTTTATGGCAACCTTTTTCATCTCATGCACACATAAACTAATTACTAAAATTCTGCAGCACACCAAAAAATATATTATATGTTTTGCTGATCTGACATAAAAAGATTGGTATGATTTTGATTGATTCATACCAGAGGCTATTGTTGTACTGGTGGTTGTCATTTTTTAATTTGGCAATCTAAGGGAAAAGAGGTCAGTGCCCCTGACTAAATAGTCAGGTATTGCATGTTTAAATATCATTGTGGCCCACTGATCTAGGAATATGATGATGATATTATATTCTAGATGGCATGGGGAAGAGCAAGTTGAAGGGAGGAAAACAAAGATAAGGAAGAAGAAAATTAGTGTACAAGACAATTTCAGAAAATAAAGGTGATGTGAGAGTGAGTTACTGCTGGGAGCAATTTTAGATATGTGGCCAGAAAAAGCCTCCTATGAAGGTAATATTTAAATTGAGATCCTGAATTAAAAGAAAAAACAGCTTTGTGGAGAGCTAGGAAAGAAACATTCCTGGCTAAAGACATAGCAAGGGCAAAGGTCCTGGGGCAGGAATAAGCTTAGCCTGTTGGAGGATGGTGCTGACTCAGAAAGGAGCACTTGGTTCTAACTGAGGGGAAGGGGTAAGTCAGGAAAGTGCTTCCAGTTGGCCCTGGCTGCAGCCAAGTCCTCTCCTCTCTAGAGCACGGGGCTCCCACCAGAGAAGGAGCACAGCAAGGAAATCCTCTCTCCACCCATCCCACCTCACACCTGGCTCAGTGACACCACCCTGTGCCTCACTCTCAACAGATTTTCCTTCCCTGCATCACAATCACATGACACTTAGAGAAAAAAACAACAACAGAGGAAACACCTCCTTCTTCTGTATTGAAGAAAAATACTTTTCAGTAGCACTTCCACTTAATAAGTAGTTGTTGCCCGGCCGGTGTTGCTCAGTGGTTGACCACTGACCTATGTGCCAGGAGATCATGGTTCCAATTCCCCGTCAGGGCACATGCCAGGCTTTCGGGCTCAATCCCCAGTAGGGGGCTTGCAGGAGGCAGTCAATCAATGACTTTCTCTCATCACTGATGTTTCTATCTCTCTAGCCCTTACTCTTCCTCATGAAATCAATAATTTATATATATATATATATATATATATATATATATATATATATATATATTAAAGCAGTTGTCATGACTAAGACGCAGTCAGTTCCCATATCAAAAGCTCACTAAAGCATGGTCCCTATTCGAAGTTTGCCAGGTGCCTCAGTTCAAAAGGTCAACTGCATCTTAACCAGCCATAGGCCAAGCCAGTGCAGAAGAGAAATGACCCCTGGGACCCCCAGGCTGCCGTGAGCACCACGGTGAGGGAACCTGATGCAACTGTCCCCCCTCCTCCGGACCCTGTCAGTGAGCAGCGGGTGAGTGTCTGCAGGCCCAGCACCTTCAACACTGCCAAGAAGACAATGGCATCCTCAGTCTGTTGTTTTAGTTACCATTATTTAAACATCAGGAAACACACTAGTCCACTGACTTTAGTGGCGATATATCTAATTTTCAATGAATGATGATGACATTACACAGAAAATGATTCTTTAATCACTAAAGAAAATGCTACACTGTTCTCTGCTCAAACCCAAAAGAGCTTTTTTTTCCTCTGGAGTTTTTATCAAGTGGAAGTGTTTTCATTTATTTTAATACAGATCCATCCTTTCTCTCCCTTCACAGACTTACGGCGCTCAAATAATTGTCAAATTACCTGGTGACATGCTCCTAATGAGTTCTACTTGGCTAAAAAAGAAGTCGAATGTGGAATAATAATTCCTCATCGGGTTTCTATTACCCCTCTGCTGACTGGCACAGTCTCCCATCTAATAATGATAGTTTGTGGGGTTTTCTGGTGATTTCCCTCTTGTATGTTTCTCTCCGTTAGTGTTCAGGGGTCCCAGTCGTTCTGAGAAAAACACGTCCTTTTCCCACTGAAGTCTCTACCTGCAATTTTTGTCTGGATGTCAGATTAGACGGAAGGTGGACTTTCAACCTAACCCACTTCTGTCTTCCATGACCTCTCTGTGTTTACAATAAGCCTACTTATATAGCCTCATTGTTCTAATGGCCTGAACTGGGATTGGAGTTGATACCATGGCACTGGAGTTGGCAATATTCTCTCCATGTTGTCTTGGTGTGACTATTTCCCAATGTAAATTAAAGCTACTTAGCTGTATTACCTAATTCCCGATCAGTAATAACCTCTATATTTAGAAATGCCCTAATAAGTAAAGTGGGATTGATTAGACAAAAACTCAACATAAGGCGAGGCAGATGTGAGAGACTGCCGGTGGGGAACCTGAACGCTTGCTTCCTCAGAAATGCAGAGGTTGGTCCGAGCCCCCATCTTCACCCAATGGCCACCACCCCCCCTCCCCCCCGCCGGGTCACCAGCACTGAACAGAGAGAGCAAGAGCCAGCCCTTCTTTCCTTGCAGGTCAAGAAGTTTATATTCTAAGGATCGACATGCTCGACTACTTTTTGCTGTTTAAATTTTTCAGCCGTTAATGCTGTGAGCCATGCTTGGCCCTGGAGGTACACAGGATGAGAGGAGGCAGTGAGCACCACGGCCTCAAGGAGCCACTCTCTAGTGGGAGGGACGTAGGTCAAGGGCCCGTTGCTACAAAGAACACTGTGTTCCACGCTAAAGTGTAATAATAAAAAACAAAATGACGTATTATTTTACATTCAATTAAGAAATAGACTTTAAGAGGTTATCTGATGGATTTTTAAAAACAGACCTAGAGAAAATGGCAGTCATGAGGAGTTCATGTGAATCTCTAATAAAAAATTCATGAATGTGATTCACCATTTAAGCATTCCATAGTTATGAGACACCTACCACACCTGGTACTCCGTTAACGCTGGAGTGACAAAGGTGAGACAGGATCACCAGGGGACCTCATCCTCGGAGATGAACACGCAGCATAGCTCCCAATGCAGAGCAATGAGGATGGTGCAGAGAGGTGAGCAAGCCCGGGAAACCAGCCATCAAAGAACGGCCATTAGCTGGTCCTCAGGAGACAAGTGTGGCTTCCAAGAACTGGAGTACTATTAGTAAGCATTCGTTTGGAACAGAAATTCTCCCAAACAATAGTCCTAATCCCGCCTGTTCAGACCCTCTCAGATCAAATTAATATATAATCACAGAAAATACAAGTAAGTGTCTATGTGTCTAGTTCAAAGAAAACAAACAGCAAAAAACCAGCTCTTTGTACAAGAAAACCATGCATCTAATGGAAAAGGAGTAGGTTTTATGGTTTCCTTGAAGACTCACGGCAGATACAGACCTCTTCTCCATTCCCATCACCCTTCCTCAGCAGGAAGTCCGCCTGCCACCCAGGCACCTCCTGGTCCCCACCACAGGTCATGAGGCAGTGAACAAGGAGGAGTTGGGAACAGTTGTGCGTTTTTTTTTCATATATGGGTGTGTGTGTTTTATTTCAGAGAGAGGGAAGGAGAGAGAGAGGGAGAGAGAGAGAGACATCAATGATGAGAGAGAATCATTGATTAGCTGTCTCCTACAACCCCAGACCAAATGATTTCATGGGTCTCATATGGCCCTCAGGCAAGACATTCCCCACCCTGGACTGAAGGAAATAACAGTGCTGAGGTTGGTGTGTGGGTGCAACACAGGTGATCTGCCGAGGAGACTGAAGTTCAGGTGTACCCCACTTTCCACAGCTTGCATTATGCCACTTCACTTTACAAAAGATCTACATCAGTACGTGTTTTCACTAAGCGAAAGAACTCTGAAGAGGACTTTCACTTTTACTAAAAAAAAAAAGTGAAAATAGTGTCATCATTTGCTTTGCAGCATCCATTAGAGGCAGAGGCACCTCAGCAGCGAGAGTGGCCCCACCGAGCTCTTTACCCAGGAACCACCCCATGCCTCTCGGCATCCAGCCCTGAGCACCTGGGCTTTATCTTCACTTTTTGTGCATCAGTAGCAAGCTGTGTCCTAAGATAACAGAAATGCCGAAGAAAGCTTGTAAAGCTATTACACTTAGCCTAAAACTGGACCTAATTAAGAGTATTTTGTATGGCTTGGTAGGTTATTTTGGGGGGTCTGGGAAGGCTCAAAATCTGTCCCATGTAAATTCATGGTAATTGTTTCTTTAATTTATGCTACTTGGGTTTATGAAAGGTTTCATAGGAATGTCCTACTTTCGGATAGTGGGGAAAACCTGTATCTCAAGCACTTTTAATTCCCCAATTATGTATAAGTAACTTGCAAACTAATCACAAACCTTTAAGGCAGTGACCACGTCTTTTCATTTCTGTATCACCCAGAGGGCTTTGCACTGCATTCTAAATAAAATGGTCCTTATTAAAATATGTCAATCAGCCCTAGCTTGTTTGGCTCAGTGGATAGAACGTCGGCCTGTGGACTGAAAGGTCCCTGGTTCGACTCTGGTCAAGGGCACATGTCTGGGTTGCAGGCTCGATCCCAGTAAGTGGCATGCAGGAGGCAGCCGATCAATGATTCTCTTTCATCATTGATGTTTCTATCTCTCTCCCTTCCTCTCTGTAATCAATAAAACTATATTTTAAAGAATATGTCAATATTTCATATTTCAGTTGAAACAGAAAAACTCAAAAGAGGAAGGTGGATGAACATGAATGGTGGATGAGGGCCTCGCTGAAGGACACATTATCCCTTTTCCCCAAATGAGCTTCTTCTGCTATCCCCAATGGACCTCCCTGCCTGATGCTGAGAAAGAGCAAAGTCCTAACGGCACTGCCCCAGGAAGTCCACGCAGAGCTACCAACACCTGCAGCCTCCTCTCACCCCAAACCGGCAGTCCATGCGGGAAAACACCTGAGAAAACCACGGTGTCAAAACACGCAGACAAACGCGCACGCAACAGCAACCAAAACCTGGTCTTCCCGGCCATGAGCTCATGACAACATCCAACTCTCCAACTAGAGCAGCGTGCACACTGCTAAAGAAATGGGCGAGAAACCTCTGGATGCACTTATTCTAAGTTTAATTCCTCCAAATAAATTTCTACTTGGAAAGATGAAAGCAGAGGGCCTTTGTTGAAGTGGCCAACAATATCTTCAAGTAAGTCCTATTTGAGCCAGTTTCAGGAAATAGGTTTGGTATCTTGCACAGTTTCATTTCACTTGGGAGAACAGGCTACAGCAGCACGCTGGGAGCCAGTCCAGGCCTGGGGGTCAGAACAACTCTGGATTTCAATCCTGGCTCTGCCACTTGCAAGGTGACCTTGAGCAAACTATTCTGGCTGCACGTTCCTCATCTGTAAAGTGGAAAACAATAGTACCGGCCTAACAGGCCTGTCGAGAATTAAATGAAATGATGCAAATGATGCATATAAAAGTACTTAACCCATCCATTTAGGAGATCATATTGCTGCTAACATTCATGGATCTACATTTTTATTTATTTAACTGTTTCCATTTTCTTAAAAAATATTTGTTTTCTTTTAGTTCCCTTAAAGATGAGAGAGAAAGGTAAACTTTTGGGGAAGCATGTGTACTTTATTTAGTGTATGAATGTTCTAAAACATGCACGCATAGGCATCTCTGTATGTCTTCTATAATTTTAAAATAATGTTTCAAACATCAGATAATGGAATAAACTATCTTTCCATTCACTCTTCCCAAGTACTTTTAAAAACAGTTTCTTGTATTTTTCCTAGCCATTACCAAGAAATGTTAAAAATCAAATTTCTAAGAGCAATTGGCTTTATAAGAAACAGACAACAAAGCATTTCTAACAAAATAACTTTATAAGCTGAATCTTAATTACATGTTCAACCGTAACAATTCAGTCTGGACAAAGGCACATGGTCAATCCGCAGTGACACTGAATGTAGCATCACCAACCAAAGGCTACTTGGGTTATCTCTCTGCTCCTTCGGTTGCCAAGTACTTCAGCATTTGTGGTTGGGTTTCTAGGTTTTTCGTTTGTATTTTTGAACCTGTCAAAAAATAAGAGGGAAACAAGCTAAAGGAGAGGAGGTGTGGGGGTGAACATGTAACAAGGATTCCAGAAGAGAAAGAATGAAAATATGTGTTGGATCTGAATATTCTGTTGGGTAAAAGAGAGATAAAAGTCACTGTACTCTGTACACAGTGCCTGGGGCATGGGAGATAATTAAATGTTGGTTCTTTGAATGATCATAGTAATTCATTACCATTAATGATGAAAATAATATGGCCAAATAAATATTTAGTGGTTTTTTGGTGTGTTTTCAATGAACTGCCATACCCATTAATCGTTTTATTTTATACTCTTAGGATTAGAAGAGAACTGTATAATTCACAGATGGAGAATATATCCATCCACTTAGCAAGCATTTCTTAAGCATCTATTATATGTATTTACAACAGGAAAATCAGACTCACATATAAATCTGTTAACTTAAAACTGTATTATTTATGTTTCTTGTCCTATATCAAAGTCTTAACAAGTTTTTGACATACTCTCTGTCAGGGCAGAAAATAAAATCTAATGTTTAGATAGAAAATTAATGCTGAAGAAATTAGATAATAATGAGAATACATATGCCCACATCCAAAAACATGTGCCCGAGGACACAGACGTCCCTTATCTGATTTGGTGCCAAAAGGGGGCAGGATAAAATGAAGCCACTGAAAACAGAGGCTGAAGTCCTACACTAAATGGTAAAATAAGCTTTCTATTTCACCCAAACGCTAAAAAATAAAACTTACTTATTTTTGTAGCAACACTTTTATGTCCTAATTGCAGCCATGCACTCGGTCTTTAGCGAAGAATGAATCGAGCCACAATTATTCTTCAAAATAAATTCTCCGCCCCTTGAGAATGAACATCTTGGTGGGTTTTTTGATCCATAAAGAGGATTGCTTTTACGAAGATGACTGAGAGTGTCTGTGATTCTTACAAGGATTTCTCTTTCACAAAACAATACCTACCGCGTTATCATCCTGGTTGCTCATGCGCCAATGGCCCTGCCTATGAACTGAGTTCTCCAACATCATTTTCATTGCTATCATGAAATCCCTCATTTGGGTAAAAACTGCGTGTCACATTTCTAAATTGCAGTGTATTTGCAAGTTAGTGTCAGAAATGCACAGCGTCGTAGTGAGGGACAGACAGACAGATGCCTGGTTAGGTAGAGAGGAAGGTCTGAGAAGAGGTTAATTTGATAAACAGTCAGTTCATTAGTAAATACAACAACCTGATTTTCTCTACAGCCCTGGCAGTGCCTGGCTGCCCTGCGAACGAGGTGGAGGCTGAGTGAGGGGCAGGTGCCTCCTTTAGAGAACAAGAGGGACCAGCTGAGCTCCGTTTCTCTCGCTCCACCTCAGAGCAGTCCTTCGCTTTCCAAGCACCCACACCCTTGCTTGGTTCCCTCCATCCCATGCCCCCCACCACGAAAATGCTCGCCTTGACCTGCCCGCCAACATCTTGCTCTTCTTCCTTCCATGATTTCCCAGTCCTGCCTATGATTATTTCTAAGCTTTGCTAGGAAAATAGCTCCTTAGAATAAAAAACTCACCTAACTCTGCTATGTAGGATTGAAAAGGGGTGCGTGTGCAGAAGCCCTCTGACATGACACATTCCCCGTTACCAGAGCCTCTGTGCTGCTCCTGATCAAAGGGCCGACAGGTGCAGGCCCACAGCCCTCATGTCAGGATGTGCAGCTGGGGGCCTGGTTCTCTAACTGACGATGCAACCTCTGGTGAGTTCTTTAACTCTTGTGTTAGCTTCCTTACCTGTAAGATGGGGGTGATAACAGCGCTGTACTCCATAGAGTCAAGTCAGTGCGAGGACTGAGATAATACACGGCAAAGTGCTTCAAACAGGGCCTGGTACCGGCAAGCGCTGAATGTTCGTCCTTACTGAGGACCTCAAGCACCATGTAGTGCTCACATCAGGCTCCGTACCAGAGCCGTGGGACCCAGCGATCACACCCATCTCCTGGGCCCTGAAATCTGATAGGGGTCTGTATGGCAGGGGCTTCGATGACCCCTCACATTCACGGCTGTGTGATCTGGGGGTGGGGAAGCAGGGACAGACATCCAAAGCCGCTTGCGCCTCTTGGCAGCTATATGGCTCTAGATCAGTGGTTCTCAACCTTCCTAATGCTGCGACCCTTGAATATAGTTCCTCATGTTGTGGTGACCCCCAATTTCATTGTTACAAATTGAACATAATTAAAGAATAGTGATTAATCACAAAAACAGTATGTAATTATATATGTGTTTTCCGATGGTCTTAGGCGACCCCTGTGAAAGGGTAGTTTGACCCCCAAAGGGGTCGCGACCCACAGGTTGAGAACCGCTGCAGTCTAGATTAAGTATCTGATGTCTTTAGGCTTCTCTCCTCTGCTGTAAAAAATGGAGACAAGACTTCCTAACTTGCAAGGTTCTTGGATGAATATATATCATACACATTTGAGAAAGCATCTAAAACAGATTCAAACAGATACTCACAAATGTGCATTTCCCTTCTTTTCTTTATAAAAATGACCATAAATTCAAATTGCAAATACCTAGACGAGAACGTGCCTTTTAAACAAGTCACTCTGGTTAATTTTAAATCCTTCTATATCCAACGACAGTCCTTTGAAGACTGAGCATCAGTAAAAGCTGTAACTTCTCAAATTCATCAAAATTTATTATTTCATCCTGCACCGAAGTGGCTAACCAATGAACTGAGAAAATTATATTGTAATATCCTTTCTGGGGCTCTGTTTTATATAGAACAGGAGGGGAAATGCCAGTTGTTAAAAATAGGCAGGACAATTATGTGAAAATGAGAGACCAACGGATAGATGGCAACAATTTAGAACCAGCACAGCAGGGTGCAATCACGGTACAGAGAGGCAGAATGGTATGGGTGGCCCCAGAGAGGAACGGCTGCCTCCTGCCAGGACCCCTCTTGCTGTGATGATGGTCACAGAAGCACGACCCAGCCCTCACCCACACTCCTGAGTGGGGCACTGGGGAGACGTAACAACTGTTTCTCGAGAATCAAGTCCGTCTTGTGGGCTGGAGTGCTTGGCCACGGGCATGGCTTAATCTGCCTTGGGTGCTGTTTCAGGGGACTTTTCATGAATGCCGGACAAAGAGTGATGGAGCGATACAGATTCAGTACTGCACACAAACAGACCCAAACCCTCACAGATTAAGTCCTATGGACAGAGTGTCAGTGACGTATTTTCATGTCCACTTAGCATTATACAAATGCAGGGAAATTAAAATGCTGTGGTACTAAAAAATAACTTAATTAACAATTTGCCATTCTGATAATTGTACAGGATGCTTAGGTTTTTTCCTATCTTCAGTCACATTTTAAGGCTATTCTGCCTTAAAATAGAGAAGATAGATTTCATGTATTTTCTAATACACAATGGTATGTATGTGTGTGTATATATGTGTGTGTGTGTGTATATATATATTTCCTGACACTCTGTGGAAATGTTAGGAAGGTAATGGGGTGCACATATGAAACATACCTTGGAAGTGCAGTGTTAAGAAATGCCTTGGTTATCACCAAGGTGATGTAGTAAAATGAGGATAATAAAATATAATTAAACATTAACTACAGAAACTATCAAAAATAATCGACCTGTACAAAGCACAGCACTCCTATTAAAAAAGAAATTGATGGATAATAAAATATATACAGTATTCTGTCCTCTAGACCTAATTACTTCAAGGCAGCAATTAAATTTATAGAAAACTGTTAAGTTTCTTCTGTAACGCTTTACTACTATGAACTCAAGACATTTTGACTGAGAATCGCTTCCCAAAAAATCCCTGGGAGCCGAAACCGGTTTGGCTCAGTGGATAGAGCGTCGGCCTGCGGACTGAGAGGTCCCAGGTTCGATTCCGGTCAAGGGCATGTACCTGGGTTGCGGGCACATCCCCAGTGGGGGATGTGCAGGAGGCAGCTGATCGATGATTCTCTCTCATCGATGTTTCTAACTCTCTATCTCTCTCCCTTCCTCTCTGTGAAAAATCAATAAAATATATTTAAAAAAAAAAATCCCTGTGATTGTTTAACATCTTCATGGAGACCACGAAGTGCCATAAACTCAAAGGTGTCTGAGAGAAACAGACAGGAACGGATTTCAGCACAGCTGGGCCTGCTGTGTGCTCCTGGTGCCCACGGGACAGGCTCTCCTCCCATTAGAAACGTCTAATGCTCTCATAGCCAAGGCCAAGCACAGTTTAATAGGAAGAAAAACATTCTATTTTAATGCAAAAGTAATATTCTGCAGAAAGACTGGCAGGACATATTTTCACTAATAATTATGCCAAACTGCTTACACCAGTTTGTTTCCCTACTTCAGGAAGCAGGACACCCTTTCATAAAGCCTCTCAATGTCCTGAAGGGAAGCATTACGTTTTTAAGTGGGTATAAAAATCTCCCCTCTTGGCCCTTTTACAGCACATCCAGCGAGTTCAGAGAATGCTCTACGTGTAGGCAGCCATAAACATAACTTCCCTCCATTGCTGTGGGGTTGGGGGAGGAGGCTGGGATTTCAGTTTTTACACGGATACATTTCTACCCACTAGGAAGTGGTTTTAGTCAAAGTAGGCGTGTTTAGGTGCAGTGATAGGCAAGAGTCAAAGCAGTGAATGTGAGAATGCTGCATGCATGCGTCTCAGTGTGCAGAACAGCTTTCAGAAATCCAACTGTATTTCATCTTTCCTCCTCTTATACTTTCTCTGTCTATAAAAGATGCTCTTCATCCAAAAAGATGTTGTTGGTCCAAAGACACTCTCAGCACAAGTGAAAACAGCATGACAAGGACATTAAACAAAGGGAGAATTGAATGATGTGCGCCTGCTGAGAGAACTGCTCAGAGTGAGGGCTGGGGACGAGGGGAGACACCGCTGCCAGCACAGGGCTCCTGTCCTGACGTGAGACGTCAGCCTGAGTCTCCGAGTGGCTGTTTCCTGAAGCAGAAGTGAAATGGAACCGTGGCAGCCACGTCTGTAAACCACGCTCCTGGAAGCCAATAAATCAGGGTTGTTTGTCACTGCAGAATCACTCTCTTTAAGTTGACTGACATCTGGTTTTTATATGCAAGTTACGGTTAGGGAACCTGATTTTAAGGGAACACAAGAGTGATCCCTCCGCCTGGCCAGGCAGCTCAGTTGGTTGAGCATTGGCCTGTACACCAAAAAGGTTGTGGGTTCTATTTCCCAGTCAGGGCACATGCCTAAGTTATGGGTTCAATCCCCAGAGTGTGTAGAAGAGGTAACTGATTGATGTTTCTCTCACATTGATGTAACTCACTCTCTCTCTCTAAAAACAACAACAGCAAAAAAAATCCCCCTCCCCACCCACACACACACAAAATGAGTTATTCTTCATCTGTAATGCCTGGCTTTTATATTAAATGAAACAAATGATTTGGCAACATTCCTTAAATATGCCTAATTTTGACCACTCAAAATTATTCCAATGAAGAGATTTCAGAGGCACTTTGCTCATCATCCATCTCTATTCATGACAGAACATTCCATCGTCACTAAACAATAAGCAACATTGTTGCTGCAGTGTGGTGCGAGGCAGTTTTGGCAAGGAGTTTCCAAGAGAGGCACAGGAGATGGAATAGGAAAGAAGGAACTCAGTATCATCTGATAATTCACCGCTGTTGTCTTTGACTGAAGAGGAAATGTGAGCTCCATGCCATAAGAATCGCAATGTGAAAGTAGGTTAAGCATAAAGCAAAATAATATAAGCACCTACCTATGAAAGCTCCAATTTATGAAGCGATCAGCAGACGCAGCTGCACGCGCTGTTCAGCAAATGCAAGGCCCCACGCCAGGGCCGTGCGGTGCAGGCAATGCGCATCTGCTGCCCGTGACCTGAAAAGGGGTCTAAGCCGTGGTCGGCAAACTGCGGCTTGTGAGCCACATGCGGCTCTTTGGCCCCTTGCGTGTGGCTCTTCCTAAGCCTTAGGAGTACCCTAATTAAGTTAATAACAATGTACCTACCTATATAGTTTAAGTTTAAAAAATTTGGCTCTCAAAAGAAATTTCAATCGTTGCACTGTTGATATTTGGCTCTGTTGACTAATGACTTTGCTGACCACTGGCTCTAAAGTAATGCACACCCCCTCCCCATATACACAGGCTGTGTTTGTGTGTGTGTATGTATGTGTATGTATGTGTGTGTGTGGGGGGGGGACGTCCCTGAACCATTAAGTAGATACCTAACTTAATTAAAGGTGAGGTACCTTTACTTAATTAAAATGTTGACCCCTAGAGAGTTTAGTTTGGTAGGGCATTCCAGAGTTATTTTTAAAACTTCATCACTCCTCTACAGGAAGGGGAGTAACGCTCAACACTTCAGGACGACATGCAGAAACAGACTAAAATCAAAAGACAATTACCCAGCGTGACACTTCCCTTGCATTTACCTCCACAGCCTGTCAAATCAGAAAATTCATTCGCGAGTGTGTGGGATGTGAAAGGAGAGAGAGAGGAGAACACGGCGGTGAGCTGGTGTAGTTCTTCGCAGAGCGGAAACATACTGCACGGAGTCACACAAACACCAGCCTCCTGGCTGCGGCCTCCTTGGGTGTGCAGAAGGCAGTGCTGTGCCCAGAGCGGTGTGAGGGGTGAAGGGGCCCGGGCAGGTTAGAAAGGCCTTTCGGAGAGAGTGGCATGTAGCAGGCACAAAGGGAGCCAGCTCTCAAGCTCCGTGGATGAGAAAGTCAGCACATCCATCTGGCTCAGGGGAAAGTCCGAGCTGTGTGTGGAAGCAGAGTTGCGTCTTGAGTATTCCCAGCGCCTAAAGCAAGGGCGGCAGGAAGTCTCTCCGAGGTAGGTTAGCAGGACGGTGGAGCAGGCATAGCCACGAGGCCTGGGGGCTGCCTCAGGCTCACGGTGCCCAGAGAATTCTTGTGGACCTGACTTTCCCGCGATAATTAAAACAAGACGACTCTCAGCCTGGTGGAAGTTCTGCCTCCCAGAACGAGGAAACGGGTGGTTGTGCTGTACGCGCCGCCCCCCCCCCCGCCCCCCAAGAACACTGCTTTCAGTCTGGACACACTGCAAGAGGAGACAATGTCCAAACATGAGCAAACAGGAAGACAAAGGCTTTGGACACGTTGCATCTTAGGGGAACTGCAGACGTATAACCTGGAAAAACTGCTGCAATGGGAAAGTGATCCCCAAAACATCCGAAGGCTCGTGATAAAATACATTTCAATAAATATTTACTGAACAGCTTCCCGTGGACGCCCCTGGAGGGACACTCGGGGTTGGTAGACAGGCCTGTCCTTGGGGAGTGTGTGATCTAACGCAGGCAGAACAGCAGCACAGCGGGGCAAGGGGGAACAAAGCCCCCATTTCACCGCAGGACGTGCTTGGGGATGGATAACGTCTTGAAAGCCAGAGATTTTTTTGGGGAGAGAGTAAAAGGATAGGAATGGTTTGAACAAAGAGTTGGAAGTGGGAATAAAATACCTGAGGTTGGAGAAACAATTCTAGTTTGCCTGATAAATATGGTATGATGAGGAAAGTAATGCAAGACTGGTATGTCAAATGCATATTTCCAAGGCACGCTTGCACTTAAAGAGTATTTTATCGCAGTCCTATAACCCTCTCATTTTAGTGTTGGGGGGAGAATTTGTATCACAGGACTAAAATGCCCTCATTCTATGCTGGGGAAATGAAGCACAGAATTCTCCCTCACAACCCTTGGTTCCAGCACCCTGTGAACACTCAAAAAGGGTGTTTTTTTTTTTAATTGAACAGAAAAATTAATTTATATTTAAAAATAATGTTTAGCATAAATACATAAGATTATGAGCATTCTTCTTCCTAAGAACAGTCATATATTATTCCTTTTATCAGTTTGCAAACTCTTGTTCAAGGCACGCTTACAATATGCGCCCTAATTTCAGAATGTGCCCTTCTCGACACATGGCAATGGAAGGCTTCTCCCTACTGTACCCCAGCACACCCACCCCCAAGTGTAAGCCATAGGTCTTTCAACAGTGTCCAGACAGACAGACAAGGGCAGGGCTTGAATGGTTGTTGTTCACTGTTCCATTCCCAGAGCCTAGACGAGTACCTGGCACATAATTTGTGTGTGTGTGTGGGGGGGGAGTTTGGTTGTTGAATAAATAGATTTTTAACTTACGCAAAATAAGCCAAAATAAATTATGTGTGCCCAGGGTGGGTGGCTCAGTTGGCTGGGGTGTCGCCCCATACAACAAAAGGTTGTGGGTTCTATCCCGGGCGGGGCATGGACAGCAGGCAACGAATCTATGTTTCTCTCTCACACTGATGTCTCTCCCCCCTTCTTCTCTCTCTAAAGATCAATAAACATAACCTTGGGTGAGGATTAAAAAGTAATAGAATAATGTGTTTTGTTGCGTGTTTGTTTGCTCAGATTACCCATGATTTTGATGGAGTGGCACAGTTAAAAAGAGTAAATCTCCTCTCTTTGATGGGCACTGGAGTTGTTAACATCTAAGCAATCCCTCTTCCAGGGCTCATCTTTAAATTTTTAACTATTTCAATAATAACAATAACTGTAATAATAATAACAATGCAGGTTTCTGTACTACGACTTTTAGACACAACTAGAAATTACCTGTCATTATAACTTCACCCTTTCTTAACTATTAAAAGGAAAGTAGTCTTTTTGATGATTCATTTAATATCACTATTTACAATTCTTTTTTATGTTTACTAAAAAAACACACAAAAACACAAAAAACCTCTAGCACCACATGGACTAACTCAGAGATATCCTGCCGGGAGGTCCCATTTCATCAGCAGCACACTAAATGCTATTATCCTCACGATAACCACGAAACATAGTCCCTTGATCTATCAAGTGCCACGCCTGTGACAAACCTCTAATTAAAACATCAACCTTGCCATCTACGTTGCGTTATTTTTCACCTCCGCCTCCCCTGCATCTGTCCTCCTTTGCACCACACACCACCTGCCACCCCGTACAGGCACCCTCCGCGGAGGGGCAGGTGCTCGAGGTGGCTGCGGAAGGGACAGGTGCCGGGGCTGAGGCGGATGGGCGTCTGCGGCAGCCCATGTCCAAGAGGGAGCCTGACAGCTACTTCGGGATTTGCCCCACCTTTCCCGTGACCTTGGCGTTGCGCTGTCTCCTTCCGAGTGTCATGATGGAGCGAGCAAGCCTGTGACCCACTTCCACACAGCCCTGAGCTCCCGGCTGCCCCCGGCACACGCCCCTCCACGCTTGGGCTTGCTACCTGTTTTCTCAAAACCAGAGATCACACAGAGCCAGCCAGCCACGTTTCAGCACACGAGTCGCTGCTTCAGGGTTTTAGTCCTTCTGAAGGCCAGTAGCCCCAAGTTTTGCCCATCACCTGTCTCCCGATATCTCACCACCCTGCTTCCCACCGCCCCAGGATACAGCAAAGCAGAGGGAGCCGACTCGGGGGAAGGTGACCTGTTTTCAGAAGTTACTTTCTAGCTGTCTGTTCCAGATTACCAGCTAGAAGCCTCTTTCATCTGGAAATTATGTCCTATGGGCGTCGCAACCATTGAAAAACTGTGGAGATTAATTGCTCAGGTCAGGCGAGGGGACGCATTGATCTTTCCTTCCTCTGGGTCCCCAGTGTTTCTTGCCCATGTCAGTCACTTGGCAATTAATCACGTTTTGCCTGGAGACATCTGCGGTTTCACTTTTGCTGTTTCTATAGCTCTTTGTTCCCAACTGGCCATTCCACTTAATCCACACAGATTCTGTAGATCATGTGTCCGCATTTTCCACAGACTATTCACACTGGGTCTCAAGTATCTGTGGACTGATCGGAAGTCAGGTCTAGACACGGTGGTGTAGACTCATTTCTCTCTGCTCCTCCCTCTAACCACAACAATGAACCCTGGAAATAACACAAGTAGCAAACGAAGGAGATGCCTGAGAGGTGGCAAAAGTAAATTGGCTAGGGACCTGGGTCCAGAGGCTCCCAGAGTGACAGGCTTCTGAGGACTGCCCCATCCAATAGAAGAAGGTGACCCAGTCCTGGCACTTCCCAACCACAGCTCATAGGAACGGAAGGCAGCCCAGGCAGGCTCCTTCCTTCTGAGTAAGACAACACTGGGTAAGGCAGAACGGATAAGAGGGGGAAGCCAGAGGCCCCACTGACGAAACTGGACCAGGAGAGATGTTCTCCTACCCTCGCAGGCCTGAGACTGCCCTCCCCCACCCAGACACACACGCAAGGGGGATCCTGACACCGACACCCTTCACCTGTGTCCTTCCCATGGGCCAGGCGCTCCCTTCCCTGCCCTGGAGGCATCAGGGACCCAGCCTGCAGAAACTCCTTCCTTCTGCTCAAGCAGCACCAGGGCACAAGGTAAGCCAAGCAGGCCAAACAGCATTATAATGGCTCTGAATAGTAAACATCACTGCAACTATAGCATACAAAAGTAGCCTATGTGCTAAACCTAAAAAAGAGAGACTCCATGTAATAGCCATGGTGTCCACGATAAAATTTTAAAATCATCCATCATACTAAGAACCTGGAAAGTCACAAGTTGAATGAAAAAAAGACAGTCAAATGATGCCAACCTTGAGGTGATCAGACATTAGAATCATCTAAAAAGGACTTTAAAGCACTTTCCATGAAAATGCTTCAACAATCTTATAAACAATCAATAAAATCTCTTGAAACCAATAAAAAACAGAAAACCTCAGGAAAAATTAGAAGTTATAAAAATGAACAAATTGAAATTGTATAATAAAAAGTATTTTAATGAATATAAACTCACCGAAGAGCCTAAATAATAAAGTATGGATGATAGAGGGTAGAATCAATGAAATTGAAGACTTATCAATAGAATTTACCCAATCTGAACAATAGAGAGAAAGTAGACAGAAAAAAGAAAAATAAACAGCCTCAGAGACCTCTGAAACAATAAACGGAAATCCAATAAATTTTATCATCAGAGGGCCAGAAGGTGAGAGAAGAGTATGGATGAAAGAGTATTAAAAAATAATAATAGCTGAAAACTTCTTAAATGTGGTGAAAGACATAAAGTTACAGATTCAAGAAAATGCATGAATGCCAAATAAGATAAAATCAAAATAAAAAACACATCATGACACAACATAATTAAACTTTTGAAAATTAAAGGCACAGAACAACTTGAAAGTGGTCAGAGGGAAAAGATATATAGTTTATAAGGGAATGACAATTCATATAAAATTATATTTCTCATCTGAAACCATGATGGCCACAAGGAAATGGCACATCATTTTTCAAATACTGAGAGGAAAGAACTGCCCAACTATGATTCTCTATCTGGTGACAATATCATTCAAAAACGAAGGGAGAAACAAAAACATCCTCAGGGGAGGGAAAACAAAGACGATCTGTGCTGGCAAACCTACCAGCGTGGCTAGCGGGAGGCCTGTAAACAGGGACAAAGCAACAGAGAAAACCGTGGAACTTCCGAAGAAAGGAAAATCAGAGCAGGTAAAATGGCTGGGTGAAGCAAAAATTATTACACCCTCTGATGGGGTGCACAATGTACATAGAGGGACCACCCAAAACCATTAGACTTAAAGAGAGGGAAGGGTGAAAATGCCCAAATGGCAGCAATGTTTCTACATTCTGCTTAAAAATGGTAAAACATTAATTAATACCAGAGATATGTTCACATGTGTAGTGTAATGCCTAGAATCCGCACTAAGAAAACTATACAGAGGTATACTTTTTAAAAACTATAAATAAGCCCTGGCCGGTTTGGCTCAGTGGATAGAGCGTCGGCCTGCGGACTGGAGGCTCCCAGGTTCGATTCCGGCCAGGGGCATGTACCTTGGTTGCAGGCACATCCCCAGTTGGGGGTGTGCAGGAGGCAGCTGATCGATGTTTCTCTCTCATCGATGTTTCTAACTCTCTATCCCTCTCCCTCTCTGTAAAAAAATTAATAAAATGTATTTTTTTTAAAACTATAAATAAAACAACGCAGAATAATTTAAAATGCTCACATAATCACCAGAAAAGTAAGAAGAGAGAAACAGAAGAATGAGAAACAGTGAAAATAAATAAGAGGGCAAATAAAACGAAAGAGATCTAAGCATGTCAATAATTACCTTAAATGTAAATTGTCTATATAAACCAATCAAAGGCAGAGACTGTCAAAGTGGATAAAATACCATGATCCAACAGTATGCTGTCCACAATGATCTCACTTCATATACAATACCATAGGTAGACTGAAATAAAAGGATGGGAAACATCAAGAAAGGGAAAAGGGTAGAAGTGGCTATATTAATATCAGACTCAAGATAAAAAAAAATACTAGAGATACTGGGGAATATTACATAATTATAAAACAACCAATCCACTGAGAAGGCATAACAATTCTAAAATTATAGGCACTAAACAACCATTAAATCCTCTAAATGCATGAAACAAAAACTGATAGAGCTGAAATAAGGAACAGATGAATCCATAATTATCACTTGGGACTTAAACACCCCACATTCAGCAATAGTTAAAATTACTAGACAGAAAATCAAGGAAGATATAGAAGAACTGAACATCACATTTACCAAGATCTAACTGACAGGTGTAGAAAACTCCACTCAGTAACAGCAGAATACACATTTTTTTCAAGTGCCCATGGAACATTTCATTCATCAAGATTAAGCATATCCTGTACCATAAAACAAACTTCAGATTTGAAAGCACTGAAGTCATACATAGACCATACTGGAATCATATTGGAAATAAATAACAGAAAAACAATAGGACAATCTACAAACCCTTGGAAATTAACACATTTCTAAACACTCCATGGTTCAAAGAAGATATCGCAAAAGAAATTAAAAATCCAGAGTGGGAAAAAATATAACAAACCGCATATCAAAATATGTGGCGTGCAGCAAAAAAAGCAAAAGCAAAAGAAACAGTGCTGAGAGGTAAATTTATAGTACTGAATGCCTGCATTAGAAAAGAGAAAAGGCCTCAAATATTAGATGCAAAGATACTGAATAAAATATTAGCACATTAAATCTAACAACATATAAAAAGAATTATGCACCATGAACAAGTGCAATTTATTTTGGGGATGCCAGGACAGCCGGAGGGGTCTTGGTGATAGAACTCTCTGCATCCTGGCTGTGCCAGTGTCAGTATCCTGGTGGTGATATTGTACCTTGGTGCTGCAGGACGTTACCACTGGAGGGGAATGGGTAGAGGGTACACGAGATCTCTTTGTATTATTTCTTACAACTGCATGTGTAGATTACAATGATCTCTAAATAAACGGTGTAATTAAAACACCTGTGGGTGCTAAATGTGACCGAACTCAATCACTGATCTTTAGGATCTTATATTATGGAAGACTGAGCATGTCATGGTTGTTGGTTCTTAGGGTGTAGACTCCCCCAAATTGAGCAATGTTAGATTGCTCCCTGAGATTTCAACTTTAATGACACAAAAATATAAAAATAAACTTTCAATGAAAGCTAGAACTAGAAGAAAACATGTCATCTCAATGAAACTACCTACCTAAAGAAAGGCCATGTGGCTCAGAAGGAGGGCAGGGGGAGAAAGAGACATCCATCCCAGGTCTATCCAGGGAAGAAGCAGGAAGTCTTAGACAAATCTATTCCTAATACCCTGTTAGTAAGGACTCACACCACTGAGATGGAAGCACAGAATTGCACTTATTGGACCTTTAATATTCCAGTCCTGTTCTCTCTCCTGGGGCATATAGTAGATAAGACAAAATATTCAGCAATCCACAGTAAGTAAACCTGGAGCTCATGACAACTAGCTGAAAGCTGTTGGTGCATACATGCCTACCTTCTGCTTTTTATCCTCTGAGCCAGGGGTGTGCAACCTTTTTTCTATCAAGGGCCATTTGGATATTTATAACATCTTTCACGAGCCATACAAAATTATCCTGCTATATTTGGTCAAACATTTAATTAACTCACCCCTACTGGCTCGGCAGGGCCAGACCAAATGATTTCACAGGCCTTCTATGGACTGTGGGCTGGACATTCCCCACCCCTGCTCTAAGCCAACCAGATCTCAATCCTATATTCTTTACCAAACTTGTAGTTCGTTTCCTGCTTAAACTAATAAATGGACATTCTAATTTCACATATCAGGCTTGTTAGTTTAGATTATGTGAGTCTAGTCTGAGGAGTTTGGTGGCAAAACCAGCTTTCTGAGCCCCAGGTCCACCCTGCGTGCTGTGGCAAATTCCTCAGTGAAATGGCGCCAACTACAAGTGGACTCTTAGAGGCTGGGCTGACTCTCCTGGCACTGGCTACTCCCTGCTTGTCTCGGGGTGCAGTGCTGTCTTCCTGAATCTACTAGTCCAGTGATGGCGAACCTATGACACGCGTGTCAGAGGTGACACGTGAACTCATTTTTGGGGTTGATTTTTCTTTGTTAAATGGCATTTAAATATAAAAAATGAATATAAAAAATATAAGTCTTTGTTTTACTATGGTTGCAAATATCAAAAAATTTCTATATGTGACACGGCACCAGAGTCAAGTTAGGGTTTTTCAAAATGCTGACACGCCGAGCTCAAAAGGTTCGCCATCACTGTACTCGTCAGTCTTCTGCCAGCACTACCAGTTTAAACATGGTGCTTTCAAACTCTTCGGCCACTTTCACACAACTGCCACATGACCAACAGAAATATGCATGAGATTGTTTTATTGTTTTGACCAGCGAATAAAAGTATCTGGTGTTTTTGCTTACTTTAAAGCACTAAGGAAATTCAAGATTTAAAAAGTATTATTATAATACAGGAAATTAAGTGACCTCCCAATACCAGACTTTAAGACTTTTATTAACGTACTCTATTGAGTTTATGATATGAAAGACCTTTCCAAACCACTTCATCTTCTGCCATCAGGATTCCCAGCTCCTCTTAAAGCCCTGTGCTCAGGTGAGCTGTCAAGAAAAAGTGACTAACTCAGACGGGCTTAACTGAATAGTTAGTATTTAAAGACAAAGTAGAACATGGCCATGGTGGCCACAGAATCTATACAGATGAAATGCTGCCTAAAGGGTCATTTAGTGTTAATGGTAAAAAATTTAAAAATAACTCAGGGAAACTGGACCTAGAAATGATAGTCTCAAAAGAAAATGAACGGCACAGGATATAATCAGTACCAAAACAGTCATTCAATAGAGATTTTAAAGTTATTGATAAACTCAAGCTTTATATTTATAAAGAGAATACTTGATCCTGATTTAAATATCTTCATTAAGATAAATATGAAAATGGGAAAAATTGGAAACAGATTAACTGCACTCCATGGAAAATTGATTACGGGAAGGAATTAAATAGGCTTAATGATGTTCCCCCGGGAGCTCCATGAAAATTAATCTATGCTGGGCCAATTCTGATTAAAATGTTATGTTCATAAATTGGGAATCAAAACGTCCTATGCTGATTACGTCACTCTGCCGCTTGAACTCTGCTCCTGTGGATCCGGCCATCCTGCCTTCTCCCCATTCTCACCCCACCTTTCCATTCTTTCTCTTCCCCAGTCCTTCACTCATTTTGATTTTCCACAGCTCACCTCTTATACATGGGTATTCCCCAAGGTTCCATTCTAAGCCCACTTTGTAAATTCAATCGCCCTCCCTCCTTCCCTCTCCAGTCACTGTCCCTCTCCTCGCCCGCCCCCTGTAACGCTGCTGACTTCCACCTCCCTAGCTCGTCTGGCTCCTGAGTGCCAGCTATCGATAAGCGCCAATGCCTGCTACACTCTTTCGACATGGACGTTCCCCTGATGCATTCAAGTCAAACCATCCAAACTGCACCTAGCACCTTCCTCCACAACCTACTGGACACAGTAGGAGCTGGCTCCCAACAGCGTGGGCACTGGTGACTTTTCTCAGCTCCACACTCAGTGGCACCGCCGAGGAGCTGAACGCAGCATGGCTGGGAGCATCTACACCACGGAAACTGGCAAGCAGGACCTCCCTGAGTTATTTCTCGGCATTCCACCCACACAGAGCTTCATTCAAGCCTCACCAGTGTGTGCCTAGACCACTGCCAGTTCCCTAACTGGTCCCCCCGACTTCTGCCTTAGGTCACATGATCTATCCCTCCCACAGCCGCAGGATTCTACTCCTTAAAAATAGCGTGGCACATTCAATCTGCCTCAGGAGCTCACCATTTTCTAAGGAACAAAGCCCCAAACACAGTCGATCTTCTGTGTTTCCTGAACACAATAGTAAGTGCCTACACATTCCCATCTGTGGTTTTCCTTTGTATTCCCTTAACCTCCAATGTCCCCACCCTCACCCTCCTCTCAAGGCCACTCAGCTGAGAGGCGCCTTTCGGGACCCCCATTCAGAAGGAACCATTTCTCCTTAAGCCCTGCAGCACCTTCGCTTGCACCACTGTCCCTTCGGGCTCTCTGCTTCTGCGTCTCACGTGTGCCAAACTCGGCAACAATCCACTTCATTTCCATCCGTTTTTAAAGCCTCCTCTTGCTCTTAAATGATGGAGATGCTATTTTTCTTTCAACCATACATTTCCTTCATGTTGCTTCCCTAACCCAATTTAATTATCCCCAAACCATAAGCATTCACAGAGTCAGGAATGCCTACTCTGTCTGTCACAATCATGGGAGATGAAAGGATGTTTAACCCCAGGCTGGGTGTTCCAAGTGCCTGCAATTAACGCAAATCTTCTTTCCCCCTTTGGTTGACTCTATGATTAAAAAAGAAAATGATTTCATTCAAGATAATTTAGTTGACATTTCTGGTTTGGTACAACTTGGAGCTGAGACGGCTCCCACTCCCTGGGATAAATCAGCATGCAGAACTGTGGAGGCCCCAGGAGCAGGAATGCCCTCGACATCTACAAGTAATGGGCAAACAGGAAGTGAGAGCAAGAAAACAAGTGACCTAGAGGAGGTCTGGTTGCCATCAAATACCTCCGGAAGCCTCGGACACTCTGGCTACAATTTGTCCAATTTTCCCACCGCCCTTCCTGTGAGCCTTCCCCTCTCTCTCCTTTTGCTCCCACTCCTCAGGCAGATGAAGCCACATCCTCTCAAGGAGGTGCCAGCACTGAGCAATGGGCCATTGCAACAGAAGAGAACCAGACCTAGGTCGGAGCCGAGCTGAGCTGAAAATGAAGCAAAAGGGAGGTGGCATGAGAAAGAGCACAGGCCCGGAGTCCCCCGGCCTACACTGCCTCCCCGCTGCACCCTGCTGGCTTCCCAAGTCCCACAGGAGGAAGGAGGGCAGGGGATGCGTTCGGTCCCTGCTCTCCTTGGCCAGGGCACCAAGGTGAGGAGATGACCACGCTGCTCAGGTGTGTCACCGTGTCCCCTCCCTCGCATCCCTCAGAGAGAACCCTGGCATTCTCTTTCTCTGCAGTGACTGGTGGCCTCACCACCTTGAACAAAATGTACTAAGTGGTTGAGAGAGCCATGTGTGTACAGCTCCACCTGCATTTACAGGCGGCTTCAACCCCCTGTCTATGGAGACAGGTTGTGCTTCATTAACTGCAAGTTATTAACATGAAAATCCCTGACTTTTCCTTCAGATCATCCAGATCCACAATTAAAAATTAATAAAGTCCTACAAAATCAACTAATTTTAGTATTTCTAAGCCTGATTATCTATTTACTATCATCTTTTATAATTAGGACCTTTGAAGTTTCACACAGTTACCACAATAGCACCGCACATTTATACGTTTCCCTCCTAAAAAAACGCAAACACCTACAGGTTATCTCCCTCAGGCTCAGCTGCTGTACTGCATGTGGGACTGAGATGAAACCTAATGACACCTAATAGCACACAAACGGCGCGTCTCCTCTGTGAGAGGTAAAGACATTTTCTGATAGAAGATGAAAAAGGAAAAATTTACAGCAAAAGGCAGGGACATGAAACAACGGGCTGGATGGTTTTTCTTGGGGGCATTTGCTCTACAGCTGACACTAAATGCAGTCACCTTCTCACAAGAAGTGCCCTCTCTTCCCCAGAGCAAGCCAGGGCCCAGAGCAGGTGCACCTGGCCTGAGAGCACAGCCCTCCTCTAGCCCGCCAACCCTTCCTGCCTGGCCCTTTCAAACAGCCACGCCCTCCCACAGCAGGAACCACCACCTGCTGAGCCTGTGGCTTCCCTAGAACCCATCTCCCTCCCCCCCCCCCTCCCTCTCTCCTTATCTCTCTCTATATAAATACATATTTATAAATATATTTCCCACCTGCCCTCCCCATCATTCTTCATTACTAAACCTGGTTTAGCATCAAAATCTCTATTTCATCACCACCCACTTACTCACTTGGTAATCCTTCACCACCTGCCTTGGGTTGTTACCGAACAATCTGTCTGTTTTGACTATGCTCACCAAGTCGACAACGGTCACAGAAATGAGCCTTCTTCCCAACCCTGCAAGGCATCTGACACTGCTGACCCCGCCCTCGCCTCAATGCCGGGCTCCCCTCTTCACTTCCAAGACACTATGCACCCTTCGCTTCCTCCTGCAGCTGCTCTCTGTTGGCCTCTTCTGCTGCCCCAATGGCACAGGGGCTCCACGGCAGAGCTCTCCGCCTTCTACTCTTCTCTCTCCAAATCTCCTCCCCAAAGATCCTCAGTTACTGCTTCGTTGGCGTAATTATCATATCGAGGACTTCAGCTTCAAGCATCTCAGCCTTCTGTTTCAAATGCTTCCTCATCATTCCACTTGGTTTTCCTGGTTTTCCTTACATCAACTCAAATTCAATATACCCGATGAGAAGTTACCACCTTCTAGACCAGGTCCCAGGCAATTTACGCTCTAAGCCAGCTGTTCCACTTTTATTAGTCATGTGTCTGAGATTTCTGAGCATCTACATCTATAACATAAGAATCAAATATCCCTGACCAGCCGGCGTGGGTCAGTGGTTGAGCGTCAACCCATGAACCAGGAGGTCACGGTTCGATTCCTGGTCAGGGCACATGCCTGGGTTGTGGGCTCAATCCCCAGTTGGGGAGGGGGGGGGCATGCAGGAGGCAGCTGATCAATGATTCTCTCTCATCATGGATGTTTCTATCTTTCTTTCCCTCTCCCTTCCTCTTTCTGAAATCAATAATAATAATAAAGAAGAATCAAATACACTTCCCGCCTGGTCCAGAGGGGTGTTGTGATGACCGAATGGTTTTTACATCTATAGATGCTGTAAATCCCTAAAGTATCTTCATAGCAATTCGCCCACCACCTCTATCGCTCTAAGAAGCCCTTTCTTTTCAGTCCCAGGACCGATGGCTTCTCTAATTGTCTCTCCCTGTGTGCCCACAGGTGCAGCTCCAGGGGCTGGAGCTCTCCTTCCCAATGTCTCCCAGGTCCCTTCCTTCTGTCCTCATTCTTCTCACTCCTGCAGTGCCGGCCACCTCCAGTGCCTGCTCCCTCGTCCAGACGTTTCCCAGGTCTCCCTCCTCACCCCATTCTGCTGCCCCAGGACACTCTTCCCAAGACAGCCTCCACCACAATCTCTCCTTAGTTCCTAAACTGATTATGGTTCCCAGGTTGACGAGGAAAAGATCCAAATTCTATGGCTGGCTTTCAATCCCTTCCAAATCCAATCGTTTCTCTCCAGTCAAAACTATCTCCAACAAACCCAAACCCAAAACCAAAACCACTCCTCCTAAATGGAAATGTCACTTCTCCCCTCAAGGCTGAAAGGTCTTTGGAAAACTATATATGTATTAAAAAAAAAGTCTTAAATTTACTTTGTGTAATCCACACTGTGTAGTCCACTATTGAATGAGCATGTGGTATCTGATCCGTCTTGTACTGAAAATTCTAAGCAGGGTAATATGATCATACAAATATAATTTAAAGTCCATTTCGGTTTAAATAATGATAAGTCATCATCTAGCCCTGCATTGGGGAGTCAGGCTCACAGCCAAACCAAAAAAAATGAGCAACAAAAGTCAATGTACTAGTTGGAGGTTTCTGCTCTGTATGATTGATCTGGAAACATATCTTAAGGCCTAGCTAACAAAATGTTATGGTTAAAAAAATATTTTATTTACACTGTCTAAATCATGAGAAGGAAACCAAAAGAATCTGACTTGTCTGTTTCATTGTAAAGACAGAACAAGCCTAAAATCCATTAACAAGTGAAACAACTCAAATTCGATCCACATCAAGCCATGTCCTTCCCTGCAGCACAGAAATCTCCGGGCTCAGGGCCAGCTGACCATTGGCCAGAGGCCAGTGGCTCTAACAAGTCCACCGGGCACTGAGAGCAGGGGACTATGATATTGGGTGTAACCCAGAATATATCCCAAACCCTGGAGAAGGGTCGATGAAGGTCTCATGCCGATGCCACAAGGAGTGTGCCCAGCTCAGGAGACACCGGGAGGCCACAAGACCGGTTCACAAGAGGATCTGGACAGGAGCAAGTCCAGAAAATTATTGACTCCAGAGCTGTCATCGCTGGTTAACTCTTGATGAAGGTCTAAGGCTCGGGCACTGTCCTTTCCTGTCATTTTAGGACCTGTGGGCATAGAGGTGTCCAGTAAAGGCAAACAGTGAGGCCACAGGCACAGAGTTTCATGGACTGTCCATATAATGCATCCATAGCACCTTGCTTTTCATTCCGAAGGCTATTTTCACTCACTCAGCTTACTGGCTCTTTATTGCATGCTCGGCCTGCTGTAGGTACCAAGGATATAGCAGCGAACAAGACACAGTCCTTAATGTGTGGAGGAGGCAGGCAATAAACCAGAAAATGAATCAGGTAATGATTGCAGATGGGGACAGTGGTATGAAGAATTTATAACAAGCTAGAAGGGACGGAGAGTGACAAAGCAATGCCTCCTCACCTAAAGTGGTTAAGTATATATAAGCCTGCAAGCTCTGCTCCCCTGGTGATTTTATTTAGTGAAATAGACACTTTCTGACACCGATCTGATCAGAATGGAACCTAAAACAACACATGATCGTTTTTCCCCCTGATATCCTTTATATAACTTCCAAGCTCCTGGGTTCACCTGACCCTTAGCTGCTCTGTGCTGAGTGTTCACTACAGATAAAGCTGCTCTTAGCATTTGTTAGTTACCTGTCACTAACTCCAGTCCTCTCTTTCCTTATTATAGCACAAATACAGCTGAAAAGCAGCCCACACACTCACCAGAAAAACACTTCTTTGCTAAGATTTGGTGGGAAGAGGAAAAGCATAGCTCCTCGGGACTTCTATTCTGTTGCTGTTGTTTTAAGGGATGTGGAAAACGGGAGCAGATAAGCAAGCTGTTCTCCTGGCTCCATGCCCTACCACCTACACTGAGTCAGAAGACTTCCTGAATGTTTTACCCATAGATACAGACAGACACCTAAGAAAGGTGGTTATATTTTATTCCATTTTACGCACAGAGGGGGAAATCACTTAAAATAGACCCAAATTTCTCCTAAGTTCGATACCCCCAAATGTGTGCTACATCAAATTATAATCACACATGCAGGTCCACTGAAACAAGTCTGAACATTTTGACTTGGGGATACAAAACTGCACCGCCTAAGCCCTAATTGCCTAATTCTAATTCTCAATGTTTTCCCCTTTCTAGGTAGTGTCCTCAAGTTTTTTGTTGTTGGTTTTTTGTTTTTTTTTAATGAGACCTTTAATGGAAAATTATTGCTACAGGTACAGGTCTTCAATTTCCATTCTCTCTCTGCAGCTATTATTTTAATTAGTTTGCCTGCCTGTAAGCGGACCCTTTGCTGCAGCCTGCTCTGGGGCAGGGGTGCCTACAGAGGATTCCCCCTCTGAAATGCAGGCGTTAATGAGCCATTTCAGTAATAACAGCCCTGCCCTGAGCCAGGAGCCAGAGCACCGGAGACGCCCCATGGAGCAGAAATGCTCATGAATTTCTGAGGCTGTCTTCCTAATTTGCATTTACACATAGCTCCTGAAGAACAATTTTCACCTGTGATGTTCTGTGCTGGGGAGTAAGGGAGTTTAGATGTTGAATATGTACACATTATGTTAATACAATAGAGGTAAATGAAAGTCAAAGGCATTGTTATGTAAAATGTACGTCTTACCGAAATGTCTACTTTCTGTCAAAAATTGTTTTATTTTCTCCCTTAGGTAAAATGTGACAGAAATTTTTTTTAATTAAGTGAATCTTTATAATTCCTATTTGATTAGGATTACCTAATTATTCCTCATTTTCCTATAACCTAGACTTCATAAACCTTGTCGAGAGGAGGATTAGTTGGTGCCAGGCGACTTCGCACAATGGCTGGAACCCAATCTAATTTAACACCTGTGTGCTCATCAATAAGTGTACTCAAGCACAAAAGTGAGCAGTGTTGAGCGATTCTGACACTGACTGCATGACAACCGCAGATTCTGTATCCAAACATTCGCAGACAAGAAGCTAATTGCAGTGATGAAAGGCACACCGTGAGAAGCATGCGTAAGCGTTGCCGTGATCCCAACAGAACCTTCTCTCCTGCCACCAGGGCCCTCCAGCGCTTAGCTAAACCTGCCTCCACGCGATCTGACCACCCTCTGTCCCTCTGACCAATGAAGAAGGGCTGTGATTTTTTCACTGCGGCACCTGCAACAGTGAAGGTCTCTTCCATGAGTGGAGATTTAGTGCAGCAGCTGAGTATAAAATAAATGCAAAAGCGGACATTTGTCATCACACTGAGGAAATGAAAGGCTAGTTAATGAGATGTGCTTGAACTCCTTGCCCCCAATCCGCCCTTTGGTACCAGTGGTGACTACAGACACATTGTCTTTCTAATTGTGACACAGGTTCGCCAAGGGCAGCGCAGGAAACATAGCATTGAGCAGGTGGAGTGCTGACAGGAAGGAAACATGCCACCAGGTGCAGTTCCAGGAAGTGGCCATTAACAAGGTACTTCCCGAAGTACACAGCTTCAACCACTAAGTAAATGTTAAGATCTATCACTTGATTTGGAACTAAAAACGCCCAGGACTTTGTGAGCCCACCCAAGAGACCTGCTGAATCGGAAGGTATTCTTATTCTTAACCTAGCAATCACATTCATCTACTCTTATTCTAAGGCAAACTTGATTTTACGTTTCACCATGCTCTTTGGGCCTTTTCTCTTGACAGCCATTAAGATAAAGAGAAATCAATACATGTCTGATTTTAAGCTAGAATCCACTCAGACCCACTGAGTCATTGGTCTCTCATTTTAACCTCCATGAATTTGGGTAGAATTGGGTATTTTTAACTATCACACAAAGCAAACAAAACTCAACAACCTATCTAAATTACCCAACTATCTGTACTGAACAATTTTATCTGGATAAGATATAACTGTTTATGAAATACTAAGAATGAGCAGAAAAGTCTGATTTCAAATCTATGGATGCCAACATTGATCATGGAAATATATATATAACAATATCTGTAAGTGAAGTCATTTACTATGGCATTTTGCTAATATAGTGGGACTGAAATGAAGAAAATTGTTTAGGAAATCTGGATTCTCATGCATCCTGTATCTTTAAAGTGTGCACGCGGGCTGGGAGAGAAGAGGCATTTGAATTTCCCTTTTATTGTACAATGTTTGGAACCCAGTTGGCTAAGATGGGATGAGTGACACGTGCTTTGGTGAGCAACTGTGGTCACAACCCTTTGTACCAACATCTCACTATATCCTTTCCGCCACTCATTTTTTGCCAAGCTGCCCTTCTAGATTATAAAAGTGTTGTGCGGAGGAACATTTCACTAAATTCTGGAAGAGCGCAGCCATGGAGATGGAAAATTAAAATACGGAAAAACAAAGCTAAGAAACCAGCGGTTCTCAACCTGTGGGTCGTGACCCCTTTGGCGGTCGAATGACCCTTTCACAGGGGTCACCTAAGATCATCCTGCATATCAGATATTTACATTAGGATTCATAACAGTAGCAACATTACATTTATGAAGTACCAACAAAAATAATTTTATGGTTGGGTCACAACATGAGGAACTGTATTTAAAGGGCCAGAAGGTTGAGAACCACTGTAAGAAACAGAGCCTGATAACAGCATTTTGCAGAAAAGGCCCAAGAAGGTGACAGATGTGCCCAGGTCCATGCGACCAGCAGCAGTAGGGACAGGAGAAGAACCCATCATCCTGGGGCCTGTCCAGGTTTCTCTGCAGCCACTGCATTGTAAGGAGGAGGTTAACATCGGCACTTGTACAAAATTAAATTCTATCAGACATTATGGATTTCTGGTGGGAATACTTCAGAAATGAAAACGCAGTTTCCACTTAAATCAAATTAAATATCCAATTATGTCACACAGAATTATACCTCAATAGGAATCTGTTTTACTTTACCTTCGCATAAAAAGAAAAACTCACTTTTTTCTTTCTGGTGATAAATTAAGAGTTAGATGCAAAATGACTCATTTCCACCTCTGATAAAAACACAGCTTATTTTAGGTTTGGGTTTAGCATTTGCGGTCCAGGGACTAAATGGAGTTGTATGGAATAGTTCCTGTATATACATATACATATTTTTTTAGGAAAGGGTTCTTAGCTCTTATCAGATTTTCAAATGGGTCTATGACTCTCCCAAAGATTAATAACATCTGTTCCAGAGAGAGCTGAGGCTCTGGCCAAGTAAGAAATCCTTACTCCACAATCTTGTTTCTCTCAATAGCTCCTAAATCCCTTCAATTCACAAAAACACTTTCAAATTCACAAAGAAAATCCCTAATGCCTGTAAGAAAAGTACACTCTGGCTCTCACTAGAGGGGGAATGGACAGCAGTTGATTAATTCCACAGTGAAGAAAATTTAACATAAAACTTTCCTTCATTCCAGGTAACCTGAACTTCAGATGGGACACTGTCAGCTGAGAACCATTTCTTCTCTCTCTCTCTCTCTCTCTCTCTCTCTCTCTCTAAAAATATTAAAAGGCTTATATTTACTTGATTTAAATTTTCCCAGCAAGCTTTGTCCTCTAAATTCAAGTGACTAGAACTGAAATTATTCCACCTTGGAGAAGAGAAAGCTGAAAGCCAATTTAATATTGGTTTTCAAACACATGAACGGAGCTCCAAGAGAGGAAGATAGCCAAAGGAAATGGGCTTTGAACTAAAGTATGAGGAATCAGAGTTTGCTATTAAGCTAAATGTCCTGACATGAAGTGTTCATGACATTAAACCGAGAGACTGAGAGACCACTTTTGGAGCTTTTAAAAACAGGATAGATTTTTAATGTCTGAGGTGGTTTGGACGTGGTCCTTCCTGAAGTCAGAAAAATGAATTTTTCCCCCAGTGGTCCTTCCTGGCCTATCAATCTAAGGGTACAACTGGCATATCAGAAGTGTGGACACTAGCCCAGACATCCAGCGTCATCTCTCTAATGGGGGCGGCCACCATCTCTCCACCAGCCACCACCAGCTACTACCGTCACCTCATCGCCGGAGGCCTGCTCCTTTTTGAGGTGGGAAGGGGTATCCACTGGGAAGAGAGCTGTGTTCCCTAACCCCCCCGGCCCCCACCAATCCCTCGGAGATCTTAAGTTTTCAAGAAAAACAGTAGCTCTCAGGCATTGTAGTAGAAACAATGTGAATGCAGTTGTTCTTAAATCTGCACTGAACACTTTTTCTTCCTTCTCTTGATGAAAGGGAATAGCTAGCTCTTCCAAAAGAACTATCTATACAGCTGAGCTGGTTCCACCTTTCTTTGTCCTTTCTGAGGACAATCCTGCCCCAACTTAAAATGGAGAAGGTGCCCGCAGCCTCAGACCTGCAGCTGCCTCAGAAGTCTGTGTGTGAATCCTAATGGTGAGTTCCAGGGGACACTTATGGAGGGGAAGCTCGGCTCCCCCTACCTCCATGGTCCTGAGTTGCTCAGGGTCCTGGAAAGCATCCGATCAACGCTTATCTGCATGCATACCCCGCTCTTCCCTGTCATCCCCTCCCAACTCCTGCCAGGGCTCCTCGGTGAGAAGGAGCTCACCACCTCCAAGCAGCCCATCTCAAAGCTGTTTGCTGAAAACAAGAGAAAGAACTCAGCTGACCTCTGCCTCTTCCTCTTGCCCCTACCTGTCCACTGCACACTGATCTCTGAAACTTCATACACCAGTCTCTGAAACTGTCCGCCCTATTTGGCCCTTGTGCCAGGACAGAAGACACACGCTAAGTCTGATCCAAATGCAGGACTCTCACCTGGGCCGCAAGGCTCAAAGACAGCTGCAATGCAAACCCCCTCTGAGGTTCAGGGGCAGAATTCCTACAAGGTCGGCGCCACCTCTCCTTTATTAGAAACAAAATAATCTTTACAAAAAAGTCTGAATATCCTTTACGAGTGAAGACTGCTCACAGCATCTGATCCACAGGAAAATCTAAACAGGGTAAAATGTGTATATTTGTGTTGGTGCCTATCATAAAGCAAAAAAATGCCCAGCAGGAACCAAGAGATCCATAAGCTCAACATGGGAAACATATTTAGAGAATACTCACATTTTGGTTTTATGGACATTGTCAATGTCAAAAGTACTTATTGGCTCATGAAAAACTCAAAGCATCAATGGGGATAATATGACAACGAAAGTCATTACTGAGAACACAGGCCCGGCAGCCACCAGGCCAAGGAGAGACGCTGGCCTTTGTCGGGCAGAGGCCATCATCCTCCCCCGGGCGCAGCCACAGCGGCCCTGTGCCCGACACCACAGCAGAGCCACGGACACCTACTATGGCCTACTATGTGTAACCAAAACATCAAAAAGCATTTTTTTGCTTTATGATAGGCACCAACACAAATACACACATTTTACCCTATTTAGATTTTCCTGTGTTTTCTTTCTAGAAGGGACGGACGCAGGGAGGGAACAAATATAACTTAAATTTGCCCCAAGTCTGAAAGGATATAAATGGGGAACATTTTACCATTAAACATATTGGCCTTCCCCACTGGTCTCTTCAAAGACAAGGACAGGGCCTGAGTGGGTCCCTGGGGCACCAGAGGTCCTGCAGGGCCTGCACACACCAGGTGCTCAGCCACATTTATACAGAACTGGACGGCATTTTCTCAAATCAAAGGAAAGTCGGTTCCTGAGAACAGCTCACCTTAGTAAGAGGTTCTGTGACTCTCAGTCTTTGTAGAGCAGAACCAAGATGGCGGACCACGAGCTCGGAGAGCTATGCACCTGAGGCTGCATGAGGATGTTCTGATTCAGGCAGAAGTCTCACAAGCCATGAGACAGGACCATTCAGAGTCCATTAGAGAAGAAAAAGAAAAACTCCTTTTGTTAAGGTTTCTTTATTCTTTACCTTTACCAAAAATAAATAAATAAATAATTCCCTAATTCTACTACCTATACATCGAACATTTTCTTTCCCACTGCAAAGCCACTCTGTGAATTCAAGAGTCACAAAGAACTTGAATTCCATAAAGTACAAGCAATGGAGAAAAGCAAACACTGCTCTGAGTATCACTGTCTGCACTGCTCACTCCCTGTGGTTTTCAACTACACTTCTTACCATAATCACATACCCTTAATTAAATATAAGTTTCTGGCCAAACTTTTAAATGTAAAAACTCATGACAACGGAGCCTTGGGTGTACGGCCCCCTTTTTGCTGTAGAACACTAGTCAACCTCATCTACTGCTTCACTGAAGTGAATAAGAGAGTGGGAGTTTCATGCTCATG
Source organism: Myotis nattereri (assembly GCF_964212035.1). NCBI lineage: Eukaryota > Metazoa > Chordata > Mammalia > Chiroptera > Vespertilionidae > Myotis > Myotis nattereri. The sequence continues at coordinate 20,982,156 of NC_138085.1, forward strand.
GCAGTAATGCTCCTTACGCAAATAAATATTGCGCTCTTTGCCTTTCCTGGCCGTTCCCCAACCTCACTGCAGCCTGGAGGGCTGTCCGGCCTTACCTGGCCCTTGTGCCAGGACGAAGACACAAGCTAAGTCCGAACAGACACCATGTCGATCTTTTCTTTCCTCTCACGGCGGACAGAATGACACCCTGGCACGAATGTGCATGAGGTGGCAGCTAGAGACAGGGCACATCCTCAGAGACAATGTGCGAGAAGGACACAAAGAAAGGCAACAACTTCTCTTTCCCAGCATGTGGCAATTTTTAGATTTCAAAAGAATAGACAGCCACACTCTCTGAAAGGTTTTGATCTGTGGCAATTGCTTCTCTTTCCCTGATTCCATTAATGCCAGGTTTGTTGACCTTTTAAGGCACGGGGCCAGGTATTTTCCTCTTGTTTAATACTCCCTGGGTGGTTATTAACTGTATCAATTTTCCCTTATCCAGATCAATTCTATATAAAAATATGTCTTTCAGTCACTGTATGTTTTTTAACCAAAATATCTGTAGGCATCACGTTCTTTTGCAGTCCGTCTAAAACAACTTGGTCATAGAGTTATTTTTCTATTACATGAGTTGTTTCTGACTATACAATTCATGTTCATTGTAAGCACATATTGGAAAAAAGTAAAAAACTTTTAATAATCCATAATGCCACCAATCAAAACAATGTCTTGTAATAGACTGATTATTAATAAAATTGAGATTATCCTTTATATACTGTTTTACATACTTATTTTTCAGGTAACAACATATCATGAACATTTTTTCATGATGGTAAGTTCCTCTTCAAAATCATAGTTGAATGTCATATAGGGCAAAGGGATTTTTTTCCAATTCCTTGATATGTTAAGTACAACCATGAGACACATTTCTGTAAATAATGTTTTAAATTTCTCCACCCACATCCCAAATTGCTCTTCAGAAAGTTAACAATTTTAACTTCTATAAGGATACTATAAGACTGTCCACTCTTCAATCTTCACAGTTTTTTAAATATTTGGTAGGTAACATATTATGACACTGATATTTTCGTTTGCATGTCTATTATTTCCATTTTTTCCTTTCTTTTGTCAAATAGCTGGATATCTTCTTTTGTGAACTGTTTACTCAGGACCTTTAGAGCATTGTGCCTTTTAGAGCATTGTGCCTTTTTCCCCTATTTGATATTTAAAGAGTCCTTTGGTTTAGGATATTAACAGACTGCAAATTTTCCCTGTTTATTACTTGCCTTTAAGTCTTGGATCATATTTTAAAAATGCAAATGAACATGAACTTATATCTGTGTCATTTCTCATATGAACTTCAAGCTGTCATTGGAAATTACTCCATTTACAACAGATAGATGTATTTTATGCGCTGAACTTGTCCATTGACTGTTAACCACCTAAAATATAAAACCACTAGGACCTTTTGAAAAAGAGCCTCTGACTGACAGGTACCAGAGACAAAAAAAAATGCCAGTAATTTCCATCGCTTTTTGCTGTTAATGGTGTCAGGGCCCGGCAAGGCCCCATAGATATTACACTAGGCTCTTCTGCAAGCCAGAGGAGCCACACACAAGCAAGCAGAGGTAGTCTGGGACCAAACGATCCCCCAGAATTCAGTTTGAAGTTCTAAGGTGACCAAACCAGAGTAGCCTAAACAGAACAGAAAAATGCACCCGGCCCGAGTTCCCTGAAGTTCCGGTCTCATGCTGGCATGCTGCTCCTGGAAATATTCCTAATGACTCTGCGTCTGGTGGTCCAACTCCCTCCACGCTGTGGACCCAGGATATTAAATTTAGCAGAAATTTGCAGGAAACATGGAGCATTTAACTCAAAATGAAACTGAAAACCAGGCAATCAAGAAGAGAGCTGGGATCAGAAATAATACAGAAATCAGAAAGGACAGAAAAACAAAACACTACCTAATTAAAGACAGGGGAAAGTTCAATAGTGGACAAAACCGAAAACATTCCTGGCTCAGGTAATTGCCACACACAGGTACTCTCCCTGAGGGATAGGACGATCTTTGTCACAATGTACAAGTTTAATTCACACTTCAGGTATGAAACCAGGCATCCACAGCATCATCCACAGATCATTAATAAAGATCAAAGTCTCAGCCCGTAAACCATTACTCATGGGTCTGGGCTGATTAGGGCTCAACCATAAGAGGTTAAATATATATTAGATAAAACCGAAGTCCTGCTTAGTGAGAAGAGCCTGGCACAAGAGTGAGGCTGATCCAGTCTTCCTTCCGTCGCCATCTATCCCAGCGGCAGAAGAGCAGGACTGAATAAAGCCCACTCTTCAGTGGCCCATGCCCTACATCCGCTTTGAATATTTACGCTGCTCAATAATTCATATGAAGGATAATGATCGTCTCTCTTTTTCCCCTCATCCAAAATGAATACTTGTGAATTATTTGTAAATGTCTTCTTTATTACTACTGTTAATATTTTCAATATATATATCCTGAAACAGCTTCAAATACTTGACAAAATCTCTGCTAACCAGGCCGACTCGACAAGGGCCTGGGGTGGCTTACCCTGTGAGGGGGAAGGCTGAAGAGCAAGCGGTAGGACCAGTGCCTCTTAAATCTGTTGACTTCGGAAGGGCCAGAAAGCCCAAACATAAAATTATCTGGACAATTCCAGTGAGAAAAACTCACTTTTCCCCCAATTTGTTGTGTAAAAGAGGCCTTAAAGGTCTGAATTACTCATATATCTGTTCTGGTTGGTCTGCGTTTAATTAAAATCAGAAAGGGAAGTGCTGCCAGGCAAGCGTCTTCCGAAGGCTGGAGTCAGGAGCCCTGCAAAGGTTTTGCAATAGTACCACGTGGCTCCAAAAAGTGCCAGCAGAGCAGGACAATTAGTTTTAATTTCACTAATTTGGGAAGAAATCCACTTCACAGCGCTTATAAAACTCCGCTTTTCCAACACGAGAAAGAAAAATACGTAACATAAAACAAAATACTGTACAAGTGTTTTCCTCCCAGTTGGTGAAGACTAAGCTTTATGCACTTTCGGTTTGCCTTTTATTTTTAAGATGCCTTTAATATTTAAAATGTCAAGCTTCACCCTGGATGGTGTGGCTCAGTTGGTTGGGTGTCCTCCAGTACCCCCGAAGGTTGCTGGTTCAATTCCCAGTCAAGGCACATGCCTGGGCTGAAGGCTCCATCCCCAGCAGGGGCGTGCAGGAGGCAGCCGATCAATGTTATGCTTTCAATTTGATGTTTTTCTCTTCTCCCTTCCTCTCTCTCTAAAAATCAATAAAACATTCTTTTAAAAATAAATAAATAAATAATAAGATGTCAAGCTTCAAGTGTTCAGGTGATTGTGGTTAGAGTTGAAATGACACAGAGCTCAAACTAATGCGCAAAGCATCTAAGATTGATATATGGGTATCAATCATCTCCAAGTAAACAATTCACTGGTTTCTGATTTGAAAGAAATCTATGAAGTTTTTTAATTCAGTCTCGAGTCAAAAATTTAAATGATGAAAGATCTTCACTCAGCTTCCAGATCAATTCCACCCAAAGTCCTTATTTTAGGATGCTATAAAATATCCACAGAAATTAAAATAGAACCCTCTGTGAAGGCCTGGGCTGAGCATCTACGTGTGTTTTTGTTTTGTGTTGGTAACCTACATAGTAATAATACGCTACAGCGCATGGATGTAAAAATAACTGAACAGAAATGGAAAGAGGTGTTTTAGTAAATCTACAACACTGAGAACAAAACAGTATGTTAATATCCTCTGTTCCAGCTCCAGAACGTCCAGCTCTGCCCCCCATCAGAAAGACCTAGTTAATTCACATGAGCCGCTTGCTGTCTGAGAGTCTTGCCAGAACACTTAACAGCCCCCTCATTTGTTGGATGGTTTTATAGGTCTCTGGTGCTGAGCAGAGGGGTAGGGCAGCTTGCAGTGCGCAAGGACGACAGATAAAACCTCCCTGCTGTGCAGATTTAGTCCATTTGCACTGGCTCTCAGACAGAAAACGAATTGAAACCTCTCACAAAGGGGCCCTTTTTTTGCACTCGTAACCCTGAAAAATGCTGGCAAAAATAAGTAAACCAGGCAACCTCACATCAGGAGGGGGAGAAAAATGGCCACCCCTCCAACAGCTGCTCTCATAATTAAGAACAGATTTCATCGCTAAAGTCTTGCTGGTTATGTCTGCAGCAAAACAAATACACAGATGTGAGGCATTTACATGGTGGAAATTCTGTGCTGGGTAACCAAACCAAATTTACCTTTTTTTGCTCTAAAAGATTCTCTTAAAAATGTCATCCAATCAATGGTAAAGTATAAGGCAACGTCCAAACCTTAAGTACAACTGTATTTCTGTCATCATCTTGCAACTAAATTTATTTTGGCCTTTTACCAGATTCGCTTTCTTTTTACGTATTCAGAATGGCAATGGACTGCCATGGACATGACCTCTTTTCAAATAATGAAAATGTGCTACCAGTTTCTTTTACTCATAAAATTTGCTAAATTTATTGCTGCCTCATTCATCTATGTTTTAAAAAGATTGCATGCACATGCAGTAAAAAGAATACCATCTGACCTTTTAAAAGGCAAATTGGTGTGCAGTTAAATCAGAGAAATAAAATTAATGAAATGGTAAAATTATAATAAAAACGAATAAGGACAAATTAATGGAATGCCAGTCCATTGCATTGAGAAAGTGCAACTGACAATTCACTCAACATTGATGAATCCCATGAATGCAATGTTGAACGAGAAGCCAATAATAAAAAGTACAAAAACGGGCAAAGGTAATTTTGCTTTTAGAAGTCGGGCTTGTGGTCACTACTGGGTGGGTGGGGTGTTGCTGGGAGGAGACAGAATAGTGTTTCTTGGGATCTAGTGATACCCCACTTCTTAATCTGGGTGATGGTTACAGAGATGTGTTCACTTTGTAAAAACTCTTCAAGGATTACTTTTCTCTATATAAATTGTACTTCCACAAAAAGTTTAAAATGTAAAATAAGTTAAAAAAAATAAACAAGACATGCACAGAACTTCATGATTTTCAATGTCCAACATAAGCACTTTTTTCAGTGACTAAGTTGGCCCAATGTTTAAGTTTAAATTAATAGCACAATGTTCTAAGATAGTCTCTTGTCTAATACATTAAATTAACTCTCCTCCCAAAAGGTGTGAATTTTAAATAAATTTTCACTGCGTAGTTCATTATCACAACTATAAAGCAAAGAAGCAGTTCTAAACATGTAATTTTCAGTAATTACTAAGTGCATTTTAAAAATGATATTACTACACTGTTTTACCTAAGGAAAAATAATCCTCGTGAAAACCCACAGATGTAAATAGGTTCTGTAAAGGTAAAAAAATGCAAGGCAGTGCCTACTCAAGTTGACCTACTAGTGTCTAAGAGTCTGAACACTAAAATTAGATTGAAAACACTACTACCACCAAAATATCCCACGGGAATTCGAGAATGCTGGACTGGCAGGTTAACTAGTGGGGGAGCTTTCATTTAGAGTCACCATTTCAGAAGCTGAAATTACGCTGTAAATAAGCATTAGCCAGCAGAGGACCTGGAGAAGTGAACTTACTAATGATGACAGGGTGGTGCTTTCCACACGCTTTCCTCCCGGTTAGTTTCTTGGGGAAACAAAAAAGGCTGAGCATTGCAAACATAATCACGCACGCTTTACCCTAAGTGGCTTCGCAGCTGCACTTCTCAAATGGCGACCATCAATGCATGAGCCGGGGTCAGAGGCATAAAGAGACTTCCTTTACCCTAAAAGGAGGGTTTCTCTGACCTCTCTCTTTATGTCTGTTCATCTATTTCAACGTGGTTGCAAAGGCTGCATTCTCTTCTGATAGCCTGATCCTACGCAGTAATTAATGTTGAACCGCCAAACCTAAATAAAGGGACATAGAAAACTTTATCCATAGTTGTTGCCGTCATCTACGTGGTGTCCACATTTATAAGTGAAAGCCCTGGAGAACGCATACCTACCACAATGCAGCACTCCACAGACTGCTGCCCGCTGGAGTGAACTGAAATAGCTTAGCGTTCGGTTTTGCTTTCAGGAGCACTGCTTCCACTCACAGACGGGCACACGCAGGGCTGGTGTGTGAAGTGAATGTTATTTTAGATCCATCCACAGACGCTTCCGTTAATGTCCTTCTGACATCAAGCTGGGGACCCAGGCCAGCGCAGGGCTCATTCGGTTGTGATTTACTCTCGATGTGAGCTGGAATAAGCAATGTTACTGGGACTTTTGCTTATACCAGACAATGGGCATTTATTTGTTTTAAACAACTCTTTTGTGGCCAGACTTCAAGGAAACTTTATGATTTCAAATTCCTATTCACTCAGAGTATGGACACTTTTCTACTGACCATCTGCCACTCCAAACGAAGGTTTCATCCACGAGCTTACTCTTGTACTATCCGTATCTTTTAAAAATATATTGTCTGGTATTTAAGAACTTAATGTCCAGCCAGAATTCTGACAGGGTGTAAGATATAAAGTATATCACTTCCTCAGGCTCTAGCCTGAGATAATGCATGCTTATAAAACACTATTGAGTCCTTTGCAAAAAGAATTGATAAGTGATTTTTAAAGCTTTTACAATTTAATTTTGCAGTAATTTGTGAAGCACCTGCATGTTCAGCACTGTACTCAGTGCCTAGGACATGAAGATGAACAAGACGAGGTGCAGGCCTGACGCGGGGCCCACAGGCTAGTCAGGGAGACAGCTGTGCGCTAATGGAAACACACCTGAGGGATTGAGGGAGGGAGGGAGGGAGGGATGGATGGATGGATGGATGGACGGACGGACGGACGGACAGATAATAAATAAGGAGACAAGAAGTGTTGTGAAGGAACGTAGAAAGTGGCTCATTCCGTGAGGAGTAGAGGTTTCACAGAGATGATCCCACTCACAGGTGACTCCTTGCAGAGGGAGACAACTGCAGAAGCTTTCTGGTTTGGAGGAACTGGCCGTAGGGCATGGAGCCACGGAAGTCCATAGCATGCTGGGGGGACGGCAGTCTAGTTTCGAGAGGCTGAAGTGTCGAGTACCTGGCTCAGTGTCATGAGGTTAAAGCTAGAAAGGCCAGTGTATTTGTGAAGTGTTCTGTATGCTGGGTACAAGGATCTGGATTTGTCAGCTTCTAGGTTAGTATTTTCTAGCATACGTGTCTCAGAATACTGATTCCATGAGTTGCTTTGCAAAAACAGTTTTGTGATCAAGTAAGTTTGGAAAACATTACATCCTGCAGTCTCCTTTAGGGGCTTCATAACATACATCTGGTAAAAATCAGTTTAACTTGAACACCACTTTACAGAGCTACTGACATCCTCAAAACTGCTGGCCTGCAGATTACACATGGGGAATACTGAAAGCTGCTCTAGCAAAGCCAGGGACGAGGGAGCTGCTGGAGCAAGAATGTAGAATGACAAGATTTAGTTCTTCCTTTTCAAAAAAAAAAAATAGGTTTTTAGTTGTGCATGTCTGGCAGTGATGTGGATGTTGAACTAAACTGGGAAGAAATTAATGGCAAGAAGCCAAGAGGTGACGAAACATGGGGAAGAGGGATCCCACTAAGCAACTTTCTTAGACAACATTAAAAGGAATTAATGGTAGAGTAGAGGTGGAATGTGGGGAGCACAGTGAATGAGAACGACTCCAAGGTTCTAGCTTCGAGCCCCAGTGCAAGGCCCTCCTTTAGCCAACACACACAGAGTTTCAGAGGAGAAGCCTGCTCTACAGAAAATCAGCAAGATCAGTCTGCTCGCTTTCAGTGCGGGGGATCTGCTAAAACATCCACGTGGGCACATCAAGAAAACAGATAGAATATGGCTTTACAGGTTCGGAGAAGATCAGGACTACAGGAACATATTGTAATTAGAGAGAATAATATATGAAGTCATTGAGATGGATAAAGTAGGGCCCCAGGAAAACGTGTAGGGCCAAAGAGCACAGAATCCGGAATCCCAACACCTCAACGTATAAGGCATAACATTAATTACTCAGCTGCATGGACACACGACGCTTGTATATTATAATCTTAAGGTGTTTTCATTGTAACTTCATTGTAATGTGAAGGTTTTATTGTAATGTTTATTGTAAAAGGTTCTCTCTTACATTATCCAAAACAGAATGTAGTGCTGAGCCTGACAATGTTCTATATTTTTACTTTGATCATTGGTACATCAACTCATCAAAATATGTTTGGAAAGAATAGGGCCTGACTGAAGACTAGAGCAATTAAGAGAATTGACAGTCTTACCACTAGTTAGTCTTGCTTGCCACAAGCCCAATAATGATGTAAAGACTAAAAAGGAAAGAAAGAATCAGGGACGGAGGTTTGAAAGGATGCCTGAGAAGTCCATTTGTGGATTTTAATCAATATTATATTATTCTTTATCACATGAAACTAGAAGGTTGAAAATCAGTTCAAAATATGATGCTCTTGCCCTGACTGGTTTGGCTCAGTGGATAGAGCATTGGCCTGTGGACTCAAAGGTTCGATTCCGGTCAAGGGCATGTATCTTGGTTGCGGGCACATCCCCAGTAGGGAGTGTGCAGGAAGCAGCTGATCGATGTTTCTCTCTCATCAATGTTTCTAACTCTCTATCCCTCTCCCTTCCTGTGTGTAAAAAATCAATAAAATATATATTTAAAAAAAATATGATGCTCTTTCATTTTACTTGTTTCTAAGGCATTTGAAAATGCAAATAAAATAATATAATTCACTTGAATAAGATCATTAACAGGTATTAGAAAAGTATTTCACTGCTTAACATGTTCTGTTTTTAATTTTCATTGCTCTGATATAAGAGTGTTAACAATATTCGCTTCCCCCCTCCCCACCCCTTGATGTAGCTGAAATGGGTTTCACTGGAACATCATGCAATTAGCCTGATTTCTTGGAAGGGTGGTCAGGAAAAGCAATATCCTACACCAACAGTGGTCTTATCCCCCACCAGAGCCAGTCACAGGTAGTGCCCAGTGCCTATCCTGAGTGAAGCACTGTTCTCACTCATGCCGGAGACACCAGGGGAAGGAAGACAGTGCAGCACAGTTATTACTGAGCTCAAGAAAGATTCCAGTAGCTGCCACTTACTTGCACATAATGCTTCTTCAATAGACCAGTATGAAGTTCTTACACACTTTCGTATAAAATACTTAAAAAGCGGCATTAGATGTAACAGGATTTCCAATTCTCTTCAGTTAGGAGGGAATAAAACCCTCAAGAATTATGAAATACTGTCGCACAACAATGTGAATATACGTTAACACTACTGAGCTGTGTGCACTTAAAAATGGTTAAGATGGTCAATTTTATGCTATATATTTTTTCCACAATAAAATGTTTGGAGAAGGGATTAAGAGAGGAAGGTAAAAATCATTCCACTTCCAATTTGATGGAACTAAGGAAACTTCTGGAGGGTAAAAGAACCTCTTCTAAAAACTTCCTGTGCTCTAGGGAAATAGAACAAAACTGAGAAAAATCAAACCCTTTACCAACTTTACGCCTTCAGGCAATCTGACAATTGCTGATCTTCCTTCCATATTGGATTTTAGTACTTTAGGCCACTCAGAAATTCTCTTGCTCTGGTCTGCACAAAGGTCATCTGGGGTTTCCAGATCAATCTCTGTGGTTTCCACTTGTTAAAAGAACAGATTAAATTAATCCCTACAGTCCAACATTTACAAGGCCAGCAAGTCTCTCCTCTGCATTCCAGCACTTGGGGGTGAGCGGGCTGAGTCAGATGTTATTACATGGGAGTTGAAGAATCTTACTGAAATGTATAGAATTTTTTTTTTTAAAAAAAGGAAACCCAAAGTCTTAATTAAAACCTTCAGAAGCTTAGCACAAAATGTTTCAGCCTTTGCAAATTAAATGGAACTTTTTCCACTAAAAAGAAGCATAGGCAATTTCTTGGGAGGGGAGAGGGGAGAGGAGAACATTACTTGGAAGAACAAAATGAATTTATTTTCACTAGAATGTGTGTATATTTATACTGTCTTACCCACTTCTGTCCTTTAAATTTAAGCTCAAATATTTATTTTTCATTTAAAAAGTGGGCATGCTTTTAATTTCTAATATAAGGATATTATGGTTTACTAAATTATTTATTTATTTACTTCTGCTAGCAATTTAATCTGTGAAATACAGCTCAGGGGAAAAAATGCAGTCATAAAACCTGTTGGTATAAAGATAAGCAGTTTTTAAATATCTAATTAAATGTGGTCACCAGAGAAATCACAGCTTAAGAAATTTTATCAGAAAATGATTAATCCATTTCGGGCTTCACCCAAATGTCATAAGAGAACTCATGAATTTAGATAGGAATCCACTTATTATCCTAAGGCATTTTCATACTGAGTAAGAAGAGTCTGTGATAATGGCTATAGGCACTATACTTACTTCCACTAAATTCATATCCTTTGTAGCTATCATTGATTTCAGGAACAATTCTCAAACTAGACTAATATAATAGGGGAGCCTTTTCCCTTTTGTCAAAAATGTCTAGCATGTCCTAAAACACTTTATGAATTTATACACCCCATTCTTGCAGAAATTCAGAAAATTACACACATTGTGTCATTTTAATTCAAAACCACAATTCAACAAAAAAAGTATTAGCACTATATGTTGAACTCAGGTACTGAGAGAATAAGGATGGGGAAGATAATTCCTTCCTTTGAAGGGCTCACAAAAATCATGACATAAACCCTTAATCATATACCCAATGATACAAAGTAATAGGTGCTATAGCTGCTGGGTTTGCCTCAACATCTACTCATGTCTTCTTCCATAATAATAAAAAAATTTATCTGGACCCATCGTGACCCAACATAACAGATGGACACATATCTTAGCCTTCTCTGAAGCTAAGATAGTCAGGTGACTTCTTCTGGCGAATAGGATATGAGAAGATGTGGTTTGTTTTCCTTCCAGATTGAACCTTTAAAGTGCAAGATATGCCCTTCCCTTCTCCTGCAGACTAGAACGGAACATGGACCATCCTGGATCATGTGGATACGCATAACACTCCTATAAGTGGCAGAGCCAACTGTGTGTGTGTGTGTGTGTGTGTGTGTGTGTGTGTGTGTGTGTGTGTGTGTGTGTAAGGAGCCCAGATCCATGATAGGGTATCAGTGAAAAAAGCAGTCCGCCACCTCAGATTTTAATGAAAAGAAAAATAAACTTCTGCCTTGTTTTTAAGCCACTTTTTGGAATCCATCATATGAGGCAGCACCAAGCTCTAATTAAGAGCTAATACTGATGCTTCTTTTTCTGGGTGTTTTGTACTGGAAAATGCCCATTAAAAGGAAAAATTTAATAGTGTGAGTAAAGTCTAATTTTTAACTTCTTCATGAAAAACAAAACCCTCAATTATGACAATAAATTAATCTCATAATTAATTAAATAGAAATGAGAATTAAAATGTAAATTCTTAGAAGAGAATGACTTAAGTAATCATTGGGGGTACAAATTTTTAAACAAAACTGTATGATCATGGGATTGAAATAATGAAAAAAACATTTACAGATAATAAGAAGCAGAATAGACACCAAAAACAGAATCACTGATATATAGGAAAGGCTTAGGAAAATGGCAGTGAGTGTAGGTGAAAAAAATATAGATCAAAACAATTAGAAAGGAACAAAACAATACAAAAGAAAAAGATGACCCAAGGTAAGGGTAAGTCCTTTCGAGGCAAATCGAAAACAGTATGTGCAAACAACATGTGCAAATACAACGCAAAAATTCCTCTGAACTAGTAGAATGAACTGAGCCTGAAAGATAGACAGAGCACTCCATGTCTTAGGAAATGCTCAACACTGAGACGTATTTTGTTAAACTGCAAAATTTAAAGAAAGCATTCTTTAGGCATTCAAGCCGAAAGAGCAAACCATCTATAAAAAGTAACATGATGGGCATTTTGGAAGAATATATATCAAAGCTCATGTGAGGCTCCAAATCTGATGAAACCAAAGAAACATAAAGAAAGAGAAAGATGAAAAAAGAAAGAGAATGTTATTTGTGAATGACGTTCATCTTATATTTGTGATTATTTTTTTTCCCCTGGATGGTGGGATTTGAATTGATTTTTAAATTTTATTTTTCTTCATTATTTAAATTATTTAAGTGCGCATCTAACCTGTTAACAGGAAAACAGTGAGTAAATGGAAAAATATGAAGGATTAAGATGGAAAGTAAGTATGCCACTATATTAACAATGAGCAACTCTAGTGGTGACTTTCTACCTCCCAAGCATTATTATTTTCATTATAAGAGGAACTAGCCTTGGAAGAAGAATCTGGCAGGCAAACTAGAAAAGGAAGCAACTCTGAGCACAAGTAAAGGGAGAAAAGTAAGAAAGAAAATGGCATGCTTGGGAAGTAGCAGGAAGTCTGGAAGTAGATGGAGAGCAGCCCAGGTCAGATTATATGCTATGCCTGTACTTCATTCTAGGGTTTATTGTTTATTTTTGTCACTGCTGTAGGTTTGTCTTTCTATTTTTCAGGTGAAGAAATTCAATGTGTAGACCTCAGGGGGAAAATAATTCAGTACTGATCTAATAGGACCCTATTCTAGAAGACGGTGTAAACGTGAACAGAAAGGGGACTCTGTCCTCAAAGTGCTTACAATACATTTGTGAGCTCAGACACACACAAGGAAAAGTAAAGAAGGCATATTATAATGTAACAAACATTACACAATAGGAATGCAGAAGAAAAGAAGCTCTTCAATGGCTGGAGCCAACTGTAGAGGTGCAGAACTTGACCTTGAAGAAAAGATGGACCATTTCAATTTAAGATTTCTAGTTTCACAAGGAATTGAATGATAAGATCCCTACCTATAGCTACACCACAATTCCAAGAAGAAGTATTTATCTTCTCTCTTACTAAAATTAGAAAGAAAAGATGGACTAATTCATCATTTATGCTGAGATTCAACTATTTGAAAAAATAAGCAAGTAAGTAAAGACAACATATCAAAATAAATTCCAGATAGAAAACTTTTCATCTAATTCTTTATGGTTTCATATGTTAGACTTAACATATATATTAGTGGCCCGGTGCATGAAATTCATGCACTCGGGGCAGGGGGAAGGGGGTGTCCCTCAGCCCCCCCTGCGCCCTCTCACAGCCCAGGAGCCCTCAGGGGATGTCTGACAAACGGCTTAGGCAGTGAGTGGACCTAAGCCGAGAGTCAGACATCCTTAGCGCTGCCACGGAAGCAGAAAGGTTCCCGCCACTGCCGCTATGCTTGCCAGCCGTGAACCTGGCTCAGGGCTTCTGTCTAAGCAGCATTCCACCTTTGGAAGCACGCTGACCACTAGGGGGCAGCTCCTGCATTGAGCATCTGCCCCCTGGTGGCCAGTGCGCGTCATAGTGACCGGTTGTTCTGTTGTTGGGTCGATTTGCATGTTAGCCTTTTATTATATAGGAAACACACACACACACACACACACACACACACACACACATATATGTATTTGTAACCATAATTACAAAGGAAGAGATCAAAAGAGATACAAAATTTAATTTCTCTATTATAAACAAAGGTTAGTTAACAAACGGAAAATTGCTTGTAATATAGTTAAGAAAGGTCAATTTGCTTCATATTTAATTAAGAGCTCATAACTCAGTAAGAAAGCATATAAACACTTCAACAGATAAATGGGTAAAGAACATGAACAAAATTCATGAAAGATTATACAAGAAAACTTTTTGTTCATTTTGGAATTATAAATTAGATGTCTAACAATTTTTCCTTGGAATAGATCATATCTGCACAAAATTTACATCTAAGTTCATTCAGGGTGTGGGTGCCTCTCTGTGCCCCTCCTCGTGCCCTCCGTGCCAGGACACACCTTGCTGCTGCGCCAGGGCAAGTTTAGGCCTCTGCTCTAACATTCCCTCCACTCTACCTGGCATTTCCTTTTGCCCCAGCTAACTCCCTCATATCCTAGCCTCACTTTATTCTTGCTCAAATCTTACTGTCTAATGAGAATTATGCAAACCTCCCTTTTCAATATTGCAACTGGCCCAGCCCCCTTTCTGCCCTGCTTTTTACTTTTTCCAGAATACTTATCACAGATTATAAAAAGGATAAAAATCAAATGGTAAAGGAGCGATTTAAATAGACTGTGATGAAGCAAGGAAGGCTACTCTGAAAACACATGCTTAAATGTACTGTAATTGGGGTGTGTGAGGGACCCTCAGACACTTTGAAATCCCAGTGGGTACAACTAAAGCTAAGAAATGTAAGTTATGGAAATGTTGACTTGCCGGTCGACATGAGGAAGGGTGAGAGCCACCCTGAGAGGGGAAAGTGCTCCAGGAGGGTCTAGGTTCCCTCCTCGCTGTGGGTGAACACAGACAGGAAGAGACCTGATAGAGATGCCACAGAGAGCCAAGCATCCCACACTGATGCTCCCCATGAGACCTTTCAAGGCATTTTAGAACGGGGGTGGGGGGTGGAGGGGGGAGAGAAGTGGCTGGCCTTTATTTGTTTTCAGGGCTTGCAAAAATAGCTGAATGCATCCATTTATCTATTTTCCACTGTTCACCTTTCTGTCGCAGAGATAAGGGGTCAACCATTTACCGTGTATTAAAGTCAGGCCAAGGGCTTTGTGGACCCCAAGGCTATGTAACCAGCGATATTTCTGAAGGGCAACAGGTAAACAGAGCTCTGGATAAAGATGTGGGTTATGTTCGCATCAATTATGAAACAATGCATTACCATGAGTGAGTGAAACAGACACCGTGACAGAAATGGGATCAATGAAGCCCATAACAACATGCCGAGAAAAAGGCCCCAGGGACGTCCTGGGAGTCAGGACCCGCTGGAATCGAGGGGGACCTCTAAGAACTCCACGTGCTCCAGGCTCTTTTAAGCCCATTGCAATGTAATTCATGGGGCACAAAGTTATAAAGGCCGGGGCCCAGCCCTCCCATTCCTGTTCACCTCCTCCAGCGCCCTGTTCCCACCACCTCCCTTTGGCTACAGCACATGCCATGTGGCCAGAGAACACGGCGTCTGCGGCAGCACAGACACGCAGCACTGGACACACTGCCCCCGAGCCAGGGCGGCTGCTCATGAACACAGAACAGAGAACCAGGAAAACGAGGCAGAGCACACGGCATCGCCGGCAGAGCCGCTGCCCGCGGTAGCCGGTGTTTCTGAGGTCGGCACAGAGCGGCACAGCTTACCCCACAGGGGCTCGGTCTACACACATCGGTAAGCGTGGTTCCGTTTCTCTGTGACAGCCGCTGTAAGTTGCAGGTGAGGAGGGTATGGCTCCTCTCTTCCCAGAGAGGTGTGGCAGGAGTTACCGAGGCCCCAAGGAGCGGGGTCAGTGACTGGAGGGGAGTGTGTTCTTTCACTCGTATCCTTAAATTAATGGAGCAACTCAACGAATATGTACTGAGCAGCACCTCTGTGCCAGGCACAGTTAGGGAGGCTTCAGTAAACTAAGCAGTAAAAACAAAAGGGAAATCCTTGCCTCTAAGACACTCAGATTGTAGTGAAATTCATCCACCGCACTGCAATTTCTGGATTCCGAGCTCTCAAAGCCTCTAGAGTTGAGCCCAATAGAAGGTAAAAGTGAAGCAAACAGAGCTAACATAATTATACTAACTATTATGAGTTATTATTACTGTGGATTCACTGAGTGCTCACTATGCGTCAGTCACTGTCTCAGCAGTGTAATGTATTAAGTAGTCATAAGAATGCCACCGATGGGTACTACCGCATTAAATTGTGCCGTGGAAATAGAGTGTTTACAAAGGTAATCGAGTTAAAATGAGGTCATTAGGGTGGGTCCTAACGCAATCTAACGGAACACCTTCCCGAAAGGGGAAATTTGGACAGACACACAACAGGAGGAGGACAAGGCACAGACATGGAGAAGACAGCTCTCCGGGCCTAGGACAGAGGCCTGGAACCAACTCTCCCTCACAGCCCTCAGGGGAAACCACGCCTGCCGACACCTTGACTTCAGACTTCTAGCCTCCAGAACTGCCAGACAATTCGTTTCTGTGGCTCTAAACCAGGGGTGGGCAAACTTTTTGACTCGAGGGCCACAATGGGTTCTTAAACTGGACCGGAGGGCCGGAACAAAAGCATGGATGGAGTGTCTGTGTGAACTAATATAAATTCAAAGTAAACATCATTACATAAAAGGGTACGGTCTTTTTTTTTTTTTTTAGTTTTATTCATTTCAAACGGGCCGGATCCAGCCCGTGGGCCGTAGTTTGCCCACGGCTGCTCTAAACCAACCAGCGTGTGGTGCTTCCTGACAGCAGCGCGGCAAGCCGATCAAGGTGCAACCATGACTCCTCGTCACGCATAAAGCCAATGAGACACCAGTCACCCCGGGAGCAACTGGACCGAGAGTCAAATTCAAGACAATCCAGCTGCAGCAGACGCACTCCTCTGTTCTGCCGGAAAAGCGGCCATTTGCGCAGAGAGACGGGTCCTGAGCGGCAGGGGGAGTCCACGTTCATCTCCCAGAAAGGCACTGCTCAGCCCAGCTACACATGCTATCGATACTCTGTGGCTTCGAAGAGCTCTATCTCAGCGAGTCATTCTAAGTACCTACTATCTGAAATGTTTAGCATTTTTCCTCAGCCCACATCCTGTTGATTCTGTATTTCACTTAACTGGAGATACAGCTCAAGTGTGACATGTTCCATAGAGAGGATAGCTCAGAAAAGCCAGCTACACAGAGAGACAATTCTATCTCAGCCTCGTCATAAAATCGCGGGGGGCCAGGCATTAAATGAGGGAGACACAGGATACTCAGGCTTTGCCAGAGTAATCCAGGATCGTCTGTGTCTTCAAAGGCTTCAGTTATCTCTAACAAACACAAAAGAACTTCCAGAATTTCATTTTTCTTTCCCTGGCCACCCCCTCTGTCTCTCACCTCCACACAAAACCACTTCCAACAATGCCCCATCTCCATATTTTGTTTGCTGTTGCTGTTTCAGAGGTATTACTAGTAAGAATAACATAGCCAGTATTTCCCAGATGCTTACTACAGTATCAGTGTGCTTAGAAGCAAGGTACACACTTTGCCTCATCTGCTCCTCCCTCCGATAACGCCGCCAAGCACATACTATCAATTTCTCCCCGTCACACGCGAGAAGGCTGAGGCCTGGCTATTAAACAACTTGCTCCCGCCCACGTGGTGGGGAGAGCCAGGATGTGAGCCTAGTCCTGGCCGGTCTGCACAGCAGCGGTCCTCCCACTGCGCTCGCACACAATTTCCAACCAAGAAAGGACAAACTACAAAAAAAAAAAATAAGAAGCTTTTCTCACTGGGCTGTCCAGGGTGGGAGTGATGCTGACTCAAATGTCATCTTTGCAAGTGGCTCCAAACACAGAGATCTCAGGCTCTTGATTAGCCCCAGGGCTGGAGTCCACACACAAGGTTGCAGTTTAAGGGGAAACAGCTGTCATCTGTCCAGATGCTTTCTGAGAGAGAACGCTTTATGAGAACTGAGAAAATACACAGGAAAAATGGAGTGGGGCTTGCTCACAGCCTCCCCTGGGGGTCGGTTCTCTCCTCAAAGCCTCCAGCACGGGGAGCCATCTCCTAGCTTACAGCTAGGACACTACCCTAAAGAAGTCCGAGAAAGGGGATGGAACAGGACACATTTTAATATGCATTCTTCAAATTTTTAAGTGATTAAGTGCTTTATCTTTTAGGGCCCCACTGGCTAAACATAGAAGTACCAAAAAATATGGCAACATTTCCACTTGCCAGCCTTCACGATGACCTTCAGAATGACCCTTCTACAATTCAGAAAACAGATGCCTTCATTCTACACCTGAGATCCAAGTGCTGAGTCTTCACTCTTCTCAGTCTACACGGTACAAGTCGTCCTCTCGGGAAGAGAAGGGAGGGCGTGCATTACGGGACAGGAGGCGCGCAGAGCATAACTATCGGTGCTGTTGCTAAGCCACACTGTCCCGCAGGACGTGGCTTCCGTCTCAGTGAGTGAAGGGGAACGGCAACCAGGGGAGGGGGGAGGACGAGTCCATAACCGACAGGGAAACCGAGTCTCCAGGCTGGCCCTCACCCTCATTTCATCGTGAGCGACAGCGCAGCCCGGCTGGTGTGAAAACACCAGGCAGCTCAAACGGGATGAAGCACTTCAGACCGGCACGAATATGGAACGCACACATTGCTCTGCAGGTGCCTTTTTCCTCCGACAGGCTGCTGCCGACCTTAATGTGGAAGAATCCATTTTCATACAAAGGTAGCCAAGAGTGACAGGAAATAGGAAGCCCACACCATTTATCTTCTGTGAACTTAAAAAAAATCACTTAATTGCTTTTCTAGGAAGCTATTTTGTAGAATCATGGTACTTTATCTTTCTGCTCTTATTCGTGGTATAAATGGCGATTTTAAAATGACCATTGTGAAAATGCGATGATTAACCAATACGTTTTAAGCTATTTAATTGCTTATTTTAACAAATAAAATTCTGATCAACCAAAAATGGTTACTCTGTTCTTATGGGTGAATTCTGAAACTCGTAATACACAGTCGATTCACTGATGTTCACCTTTAGGTGTTCCTCTCCTGGTTTCCTTCCTACCCTGCCTTTTCAAGCGCTTCCATTTTCAGCCACCGGAGCCTCTGCAAGAGCAGTTTCGGGCCCCGTCTACCCATGAAATGAACAGCTAACGGCCTGACCTGTGCGTTTTGGAGCACCCCCGCTGAACTGATCTCGCCCAACAGCTTCAGAGCCTGTGCGACCACCTGATGTCTCGATAGCACTGCAGACTAGACTTTTTCAGTGTTGTCCACCTCACCTGGCATTAGACATTATTTTTAAATTCCACAAAGTTTGAAGCGAGTATAAAGCGCTCTTTTCACATCTAAAGTTATCAGTTAAATAATAATTTATTATTATTCCATGAGCCAAAGACAGATACACTGAAAAGCTGGTGACACATCAGCATCAGGGCCTCCTGAGCAGAGGTTTCTCCAAGGCCCAGGAGGGCCCTAGGAATGTGCTAATGTATGTTCTTGTAACAATTCCAGGAGAAAGGTATTTTTTATTCTGTTTTTCCTAAAGAGAACCACCCCCACCACCAAGAGAGTGTCATCTTTAGGTCCCACAGAACCTGTGCCTGGCCCTCCAGATAAACGGTCCCCCATCATCTGAATCCTGAATTACGTGTTAAGGGCAAAACATTCATTTTGTGTTTGTGTGTGAAACAAAAAGTCATTCACTTCAATTGGAAGTAAGATGTCGTGTGCCCTACCCTAGAACATTCTAGCATGCATGTTCCAGTCATTCGTGAGGTTCTCTGACTGTCACCTAACAGTAGTCACCCTTCCAAGTGATACTCCAGGGAAGGCTCACTTAATGAGGGGTGGCATCAAGAGTAAAAGATGCAGCTATAACAACAAAAACATGTTTTTCATTAAACTCAAAACTGAGCTGGGAAAAACCAGCCCGGAGGCAGGTGTATCAGTTAAGGAATTCCCTTGAGGTCTGTAACTTCCACATCAAATTGCACTAAATTTTTCTACACTAATTACCTATTATTGAGGACTAAAGAATTATAAGAAATAACTCACCATGGCAGCAGACAGAGTACAGATGTTGTGAGGGACGAATGAAGCATTTACAAGTGTAAAATCGGGAAAATAGAGTCACCAATTCTCTATTGTTAAAAATAACAGAATGTTTTTCTACTACAAGGACTATGAAGGTGAGTGAATTTTCCTAGGGCAAGACAGACAATTTTAAATTTAGTTTGGACCAGGGGTCCTCAAACTTTTTAAACAGGGGGCCAGTTCACTGTCCCTCAGACCGTTGGAGGGCCGGACTATAGTTTAAAAAAAAAAAACTATGAACAAATTCCTATGCACACTGCACATATCTTATTTTGAAGTAAAAAAACAAAACGGGAATAAATACAATATTTGTATTTGCATGTGGCCCGCGGGCCGTAGTTTGAGGACCCCTGGTTTGGACTTTAAGTGACAGAAATTACAAAGGAAAAGCTAAGTGCTAGCACCTAATTTATTCAATTGCTGTAAATTTCTTGGAGGCAGAGACCACATCTTAGCTTTTTAAAAAATATTTTTCACATCAATTATACCTAGTCCTTGACCTGTTTCTTCTCAGGAGGAATGTGCCTATACAACACCATACAGCTATACCTGCACCTTCCCTATCTTTGTCATGTTTACCTAACACTTCCCTTTAGCCCCCAAATTCTTCACACTGCCCTAAGTCTTGCTCAACAGCTAACATCCTGAAAAAGTATAGTCAAGATACAAGTTCCATTCAGATCATTTCTTCTGTCAATTTCCCTAAAAAACACATTCTCTGCTTCACTGGAGATCAGTCAACTATTTATAGAGGATATTTTATTTTTTAAGTTCTTTTATTCTCTACAAAAAATAAAAGCAAGCATTCCCTCAAAAGTAAAATCTGATTGGTTTGATAAAATTATTCAGTTTCTATGTTAAGATTGTGGATTATATGGAATTCCCTAAAAATAACGAATGATATACCTGCCAAAAGGTATTTCTTAATTTCTTAGAGTAATGTAAAAAGAAACAAACAAACAAAAAACACCTTTGCGTTTAAAGGTTGGGAAATGTAACTTACAACTACCACCCTGCTACTAACCGGGAAGAGCCATTTTGTAGTGTGAGAGTGGGTTGGTGAAACACAGCGGTATTACAAGATTCCAATTACCACATTTTCCATAACATGCGATGCTTTCTACTAAAATAAAGACTGCATCGCGCCCCCCCACCACCACTGCCACCAAAAAATCCACCAATTACAACTTTGTCCTATCAACAACACTTTTTCTTACCTCTTCTCTATCAATGCATGATTGCCCTCTTTGAAGCGTTTAGCATAGAATGTTAGGAAGAAGCAAGCTGACTGCATATGACATTATACGTGGGGGAAGTGAAACACTTCCTGCACAAAAGCACTAATTTCTGTCGGGCTGACTCTGTCTCAGGCCTTTCCCCCCTGCTCTGATTACTGAGCACAAGTCCAGTATGCCATTCTCAATCTGGCATCCTGAAAGTGTCCACGTTATTAATGACATACCCAAAAACCTAAGGCAAACTAAATAATTACTTGCATAAGGCTGAACTGGCGATCAAACGCTGGCTTATAACCAGAGCTTTGTCAACTCAATGGGTTCCAAAATAAATAAATTATTACAGAATAAATCTGAAGTTTCTTTGGTACATAAAAATAATTTTAACAAAGAATCACTTGGGATTGAAATTATAAAGGAATTCCTGATGGTTGCAGTCACCTCTGTTCAAGGATACACCATGCTTTTTGTTGCCATTACAGGGTCATTTGATAGTAATAACAAAAATCAAAAAGCTTACTGAATTCAATTTTGTAAGGTGAGATCTATGTGTGTTTCCTACAAACTTTTAAAAACATAAATGCAAAAACGAAGAAAAAAACCATAAATGCTTGCTGAAGTTACATTTTTGTTTCTATTAATTTCTAATGAACATTTTCTGGGGTCCATCATAAATGAATTATCAAAAGATGTTACTGGTTTCTGGTATAATTTCCTCATTAGAACCTGTGTAAACATCGCAAAGTAAAAGAAAAAAGTCTTGTCTAATTAGGTAATATATTGGCCTCCCAATTGGTGCATGGCGCTTTCTGAGATGATAGCTCAGAAATGGTTAAGCTCAGCATTGTAGGGTATTCAAGGAGATACGTTAAATCATCTGCTTCATTTGGTTATAAGATCAAATTAAGACACAAAGATTAGTCTGGCCACAGTGTTATCTTTAAAAAAGAATATGTCAAAAAGAAAATAAAATCTTGAACAGTTTCTAAGTACAACATTCCAGAACTCACATTTATTTCAATTATTACACCTTAATCACAGTAAAATAAAACATGTGCAGTCATATTTCTTATTCCTGTGCTCTTGACAACTGTCATCAATTAGAAATATAGTATGAGATATGCTTCTCTACAACAAAACTTCCTTTTCCACCCAAATTTCTGTTCAAGTTACTAGCCATGAACTCTTTGCTACCTCAGTGACTATGTGATTTGCTTGTTTTAAATTCTAGTGTTCTATACATCTACACATTTGAATAAAGTCACAATGCAAACCAGGAGAATCTGAACTAAGATATTTCGCTCTCTTCATGTAGCCTAAGATGATTTTACAGGACACAGAGAGTCCTTACTTTATTTATTAACACCAATGAACCTGGGTCTTAAATATTATAATAAAGATGGGACATCTGAATATTTACCATAATCAGCATTGAATCATTTAACAATTACTTTCAAAATCATTCAGAAGTTTACCTTCTAAAGTTTGTCCTGGAACATTCCAAAACTGACCAAAATATTAAATATCTGAACTATTTTACATAAAAATTCACCTCTTTACATATGAAAAATTATAGTTTGTGAAGTACTTTCACTTTTAGTATTTAATATCTCCATAATACGGGCTTGTTTATAAGCTATCCCCTGAACTGCATTCAAGGAGATATTCCTTCCTGAACTAACAGAGACACACATACAACTACATTTGTTGGAACTTAACAAGTCTGCCTGTAATCAGTTGATTGTAAGAAAGCGTTACTTATGCGTACATCCTCCCTTACTGACCGCTACAAATCCTACCCAGTGAAGGCAGTCACACACTGAAATAGAGAAACCTGGGAAATGAATTATCAGCGGTCAGGTGGACACACAGAACCACGCCGATGCCCGCAGTGGTCATGAGAAAAGACTCACCTCCGATGGCTTGGGGATGCTGAACTTGGACAGCTTGGCCTTGGCTCTGGCGGACTCTGGCTTGGCGGCCGGGACGCCCCTGTATGACGTGCAGTGCACGCTGGTCTCCGTGGACGACTTAAGTTTCGGAGACTCATCGGGAGCCTGATCTTGGCCATCCATCGGCCGCACATATGCGGTTGGTTTCTGCTGGACCAGGCTGGGTTTGGAAGCCAGGGATGGAGGAAAGTTCTGAACACAGTGTCCACTGCCGCTGTGCTTGGCTGCCATAGCGGGTGGTCTTTCCTGGGTCTGAAGACCCACCTCTACATTGCACACCTGTTTGGCCCGTGGCTGCTGCCTGCCGGCGCCATCTCCAAGCAAGGTCCTGAGAGAGCTCTGTTGTGCTGAGTTGGAAGAAGAAGGAGAGGGGGGTGAGGGTGAGGGGCTGGACACACAGTGGTTAGTCTTTTGATTGGGGTTCTTTGGAGGAGCAGATCTGGTCAGATCGATCAACCTGTGTCCGCGCTTACTTGCTCTCTGTGGGCCGTCGGGAGGCGGGTGCCCAGCCTTCTGCCAGCCCACGGTGCCCCTCTTACTCTGCTGCCCGGGCACAGCCGCTGGTGTGGAAGATGCCGTGCTGCCCACAGAGGAGGCCTGGGCCTGGGCTCTTGAATCTGCGACAAAATGTTCCTCGATCTTGTTCACAGCAGCCTGAGGAACCCCAGGTTTGGGAACGCCAACGAGATGACTCTGGTTAGATCTATCAGTTAAGAAGTCCTTCATTTCATCGTAATTGCCTAACGTATTCTGGATCCGGTTGGAGAGCTCATCCCCCTTGTTAGTCTGGAGAAAGAGAAAGCACACCCTGATATTAGAGGCCATGGGAACACGGCAAACAACGGCGAGGTGCCGTTACCGACCACAGAGCTGCCACATGCAGAACACGAGCGGGAGGTGAAATCTAAACCGTCATCTCTTAAGGAGTCCGCCAGCACTCGCTGCACACCAGGCCCAGAGAGCTGGCCAGGGTCGTGGCTGCACAAAACAGCGCCTGTCCTGCGGCCTGGTCAAGACTGTCATCCGGGGGTAGAGGTGCCAGTGGGCGAGGGGTGGAGATAAACAATGGAAAACCATCTACCTTGTAGGGTTCACTGAAGAGGGAATAACTGGAATTAAATGTGCCATCGTCCTGTTGAGTCTCCTGATTTCTCCTTTCTCGTTCTTTCCTCCGTAACACATTTCTATCTGGTTCATAGACACTGCATCAGGAGAAAGAAAAGAGAGTAACTACACACAAACATTAAAGGCTAACGTCCAGCATGACATTCACCCAAGTGCAGAAGTCTAGTTCACGGACAAATGGTGATGATGACAAGAACATGGATCCAGTTAAAGCTAGTCTAACCAAGGAGTACGGGCTCAGGTGTCGGACAATTACAGTCTTCGGAAGGAGAAAAGTCCTGAGGACAAGTCCCAGCCAGTGCTAGACCTCTCTGCATGCCCTGCGAGAGAGGAACTGTCTAAGCAACTTTGACAGGAGAAGGCTGAGAGTAATCTTAAGGCAGACGGTAATTACTGCAATGTGTAAATAGGAATCTCGAGCACATTTCCTCCTATGACATGGTCCCTGCGTGTTATGTGGGCATGCTCCTGTATTTTCCTTTCTTTTTTTTTTTTTTTTTTTTTTTGCATGGCTGTGTTTCTGTAGTGATTCTTTCATTAACTGGCTCCCTAAAGAGCTGTTAAACTCCATGCTGCAGTGGCTTTCACAGTTACGAGCCTTCTTCTGATCTCTGTTAATCAGTCAAGTCGTCAAACTAGGACTGAATCAATTCTTCCTTTTGATATATTTGACACTATCACTCCTCCTAACTATGAAAAATGTGCCAGGAGGAAGGGATACGGGCAGTGAAGGGAGAGAGCGGAAATTGAATTATGGCGTGTCATCAAGGAACCCGGCCTTTTGTTGAAGAAAATTAATATCTCTTCTCCTAAAATGCAATTATGAAATGACCAGACACCAGCTAACTGGGAGGACTGAAAAAGAAATAGTGTTCCTTCCCCCTATTGCGGAGAAAAGAAAGGGCCTAATGTAACTAATAATGAGGAAGGGATCCGAGTAGTGAAAGGAGGCAACACGCTTGTTTTTTTCAGCTCACCAGATAAAGAAATCCGGCCTAGCGTGGGCACAGAGCTCACACTACGGGTTGTAAAGAACCTGTGTGTCCCTCAAAATGAGCACGGTCTTCGTTTCCTAGCAGAAGCATTTCGCTTAAGTGGCCTTGCCATCGTTTTGCTTAGAGCTCCCGCTTGGTCCAGTGCGGGCAGATGCTCAAGCTGGAGCAGGACAACTACCTACTGACTGTGGGTCTCCCCTAATCAATAATGTGATGACAAAATACACAGGCTTTGTCTCTCCCCCTACCCCCACGCCCATCTTCATTATAGAGCAGGGGTGTTTCACGGTGTGGGGTACATGTTTAAACATGAAGATGGTCTATAAAGAGGGCTTCGCAATGGGCTTTCGGTGCCACAGTCCAATGTATAGCCAGCAAATACCGTTAATAACTATTAATAATGAAAGGATCTGTGGGTCCAAAGAAGCTTATGAAAACAGTAAGGATAACCAATTCTTTAGTTAAACTGTTAACTTTAGTAAAAGAGAGAATATTTGTGTTATGTAGCTGTGGAGGGCACAAATAAAATAATCATAAAATATATACTGCCTATCCTCCTAGCTCTGCCCATGTGGCCAGAATATACTTTAAATTCGCTGTCTCCATGGTGATGCTAGAAATGCTCCGGGCAAGGCTGTGAGAGCACCTAGAGCCCTGCATTTACATGTAATAGTGAGGGATGTTAAAAAAAACAACACACAACACACACACACAGAACATGTAGCCCATTAGCATTTTAATTCATCCTTAATAATTTACCCAAAGTTATTAGATTTGGGGGTCCAACCAGTGACCTTCATACAAAGAGAGACTACAGTCTGACCAACTGAGGGCCCCACAGCGCCTACATCCATCACCAAGCACTCTCTGGGGTGGCCCTGGTGGCACTGAATGGCATAGGGAGGCACGGGATGACGATGACACTCTCACAGAACCAGGCTTCCCGTTCAAAGGAGAGGATAGCACAGTCATGCCCTGCCATGGATAGGCACAACGTGAAACCCCGGCTTTCATGGACACTCCACGATTTCAAATGGAGATTTCTCTAAGGACACATGACTCACGCTATGGATGGGCACGCTGTGGGCTTTAGCCAAGAGAATTTCCGTTTCACTCTGAACTCACTACCTTTTGGACCGAAACCGGCAATTGCAGTAAGAAACAAAAAGCTTGCACTGCATGCATCACCTTCCTCCCTGGCCAGGGCCTACAGACACCTGGGAGGCCCCTATGGTGCTGACCTCCATGCACACAGACCCCCACAAACATGCTTGCTGTCCTCAGCCAGGTCAAGCCCACCAAACATATAAGACTGGTGTGATGTATGATATGACCATAGGTGACATGGAGCAGGCAGGTGGTCATTTAGGATGATTTGGGGCTCCCGAGAAGGCCCCCATGCCCAAAATAATACCTCCTGCATCGGCTGGTTGACGACTGAAATTCCACGACTAGAGAGTCACTCCTCTGGTTTAAGATGTCTTCACCCCTGTAAGAAACGCAGACACCACAGAAGGGAAAACATTTAAACCTGACCAGCCCTTGTATCTTAGCGTGGTGAGCTGGTCTGCTTTTTGCCCCCGAGGGCCAAGCAGAGGACACAAGGACAACAGGGTGCAAAGGGAACCCAAAAAGGAGGCGTTATAAGAAAAGGGAGGGAGTGTAGCAATGAAAACAAATTGATTAACCCCACCTGTTAGCAACCAGGCTTACATGCTCAAGACGAAGACATCAGGATAAAAGCCAAAATCAATTAGGCAGATACCAGACTCACTGCATCTCTAGGGTCAGGGGAAAGGATTGCTTCCCAATATGAAGTGAGAGGTGAAGAGGACGCTGCTCCTCCTTAACAAGATCTGCCTCACTCCCCAACCCCTTTAAGCTTGAGGGTCACCAAAAGCACCCCAAGGTGCAGATCACTGCTAGCTAAAGCCTCTGATGGGGTCCTGCCTGTATCCCCAGCCTATGCCTTCTAATACTAAAAAGGACTGGACACCCTCAGGACCACCTGCACATACTATACCAACAGAAATGCACTGGCCATCTTTTTTTTTTCCTTAATCTCTAAAAGATCCTCACCCCAGGACATGTTTTTACTGATTCTTAGGTGAGAGTGTATGTGTATTGGGGGGGGGGGGAGTGGAGGGGGAAGGAAAGAGATAGAGAGGGAGAGAAATATCGACAAGAGAAACATCGATTGGCTGTCTTCCTGTATGTACCCTGACCAGGGATTGAACCTGCAATCTTTTTGGTGCATGGGAAGACACTCCAACCAACTGAGCCACCCAGCCAGGGCTGCAGGGACCATCTTTTATGGGACCACCCCAATGTGGTGTCCTGCAGTACCCTCCACACCATCAGATGAAAACCAAACGACCAGAATCATCCCCCAAGAAGAGGGGCAACTCTTCCTCAACACCTCCCTCTCCAGTGGTATCTCATCTCCTCCCTTGGTAAGCAGCCCTGTGGTCTCCACCGAGCATTCAGCTCTTCCCAAGCACCCACCCTTATCTTTCACTAGAACCACACCCCCACGTGCTGTGCCAGCCTAGGCAGCTGTAATGCCACCTGCTTAAAGCAAATGTCATTGTAAACGGAAGCCTGGACTTGCCATGCCCACCTCTCCCTCAGCATCCGAACTTCGATCTCTTCTTCCAATACTACACATTTTGACTCATAAAGACAGTATCTTCTCGACAGCAAGTCCACGGACCCACTGATTACAGGTGACATCTGTGGAGGCGTCCGTAGTCCCAGAGGATGCCTTTCTTTTGATCTGTTGCCATTAACACTCAGCCCTCCTCCCTCCTCTGGGTTCACACAATGTGAGGACCACGCCATTTGCTTTATTTTTGTGGTTGTTCGGCAGTTTATTCTGTTCATTAGATTCCACATACAAGCAAGATCATACAGTATTTGTCTGTCTCTGACGGGCTTATTTCCCTTAGCGAACCCTTCCCGTGACAGGCTGACAGCCCAGCCTCACTGCAGACTGAAGCGACGGAGAATTCTGAGTCCTGGCACGCCACTATACATGCTAGACTCAGGCAGGGCCTCGTGTTACGAGCTGTGTTTCTTTGTTACTAGCAGATGGTAAAATTTCCATCATCTGTAAAGCTGTTCCTGATTTCTGTGAAAATTACAAGAACGACACTCTTCAAATGTATGTCACCAAATGTATTCATTCATTTTGCATGAAAGTGGAGGCAGCCAACTGCTACAATGTTATTTATTATTTATTGCAGATGTATAGCATTCCAGAAAACGAAGCTTTTTAATAAGCTCCTTTAAAAAGAACACTTATTTTTAGAATTAAAAAATGAACAATAAAAATGTAATAAGAACTTCCTGGTCATTTCAATTGATTTGTTTTAATCTACATATCGAAGTATGCCGCAGGGCTCAGGCAAAAGTCAACTGTGCCAGGTAAGTAGGAATAGATGTTCAAACGTGATCTTATCGTCATTTCCAACATTAATGTAGTCTTGACCGTATGGTAACAGTATGGAACTAAATAACGGTAATACCTTTGAGCCTGATGGCTTCTCCCTTCCACTGAGTTCAAAACACTTCACTTACCTGTCCCCTAATTATCCTTGCAATGTCCCTTGGAGAAAGACAATGACCGTAGATATTGCTAGATTAACTTTTCAAAGATCAAGAAACTAGAATAAAAGTTTGATCATTAGCCCTAACCGGTTTGGCTCAGTGGATAGAGCGTCGGCCTGCGGACCGAAGGGTCCCAGGTTCGATTCCGGTCAAGGGCATGTACCTTGGTTGTGGGCACATCCTCAGTAGGGAGTGTGCAGGAGGCAGCTGATCAACGTTTCTCTCTCATCAATGTTTCTAACTCTCTAGCCCTCACCCTTCTTCTCTGTAAAAAATCAATAAAATATATATTTTTAAAAAGTTTGATCATTAAGATGACATCATAAAGAAGACATTATTTGCCAGTGATACATCTGATAAGAGGTTATTTTCCAAAATGCATAAAGAACTCATACAACTTAACAAAAGGAAGACAAATAATCCAATTAAAAAAGGGTAAAGAACCTGAATAGACATTTCTCCCAAGTGGACATACAGAAGGCCAAGAGACATATGAAAAAATGCTCAAAATTACTAATCATCAGCGAGATGCAAATCAAAACCACAATGAGGTACCACCTCACACCTGCCAGAATGGCTACCATCAACAAATCATCAAATGACAAGTGTTGGCGAGGATGTGGAGAAAAGGGAATCCTAGTACACTGCTGGTGGGAATGCAGACTAGTGCAGCCACTGTGGAGAGCAGTATGGAGTTTCCTAAAAACATTAAAAGTGGAACTGTCATTTGATCCAGTGATCCCACTTGTAGGAATATATCCTAAGAAACCCGAAACACCAATCAGAAAGAATGTACGCACCCCGATCTTCATAGCAGCACAATTTACAATAGTTAAGACCTAGAAATAGCCCAAGTGCCCATCAGCAGATGAGTGGATAAAAATACCTGGTATATTTACACAATGGAATACTATGCAGCTATGAAAAAAGAAGGATCTCATATCCTTTGAGACAGCATGGAGGGAGAGTATTATGCTAAGTAAAATAAGCAAGTCAGAGAAAAAAAGTATCATATGATCTCACTTATGTGTAGAATCTAAAAAAACAAAATAAACTGACGAATAAAATAGATCCAGAGACGTGTAAACATGGAAGAGACTGATGAATCACAGAGGGAAGGGGGGGCGGAGATCAACCAAAGAACTTATATGCATATAAGCATAGCCCATGGACACACAACAGTGCAGTGAAGGCCTGGGGGCGAGGGGTGAGGTGGGAGCAGGTCGCAGGGGGTCAATGAGGGATAAAAAAGCACATCTGTAATACTTTCAATAATAAAGATAAATTAAATAAGTAATAAATAAATAATATTATTCAAAAGAACAGCAATATCTACAGTTCTTTCTTCCTGTCTGTCCAGGGAAGAGGGGCTGCCCATGAGCCAAGGAAGGCCACACTTGCTACACCCTGATGTCTACAAGCCCAATGTTCACAAATAGAGCTAATGAGCCCCATGGCAGCAACAAAGGACACGCAAAGCAAAGAGAAGCTCTTCCTCATGCAGAAAGAACTAAAAGGAGAATTCTGGAATAAAGCCTGGGCTGTTGTAATTTTTAATACTCCCAAAACAAAAGACAAAAATCAGTCTCTCTCCACAGCGCACACATGCAACACAGACGACTGGACTAGAGGACAGACAGAGAAGGAACTATAGATTCAAACGCAAGGCAGATGGTAGCACCTTTTTCACCATATCCGAGCCATTCATCAACCCTGCTCCAACCTTTGCCCACGCTGCCCTGCTGGATGGAAAGGCTCTGGGCTCATGCGGCCCACCTCCAGCTGAGCCCAGCCCAGCACTGACCCAGCTGACCCCACTGGCCTGGAGAGACGGCTCTCCTCCCTCCTGCGCGGTCCATATGCCGCCGTCTGAATCTGAACCGTTGCTTGAAGCAAACGGCATTTGCCATGAAGGAGGCTTTCTGCCAAGGGCAAACACAGCTAACTGTACCCCTTAACAAGAATCACTGAAGTGTTTTATTCCTTTTAAAAAAAATTATCCTACCTACTGGTATATCTCTAGGGTTGGGATCCAGGAACAAGGGAACTCACAGAGAAGAGAATGAACCACCGCTCACTTGTTTTGGAAAGAAGTTATCATGTTCTCCATGTTTAAAAACATTGCCCTCTTCAAACAGCAAATAGAACTACAATTCACTTTCGTCCCCAAGCATTTCCTGATGCCATGGTGCCAGATGCCAGGGAGACAAGGAGGGCTGTGAGCAGTGTTCGCTGCTGCTGAGAAGCTGGCCATCCAGGGGTGGGGGGAGGGGAGCAGGGAGATGGGGTGCATGCTAAGCAGAGGCTGTTGACACCAGGTGGGCAGCCACAGGGAGTCAGGATTGCTTCCTGAGAGAGATGGCCTTTGAGCTGGGCCTCAAAAAAAGGGCAGGTGGGGAGAGGGAAGGGAAAGGAAGGGCTTGGGATGCAGATACGGAAATTACTACCAGTGGCCTTGGAGAGTATTCAGCGGAGGTGAGCCCTGCTCGCCCCATGCCATCCTGTTTCTTTAAACAGAAGTTCCATTTCTCTGGTCTGCTCCACTCCCAGCCTGGCCTGGCCACCTCGCCCTACATGTGTATCTGATCCCTTTCTGAAAGCAGGTTTGGTGGGGAGCAAGTGAAAAATACTTCCTTTACAGTTTGCATCAGGCCTGGCCCCGAACGGCTTGATCCCAGGGAAGACCATTTTTTCAGCCATGGAGCTGGGAAGCTGTCCCTGCGGGGGGCCGGCGGCCACAAGGCAAACGGGGAGAAGGGCCTGAGTGGAGAAGGGAGAGGCTTCCCAGAAACTCTCTGCTCTTCAGAGCGGCAGCCGCAGAGACTGTGTTAATTACAGAGACTCAGACACTGAGAAAGGATAGCACCTGCTTCACATTGAATGAGTCAAACTAATTAACATCTCTTGTTATTTATAAAGCAACTGATAACAGATCAATCACCCTTTCTTAAGTCAGGGAAAAGCAAAGCTCTTGAAGCATACTTGCAAATCCTCTCCTCCATCTACAGGCGTCTACAGGCAGAGCTGGTGGACAGAAAGACAGAAAGGTGGTCAGGGAGTGAGCAGGTGAGAGAAGCGAGTCAGGCAGAGAGATAGGCTGGAATCAGAGCTCAGAAAAGAGGCGATGATCCTCCCCAGGTGGTTGTGGTGGTGGTGGTGGAGGTGGGGTTGATGATGGTGATGAGAGCAGTGAGGAAGGTGAGGGTGGGGGTGACTGTGGTGGTGGGTGGGATGCTGGGGGCAGTGAGGAAGGTGAGGGTGGCTGTGATGGTGGGTGGGGTGCTGAGGGCAGTGAGGAGGGTGAGGGTGGGGGTGACTGTGGTGGTGGGTGGGGTGCTGAGGGCAGTGAGGAAGGTGAGGGTGAGGGTGAGGGTGGCTGTGGTGGTGGGTGGGGTGCTGGGGGCAGTGAGGAGGGTGAGGGTGGCTGTGATGGTGGGTGGGGTGCTGAGGGCAGTGAGGAGGGTGAGGGTGAGGGTGAGGGTGAGGGTGGCTGTGATGGTGGGTGGGGTGCTGAAGGCAGTGAGGAGGGTGAGGGTGAGGGTGAGGGTGGCTGTGATGGTGGGTGGGGTGCTTAGAGCAGTGAGGAGGGTGAGGGTGAGGGTGAGGGTGGCTGTGATGGTGGGTGGGGTGCTGAGGGCAGTGAGGAGGGTGAGGGTGAGGGTGGCTGTGGTGTTGGGTGAGGTGCTGGGGGCAGTGAGGAGGGTGAGGGTGGCTGTGATGGTGGGTGGGGTGCTGAGGGCAGTGGTGATGAGGGCCGTGGAGCAGGTTGAGGACCTGTGAGGAGTCAGGCAGGCCACCGTGACTGACAAACACTGAAATGCTGACGTGCATCACTCTGCCCCGCTGGCTGACTCGAGGCTTTTCCTTTTGAGTCAAGTCCTTCCAGCTTCCATGTCTGTCCACTCCGTCCCCCCACAGCACTACGCGACTGCTCACCATCAACTCTGTGACCCCAACATGTACTCTGCATTGGACTCCTCAAAAAGGTCAGTCCGACCTCACCTGTTTGCCTCTGACCACAAAGGTTATCTCAACCTCAACTCGATCTTCATGCAGTTTGCGAGCCCGTCCAGCTCCGCCTTGGGGCTGCCGCCCTGTCTGAGAGCGGGAAGGGGTGGAAGGTGGCTGTGCCACGATCATCCCCCCGCACGCCCCCCCACAGCGCGGTGACACTCGGAAACAAAGGGAGTCACAAAGTCACTTTAGCCCACACACATCCTGAAGGAAAACAGCCTTTTTGGATGATCTATGCCATCTTCCCAGACCTACCAGGCCCATTTAAATTTTTCCAATTACAACAACTCCCCTTTATAACCACATGCAACCACTGTGCGAAGCACTTTATTTCATGCGTTATTTCACTAACTAGTCTTCAAATCCCCAAGACACCTCATTCCCATCTACCAGCAAAGAAGCAAGGGGCTCTGTGGTT
The DNA here is from genome assembly GCF_964212035.1 of Myotis nattereri. Taxonomy (NCBI): domain Eukaryota; kingdom Metazoa; phylum Chordata; class Mammalia; order Chiroptera; family Vespertilionidae; genus Myotis; species Myotis nattereri. The sequence goes on from NC_138085.1 coordinate 21,015,176, forward strand.
AGCTAACTTGTCCAAGCCCCACACCCAGGGGGCGGCCACGCCAGGGGTCTGAAGTCAGGCAGTCTGGCACCAGAGACCCATTCTGAGGCTCTGCTCCGCTGGCTCCGCGGGGAGCTTGCCCACTGACTGCCTTTGACACGTGGGAACCCCGTTCTTTGTTAGTACACCAGCCAGAGGGTGGTGATTTTCAGATCATGACAATTTCAGTTCATCCTTCTAAGATCTGCTAAGCCTCCTTGGTGGATAGAAATTAACTTCAAGGATTCTTCTAAAACCTATAACATATAACTGGGATAAACAATTCAAATGAGTCAGCACTAGCAGCTCACTCAGGCCCCAGTCCCTGAATTCTGTCCTGTGAGCTCCTTGAGGACTATGGAACCCATAGTAAATACATCTTATAGTAGAGCTAGCACGGACGAGCCGCTGCTACCATACTGTACTGGACACTTGTCAGTGCTTTACGGATCGTGCACTGAGTCCCAACTTCCTTTCCGACGCAGTGGAAATGATGGCTGTTCCCAAATCTCTCTCATAAATATGCTCCGGTGAGTTTTGAGAGAGAGGCCAGGTAAACGACCACCTTGCACACCCGAGGGTCAGCCACTTCTCCTCAGGGACCAGGAGTCTGGGTGCCATGAGAACAGCGTCAGGCTCCGATGGAACTGCTCCGCTCCGATGGAACTGCTCCGCTCCGAGGTCAGTGAACGCCGCAGGCTACATGACAAGCAGCTTCCAAACAGGCTTTGCATACTATGGTACAAACAGCAGAAGTGCATTGGAGTTTCTTAGCAGGACCCTTTTCCTTTGCCCTATAGAAGTTCCTTGGGATGGAGCAACTCCTGATGTACCGTCACCTCCGGTAGACTAGAGCACTCACTCGGCCCTGTGAGCCCCACCTGCAAAGTCCCTACCACACAGCTTCAGAGCGCACCGCCCCTCGGCACCGAGCGGCATCAATCACAGGCCTTTTCATGTGAGAGCCAATTCATTACTTTTCCTCCACCCAATGCTCAGTTAAATTTCATTTTCACTTTACAGCATCGGTTTCCGAACTTCAGCTCCTACGAACTTTAAAACCGTATCAGGAAGGGTCCCATTTTTTATAGCAGCCTCTGTTTTAACCATGTGCCCTTCCATACAACCCCCTGGACGCCCAGAGTTCTGCATGTGGTGCCTTGTCAGAGGGCGCAAAGGAGGCTGAGTCAGTTGGGTCCGGCTCCCGGACACCGAAAGACCCCGAATGTTAGCCATTAAAGAATGGCTCCTGCCCAGCTGGTGTGGCTCAATGGTTGAGCATCAACCTATAAACCAGGAGGCCCAGCTTGTGGGCTCAATCCTCAGTAGGAGGCGTGCAGGAGGCAACCGATTAATGATTCTCTCTCATCATTGATGTTTCTAGCTCTCTCTTCCTCTCCCTTCCTCTCTGAAATCAATAAAAATATATTTTTAAAAATAAATTTTAAAAAAAGAATGGCTCCTGCTCTTCCTGCATCCAACTCCTCAACGTCTTTTCTTCCCAGAACCACCCAGGAGAAATGCACTACCTGGCTGAAATGGGATTTCTGAGAGGAGTAAGAATCCATCCGGGCTACTGCCATCTGTTTACTAACTAGCTTACCTGTGAGGTACAGAACTAGCCCGAGGCTAGAATGTAAACAGAGCTAACTTTATGGGAAGGCAGTATTAGTGGGAATATAATAAATAATATTGCAATAACTATGTATGATGTCAGATGGGTACTAGACTTATTGGGATGATCTCATCATAAGATATGAATATCTAACCACTATGCTGTACACCTGAAACTAATATAATATAGTATGGTAACTATAATGAAATTATTTTTTAAAAAAGGAATATGCATGTCCTCAAATGCCTCCCAATGTCTACTCAGGCCAAGCTTTCAAGTCTTCCATGTAGGCAGCACAAAAGTGGAAACGACCATCACAGAAATGCTTTTATCCAAGAAGGAAGAGACCCTGATCTGAAGATGAGAATGGCAGGTTTCAATACAGGGCAGTGGGTCAGCTTAGCTGGATGTCTCAGTGGGTGAGGAGGGCAGGGAAGGACATAAGAATAAAAGTCCTCATTCTCTGAAAGAGCACACAGAACCCCCCTGAGATGATGGAGCCTCTACGCTCACCAGGAGGCAGAACCGGGGTGTCTGGGGAGTGAGGCCAGGAGCTCAGTTCCTCAGCGGCAGAGAAACAGAAGCCAATGGGCAGGTGCTCCCTCAACTTCTCCTCCTCCGACCTTTCCCTCCCACATGCCACCTCGGGACTTCACACCTGTGTTCCCACTCCACTAGAGGCCGCCCTCCTCCCGGCCGCCTCCCCACCTGACTCTGTTCTCCCCAACGCCCCTCTCCTGCAGATGCCACTTTCTCCTATTTGGTCACCATCTCGGTCTCATCTAGCTTCTCCTCATCAGCAAATAAATCCTTCCAAGCCCTCCTATTTTAAAAGAGAGAGAGAGAACGACAGTCGCCCCCCTGACAGTCTGTCTTTCTGACTGTGGCTCCCGGTCACAGATTTCTGCGCGGCATCTACACTTGCTGTCTCTCTCTATTCCTGGTTTCCTAAACCAGGCTTTCCTGGTCGTGCTGTTCGGAGCAAGGTCACCACATCCTCGCTGGGCAATCGATGGATGCTCCCACTGCCCAGCCTCTCACAAGGCTGACATTTCTGTTTGAGAGGCTTTCCTCCCCCAGGCTCCTGGCTGCATGCTCCAGGCTTGCCTCCTGCCCCCCATGCCCTATGTTTCTCTCCTAGGCTGCTCCTTTAGACGTTGTCACTCGGGGTTCTGTGCAAGACTTCATGCCTAGGCCTGGTCTCTTCTCATGTGACAATCTTCCTGGGTGACATCATTCTTTCCTTGCCTTCGGGTGCCGTCCTTATGGAGGGATTTATTCCATCCAAATCTCTCTTCTCAGTCAGCTCCAGACCCAACTACCCCACTATCTATCCACTCGGTCTTGTCTACAGAGGTTTCCCACAGACACACACAGCCCGGCAAACTGACACTTAGTTCATCACCACCCCCGGACCCGGACCCTGCCTCCCCTTCCTTAGCCTGTGTGGGCAGATGGCACCACTACCCACCTACCTGCTGAGGTCAGAAACATGGGCACCATCTTGACTCCATCACTGCCCATAACTCTACTCCTCATAGGCAATCAACCCCCAGTGCTGTCAGTATCACTCAAATCTGTCCCCCTCTCCTCCGCCGCTACCTCCTCAGGCCAGGCCGCCACCGGCTCTCAGGCCCTTGCAGGGCCCCCCAGGGGTCCTCCGGGCTGCTGCTCCTGACCCCGTGCCATCGCTCCTCTCAGCAAAGCCTCGTGCAAAAACAGCGGCCTGGCTATGCCACGGCCCTGGCTCCGCCCTGGCTCCGGGCAGAAGGCACTGCGGCACATGGCTCTGCAGGACCAGCCCCTGCTCATCTCCCCAATGCCAGCCAGCCACCCGCCTGGTGTCCATGCATGGCCTCTCTCCGACCTGCCTACCCCTCCTGAGCCTGAAGGTCTCAGCTTGTGATGCTTCCCTGTCAGAAACGTTCCTGACTTAATCAGCAGACCCGGGTCCTGACAGGGTGGCCTTCATATGTACCACACAGAAGCCTACATTCTCCCATCATCACATTTCTTATCCCAGTTATCTGAACCTTTTGTTAAACACCTAGTTCCACAAGAAGGAGGCCTAGGTCTACTTTCTGTACAACTATATTCCAAGCACCTAAGATACTGCCTGGCACACAGTGGGCACTGAAATATAATACATGCTAACTAAGTGTCTAACTGTTTTCTCCTTCCTTTTCAAAATTAGCCAATACACACTGCCAAAATCTGAGCAAACAGAATAAAAAATCCATTTGATCCTGGATCTTACTATGTCTTTTATGGTTAAGATTTTCAGAATGACAATGAAAATCATGATAATAGTAATAATGGGTAACTGTCTGGTGCTGGAGAGTTTTTAAAGAAAATTTTATTTGTTATCTCAAGTATGCTTCTCAATAAACCTGTTATACAGCCCTTATTTATGCAAAACATGAAATTTTAATAAGTGAACATGTAAATATAAAAATGAAATGAGCCCTAGTTTGGCAGCTCAGTTGCACGTTCGATTCCCGGTCTACCTAGGTTGCAGGTTCAATCCCTGGTAGGGGTCTTTAGGGGAGGCAACCAATTAATGTGTCTCTCTCACATCAATGTTCTTCTCTCTCTCTCTCTCTCTCTCTCTCTCTCTCTCTCTCTCCCTCCCTCCCTCCCTCCCTCCCTCTTTCTCTGTCTCTCTCAAAGTCAATAAAAACATATCCTTTGGTGAAGATTTAAAAAAAGAAATAAAATCTCCCTGCCATAAATATTCTTATGCTCCTTTTACAGACAAAGGCTCTTTTATCAATGCAAAAGTGACTCTTAGAAAATGTAAATGACTTGACTAAACAACAACTACTAGAATCAGAATTTTAAATTTCAAGGAATTTCTGAGTAATAAAAAAAAATCACTATTAAAATAGTACATTTAAATAAAAATTATTAAACAAACACTATATATAAAGTGGCAGTTAGACATAAAAAAGATATGCACGGCCTCTGCATCAACAGAGACTCTCGAGGACATTTCTCTGACTACCCCTGGTGATAACTCTGTAGTCAATGAAGCTTGACTTGGAGGTAGATGCTAAGAATTATGAATTATTTGAACTCCATAGTTCTATAATTCATTCTGTGCTACTGACACTGAAGATGATTGATTCTAAATCTCCATGTAACACAGTGTCAGAACACCAACAGGTGTTCCCATTGCTGATGAATCATCACTCACAAGTCCCAATTTTAATTAGACATGGAATCTATCATAAAAACATTGATCCCCAGAACATTAGAAATGTTATATTATATCGTATAAGGTTACCGACACATGATGACAATTACAATTCTTTACGAAATGTTATCAAGACGACACTCCTTAAGTTCACTCTGACAACATACTTGCCTCATGTTACCTGAAAATGTCTTTGCCACCTCCTCCCCTTCTCCTTTCCTCTCGTCCCCTACCCCTTACTCTATTATGTTTCCCATGTACACTCATTTCCAACAGAGTAAATCCGATGTCACAGGCCAGGTAGGTAGCTCTGGGACATTAAGATGAATTTATTAATGTGAAAAAAGCCTATGAAGAAAGCTCTTTCTTCTCAAAACGCTGTGCACAGAACGAACACTTAGATAACGTAGGACTGGTCGGGTTGAGCAGTCAGTGTCACATTACACAGGCAGAGATGGGTGACATCTTGCTTCTCTCCTCGTCTTTGATTTCTGCAGGTTCTTATCAATTAGCCTTCTGCTGAGTTAGCAGGAGGATTCCATTGTGTGCGCTTCTGTCTTGATTTCCCAGCTTTCTGGTCCCATAGGTGTCTTCCCCTCCATTGGACTCTAGAGTCCACACTCTCAGAATTAGCTGAGAACAATGCCTGGCTCACAGTAGATACTCAGTTACCATTTGTTGAATGAATAGATGGGTGGATGGATGCATAAAACACCAACCCTCTTTTCACAAAAGAGCCCATAGGAATAAGCAATACTGTGAGCAGATGTGTCTGGTGTTTTCAGGACAGAAAAGCCCACACTCTGATGATACATAAAGCCTTCCAGGTACATTCTGGGAGAAGCAGTCTCAAGGAGCTGATAAATTATTTTACCAAATGATTTTTTAATGATTTGCACAAAGAGAAATGAAAGTGGTCACACTGTCCTTTTGCAATTAAAAGTTAATAGAAGATACTGTCATATCTCAGTGGGGAACTACTAGATAATTACTGAATTTGAAGCTTTCCTGAATACGAAGCAAATGATTCAGGGTCAACTTGGAACTATGGAAGAGGGAAAACAGAACAAATCCTACCACTGGACAAGAAGAATACGTCCTAGCACTGGGCCTACAACTTCCAAAGACCTTCACAAATGCTAATATTAGGCCAGGAATAGGGAGACCCAGGTAAGGTCCAGCCACAGAAAAATTAGAAGCCACTTCCTTGCCTCAGGCCCTCATCTCAAGCAGGGTTATAAAACCAATCCAAACACTGATCAGTGGTTGGTAAAAAGCAAGTAATGTCGTGAACACGGAAGTCTGAAAATGTCAGAGTGCTCTGCCAAGGCAAAACATTATTCATAACCTAAATTAAAGGTGTCCACTCACAACGCAGAAAGAAATACCAATCCTTACCACATCTCAGATAGGTGGCCTGAGTGAGCCGTCCTTAAAAACTGACTCTGACCCATGCATTTCTTATATGAGAAAATGCCATTCATATTTAGGATTTTGCTAGTACTGTATTATTATTTAATTGCAAAACACAAACGAATGTAAAACCAATTAAATATCATACTTAGAAGGCTGGTTAACAAATTACAGTACTTTACGTGCAAGACCACGTAGCCTGGGCTGGAGGGGAGCTATGACTATGGGCACAGAGACCACCCAACTCATGGAGATTAGGTGAAAAGTGGGAGCTACGGAAGATCATGGGTGATGTCCTCTCTTTTATGTAAAAGCACGTATGTTTATAGATCAGCGATTTTCAACCTTTTTCATCTCCTGCACACATAAACGATTTGCTAAAATTCTGTGGCACAATAAAAAATAATACACATTTTTTGCCAAACTTACAAAAAAAATAGGTATAATTTTGATTCATTCACAGGGACAGCTACCGTTGTGTTTGTTGGCTGTAGTCATTTGTTTATTTGACAATCTAAGGGAAAGGAGGTTAGTGCCCTGACTAAATAGTCAGGTATCGCATGCTTTAAAATTTCTTGGGGCATAGCGATTGAAAATGCTGTTATAGATACATGAAAGTTTTAAAATAGTTGTCCCTGAGGTACATGATGGAGTGGCAGGGTTTGTAAGAAATTTATATTATCTGTCTTGCTTGGATGTTTTTACAAGCACTTTTTGTTTTTTAATAAAAAGCATTGATTTTTAAAATATTGACAGTGTAAAGTCTTAAATTGTTATTCCCCTTCTGAGCCACCGATAAGCATGCAAAACAAAAGGCAATGATTAGTAAACACGGCACAGGATTACGTGCTGCACTGATCCAGGACCCTGGCTCTCCTGCCAAGCCAGGCCCATTTCCTCCACTCCGCCCCCCTCCGATCTCCTCAGTTCCACTCCCCAAGGACAAAGTAATCTCTCCACAAACCTAACCTTAGACTGTAATCCAACCAAACTCCACTGAGCAAGGACCTTCTCAATATCTCAGTGATTCCACTGTCTTTAGGCAGGAATCACCACATTCACCCTGACAGCATCCAATTGCATCCACTGTGGTATAATCCTGGTTTCAGGCGAATCCTCTCCATGATTCCCAAGGGTAACTCAGAAGACACCAGGCCATCTGATACCAGGTCCGGGAACTTCTCTTGATGAACTCAGCTTGTCTGCTTCTTCCAAGAGATTGAGAACCTTAAGACTATGAACCTGGGAACAGAGGCATCTGGGAATTTCCATTTATAGCAGGATAGCAATTTATCACAGGATGGGTTGACTGAACCCCCAAGGCCCTCCAGAAACTCTGAACTCTACTCTCCTGGCTACAGTTTATTAACTGTCCATCCCACTGCCTTGTCCACCCCCTCACCCAGATCTCTCCTACCTTCTAATTTCATCAGAATGCTTTCAGGATTTTGGGTGAAACTCTCTTCTCTCATCTAGGCAAACTTCGGTTGCTGTTTGAGAATACTATTGATTATGTGTATTATTTCTTTTCAAGTTAGTAAATAAAATTGAAATTTGTTATTAAAAAATTGTTCTTTAGATTATAATGTTTATTTGTTTCAAATATTTATATTTTAAGCAGTTCTCTCTGACAAGTATTTGTAAGTATTACAGAGCAAGGAAATTATTCTTAGTAAATTCAAAACCAGCCCTGGCCAGGTAGCTCAGTTGGTTAGAGCGTCATCCTGATACAACAAGGTTTCGGGTTCAATCCCTGGTCAGGGCCCATACAAGAATCAACCAATGAATACATAAGTGGAACAACAGACTGATGTCTCTCTCACTCTCCCCCCACCTCTTTTTCTCTTTCTCCCTCTCATTTCCTCTCTCTCAAATCAATAAATAAAATTAAAAATCATTTCTTATTATTAAGCATATTATATTTTCTTAATCATTAAAGGCTGTGCATCTCCTCATACTATGAAAATGTTGGTATTCTGTAACTTTGATGTGCTATTTCCTATCCATGTCAATATTTTATCAGGCATGTAAGTTCACCAAAGAAATAATAATAAATACGTGAAAACTGCACAACCTTGCTAATAATTAAAGAAATGCAAACCAAATAAATGTGAAACCATTGTAATCTACCCAACTGGAAAATATTTTTTTAATGAGTTGGAAAAATATTATTCAATTCTGGTAAGAGTTGGGTGACATGTCTGGAAAGAGCACAGATCAGAACAAAGTTCCTTAGAAGAATGTTGCATTTTATAATTCATACTGGGAACCTTTAAAAAGGCTCTTTTACCTTGCTAATTTCATCCTAGGAATCTGCCCAAAGCACAATACAACAAATACAGCACTGCCACAATGATGGGTATAGTATGTCAAAGGGATATAGGAGCCAACTGAAAAAACTTCCAATGGCCAAAATGGAGATCTTTGAGCAACAAAACAAATAAAGTAGTACTGGATTATAACCCAAAGTATAAAAGAAATACAAGTGAGTCCATACTGATATAAGGAAATTATTAAATAAATAAGTGGGGGAGACCAGATAACTCTCCCAGGCAGAATAACTCCAAATAATTAATTCATTGGGTCCTCCACCTTTAGGGACATGCAGCATCACTCTACACTCCTTGAGAACTACAGGTTCTGCAGCAACGTAAGTAAATCTCACAAATGTAATATTGAATGAATGAAGCAATATTGAGAAGAATACTACATAATTCTATCTGTATAAGGTACAAAAATCAAGAAAACACAAAACCAGAGCGCTGGAATTCAGGATGATTCTCTCTGATGAAAAGAGAAAGGAACATGTGTGAAAGGATGCCCAAAGATATTTCTGAGATTCTGGCAACATTCTGTTAAACCTGACCAATGATCCATGTTCCTCCCATCAATGATCTGAACAACCCAATAAATTAAACTTCACCACTACTTCACACTAAGCATGAAACCAATTTCAGTTGAAAAAAAGAAAAAGAAACCCAGAATGTAATGTTGATGTAACACAGAAATCAGTTTACTTTTTTCCCACATGGTAAGCCAAATGACCTGGAACTATTAGTTAAAAAGTGTGGTTTTCCCATTATTTTCCCCAGTGTGGTTCTGTTCCTGGACTCTCTTTTCAATTCCATTTGTCTATTTTCCTATCCCTGTGCCAACACTGCCTGTCTTAATTACTACAGCTTTACAACAAAATCCTCATATCTAGTAGAGTAAGTCCTACAACCTTACTCTTTTTCATTATTGTGTTGGTATTCTTGACTGTACTTTTCACATATAATTTTCGAATCAGCTTGCCAATCTGCACAGAATTCTACACACAATTGTTGGGAGCTACTCTGGGGACAAGCACACGTGTCTTTGAATATGTCATAACCATATTTCTTCGCCAGACAACTGTGGAAGCCTGGAGATGGACCTTCCCTTCACCTGGGTCCCTGAGTGGAATCAATGTTCCAAAGAGCTCCCATGCCCATTGGCACATTCTGAAAATGTAGCATGAGCAAGAAACAAACCTTCATTATCTAAAAGTAATTATATGGCCCTAAAAATGTCCTGGCCTTGGAGTAGGAGGAGGGTTTAGAAGAAAAAGATTAAAGATTAACTCCGGATTTATTTTAAATATCTGAGCTACAACAAGCTTATTGCATAAATACTCATCCACACAAATATGGGATATGAATCATTACTTCTGTATGAAACATCTGAGTTACTTACAGCTCTCTGAAATTAACTCAAGACATTTACCAGATGGCAAATTCTGAAAATAAATTTAAAATATGTAAAAATACTGTTTGACTTTTATATGAAACACAGAATACCTAAGTATAACTTCATATCTTAATTTTGAGAAGTGGAAACAATACAGAATTTCTTATTTCTAATATCAGTTTTGAATGATTATCAATTCTGATTTGCGAAAAGATCTACTTTTTGTAAGCCAGTCAGTACTTCCCATTCATGATTTTTATTGGACAATAAAAGCCATATGGCCCAAGAATTCATCAGGATTAATAAAAAGAAATGCAAATCGTTATAATACAATGTGCCCCTAAACTTTTTAAGAACCTCTGCAACAGCTTTTTGTGTAAATCAAATTAAGATTTACTATATAATAAAATTATGTAGTAATAACATCAATCTTTATCTAAAGTCATGATTCTTCAACATTTAGCCTTGCTACACTGCAGCATGTAAATTATACAGGAGAATTCTCATGATATCTATTGTACAGAGCACAGAATTATTTTGATTTAATTCTTGATAAGAAGTGAATCAGTAACCTGATACTTTAGACTGGCAAATCAATACCCCAAAGCTCCCTGGAAGATTAGGTATCACTCTAGTCATGAAGCAGCTTGAAAAACTGAAATATTAGCGCTGACAGAGGGATTGCTCTATTGGGTTTCCAAAGGCTTTCTTGTGTGACTTGATGCTTAGTTTTATGTCAAAGAAAATCAATTTCTTTGTTCAACTTGTCAATCAGAAAACACATTTAGAAACAGTTATTTTATTGGAACATATAAATAAGTACATTGTAAAATAACATAAGACGAAATGGAAATATAAAATGGCATTACATAGAAAATATACACATAATAGAATTAACATACATGCATAATATAATTAACATACATATAAACTTATATGCAAAAAATGTAGAAATTAAAACTAAACTGACACAAAGTTGATCAGATTTTGTCTATCTTCAGTGTTCAAATACACCAATCTTTTTTTTTTTTCAGAATTCAGAAAAATCATTATAACCAGCTTTTCCCATTACAATGAAAGTCCACAGAAAGGTTCTGTGAGGTTTTTTCATCTGCAAACACTAAACTTTCTAGCAGGATGGTAATGCTGGCACATTTATATCAGAGTATCAGTGACGAAAACACTCCTCTTTAAAACAAAGAGACTAAGTGACCCTAAATTTCACTTTACATAACCACCAAGAAATACAGATGTCTGGATTTTGATCTAATGCCAATTAAAAAAAAGTATACTGTGGAAACCACGGCAGAAAGGAACCTAACACATTTATCTAATTATTGCCCAAGTTCCCTCATTCCATCAAGGTCACTCAAGTTCACCACGCATGAAGTATTACATGTCATCCACATTCATTGCCTCATGAGTTTCCTTTTATTTTTATGGATGGGTATTGTCAAGAATCAAGTCCTAGGCTCTAAAAAGTGAAGTCTAACCAAAGAAAGGAATCAGATTCATTCTTGCCCCAATGTCCATTCCCCTGGTGATCACTGTGTCCCTGAGCTGAGCATCCCCAGGCTACCCGCCAGGCAGTGCACTGTGCCACGCCACCACAAGCCATACACGCCTGTTTGCCATCCATGGCTTTCTTCACTATGGCTTTGGCCAACTCTGTTCCGTCAAATTTTAGTCTTCAGACGCTGTGGAGATACATGTGTGCACAAGTAGAATAGGTTCTGAGGATGCTCAGGCCAAGAGGCAATCTTCCTTTACACCAATTCTGTCGAGACAAGGATGCGTAGGGAGCATATTTCACCCACGCACTCTTCACCTGCATCAAGCTATGCTCAGATAACCTCACTGAATGAGTCGACCTTTTCCCTTCCCAGGAATATTGTTAGTGAGCAAGGAGCCCCTCAGTGTGAATGAACCCTATTTATTCAACTGGAGTCACCAGACATACACACCAATTATGAATAAAATATGAGGGCTGCAGAGAACGGTGACTCTTCAGTGCACTAAAGATGGTCGAGTTCCTGTAAGTGAAGCAACCTCATCATTTTTTACCAGTTTCAGTCGAGGGGCTTGTGGGTACATATAGCAGAAAGTACGGTGCAATGGGCAGAGCACTGCTTGGTCACAGAGTCTGGGTTTTAGATCTGGCTCTGCCGTTTACTTTACTTAAGAAACCGAAGGCAGGAACCTTCCTTTTCCTCTACGTACGCTCAGTACCTAACACTGCTCAGCACACGATGGGCCCTCGATGAGTATTTGTTCAATGAAAGAGAACATATTCTTGTGACTTTGGACACCTAATGTCTTTTTGTGTAAGTTTCCAGACCTTCAAAAACAAGGACATCATAATGCCTCCACGCCTTCTACACTGGGTTGTCGCGACAACCAGGTGGACTAACAGACATTGGTTGTATCTATGTAAATAGTTACCTGTTAACTATAAAGTACGCTACAAAGGTAAGTTCTAAGTAAAGAAGCGTTATTGCAATGGGGGTGGTAACAAGGGTACTTCAAGGAACATGGCCCTCAAAGCCCAGATCTCTCCTCTGTCCCTTGAACCACTTGATCCACCTCCTGGTATGCAAAGATATTCAATCCTCTGAGAAAGATCATTGATATGGTTCTAATCAAAATTGAAAGTGTGTGCCAGGCTCTGGAGAAATAAAGTGCTAAAGAAAAGTTCTCAAGTCTTTCCTGACAATGATCTCCCTTCATGAATTCGCCATTCACAGGGGCAGCACCAGCACCCTTGCAATGCCCTACGTCTGAAGTGCCTGCCATTTGCCTGTCAGGTAAATTCCTTCTATTTAATAACCCTGGAATTGCCTGAGGCCATTGTTACCTTACCAACTTTTTAAAAAGCTAACTTCATATCATTACAAATCCACTTTGGGGTTATGAGATAAATAATAAAGTATTTAGGGGAAATGTTTTATCATACCACAGAACATATTCAAAATAAATGCCAACAGATTAAAGATAGTTGTTTTAAAATGGAGCAACAACAAAACAAGAAGAAAATATAGGTAAATATGTGATCATGGAAGGGACTGACACTCCTAATCATTAATGCAATGAAAAAGATAAAAAAAAATTATATATTTAACCATGGGAAAATTATACACTTCTATATATCATAAAATACCCACAAAGTTAAAAGATTAAACTAGGGAAAATATATAAAACATATAAGAAAAGGGAGAATAGTCTTACTGTATATATAGAGTTTTGAGAAGTAAATCGTTTTTAAAAATCAGATAAAGTTGAGTTAGGAAGTCAGGTAGAGAACTCCATGTCAGGTTTCATTTATATGGGAACTGAAAAAAAAATAAACAAACAAGCAAAACAAAAACAGACTCATAGAAACAGAGACCATAAGGATTGTTACTAGAAAGGAGAAGTAGGGGAGTAAAACTGGTGAAGGAGAATATAGTCAATAATATTATAAGTTTGCATGGTAACAGATGATTACAGAATTAGTGGAGTGATGACATTGTAAGATATAAAAATATCAAATCACTATACTGTACACCTGAAAGTAATATAACCAATATCATATTGTATACCAACTCTATTTAATTTTTTTTAAAGTGAGTTAGGACATGCAGTAAATCACAAAAATAAAAATAAAAGAGGGGATGGAGAGAAATAAAAATAACCAAATATGAGAAGGAGAAAAAGCTCATATCATCACTAATTTAAAAAAAAATACCATTTTTCTCTACCAAATAGGCAAAGAGTTAAAATATATAATCCCCAATACTGACAATGGTACAAGGCAGCAGGAGGTCTCATATGCTCCTGCTGGTAGCAAAACAGGTCAAATCTTTCTGAAGAGAAATTTGGCAACATATCTAAAACTATATAAAGCTTACATCCTCCAATCAGGAATTCCATTTTTAAGAATTTCTTCTAAGGGAATTATCAGTGATGTGTGCAATGAATTCTATACAAGAATGTTCACTACGGTGCATTTATGTAACTGAGTGTTACAAAACTGTTTTCAAGGAAAATGTAATGGTATTTAGTGATAAATGCTCACAATATTAGTGAAAAAGCAAGATTCAAAACTATATGGGGTATGATCCAAACATGGGGAGAAGGAAAAATATAAAACCACACATTTATATGTACATTTCCGTGGGAAAGGCAATGATGGTACTCTCAACATCAACCTGGAGTTGTTTTTAATTGTTTGATTTTGGTTCCTGTAGAACAGTGGTTCTCAATCTTCTGGCCCTTTAAATACAGCTCCTCATGTTGTGACTTAACCATAAAATTATTTTCGTTGCTACTTCATTAACTGTAATGTTGCTACTGTTATGAATCGTAATGTAAATATCTGATATGCAGGATGGTCTTAGGCGACCCCTGTGAAAGGGTCGTTCGACCGCCAAAGGGGTCGCGACCCACAGGTTGAGAACCGCTGCTGTAGACCCTGAAATGGCAGGGGCAAAAGGAAGACTTTCAAAGTCAAATTATGTTTCAAATTATAAAACTCTTGGCTTTATTTTTTCTCACCCAAAAAATACTCAAGTCATTAAAGAAAAGAGAAAAAAAAGGAGGAAAAGGAAAGACAACACAGGAATCATTCTTCTGTAATGAAATCCAAGACAGAAGGACAGAAGGAACACCACCCCACCCCCAATGGAGTCCTCCAGAGGACACGAGGCACAGGAGAGGACCCACAGACACCTAGGCTGAGCACATGTGTCTATGCCTGCTGCTTTCCTACCGCGCTAATGTATGGTCTTACTCAGATTTCAGCCAAACAAATCACCTGGCCCCTGATCTCATTCTCCCCGGGATTCCAGCCTTCCAGTATCAGTCAAGTTGGCTTATCGTTTCCTCAAACTGAAAACAATCTGGAGAGATCAATGACGCCCCAAAACAATGTCCAAGTGTGTACATAGCAAAAAGAGGAGGGTTGTACAGAGCAAAAGTGTTTTTACAGAAAGGCCCAGAAAAGAGGAAACAATCTCCACCACTTTGTGGACTAATAGTACAAAGAGAGCTTTGATTTTATTTCTCTGATACTTTATAAACATTGGAGAGAGCAAGTGAAGGACATCACGCAGCCTGCAGTGGGGGAAAGAGGCTGGGATCCAATCCAAAATCTCCCCATGATTTCACCCGTGACACATACATGCAGAGAAAAGACTGCAATGTCACAAAGCATTCAAAGGACTTCATTTCTATGGCTCATGGGACTATGAAACATGTTTATTTTCTTCTTTTTAGCTTTTCTACTTAGGAATTTTTTGAAATTTACCTAGTTTGCTTTTATAATGAGAAAAAACTATGACAACAGTGCTTACATTTTTCATTAGGTAAATGAAATACCACCTTCTTTATGTCACTTTTCTGCTCACAAACCTACAATGGCTCCCTAGTGGCTAACAGCTATCCAATCAAATTCACAATTTTTCAAGTATGTTCTACCAGATGTGATGATGTCCAGAACCTTTAGCATGGCACAGAAACCACTCCCCCCGCCCCCTCCCATGACATACCTCCCTCTGTGGCTCTATCCCGGTTACATGGGCCCAATATTCCAGACCTGCAGGATGGCTCCCAAGTGTATCGTGCTCGCTTTGGTGCACATGCCTTAGTTAACCTTCTTACGCAGCTTGGAATTCCTCTTTTGTCTTTTTTCTCCAGGCCCCACTGTGTGCTCTACCGGAAGGTCTCTCCTCTCCTCTAGGAAGCAGACTGCTGCCTCCTCTGTGTTCCAGGGACATTAGATTCACATGCATTAGATTCCTTCTCACCTCTCTCTCATGAGACTGCACGTTCTGGGGCAAGCACTCATCTTAGGTCTCCCCAGAACCTAGATCAAAGGGGCACTGAATAAATGTTCGCTAAATTGCATTTGTATCTTAACTTTTCTATTTCTGTCAATGTTAAATTGCATTTTCATCTTTGATTTCTTTTTTACTGAGTTTATTGGGGTGGAGTTTTCATCTTAATCATTCTATTCCTTACGAATCTCCAATACAAGGATTTATGAGAACAGTCCAGACCAGCAAACATCCGCCTCAACACTACTGACCATTTAAAACCCAATGATAGTGCGTGCCATGCTTTCCAACTGGAATTTCATCTATCTCATGACTCTCAGCCATCACCCTGTCTCACGACCCTCTCACTCCTTCATGGGAAGCTTCCCCTCCTTGACCACACTCTGCTGACCCACCCCTCCAAATACATACTCTTCTCTCCTTATTTTCTCTGCTGGACCTTTCTAAACCTGTAGGTATTAAGACCCTGTTTGTCCAACGCTATGAAGTACTATGTTAATTATTGCTTACAGCCTCCTCCATTAGACTGTAATCTCCTTAAAGAAAGAAAATGTTGCCAATGACTTGGAATCCCACTTCCCCTGAGTCCCTGGCACAGTCCTTCACACAGAGAGCTCCCCGCCCAGGGACGACAGCCTTCCTTTGCTCCAAGAAAGAGTCCAATGCAGCCGAAAGGCCATCCCCGTACGAATTCAGCCAATATACACCACTGAGTTTCAACAATTCCAAATGGCCCTGCGGACCTCCCCCTGGTGAGTAAGGAGCAGAGTGAGAACACTATAAAGGACCCCTTTTCTAGTCACTAGCAGTAAGAGATGGTTCACATCCTACTGCTCACATCAGAGGACCACCACAAACCCGTTAACAGCAGGATGTTGAGGCGGTGGCTAAACCTGGTGTCAGCGTGGCCAGGTCTGTGGCACGTGCTGGCAAGAGCAACGCAGACCTGGGACTCTGAAGCAGATGCTTACTCACAGGACATTCATGGGCTGCCCCTTCTATAAAGCGTTTTCTCACAGGCCCTACAAGTGAAAGCAGAGTTAGAAACATGGTTTCGGGGCGTGGGCAAGTATTGTTTACTTGGACTGGCTGAGAAGTCGCCTGTACAGTGATGGGACAGACCCCCTGAGAGGGGGTGACCCACTGGGCTGCACACTCGGAGAACAGGAGGTGGGACTAAAGGGCGGGACCTGAATTGGCTGGGAACGTGCTGACTGGAGGCAAACAGACCTGTGTTGTAACTGTCGTCTATCACATACTGCAGCAAGTTTCTTAACCTCATCATGTTTTCCCTTTTATTAGGGTTTATAAAGTAAAACATAGTGAGAGAGTTTTCATTAAACCTGAGAAATACAGATGTATAAGAATAAAAGCTTTAAATCTTTCTCCACCTTTTCCTTCTATTACCATGCGTCCAACCCAGCCATCTTTCGGTGTGTGCTCAATTCAACAGAATATGGCAACAACTAAATCTTACCAAATTCTAGTCTAAGAATTCTAAAACAGATACACTTCCAGCTCAACAAAAACAGCTCCCATCCTAAAGAGGACTGCATTCTTCTTGATCACCTTGAACTTCCTAATCAGCGTAAAAGAAATCTTGAAACATTCTAGATTAATACGTACTATTCTATGTCTCCCTCCTGAACTGGAAAGACTTCAGCTTTGCCGGGACTGACCTGCAGATCCTGAGCAGCAGATGAATGGATTACTCTGACACACGTTTCTGTGAAACGGAGGGCTAAGGGGCTGCTTGGCTATAGGGACCAAACAGCCCCATTCGCCTGCCTCCCTAGGCTTTTATTGTAAAATAGCTTGAACTAAAATTAACCTCTAGATACAATTAGCAAGGTAAGCATCCTTGAGAAAGCACATGCTTCTACAAGGTCAGATCTAAAGACTAAACATAGATATTCCAGTAAAACACCCAAGGGCTCGGACTTGTTTGGAAAAATCAAGGCAGAGGCTGTCACCTTTGGCAAGGTTCCCCTAGAAGCCCCCGACCTTTCCAAGAATCCTCCTGACGGACTTTCCCACCAAGTCCCGTGCTTCCCCACAACTTAATAGACTTTGGCGTTTAGCAATTTCTTCTTGCAAACTGAAAGGCAGTGTGGTGTGGTGGTAGAAGCACACGCTTGATGCCTGTGTGTCTAGAACGGGATCCAGTTCTTTAACTGGCCATATATCTACTTCAGGAAAATCATCAGTATCTTCATTTGCAAGGTGGGCATAAAAATGCTGATACTACACATACTTTTGTATTTTTATATGTTTTTGTTGATTTTAGAGAGAGAGGAAGGGAGAGGGAGATAGAGGCAGAAACACTGATGAGAGACAAACATTGACCGGCTGCCTCCTGCATGCCCCTCCACTGGGGATCAAGCCCATAACCAGAACATATGCCTTGACAAGGAACTGAACCAAGGACTTCTCAGTGCACTGTGAGACATTTGTTCAGTATTTCTGAACAAAGTAAGAGATTACTCCTGCACTGTAAGACATTATTCAAGTACAAACACAGGAGGATATAGTTATATAATGAACGAAAAGCTGGTATAAATAACAAAACCTTAAAATCTACAGGACAGGTTCTGTCAGAGTCTCTGAATATTTTGGCTCAACTATTACTAAATTTTATTATTGAGAATCTTGTAAAGTAACTCACTTCCCGAATTTAAAAACACACTATTTAAATATGAATGTGCTAGGAGTGTTTTAGTGGTGGGTCCTCTTAGTTGTGGTGAAAGTTGTGAACGTCTCAGAATCTTCAGTTCTTTGACTCCCTGGAGGTGAGGAGTGGATAGACTCAACACCAGCTCTTCCAGCGCAGGGGCCTATCCTGGTGGGTCAGGGGCACAGGGGCACTGGGGCTCGCAGTCAGCCCAGTCACATCCTCATCAGGGTCAAAGCCTCCCCCTTCATCACCTTGAGAGTTAAGTCAATCCAGGTCTCTGGGTCTTCGGAAACAAGGCCCAGGCCTCGGCAGAGCTAACGCCATGTGCGAAAGCGTCATCTCATGAGGATCAAAGTCCTGTGTGATTGATGGCTCTGCCAACAGCATGTCTGCTGAGCAGCTCAGCAATAGCCTGCTGAGCGTGAGCATTTGTCAGCTCCACAAAAGGAGCAGGTAGGTTCCTGGAAACTATGAAACGGGGCTCGCTGCAAAGGCGTGGCTTCGACCGCACTTGAACTTCGGGAGCAGAGTGGTTTTGAAATACATCCTGGAAAATACCTGACTCATAAGGAAGGGTTATACTAGTACCTGCCGGGCACCTTCAATGCTTATGTAAAAGACAGTGTAATGCAAAGCAAAATGTCCTGCTGGCAGAACCAGAAGTGTCATGATTTTAACTCTGGAATGCTACGTCCACTAATCTTCAATATCCTGTGTTCAGATGACAGGCAGGCAGCTGAAGCTAGAGTTGAGGCTTGTCCAATTAATCAAATAACCTCCATGCCACTTATCCTTGGAATTGGCATTAGAAAAGCCTCCATGTTCCCCCAAATCATATAAATGCCATGGCTTTCTATTCATTAAATCCAGGTTGGCCTATGCCGATATGTCATATTTTGACATGTAGCCCCAAGGGACGTACAATCAAAATTAAGAGGAGACCTTAGCTAAAACTGGCATGCCCCACTCCAATGAACAATTTATGCTCACACATAGATAAAAATGTATCTTCTCCAAATGATGAATATTAAACTGTTAGAAATAGAGACACAAATGATTCATTTCATTATGTGTAAAATATTTCTTTTGTCTTTTAATTCAACATATAGAAGGAGTGTTCACATCATAGCAAGTACAGAGGCGATTATTATGTATAATTACATACAGATTTCAAGACTACTATCATCATGGTATTTACTGAATAACCCTGCAGTACTAATAAAATCTGATTTTTCTCTTGCTTTAAATCAACTCACGGCTTCCCTCTGCATTTGGACTAAACGCCAAACTCCTCTCCATCGCCTCCAATGCTCTAGCCATGCCCACTGTCTGAGCCCATCGCACACAACCCCAACCTCATCCCACCACTCTCCACCCCCGGCCTGCCTGCCATCGCTCATTCTGTCCCTGCACACTGGCCTTCTTTCTTTGTTCTTTGTCCCATGAATGAGGCAGGAGAAAGGCCTTTGTCCCTGCTGTTTCCTTTGTTTGAAAAGCTTTTCCCCAAGACCTCTGTGTGGCTCACTTCTTAGATCTCAGGTCAAACGTCTCCTCGTCAGCGGGGCTTCCCTGGCCGCCCTAACGAGTGCTGTGCTCGACCTGCAATCACTCTTTATCATGCTCCCTGTTACCCATTTTACTTTCTCCATAGCACAAATATATTTCAGTCTGAAAGGGGTTGTCTGTTGATTATCTGGCCCACTAAACCATAAGCTCCAATAGGAAAGCAGTTTCCTCTCCCTGCATCCAGAACTGAGTCTGGCACCCAGTAGGTGTTTGTTACATAAATGAAAGCTGTGCTCGAAGACGGACAGAGCAAGCGACAGACATGGCCATCCACACTCCTGAAGCTATCTAATGACTGGGAAACAAATGGGCAAATAGCGGCCAAGAAACAAACAAAAACATACTTAGCAGTTGCATATTAAATTATGGTTAAGTAATCAAGGTTAGCAGAAATTACCCAACATGAATAAATTATTTAATAAAATAAAGAAGCGTCACATGAAATGTGTGTGGCCTGGGCTGGGAAGGCTTCTGAGGTTTGAGAACGAAAAACTTGAACTTTCTAACATGGTGTGTGGACTGAATATCTGTCTCTCCCCCCAAATTACTATGTTGAAGTCCGAACCACCAGTGCGATGGTGTTTGGGGCCTTTGAAAGGTATTTAGGTTTAGATGAGGTGATAAAAATGGTATCGGAATTATAAGAAAAAGGAGACCCAACTTCTTTCTTCCTCTCTCTCTCTCTTCCTCTCTCTCTCTTCTCCTTCTCTCTCTCTCTCTCTCTCTCTCTCTCTCTCTCTCTCTCTCTCCCCCCTCCCCCTCTCCCCCCATGTGAATGCCCAGGCAGAAGGCCTTCTACAAGTCAAGAACAGGGATCTCCCTGGAAACCGAATTTGCTGGCACCCTGATCTTGGGCTTCGAGCCTCCAGACCTTGGAGAATTAAATGGCTACCATTAAGCCTTCCAGACAAGGGTAGGCTTACTATAGCAGCCGGGGCTAACTCACACATGTGGGGTCTGGTATGGTACCTACTGCCTGGAACATCACGGTTGCTCAATAAATATCACTGAATTTTGAACTACTCAAACTAAGAAAAATATAAAATGTTATTTTTGTTTTCTCAGTGAATAGTTTTCACAACCACTTCTCTCTAATCTTTGATGTTTCTCTCCAGCATAAATAGCAGCAATGTGGGTATTAAAAGTAGGAAGTAGAAAAACCACCCATGAATGCAGGTATAACGCAAGTCAGAAGAACGTTTTTTAAGTAGGGAAAAAATTATTTTCAGCCTTACAAAATTCAAAGAGACTTCAGCAAGTGCAAACAGACTTCAGCTTTTTCACATTCCTCACGCTCAGAAACTAGGACATTAAAATGCCAGGAACCCTTTCAATATTTAAACCATGTGATAAATGCAAGAGAAAGTCTCAAACGACTGAGATAACTTCTGTGGAGCTGCCAAAGGGCCAGATGCTTCTTTTTAAAAAATATGAACTTGGCTTTGAAAAGACCTGGGGCTCAGTCCCAAACGGGCAGGGCTGACACGTGTGTGATGCGTGTCCTCGGGGCCCTCAGCAAGCGCCTGCCAACAGCAACACCGTGTGACCACCGGGCGAGGTGGCATGTGCAAAACCCAGGCTCTGCTGCACACGCGGACAGGAATCGGACGGACTTGGTCTGAGGCCCTGAAAATAAATTCCATACAATTACATGGGGAGAATGTGGTGTTGGAAAAGATGCAAAGTACCTTCACTGCACCTGAGATTTTTATTTTTAGATAATTTGAACACAGATGAAAGGGGAAAAAACAGCCATATTGAAAAAGAAGTTTCATGATGCAGAATATGAAAAAATAAAACACTTTTGAACCAATACATAGAACAAAGAGCCGTTCTGTTTACTATTGCCATCTATCCAACTATCAACTGTATCTGTATGATCTTTCACCTTAATTCTGAGCTTGTAAAAGGCCCTACTCACGCACATTCATGTTCACACACTCCTGAACACCCTGCACTATGATGGGCTTGAAATACTGAATTCAAAGATTTTTGCGGTTGTGTGGAGATTTTTTGTTTTTATTTTTTAAGAACGCCTAGACTGCATTTCTGCATTGGCAGCCCCTCGTGGAGTTCACCTGAGTTTAAATTCGCTGCCAAAATTATGTTTTCAGTGTCTTTAACATGGGTCAGCCTCCCGAGACCGTGTGCCCTGGGCTTTCCTAGCAGGCAGCCGGCCCCTGAGCACCTCGGCTCTGGTAATTAGATCTCAGGGCCCCACCTTCCTTCCCGCTTGCCAGGGGCCAGCGGGGAACCCTCGGAGCCCTGGCTGCAGGCTGCCTGGCTGGCTCGCCTTCCTCGCCACCTGATCAACGACACAGTGAGTGCCTGGAGAATACATCCTCCATTTCTGCCCTCTCTCCACACCTCGCAGATCGACTCTCGTGGAATACAGCTCATAAACATTCATTTCCTGCAATAACGATATCTACATAGTCCTAGACAATTCCACATGTTGAGTGAAAGAGCCCTTTCTGACTTCATTTGTCTCTAAGACACAGGACTGGGGATAGGGGTACAAAGAGAAAAACCTTCAGATGAAAATACTGAATTCATTCAGAGCTACCCCTTCCCCCTCCTCCTCTGCATCAGTCTGCGTGACTTATAGAGTGCAAGGGGTCCCAAGGCCTTTCTTCAAGGTATTTTTCATTCTCAACACCCAACCCAGGTTCACTTTTCTGACCCGATGAGGAAGTCAGCAGCTGAAAGAGTAAGATTCCCTGAGCAATGAACAGAAACACACACTATCTCATTTTCCCTCTGTGGGCTGGCCTGCTATGTGCTGGTTTCACTGGCCGGCGGATGTTTACCATGGCATTTCGTTCAGCTGATCTCCGAGACGGAGTTCAAGGGAAGTTGATATGTTTACATCCCTTCAAAACTGCTCTGCAGGTGTGCCAAGGAGGGAAGCTGAAACAGTGCTGCCCATTCAGAGGCCCCGACCCCCTCTGTCCCACTGCTGTCTCGTTGTCTGACAGGTCAGACCACCACATGAGGCAGTGAAGGCTGACCAGAGCCACGGGCGGGCGGGTGGGGGGGAGGGGGTCGGAGTACAAGATGAAGAGCCTCAGCCCAGAGGCTCTTGAGCACCTCCCCGGCCTAACCAGCCATCCCCATAAAACTCAGGGCCTGGTCTGAAAGGAGAAGGGGAAGGGGTAAGGAACAAGTCTTGGCAATGGGGGGGAGAGCGGTGTGGGGCGGGGCAAGAATGGGAGGAGGCGGAGGAAATGGCTCTTCTCTTTAATCAAGTGCCAGAGTTGATGTGAGACCACCTCAGCATAGCCAGCAACCAGGGATGGCCCAGGAAGCAGCTGATGTCAGCGGTCTCACTCTACCACGTTCTCCTTCTGCCTCTGAGAAGCACAGAACATAGCCAGGCCACTGCACGCTCCTCAGGAAGAACAGCTACCACCATTCAGTTCTCAGGATGTGTCAGGCATTCTGCTAAGAACTGCCTTAAATCTTCCCTTTAAGGGACCAATAAATATTTACTTTTCTAGGGAATACAAATATATAAATATTATTTCTAATCTCCTCTACAATCCTGCTATGTTGGTGTATGAGTCAGGTTTCTCAGGAGAAACAAAACCAGCAGAGGGGTGGGTGTGTGTGTGTGTGTGTGTGTGTGTGTGTGTGTGCACGCGCGCACGCGCCCAGAGATTTGTTATAAGGAATTGGCTCATGCAATTCTGGAGGCTGAGAAATCCCAGGATCTGCAAGCTGGAGGGGCTCGGAGAGCCCACAGGGCAGAACAAATAATGCTGTATTTGGTCTCCCCAACAAGACTGCAAGCTCCAGAACCTGGTGGATGCTGGGTCTTAGATTTCTCCAAATATCACTGAGGACCTTCAGTGAGTCAGGCTTATTAAAAAGGGCCCAGCTCAGACCCTGTCCTGTAAAGCCTTTTCATCCTCTACCTCCAGGATAAACCCCAAAACAACCTGAATACAATAAACTGAAAATTGAAAAATAAAAAAAAATCCGTACCACATGTCCTTGACAATTTCCTTTAAAATTCGGTTACAGTGATTAAAATCTTGAGTTAAAAAAAAGAAGTCAACTCTGAGCTGCCAGCCAGTGTTTAGCGGTACCACACGCTGACGTTCTCCATCCCACCGTCAGTGTGCGATGACATTCTCCGTAAGGAGAGAGCAGCATGTCCTCTGTGACAAATTAAGTTGCAAAGCTGCTTCCTCTGCTCTCCGGTTTCCCACTTATATTAATGAGTGCTATAAAGGAAAGCCTTTAAAGATAGTATTTATTTGCAGAAACAAATGTCGATTCATAGCACTCAGAAGCACATGCACGCACTGAGGGGAGACACTCGTGAGAATCCTAACGTTTTATCATGTCCTGGATATTATTACCACGGTACCTGCATATTTCCACACTCCTCCACCCTCGTATTTCAGTCTGTCGTGGCCTCCGACCGCAGCCGTTCTGTGGCACCCCGGCACGTGACCCCCAGTAACACCAGCAGTAAGTATCACGTTTCGCCCCTTGTCAGAACTGCCTCAGACTACATCAACATGAATTATTTTAAGAACAAATGCATCTCTGTTGTTTACAATGTAACAAACACAAAGCCATGACAAATGTCACAAGCTATAAATAAAGACATCTCCATTGTACTGCACTTATTCATCTCCAGGTTGAACAAATGTTAATTACAGAGAATTTGAAAATGAGTCTTGTTAATGTCATTTTTAATTTAGCATGTTACGGTGTAAATGTTTTCCATTGAGTTAATTTACACCTGTTATCACAAGCGTCATTATTAGGTTTCTAGTGGAGCAGCTCTCTGTGACTCTAAAATTTGCTTAAAATGGCAGAAACAATTACTAATTAGAAGGGCATGTTTACTTTAATTATGTTTATTTCCTAGCCTAGTTGTATATGTAATGTATTATGGAAGTGTATGATTTAATTAGTGAAACTCATTTATCACAAGCAATTTCTCAAATAAGCACTGCTTTAAAAATACAACAGGTTCGTGCAGTGTTTCATAAAGTCCTTGATGGTATTTCTACAGAGTGAGACTATATGGAGATCTTTCACTCATGAAATGAGAGCATTTACCCACTTTTTTCTCCCAAATTTTGCAAAAATTAGAATAGTCTCTCAGCTTACCAATAATAAGAGTTCAATTCTGCAGTTCTTAATGCAAAATTTAAAATACGGTGTACAGCCCTGGCGGGGCGGCGCCGTCGGCTGGCGCATCGTCCTGTGCACCAAAAGGCTGCAGGTTTCATTCTTAGTTAGTGCACATATCTAGGTGGCAGGTTTGATCCCTGGTCAGGGCATGTAAGGGAGGCAACCGATAGATGTTTCTCTCTCACATCAATGTCAACCAATCAATCTCTCTCCTCTCTCTCTCTCTCTCTCTCTCTCTCTCCCTCCGCCCCCTCTCCCTTCAGCTCCCCTTCCTCTCTTTCTAAAAAAATCAATTTAAAAAACCGATCCTCGGGTAAGGGTTAAAAAAAATATGGTGTACAAAATTTACAGATCTATAAACTCAAAATATTTAAATCTGCACTCAAAATTAACAGCCTGTTACTTAGTGATATTTACACTGACAAATTCCATTTAAAATTTTTTAAAAGAAAATTCCTTTTTTTTAATAAAAAGAACATGCTAACATTCCTTCCTGGAGTCATGACTCTGGCACCCAAAGTACAACTGACTTTTTTCCCCCTAAAATTCGGAGCACAGTAATCACCAATGCAATACAGGCACACTTGGGAGATATGGGAGTGTGTGTCCAACCCCCGTGGTAAAGCAAGTGTTGCAAAAAAGCAAGTCATAATCTTTTTGCTGGTGGAGGGTCTTGCCTCCAGTTATAGGACATACAATACCTGTGAAGCACAATAGAGAGGCTTAATAAAATGAGATGTGCCTGTAACTGATTCAGGAAAAGACCACAAAACTCCTAGGAAAGATTGCTGGAGAATGGGACATTCACCTGGTCTCCAGAGGAGAAAATCATCCTTAGAGTAGAAAAGCCTGGTTTACACAACCTCAATGGCATGAGCAAATCTAATGCCACCACCACCACCAGGACAGACTACCTGTGCGCCCTGAGGTGCGGCCTTGGGAAGGCGCCTCTCCCTAGGTCGCATTCTTTAATCTTATCAAACACTGACCAGGGACAGACTGTGGTACATTCCATAGTAACCAGTCTGGACTTTTCAGAATGGTCAATGTCACAAAAGACTTTGAAAAAGCTAAGGGACTATTCTAGATTAAAAAGAGGCTAAATACACGTGACAATTAAATGCCCTATGTGATCCCTTGATGGGATCCTAGATTTAAAAAAAAAAAATACAAGAAAAATTGAGACGGTTGGGGAAATCTGAGTCAGGACTGTATACTACATAATATTACTATATCAAGGTTACATTTTCCTGGTATTTTAATAACAGATTAAAAGACAGCTGGAGGCAGAAATGATGAAACCAAAGCTGTCCTACTCTGGGGGTATCATGAGAACACAGGGTTCTGTAGGAAAAGAGAAAACAGTAATACTGGGGAAACAGAAAGCAGCAGGCAGAGGAAGACCCAATAAGGGAGGGACTGACTCATGGAAGAAGCCATGGGCTGAGTCTAGTCTACAGCAGCTGAGGACAGGGCATGAGGCATCACTCACCCATGGGGTCGCGGAGTCGGAGCCGACTCACCAGCGTGTAACACAAGAGAAAAGACTAATTCTCAGGCGAGACACACCGGAAATGGTCAGGAACGAGTTCTCATGATCTGCAACATCTCTTTGAACATTCAGAGAACAGAGTGAGAGCTAAGAAGCAAGTGTAGCAAAATGGCTGATGAATGGGGTAATGAATATTTTCCCAGTTCATTACACCCATTTCAACTTTTCTGTAAGCTTGAAATCAAAGGTTGGGAAAATATAAGCAGTCCAGTGGGCAGAGCGGTAGGGAGGCCAAGTCAGGCATACTCTTTACATTTCTTACACACAGACGTCCAAGAAA
The DNA here is from genome assembly GCF_964212035.1 of Myotis nattereri. Classification (NCBI taxonomy): domain Eukaryota; kingdom Metazoa; phylum Chordata; class Mammalia; order Chiroptera; family Vespertilionidae; genus Myotis; species Myotis nattereri. The sequence goes on from NC_138085.1 coordinate 21,042,165, forward strand.
TGTCACTACACTGCTCTGAATTTCAGCGTTTTAGCACGGCCATTAAAATGGCAGCACATTGACTCACAACATACCTGAGAAGCACGTTCTAGTCACGTTCTGTTTTTAGACCCAAGAAAGAATCCATCCACACAGCAGCCAAGGCATGCCTCATACAGATGCATGCACCCCACCAGCCTGGCTGAGAGGTCCAGGACTTGGTTTTGTTAGAAAAGATCAATCTACAGTGTGCTTTAATTTTAAGATACTACTTATGATAAGTCTCATTACAGTACACTTCTACAAACACACTTTCTTAACAAAGTAAAGTAAACATTGGTACTTGTAGGATTTTGCCCAACCAAGAGAAATCCCCAAGAACCCAAAGGGCAGAGTGTTCCCCACTCATCTCAAGGCAACCCCCCTGCTGCTCCTACAAACACAGACGGGCTGGAGGACACTCACTAACCCCCACAGAGCAGGTGATGCTGACAATCTCTTCTGGGGAGTGAGGACAGGCCTGCTGCACTTTAATTACTGTGGACTAACGACCAGTGAGGGGACAGTCTCACCAAAGGAGCGCGGCCCTCCAGGGTCCCTGCCTCCAATCCTCTCTACCAGACATAAGAAGTGTACAACAGGCTCTCTGCTACCTCCTGAGACTGCCACCGAGCTTTCTAGTAACTATGGCATTTTCAGGAATGCTGGAACATTATCTTTTCATTCAATTTCTGATTTCTGCTCATGGACATTCTGGTAGTCGTCTTTAAATATGGTTATCCTGCCGGTTAAGATAGATAACAAGCACTTTGTTTAGTTACCATCTGCCCACTCTCACCCCAGCCCTGCATTTTAACCTGCGGGTTAGACCAGGCCTACCTAAGGAAGTAAACAGATGTTGCTGGAAAGAGCTGGAAATTTCAAACTGAGCCAATGCAATGCCTCTCAGGAAGGTGGAGAGGGCTGCTGGTAAAACTCATGACGGCTAATGAAGGTCAAGATGGTGGCACAGAAAAACGTGGTACTCACCTCCTCCCACAACTACATCAAAATTACAACTAAACTACAGAACAACCATCACTCAGAATCGCCTGAAATCTAGCTGAAAAGAAATCCTACAACTAAGGAAAAAAGAAGCAGCCATAACAAGACCTGTAGGAGATGCAGAATGAGCTGGTCCCACACCCATGTGTGATAGATACAAATCGGGAGAGAGACCTCGGGTGTGGAGGTTCCCCTCTGAGGAGTGAGGGGTCCCAACCCCACACCAGGTCCCCCAGCCCGGGGTCTGGTGCCTGGAAGAGAAGTCCCCATGACTTCTGGCTGTAAAAACAAGAGGGGATTGTGGCTAAGACAGAGGACTGCTGGAGTCCCCTACATTCCTCTTGAAGGGCCCATGCATGGAAGTACTGGGACTCACTGCCTCTGAGCTCCAGCACTGCAACAGCAACTCCAAAGGAACCGGGGCATACAGCAAGAATTGAATTGCCTGGCATCAGGGCAAGAGCTGGAGGCACAGCTTCCTCCCAGACAGAACTGCTGGTAGAGGCCACTGTTCCTATTCTGAGCCCTCCCCCAACAGAGCTGGCAGGTGAGCATGATTTCTGAGTCTCCATCAACGTGGCTAACACTGTTGGCTCCACCCTGGTGATTCCCTGAGACCCTGCCCCATCCAACTTGCAGGCCCACCAAAGCTGTTTCCAGTGCCTTTTCCATACTAACAGTCTGTCTTGGCTCATGTTTCAGACTTTCCTAAAATTTCTCAAACAAGTAGCATCTGGCCTCAGTGTGGCCCATACTTCTGGCTAAGTGGCCCCAGGCTCGGCACTAGAGGCAACCAGCCCTGGTTAACAGCTTGGCCTCTCCTGGGCACCTCCAAGCCAGTTTAAGTAGTAGCGATCTGCAGATTGCTTTGTAGCTCAAGCCAGGTGGCCCTAGGCAGGACACAGGAGGTGGTTGACATTGGCCAGTACCTCCCAGGTGGCCCCAGAGTCATATCCACAAGCAACACACTCAAGGGGCAGACTGAGTGGGCCCCAGGACCCTGCTAAAGTAAGCCCTACTCAGTGGGTTGGGCCCCTGCACAGCTGATCCTCCATTGTGGTCATGGTCACAGCCAGGTCTAAAGCCAATTAGCATGAAGGTAAATCCCTCCCACTGATGTGCCGACAACAATCAAAGCTCAACTATAACAGAAGGGTTTACACAACCCTCACGGCACCTGGAGCACCAGCTTAGGTGACTGCAGAGGCTGTGCCACTGAACCTTACAGGACACCAATATATAAGGCCACACTATCAAGCTCCACCTAATACATAGAAACCAGCACAATGAGGAGACAAAGAAACATGTCTCAAATGAACAAAACTCCAGGAAAAGAACTAAATAAAATGGAGACAAGCAACCTATGAGAAGCAGAGGTCAAAACACTGGTTATAAGAATGTTCAATTATCTCAGTGCCAATGTCAACAAAAAGATAGGAACATAAAAACAGAATTAGAAAATATAAAAACGAACCATTTAGAAATGAAGACTTTCTAACTGAAATGAAAAATACATTACAGGGAATAAACAGTGGAACAGATGAAGCAGAGGAACAAATAAGAGATTTGGAGAGTAAGGAAGCAGAAAACACCCAATCAGAACAGAAAAAAAAATATGCAGATAGTTTAAGGAGCCTCTGGGTACCAACTTTAAGTATACCAACATTCGCATCATAAGGGTTCCAGAAGGAGAAGAGAGAGAGAGAGAGCAAGGAATTAAAATCTCATGTGAAAAAATGACAGAATAGTTCCCTAATCTGGTGAAGGAAATGTACAAGTCCAGGAAGCACAGAGAGTCCCAAAAGAGATGAATCCAAAGAGGCCCACACCAAGACACATCATAATTGAAATGCAAAAGCTTAAAAGCAAAGAGAGAACCTCAAAAGCAGCAAAAGAAAAACAGTTATTTACACAGAGCTCCCATAAGACTGTCAGCTGATTTCTCAACAGAAACTTTGCAGGCCAGAAGGGATTGGCAAGAAATACTCAAAGTTATGAAAAGCAAGGACCTACGACCAAGATTACTCTATCCAGCAAAGCTACTCTTTAGAATCAAAGGACAGATAAAGAGCTTCCCCGGCAAGAAAAAGCTAAAAGAAATCACCACCACCAAATCAGTATTACAAGCAATGTCAAAGGGTATCCTTTAAGATGGGAGGGGAGTGTGGGAGGAGGGGAGAAGAAAAGTTAAGGGATTAAGAAGTACAAACTGGTAGTTACAGAATAGTTACAAAGATGTAAAGTGCAGCATAGGGAATATAGTCAATAATATTGTAATAACTATGTATGGTGTCCGATGGGTACTAGATTTATTGGAATGATAACTTAGTAAATTATATAATGTCTAATTACTACATGTCTGAAACTGAAAATGTATCTTCTATCTCCAGAAAAGGGAAGAATGAGGACGAGGCAAAACTTATTGGGAGAAACAAGAGAGGCCAATAGTGAACCTGATGTACCACCCTTCACCGCGCTGTAGAAAGTTTAAAGGAAAAAATGAACATGGCTCATCTTTCTTATCTGCTATTTATAGAGAGTGGAAATGAAAATCCAGGGAGCTGTACAGGAGTAATTGGATTGGTGTGTGTGTGTGTGTGTGTCTGTGTGTGCACCTCTGTGTTTATGCTTGTACAACACACGCTGTATCTGTGTTTCAAGAAGGAGAGGTTGCTGAAGCAGGGTAAGTTTCAGCAAAATGTAACCTTCGCCTTAGAAACCAGGAACCAAAGTAATTAGATTACAATCTTTCCAACACTGTGGGAGAGATTCGATCAATTAGAACCAAGATCAGTTACATTATTTGGTTTTCCTAAGTAATGGGCCCTTAAATACAATCAATACTTCTCCAGGCTGTGAGTTCTCAAGACCTGAGATTCATTTAACAAAAAACACAAATGGATTTTCAAAGGGCCCTGGGATGTTCCATCACAGAAGGGATTGGAGTGGGGCAGCAGAGAGAACAGACTTTTGAGTTCCTGTCCGAGTCTTCCTTTCTTTCCCTCTTGTGTGTGCTACTGCCATGTATGTTTGATTGTTCACATATAAATTAAATTTCTTTTATCAAAGAGCCTTAATCTAGGACTAAGCAGTCATACCACTCTGTTTCTTTTTAAAGTTGCAGTATTAAAACTAATTTGATAGGGAACAGAATAAAATTGAGATTTCTATTTATGTTTTAAGAAATTGACAAAACTTAAATTGTAATGTTAAGAAGAAAAGTGGCAGAAGTTGCTCCAAATCAGCTAACTCCTGCCACCCCTCTCCTCCAAGAGTGAATTTAGGGAAGGGCAAGGGGGATGTCCTGCCCAGTTTGTGGGGTGGATACCCAGAGCTGCTTTCCGGGACTATTCTTGCTTAGAATCTATACTAATAAAAGGGTAATATGCTAATTAGGGCAGGTGTCTTCCTGACATCCATCTGGACAAAGCCACAGCGGCTGCAAGGCCCAGGGCTCAGGCAGCCGTGGGCTCAGGCAGCTGCGAGGCCCGGGGCTCAGGCCTCACAGCCGCTGCAGCCGCTGCAGCCGACAGTGGTAGCAGCAGCGGGGTGATGGGGGTGGTGCCTTCCCCTGATCAGCCTGGTCACCTCCCGCAGAGGGAGGCCAGACTGCAGCTTAGGCCTGCTTCCCACAGGGAGCAGACCAAAGCTGTCAGTAGGACATCCCCTGAGGGCTCCTGGACTTTGAGAGGGGGCAGGCTGGGCTGAGGGACACCCCTGCCAGTGCACAAATTTTCGTGCACCGGGCCTCTAGTAGATCCATAAGAGCCCTAGGTTAACACCAAATTCTCTGCCTGCCTACTCACCGGGTCTCCACCCTACTCCAAATGTAGGAGCTGGGTTTAGAGATTGTCATTCAACTTGGTGGGTCTATTTCCCAAGTTACACAGCTTAGAGCTTAATGATAATGTATTTATCAATCAAGACAAAACAATCATCCTCAGTGCTCAAAGTCCACTCACTATTACCCTAAATTAAGTCTCCTGGAGGGGAAAGCGGGAATGGCGCACCTGTGACTTCCTCCAGCAGCTCTTGCATGGGCACCTGCAACACACACGCCTCTCCTCAGTGATTTGTGTAACACACTTGTAATAATTAGAAAGTTAAACAACTAATTCCTGACTTCCCCAAGAGCCAGGCTTCTGGTAGAGTGTGAGGAAATGTGGCGAGAGGGGAAGTGGAAAGGAGGAAATTTACACTGAGAGGCTCTTCTGCATGGCTTTTAAGTTCCTGTGTAATGAAGAGGTGCTGAGGTAATCTAAAACACCAGGTAATCAAAACGGCATTGATATTACCTTTTACATCAATTACCTTCCTCTTGGCAGCAGTTGAAAAATTATGTTGTACTCAAAAGTCAGCCTGTTGACTTTATTTATACAACACCTGGAGTGTGGTTGGGTGTCAGCGCGCTAGCCACCGTGGAATTTCAAATTCTGCTGTTTGACAGTAACTGAGAGTTGTCTCTGCAGGCACTACGTTAGAAACTGTGCCATTTTCAAATCATGTGCTTCCACCATGAAGAAAATGCATCTGGGACTCCGTTTTCTCATCTGTGGAGTGGGGATAATAATGTTGGACGTCACTGGCCGATTGGACTAGGAAACGTAAGGGATGTGAAGCACCCAAAATAGCCTCTGACACAGGGTAGGTGCTTAGCCTGCTATGATGTCTGTCACGAGCAGTTTCCTCGAGGAAGAGCTTCCCTTTGAGTGTCTTTCATCTTTTTGACCAAATCATCTTCCGGTTCAACAAAAGGAGGCCATATGCTGGGAACATAGGGAACTCCCCCTGCGGAACGTCTGATGGTGGTGACCTTCACTCACCTGGTTACACATGCCAGCATGAATCCTGTCTGAGGGTCCCTCTCCCTCCTTCTCTTGCCAGCTTTAAAGGATTAACTAGCATTTGGTGCTCCTTGAAGAGGCATGAAGAGTGTTTGTGTAGAAAATCCAAGTACATAAGCCTACGGCTGTCAACTGGATGTACACTGACCCCCTCTATGTCTAGGTGAGGGATCGGCTCCTCAAAACCTGACGCTACACTTTCCAGTGCCTGTAGTTCTTGGTCCTAGTTAAGGCTTCTCATTTCTAGGCATCACTTCATCCCTTTCATTTAGCAGAGCCCCTCTAATCCCGGGAACTGGAGAGACTCCTACAGGCCATTATCACACCCTCTGCACCTACTGAACAGTCTGGCAGGAAGAGCACAAGATTGTAGGTTTAGGAGACCCGAATCCCAGAGCTACCTCAGCCAACGGGGCACACTGGGCAATTCAAGACTATTTTCTCATCTATAAAGTGAGGACGTTGGATTCGATGGTCACAGTAATGGTTAATTTTATGTCAACACCCTGACTAGGCCTCAGGGTGTCCAGATAACTGGACAAACATTATTCTGCGTGTCTGTGAGGGTGTTTCCGGATTGGGTGAACATGAACCAGTAGCCTGAATAAAGTGCAGTGCCCTCCTCAGTGTGGGTGGGCCTCATCAACCCTACAAAGGCCTGAACAGCACACAGAAAGGCTGACTTCCCCCTTTCTGCCCAACTGCCTTCCAACTGGGACATGAACTAAGACATTCAACTGCCCTCGGGCTTGAACTGAAACATGGACTCTTCCTGGCCTTGAGCCCACAGGCCTTCAGACTGGTGCTTTCACCATCGGGTGTCCTTGCTCACAGGCCTTAGGGCTCACACTAGCACTTCCGTCACTGGCTCTTCTGCTTCTCATTTGCCGACTGACCCTGCAGATCTTGGGACTTTCTGGCCTCAGAATCACATGCACCAATTCCTTACAATAAATCTCTTCATATAAATACCATGCACACAGACCCAATTAGTTCTGTTTCTCTAGAAAACCTGATGATACAAGCGCCAAAGATAATTTTCAATTCTATGTGCTGCCAAATGGTCATCTAATCTGTGCTTGAACACCTCCCCGTCTCCCATGCAGCTCATCTGGCTTTAATGAGGGTGGGACTTGGTAGGTCCCACCTTGGGTGAGAATCCAAAGCCCCACCACCCATCTTCTCAGCAGTCAGGAGCTTAAACCTAACTGAAGTGATCTCACCCGGGCAGAGGAGAGTGCAACTTCTCTTTGGGTCTCCTCCTCATCATGTTAATGTAGGAGCCTGAGCCTGCCTTGGGCACTGTTGTTAGTTTTGTTTCATTCTGGTTTTCCTGGTTATGTTATAATGTTGGTTAATCTTGAGTCTGCTCATTTGCACATGAATAACCATGAAATAAATCACCAGCCAGCACTTAAGCCAAGACCTTTAGTACATAAGTGCAGGACTTTGCCTTTGTTACCAAAACCAACATTATTTTGTTACCTTGGGGGCAGAAATGTGGTGATTTTTATCCTGTCACCTAGGGGACTGTTTCTCCCTCTCACCTGTCCCATCCTGAGACTGGCTAATAAATCACCATCTCTAAGAGGAAACAGGAGGTGGGTCCTCCCGCTGCCCTGCAGCACTCCCATGTCACCTCCCTCCAGGCCAGTGGTCTCCAGCCCTGACTGCCCAGTACAGTCACCTGCGAATCTTTTGTAAAAAAAATGTCAGACTCAACCTCACAGATTGTTATGCAGCTGATGAGAAGCGGGAAAGGGGAAGCTAGGACATTAATAAGAACTTCTCCGGTGATTCTAATACGTAGCAAGTCTAAAAACCAGTCTTCTCTCTAGACCAGGGGTCAGCAAACATTTTCTGTAAAAGAGCCAACTGGCAAATATTTTAGGTCGTGTGGGCCATATGGTCTCTGTCACAACTGCTGTTTTTTCATTGTAGCATAAAAGCAGCCATAGGTGATATGTCAATGAATGGCTTGACTGTTCCAATAAAACTTTATTTACAAAAACCAGTAGCGGGCCATGTTTGGCTCATAGGCCACAGTTGGTCAATTAATCCATTCATTACCCAGTTTTAAAATGGTTGCTGCATCAAATAGAATCTCATGGAACTGCATGATCACCCAGCTCACATTTCTGCATCTTGCCATTCACGAGAGACTCTCAAATGGCATGTTGAAATCAATATTCACTCTCTAGCTGACATTCCTTTCCTGTGTCATATTGATGATCCCAGCCAAACAGGAACAACCCTGTTCTAGGAGAATCCTTTCTGTCTCCCAGTAACCACTGCTGCCTTTTTTATATGTTCACAAACATCTGTTTAAAATTGCTTCTGGAATTTCATCAGAAACTGACTTAAGCTCACCCATCTGCAGCTTCTAAACTATGCTTCTCCCCCTGGAGAACTGGGACATGTTCACCGAAATCATTTACAATCTTCTGGCATCCTGGTCTCCTTGGTTCTCAAATATTATCTAAAGTGGTTCACGGTCGCATCGGCAAGCTCTCTCAGTGCCCAGGAGACCTAAATGCACTTTCAGCGGCTCTCATTATCTCTTCTATCTTGAGTTTTAATTTTTCCTAAGCATGTTTATTCTACCCTTTCCAATTTTAAGATCCTATTTCCTGATAGATAGGATACAATCACAACAGGAGCCAAGCAGGCCTGTGTTCTCCACGTCCTCTGTTTACCCTGCACCATCTGTTCTAAAGAAGGCGAGGTCTTCTTTATTTTCTTGGCTTCAAATATAAATGCTTTAAAATCCTACATACAGGTGACCATATGTTTTGGTTTGCCTGGAAGAGTCTGGTATATGTCTTTTGTCCTGAAGTAAGTGCTCATAGCATCCTCTTCACTCTGAAAAGTATCGTCTGAACAGCTGGAAAGGCTGAGGACATGGGGGTAGACAGCATTTCCTAGACTGGATGTGTTTCCAGGTCTGTCACACACTCGCGAGAAAGAGAAAACCATCTCTGCTAAGTCTCTAGCTACACTGGATTCATTTCCTGGCTCTGCCATTTACTAGCTCTGTGACCTTAGAGCAGCGATTCTCAACCTGTGGGTTGCAACCCCTTTGGGGGTCGAACGACCCTTTCACAGGGGTCGCCTAAGACCATTGGAAAACACATATATAATCACATATTGTTTTTGTGATTAATCACTATGCTTTAATTATGTTCAATTTGTAACAATGAAAATACATCCTGCATATCAGATATTTACATTACGATTCATAACAGTAGCAAAATTACAGTTATGAAGTAGCAACGAAAATATTTTTATGGTTGGGGGTCACCACAACAGGAGGAACTGTATTAAAGGGTAGCGGCATTAGGAAGGTTGAGAACCACTGCCTTAGAGTAAGTTATTTAACCTTTTTGATGCTTGACTCCGCCCTTTTGAGCCTTTGTACCTCTTAAATGAATAAGAACATGATCAGAGCACTTGGCACAGTACACACATTACATAGCAAATGCTCAATAAATGATACCTAATATCCCTACTAGTATTATTGTCCATGTTATTCATTCCCCCAGCCCTCTCCCCAGCGTCACATCATTTGTTACTCTCTATTCTACTGGTGCGATTTGTCCTGCCTTTTCTGTTGGTCACGTTCTTCTTCACACCAATCTCTTCCTACTAGTTTAAACTCAACTGCACCTCTGCATCGTTTGTAAAGCCTCTCCCATGTTGTTGAAGAAATCTGTCTTCACTAGGAAGCTGGACTTCTCAGAGGGGCTTCTCCTCTCACAAAGAAGCCACCTGCATTTATAACCTACATAATCTGTGAGCTGCTCTGGCAGGAATGCAAACGTATACTCCATGAATTCCTCCGCGTCTATGCTTCCTGATCAAGATAAACTACTATCCGCCATGGATCCCTTGGGAACACACCCTGAAACTTGGGAGATTTCAACTCTCAAATAGCTAGAGTAAATCACACTAGCTATAAAATAATAACTGCATTAACTTTCTGAGAATAAGGCTGACCTGCGGCATATTCAAATAGTGCATTAGAAAAAGGATCACACAGAAAAAGTGAGTGATAGCTGGAGTTCCAATATCAACTACAAAATAGCAACCATTACTTATTCAGTTACTACTATATGCCAAGAAATGATATACGAGGCATATTATAAATGTTATCTCGGCTCGCTATTCAACTCAACCATCCTGCTGGAAATTGAGCCTCAGAGGCCTCAGTCCCCCAGTTGCAAACTGGTAATGGCAGGCACAGCGGCCACCCAGGCCTGCACCCACAGTGCATGCGCCTTCAGATACACCATGCTATGTCTTTTGAAGACATACAAGACATTTCTAGACACAGTTGAAAAGTAAAAGGCCTCCATAAAAAAGCAAGATAGTGAGATTTTTAGAGAGATGTATACATTTTTAGAGAAATGTATACTTTTGATTAAGTGAATAGCTGACCTTTAAGTAGTAATTTTGGATGATGAAAGCCAGATATCCAAGGTTGTTTTTTTTTACACAAGAGACATCATACACATAAGGCTAGTAGCTTGAAGCAGGTGACTGTAGTGAAGCATACAGCCAGCAAATTCAATGAAGGTACCATTTTGATACATACTGTCCAGAGAGAAAGTGAATAAATATGAAGTGGCCCAAAGTTGGTCTATATATTCAATGGATTACTTACTACTCAGCAATAAAAAGGAATGGAGTACTGATATGTGCTACAACAGCACATATGTTATGCTAAGAAAAATAAGGCAGACACCAAAGGCCACATGTGATTCCATTTATAGGAAAGGTTCAGACATAGGAAAATCTAGAGAGACAGGAAGTAGATTTGTGGTTTGCCAGGGTTGGGGGTGTTGGGGAATTGGGGGATGATAGCTAAAGGGTACAGGGTTTCTTTGGAGGGCCATGAAGACGTTTCAAAACTGACTGAGGTGAAGGTTGCATAGTCTGTGATACCCTGTATACTTTATTATGGATGAATTGTATAGTATGTGAATTATATCTCAAACACCTATCTATTTTAAAAAGAAAATTGCACGTCCTCGTTTCTAATCCAAAGCAAGTTTCAAAAAGGATAATGAGGAGAAGGAGGGCTAATTCTGATCCTGAGGCCACACCAATGCTCCCATCTGGCTGAGGAGTCAGCCAAGAGGCCAGATGTCGGGACTGGAAGACAAGGACCCAGGACCTGGCACTGACGCCTTGCCAGTGCCTTTGAAAGAGGACAATGAACGCTCATCGGGCACAAAACAGCAGCACCCACAGAACACGCGGCAGGATCCCCGCCAGATGATGAATTTCTTTACGATCGTGAATAAACGACGTTCTATAAAACCACAGACACAAAACATGCATGCCTGAACGTATGAACCTGATCCAATCCTTAACATTTAGAGAGCATCCTAAGGGTCTAGGATACACAAGTGGCAATGTTATTACTGAACAACGTGGGAAACACACTCTACGTCCTTGTTCACTTCAATGTTGGCCTCTGCGAACAGATCATTTTCTATTACTCTGCCTTGCATGGTGTTATCCACCAACTTGACCCTTACGGTCACGTGTACAGGTAGTAAAGACGCTGGGGAAATCATGGGAACAGCCTGGTTCTAGCACAGGGATGTGGTAGGTGCCAGGTGTGCTTTGTGTGTGTTCTATCTCGTGAGTCCTCACAACCACCCAACAGGCGATAGTAATTTTGCAGACGGGAACACTGACACACAGGAATGTTCACTTGCCTAAGGTCACAGAGCGAGGACCAACGAAATTGGGCTTTAAGCCCAGTCAGTTTGGCTCCAAGGCTATGTCCTTAACCGCTGTGCTAAACGCTGCCTACTGAACTGTGCTACCTACCTGTCCACCAGACTCTCTTCCCGCTTCTGGAAGACAGTCAAAGGCATTTTGAAATACAGATAACAGTTCATATATGTTTCTCAGCACTATTAAGAAAGTTATTTAAATATCTATTCTATTTAATTATCTTTATTTTAATTTTTTATTAAAATAACCTTTTTATTTTACAATAGCTCTAGGTGTACAGAAAAGTTCCAAAGATGGTGCAGAGAATCACTATATATCTCATCACCCAATCTGTCCTATTGTTAACATCTTACATGGGGGTGTTGGGACAGCAGCACCCCACGATTACCCCATAAAACAAAGCCCATACTCTCCTAGAAAAGCATCCTTGATTGAAGTCCCAAGGCTTTTCCTACAAATTCAGATCAGTCAAATATGAGCTAGCGATCAAGACTGCCCAAACACACATGAAACGAAACACCATGTGTGAGCCACCGAGGAAACAACAAATAACAGATTTAGATTGCCATGGACTTCAACTGTTCCAACTACCAGATACAAACTATACAATAACTACATACCTGTGATGTCAAAGAAGCAAAAGATAGAATTAAAAAAGTAAGCAAGCGATGAGTGGCTGTCAACAACAACCAGCAGCTTTCGTGTTGCCTGGTGAAGAGCTCTGGGGGCTGGCTGCACACGCAGCAGCGGGTAAGTGGTCAATCTTATGTGGTGTACTTGACCACAATTTTTTAAAATGACCAGCCAATTTAAGAAGAACCAAATAAAACACTTTTTTAAAAACCACAGTCATTAAAATAAAGAATCCACTAGCAAGATTGTATTAGTCACAGCTGAAAAGAAAATTAAGAAGCTGGAAGGAATAACTGAAGAAGTCACCTAAAAGGCAATACAAGACAGACAAGGAGGTGAAAAACAGAGAAGATGTTAACCCGCCCGTATGGAGAATACAGCGAGAAGGTCCAAAAGAAGTATAATTGCAGTCCTAGAAAAAACAGAAAGGATGGAGGAAAGGAAATATTTAAGGAGATAATAACCGGAGGTTTTTCCAGAGGTGGTGAGACATGAAGCCATGATCTACTGATCAGGGTAAATAACAGGAAATCCACCCGACGCTGCTGAAGAAACCAAGAATTTCTCCCACCTCTTCCTTTCCCACGGCCAAGAACCGCAGGGCCTGGAAAGCGTGGTCTGTGTAAGTGCCCACGCGTATCAGAATGCAGAGGTAATTTCCATGCCGACACCCACCCCCTTCCCTCCCCAAAGTGCAAGTGCTAGTCTGCGGACTCCTGAAAGCACCTCCACTCCCCTCTTTTATAAATCCTACCGATGCATTATGATTAGATGCTCTCCTTACCCAGCAGCTAGCCAGGGAAGAGGATGAAAGGATGAATAATACCCCAGGGAAGGAAAAGCCCTTCTTCAGCTGGTTTAAGTCTTGCCGATAATGTGCACACAGAATTTTGCATTTACCATAAAGCCCTTCAATTAGTTTATAGACAAGTTAACCTTCTAACTCCCAGCAAATATAATTCATGCACTTTTTATACCATGCAGCATCCTGCTAGCTATTATCCATCATTTACAAGTGTTATTTGTCTATAAAAATGACACTAAATTTTTGAAAAATGACACTGCTCTGCCTGCTTCTGGCTGTGTTTTAACAAATGATACCACTGCAAAAGGCTTTAAGTCATATAAGAAGCAATTAGTCAAAGAAGCAATAAATAATTTTTAAAAGGATATAAATGATTGCTTGTCCAGATAGCCAAATGTCTAAAGGCTGATACACAATAAAATAAGGGTTAACATAAAAAAGTACACTTCATTATTTATGGTTAATAAAGTTAATCAAATTCAGTGCTTCTTACTCCTGCACACATTAAACAGAAACACGAATATGATATGCATATTTTATGGGAAACAGCCTGAAAGATTATTATCTCTAAAAGGAAATCTTGCAAAGAAAGAGATGCATAAAAAGTTGCTGCTATCCTATTAAAACATAAACTGTTTTGCTTAAGACACAAACATTTATTTTAATTAAAACTATTAAGCTAAATAATATTTTCCACAACTGACAACCATGACTTACACATGAATTCCAGGATTAATATTAAAATGAATTATTGAAGAGAGAAAAAGATGCAGCCAGAGCCTTTCAATTTTCTTTTTTTCTGGAATCTTATCCACCTATGCTAGAGCAATACTTTTCTTCAGGTCGAAAATCTATTCTCAAAAGATATACTAGTATCTTTTTAAACAAAATGAGATAAGTGTAAGCTCATCAATCAGCCATTTCTAAATGCATTATCTTCAAGTGGCTTGGACTTTTAAGTCACTTGTCTGCTTAACATTAAGTGTAAAGGAGTTTCCAAGAAAAGAAAATAGAAAACTAACTTCATTTCATAAGTTCTCCAATCATGCCAGCAGAGAGCTGACACTGTTACAGCGCACACTTACAAATCAGTGATGATACACACCAGTCAAACGAGAAATGAAGACGGCAATCAGGCAGTGGTGAAATTCCCCAGAAGCGCATTGTAGTCAATGTTGCTGAACAGCCGTTCAATTGTGGTTTAAAAATATATTTTTTTAAACCTACCTACAGATATTTTGAAGGGTAGTGACTTTTGAGGGGAAGAAAGTAGAAAATCTACTCAATTCATCTAACAAGTAAGCCAGCAAACGATCAATGAATTTTAGCTCTAACTCTTTTATTTTTGTTGTTTTTTTTTCAAGTTGAATTCTAAAACTTCCATGTCATTACACAATAAAATAGTACTGACTCAAACTGAGGGCAGGCTATTTGGGGGGGGAGGGGTGGTACCCAAATATCTACAGATATTGAGTAATGAATGAGCCGGCAGCAAGGAAAGACACAGGAAGTGAGCTGAGGGAAGTTTCCGCACCCTCTCCTGCTCCATGACCCTTGAATAAGGGCCAAAATGCCACTTCTAATCTGATTTTCCATTTCTTAGATGTGTTTTATTAACTCCTCTTTTATTGCCAATTAAATATTCTAACTGGCACATTGTAGACATACAGCTATTAGATACCGATTGTAGTGTAATGTGTTTGTAATGGTCTGGAGAGTTATGGTTCTGGCAGGCCCAGTGAGGTCCCACTTACTTCTTCACTGATAATGACTGCATGGTAATACCAAAGTAGTGAGTGATCACCAAGTTAGTGCCCTCACAAGAAGAGGAACGTTCTCTCCCATCTCCTTTGCATTACTCTGAAGAAATGAGGTATCTTTCTCCTGCCTCCAAATGAGAACCAAACAATGTTGACCATTTCTGAAGGACCTCTGATGCTCAAAGCATTTGCTAGTGTTCTAGTTAACTAGCCCCCAAGCATCCCTGCAAGGAAAGCTGTAGGAAACCCTGTCCAATCCCCCAACATTTTACCAGAGGACAGAGGCAAATGTTTAGAAAACTTGCCAATGGTCTGAGAGCTCCCACAAATGGAACCTGGAGGGGATGTCATTTTTATGCACATCTTCACCTCCAGTGGTATGCCCTGAAGGAAATACTACTCATGACCCTGGGCAACTACAATTCACCCACTTGTATCTTCACCTAAACCATCTAACCCATCATGACTTTTCTCTCAACCATTCAACTTGAAGATCTGTCCATACTTGCACTTGCTGACGAAAGGTGTGGTTCAAAAGGCCAGACAGGCAACCCCGAGCCCGCCCCCCACCCCCACCCCCCTACAAGGAGATGTAAGAAGTGTACTTCTTCCAGTCCCATCTGCAGCCCAGGGAAATCTGCAGGGGAAAGCGCCTCTTATCTGTTTCCTTCTGGGAACAAATGGAACCAGCGCACGAATGCAAGGGGCATACACGTGCCACGCACACAGCCCTCTCCACACGCATCTGAGATTAAGAGAGTTGTTTCTGGGTGATCGGTCTGCTCCCTGGAAGTCAGAATTTTCTAGTAAATATTTTTGATAACTCCATCCTGTCTAAACTAACAGTAACAGCAAAATGAAAAACGAAACAGCATGCCAGAAAAAAGAGACTAAATTCCGCTGGTAAGTCAACGGCGGCATTAATAATAACAGTAATTAAGTATTCACAGTAGCCTTACATTGTCTTATGGAACCCATTTCTCTGGACCTCTCAAGACTCCAGGTAGCCTATGTTTTAGCATCCTCTACGCCACAAGGAAGGGAAAGGTACTCATTATCCCTATGCCACACAAAAAGCTTTGGCCCAGAAAAATTAAAACACTTGTCTCAGCTATAAACTGGTGACAAGGTGGAGACATGGATTCAGGTCTCCAAACTCCCTGCTAACTAAATAACAGCCCGGAAGAGTCATAGAAAAGTCAACATAAACAGAGTGTCCGCTGTTATTTACACTGCCTACAATAAATGTTTGTTCCAGAAAAAAACCAAAAAAAAAAAAAAAAAACAGTTCAAACAAGATGGGAAATAGTCTAAACACAAAGGGTTCAATAGAGGAGGAAAATATGTTTGCCTTTGCTGCAGCGGAGGAGCTGGTCGGGAACAGCCCGGGCCTCCCTGGGAAGGAGGGCCCGTGGGCTGCGGACACAGGGCCGGTGAGGGGACCCGAGCTTAGCCAACTCCTCTCCCAACGCCCCAGGTTCCCATCTTTGACCTGGAATGTGAGTGATCTTTTTCAACAAGCAACTTTAGATTTGTGTTATAAATAATGACCAAGCGTCCTAATTCTGACACAGGGCTACGTAACAAAGAAGAAAGAGAAAACTGACTGGGAATCGAGGAGGCTACAAAGTGACAGGACACGAGAGAAATAGCCGTGGCACACGCTTCCTGGTGGGCTGGGAGGTTCTGTGGTGGAACCCGTGGTCTGTGTAGGCTGCAGTGGTATTTCTTTACCGAGGGGATTCGAACTTGGCACCTGACACAATTAGCCTAGAGTAGGAAAGCCGCTGTAGGGAAAAGCTGGTTCTCCGAATATCCCAAAGGCTGTCGTGCAAAAGAAGGGCTGGATTTACTCTGAATAGTGCCGGAGGGTAAGACTAGGGAGTGACAGGCAGGACTACACGGCCCAGAGTAGAGCAGAGCTTGCTAATAATCAGAACTGCTCAGCCATGGCCAGGGATGCCTGGGGAACCGGAGCCTAGTCTCCCACTGGCCTCCAGCAGAGGCTCAGATGCCCACCAGCAAGGATGTGGCGGGGTAGCCCGCGCTGGGAAAGGTGTGAGGCAAACCAAAGCTAGGGTTTTTTGACATGCTAGGACTCCACGGCGGTTTTCAACGTCTCTGCTCAGGCCTCCCTGGTGGCACTGCTACAGCTTCATCACTGACTCAGGTGGGCTTCCCAAGTGTGGCCTCCAAACGCAGGTGTTTATTAGCATCAGCTGGGGGAACTACTTAATCATAAAGATACCCAGACCCATATTCTGCAGCTTCTAAATCAGCTGTGGGCAAACTACAGCCCGCGGGCCGGATCCGGCCCGTTTGAAATGAATAAAGCTATTGAAATGAAAGACCTTACCCTTTTATGTAATGATGTTTACTTTGAATTTATATTAGTTTACACAAACACTCCATCCATGCTTTTGTTCCGGCCCTCCGGTCCAGTTTAAGAACCCATTGTGGCCCTCGAGTCAAAAAGTTTGCCCACCCCTATAAAATCCTACTCTCCAGAAGTTGGCCTAAGAATCTGTATTTTTACAAAGCTTCCACATGACTTTCTGGCAGACCAATTTGGAACCACTGGTAAGCTCTTTTGTGCCTACATCTTCGTTGGAAAAATTGAGTTAATAATAGTTTTTACCTTAATGAATCATATAGATAAAATTTGATAACATATGTAAAATACTTAGTACGGTGCCTATTTTGAGTAAACACACCTTAAAAATGTGTTCTCTGCACTACGTGATCAAGCTTGAGAGCCTTCATTGGTTAAAAACGTGGACAGTCTGGTCCTGGATGGTGTTGCTAAGTGGTTAGAGCATCAACCTGAGCACCGAAGGGTCTTGGGTTCTATCCTGACAAGAGCGCATACCTGGGTTGCGGGTTCGGGAGGCAACCACTGGATGTGTCTCTCATCTCTCGTGCGCGTATTCACTCTCCTTCCCTCCTTTTCTCCCTCCCTCCTTTCTAATCTCTCTAAAAATCAATGGGAAAAATATCCTTGGGTGAGGATTAACAAACAAAAAAATGAGGACAGTCTGGCTTATGTCAACTTCATACCTGGCCATTTCCTGTTTTCTCATCCTATCTCCTTCAGGCAACACCGACAAAATCTGATGCAATATAATTTGAATAAAATGCCTTATCTGTGTGCATAGTACCTTATGATTAACTTAACACCGAGGTGCATTTAAAAGTTGAATGTAGTACAGTAGAAAGTCTGTGAAGTCTGGTTGCTGTGCAACAGTTAGAAGCTGAAGATGTAAATTCTCTACAAATAATGAGTTTAAAACTCAAATTTATTCCCACATATTTAGGTAAAGATAAAAGACCCCATTTCTCTCTTTCCCTATAGCAAGCAGTCGCACTCACTCATTTAAAACCCTGCAATGCACTGAGCAGAAGAATATCCTGTCCTGACATGTAGACCACCACAAATGGCTTTCATTCTTTAATTGGAAATTTGCTTCTAGACACTAGGGTGAGTACTAAAAAACCCCCGACAGAAAGGAAGAAAGAAGGCAACTGGAGCAATTTATATCAAGTGAAAAAAGGCCTCCAGATTTCTGTATTCCTAGTTACAATTTATCAGACTGTTTCTGTTTGGGTGGTTTTATACAAAAAAAAATAAGTAAATAAATTGTAAAGCGTGGTTGCTTAAGCACATCTAAAGGTTAAACTCCACGCAGCTCATCTATATGTGAGAAGAAGGAACTGCCAAACACTTCACCTTTTGAGACTGAAACAAGCCGACTAACAGATGTGCAGTCCTTGTTGCTGTAATTGTTGTACGTGGAAGCCCGAGCATTTTTAAAGCATGCATCATTTAAGGCCTCTGGGTCAACTCTCCTGTTCATGGCTGACACAGGCTCACTGCGTCTCATTTATGCACACACGCTAATTCCTTGACCTGTTACACAGCATTCGTCATTATTCTCAGATGTGTTCCTGGAAAGCTGGAAGTGAATTCTAATCAGCTCTACTTTCACATTGTTCCACACACGATAATTTTAGAAATGCAATAGCTTCAATTCTGACTGATTGTAACTGGCCACAGCTTCTACGGTTCTCTCCTCCCTCCCCTTCTCCGTGCCCACCCCAGGTTCTCTCCTCCCTCCCCTTCTCCATGCCCACTCCAGGTTCTCTGCCTCCTCCCCTTCTCCATGCCCACTCTCATCACATGCAGTGTCTGGCTCATAAGAGATGCGCAGTCGAGATCTGCTGAATGAAATAATCATCTTTAACACTTGAAAGATCTCTCTAAAGACAGTTTTTATTAAAGTTGTTTTTGTATTGTAAGACGCTATCTCTAATTAACTTGTTTGATTTTTTTTAAAATTTTAATAAATGAGGCTCTTCTTAAAATGGAACATATTGTTTCTGGTTTTCAGTTACAACATTACTAATGGGAATGAACATTTTATAACATATGAAAGCACGTAAAAGAATAAAATTACAGTTATGGTCTTCTTCGGCCCAATGTAAATGCTCAAATATTTGTTTAAAAAGACTCTACATTTTAGAAGTTACAGCATTAAAACATCTGACTTGAAACATCCTGTAATTTGATAATGTAAACACTGTCTTATTCACAATGGTCTAATGGTATATGACCTGTTCCTAAAAAGACACAATGTGTGCCAGACCTTTTATTTTAATTCTGGAACTGTCATCATATAAAGTAGAGAACCTTTTTAAAAACAAAAATGGCTGTCAAGAGAAGAGTCTGAGGTATTTTTAAATGAAAATGTAAAGGATACAGGAGTTCAAAGCTCCAAATTCTGAGTTTTTATGTGACTAGTGTACAAAGCATGGCTTGTGAAATATGCACTGTCTGAGAATGAGATATCTCCATACACCACAGTCTACAGCTGCGGACTTAGGTTTGTAAGAACAGTCACAGTGCGATAATAAAGCACACATACATACACTTTTTGTACCCCCAAACATATCTGGAGAGAGGAAGTGTGGTTCTGTGAGGCCCCTGGTCTGACAGTAAATGCACCAAGCTTTGGCTCCATTCTAAAGCCGGACAAATGGCTCTTGGAAGAAACTGGAAGGAGCACGCCTAAAAATGCTTTGAGCAGAACCATAGGTAAATACCAGACGATGAACTAAATGGGCTGTCACTTTCGTTAAGAAACAGAACCGTGGTCTTGCCTTTTTTTGTCTGCGAGTCAGCTGCCTTTTCCCCGTGAAGCCATTCTCCCCATTTCCCAGTCTCGGCAAGTGCATATTCAAGGCGCACACCGCACAGCAGATGCGGTTGTCGGCAGGTAGTACTGTCTGTAAATCCAGCCTGCTCAACTGAACACCATTCATCATGTATTTTTAGGCCCTGTGATGTTTGCAACTAAATATAAACAAGGAAAGAATCACTGACAACGGGAGACTCCTAGCCAACGAGATGGGATGGCTGGGAAGATCACCTCTATTTTAACCACAGGATGAGTTATTTTGGCCTCATGTAAATTGAGTCACTTAAAATTAAATCTGTACATTAAGTAGCTCAGGCTGTCCTCTCAGTCATCGGTCACCAACCTTTCGGACCTCACGGACCACCGGTTGGCGGCCGCTGCTCTAAGTGACCCCCTGGTCTTTAAGGGAACACGCTGTGGACCTCTAGAGAGCAGGCCCCTGGAGCGCTGAATCCTCAGGGGGCTGGGGCCGGCCTGCTGGCTGGCCACACTGTGAGGAGCCTGTCCTGTTGGCAAAGGCTGCAACCCCAGGAAAGTGCCAAGTGTGACAACTGCTGGTGCCGTTTTGTTTTTCTGGTTTATTGAGTGTGGGATTGACACCATGAATGCTGAGAATCCACCACATCATAAATATTGACCTGTTTGGTCTTGTTCCAATACAGTGTTTGGGACACCTCACAGATTTTCTGCCCCCAGAAATTCCATTTGAAACATGCTCCCAAAGTAACCACCGTTGCTGTTTCTTCAATTTGTGTTTTCTTTATTCTTGCCATTTTATCTTCATTTACCTTCTTCCTGCTGCCCCTCTTACTTTAACTGAGTCCTTGGCTACTTAATGTACAGATTTCATTTTAAATGACTCAAATGTCATTTTTCAATGAAGTGCAAAATAAAGGCCAGTGCTTTCCTTCCGGGTGTTGAGGAGCGATTCCCAAACCTCCACCTTGGAGCTCCTTACTATGCTCTAGTCTGTCATGGGTTGAACTATGGCCTCCAAAATTCATATAGTGAAGCTCTAACTCCCACTACTTCACAATGTGACCTTATTGGGAAATAATGTCATTGTACTAGATATAATTAATTCAGATGAGGTCACACTGGAATAGGGTGGCCCTAACCCCATATAGTTTGTGTCCTTGTAAAAGAAGAGGGAAATCTGAACTCAGCAGGCATGCAGGGAGAAGGCAATGTGCACATGCAGGAGAGACCAGGATGATGCCAAGGGATGAACAGATGTGCTCTCGCAGCCCTCCCCTCCTAAGGAACCAACCCTGCCCACACCTTGACCATGGTGGGAGTCCTTGTCTCCAGAAATATGAGGCAAATGTGTTGTTAACGCCCTCCAGTCTGCGGTACTTGGTTACAACAGCTCTAGCAAACTAATACACATACCATGCATTTCCTCTGTTTATCCAGCAGCTCAACAAACGGTGCTATCTGGTCAAATAAAGTGCAGCATAGAGCCAGATAATTAAGACACTAATGTTTCTCAAGTTCATAGATCATGGTCAGAAGTTAAAAATTAAAAAAATAATTGCTGGCTACGAGTCACATGTTGATGTCAAGAGCCTTCAGATGACCGCCTTCATGGCAATCAGGTTTATTTTTTACGTTTAAATTTTAAAGTGTTACACCAAAGTTTAAAATTGTAAACAAGCAGCTCCCTGTGCACAAAGCAGCATTTTATTCCATCCATGATATATACCTAATAAAGAGACTAGAGAAATGAGACATTCTTAAACTGCTAGAGGCCCAGTGCACAAAACTCATGCACTGGTAGGGGCCCTAGTGGCTGCTGGCTGCCAGCCGGGGCCTCCCTTCCTTCCCCCCGCCTGCTGCCTTCGCTGGCTGGGGCTTCCCTCCCTTCTCCCAGCAGCCGCTGCCCCGCCCCCTGGTTGAACTCCCAGTTGAGGGGACAATTTGCATACTATGCTTTTATTATATAGGATGGAAAATGAGAACATGTGGCCGATATGATGGGTACTACAAACAAGTCAGGTCAGAGGAGCCAGTCTCTCACAGGTATGAAGGAGATTCAGTAGAAAATCCCAGCAGGAAGACCACCATCAAGTCCCCATCATGGATCAGGCACTTGATCACCCTGAGCACTGGTGTCCTCTTGTGGTTCTGTCAAAGCCCCAGGCATAGCTCCCCATCCAATGCAAACGTCCAGCTCTAACTGAGCTGGATGACTCTTGTATTTTACTCTGTCGATCTCTCACCCTGAAAAGTTCCCACTTTCTGGGCTTCTGGACGTTTCTGCCTCCTGGCTCTCCTGCCTCTCTGGTCCTTCCCCACCTGTGAAAGGCGCTCCTCAATTTGCTTTCATTCTGGTCACTCCCTGCGGTCTCTCCAGGGAGCTGGCCCACCGTCCAAGCCTGCATTTCCATCCTAACCTCTCAACTCCCAAGCAGCAGTCTCTAGGGAAACAGCCGTGTGAATATGATAACATGCCTTGCACTTACAGATACTTAGATTTATACTTTGGCTAAACAGTATTTTCACAGTTGATCAACACAACATGAAGAGATAAGATGACCTGACAAATGGTCTGTTAATAGATTAGTCTCTTAAAGAAGGTTAACTCATTCCAGCCACTTGCTTATATTTTTGGTTGTACCTCATTTTACCTGGTAAAAAGTTAAAGCACAAGTTGTCTCTGAATTCTGAATCAGAGGGTACAGAACAGGTAACGTGCTTCAACAGTGTCCAACATGAAGATACCCAGGTCCTTCCTGAGACTGGATGACTGGGAAGAACGAAAGGCAGAGGCCCCAGGAGTGCTTGCACCGTGTTTATCCGAACAGCACAAACTCTGACCCTGGAGAACTCAGGAATAATTTGCAAATGGTCACTGCCACTTAGAGGCAAATTAAAATCCACTTTTGAGAGCTAGCAGATAGAAAGGTAAGGAGAGGCAGTAGGAAGCTTGGGTAGGTAAAAGTATTCTAATTTAAATGTGCAAAGGACCATTATAGGATCTTAATTCCTGCCAGTAAATAGAGCATTTAATTATATGGCAATGAGCTATAAATTCAACCCCTCTGGAAAGGAAACTCAGCAGAGAGCTCTGTGCTCCAGGGAGCAGCCTTCCTTTTGCACAACAGCCTGAGCTAACGCCCCAGGACCCCAGGTGGTGATAAGTGTAGAGAAAACCCAGTTAGGGGACAGAAGGCCCAAGGCAGCTGGCTGTGAGCCAAGTTAAATGTCAAGGCTCCCAAGTAAAGCATGGCAAATGCCCGTACCCCAATCCACCTCTACTAAAACCTCGTGGACATGCCAAGCTCAATGCCTTCATTCAGTAAACAAGTCCTTAGGCAGTACGGCCAAGGCTGGGGCAATGGCCATGCCCTTCTAGCAAAGGGCGCTTCTTTATTTGAGAGCCCGAGCTCTGAAGGGAAACAACACACAGTAAGAGCAACACATGACTGCCAAGGCTGCTTGCTTCTCTTGCTCTGAGCATCCTGCCTAGGTTCCTCCCTGAAGCACCCTTCCCCGAGCACAGCCAGAGAGCGCTGGCCATAAGCACTGGTGTTCCCTAGAAACTGTCAGGCCAGAACAATCCTGTTTCTAGACATGGCAACAGCAGTGGCAAAAAATAAACAAAACAACCTGTCAATTAGGGGAATAACCAAGGAAACTTCACTAAAATTAAGGAAAACCTCAAATTCTGGTATTTTATCAATATTTCCAGGTTCCCACTTTTTTAAAATAGGTCCTGGCCAAATTCCTGGCGTGCATTTATCTGATGAGGTTTCAAACGATGGCGCGCGCACACACACACACACACACACACACACACACAGGAACCATTGCAGTTGTTCCTGCCGCTTGTTTCTCTGCGGGTCCCTGCTCAGTAAGCCTTTTGTGCCTTGTGGGCTGTCACAGGGCCTTGAGGTCCAGCTCCTGGGCCCCACACCACGCGGCCAGCTGCGCACAGCAACACCCACATGCAGCCAGATTCATCCTGAAGCACCGGCCACTTGCCAGGTAGTGTGAAGTCTGGTTCAGAGGCAGGGTAGCATGCTCGTAATCAAGGCAGAGCTGAAAGTTAAAACAGACTAGAGAAATGTAAATTTCTTCGCAAACCAGGTGGATTTCCTGCGATAACCCAAGTCTCTCTGTCCAATCAGAGCAGAAACGCAACGTTGCTGGAGTTTACGGCATAAAAAATATGTGGCTCCCGTCACTAATTTGTTCCCCTGAACTCTGCCTTGTCCTCTATCAATTATGTCTCCAACTACAAACAGAGATAACTTCTTATCTCATGCAGCGATAATTAAAATGTCACCCCTGAGACACCAAGAATGCTTCTGCTGTGAGAACTATAAACACTGTCAGTGTCACGCTCAGACCCGAGCCAGGAGTTCCCTCCCTTCCCGGGGAGAGCTCCATCGCTTCCAGTGCTTTCAGAATAGCCCCCCATTGGAGAGTGAAGACCTGCCACCTCAACGCCGCGCGAGGCAGCGTGCAGCTGAGTGCCTGGAACTACAGCCCCGTCTCACAACACAGCAGTCCTGGCCTTCGGAGCCTATCTGCCTTTCTCTCTGCACAACTGAGTACGATGCCGCACACTCTCCCTCTGAAGGCCTTGCTGTTGACTCCATTGGAGTTGGTAAGACTGCTTCCCAACTGCGTAGTTCTTTTCCCATTTTCTCCCCTTTTTCCTTTTAATAAACCCCCTGCTGAGGCACAAGAGGCTGGAGCAGTGCAAGCGAAGGTCCCCCGTGAATGCTAAAAGTGATTTAATCTGCTGGCAATCTTTCTTTCAAGAGCGAGGAGCACGGTCTCCTGGGCCAGTGCAATGCTATCAACATTATATATGTGTGGTAGGGAGAATGATGGCCCCCCAAAGACATCCGCCTTCGGATCCCCGGAACCTGTGACGATGTCGCCTTACAAGGCAGAAGAGGCTTGGCAGATGTGAGTAAGTTAAGGATCTTGAGCTGGGGGATTATCCTGGATTATCCCCGTGGGCCCGAACTAATCACAAAGAGGGAGGCAGCGGAGTCCCAGAAGCAGAGGTCAGAGCCTGGCGGCTGCTGGCTTTGAAGACGGGGAAGAGACCACGAGTCAAGGCACTGGAAAGCCTCCCGAAGTGGGAGAAAGCCAGGAAACAGATCCTCCCTGGGGTCCCCCAGGAGGAACACTTTCCTGCCGACACCCTGATTTTGGCCCAGTGACACCCATTTCTGACTTCTAAGCTTCAGAACCGGAAGATAGTAAATGTGTGTGGTTTTAAGCCACAAAATTTGTGGTAATTTGCTCCAGCAGCAAATTACAATCAAGGAGTTTGGGGAAACACCCTGCTAGTCCCCAAAGTCTACTCTTATTATTCCAACTCTGGATGACCTGTTCCATTAACAGGTGAAGTGCCCTAACCAGGTGAAGTGCCCTTTATTTAAAGACCCAGCATGCAGAATTCTTACTACACGAGAGCCCATTTAAGCCAAACCTCTAATTTTAGCCAAGAGGAAAATAAGAACTCAGAGAGGGTCAAAGAATGCCCAGAGACACCCAGCCAATCGGTGACTTCTGCTGACATTCTAACCCAATTCTCTAAATTTCCTGTCTCCTGCTATACTGTGAACAATGCTGTCCCTCAGAAATATTCTTCCTTCCTCTTCTAAGTTGATTCCCTTGGCATATTGTACATAGGCTGCATGTTTCAACTAGGAAGTAGCAGAGTGACTCAAAGAAATTCAGTTTGCATCACAATGTCAGTCCATGGGCTAAGATGGAGCACTGGGCTGCCGCAGACAGGCATCCGGAAGCCAGGTGAATCCGGCTTCTCCCAAATGCAGAACATACAGAACAGGTTTATCAGGTTACAGGTTCTATGAATACTATCCAAAATACAGAGCACAGTTTTGGCCACCTCAAACTCAGAGCTTTATAAGGCTTTTTTATTTGTATTATTTTGAACCAAAAGCACTCACAGTCATAGGTCCCTTAATGACCGGGATCCCTGCTGAGAAATGAGTTGTTAGGCAGCTTCCTCATTGTGCAAACACCATAAATGTGCTGACGCAAACCTAGGTGGTTTAGCCTACCGTTAGACTGCATGGTCTGGCCCACTACTGCTGGGCCACAAGCTTATACAGCAGGTACTGCACAGAACAACACAAGATAAACACAAGCACAAGAGAAAAGGATGCCATCAAGAGACGGGGGAACATGAGAGGCAGGAGGCTGCTGCCAGCATAACAGAGCACACTTACAGCAAATTCTTTTTTATAAGTAGCAAGGGTACAATCTAAAATAATGATGGAAGGTATAATAAAGACATAAACCAGTAACACAGTTATTTATTGTCGTTATCAAGCATCACGTACTGTACATAATTGTATCAGCTACACTTTCACACGCCTGGCAGCAGGCTTGTTTACACAGCACCACCACAAACTCGTGAGTCATGTGTTGAGCTATGACATTAGGATGGCGACGACATCACTTGGCAATAGGAATGTTCAGCTCCCTTGTAATCTTATGGGACTTCCATTGTTTATGCAGCCCATCATTAGCCAGAACATCGCTGTGTGGCACATGCGTATATTTAGAGCTGCAAGAGACTTCACGATCATTAGTTCAATCCTTCATTAGTCTGAGAAGTCCCTCTACAAGAGCATGTAAATATGACTTGGTCTTGACCCAGAAGCACAAAGCAATATCTCAGAGGGCCCTGTTTCTGGCCCCGGCATCAAGTCTGGCTTTTAATCAGTGGCACAAAATGATGACAGAGAACAGGCTCATTCAGCTGAAGGCTATGCTTAAGTGAGTGAACTTGCAAACATCTCCCAATGAAGGAATTAAAAAATCAAATTCAAAATAATATGCCAAATGGAATTCAGCTTGATATTCAGAAGAGCATCCTTAATCTACAAAAGAGTGCCAAATAAAAACTAGCAAACTAGCAGAATTCAAAGTTTCTCAACTGAGCTGTAAACTCCTAAGGGCAGACACTGTGTGAACATACTTCTCATTCTTGCCTGTTGCCCCTTCTTTTACAATGGTGCGCAATCAGTACGCGTTGAGTTCAACTGGAATGCACAGACCCTGCTGAACAGCTCTCAGGAACGGGGAGAGCCTCCGAAACACGTTTACAAAATGAACTGTGCCTTCCTCTAGCCCTGCAACAGAACTCGGAGTTCCCCAGCTTCATAAACACTTGCAGATATAATCTAAACTTTTCCTGGTGGTCCAGTTCCGGAACCAGCGTTTGCTCCTTGATTTGAGGCTCACTGTTCTCTGGGCCCAAGCTGATCCCTGATGGCTGTCTATGCTGTGCTGAGTGCTGGGTGAATGGGGTGCTACCAGACTCACTGCAAGAGAAGGTTAGGAGGTCAGCTGGTGGTCCGTGAGTTCCTGGCCATGAAGACAGAACATCAGCCTTATTTCCCCTGGTTCTTGACTAACCATGCACTTCCCTGTTACTCTTGTCGCTATCACTTAAGTAGGGTATCACACCCGCTGTCATCTATCTAGACTCAGACGCAACAAACTGACCAAGAATGAGAGCCACGATCTGCAGAAACAGTTTAAGATAGCAGCAACAGCCTCCAAGAGAGAGAGACAGAGAGAACACCGGCTTGGCTTGAAAACCAGAATGCCACAGCGACTGGCACTATGGCCAATGTCCTACTTGAGCTTAAACCCAAATGCGTCCTGGTTGCCTCACCTGCCTGCTGCTGATGACTAGAGAGAATGTCGGTAACATGCTATTAGTTATTAGCAGCTCTTAACCATTATTGCCATGTGTATAGTATTACATGCTGTTTATTGCAATTTTCTTTGGCTCTGTCAAAGATTATATTACTTCTAATTAACACATTAATATAGTTCACCTTGAAGGTTTTTCTTTTTCACTTTTGATTTCTATCTGGGGCCTTGGCTGAAACTAAAAACCAAATCCCTGTGCAGATGTGTTGCCCCTCTTATAAACTGTTTTCCGGGAGCCTGAGGACACGAGGCGGAAGCAAAGCCTACCATCACAGCTGCATAACGAAAGAGAAGGTAAAGTCTGTACATCAGGAGAAAAACAAGAGGTAAGACTCAGGAAAAAAAAAAGCACAGTCAGCACCAAGCACTAACCAGTTTGCCTCAGATGTTCTCCTAGAAGGAAATAATTTGTATTGTTTGGGCCAAATGACAAATTATAGGTAAAGGTTAAGAATCATTGCATTTTGGAGGCTTCTGGGGCCAATTTCTACTTCAGAGCAGGAGGGCATGTCCTCTTCTGAAGACAAAGGGAAGAAGAGCCCTCCGCCAATCAGAATAAGGCTGTGCCCTGACTGCAGCATTCACTGGCCACACCGGGGCATGTGCTTAACGAACCCCTCACTGTCCCACCTGCCCCGTCTGTCAAGTGGAACCATTGGATTGGCTGCCATGTAGGGCATCCTGCAGCCTGAGTCACCCAGCTCAGCCTCTGGTAGGACGTTACAGCTCTTGCATGCACGTGTATTTTTAAATTTTTTAAAGAAAGAAATTCCTATTGACATTTCTTTCCTCGATTTAGTAATTTTTTAATATTTATTCCTTGAAAGCTTTTAAAGAGGGCTTTGCCAAAGTATATGAGCATATATGTTTTCTTAACTTTAATTTTTCAAGATAAATTTTTCTCATCAAAAATTCATATCCTTCCTAGGTAAACATAACGTCAGGAAAAATCAGGACATATTGAAATATGAACTAATGAATGAATAAATGAGCAAAGTAACAAACTTGAGAATAAGACTGTGCACTGTCCTATATGCCTAAGTTATCTAATTTTAGCAAGAACTGTGACTAACCAGTGACAGCCCCACAATGTTTCCTGGATGCTAAATATAGACCGGGTCCAAATTCCCAAAATCTCACCCTGGCTTTATCACACATCCTTGGCAAAAGAATGTTACTCTGATAAAGCCCTCTGGTCTGGCCATGCTTACTTAAATGCCCCCAACTTGTACCGTCTTAAACGTAACTGCCAGGGGAGGGAGGGATCACTTTAGTCCTCCAGCCAGTCTGTACTAAAAAGTCCCTGATCCCACCACTGCCACACAAAGTGCACCAGTTGTGTCCAAGCTGTTGTGTGAATAATCTGGATATTGCAGAATGGAGGAAAAATACCGAGGGCCACATTATAGCTATAAAAATGACATGTGAAGCTATCTGGTCATGATTTTATCATTGAGTCATGACCTTCAGGATAACTCAAGCTACAATGAATACTTGAAAACCCCTTGGCATATAGTGAGACATGCATTCTTATAAAATGGATCTTGCAATAATATATTTGAGTCCCTAAGCCCTTATAGACAATATTGGTCTCCTTAATTTTATTTTAGACACCAAACAGCACTTTTCTTTTAGCAATTACGAGAAAGTCTATCAATGAGCTCCTTTGTAATTAAGCCGCCTGACTCCACCACGCCATAAGAGAGCATCCTATAGGCTCTGAGTTCTTACTGGCTTACTTTCCAATCAGTCACCTGTCTTCATGCTCTAGGTGTAACTCCAAGCCTCCTGCTTGTTCAAGGCAGTCAAGGAGAGACTCAGCAGTGTCTTCATGATAAAATCACTTCGCCTGGCACAACGGCTTTGCCAAGCATCCCTGTCAGTGCCCATTCTCCTCTGCAGCTGGAAACACTAACACAGAAATACAGTTCTACCCTCTCCGAGCACAATCTCAGCTTCTGCTCATAACAGGAGCGGCTGCTACCAGAGCCGCTTCCTCCCTCACACAAGTGGGGTCGCCGATGCCTCCGGGAGTCTGAGGAAAGCTGTAGGCTCTCTTCTCAGAAAAGGCCAACAAAAATAATAAAAGGAAGGGAGTGGGGGAGAAGGAGGAGGGAGGGAGGGGAGGAGAGAGGAAGGAAGGACAGGTGCTGGTCTGTGTGGCTCAGTTGGTTGAGTGTCCTCTGTACACTGAAAGATCTCCAGTTTGATTCCCTGTCAGGGCACATGCCCAGGTTGCAGGTTCGATCCCCAGATGGGGTGCGTTCCAGAGGCAAGTCATCAATGTTTCTTCTCTCTCTCTCCTTCTCACTCCCTCTCTAAAATCAATAAAATATTTATTTTTTAAAAAACAAAGAAATGCACGTATGATGTGATGGGTTTTCCTGACCTCCAGGTTAAGAATCTCAGCTTTACAAGGCTGAGAGAGGCAGAATGGGGTTGATGAGATGGGGTGAGGGTACAGAAAGAGGGAGAGGGACACACAGAGAACCAAAACAACTGACAGGACACTGGAGAAAGTGTTTCGAGGAGAAGTGGCTTCCTCCCCTTCTCTCGAGCCTGGGAACCAGGAGTCTGGGTTCCGGTCCAGGTTCTAACTTCTATCTTGAGCAAGTTCTTAGAAAACATTCCTCAATGAGTACAATGAAGGGCATTAGCTAGATAACTTTAAAGCACTTTACACATGCGTGAGCTCACTTAATCTGACACCAATCCTTTGTGATAGGTATTACACTTTTCCAGGGTTCACAGTTGACAAAATAATTATGCAGTAAGACGGAGCAATAGAGGGGGATTAGAACTCAGAACACCTGGTTCAGAGCCCACGCTCTTAAATCACTACTGTGTGATTCCTGCCTTCTACTGAGTCACACCAGGAGAACGATTACAGTACAAAAAAAAAAAAAAAACAAAAAAAAAACAGTAAAATGAATATAACTATAAAATATACATAAAGTGGAGATATTTAACAAAAAATGAAATGCTGTTTTGTGTCTTACATAACTGATTAAAATACACTAATTTATCATGAAGGTATTGTCCAATTTCATAATCTTAATATTTAAAATATCATACAGATAACTCACTTTCTTGAGAAAATAAAGTTATCGTCAACAAAGAATAATTTACAAATGTGGATGTTTTCACTGGTTCTCACTGTGCACTTCTTAGACATGGTTATTAGCATACTGCATATCAGCTACTTTATTACCAGGAAATACAATAACTGAGTATACAAAATGATCAGTGTCTGTCTTAAAGCAATCTGGGGAAAGCAATGAAGGTACTAACCATGACACTAATGATTAACCACAAAAGAACACAAGTACAATAAGTCAAGTACAATAAATTTGGGATTGCAGAATTACTTGTGATGCAACCTAACACTTTCTTAATATCTTCCCACACATTAAAAAAAAAAAAAAAAAAAGTCAAAGTGACGAGCAGGAGGTCTTTAGCTCTTTTTTAACACAAGTATATGAATTCCCCCCTACAGCCTCCTGCAATTATCCAAGAGAGTCATCTGATATAAAACATCTTTCTCCTTGCCTTGACTAGGCCAATTCCAATCACTCCACGCTCTGGCCAATCACTCCCCTATCCCAAAGTTCCCAGGCCACCTAAATCCTACTACCCTTTATTGCAACATGCAAGCCCTCCATCAGGCCCTTTCACTCAGTTCCCTATACCCTGAACTCCAAAACCACTCCTAGCCTGTTTCCATTCCCAAATCCATTAAGCACACTGGCGATGTCAGAATCACCCAGGACTGTGCGTCTTCTGTACCTCAATAGAATCCCAGAGACTCTGGATTCCCCGGTGATTCTGGAAAACAACTAGATTTGAGGACCACTAGACTAACGTTTAGTTGTAGATATTGGTTTTCTCTACTGTAAAATGAGGGACCTGGGCTGGAGAGATGATCTCCAAGGTTCTCCTCCAAACAGAGCGAAGAGTCCAGCTTCAAGAGCTGTTTTACGGATACTGTTGAGGATGGGCTACTTAGCAAATCTTGTGCAGATGCTGGGTTAGCTCTTGCTCCAAAAGAACCTTCTACACAGATTTCAAGATATCAGCACTTGACTTACTATAGATAGAAAACTGCAGAAATCACTCTTTCAAATACCAGGGTACCAAGGAAATACAAGTTCTGACTTTCTATTTATTTGTTAAGGAAATCCCAGAAAGCGCTACCTATAACATAGCTGGTATGTGAGAATTATGAAGCATGTCGCTGAACTGTCATAAGAATTCACACACCTAATAGAAAGTAATGGTGAGAAAAACAAGACAGTGGTTCTTCTTGTTATAATGTCAATGGGATAATCCAGGTAACAATTCAAGTCCAGGAAATATATTAATGGGCCATTCTATTAAAAGGGGACTTTTCTAGCTGGCCTTTGAGTCAGACCTTCCACAGAGGAAGCAGTTGTGTGATGTATGGCCAGGGCAGAAGGGATTGGGGGTTATTTTGTTCACTATATTGGTGCTTTTTTTTACTTTGATTTTGAATGCAGTGAAGCAAGGTTGCAGATCTCCCAACTGGCTACAAGCCCCATCATATCCACTTGTGTTACTCCTTCTTGGCCCAGAATGTATTTGAATTGTGACCACTGTGCTAAATAATTATGTTAACATGATTATATAATTATAAACAATTATATCTTACCATCATGTAATATGAGTACATTCACATTCCATATTTTATTTGCTTCTTATAATCCTGTTTACTAATTAGGAAGCTAATCTATATATATAAAAGCCTAAGCGACCATTACGACCGGTCGACTGAACTACCAGTCAACCAGTCGCTCTGACACGCTGACCACCACGGGGCAGACGCTAAACGCAGGAGCTGCCCCCTGATGGTCAGTGCACTCCCACAGCCAACCTCCCACAGTCCCTCCCCCTGGCCAGCCGCCCTGATGGCTCTTATCAGGACTGGGTGAGACAGCCCATATCGGCCCCAATCGCTGGCCAGGCCGAGGGACCCCACCCGTGCATGAATTTGTGCACCAGGCCTCTAGTAAAAAATAAAATAAAATAAATAAATAAACCCTGAGTAACTTGCACAGTCCAAGACCTAAAATCTCAATGTCACATAATAAATAACATTATGTGGGAATTTTGAAATTTGATTATCACTTAAAGGTCAGTCATTCAGAATATGTGAAATGAAGCTTCTGTATTTCCATGGGGAAGTCCTGGGAAAGTCACGTGCCTCTGTTTTTCTCTCCAGCGTTCCTGAGCTTCCAATAGCAAAGGAAAAAATTTAGAAAAAGTCAGTTTTCAAAAGAAGTCATTCAACAAAGTACTAGCAAAATGAATCTAGCAGTGTACTAATGGATTATACACCATGACTAGGTGAAGATATTCAAGGAATGCAAGGTTGGTTCAACTTATAAAAATCAATCAAAGTAATAAGCCATATCAATAGAATAAAGGACAAAATCCATATGACCATCTTAATAGACGCAGAAAAAGCCTTTGACAAAATCAAAAACTCTTTTCATGATAAAAACAAAACAAAAACTCAACAAACTAGAAATAGAAAGGAACTTCATCAACCTGATAATACCTATGAAAACCCACAGATATCATTATTAAAGTACATAACTGAAAGCTATCCTCCAAGACCACGAACTAGCAAAGGATATTCATCCACCTTTACCACTGCTATTCAACATTATTCTGGGGGTTCTAACAGGCCAATTGGGCAAGAAAAAGAAAAGATATCCAGATTGGAAAGGAGATAGCAAAACTATGCACAGATGACATGATTTTGTATATATAAAATCTTAGGCAAGGCACACACACACTCTCTCACAACTATTCAGACTAACAAGTACACTCAGCAAGGTTGCAGAGTGCAAGATCAATATACAAAATAAAATGTAAAAAATATCAATGATCATGCTTCCATCACTCAATAATTACTAGCAACTAAAAATATTGCTCTTTTAATGTCATTAATCTCAACCTGACTAAAGAGAATATAAAATTCAGAATTTCCTTTAGCATTTTTAAAACTATGACATTTGGTTAAGAAAAATGTTTCCTGGAATATACACAATTCTAGAAAATGTGGAGGAAAAGATACTTTTGTTAATATAGCCCAGAGGTTAAGTGATGAGAATTAGAAAAGAGTTTGAAGCCACAAAAGATCTTCTGTTAGACCCACTAAAGAACACTATCTTCTCAAGTTTTCATTTTCCTCTAAGGGTTTTTTCTTCAGAGTGATTGCAACTTTATAGCAGTTGCAATCAGTTCAAAATATTGCACGGTGATGCTCATACAAACTAGAGTAATGACTACATTTTCACTTACTTAGTTCACATTTTACTTTGGTCCAGTCTCCTAGAGATTTGAAACAACATTAAGCACTTCACAGTATTGTTGTGGACTGTTTCCTTTATCAATTTCTTTAGAATTAACAAAAAAGTGGTATTTGATTCCAACAATATTGGACGTGCTTCTTTATAGGTAATACAAATCAAACATTCACAAAAGTGAATATTGTTCTATGTTTCAGAAAAGGATTATTTTAATACTTTTCTGAAGACTTGAATACAGACCCTGCTACTCCAAAATCCATAGGCATAAAGCAGGCTAAGGGTAAACCTAATCGCTGAGATCCTGCTAAGTTCCAGGAAACTCCTTCCGCACTCTCTATCTCAGGACCTCAAACTAAACTAGCATATTCATTCATTCACATCAATGGTCAGTTATCATTCCCTATGTACCTACAGGTTCCCACATCTTCTTTTGTTGTTTAAA
This sequence comes from Myotis nattereri, assembly GCF_964212035.1. Lineage (NCBI taxonomy): Eukaryota > Metazoa > Chordata > Mammalia > Chiroptera > Vespertilionidae > Myotis > Myotis nattereri. The sequence continues at coordinate 21,076,669 of NC_138085.1, forward strand.
TTCTTTCAAAAACTGAAACTGGGCTCAAGTTATAAGTAAAGGTTTAGTTAAAGAAAACTTTAATAGAAGCTATTTTTCTGTAAAGCAGATAATTTGCTGCATGATTCCCTTCCAATATATGTATAGATTTTGCTCTTTATTCATAATTTGATTCTAATTAGTCAGTGACAAGCAAAGTCAAGTTATTAATTTAAGAATCAGGATGTAATAATTGTTTAGAGATGAAATATTAAATAAACACATACTTTTAAAAACTATTTCCCTAATGTTGTAAGCTTATACCATGGAAACTTTTCATCATTCCCCATTTTTGCAATGAAAATTCGAAACAGATGATAAATTCAGTAGAAAGAAAGCCACTGGCCAGTGGCAGAACTATAATGTAAAAGGGCATCCTACCAGACAGTTCTACAGGCTATTTCATAAATCTTGCTATTTTTCTTTAGTTTAAAAATACTGATTAGCTGCACAGTACACAGTACTCCATTATCTTTCACTGCCCTCCGTTTGGGAGGATATGCATCCTGCTGGCCACCAGTGGCTTGCAGTACTGTTTTGTGAAAGGAGGCTACTTCCCTACCTTACCCTGGTCATGCTTGGCCCTGTGACTTATTAGGCCAATGAAATGGGAGCCATAAGACATCTGGCTCCTTTTTCCCCTCCACCAACAGGACGGCATATTCCAAAAAGGCGCACTCTGTCAGCCTGGGCCCTCGACCAAAAAAGACACCGGAGCACAGCTGACTTCAACTACCGGGTAACAGGACAAGAACCACACTTTGAAACGGGAAGCCTCTGAGATCTGGGGGTTACCACACAGCAGCGCCTGAGCAAAGCCGACTCACACAAACTGCAATCCTAGCATTAACCCCCCTGTGGCTTGAATGTATCTGACATGTCATAAATAACCGTCCGGGGATGCTGACCTCCCAACTCAGTATGAAACACGTAGGTAATGACTCATCTCCAGGTGTGCCAGAATCAAGTGATTGGATGTAAAGATATCCTGTGTCCTGCATCAGCAACTAACACAGTGATAAGAGAAGGGAATCAAAACAACAGAAAGCACCCAAATCTGAAGTCTACAGAAAGAATGAATCCGTGACTTAGGTTCACTGTACCAGGACCACAGTGGGCTGTCACCCAACTGGAAAATCTGAGTTCATTCTTAAGTGCAGGAACGGAGGAGTTAGCATATGAACATGGATCAAAGCGTAGATAGGAGGTCAAGGTACAGCCATTCATCTGAGACAGTAGAGACCTCAGTTGGTTATTGCCAGAAAAGAGTTACTAGAATGTTGTCATTTGAGCTATTAAAAGTCATTGCTCTTAAGTTCACCTAAACTGAAAAATTTAATACTATAATGCTGCTCTGGCCAGTGTTTCTCAGTGGGTAGAGTGTTGGCCACACACTTAAGTGTCTTGGGTTCGATCCCCAGTTCGAGGGCACAGTACCTGGATTGTCTCTCTCACAATGACATTTCTCTTTCTTTGTTTCTCTCGTTCTCTCTCTCTTCCTCCCTCCCTCCCTTTCGCTCTCTCTTGAAAAGCAATGAACAAAAAAATATCCTCAGGTGAGGATTCACAAAAATAAAAATATATAATGGCTTCACCAATTTGCAAGTACTATTTTCATTAAAATACATGTAATAATTTTTAATAGTTCTTAGCACCTACAATGCATAGGGCTCCTTATATCAGTACTGAGGAGGTTTGTGAAGTCATTAAGAATGAATCCTTGTGCACAACAGAAGAAAGTATTAGACTATCCTCCATACCCATCTGCCATAGTCATTAAATAAACGCAAGGCCAGACCTCAAAAAAAAAAAGGTATCAGTTTTTAAAAAAGATACAAACTGGAAAAGTGACTCACATTTACCTCTGAATATGCCTTAAGCAACATAATGGACATAACCACTGAATATAATTGCATGAAGGAAGCCATGCAAAGGGAAAGAAGAATTAATAATAAAGTACCATATCCTGAGGCCCTACTATGGGCCAAGCTATTTGTGTACATTATCTCATCTAGTCTTCATATCAAATCAGTGCCATAGGCATTACACCTCCATTTTACACCTGAGGAAACTGAGGCTCAGAGAGTTGTTAAGTTACCTGTTTAAGGTAACACCTAGTAAATCAAATCTCAGTCAGAATTTAAACCCACTGTATGCTGCTGTCCCCCAGCCCCTTTCCCATCCCATTATCCAATGGTGTCTTTTTAACCTACCTTAAAATTTCTTATTCTCAAGAATTTTTAAAGACAACATTTAAAGTTATTCTTGTCACAGGTTTCAATATGTCACAATTCCTTAAGCCAATAATCTGTTAAATTTACTTCACCCAAATATCTCATGACATCAATTAAGCCCATTTACTCTTTCCATGTCATCAAAGAAACACTTTTTAAAAAATATATTTTTATTGATTTCAGAGACAAAGGGAGAGAGAGATAGAAATAACATTGATGAGAAAGAATCATTGACCGGCTGCCTCCTGCACACCCCCTGCTGGGGATCAAGCCCACAACCTGGGCATGTGCCCTGACTGGGAATCAAACCATGAACTCCTGGTTCATAAATCGATGCTCAACCACTGAGCCACGCCAAGTGGGCAAAGAAACATTTTTTACAGAATCAGTCATAGAGCTAGAAGAAACAGTTGGTTTTTATGTAGAAAAACAAAACAAAAACCGCAAAATAATCTACATGAAAAAGAATCACAGTGTCAGATTACTCTCAGAGGTAAAATTAGTTGTCCTAGCTTTTATTGCTGTACCATTATTATTGTTATTAATAAAGTTATACTTAGGTGTTACGGTAGATCTGACCAGCTGTAATAAACAGTTGTTACCATTTTCTTCACAAGTAATACTTGCCAAATTAGTGTTTTCATGAGTATACAAATAATTAAGAGAAGATATATACATTTTACACATTTTAAATACTGACAAAAAGCAGTACCTAAATTATAATAAATTACAGACAATCCTTACACAGTAAAGCCTGTTTAATACAAATTCCATTAGTCCAAAGTACAGAATAATTTTAACACTCTATATTTATTCATTTTAAGTTAAAAAGCCCAAAGTAGTTCAGCCAGTGTGGTTCAGTAGTTGAGTGTTGACCCACAACTACTTAGGAACCAAGAGGTCACTGGTTCAATTCTCAGTCAGGGCACTTGCCCAGGTTGCCTGCTCCATCCCCAGTAGGGGGCGTGCAGGAGGCAACCAATAGATGATGTCTTTCTCTCAGCCATGTTTCTAACTCTCTATCCCTCGGCCTTACTCTCTCTCTAAAACTCAATAAAATATATTTTAAAAGCCCAAAGTAAATCTCAAGATGTCAAGATATTTTTCCATACATACCTCACTGTACCTGTTGTAGACCATACACACACACACACACACACATACACACACACACACACACACACACACACACACACACACACTTCTGTCAGGGAGACAGACTTCCCACCACATGTAAGGACTCCAGAGCCGGACTGCCTGGGCACAAACTAGCTGTGGATCTTTGGGCAGGTTACTTGGCACCTTCGTTTCCTTCTCTAAAAACTGTGGACTAACAGGACCTACCTCACAGGCTATGCAGATTAAATGAGACATGGTACTGGGAAAGGGCTCACTACACTTCCTTTCATAGAAGAAACCTACTGCCCGCACAACCCATTCGATGGATCCAGCCCACCACCCAGGCATGTGACCTGACCAGGACCGGAACCTGCCACCTCTGAGTGCATGGGTCAAGGCTCAACCAACTCAGTCACATGAGCCAGGGCTGCAGATCACTTTAATACAGGGAACCATGCTCAGGATGGTCATGGTAGTAGCTCCCAGGGACAGTGTGAGTCTGGGGACTGGTTTACTGCCAGATGGGCTAAGTGCCCGTCTAAGGAGTTACTGCCATTAAATGACAGGGCACGTGTCAGTCTTGTGTGTCTGAAAACGATTTTAAAAGTCCATTTAAATAGCCCACAGTTAGAAAAGTCCACTAACTTTTCCTGGCTCTGTAGCCTCATCCAGTTACTTCTGAATCAAAACTACTTTATAAAGACGCTAATTAAATTATGGATGGTATGACATAAATTTATGCTAAAGTGATTTACACAGATTTTTCCATTCATTAGTCACTGATTCAGAAATATCTATGAAACACTAATCATCGACATTTCAGAGGCTAATATTTGAGGCTATCCTCTTCTCTGTGGTTCCATTCTCTGAAACTTCTATTTCTCACAGATTTTTAAAAATATATTTTTATTGAATTTTAGAGAAAGAAGAAGGGAGAGGGGAAAAGAAACATTGATGTGAAACATGGATCAGCTGCCTCCTGCATGCCCCCTCTGGGGTATTGAGCCTGCAACCTGGGCATGTGCCCTGACCGGGAATCAAACCAGCAACCTTTCCATGCATGAGAGGATGCCCAACCAACGAAGCCACACGGGCCAGGGTTCTCACAGACGATTTTTAAAAGTGTCCACTACCCAACATATCTACATACAACCACCCACATGCTCTAATTCTGGGCCTGGCCTACCCACTTCCTTCTCTGAGACCTTCCTCCACCAGTCTGCCCACCTTTTCCCTCTAGAGTGAGAACATTCAGTCTCCACTCCCCGACTTCCCATTCATTCTTTCACCCCCACTGCCGACACTGCTGACTCCACAGGCCACCTCGACCATTCCATGTCAGGTGACAGCTCTAAAGCCGCTGACCATGGACTCCACTCTCTCATGGTCTCCACCTCCCTGACGATTTCTTTTCAAACTCCCTTCCCCTCACTGCCCTCCCAGTGTCCTCAGCCTCCTTCTCGTTCTCGCCTCACTCTGCCTGGATAATTGTGTCCAATTTCACGGCTGTCACCAGCAGCTGTATGATGATAACTCCCAAATCTTTATTTCTGTCCTAACCTCCTTCCTAAATGCCATTTTCATGCAGCAAACTTTCTGCAGGCAATTTCACCTGGATGGCCCACAGGCACTTCAAAGGTAACATATTCAAATCCAAACACTTTATCTTTCCCCACTCAGCTTGCTCCTCCCCCTCCTCCTATACTCCCTACCTCATCCCACAAGCTGAATAGTCTACAAGCATCTTTGCCCCATTATCACCTCTCATTCCCCCCACCCTGTCAATCAGCAAGTTCTGCAAATGTCACCCCCTAAACACTTCTCTAACCCTTCCCCTCTTCTCCATCCTCACTGGCCTGGGCTAAGCACCATCAATCCCTGACTGACCTTCTGATCCCCCAGTCACCAGATTCATTCCTATAAAACGCCTTCTAGAAATAATAAAATGCAAATGCGACCATTGTGTTCATCTGCTCAGAGCCCTCAATAGCAGGCCATCACCTGCTAGGAAATGTGCAAGCTCCTTGGAATGCCATGCAGGGCTCTCTAACCCCTGGCCTCCATCTCCCTAACTCATTTTCCGTCCCTTCCTACGGCTAATGCTCCAGACCTGCACTTACCCGTGTCACTGCTATTGTTCACAACACGCTTGTTTTTTCACCAGTTTGCCTTTGCTGACATTATTTCACCTACCACACCCCTCCTGCTCTCAGCCTTACTCTAATCCATCCTTTAAAACTCAAAATAGAAGTTACTTCCTCCAAGAACTCTTCCCTAAAACTCCATACTGGGTAGAGTACCCTTTTATGTACTCATTAGGATTCCCTATTACAGCATGTAAAAACTCTACAGAGAGTATCTGAAATACTCTGTTACAGGCTAAAGTATAAGTACATCAAGAACTAGAAAGGTGGTCTATTCACTTCTGTCTGGCTCAATTAATAGTTGTTTATCTCATCCGACTGGCGTGGCTCAGTAGTTGAGCATTGACCTATGAACCAGGAGGTCACAATTTGATTCCCAGTCAGGACACATGCAGGAGGAAGCCAATCAATGATTCTCTCTCATCACTGATGTTTCTATCCCTCTCTCCCTCTCCCTTCCTCTCTCTGAAATCAATGAAAACTTATTTTTTTTAAAAAATAGTTGTTCATCTCAGCTTAGAAACCTATAAATCTAGAGGAAGGAAATTACAAAGAGCAGCTTAAAGCATCAATACTATTTTACATTATTAGATATAATATTTTAGGATTTTAAATACTGCTTTTGTCCTGCTGAAGGGTAAGAGTAAGGAAAAGAATAGAATTTAATTTATGTAACTTATTATCTACCTAAATATTAGAACCTAGAGTATTATACTTTCTTTTTAGACTATAAATATTTCATTTTCATACTCAGAACTTATTAACTTAGCCTTGAAGTTTCATTCAAGTTGAAGGGAAGGGGGAAGGAAGTGTGGCTAGGTAGTAGGTAAAATTCACTGGCTTCCCCATAGAAGACTTTTCTCAGGTATTATGCACATCCTAAAACATTAAACTCTATGTATTGAAAGACAAACACTCTAAAGCAATGGTTCTCAACCTTCTGGCCCTTTAAATACAGTTCCTCATGTTGTGACCCAACCATAAAATTATTTTCATTGCTACTTCATAACTGTAATGTTGCTACTGTTATGAATCGTCATGTAAATATCTGATATGCAGGATGGTCTTAGGCGACCCCTGTGAAAGGGTCGTTCGACCCCCAAAGGGGTTGCGACCCACAAGGTGAGAACCACTGCTCTAAAGGACAGCCCTAAGAGGTGTAGTTCTCACAAGAGGCCATGCCATGTTCTGGGGAAGGACCTATCTTCAATGAAAGAAACAAGTAGGAGAGTCCTTGTGGCACCAGCTGAGCAGCCAAAAGACTCAGCAGGCTCTGCACACACCTGGCCGAGCTCCAAGCACCCACTGCAGATGATCAGTGGTGCTCAGGCACAGCACGGACTTCACCTCTGTCACCCGAACGGTCAGGGCCTAACCTGAGCCCTGACAACAAAGGCCAGGCTAAAGCCGTCCTCCTAGACCAGTGGTCGGCAAACTCATTAGTCAACAGAGCCAAATATCAACAGTACAACGATTGAAATTTCTTCTGAGAGCCAACTTTTTTAAACTTAAACTATAAAGGTAGGTACGTTGTTATTAACCTGCCTATATAGTTGAAGTACTGTTGATATTTGGTGCCTCCCGCGCTCTGCATATCCCTGTCCGCCTGCGCCCCGTCTCCTGTCGTCCGACCGACCGACTGACACCCCCCACTTCTTCTAACGCCACTTCTTCAAAATAGACTCGCCCAGGCCAAAAACCGACTTCTGCGCATGGGCCACGAAGTTTCAATTGCACTGTACGTGCGCGCCCGCACGGGGTATTTTGTGGAAGAGCCACACTCAAGGGGCCAAAGAGCCGCATGTAGCTCGCGAGCCGAGGTTTGCCGACCACCGTCCTAGACAGTTACCCAGCTAGAGTTCAACTGGTATACCACGGTAAAGTAGTAAATCATTTGATTTTGCATCAAAAAGAGAAGGCTATTTCATATGGCGGCTCACTGGAGTTGTGTGGTCTTCCCATTTCTGCTGATGCTGTGGTCTATGACAGACAGCTCATATATTTGGCTCAGAGGGTCTCTAGAGCTATACCTGCCAACAGATGAATCCACCATGGCTTCAACTATGTCAGTAAAGTGCAGAGTCCATGGTCAGTAAAGATGCCTGCCTCCCAGCCTGAGGTACAGTCCTCAGCTCCACCTCAGCAGCTCCGAGGAAGGAACCAACAGGCTCCCTGCCACGGAATACAGTTGGCATGAAAGGGAGCAGGGAGCAGGCAGGCCATGCTGGCTGCTGTCTTCTCAGTCAAGGCCGAAAGCCTGAGCAATGTAACCCAAGTGCAGCATTTACCTGACCATCATCAGTTGCTGTTGTTTCATAAGGAACAAAAAGGGATTTATTTTCCTTAGGGCCCACCTGAGCAAACTGCTGCCCTGAGAGAGTCCTCTCCCCCCCAAGAGTTGTCCAAATCACCTGGCTACTCATCTTTGTACCATATACTGATATCCAATAAAATGTTTTCTCCAATGTGAGGAAAATGCATGAATCTGATGACATTAGTACAAACCAAAGGAACAGCCGCACATTACTTTCTTCACTGTGAGCCCAACCTTTCTCCCTACTTGAGGGGAACAGTCTCCCTCTCTCCTCCCAATCTGAAGAAAAGTTACATCGGTGGAACATAATGTTGCATATCATAAGAAATGGCTAAATACAATTAGATAACATATTGGATTATGATGTATAAGGCAATATTATGGCCACTGGAAGCACAAATGAGAAGTACTGCCCCAAACAATGGGCTGAAAACTACTGCAGGTACTTCCTCTGTGGGTCACCTGTGCCCCACGGCTGCAGGCTTTAAATCGGTCACCAGTGTTCCTGAAAAGTCAGCTGTCTTCAAACCTGAAAGAGCCACAATTGTTTAAACCAAGTCTGGCTTTCTCTTATTAGCAACCGTCTTCTCTGCCCATCTCAGAGCATGGAAGTGTGTGTATGATGTGACGTGTGTGTGTGTGCACACCCATGCACACATACAAACCCTCATTAAGAAGATGAAGTAAATAAACTTCCTGCCAATCTCACAGCACATTCAAAGTCAATTGTGCTATATTTGCTCACATAATCAGTCCTGTCTGCACATATTTTTCTAATGGAATAAGATTGAAAATTAAACGCGAAACTGCAGCTCAGTCTGACCATCTGATGGACTTAAGGCACTGTGGTAGGGCTGAGGAGAGGGTGCCTGGCAGGCTGGGGATGGAAGGTCCCATCTGAGGTGCCTGACCCTTGCCATAGGTCCCACTTGGAGCTGAGTTGTGATTTTCCCTAGGACAGGGGGAAAGTTGCAATTTGCTGCTATGGCCACAGGGTAGTGCAGTAATTCTGCAAGTAGCTGCCCCCACACATACACCAATGTCAGGTCCCCCACCGCCCCCTCCTTCCCCACCCTCCAGTCCCTCCCAAAGAGAGAATGGCTGGGAGAGAACGCAGACATTTGGCCTGAGTCCTGGGCACCTACAGGAGCTATGGTGAGACTCCTGACAAATCGAGAAGTGTCTGTAAGGCTGTCCGTTACTCAGCATTCCCTCCTGACGCAGAAGGAAGCAGCCTTTGAAGGACTGACAAGAACTGCCAAGCTGTAAAAGCGATTGGCCTATTTATCACAAACTTGGTTCATTTAGGTTTTTATTTCCTGCTATATCCCCCCTAGGATACAATTAACCACCCCCTCACTCATCAGAAATATCAGAAAGACGCCCAAAAATAAATGCTGCATCTAAATGTAACCTCCTGGCATTATGGAATGATAATGTTATTATACAAAGCCGCCCCACAATAAAGAGGAAAAAATAAAGTATTTTGAAAGATCTTCTTTGCAAAGGCATGTATATCCCTTTAGTTCTTGCTACTCAAAGTTAGGTCTGTGGACCAGCGGTATTACCTGGGAGCTGATCAGAAATGCAGAATCAGAGCCAGTATGTTACCGAGATCCCTATGCTCCCTGGATGCATAGTCATGTTTGGGAGACACTGGCCTAGTGAGTATACTGACCTACCTACTCAAACCAGTTTTCTAAACCCTGGGTCTCTTCTTCCTCAGAATATACTTTATAGAAAAACAAATATATTTTGAAATTTGAAAACAAAAACAGGTTCTTACCCAGAACTGATGATGATCCACTAGAGCAGTGGTTCTCAACCTTCCTAATGCTGCGACCCTTGAATACAGCTCCTCATGTTGTGGTGACCCCCAACCATAAAATTATTTTCGTTGCTACTTCATAACTGTAATTTTGCTACTGTTATGAATCGTAATGTAAATATCTGATATGCAGGATGTATTTTCATTGTTACAAATTGAACATAATTAAAGCATAGTGATTAACCACAAAAACAATATGTGATTATATATGCGTTTTCTGATGGTCTTAACGATGATCCCCCACAGGGATCGCGACCCACAGGTTGAGAACCGCTGTTCTAGAGTAAAGCCCTTTTCTAGCTAAACCGCCAGGTAACTAATTAACATTTCAATGAACATGGAAATGTTCTGTCACTTCATAACTCAGGTAAACAGCACAGGTGTGACAAGAAAAACTTAAGACAGACTCGCATTATAGCACTCTAGAGGATTTTTGAAAACCAATTTCCTGTCCATAAAAAGGAAAACAATTTTTCAGCATCAAGGTAAGCGCATAACTCTAAACTGAGTTGCTATGTTAGTGTGGTTGCCAAATTACAGACATTGTGTTTACCTCAGCCAACAGTGAGCCTGCCGGGCAGAGATTCCGTGAAGAAGTTTGAGTACCCTCTGCCTTTCTCCACACGTGCGTGGAGAAATTACAAAGGGGAAAAGACACAAGTGCACACAATGAATGACTTCTGCACTCTCTGATTCTGCAACCCTATGATTGGAACGGCTGTAGAATTTTGAAAGTGGGAGGACTCTCAGAGATAACTCATTACTGCTGGTCCACTTACCCAGGAATCTCTTTCCAAAAGTTCCTGGCAGGGGGTCCACAGTCTCCTAGAGACAGCCAACTGTTACCTCTAAAACCGAGGTGTCACCTCCCTTTTAGGTACTGTCACACCCACTGATCTTCCTTGTGCCCTTGAGCAGCCCAACTCCTTCAATCAGTCTGAGGGCCCCCCCCCCCAGGTGTTAAGTTTCCATAGGCTCACCCCATTTAGTATCTTGGATGGTGTGGTATCCTCCTATCCTGGTAGAACTGTATTTTGTTTCTATTGAAACTGAATTATGATTAGCCTGACATAATTTAATGAGACCCACAGTGCCAGATGAAGTCATTTGATGTAATGGGTAGTAATTCAATACATTCTCAGTGAAACATCAAAGATTATGTAATGGTTAATATATCTACATATGTTAGTAGTACAACCATAAGCAAGGGAGTATTTGTCTGCTAGACTATGACATACAATGAAGGAAAACCACCAATCTCTCCTTAAAAACATTCCCGGGTCCCACTGCCAGGGAGAGAAAGAACTCCACCGGATGGTGACCGGACCCAATGTGGCCTTTCTGTATCTTCCTTTGTTTATGATAAAGAGGTGTTTTTTAGTGAACCAAAGGGCATAACAGAACTACATTTGGCCTTCACGAAGCAACTGACGCTTTTATTACTTAACATCACAACCCTATGAGGTAGGCCAGCATAAGTGCTGTCATTTTAAAAGTGATTAAACCACGACTGAGAATAGGAAATGAGAAAAATCGTGAGCTGCCCAGGGCCAAAAAGAAAGCAAGGCTGGAGCCAGTTGAATTCAGAAACCTCAATTAAATTCCCAAACAAAAGGGAACAGGCAACACTGAATATAAGTTGTATGGATTTCACTTTGAAATAAAACAAGGAAACATTATGTTAGCCTTAAGTGATATTAAAATTGCCTTTTATGGCTTTGATTTTGCCATTTAAGCTTTATTCACAAATAAAGAGAATTTAAACAGGCAAATTTTAGATTACAAACTCCATTTACACACACACACAAAATTTTGCATTCTATTTTAAGAGATTAATTTTTTTTTCCTAATTTGACTGTTACTATAATCAAGATTATGCCAAAGGGCCTTTGGTTCAAGTTGCTAAACCTAAAGTGTCATTGATTCGACCTTCTCTAGTTCAGAGGGACATTCTCCCAAAATAGAGTCCTAGCATTTTATAACCCTCCCACATTTTCACAAGAGATCTGGAACACAGGAAGGAGTCATTTCCCCACGCAAGACTCATCCTTAGCGTCATCAAAAGGCATGTGGTTAAAACCCATCTGTATATCCAACACGCAGTCTCCCTGTTATCCTGGCAGCCCTGCGTGCCCCCCGCCCCCCCCCCCCCCACACACACACACACACGAACCTGGCAGGTTCCAAAACACACCACCTTTGGCGCTGGGTGGATACAGCACTGGGCTCCTTGACCCCCTCACTTCACTGCTTCCCATCCACATATCCCTGCCTCCTCCATGCTGGCCACCTGCCCCTTCAAGGCTGCAGCCCACAGGCCCGAAGCCTGGAAGCCACTCTTCTTGGATATACACAGGGATGGGCAAAAGTAGGTTTACAGTTGTGAGTCCATGAAACACAGCGTTTACTCTTGTATTATGTATTTCCCAAATGAACAACTTCTGCCCACTTCCTGTATTCAGGCCACACATACTGAGATCCTTTTCTGTGCCCTGAGCTTCGGGGGGGGGGGGGGGGGGGAATTCCTCAGCCAATTAGAGTACCGCAGCCAATCACACCACCACTTCTAGCCAATGAGAGTGCCGCCCACTGCAGGGGTCTAGATCAGTGATTTCTCGCTTGTGTGCCATAAGAGTGTTTAAAACACGCAATACCTGACTATTTAGTCAGGGGCCCTGACCTCTTTCCCCTTAGAGCAGCGGTTCTCCACCTGTGGGTCGAGACCCCTTTGGCGGTCGAACGCCCCTTTCACAGGGGTCGCCTAAGACCATCCTGCATATCAGATATTTACATTGCGATTCATAACAGTAGCAACATTACAGTTATGAGGTAACAACGAAAATAACTTTATGGTTGGGTCACAGCATGAGGAACTGTATTTAAAGGGCCAGAAGGTTGAGAACCGCTGCCTTAGATGGTCAAATAAAAGAATGACAACACCCAACACAATACAGCTGTCTGAGGTGAATGAATCAAAATTATACCTATTTTTTGTCAGATCAGCAAAAAATATGTATTTTGGTGTGCCGCGGAATTTTAGTATTTTGTGTGCTAGGAGTTGAAAAAGGCTGAAAATCACTGCTCTAGACCACTCGCCGTAGAACTAAGGCCGGGCTCAGCTCACCCAGGAGAAGGGGGTGATCCCACCACCAGGCGGACACCGCCACTTCTGCTCCTTGTGGCCTGGTGAGCTGCTCTGGCCTCTAAGGGCTGACAAAAGGAATGGGGCAGGCCTCGAAATATTTGTTTCTCTGGGGCTGGAGGAGTTGAGGCACCTGAGGGCCAAGAGCAGGGTCTGGGGCAGTTTTCTGACACTAGGCAGCGCCAGGGAAGCCTGGTGAAGGAAGCCAGGAAGAAGCCAGGGCCTGGGCCCATCCGTCAGCTGCCAGTTGACTTGAGAGGACCAAGTGTGTCAGTACCACCACGGGGAGGCATCATTTGAAGACTAAGTTGTTAGTGCTCTGCTACGCCCCCGCTGCCTGCAGGAGCACAGTGCACTCCCACCCTGCTTCTGGTAATAACTTCACCTCCACCTTCACTCGGCCCTTATTCCTCGTCATGGTCTTCCCTCCGAAGGACCTTCTTCCCTTTAATTTTCTCCTCCTGAACTTCTACACCTCCAGGATCCATGTCAAATGCCAGTTAACCATGAAGGTCTCACTCTCTCAAGGGGATGTGGCCTCATGTCCTTGAAACGGGCAAAGTCAGCTTTTGCAGATATTTATATGTACGGCTACTCTCCTACAGGCTCCCAGAAAACCTTTCTTTTGCATCCCCTACAGCAGCGGTTCTCAACCTGTGGGTCGCGACCCCCTTGGCGGTCGAACAACCCTTTCACAGGGGTCGCCTAAGACCATCCTGCATATCAGATATTTACAGTACGATTCATAACAGTAGCAACATTACAGTTATGAAGTAGCAACGGAAATGTTATGGTTGGGTCACAACATGAGGAACTGTATTTAAAGGGCCAGAAGGCTGAGAACCACTGCTCTACAGTGAGGTTTCTTTTCTTTTGTTTGAAATCCATGAATGGGAAATTTTAAAAAAAGAAAAAGAATAGAATAGAAATTGTCAGTGCATCATACATAGTACCAATAAGTGTAACCGTGACACTTTATTTCAGTTATGTGCTTGTATGTTCCCGAATATAGTGGGTTGCAATGTTAAATGTACTTGTTACTGTGAGTGATGGTCTGAAACATTTGCAAGCCATTGCTGTACAGTACCTATCCTATGCCTAATACTCCATGAATGCTTATTAAATTGAACAAATTTATGAGTATAAAATATTCATTAATTACAACTTCAAAGATTCAAATTTGAAAGAATATAAAATATAATGCCTATCTGAACAAAAGTAAATAGATTCCGGCCTATGTGAAGCTACTGGGGATGGTAGTGTAGTACAGAGGAATCTGAATATTTACTATTAAACTCCGACAGACTTTCTCCCCAATAACTAAACTGTGTTTATATTTAAGGAAGATTAAATCCAATTTTGACCAAGCTCACTCTGGAAAACTTTTCTCATTCACTGAAAGTAACTCATGATGACAAAGTTCTGCATCTTTAAAATACTTGGTATAGGTAATTCCACCATGATTCATGAAAGGATCTTTCAGATACATCATGACAGCCTTTGTTCAAGCTCTTTCTTTGCCCAAGATGCCTCTATGTCCTGTCAATACCCCCACCCCCACCGTCTGTAAAAATTCCATTCATCTTCCAAGGCTTAGTTCAAAGGCCACCTTTTCCATGGAAGCCTTTTTTTTTTACCTCAATTTTTCCTCTTTCCCTCCTCCACCACCCACCCCAGTCCCAAGTATGGTCTTTCTGGCTTCTGAATAAAAAATGTTCAGAACTTCCCTTTTCACCCTTCTCATTCCCCTATTAGACGATAACATATCAACCCACGGTTTATTCATCTTTGTATCCCCTACAGCAATCAGCACAAGGTCTTGTACTTAAAGAGATGATCAATAAATATTTGTTAAATGAGTAAAAGCAACCGTTAGCCTGTTATAGGGATGGACGTTATTTTAAAGGCCCCGAGGAATGGCTTACATGCCCAGCTGATGAGAAGCTGGTGAAGAGCAGGGAGAAGGAAGGGAGGGAGGGAGGTGTGGGAGGCTGGGACCCTGCTCCTGTGGATATCTGCCCCTGCGAGCAACTGAATGATTGAACCCCAGACTCTTCAGGGGATGCACCTCCACAGCAGATGTGGAGCTGGTGAGAGTGAGTGTCTTCAACCTGTTCCACATTGTCCACTCTTGCTTCAAATCAAAAGTGGAAATTTCTTCTCAACTTTAAGGTATGGCTGAAATGAAACGTTGAAATGGCTATCTGGAGGTCAAAAGACCTCTCTTGAAAAATAAGGATATGTGTTCCGGGGCGGGGGGAGGGGGGGTAAGGAGCCAGAGAAGATGGTTCATGAATTATCAACTAATTGTCTATATTGATCATATTCTACGCACAGAGCTTTTCGCTTCATAACGTCTATACAGACATCTGGGGACACTTTCTATGACCACTAGACTAAGCTATTGAAGGTTCAAAACTACAGACCTAACTAACAAACTGCAATTTGTTTTATTGGAAAATGATGCCCACCAATTAGAAAAAAAAAATTAAGGATTAAAATACAATTCTCTTTTCCACTAACCTGTACCTCTCCAAAGAAAAGTGTTTTTCTAAGATGAACTAAAGTAAGAAGTTTCTAATGCTCTTTATTTTAAATTTATATATTTACGTTATATACATTCATATTAAATTTATATATATTTAAAATATATGTAATAAGTTAATTCAGATACAATAAGCATAATTTCCTAAACCTTGGTATTTCATTTTCAAATTTTTAGTTTTAGATCAATATCATTTAGGGCTCTGACCTTCTCTTTCTTTCATATTTTAACAAAACCTTAATTTCAAGTCCATCAAAATTTTGTTTCGTAATTAATTTAATTAATTTTTGAGCCTCATAAACTGGGAGACATCAGCCGTATGACAGAAAATGCACTGGATTTTAAATTAGAAAACAGAGCTTTGAAATTAATGCCTCATCTGACTATAGGCCTTCTAGTTATAGATATGTGATATTGGGCAAATTACCTGATCTTCCCCACCCTCATTTTCCCAAACTATAAAATGGGAATAATAATAGTACTTGCTTCCTAAGGTTGTTTGTGGTGAGGATTAAATGACATAAAAACATGTAATGTATTTAGAACAGAGTTAAAACATGGAATACACTTAGAACAGTATTTGGTAACTGGTAAGTGTTCACTAAATGTCCATTTGTTTTACAGTCTCAGTAAGTCACTTAACGGTTCAGACCTCCATTTCTTTGCCTATAAAACGGGACTGCTACAGCCTGTCACCTCTAGGATTGTTATGATTCAAATAAGCAAACGATGCACATGAAAATGTCTGACAGGCAGAAAACACACAAATGTCAGTTATTTTGGATATCTATATATAACCTTAAATGTAAGTCATAAACTTAAAAACTTATAAGCTTAAAAGTAAACCATAAAATTTAGTTAGAAAATGCCATCCAAAAATGTACCCATGACTCAGAAAACGTCTCTGTTAAAATGCATACTCAAGGAGTTTATCTTTATCAGGAACATATAAGCTTTTGTAGAATGTAATTCCTACATCTGCAAACTGAAAGACTCCCAGTCACGCACTTTCGTAAGTGTTCAGCCTGTACACTTCCACAAGCCAAAGAGAAATTAACGCACTGGTTAAATCTGGTTGAATGCATAGCGACTTTAAAAAATGATTTTTTTTCCACTTTTAAAAATAGTGAGTATACTGTAGCTAATGTAAATTTCAAGTCAACTCAACAGATATTTATTGTGTGAGTGCGTTCCAGGGAGCTCACTGGGCACTAAGGCCGCAAAGGGAAGTAGGCTGAGGCCCTGTGCTGGAAAAGCCCACAAAATATTACTTGTAAAAATCATGAGGGGGCTTCGATTGGAATCAGCAAGCAGACACGCTGCATTAGAAATATGCCAAAACAACGTCTCTCCCTACGACTGGAAAACTGCAAAAGTCACTTTTAAAGCACAGTTTCTTTCTAGAAACCTATTGAATTTGTGCCAGAAACCAACATTCCTAAATGTAAACCTGTAAAATAATAGGTATCTGTAAATGAAAGGCTGAAATAACCCTGGAGCACACAGTAATTAGCAACTTTTACAGGGTAATAACATGTTTCATATTCATTTTACACTGGCTCTTTGAAGTTCCCAATATCCCACAGTGTAATATATAAAAGTTTTATTACATTAGGGTCCATCCTCACGTATTTTATAAGAAACTGTTCCACAACACGCTAGCTTTGTGTCAAGTGCGTGACACCTGGCTTCAGAAAGATAAAAGTCACTAGAAACCTAAATCACTGAAAACATCCATCCATCCATATATCATCTCGACGATCTACAAATCATAAAGCAGTTGAGCTTTAAAACTGTACACTGCATATTCATGTGCACACCACTTGGAGTTGTAGACACGTGTGAACTCTTTACGGAATTAAACCAAAAAAAAAAAAAAAAACACAAAAAACACAAAAAAACAACTCAGCTCTACAATAAGCAGGGCAGACTAGGGTGCAGTTAATATGCTTGTTTCAGCAGATGTTCATTCCCGTAAATGTTAAACAGAACACAAGTTCCTCCAGGAATAATATGCAGGCAGTAATTTTACCACCTGAATAGGGCTGGCTGGAAACATTTTAGGCGATTGGGGTGGGGGGGGGGGAGCGCGGGGAGGGAGGGGGGTTACCGGTAAGAAGGATGTTGAAACAACCAATGAGGTTTTTAAAACACCAGCAACCGGAATTAAACTGCTTCTAGCGGCGATTTACCCACAGCAGCTCCCCAACCTGAGAGCCGAGCACCGCACCCGGAGGCTCCCAGGCCGCCCGCGCCTGGCGCGAGAGCTGCACGCGGCGCGCGGGTGGGTGGAGGGGGGCAGAGGACCGCTGTGCGAGGTGTGCAGAGAGGGCCCCCGGGAATGGTGAACCTCGAGGAAATGGGTCCCCTGGGCCGAGGCCTCTGGAATTCCCGCACGGAGACACACTCGCCCTGCCCTGCGCGCACTGCCATCGCGGGTGGGAGTGGGTGGGAGGGGCAGAGAGGACGGAGCCGCCGGGACCGGCGCCGGCGCCGCGCGCCCTGGCGGGAGCATCCTCCACGGGCGCTTCCCACAGCCCAACTCCAGGGGGTCGCGGTGTGCACCCAGAGGGGCGAGGGGACTCGGGGGAGAGAGGGAGGGAGAGAGCGGGACTCGGGGGTCGCAGGGTGGATCCGGCACTAGTGACACGTTCTAGAAAGCGGTTCTGTCTTTTCTCTCCATGGCTGCGCTCTGCCCCTAGCTCCCCAGATCCCCGGCCCCGGGGCTGGGGCGGGCGGCACCGGGCGAGGAGACTGGAAAGGGGGCACGGAGACGGGCAAGCGGCCGCGCGGCCGCCCGGGGAGGCGGGAGGGAGCGGGCGCCGGACCACCCCACCCCACCCCCACGCGCAGCCCCCGGCCCAGGTGAGGTCGGGCCGCGGCCCCCGTCGCTCCCGCCGCCCCGGCCGCCCGCCGGCGTGGGACTCACCACAGCGACTCGAGGTCCCATTCCTGGAGCAGGGCTAAGTCGAAGCTGTCCATGGTGGGAGGTGTCGGTGTCAGCGCCGCCGCCGCCGAGGCTCCGGCCGCCCGCGCGCTGCAACGAAAAGCGGCGCTCAAGGTGCATCCCAGCTGCGCCCGGGCCGCCGCCGCCCCCCGCACCCCCCACCCCGGTCGGGCTCCCCGCGCCCCCGCCCCTGACGCGGGGCCGGCGGCGGCAGCGGCCACACTCACCCGCTCCCGGCTCGCGGCCGGCTCACTCGGGAGAGCGGCGAGCTCGCCGCGCCGCCGCCGCGCCCCTCCTCCTCCCCGCCCCGCGCCCGGCCCGCTGCCCCCGCCGCTCCGCGCCGCCGCCTCTTTCTCCTCTGGGAGGCGCGTGTGCGCGAGCGAGGCCGAGGCGCGCACCCGGAGCCCCGAGCCGCGCCCGCGCGCGCCCCTGCGCTCCCCGCGCCGCCCCTCGGGGTCCCGCGGCGTCCGCAGGCCGCGCCGCCCCCCGCGCCCCCGCGCCGCCGCCCCGCGGCCGCTCCGGGGCGCCTGGGGCAGGGAGCGGGCGGGGGATGCTGAGAGGCCGCCGGTGCACCCCCGCCGCCCGGCCGGCCGGCCCGCTCTTTCGGGCCCAGGATCACGGTGACCCCGCCGGGCGCCCCGGCGGCGGGGACTGCAGACCTGGAGTCGCGGCCGGGAAATTCCCGACGCCCCAGGCCCGTGAGAGTTAACTGTGCCGCCTCCAGCAGCGCCGTAAACAAACCGTTTAAAATATCTGGAGTCAGTAAGTTAAAGGAAATAAAGGGGACCCGGGAGGCTAGTTCTGTCCGGACCTGCAGCTCGGCCTGCAGTGGGGGTCCCACCATCCTTCAGCTGGCCAGTCCCTGGAAACCAAGCCCCCCTCTTTGTATTTCTTACAGGGAAGGGGGCTGGCCTCTGGGTGCAGACTGCAAACTTCCTGCCCGGATTCCAGTCTGGAGAGTGGCGCACTGTCAGCTGGAAGATGATAGAGTGTCATTGTGGCTCCTAAAAATCAAGTCCTTATTATCCTTCCTGATTTTAAAGGACATTTTCCCCCTCCCGACTCTTAGAGACTTGCTGAGAAGCCCATGTCCAAATCTGTTTCTCCCAAACCGGGAACCCTCCTGAGCCCCCACCCTCCCGCCCTTGGACACAGCTCTGGGAGCCTCGCTGGGGATTCCCGAGGTTTCCTGGAGAGAGCGGTACCAGCAGTGTAGTGAGGTCCCACCGCTTGCACCAAACCCCCACTCCTGCCGCGGGAGGCCTTTCTGGCACTCTTCCCCTTTGTTCTTCCTCAGTGAGAAGAACCACTGACCGGGAACCCTGGAAATCTAGACCCTTGGGTAGAAGGCACAGGATCCCTCCAGGGTCAGGCCTGAGTGTCACCCTCTCACCTCCCTGACCTGTGCATGAGGATTAACAAACCCCGTCTGGTGAACATGCAAGGGAAGAAAAGACCAATGAGAATTCCTTCCTATTTGGAGTTGGATTACAAAATGCTCGCCCTTTCCTTCCCCCGGCTCGAAAGTAGTCCTTCCTGTATTAGCATCCGTAACTAATGTGCAAAATGTAAAACAGTAAATTAAGGCAGAGTGACTGTCCACATAGTTCCAGAAAACGGAATTGTTATTTTACAAGCTTACAACGCGGGTCCCTAAAAGCCTCCCTCGTTAGGCGAAGGTAGTACCAAGGCTACCGGAGAACAAAGAGACTGAACAAGCACAGGTGAGAAGAGCTGGCTTCCCGAAGCCCAGTCCGCAGTGTATTTGGAGAGGAAAAATGAAATCTGTCTCCCTAATATCTCCTTAGCAGACGCCTTTGCTGGAAACGTTTGCTCTGGCAAAAGTGAGCCGCTGGAGCCATCCAGACAGCATTCCCAGGAACAAAAGGTGCGGGTGGAGGGTGGAGGAGAGGAGGGAACAGCTTCTTTGGAAGAACTGCAAGTTCCTCGGTCTGGACAAGGAATGCATCCTGTCCCTGTGCTGGGGGCTGCAGCGGGGAAGCTTCCCGAAAGCGGACCGCCCACCCTCGCAGAGCCCTGGCCCGCCCTCCCCTCCCAGCACATCTGTTTATACAGAGGAGGGCTGCTGAAGGACAAACAGAGCATGTTTGTTGGGAGTCCCATCCAGGGCTAGAAGCTCAAGATACAGATTTGCCTTCGCCGCTGTGGAGGCTGGAGATGAGTAGATGGCCCCAGAGAGGGAAAGAGAAAGCTCTGGGGTGCATGGAGCCCGTGGGTCCGTTTACCATGACAGGCCTCTCCCCCAAGCCACATCTCCAAAGGAAGATTTATATTTGAATTTAGGCACGGTGCTTCCTGTTCATACACGAGTGTACTTGAACCTCAAGCAGTTGCACTGGGTATTTAAATTTTTTTCATCCGAAACAGCTCCTATTTTCTGCGTGGGGCCTCTAGCCTGGACCTCTAGCCAGCATTAATACTTTTATTTCCAGGGGATAGAACGTCCAGGTGGGGAACAGCACCTTTTGAAGAAACCCTAGTAATAGTTGTAGATACCATTTTTACTAAGGCATCGTGGAAATACGTCTAAATGAATAGTATTTAAA
Organism: Myotis nattereri; assembly: GCF_964212035.1. NCBI lineage: Eukaryota > Metazoa > Chordata > Mammalia > Chiroptera > Vespertilionidae > Myotis > Myotis nattereri. The sequence continues at coordinate 21,097,527 of NC_138085.1, forward strand.
AGTACAATGTAGAACAATTGATAAGAGCCTTAGTAGGGAGATCTTTGTTGTTATTATTATTTATCTGGTTTATTAAGGTGGCCCCACTATTCTTCAGCCCTTATACCTATTCCTAAACAAGCATTTAATTTAGTTGTCAAATTTTAAATCCCTAATACAAAGCAAAAAGGGGCTTGGACTTCCTGGAATTAGAATGCCAGAACTGAAAGGGAAACATTTTTCATCCAGGAGTGAGGGCCTACCTAAATTAAAAATAAAAAAATAAAAAGCTGAGGTTTCCTATGAAGTTGATGTAGCATCTGTGCGCACTAATGACCTTGAGGCTTGAGGGGCCTTTCTCCTGAGACAGATCCGCGTTTCCACAGACACTGCACGGCACCGCGCAGTTCCTGAGAGCCGTGGGGGAAGCAGCTCAAGGAGGGGAGCTGCTGGGCTTTGCAGGGCAGGCCTGTTTCGGCAAAATCTATGAAGAAAAGGCCTCGGGAATGAATCCTTCTCAGTCTGGGGCAAGCGCACGCAAATCTGTGGCATCCAACTCAGACCTCCCTTTGGCTGAGCATGCATGGCTTTATTAACTCATCCCCGATCCTGAAGACGTGGCTACCACTCGGAGGTCGCCTTTGTGACGAGGAGGAGATTTTCCTTTTATAAGCTCTATTCCCCTAGAAAAGGATGCTTGGCTGGCAGCCAGCTGTGCAGGTGGTCTTGCTGGAAGGTGACGGGAGCCTCTGCTCCCCCTCTTCCTCCCCTGCAGGGCTCCTCATTGCATCTTCTCTCCTGCTTAGCCAGGCTGCAGACCCACAGGCAGCCTTTCTCCTTCCAGGGGCTTCTTGGGTGTTCCTCACTGTATCTATGGACTGCAGAATAAGCCCTCGAGGCTTTCTGCTTGCAAATTACATGCTAATTTGTGGAGCCTGGACAGCTTGGGTTTTAATCCACCTAGGCGTTCTAGCGTCTTCAGGCCTTTGTCTCTCCACTGCTGTCTCCAAGTGGTTCTAGCCTGGGACTGAGGTGCTTTTCTGTTTCCATTTTTTCCATCATTCACCAGGTCCCAAGCAGATGGTGTGGCTGTGCAGGCTGTCATCACTCCTCCTACGTTTCCATGGAAACATGGGGCATAGGGACCATCTCTGCCTTGGGTTCTCTGACAGTATCCTCTGGCGGAGAACTTCAGCACTCTGGGCCCCTCCCCCCGTCTGCCCACATTCCGGAGACTTTGAGAATATTCTGCGGCCCTGGAAGCCAGGGTCATTTCAGAGATCATCCAAGCACCTACTCCCCACACATGGTTGTTAACTGGCCTGAAAAGGGAGGGCGAGGGGTTGGGGGCCAGTACTCCTGTCACATGGCTGAGGCCGATTCGCAGTGGTGGTTTATTTGGACTATATTCCCCTCAGCCAGCTTCCATAATGGCTGATTACTGCTCAGATGTCAAAAGAGATGCTCCTAAGATTGCATCAACTCATCAGGCAGCAGATACTTGATGAGCAAAGCGTGTTACTAGCGTTTTACACTTTACTGACATTCTACCCACTCCATGCGCATTTCTTTTCATTTGTTTGTACAAAACCAGGTTTTCTCAAGGAGTGCACCTTCCTCCAAGTTTCTAACATCCTCCTGCCTATATAATTCACTTATATAGCCACAAAGGCATTAATTAGATTCAGAAGTCCATGGAAACGGCAGAGCTGGGCAGGGTCAGAGGCCAGGCAGGGCAGAGAAAAGAGCGAAGAAAATGACCCTTGGGAGAGGGTAAGAAAGTGGAGGGAAATTTTCCATGCCACTCAAGTGCAGACAAAAATAATTTCAAAATGTGGTCAACTACCCTAACATTGTTGAGAGGATTAAAGTATTGTCCAATTAAAGAGATTTTTCTTTCAAGTTGATCTGGTATAATTCCATGCATATATGTCTTTGGTGGTAGTTGCTTCTTATATAGCTGATACAAAAGACTAGTGTGTGAAGCTCACCACATTTTCTTAAAGTACATAAAACAAAGCAGGCACATGAACTGAAGATGCAAGTTCAGGCTGCAAAGATATAGGCTATTCATGAAAGTGGATCAGAAAAGCATTTCCCAGATCATATATTTCGTGTCATGCTGACTTACTTGCAGGATAATCCCATTATTTGTGATAGAAGATCCCTTTGGTGCTGGTAATAAGAACCAAACATCTGATTTAAAACTTAATACCCCCACCGGCTCCTTGTGCTCCTTCAAGATGTGTACGGGTCATTGTGCAAGACTCAAGGACTCTGAGCTTGTTGAATTTGGAGATTACCAATCATAACGATAGCAAACATTTCTTCGTTATGATGTGCTGGGCACTGTTCTAACTATCAACTCCATTTATTCTTCCTGAAACCATATGAGATATGTTACCATTGCTCTTATCTTACAGGCGAGTAAACTAAGGAACAGATAAGTGTCACCAATCAAAGCATGGCAGATGGGGGACTGGATCTAGCAGCCAGAATACCACACCACCTCCTGCCCTCCTTATCTGTAGCATTGGCTCATTCCCATGCCTGTGGGTGCTTATACAAACCTAAACAGAAGGCAAGGGAGAGCCCTCTACCCCGATCTCCTAATCTTTCTTCCTCTAGTTTTGACCCCAGACCGCTGCCATACCACCCCCGGAGTGAGGCACTCATTCTCGCAATCCCAGTGTCCTCCTTTGCAACGTGAGACAGCTGGGCTGCACATTCTCTGTCTCTGTCGAGTTCTGTTTTCAGTTGCTCCTTCCTCCTCAGCGCTGCTGAACAGAAATCCCTGGAGTGAGTCAGAAGAGCCATCCGTCTTCTCTTGTTTAAAGGTAGGAGTTGCTCCTCCGCTTAAGCAAATCTCAAAGTGATTGCTATTCTGTTAAGAGTTAGCAGCAAACAAGACTATAGTGTCCAAGAGAAGGACACTTAGCTTAGGTCTGGGGGGAAAGTCCAGTGACTGTGAGTGCCAGACTTTTCTCTATGGCTCCAGAGAGATTAGAGCATGGAGCCCCTGGAGGACCCTGACGTTCAAAGTGGACCAACTATGACTCAGCCTGAAGACAACGCTTTTCATAATTACATCTTGATGAGTTAAACATTGGCGGGCCAAGGGCAGCAGTGTAAGATCCTCACCAGGCCTTCCAGGTAGAGGCATCTCCTACAGCTCAAAGATCCATAGTGGAGGTCCTCCAGCCAGATAACGAAGAAACAGAAGCAGAATCTACCATATCAGGAGCTTGAAACAAACAAGTGATGGCAGTCACACCTGGTTGCCTACTCAATATTCACCTACCCTCTCTACTAACAAAACCCAAGTTTGGTTTGGGGAAGTGATAGGCCCAGCTGAAATAACTGTATTTCCCACTTTCTATTATATAACTTTAATTCGGCAAGAACTGAACATGTAAGAATTTCCTGGAAAGTTTTGCCTTTCTGGAATAGGCACCATCCCTTCCTCTGGGTCACTCCCTTGTTTTTGTCCAGAAGGCCACTGGAGGTCTGAGACAGAGCACCCATCTTGGACCTCGAGGCCAAAAACCACAGACAAGTTGGCAGATCTAAAGCTAACGCTTTCTTCACACAATTGTTCCATCTTTGAACCACCAATTTTCTCTGGACTATTGAGGACAAAACAAGACCTTATTTGGTTGAACCATGCTAGTCCTGTTTTGATTACTGATAGAGAATCATGGTCCCCCAGTGTGCCCTGCAGTCAGGTCTACCAGCTGTCCCAGCCTTGTGCCCCTGCAGAGGCAGCACTGCAAGAGGAGCCGCTGTGATTTGGAAAAGCCCGTGTTTGCTTTTTTGGAACAAAATCTTGCCTTCTGGGTTCACTTCAATTAAGAAACCCATGTTTGATTGAAGACTGATTAATGTGGCCCCAGCATTTTTAAGTACTCCATATTAATAATTGTTTATTTATTTTCATAGTAGCTATTAACCTGATTAAGTTCCTATTACATCCTCACAGGATACTAGAAGATCTGTGTTCTGGAAAAGAGGGCAGGAATAATAATAGTCTGCCTTTCTTAACTATGCATGTTTCAGACCCTGTCATTGTTTCTACCAATAAACTAATTACCACTGTATGGAGCTGATTTGCTTCAGAAGGAGTTTAGAAAAACAACTAATTAAGTACAGTATTTTGAAATATAAACTGCCTTACAGGGTTAGAACCCTATAATAAAATCAGAGAAGCTTGAAAGTCAAGAAAAGCCATAGAGACTCTCTCTAACTAACCCTCACTACCAGCCCTGGTTTGTGCAGCCTACACATGAACATGTCTAATGACAGGCAGTTCACTCTCTCCAGAGCTTCCTGTTCCATTCTCAAGGAGCTCACTCTGACTGGAACAACATTTTTTTCTTATATTTATGAACCCCAAGTTGATCTCCCTATAATTTCCTCACATATCGCCAGCTTATAGCAAGTATTCCAGTAGTGCTTCCTTCTGGTCCTCCATATATTGAGATTCATAGGCTCAAGTACTTTCCTCATTACTTTCAACAAAGGGAATTCCTTCTGCCGTTGAGAATACCACATAGAGAAGAGGAGACAGTCTCCAAAGGAGTCCATGGGCAAGGGAATGAGAGAAACCCTGCCTTCTGCCAACGAGGAGTTGGTTTCTTGCAGGAAGGGAGCTTCACAAAGAAGTTGGAGCTGGCCACAAGCAGGGACAGGCACACCACAAGACGGGGAGGCAGGGAAACCCTCCAAAGAAGACACCTCCCTGCTGGTTCTCAAGGAAGGAGTTGCACAGAGGGAGGCGGAAAAAAAGGAGCCCAGGTCATGGGAAAAGGAGGAGTGTGAGGACGGGATGGAGGCCTGATTAGAGCTCTGGTCTGAGGGTCAACCCTCACCCCCGCCCCCACCCCTGGCCCTTTTGAGGGGTGGTTCCCAGTGTTCTTCCAAAGCTCCCACTCTCCTGTGATGCTTATTATAACTCCATCTAATTGGCCCATACAGTTACATTTCTATGAGTTTAGCATTACTTTCTGTCATTCTCTAGATAACAATATGAGCTTTATTACAACGTAAAGAAAAATTCATCCTCTAGGGTGACTGTCAGCCCAGATACTCATGCTGTCATCCCTCTCATCCTGCTTTGAAAAGCACGACCTCAAATCAGGGATGATGTCCTTGGGGGTACCTACCCAATCCAAAATCTTAGGGTCAGACCCCAAGAGAATAATCTCAAGAATCACAGAGATCATTTCAGATATTTTATTTTACTGAACAAACATTCTTGAGCACCTAGCACTTGCCAATCAGTGGGTTAAGAAATAACGAGAGGCGAGAAGCATGTTGTGGTCCAGTGACAGAGAAGGTTCTCTGTGGTCAAAGCGCTGTGTTAGGGCGGGTGGGAGGGGGCAGAAGTCAGCCAGGGTTCAGGGTGGGACCGGAAGCAGGATGGGGGTAAGGGAAAAGGAGCCAAGGCCAGGGCGAGAGGCTGGGCCAGGTGTGAAGACCCCTGTTGGCTGTTGTGAAACATCCAACGTGAGCAGGAAATGAGCACCAGAGATTTAGTAGAGCAGCAAGTGAACACCCAGCTGCCAAGCCCAGGGGCACAACTGAGAGTCAAAAAGAGGAAATGGTTTCTGAGAAACCAGAGAAAGTACTTCACAGAACACTAGGCTCAGAGGTTTTTCCTTTTTGGTTGTAAAATCCAGCAAGACCGTAACCCCACCTCCCTAGGTGCAGGGCTGGCCACTATCGTTTGAATGGCCCACAGCAACATGAAAGTGTGTAGCCCCTTGTGCATAAATTATCAAGAATTTCAAAATGATGATGGCAGAGCATTAAACCAAGCACGGGACCCTTCAAAGTGGGGCCCTGGGTGACCACACAGGCCACACGTCCATGAGGCTGGGCCTGCTGAGGTGAGTGCGGTGAAACATTAACTCCTGGGAGCCTGGGGTCTAAGGGCTGGCTGAGCAGCACGTCCATCGCACAGTGCGGCACGCTCATGGCCGGCACCATGCAACCCCCACTGCAACTGAGTTTGTTCCAAAATGAAAATGTTCTGTTTTTCCTGATTGTATTGAAAACACACACAGAGGAAAACAATTCAAGCCATGCACAGCTGTATGTGCCGGGGGGGATTTTAAATTACTATAAATAGCACTTTCAATCTTTCTCTTCTTTTTCTATAAGAGTGAGTCCTCAATAAACTCCTGTTTGCTAAGCAAGGTGATAATGGAGATGTAGGTTAGGGAAACTGAGGGAAGGGGGGAATTATTCTGCAAAATAGAAAAATATATAAAAACAGGATTATAGGAAGAAATGAAGAGTTTGGCCATAGAATGAAGGGAAGAGGCAGTAGCTTAAGGGAGAAGAATTTTGGGGAAAGTCAGAAATATCTAAATGGGCCATAGCTGGTTTGGCTCAGTGGATAGAGCGCCAGCCTGCGGATTAAAGAGTCCCAGGTTCGATTCCCGTCAAGGGCACATGCCTGGGTTGTGGGCTCAATCCCCAGTGTAGGGCGTGCAGGAGGCAGCCGATCGATGATTCTCTCTCATCATTGATTTCTCTCTCTCTCTCTCTCTCTCTCTCTCTCTCTCTCTCTCTTCCTCTCTGAAATAAATAAAAATATATTTTTTAAAAAAAGAACTGTCTAAATGGGATTTTGAATGTTTTTGCAGTATGATGTGATCACATTCTCCATCCTCCTAATGATCCTTAAATTTTAAAAAAAGCTGCATTGCTCATCAAAGTTTAGAGAGCTAGAGGTATGTTTATGTGTGTTCATGTGTGTTCATGTGTATTCATGTGTGTGTGTGTGTGTGTGTGTGTGTGTATTGGGGGAAGTGGTTTTCAAACCTAGCTACAGATTAGAATTAACTGGGGGGAAATTCCAATGGCCTTTCCCACTCCAAAATACTGACTTAATGGGTATGGAATGAACTGAGGAGCCCCAGACTCAGGGGAAGCCATCCCAGACGTAGCTAGGAGTAGGTGTCTCTTCTGGCCCTGGTCCAAGTCCTTTTCTTTGGTGACTGTCATTTCCATTGGCCTATTTGTCTATCCCTGGTCAGTCCCACACTTTTATAACAAAACTTGATAACAAAGTTATGGCTGATAGAGCTAGCTTTACTCCCACCTTTTTCTTGTTCAAGATAATCTTCTATTTCCAGCCCTTTATTTTTTTTATCATTTTAGAATCAGCTTGTCAAGTTATACACACACACACACACACACACACACACACACACATGCACATAAAAAAGATCTGAAAGTAGTTTAACAGGAATTGCTTTAAATATATAGATCAGTTTGGGGAGAACTAATATGTCAATAATATTGACTCTTCTGATACCTGAATATCCTATAGCCCTCTGTTTATTTAGATTTCCCTTTACCTTTACCAATAATGTTTCAGATTCTTCTGCATAAAGGTCTTGCATATCATTTGTCAGATGTTTTATCTAATTAGAATGAATAGGTTGGTTTCCTATTCATTCTAATAATTTGTCAATAGTTTTACTTCCTATGCACACAATAATTCAATAATTCACCAGGTGAAGGGTAGCTGGTTTTGTTCCCCCTCTGCAATCCTTACACATTTATTTATTTTCTTACTAGAGGCCCGGTGCACAAAATTCGTGCACTGGGGGGTGGGGTTCCCTCAGTCCAGCCTGCCCCTCAGTCCAGGAGCCCTCAGTGGATGTCCTACTGACGGCCACAGTCTGGCAGCAGAGGCTCGGAGCAGGCGTCGTGTGTGTGTGTGTGTGTGTGTGTGTGTGTGTCCGCTGGGGGTCTGCCCCCAGCCACATTGGAGGCTCAGAGTAGGCGTTGTGTGTGTGCGTGTGTGTGTGTGTGTGTGTGTGTGTCTTCTGGGGGCCTGCCCCCAGCCACACCGTGGTGGCTTGGAGCAGGCGCGCCCTCTGTTGATCTCTCAGGCTCCTGGCCTCCACTGTGTGTTGTACTCTCCCTTGAGCTGTGGCCAGGGTGGGGTGCTGCCTACAGACCGCCCTTTCCTGCTCACTGATCACCATGGGGTCCCGGCTGGGGCCGGGGCTTAGGCGGCACACAGGGATCCAGGCTGGGGGCGGGGCTGCACACAGGGCCCGGATGGTGGCTCGCACGGTCCCACCCTGCCTGCAGTATGCAAATTAGCCACCATCTTTGTTAGAGGCTAATTTGCATATCTCGCTGATTAGCCAATGGGAGGCGTAGCAAAGGTATGGTCAATTGCCATCTTTGTCTATTATTAGATAGGATTTTCATTTACCAACTAGAACTTTAAATACAGTTTTGATTAGACTCAGTAAGGGTAGACATCCTTGTCTTGTTCCTGATTCCAAAATGAGTGTTTTTGGTAGACTCTTTATCAGATTAAGCAATTTCCAATCTACTCCTATTTTATTAACATCAAAGCTATGTATTATTTTGTTTAATGAAATCATGAATTAATGCTGAATTTTATAAAACGTTTTCTGGGATGATTCTACTGTTTGACGTATTTTTTCTATACATGTAGGAATTACATCAATTAATTTTCAAAAGTCAAACCAGCCTTGTATTCATGGAGTAAACACAGCTCAGTGGTGATTTGATACTTGTTATATATTTATTGCTAGAGTCAATGTGCTTTTATTAGGGGGGAGATTTCTGCACCAATGGTCATGAATAAATAAATGTTCCCATTTTGAAGTGACCTTGTTAGCTTTTGTTAAGAAAGCCCTTCAAAATGAAATGGGAAGATTTACCTCTTTTTCTTTTTATTCTCTGGGTTTGTTTATGTAATATTGGCAGGGTTTCTTTCTTTAATTATTTAGGGGCATTCACCAGTAAAGTCATCTGAGCCTACAGTTTTCTTTGAAGGAAACTTTTAAATTACAGATTTAATTTTTAATACTTTTAAGTATATTTTCTGTCAATTTTGGTAAGTTGTGCTCTTCTAGAAAGGTATCTGAGTCATGAAAAACTTTAAATAGATCGCCATAAGTTATGATATTTACTTAATATCTACCTAATATCTATAAGATCCCCAGTTATCTCCCTCCTTTTTTTAAAGAAAGCTTTATTTTTATTTTTTTAATATATATTTTATTGATTTTTTACAGAGAAGAAGGGAAAGGGATATAGAGTTAGAAATATCGATGAGAGAGAGAGAGAAACATCAACCAGCTGCCTCCTGCACAACCCCCACTGGGGATGTGCCCGCAACCAAGGTACATGCCCTTGACCGGAATCCAACCTGGGACTCTCCAGTCCGAAGGCCGATGCTCTATCCACTGAGTCAAACCGGTTAGGGCATTATCCCCTTTTTCATACCTTTATAGTGCTTAGTTATGGCTTCTCTCCCTCTTTCTCTTTTTAAAGCAATCTCGCTAACACTCTACTCTTTTAGCAAACTTCAGTTATTCAATACAGTGTTATCAACTATAGTCACCATGTTATACATTGGATCCTCAGACCTTACCCATCTTAAAACTGAAAATTTGTACCCTTTTACCAAACTCTTCCTATTTCCCACCCCAGCCCCTGACAACCACTTGAATACCATTTCTATGTTTAGTTTGGGATCCCACATATAAGTAATATCAGGCAGTATTTATCTTTCTTTGTCTGGCTTATTCACTTAGCATAACACCTTCCAGTTTCATCCATATTATTGCAAATGACAAGATTCCCTTCTTATTTAATTTTGAATAACGTTCCATTGTGTATATATGCAACATTTTGTTAATTCATTGATGGACACAGGTTGTTTCCATATCTTGGTTATTGTAAATAATTCTGCAATGAATATGAGAATACAAATGTCTCTTCAAGGCAACAATTTTGTTTCCTTTGGATATATACCCAGAATGGGATTGCTGGGTCATATGTTAGCTAGTCCTATTTTTAAATTCTTAAGGAACCTCCATACTGTTTTCCGTAGTGGCTGCACCAGTTTATATTCCCATCAGCAGTGTACAAGGGTTCCCTTTTCTTTACATCTTTGCCAGCAGTTGTCATCTCTTATCTTTTTTATAATAGCTACTCTAACAGATGTGAGGTGATATCTCATTGTGGTTTTCATTAGCATTTTCCTAATGATTAGATACAGAAAAAGCATTTGACAAAATGCAGCATCCTTTCATGATAAAAACTCTCATATTAATTTTCTATCTGAATGATTTCATCCACTGTTAAAAGTGGGATATTGAAGTCCTCTACTACTATGGTATTACTGTCTATTTCTCCCTTCAGAACTGTTAATATTTGCTTCAGATATTTTGGTGCTCCTATGCTGGGAACTACATAAACCTTTACTAACATTATATACTCTTAATTAACTGACCCCTTTATCATTATATAATGACATTCTTTGTTTCATTACTTTTTGGCTTAAAGTCTATATTGTCTGATATTAGTATAGCTACCACTGTTTTATTTTCTCTCTTTCTTTGTTTCCATTTGCATGGAATATTTCTTTCCCTTTTACTTTCAGTCTATGTGTGTCCTTAAACCTAAAGTGAGTATCTTATAGACAGTATACAGTTTGGTTCTTACTTTCAACTCCATTCAGCCACTCTATGTCTTTTGACTGAAGAATTTAATCCACTTACATTAAAACTAGTTATTGACAAATTTGGACTTCCTGTTGCCATGTTATTAATTATTTTTATTGCTTTATAATTCCTTTCTTCCTTTCTTGCTTTCTTGCTGATCTTTGTGATTTGATGATTTTCTGTAGGGGTATGCTCTGATTCCTTTCCCTTTACTTTTGTGTATCTACTATAAGTTTTTGCTTTGTGACTACCAAGAGGTGTACATAAACCAATTGATGGCAGTCTTTTGAAAGCAGGTAGCAGTTTAACTTCAAATGCATACCAAAGCTCTACATTTTTCACACTCTCTATTCTACATTTTGTTGCACTATTACAATGAACAATTTTTACATTGTGTTCATTAACAAATTATTGTGGTTATATATATTTTTAATAGTTTTACATTTTAATCATTATAATAGAATTATAAGGGAATTTACCCACCACCATTACAACATTATTAATTTAACTATAAATTTACTTTTGCCAGTGAGCTTTATACTTCCATGCTTTCCTATTACTAATTAGTGCCCTTTTTTTCTGCTTGAAGAACTCCCTTGAACATTTCTTGTAAGGTTGGTCTAGTGGTGATGAAGTCTTTAACTTCTGTTTGTCTGGAAAATGTTTTATATCTCTCCTTCAATTCTGAAGGACAAGTTTGCTGGGTAGAGTTGTCTTGATTGGCAGTGTTTATCTTTCAGAAGTTTGACTATATCATCCCACTCAAATCTGGACTGCAAAGTTTCTGCTGAAAAAAAATCTGCTTATAATCTTATGTGGGTTCCTTTGTATGTAACAATTTGCTTTTTTCCTGATGCTTTTAGGGCTCTCTTTTTGTCTTTAACTTTAGACAATTTAATTACAATGTATCTTGATGTAAGTCTTTTAAAATTCATCTTATGGTACTGTTTGGGTTTTTTCCATCTGTTTCCTTCCCTAAGTTAGGAAAGTTTTCAGTCTTTTTTAAAATAATCTTTTTGATCCTTTCTTTTCTCTCTTTTCTCTTTATGGGACCCTATAATGTGTATACTGGGTCTCTTGATGGTTTCCCATAAGTCCCTTAAGCTCTCTTCACTGTTTTTCATTCTTATTTCCTTTTGCTCTTCTGACTGGATGAACTGCACTGCCCTGTCTTCATGTTCACTGATCTTTTCCTCCACTTGATCTAGTTTGGTGTTGAACTCTACTATTAAATTTTTCAATTCTGTTGTTTTATTCTTCAGCTTTATGATTTCTGTTTGGTGCTTTTTTCAAAATTTCTATCTCTTTTTAAAATTCTCAATCTGTTCATGCATTGCTCTCCTGACCTTAGTGAGGACTTTGTGACTATCATTTTTAATTCTATCAGGTAAATTAATTATCTCCATTTCATTAACATCTGTTTCTGAGATTTATTTTGTTCTTTTGTTTGAAACATTTTCACCTGTTTCTTCATTCCCCTTGACTCTTTGAGTTGGTTTCTGTATATTAGATAAAGCAGCCACCTCTCCTTGTTTCACAGTGTTAACTCATGCAGGAGATGAACTCTGTCAATCAGCCCAGCCTGAGCACCTATTTGTCTCTCAAACCTTTGTGGTTGTCCAAGCTACCTTCTTTGTTATTAGTGGCTCCCAGTAGTTGAGGGTGTGCCAAGATCTGTTAGTATCCCAAAAGGGAGGATCACATTCAGCTCCTCAAGTAGGAGCTGGGAAAGTACTAGTATGTAGTTAAACTCCTTCCAGAGAGAAACTGGGAGGAGGTTGTTTTGCTATTCCCTCTGTGCTGCATCTGGGTATATATCCTCAGGGGAGCATCCTGTGGGATTTGTGAATGGAAGCCCATTGGCTATCACAGTCAGGAAATCTCGGTGGTATTGAAAATAGTCGGGTGAAGAGATATATGCAAGGTCTTTCCAAGGGGATCCTGGCAACTTGGAGTAGGCTAGAGGAAGACAGCAGAGACAGGGAGGAGATGTCTGCTGGTTTCCCTGGTCTCCAGGGTAACCAGCCTCTTGATATGTGCTAAATGCAAAGACTGATCCCAGGCATCAGCTTTCAAAGTATGCATATGGACCACCTTCAGGGAAAGACTGTGAGATGTGTAATTTTTTTCTTCTCCCTCTGTGCTGAACCCTAAAGGGATATCCCTGAGGGGAAGCCCATGATGAGTACCATTAATAACTGCTTCTTTGTTTGCTATAGCCTGTGGGTCTTGTGGATGCAAGCACACTAGCTTTCTGAACTGATTGTTTTAAGCGCCTGTCCCTCAGATGTGAATCTTAAAAGAGAACCTAAAGGTGGGGGTTCATATCCTTCACTCCTCAGGGAGAATCCTGATTGTTTGGCACTGTGCCAGGGGTGTGGTTTATGGCAAAAGGGTGTCTCAGACTTTCTTGTCCATTTCAGTCTGGGTTATTTTCTCATTTGCCTGATGTGTAGGATTTTTTTTTTTAGAGGTCATTGATCTGTGCATAACTGTGCATTTGATGTTCCCAGGGTAGGAGGGGGTCGTCCCCTATGTCACTATCTTGGTTGACCTTTCTATTTTACCTTTATTATCAAAGAATATTTTTGCTAGGCTTAAGGTTCTAAGTTGACAGACCAACGCTTAACAATTTAAATTTACTTAAAGATATTATATCTTGGGGAGTCAAGATGGCAACCTTCAGGATGGCAGTGAGGAAGAGAATGTGAGTGAGGGAGGGAGCAAAAGGAGAGTGTGTGGATGTGGTGTGTGTGTGTGTATGTGTGTGAATGAGGGCCAGTTAGATCCTGCAGGAGTCTCAGGGGCTTGAAGACCAGGCTTTCCTAGATGGGAAGCCCCTGCTAACACTACAAGCACTCCCAGGCAGCCAGCTCTGGCACAGAAAACACACCACCTTGAAGGGTAGAGCAGCTATGACTAGGAGCCCAGCCTCACCACTACCCAGACTGGACTCAGACACCACCCTGGACCCTACAGCAACCCTGGCCAAAAACCTGCTACCTCAGCTGCAGACCCACAGACACCAGGACTCCAGCCTCCCAAGCTGCAGGCTCCTGAGAGTCCCAGAGTACATGACCCTCCCGCCAACCTGCCGCTGTGGCCATGGACCCTGAACCCCCCAGCATCTGGACTCTTTGGTGAGAGCAAAAATGGGGAGACAAAAAACAACCTCCAAAGGAAAGAAAAGGAAGAGTCACCCAAAAAGGAACTAAATAAAATGGATGCATACAATATGTCAGAAAAAGAATTCAGAGTAAGGGTCATAAAGTTCATAAACAATAGATGAGAAAATCAACAACTTATGTAAGAATCAAGTGGAAATCAAAAATTATATAGCTACAATGATAAACACAATGGAAGGTTTCAACAGTAGACTAGAAGAAGCGGAGGAACAAATTAGTAAGTTAGAAGACAGGGCAGAAAAACACACCCAATCTGCACAGCAATTGTAGAAAAAAAAAATAGAAATCAGGAGGCGAGACTAAGGGAGCTTTGGGACAGAAAAGGAAGTAACATACACATAATAGGAGTGCCAGAAGGACAAGAAGAAGATAATTGTTTAGCAAACCTATCTGAAGAAATAATGACAGAAAACTTCCCAAATTTGGGGAAGAAAAAAGTCACACAAGCACAGAGAGTCCCAGACAAGATGAACCCAAAAAGAGCAACACCAAGATGCTTGGTAATTACAATGGCAAATATTAACGACAAAGAGAGAATCTTAAAGGCTGCAAGAGAGAGAAGGACAGTCACCTACAAAGGATCTCTCATTAGATTATCAAATGATTTCTCAACAGAAACACATCAGGCCAGAAGGGAATGGAATGAAGTATACAAAGTGATGCAAAGCAAGGGACTGAATCCAAGAATAGTCTATCCAGCAAGGCTATCATTCAAAATTAAAGGGGAAAACAGGAGCTTCACAGACAAAAAAGGGCTAAGGGAGTTTATCATTACCAAGCCAGCAATGCAAGAAATGCTAAAGGGATTGTTGTAATAAGAAGAAATAGAAAAGAAAGAAAGAACACAGCCATAAGGAATAAAAATTGATACAAAAAAGTACCTATCTATAATAACCTTAAACATATATGGATTAAATGCTCCAATCAAAAGACATTGAGTGGCTGAAAGGATAAAAAAACATGACCCATATATGTACTGTCTACAAGAGACCCACCTCAGAACAAGGGACTCACACAGACTGAAAGTGAAGGAATGGAAAAACATTTTTCAGGCAAATGGAAATGAAAAAAAAGCTGCGGTAGCAATATTTTATCTGACAAAATAGACCTCAAAGTGAAGTCCATAACAAGAGATAAGGAAGGCCACTTCATAATACTACAGCGATTGATACAACAAAAGGATATAACTCTGGTAAACATATATGCACTCAATGCAGGAGCATCCAAATGCATAAAAAAAAACTTCTGGAAGATATCAAGGAAGAGATCGACAGCAATACAATCATAGTAGGGGCCTTTAATACCTCATTGACATCACTGGATAAATCCCCTAGACAAAAAAAATTAGCAAAGAAACAGCAATCCTAATGGCTCTCTAGATCAGATGGACTTAATTGACATCTTCAGAACATTTCACCCCAAAGCTACACAATATGCATTCTTCTCAAGTGCATATGGGATATTTTCAAGGATAGATCACATATTGGGACACAGGCAAAGTCTCTTCAAATTCAAGAAGATTAAAATCATATCAAGCATCTTCTTAGATCACAAAGGCATAATATTAGAAATAAACTACAATAAAAACAATTTAAAAAATTCAAATACTAGGAGGCTAAATAGCATGCTATTACACAATGACTGGGTTACAAAAGAGATCAAAGAAGAAATAAAAAAACATCTTGTAAACAAATGGCAATGAAAACACAACAATCCAAAATCTATGGGACATGGTGAAAGCAGTCCTGAGATGGAAGTGCATAGCATTACAGGCCTACCTCAAAAAACAAGAAAAACTGGTAATAAATTATCTAACTTTACAATTTAAAGAATTAGAAAGAGAGCAACATGGAAAGTCCAGAGTGAGCAGAAGGAAGGTCATAATAAAGATCAAAGCAAAAATAAATGATATAGAGAGCAAAAAAAAAAAAAATTACAAAAATCAATAAAACCAAGAGCTGGTTTTTTGAAAGGATCAGCAAGATTGATGAACCTCTAGCCCGGCTCACCAAGAAGCAAAGAGAGAGTATCCAAATAAACAAAATCAGAAATGAAAGTGACAAAATAACAACAGACCCCACAGAAATTCAAAGGATTGTAAAAAAAAAATACTATGAACAACTCTACTCCAACAAACTGTTCAACATAGAAGAAATGGACATATTCCTAGAAAAATACGACGTTCCAAAATTCAATCAGGAAAAATAAAAAATCTCAATAGGCCGATAACTATGAAAGAAATTGAAGCAGTAATCAAAACACTCCCAGCAAACAAAAGCCCTGGACCAGATGGCTTCACAGGAAAGTTTTACCAAACATTCAAAGAAGAATTAAAACCTATCCTCCTCAAGTTCCAAAAAATTCAAGAGGAAGGAACATTTCCAAGCTCTTTCTATGAAGCCAGCATTACCCTAATCCCAAAACCAGATAAAGACACTACAAAGAAAGAATTACAGGCCAATACCTCTGATGAACATAAATGCTAAAATCCTCAACAAAATTCTAGGAAATCGAATCCAACATTACATTAGAAAGATCATATACCATGACCAAGTGGGATTTATTCTGGAGATATAAGGATGGTACAATATCTGCAAATCAATAAACATGATACATCACATAAATAAATTGAGAGATAAAACCACATAATCATATCAATTGATACAGAAAAAGCATTTGATAAAACCCAACATCCTTTCCTGATATAAGCTCTCAGCAAAGTGAGAATAGAGGGATCATACCTCAACATAATAAAAGCCTTATATGGCAAACCTACAGTCAACTTCATACTCAATGGGCAAAAGCTAAAACCATTTCCCCTACAAACAGAAACAAGACAGGGATGCCCAATCTCACCACTCCTGTTTGAAATAGTACTGGAAGTGCTAGCCATACTGATCAAACAACAAGAAGAAATAAAAGGCATCCAAATTGAAAAGAAGCAGTAAAACTGTCATTGTTCACAGATGAAATGATATTGTACATAGAAAACCCTAAAGACTCCAGCAAAAAACTACCAGATTTAATAAACTAATTCAGCAATGTAGCAGGATACAAAATTAATGCCCAGAAATCTATGGCTTTTTTATACACCAATAATGAACTCTCAGAAAGAGAAATCCTATATAATAAAAGCTCAGCAACTGAATGGCAGAACAGCCACACCAACCAGTCGACCAGTCGCTATGACCCGCACTGACCACTAAGGGGCAGACACTCAATGCAGGAGCTGCCTCCTGGTGATCGGTGCGCTCCAACATGGGAGCACCGCTAAGCTGACCTGAATGAGTGGTGCTAACACAGCGGGACGATCCCCCACAGGCCACGCCCCACCACCAGTGCATGAATCCTGTGCACCGGACCACTAGTTAAAAAAAAAATTCCATTTATCACTGCACCCCCCCAAAAAAATCAAGATACCAAGGAATAAACTTAACTAAGGAGGTAAAAGACCTGTACTCAGAAAACTACAGGACATTAAAAAAAGAGATAGAGGAAGACATAAACAAATGAAAGAATATACCGTGTTCATGGATTAGTAGAATCAACATCATTAAAATGTCCATACCACCCAAAGCAATCTATAGATTCAATGCAATCCCCGTTAAAATACTAATGGCATATTTCACAAACATAGAAAAACTCTTCAAAAATTCATGTGGAATAAAAAAGGATCCCAAATAGCCACAGCAATCATGAGAAAGAAAAACAAAGTTGGAGGGATCACGATACCAGATATCAAGCTGTATTACAAAGCCACTGTTCTCAAAACTGTCTGGTACTGACACAATAACAGACATATACACCAATGTAACAGAACAGAGAACCCAGACATTGACCCAAGCCATTATGCTAAACTAATATTTGACGAAGGAGGCAAGAGCATACAATGGAGTCAAGACAGTCTCTTCAATAAATGGTGTTGGAAAAAATTGGACAGATACATTAAAAAAAAATGAAACTAGACCACCAACTTATACTATACACAAAAATAAACTCAAAATGGATAAAGGACTTAAACATAAGACAGGAAAACCATAAAAATCTTACAAGAATCCACAGGCAGCAAAATATCAGACATCTCTCATAGCAATACAGCTTTACCGATACAGCTCCTAGGGCAATGGAAACTAAGGAGGAAATAGACAAATGGGACTGCATCAAAATAAAAAGGCTTCTGCACAGCAAAAGAAACCATCAAGAAAATTAAAAAAAAAGCCCACTGCATGGGAGAACATATTTGCCAACAAAAGGAAGATAAATAATCCAATCAAAAATGGGCAAAGGACTTAAATAGACACTTTGAAAGTGGACATACAGAAGGCCAAGAGACATATGAAAATATGATCAAAGTCACTAATCATCCAGGAGATGCAAATCAAAATGACAACAAGGTACCATGTTACACCTGTCAGAATGGCTATCATCAACAAATCCACAAATGACAAGTGCTTGCAAGGATGCGAAGAAAAAGGAGCCCTCATGCACTGCTGATGGGAATGCACACTGCTGCAGCCACTGTGGAAGACAGTATGGAGTTTCCTCAAAAAAAATAAAAATGGAACTCCCATTTGACCCAGTGATACCACTTTTAGGAATATATCCCAAGAAACCAGAAATACCAATCAGAAAGGACATATGTACCCCTATGTTCATAGTACATTTACACAATGGAATACTATGCTTCTGTAAAAAAGAAAGAACTCTTACCATTCACAACAGCATGGATGGACATGGAGAGCATTATGCTAAGCAAATAAGGCAGTTGGAGAAAGATAAGTATCACATTATCTCACTCATTTGTGGAATATAATGAACAACATAAACAGATGAACAAAAATAGATCCAGGGACAGAGAAGTATTGAATAGACTGTCAAACCTCAGAGGAAAGGCAGGGGAAGTGGGCAGGGTAAGAGATCAACCAAAGGACTTGTATGCATGCATATAAGCATAACCAATGGACACAGACACTAGGGGTGTGAGGGCATGTGCTAGGTGGGGGTAGGTCAATGGGGGGAAAAGGAGACATATGTAATACTTTAAACAATAAAGAATTTTTTTAAAAAAAGATATTATATCTTGTCTTCTGGCGTCTATCATGTCTGTTAAAAAGTTGGATGCCAATTATATTGTTGTTTCTATGAAGGTAAATCTTTCTTTACCTCTGATTGCTTTTAAGATTTTCTTTTTTGTTTTTGGCTTTTGGCAGATTGCTATGATATGTGCTTAGATGTAGATTTACTTGTCTTTATCCTACTTAAGGTTCATAGGGCTTCTTATCTGTGTTTGATAGCTTCCATTCGTTTTGGCAACTTTTTAGCCATTATCTCTTTAGTTTTGATTTTGACTCATTCTTTCATCATTCTGAGACTCCAATTTTTGCATGTTAGAATTTTTTACCATCTTCTCTATCTTTTACTGTCTTTTAAATTTTAATTCCTTTGTCTTTCTAAACTGTATATTTTCTTCTAGTATATCTTCCAATTAATTAAATCTTTAATGAACTAAATGTAATCTGCTGTTAAACCCATTCACTAAGTTCTTAATACGGGGTATCATGCTTTTTGGTGATAGAATTTTCATTTGAGTCCATTTTGTAGTTTTTCATCTTTTTCTAAAATTCTCAATTTTATCTTTCTTCAATTTGTAAGCATAGTTATTTTAAGTTGATATCTGACTCCTTTATCTGGAGCCCTCAGGAGTATATTTCTGGTATTTTAAAAGAATCACTGTCGAGGAGAAACCAAGATGGCGGCATAGGTAAACACCGGAGATTGCTGCCTCACACAACCACTTCAAAAATACAACTAAAAGACGGAACAGACATCACCCAGAACCACAGGAAGGCTGGCTGAGGGGAAATTCTACAACTAGAAGGAAAGAGAAAAGCATACCGAGACTCAGAGGAGGCGTGCTGTGAAAGTAAAATCCAAAGGTGCGGAGGTGCGTGCGGAGTGGGCTGGCAGCTGAGGGCACGGTTGTCTGTTTCAATCAGGAGGGAGTCTCAGGCTCTGAGCTCCAGTTCCGGGCAAGTCTCTGGGGACCCAGACTCATACGGGAAAAGTGGGACTGTCTGACATCGGTCAGAACTCTAGGGCAGCTTTCTCACCAAGGTACTTGCAGCGGTTGCTGGGACACTGAGAGGCAGAGCCTCTGGGGACAGGACTGAGAGCAGCCATAACTGCTCACTCTGCCCACCCTGTTGATCTCCTGGGACCCATCCTGCCCAAGCCTTGCACAGAGGCATTTGCTGCATAGTCTCAAGCAAAGGCTAGATTAGCACCTCCCTAGAGATCAGGACAGAAGTTCTCCCACTGCAGACATAGCTGATTCTCACAGCCAATCGGCCTGGAGGTCAAATCCCCCCCAGTGTTACCTACAACAATCAGGCTTAACTACAACAAGACTGCGCACAAAGACCACTAGGGGGTGCACCAAGAAAGCATAAACAATGCGGAGACAAAGAAACAGGACACAAATGACAGAAATGGAGGAAAGCAAAATGCTGGATATAGAGTTCAAAAACCACACTTTTAAGGTCTCTCAAGAACTGTCTAGAAGCCACCGATAAATTTAGTAAGGCCCTCGAAAAGACTGGTGAGACCGCCGATAAATATAGTGAGTTCCTCAAGAAATCTAATGAGACCCTCGATGTTGTGATAAAGGACCAACTAGAAATTAAGCATACACTGACTTAAATAAAGAATATTATACAGACACCCAGCAGCAGACCAGAGGAGAGCAAGAATCAAGTCAAAGATTTGAAATGCGAAGAAGCAAAAAACACCCAACCGGAAAAGCAAAATGAAAAAGAATCCGAAAATACGAGGATAGTGTAAGGAGCCTCTGGGACAGCTTCAAGCGTACCAACATCCGATTTATAGGGGTGCCAGAAGATGAGAGAGAGC
This sequence comes from Myotis nattereri, assembly GCF_964212035.1. Classification (NCBI taxonomy): domain Eukaryota; kingdom Metazoa; phylum Chordata; class Mammalia; order Chiroptera; family Vespertilionidae; genus Myotis; species Myotis nattereri. The sequence continues at coordinate 21,118,108 of NC_138085.1, forward strand.
AAGATATTGAAAACCTATTTGAAGAAATAATGACAGAAAACTTCCCCTACCTGGTGAAAGAAATAGACTTACAAGTCCAGGAAGCGCAGAGAACCCCAAACAAACGGAATCCAAAGAGGACCACACCAAGACACATCATAATTAAAATGCCAAGAGCAAAAGACAAAGAGAGAATCTTAAAGAAACTCAGTTACCTACAAGGGAATACCCATACGACTGTCAGCTGATTTCTCAACAGAAACTTTGCAGGCCAGAAAGGAGTGGCAAGAAATATTCAAAGTGTAGGTTCTATACCAAGAACCTACAACCAAGATTACTTTATCCAGCAAAGCTATCATTCAGAATTGAAGGTCAGATAAAGAGCTTCACAGATAAGGAAAAGCTAAAGGAGTTCATCACCACCAAACCAGTATTATATGAAATGCTGAAAGGTATCCTTTAAGAAGAGGAAGAAGAAGAAAAAGTTAAAGATACAAATTATGAACAACAAATACGCATCTATCAACAAGTGAATCTAAGAATCAAGTGAATAAATAATCTGATGAACAGAATGAACTGGTGATTATAATAGAATCAGGGACATAGAAAGGGAATGGACTGACTAATCTTGGGGGGGAAAGGGGCGTGGGGGATGCAGGAAGAGACTGGACAAAAACCGTGCACCTATGGATGAGGACAGTGGGTGGGGAGTGAGGGCAGAGGGTGGGGCGGGAACTGGGAGGAGGGGAGCTATGGGGGGGAAAAAGAGGAACAAATGTAATAATCTGAACAATAAAGATTTAATTAAAAAAGGAGTATATTTCTACTGATAATATGTCATTCATATTATGTTATATCCTATATTCAGTTATATTTTTATTATATTACTAGAGGCTCAATGCAATAGGCCTTCCTTCCCATTGCTGCCGGCACCAGCTTCCCTCCAGCATCCAGGACCTGGGCCTTTGCTATGGCCGCCACCTCCCACCTTCGCTCTGGGCCAGAGCTGCATGCCACCTTTGCTCCGGGCTGGAGCCACCTTCTGCCAGCTCTGGCCGGCTCTATGGCTGCCGCCCAGAGGCTGGCCCTTGGTGGCTGGCCGGGGCTTGTGGGAGGCTTGGCTTCCTTCATCATTGGGGCAACAAAGGCAGCCAAGTGTCCCGCCCGCTCCAGCCAGCTCCGTGGCTCCAGCCAGCGCTGCCATCTTTGTGACTATGGACACTGCCATTTTTGTGGCTATGGGTGCTGCCATTTTTTGTCGTGGAGTGGCAGTTAATTTGCAGATTACCCTTTTATTAGTATATATGACATGGTATTTGCAAAATAATTTGCAGAAATAATTTGATGCCTACTAAGATAAAGTGATGTTATCTTTCTCCAGGGAAGTAAGATTCTTAGGAGCAATAGCAATTCATGATTACCCTATATAATAAAGAGCTAATATGCTAATTAGACCAGATGGCAGAGGCAGAACAACCTTCCAGAATGACCAGTGGGTGGGGGTGGGGGGACAGCAAGCCGCACTACCAGGCCAGCCATGGTGATCCTGGTGCCCCCCCCCCCCGCCACACACACACTTCCACAGAGGTGGCGGGGAGGCCACAGTACAGCCTGGTCCTGGTCCCGGTGCTGCCCCTTCCACAGAGGCAGCAGGAGAGGGACTGTATGGTCCCAGAGCCTCCGCAGAGCCAGGATGGGGCATGACTGTAGCGCCTCAACCTCCCATGCCCCCCCCCCCAGCTGGCCTGGCCCAGATCAGATCACTCCCCGCGCACCCCACCAGTGGTTGGGCGGGGCCAGTGCTAAGGCACAGTGAGCCCCGGCTTCTAGTTGAGCAGCAGTCCCTCTCCCTCCTCTTCCCCTCCCCCGCTCAGCCAGAAGCCGGGTTCTTGGCTGGTGAGTGCGGTGGTGGTGGCGGGAGCCTCTCCTGCCTCCACGGTGGGTGGGCGGTAGAAACAAAGGGTCCTGGACTGTGAGAGGGTGCAGGCTGGGCTAAGAGACACATCCCCCCACCTCGCAGTGCATGAATTTCATGCACTGGGCCTCTAGTCTGTGTATAACAAATTGAGAGGATTTTGAACTAGAAACTTCAGTATAGTTTGGATCCATGTCTACTTTCAAGGCCCCAACTCTTTTAGGGTACAGTTGTTATCAGTGGGGAGCACTCCATTTACCCACCCCTTCCCGGCAGAAGTGGGTTTCTTGCGATGTCATAAGAAAAGGAATTTTCTGAGACTTGCATGGGAGGATGAGATATTGTGGAAAGCTGTATTTCTGTGGAAGTAAACCCCTGACTTTCCAACATCCCGTTTCCCTTCGTCCCGCCAAGGTGAATGTCCACCTGTGTCTTCAGCAGGGCCAGAATTACAGCCGCTGCCCAGAATTCCTGCTCCGCGTTTGGGCACAGCCCAATCCAGAGTCACACCAGCTTAGTTTGTGTTCCCAGTTGCAGCCCAACAGTCCATTATGTGTGGGGTCTGCGTGGCTGTACGGCTATGGAGGAAACACTCCTGGCCAAGAGAAGAACCAGAGAGCCACAGCCACGAGCACCAACAGCCAAGAGAGGCAAAAGAGCGAACTCTTTTGTTTTGGGTTGTGTATCCCCGAATTTCCGTGGGCTTGCAGTGTCCCTGCCCTCCCTGGTCGGTGATCTCTGTTCCCAGGTTTGACTGACAGGCACCTTCCCCATGTCACTCGGACTTTACTGCACACACACCCATCTCCCCTTGGTTGGACCCCTTCCCCCAGAGACCTGTGGGAAATGGACTGGTGGTTCCCCCAGGAGTGGAAAGTTGCAGCTTCCTGGTGAAGCTGCCCAAACGACATGCTATAATGTCTGGTCTCCCTTTTGCTCCTTTCCTTTACTAACAACTAGCTGATCACAGCTTCAGCCTTCCAATCCAAATGATGGGGATTCACTCTGCTCTGTTTTTCCTAGGTGGCCCCTGACTCCCTTGTTATCACCTGCACCCCAGAAGGCTGCCCACAGCTTGCATTAGCCCCTTGTCCACTGCCTCCAAAATCAGGATAGGCCTCCAGGGAATAGTGATCCTAAATGCTAAATTCTCTTCCTTTAGTCTCCATCTCCTGGAGGTTGGCTATAAAATTCTCCACTCAACTTTTAATCGCCAACTCCTTTGTATTCTAATTATTCAAAAGGTCTGTAGATGGACTGAATACATGCATATGTGCTGTGGGGGAAAAAAGTTTTATTTGGATTTGGGTAATTTTCTCTTCCAGTGATCTTCAGAGGATGGCTGTAAAGTATTCTGTGTATCGGTTAAGAGCACAGGGTTTGGAGACAGCAAATCTGGTTTATATCCTTGTTTTGCTTCCATTAGCAGTGTGATTTTTTTGGCAACTTAAACTTTCTGATTCCCACTTCTCTCACTGGTAAAATGTGATGATTATAGCTTTTATTGCTGACAAATAAATGGACTAATATAGCAAAGATATAACAGAGGGTTGGCATATACTGTAAGAACCTAACTATTTTATTCACTATTAGCTACTTAAATATTTAATAATATCTGCCAAAAGTACTATTTCACATTTAAAATAATTATAATGGTGGGATTTTTTTTTTCTGGTGTTTTATTTCAAGCAGGAACTCTTAGGTCATGACTCTGGGGTTCTGGCACCGCTTGCTTTGTAATGTTTCCATACCCAAAGCTTCGCCGTGTTCGCACTGTAGAACTCGGGGACCCGGTGGAATACTTCCCTGGCATTCTGGGGTCAATTTCAAACTCCAATTAAGAACCATTCTGGCTTTGCCTATATGTGGCCTTAAAGCACACACAGAGGTGTGTGAGACTCCCGTATGTGCCTACGTTTCTACAATTGCCCCAATTCTTTTGTTTTTATTAGCTCCCTCTTGATCCACAGGTGAGGCCCAAGATGTGCCCTAGGAAAAAGCCTCTATGGGCAGCCTCAGGGGCCTCCCTGCCCCAGCCCTGCTCTAAGCCCCTTTGACCCGTTTCACACGTCTAGACATTACCCACTCTTCAGGAGCCCGTGCCTGTGGATGCTGCCTGTTGGGCACTTGAAAGCAGGCTCATTTAAACATCAATAACTAGGAGTCTTCCTTGACCTCATGCTGCTTAATTCCTAACCCAGTCTTGACCCCCCAGCTCCAAAACCCGGTGAAAAGTCAATAAAAGTAGCAAACAATGTTATGTTATTCTTGGGAGACTTTTCCAAACAATGAGAGGGTTTAACAATAGTTAATTATGGTTTAATAGTTGCTAACAAGTCTTGAGTGTTTACAATGTGGCAAGCAATGTACACACATGCTCCCATTGGTTTCGCATAACAACCAAGCGAGGTAAGCACGATCATTACCCCCGTTTTACAGGGGGGAGCTGTGGTTTATAGCGGCGAAGTGTTTAACTGGAGGCCACACACCAGCTCCAGGGGCCATGTCAGCCCTTTCGAGGGTCTGTGTGCGCTCCGTGTAGAATATTAGATTGAGAAGCTAGAACTTTCCGCTTATCAGGGAGAAAGCTGGTGTGAAGTTTTGAAAGAATGTCCAGCAAATTAATAGGTCTGCGGTTATCCTACAGATTTGCTCTTAAAATTATGCTTTTAAAAACTTCCCTGATGAGAATAGAGCCTGAGGACCTAATGAAAACAAATAGGCTAGCAAATATCAAGACAGCCTGTCAGAACAGGCGAGAGGAGTCCGGAAGAAAGGGCTGTCACTTGGTCATGTAAGTGATGCTGTTTAATAAACAGTCCATAGCAGGAGGCATGGGCAGGTCTTGAGAAGAAGCTGCCTGGAGAAGCTGTATTAAATGGTCAACAGTAAAGGTAACCCTCCTGCACTTCTGCGTTCCTAGGCCCAGCTGGAGCCCATGTTTCCCCGTGGTCTCTGACTAGACACGCTTGGTGCATAATCATGTTACAGAGTTCACCCCCACTAAGGATTCGAACAGTCCAACCCAAGGCCTTCCACAGAAACCATTTCACGTGGGGATCTTTTGTGGGGGTGAAATGAACTCGTTGTGGGGATAAAATTTGGTAAATTACTTAGTAGTCCAGCTGCCTTGCCTACTTACACAGGGAATTGTTTTTCTTTCCTGTGAAAACTTTCCACATTTACACAAATGGTTCCGGGCACACTTGTTTATCTGAGGAGAGAAAAGAAATCTCCTATTCACTTTTCTAGACAATTAAAATGTAGCCTCAGGAGATTATCACGAAATTGGGGAGTCTTTCACTTCATGTCAGCCTTTTAAACTCATCCGACCAGTGTGAGTATGGAAAGAAATGGATTCAGGGACTGTTAATGTCAAGATGTAGGATTGAAAGTGAAATGGTCTAAAATACTGCTTCAAGGATGGTGAGGATACAGGAGGAACGGGTCATACCGTCTATAGCGGAGGCTTCCCACAGTGACGCTACATCGATGGGGACCCCATATACTTGCTCTGTATGCTGCCAGCCATGCTGGATACTGCCCGGCAGTCTAAATGCTCAGCAAATGCTTGTGGGGTGAATGAATTTATTTAGAAAGGGCCTGAGCTGGCCAAGGCTTTGAGTTGGATCTTAAGGGATGGCTCTGACCAATGGAGAAGGAATTAGTTCAAGTCGGACAGGGACACACATGCAAAGGGATGAGGGTGACTTTGAAGTTCTCACTCAGGCAGATGCATGGGCTCAGGTGCCATAAACTAAACACCGTGGCAGATGGAGGAGGAGGTGTCAAGTCAAATTAGCAGCACACACATGATATTTTGCAACAAATTGGAAATTCGTGTTCAAGAGACTGGTACATCTTGATGAAAATTACTGCCTAAGTTGCCTTTCTCCATCAACCCCTATAATTTTTTGGTTGTTGTTATTACTAATCCTCACCCAAGGATATTTTTCCATTGATTTTTAGAGAGAGTGGAAGGGAGGGGGAGAGTCAGAGAGAAAGAAACATCGATGTGAGAGAGGCACATCAATTTGGTTGCCTCCTGCACACACCCTGACCAGGGCTGGGGCTCAAGCCTGCAACCAAGATAGGTGCCCTTGACCGGAATTGAACCCGGGGCCCTTCAGTCCGCAGGTTGACTCTTTATTCATTGAGCCAACCCAGGCAGGGCCTTTTATAAACTTTTTGTTGGTATACTTGTCACTATCCTGGAGCTCTAGTCTCTATATATTTTCAATGTTCTTGTTTACCACAGTGGGGTATTGCTTACTAAAGGCTGAGATGATCATAAGAGAATGCTCCAAACATTTAGTTCAAATATTTTATTATCATCTACACATAATAAGTAGGCTGTCATTTTCCTTTTTTCATTTCTTACTAAAGCCTGTATTTTTGTGTCAACATTTTGTAAATGAGGAAATCGAGGCATTACAATACAGCATTATTCAAGGACGTGGGGCGGGTGGTTGCAAAATTAAAGTTTCCCAACCCAAAGTAGTATAAACTGAATTTGACTTTGGAATGAGATGCTACATGGCTGGGACACATGGCTCGAGCATGCGTGGTTGAGATCATGTCTCTGGGGAGGAGAGGAGAGCAAATGGCTCTTTGTTAAGTCAGCGTCTCTCAAAATGTGAGTTTTTCCAAATTGAGTGTTTCTCAAAGTGTGCATTTCCCCAATTGTAAACCTGTTAGATATTCACCATGCATATCAGCAGCGAACGGGTCTGAGAAGACCAGCAGCAAAGGAAAACTAACTTCATTTAACTCAGATTTGATCAAACTCATTTGATGTTGGGATACATTTTTCATGGGATGTTGTAAGGGAACTCACTCAGGAGATGCAATATGACTCCAGCAGCAAAGGCATCTGGGAAATGTTGGACTCTGTTTAACCTTCTGTGACTGTTTAACTCTCTGTAGCCTCAGGTTTGGCTGACTACCCAGAAAGCCGGAATGCCACCCAGAGATCAATGCCATGCCCCAGGAAAGAGGTTAATGAATGTATAGAGTGTGATAACTGCCTAAATCTGTTAACTTCGGAATGCATAGTTTTTCCTGGTGATCTACATGACTACCCACCCTATGCCTTTACCATTAACGCCCAATAAACAAAGAGACCTTGTCTGGGACAACGGGGTAGATAATTCCCAGCCGGCCACCACTGGGAGCGCAGCTCCTTTGGCCCTGTTTGTGACTTTCTCCTACCAAAACTCTTTAAGAATTTGAATAAGGCTATGTGACAGTTCTTCAGAATCAATCCTGAATTTAGACTTTTCAGTCCTTCTCCCAACAGACAGCTAATCTCGCTTTCCAGGAAGGCGTGGAAAATGTTGATTTCAGGAACCAGTGTTTAATTTCATAGTGTTTGTTATATGCTATGTGATCAATACATGCTTATTTTTGAATTTGTGGAAGTAATTTTCTAATAACAAAATTTTTATTTGTTGTCAACATTTTCTTTAACGTGGATTTTTAAAAAGTGAATAGCCACTACTTTACTTTTTAAAAATCCACATTAAAAACCTTAGAATGAGGACAAATACCTTAGAATTTGAAATAATCTGGCTTTCTTAACATCTACTAACAATACTTTTTATTTTATTTTTATTTATTCCCTATCCTATACTATACATCCCAGGACTATTTTGTGGTTACCAACCTGTGGACCTTAATCCCTTCTATTTTTACCCGGTTCCTAAACACCTTCCCCTCTGGCAACCATCATCATCTGTCTCAGTATCTATGAGCTTATTTCTATTTTGTTTGTTTATTTTACTTTTCAGATTCCACACAATAGTGAGATCACCATTTGCGACAGCATGAATAGATCTAAAAATAATTTTTAAAAAGTCTACCATCTCATGGCCTGCCCAATCTCGAGAAAAATTATTCTCTGAAACTGTTCATTCTGCTTAGATGCCTTCTTAGTGTGAGTAAGATTTAATAATCTCACTTTCTTTATTGGCGAAAATAGATTAATTGCTTAAAATAAAAATAAAAGGAGGGACTGTGACATGGGTGGCACCCTGGTTTACTGCTCAAGACATGACAAGGTGGAAGCTTGGACTATATGTCTTGTACATTTACCAAAAATAAAAAGAGGGTTAATTTTCCACATAATCCTATTTTTCAATTTGTTTTTCAGTTTATTTGGTTTTGTGGAATGAGATTGTGTTTATCAAATTGTGGGTCAAATTTGGCTTCATGATTTACCAGCTATCCTATATAATAAAAGGCTAATATGCAAATAGACCAGTGATGGCAAATCTTTTGAGCTCGGCATGTCAGCATTTTGAAAAGCCCTAACTTAACTCTGGTGCCGTGATATTTTTTGATATTTGCAACCATAGTAAAACAAAGACTTATATTTTTGATATTTATTTTATATATTTAAATGCCATTTAACAGAGAAAAATCAACCAAAAAAATGAGGTCACTTGTCACCTCTGACACACGTGTCATAGGTTCGCCATCACTGAAATAGACTGAACAGCAGAACAACTGAACAACCAGTCGCTATGACATGCGCTGACCACCAGGGGGTGCATGCGGAACATGGTGGGCATTGGTCACTGTGGTATGGTGGAGCAGGTGAGCGGGGGCACCAGACCAAAGCAGGGCGCCAGTCGCTGTCATCAGGGCGAGCCTCTGGTGGTTACTGAAAATTCTTTGCTCCCGCACACTGTGGTCCCTCCTGGTGCTCATACCAGCTGCCGGCACCCAGTGCTGGTCCAGATCGCTCAGCACCATTAGCGGGGGCGAGTGGCAGCTGCTGGCCCTGATCACCCCTCAGAGCTTCTCCACCTCCCCCTTGCTCCTGATGGGGGATTGAGGCTGGCAGCCACCGCTCACACCCACTGCCAGTGATGGCCCCACTTGCACCTGCTGCTGGCGCCAGCCCCAATTGCTCTGTGCCGTCAGTGGGTGCTAGTGGGGCCAGCACCGTCAGCACATGGGAACGGTGGTGGTGGGAGCAGGGCTTCCCGAAGACATGGGGCTGGGCGGGGGTGTGGATGATGGGCCGAGACCCACCCCTGTGCCTACTGCAGCCTCACAGTCCACAGTTTCTTTCAAGATGCATGAATTCGTGCACTGGGCCCCTAGTTTAATGATAGTTTCCTCCTTATAAAATGGCAGTAGTCATATTGGAATACTAGAATAAAGCCTTCCTCACTTTAGCATTTAGAAATCTTCAGGATTTCTACCCTAAAGCAAAGCTACCTAGCAGATATCCCCCTCCAACCCACTCATGGCTCTAAAGAACAGAGACCCAGTGAGAAAATAACCTACTAACAATAGGGGGATAAGGTCACATATGTAATACCTTAATCAATAAAGAAAAAAAACAAAAAAAAACATAAAATGCATACAGTCACTAATCCTTCTGCCGTAAATGGAAAGGTCAAACTAAGGATCACCAGGTATAGAAGAAGAACGGCAGCATTGAAAAGAAAACCCAAAAGAAGCAAACACTGACCGGGGCGGGGATGAGAGGGGGAGAAACACAACAGGGAACCGAAGACAACGTTAAAAGCACTCTAATTAATATGCCAGGGGAGCTTTGGAAAAAATATTATATCCTAAAAATTAGAACAAAATGCTAAGAAAAAGAAACCATTAGAGAACAAAAGAGAATGAATGCTTGAAGGTTAAGAAAAATAAGTCTCAGTTGGTTGGGCATCATCCTTCACACTGAAGGGCTGCTGATTCGATTCCCAGTCAGGGCACAGGCCCAGGTTCGGGCTTGATCCCCAGTAGGGGGCATGCGAAAGGCAGCCAATAGATGTTCCGCTCTCACACTGATGTTTCTCTCTCTCCCTCTCGCTTTCTCTCTCTCTAAAAATCAATTCAAAAATCTTTTTTAAAAAATAAGACTGGTTGAAAAACATTTTAATTAAAGAAGGATTAGGAAAAAATAACAAAAATTCTCTCAACATTCTCTGAATGTAGGGGGAAAAAATAAAGAAATGGAAAACTATGAGACGAAAGATCAGTCTAGGACAGCGGTCGGCAAACTGTGGCTCGCGAACCACATGCGGCTCTTCGGCCCCTTGAATGTGGCTCTTTCACAAAATACCGACTTCTGCGCATGGGCCACGAAGTTTCAATCGCACTGTATGTGCGCGTCCGCACAAGGTATTTTGTGGAAGAGCCACACTCAAGGGGCCAAAGAGCCGCATGTGGCTCACAAGCCACAGTTTGCCGACCACTGGTCTAAGAGGTCTGACATACAGAGTTGGAAATGCAAAAATTGTAAATAAATAAAATACTCAAAGACAAAATGTCCAAAATCAAAGGACAAAAATCCTTCAGAATTAAAAGAGCTTCCTGAGTGCCCAGCACAATTAATGCTAAGAGATCCATACCTGAATACAGAGTACCAAGGAAAGGAAGAAACTTCCGGAGGTTTTAATCCCATACAGATATCAATCAGGTAGGAGGGCAGAATAATGATCTTTTCAGACAGGAAGATCTCAGAATGTTTGTCTCCCACATATCCTTTCCTTTGAAGGCATTTGATGATGTACTCCAGAAGAACAAAAGAGTGGAATAAGGAGTGTGTGGGGTCTAGCAATGTGTGGTTCCAACCCAGAATCCTGACGGAGTGGAAAACATCTACAACATGACAACTGCATATCAGGCTTAGAGGGCAGCCAGGACGGATTGGAGCTGGAGAACGTTGGGCAGAAATCAGTGGTGGGGGGTCTCCAGCTGAAAAGAGGGGCTTAATAAGAAGATAGTCTTGGAGAAAATTAAACACAGAAATAATGCAAGAAAACACAACAGCACCCATTGGAAACTCCAGGGATTGGTGGTAAGGTGAAATAAAGTATAATAAAACTATAATTCATGTACAAAGCAAACTGAAATGCAGCAATATTGGAGGATAAAAGCAAAGAAAAATTCTATTGAATCCTGATGCTGGTAACATCCTTTCTTGATTGTCCCAGAGTTTATGACGTTAGACGTAGTTAAAAAGAACAGACTCCTAACATATGACTTGATCAGTCTATGGATGAATCACGTAGACTTGGTTGCAATTACAGAGCCAAATGTGAAGTAAATGTTTATCTGACAAAGCGGGACATGGAAGGTGGAGAACAGGGCAGGGGCACCGATAACTTCATCTTTTTGTTGTTGTCGTTAATCCTCACCTGAAGATATTTTTCCATTCATTTTTAGAGAGAGTGGAAAGGAGGGGGGTAGGGGGAGAGAAAAAGAGAGAGAAGAGAGAGAAACATCTATGTGAGAGAGACACATCCATTGGTTGCTCCCTTGGTTGGGGGAGGAGGGAGGGATCGAACCTGCAATCCAGATACGTGCCCTTGACCAGGAATCGAACCCGAGACCCCTCAGTGCTCAGACTGATGCTTTAACCACTGAGAAATGCCGGCCAAGGCAATAACTTTTATCTTTTAAAGTGAAGAACCAGAGATAGAATATTCTCAAAAGTTAATGAAATGAGAAATGTAGATTAGTATACTTTAAATTACAGGATGATCAAAGATAATAATAGATGTCAGACTTTTGAATGTCCAGGATTCTAGGAGGAGAGGGTGGTAGTATTGAGCTAAGTCCCCAAGTTTGCTATTAAGGACACTATACATAATATCTTTTATTGATAAATTAAAAAAGTAGAGTTATAGGTATATTGCCTATAGGGATGTAAGAGCAGAATTGAAAATGGAAAAAAAACTTTTAGAACGGGGCCCTGCCTGCCTCATTTGTTGGACAGTGTACCCCGGTGCCTGGAGTGGTGCCTGGCACACCTGCTATACCTGCTGACACATGCTGAGCAGGAAGAGCTGGCTGAGAAATGGGAGTGAGAGAGGAAGGGCCAGAGGCTCTCTCTTGCCCACATTGAACGGTTACTGGATGAAGGTATCATTTGGATGAAAAAGTTGTCATTGTGAAAGTACACAGGAAAATGCAGCACGCCTCCCAGAGTAGTGACTTCCTTGGGGCCATGACAAGGGAGGTGAAACCTGAGTGAGGAATCAGCCAGGGGAGGGAGGAGCGTTCCGGGCAGAGGGAGCACATGCGCGGACATTAGGAAGGAAGGAGATCCAGAAGGCAGGGCAGAGGGGCGTGGAAGGAGGCTCCGTGAGAGCCTGGCAAAGAGGGCCGGGCAAGGCTGAGAGGCTTGGCAGGCCACGTTAAGGATGCTGATGAATTTCTCAAGAAATGCGACGTGAGGCCCGTAGGTGTCTGCATCCCATAACCTACCGCCAGTGCGGCTGGGCGCTCCTGCTTTGTGCAGCCACTTGGGACCGGAGCTCCCAAATCGCTCTGCTCTTGGCAAATCAGGAATGTGCTGGGCTTTTGGATTTGATTTTCAGTTCCAATAACTCTGAGCTACCACAGGAAAAGAAAACACTCGCGATCAGATAACGGGGTAGAATATGGTCAACAGAGGGCATACACTGTCCACTTACAGCACAAGTTGAACGAGCTGAGCTGAGAACGTTGGTGGAAATGGCTGGGTTTCCTTATCACCAACGTATTGGTGCTTGTCGGGAAGTCGTGCTGCTGATTGGCATGGATGTAGAAAGACATTATCAGGGCAGGTTAGGCATTGACCGGTGGCAAAGCTTGCTCTAATCAAAGAGCCAGAGAAGTGTTTGCGGGGCTCTCAGGAGCAGGGGCGGGCCAGGTGCCAATGGTAATTGGAAAGATGCGCGCTCTACCCTGAAGAGGCGCCTGTTCCCAGCCGAGGGAAATAGATGTGGATGAACCCAGATCCGTTCTCACGGAGCACAAAGGCTGCCCGGGGACTAGGCCTGGTGCTCTGGGAAGCGGAATGAACCCTTCCAATCCACTCGGGTCCTTGTTAGTGCATCGAAACAGTCATTTACTCAACGCGGAGAGCTCGTGCCGCTTTCCAAGGCACTTGGCTTCCTCCCAGGATGCTGGTTGCACACCAGGGGACTCCGGCTCACTAATCTTTAACACTTGTCATAATTATTTTTCCTTCAATAATACTCTTTTCCCCCCTGAGAAACTCAAAATTATTACGTAAGGAAAATGCAGAAATAGAAGTGTGTGATATTCTTTAATAAAATGTAGTCAGCGGCCCCGGGGAATTTTTGTAGCAAAAGCCTCTCAAATCAATTATATTTTCTCATTTCTGGTTCCAATTATTGAATATTTTATTTCTGTATTTATTTAAGTTCTTTCAGAATGAAAAGGTGGAGTTGTGTCGACACACGGAGGAAGGAGGGGGTTATTAATTAACGTTGTTTAAAGTCTAAGATGAAAACAGTGCTGATGCACATAAATTTGCTGCAATGAGCTGTCAGGCTGCTCTGTGAGGTTGCAGGAACAGTTGGCAATCCCGGGAGGTGGCCCAGCGGTGTGTCACCCCCTGGTCTCTAGGATGTAAGTCTGCAGTCACAGTTAGTCCCTCCAGTCGGAGGAAAAGCAAGCCATGCGCCCAGGCGTTTAGTGGCTGGGAGCAGCTCTTTAGAAAACCCAGCACTGCTGCCCGCGCGTGTCGTTTCAGTGGGAATGCTCAGTGCTACACCCTCCGTCTGCCACTTCAGCTGGGCGCTCATGTCACTTCCTTCCATCGTCTCATCCCATTCTGACGTCATTGCTGTGACATGGGTGGGGTGTTGCGGGTGGTTATTTCCCTTTGATACGTGAGGAACACCAGGCTCGGGAAGGTTGAGGATGCTTGTCCAGGGCCACAGGGCTGCTCAGTGGCAGAACCCACCCAGACTAGGAGCTTTGATTCCTGGAGGGTCCTGCTTGCTAACTCCCTGAGCTCAGGCCCTGCTTTGCCTGGCCTGGGAGCTCCCACCTTTCCTCCACACCCCGGCTACGCACTGCTCGGACGCCTGAGTCAGCAAAGCCTGAGAAATGCGGCTCCAAGGAGATTCCTGCTCCCAGCTGAGCTACCCAGGGGCATGGGGAACCCTCGAACCCTCAGGATGGCATGCACCTCAGGCGTTAGTCAGCACACAGGTAACTATGGGGCAGGTGGATCTCTGACCCTGGCTTGCTAGCTTCCCTTCTCAGCTGGGGGCTCCTTTGTAACAGGTATGAACAATGCCACCCCTAGTTCTCATTTTCTCTCTCTTCCCTCCCCTCCCTCGCCCATTCTCATAGGGATCGCTCAGAGGAGACTGCTGATGTTTTCTTGTGGTTGGCTAAAGATGACCAGAGTGACCCACTCAAAAAAGGTTAATTTCCGAGTTCAAGCAATGAGTTTCCCGAGTCTGCCTTTTCCAACCCCAGACCACTGGAGATTAATAAAAACGTTGGTTATTGTTATTTGGCCTGGAAGATGCTAGGAGTACTGAGAATTATACTCTGTTTACTTAAGTCAATCTTATATTCTTATTCATTGTGACACCAGAAGGCAAAATGGGAAACAAGGGTCAAAATGACAAAGAGGCTGATTTTGGTTCGAAATGAAGCACTCCCCGGTAATTAGGACGCTTTGCAAAAGGACTGGCCATGTCAGGGGCCGGGAGGTTTCTGTTGCTGGAGATGGTTAAACGGAACCCGTGACTATGTAACAAATGTGCTGGAGAAGGAGAGAAGGGCTGGAGTAGACGACCTCTAAGGTCTCCACGCTGAGATTGCTAATTTGTTTATTCCTCCTGTGGGCACGTTTCCGCAGTGCAGAGAGGGAGCTGGGTCGGGGGTCAGGGCAATGGTCAGGCACGTCCAGCCCATCTGTCGCCTCTGCTGAGCCGTGCTGCTCGTCCGCTAAGTCCAGCCAGACATGTGTAGGGTGCCGTTCCCAGGGCAGCAGCTGGCAGCATGCAGGGCCACGGCCAATGGGAAAGAGGCTCCCTGATTTCGGCTACGTTGTCACCATTGACAAACTTAACAGCAGCAGCCACTTAACTAAGCCAAAGGGTCTATTTTGATGAGATTCTGAAACAAGAATCCCTAATGATTTTCCCCTCCAGAATCACAGGAAAGTGCGGCAGGGGTATCATCCTATCATTCGAATGTGTGCTCACTTGCCAATTACTCTGGATTGATGCTTCCTGATGTAAAAAACAGCTGAACGTAAACTACAAATCATATATTTGACACGTTAGTCGGGACAAAGATTGGCTCTTTAGACAACAACATCAGCCTAGTAGTTTTCCTCGCAAATGTGCTATAACTAAATATACAGGGTGTCCCTAAAAAATGTACACACCCTTTGAATAATGATAAAGGCACTGTCTATTAAAATGTAATAGAACCTCCGGGACCGGTTTGGCTCAGTGGATAGAGCGTCCGCCTGCGGACTGAAGGGTCCCGGGTTCGATTCCGGTCAAGGGCATGTGTCTGGGTTGCGGGCACGTTCCCAGTGGGGGGTGTGCAGGGGGCAGCTGGTCGATGTTTCTCTCTCATCGATGTTTCTGACTCTCAGTCTCTCTCCCTTCCTCTCTGTAGAAAATCAATAAAATATATTTTAAAAAAATGTAATAGAACCTACAGGCATTGTGTGTACACATTTTGGGAGGGACACCCTGTATGTATACTCTCTCTCTCTCTCTCTCTCTCTCTCTCTCTCTCTCTCTCTCTCACACACACACACACACACACACACACACACACACACACCTATACAGTCCACATTATGACCAAGTAATGGTTGGGCCAATCCAATGGCCAATTAACTCCCCAGAAGACCGCCAGGACCTGTCCGGCACGCACACTCTTTTCCAGGTAACTCAGAGCCATTTAGAAAATTACTGCCGTGGTTCACAAAATGCTCCACCAATCTGAGGACTCAACCCAACCCTCTTCCCAAAATTTGCTCATCCTTCAAGTAACTGACATGTTAAAGTTGATGCGGGCCCAGCGTCTAAGTAATAGAGAAGAGCTGCTTTTGACGGAAAGCTTAGTATGATCCAGGCACTCTGCATACATTCCATGCAGCCTCACAAAGTCCTCGCAGCAAGCCAGGTGTATTACTACCCCTGTGTTAACTGAGGAGTAAACGGAGACTCGCAGAGACAAGTGATTTGCCCACAGTCCAACAGCCCTGTTGCCTGTTCACAGGAAGTGCTGGATGCTCGCGCATTGATATTATTTTACCCTCAGAGGCGCAGGTCTAGGGGTTCAGGTCTGACATCCCTCAAACCGCTCACTCTTGCCTCCATGCGGTTCTATCTCAAATGACGTGCATTGTCCACAAGAAGGAGGTGTCACGGCCAGCTGTCACTGGCAAGATCCTCGTCTTGAGGGAGCCGTGTTGAGCATCCCTATTAGTAAGAGCATGTAGCATGAAGAGAGTAACCTCCAAGCTTGGGTAGGGGGCACAAAGAAGTTTCCAGAAGTTTCGAGAAGTTCATCGATACATTCAGTGTGCAGGTGTCGTTATTTCTAAAACGATGTGCCAAGACTGCCTTGCAGGCCAGGCTCCTGCCAGCGTCCCATTCCCGCCTCCCCTCACCATAGGTTCTGCCACGGCAGACACTGCGTCACCCAGGCCTGGCCTGTGTACATGCATAAGACCCCGCCCCCGGTGGGCACAGGGCTTGGTGAGACGCTGGTGCCTTTGTGGGAATTAGAGAAGAGGTGTCCTTCCTCCTGGGGGTGGAGTGTGGGCTGGGTTTTAGTTGCTTCCCACACACTCGGCAGTGTGCCCCTGTGCAAGTCACTAAACTTGTCATATATTAGGTGGTGCCAAAGGCAAGGTGGTCAGGGATGGTCTCTCTGAAATGGGGACATTTGGGTGGAGGCCTGAAGGAAGTGAGAGGGAACCTTGCACCTGGCCTGGGCATCCAGCCAGAGGGCAGCAGCGCTGAGCCGGGAGGGGTTACACTCGGTGTGCTTCAAGAATGACAGAGAGGCTGTACCCGAGGCTCTACCACCGGGGGAGAGAGCACCAGGAGGAGTCAGAGGGCGGCAGGAGTCAGACCAGGTGGGGCCTGATAGGCCCTGGGTGAGTGGAGTGGATGGCATTCCCCAAAGATGGCCACAGTAACACCCCATGTGCTCGTTGCAGTGTGATGTCGCCGTGCCCCTCAGAAGACAGAGTCTATCTCTTGGCCTATTTGAATGTGCGCAGGCCTGCTGACTGCTTTGGGCAATAAGCTTTGGCAGAGCGGGTGCTCTGCCAGTTTTGGGACTAGCCCTTAACCAGTCTGGCAGCTTCTTCTTCCTGCCTCTTAGAAGACAATCATAGTGGAAAGAGTGCAAATACGTCCTGGCTGGTATGCTCAGTGGTTAGAGTGTTGGCCTGCACACTGGAAGGCTGTGGGTTCGATTCCTGGTCAAGGGCATGTACCTGGGTTGCAGGTTCAGTCTCCGCCCGCGATTGGGGTGCATGTGGGAAGCAAACAATTGATGAGTCTCTCTCACATTGGTGTTTCTTTCTCTCCCTCCTCCCTTCCATTCTCTCTAAAAATCAATGGGAAAAAAAATATCCTCCGGTGAGGCTTTAAAAAGAGAGAGAGAAAGACAGAGAGAACAAATACCCCGGAACTGCCACTTTTTGAGAAGTCGAAGTCACAGCGAGCTCTGGAGGATAAGATGCCACATGAAGGGGCGAGAAGCCACGGAGCCGCAGGCACCCGGCATGAGAGTGAAGAAGCCATCTTGTCAGGGGTCCTCCAGCCCAGCCAATACCAAACGGCACTGACTCCTGACCCACGACCTCTTGAGTAAAATGGAAAGACCGCAGCCACGGTGCTCTGGGGTAGTCGGTCAGGTAGCAATAGAGAGTTGAAACAGTGCGGCCGGAGGCTCTTGGAGGGTTCTGAGCAATCATATGGTCTGACTTCAGTCTGACAAGAACTCATCTGGGCCTGTGCTGGGAACAGAATGCGAATGAAGAAGGGAGAGTGTGGAAAGGAGGCCAATTTGCAGAGCAGGTAAGAGACATGAAGTAGAGGCAGAAGTTGGGGGAAGAGATTCAATTCTGGATATATTTTAGAAGTCACGTGGCTGGGATTTGCCGATGGATCAGATGTGGGATGTAAAAGAAAGGAGTAAAGGATGGCTTCAGGTGCTGGCCTGACTCTGGAAACACGAAGGGGACCTTTACTGACACGTGAGAGAGTTACAGGAGGAGCAGGGTTGGAGTTAGGGAAGTCGGGAATTCTGTTTTGGACAGGTCAAGGTCACGAGGCGGAACACGCATTCACGTGAAGACACAAAGTGTTGTTGGACAGTTGAGTGCCTGGCCAGCAAAGAGGCCAGGACTGGGAGATGTAAGTTTGAGCATCACTGGAGTTTCCATGGCCGTATTGGCCCAGATCACCCGGGAAGTAAATGTGGACAGAGCAGAGAAATAGGAGGACTGAGCCCTGGGCACTCTACCATCTAGGGATGTAGGAGAGGTGGAGAAGGAACCTGAGAAGGAGACTGAAGGCGCAGCCAGTGAGATAGGAAGAGAAATAAGGGAATAGTGTTCTGGAGGGAGAGAAGTAAGCTGTTCCAATGAGGACAGAGTGGAGAACTGTGTCAAATCTTCTGAAGAACTAAGTCAGATGAGGACTGACCATTCTTGATATTTCTGTCTTCATTCTTGACATTACAGTCCTCATTCTTGATGTTACTGATTCAGAAAGGTGCTTTGATCATATAGTAAATTTGCGTGTGTGTGAGCGTGTGCATGAGTACTTTCTCTTCTCTCCCATTGATCTGCTTATCCATCTGGAACTATATGACAACTGAAACTTTCATACTTGACAAGGCAAGCTCCATGGACCCCTCTCACCTTTTCTTCTTTTAACAAAAATATGCTGGCTAATCTAACCTAAAATTCACCAGAATTCGACATTGAACTTTTAACAAGTCCCCTTCCTCCCTGAATACATTGGAAAATTTATTATATATGTATATTTTTGCATACGAATTGGTTTTGTAAAAGTTAATATTGAGTGTGCTTATCTACTCTCCACATGGTATGTGTTTCCATTTATGTTTCACATCTCCAAGTAGATTTTTAAAATATATGGGTCTCATGTGTTTTCTCTTAAGTTCTATTCTAGGTATTTAAATTTTAGTGGCTTTTGTGAATTATATCCCCTTTTTCTTACTGGCTATTTTTTGCTATAAGGAATCTATTTTTCTATAAAGAATTATCTTGTTATTTCTAATGATTTTACAGGTGATGCAAACAGATTTCAACACCTTTGCACAGCTTTGGAATCATATAGTCTGTGTAAAGGGCTGTCCTAATTTCTGCTGATAAAATCCTAGTGTGGAGAATGGAATTGAATATGGCAGTATTTCAAAGTGTTCCCCCGAGAAGTCCATGGTTTCCAGGTGCTCTGGGAACGATTGTAGTCACACATCTCAAATTGTCCCAGAAATTCCCTATTTCAAATATTTTTCCCTTTGTTAACCCATGAGTCAGACCATATGTCCTTTGATCTTTGCTTCAAAAATATTGTTACGGTATTTAGAAACAGGGACAGCCCAAATAAAGTTAGAACATATGGGATATTTTTCCTCTGAGCCCCTATCTTTCCTCTTAGCATTCTTCCTGTTTATGTGTGCCTGCGCACACACATGCATTCCCACATGTATACACACAGACACACACAGAGACACACACACACACACACTGGTGTCCTGGAGGGAAGGGATTTCAGTCAAACAATGCAACATGGGCTGCCACTGTGCAGCTTGGACTCTGGATCCCCTGAGGCAGGTTCACGTGGAAGGCTACAGGGTTGGATAGCTTGGGTTTGAACCCACATCTAACGTATGCACTTGGTCAGGTCACTCAACTATCCTGAGTCTCTGTTCTCTATATGTAAAAGGAATGTCTGACATTGACAGTGTGGGCTGTTGTGGGGACTCAGAAAACTACTGTAAAATGCTGGACATAGTAGGAGCTGGCAAACAGCATCAATTACTTGGATTTGGAAGGGAGTCCCATGTCACTGCTGAGGTTCTTAAGAAAAGTCCTTGGTCTCACATTCCACTCTCAGCTGTAGAAGCCAAGTGGTCAGATGAGACTGCAGGAAGCAGTGGTGTCCATCCCCTGACTCCCCCTGGGGTGCACCTAATCAACCAGTGGCTGATTTCTCACATTTCTCACTACCCAGCCACCACCCGAGATTGCTGTGCAGTAACCACGGGGAAGGCATTGGTCACCTTCCAATCAGCCACTCCTTCCTATTTCCACTCCCATCTCTTTTGGGGGGATGCCTGTGTGCATAGCTTTGGGAGGTAGGGCCTGTAGTTAAATGGATGGGTCTGACGATCCCCTGGTGACAGAAACGTGACCTAGATGCACTCATCTCTCTCCTTTCTTCTGGGACTCTATATATTATATGAGGGATGCCCCAAGTGGGATCATTGAGATCATGTCTTTACAGCGGTGGCCACATGAGGCAGCCCAGACTGTGCCCACGTTCCCATCACTGTGGTATGTAATGGTGTTCTTACTGGTTCTGGCTGCCTGATATTCGATTCCCTCGCTTGCTCAGCACCCAAAATCATTCCAAAAGCTTGCCTTTTGGTTCAGCGCAACTCAATTTGGGTTTTCTCTCTTGCAACAGGAGAACTCTCTGGTACAGCCAGATTCTAAGAGGAAAAGTAAGAGAGGTTCACCCCACTTTTGTTAGAGTGGTCAATATCCAGTGCAATCTTACAGCGCAGGCTTAGAGTCATGCATCAGCTCAGGACTTGGGAACAGAATGCCTTTCAGTTCTCAGGTTTATCATCAAAGGGGTCAAGACCATGGAGGAGTAAAAAAGGGTAGCAATCACCGTACATAACCATCAACTCATACACAAACTCTTCGTATGCTTTTAGGAGAACTTGAGACCATTTCTTTTTTCAGGGTGGGGAAAAGTAAACACTCTGTTGGCCCTTTCTCTCTTCACTCCCCATGACCTCAGCACTGCCCCTTGTTCCTCAGAAAGCTGCCACCAAGCATTTTACTAGTTATCTGATTGTCATCCTATTTAACATGCTCCCTGGTCTGTTGGCGGATGCTAGTTTAACCAAGATCTAATTGGTAACATATTGTCAATTGAACTAAGTGCCATATGATGGAGATTTAAACCCTGGTAATTTTTCCATTAAAAAAAAAAATCTGTCAACAGGCTCCAGCAGAGGACCAGCAATAAATCAAATTGTCATGTTTATTAGTTATTGCAGGAGGCTCCTTGTCTTGTATTCATTATGACCCAGTTTTTAGCACCAAGAAAAGCTATAAAGAGGAATGTGTGTGCAAGGTGCTCTTTAATAGGTTTATATTTGTATGCAAATACCTGCCTGTATTTTAATCGTGAGAAAAATGTTGCTGCTTCACTTTAAAAGGAACGTGAACTTGGGCTGTTTCCGGAACAGGCATAATGTTCCTAGCTTTTACAAAGCTGTGTTATAAAACACTGGAGTCAATTCACTAATAATCAAAGAGAAGAAAATGAAAAAAAAAAGAAAGAAAAAAAAGAGATGACACATACCCTTATCAGGTTTGCAGATTAAAAGAATGGATAGAATGGCTGCACCAAAGGGTTTGTAGAACAGTCACTGTCGTTTGACTTGGAATATTGAAAAATGGAAATAAAAGAATTTTCCAGAGATGAGACAGGTTAAACAAATTATGGAATACCATTACCGGAGCGTAAGCAGCCATTTAAAGAGTAGGTGAAATCATATTTAATGATGGATCATTAAGAACCAAGAGCATTTGTACTTTTAACTTGCCGTTAAAAGTCACTTTCACCATTTCTTCTCACATGAATTGAAGATACATAATAGTATTTTACACATGTAGCCTCACTGGAATCTCATAAAACCCTGGGAACGATATAGGATGGGTTATTACACCCACTTCACAGAAAAAGAATCTGAAGCGTGGAAGATAAAGCGGTTTTTTGAAGGGTTTCTGCCTCTGTCAGCCTCGGGAGGCAGGAGGCAAACCCCACCGCCCACCCTCCCACCATTTCTCTTCGGGTCTGGCAGCTCAATTGCACAAAAGGTGCTGATAACAATAATAGCAATAAGAACAGCCCCTAACGCCCTCGCTGGTTTGGCTCAATGGATAAAGCATCGGCCTGTGGACTAAAGGGCCATGGGTTCGATTCTAGTCAAGGGTACATGGCTGGGTTGGGGGCTCAATCCCCACTAGGGGGCGTGCAGGAGGCAGCCAATCAATGATGCTCTCTCATCACTGATGTTTCTATCTCCCTCTCCCTTCCTATCTGAGATCAATTTAAAAATTTTTTAAAAAAAGAATAGCCCCTAACCCTACTGAGCCTTTCAATGTCCCAGATGAAGCGCTTCCGTATAGCGCCTTTAACCCCTACTTCAGAGGCAGAGACCATTACTGCACCACGCCCCCAATGCAGACCCTGGCCCGAAACCCCCGTGAGTGTGGCAGCTGGGACTTGAACACAAAAGTCAAGCAGAGGAGCAACATTTTTTTTCCCATTTTGAAGATGCAAAATAAATAAAAATGTGTCCGGCACAACTAAACACTGAGTACAGACAACATCCAGAGCAAGGGAGGAGCAGTAACAGAACAAAACCAACACCTTGTGGTCTTAGGGTAAGAGGCGAGTGTTTCTGTTACTTTCACTGTGACAATCTCACTTCACCACTGAGCTGGGAGACCTTGACGGCCCTGGTTAAGGAAAGGCGTCCTTCCTCAACTTCGCACCAAGGGCAAATGCTTTTGATAAAAGCAAACACCATGATTTTTTAAAAAATATTAATCGTTTGGCGTGTACACCCAAGACTCACAAGTCAGCGTACTCCCCTTTGTCGTCGTGGATGCTAGTTAACATCTGGCCTTTAGCTGTTCTTGGTGCCAGATCAGGTCCCAGACTAACTTAGCAGATTTCATCTCAGGGCTTTCAACCCTGGGAGTGGAAGGGATTGTGGGACGTACGCTTGCACATGCTTTCGCCTTTACATACATAAGACTTGAATAGCAAGGAATCACGGTAGGAAAAAATTCTTTATCACACCATTAGTCCTCTGGTTTCACAAATGTGGTGACTATTGCTATTTGGTATTACATGTCGTGCTTATGTGCATATATGTGTGTGCCCACATGCACGCATACTTGCCATCTAAGAAAGATGGAGATAGTGCTGGTAGCCCTGATGGTAAGAAGGTCACGCGTCCTGAGGTATTCCTGCAGGAGTGGTGGTAGCCTTCAGGTGAACCACATACTCTCGTCCCTGTGCCCAGGCCTACGGGGGACCATGCACTGGGGTCTAGTCTCTGGCCATGTCCTGGGTGCTTTATGAGGTGTAATTAGTGACCCAAATGAGTGTCAGACACACGTATCCTCCCAAGACCCACAGGCCCAGCTACCATCCTAAATGTGGGTGAACGTGTTCATATCTACATATTCATCACATGCATATTCATTCCATGCTACACCCCATGCAGTCTGGTTTGTGTTTTTTTTTTAATCACATTCCAAGTCTGCCTCCCCAGTCTGCCCAGCCATTCACCAGAAGCTGAATTATCTCTGGGAAGCAGGCTGGCGTGCTCCTGGTGGCCCAGCCCTGAGGACCTGGGCCAGGCTTCCCCACAGCCCTCCTGAAGGGTGTACAGTAAGGGTGACCTCTTTTCCACCCCAGGCAGCCCAGAGGACCCGGTGCTCTCTGGCTCGATCTTACCTCTCAGCTCACACGCTCGTTTTCTTTCTCTGCTAAGTAAGTAATTCAACTTCTTTCTTCTGAGGCTGAGTGTGGCGCTCCCTGCTCCCTGGCAGCCTTCTGAATGGCACTCTCTGCATAAACAGGAAGAGTGTGTGTGGTCAGGACTCCAGGGTGCAGGTGTTGGTAGAGGATGTGAAAGTGTGGAGGCGAGTGACTGAGCCAGCCAATGGCATTTCCCCAGCAGACACCAGCCGGCCTCCTCTCACCCACTGCAGGGCGAGGTCTACCAGGAGGCTGGAAGCAGGGGCCGGGGCCCCACGCTGGGGACCACCTGACACAAACCAGAAGAATGTGGCCTGGGGAGCCCAGGGAAGCCCGGGGTGTTCTCTGTGCTGTGCCGCTCCCTCACTCTCTGCAGACTCCTTAACGGAACCCCTTCCAGGGCGTCTTATCGCCAGGTTTGCTGACTTACACGCACAGTGAACTTGCCCAAAACCCTGCTGGTTCCCTAAACTGCACAGACATCCAAAAGACCAGAACCAAAGCCGTATTCTCCTCTGTAAGGTCGCGTCTTCTAGAACTTTCTAGAACAAAGATGAACCAGGAGAGGAAACAAAGCACTAATGAGGAACCCCAGGAACCCAGGATGTGCTACTGGGGGGGCGAGGGGGGGGTTCCTACCTCCTCATCTCCATTCACTAGTCCACTCTCGGCAGTCCGGTTTCTGACCCTGCATCCTCTCCCTCTAACCCATCACCCCTGGAACTGCTTTTGCTGATGTCACCAGGGAGCTCACCAGTGGACGCTTTTCCCGTGCCCGTCTCCTCTGACCCCCTGCAGTGTCTCACACCAGTGACCCCTCCTTTCCTTCGGGAACTTCCCCTTCGGCCCCATGAATCCACGTTCCCCTGGGTGTGGTCAGGTGACCCCTCTCACTGCCAGGCCTCCGTTCCTCTGCAATGTCTGTGTCCTGTCTTGGCCCTGGGCTCCCTGCTCAGTCCAGTGGCTCCTGCTCCCCCGGGGTCTTCTCCGCTCTGCGCAGCTGCTTCCCAAGCCCACGTCTACATTTTCACACGTCTCTGCTGCTCCCCGGCTGTCCCCCAGGCTCTAAGGTTAACAGCCCGAAATGGAGCCCCGCTGTCCTCCCCTTGCACTGCCGTTCCAGGTGGCCTGTGAGGTCCTTCCTGCCTCTTTCTAACTTGCTCCTGTTCTTCCCTCTGAGTTTGAGTCCCTCTGACCTCTCGCTTTGCTCTCGGCTGATACGCCTTCTTCAGGTTTGACCCTCAGTCACCCTCATCCAAGCAGGGCCAACCATCTGTATCCTCAGGCTGATTCACATCCGACACCCTAGGAACAACCCCACCCAGTCCCCTGCCACCCACGGAGAAGTTACCCCAGGCGTGGCCGCCTCAGGTCCGAGGCAAGAGGAAAACCTTTCTCTCTCCTCTGTCCTGCCTTCTTCCCTGGCGAGCACACTTCTCAACCAAGCCCTGCGGATTCTACCTCGTACCCCAGGCGCCAAGCCTTTCTCTCTCCCTTCCCACAGCCAGGCCCCGAGGCCAGGCCCCGTCACTGCCTCGTCCACCAAGGGGCGTGAGCACCCACGGCTGCAAAAAGTGCACCGAGGTATGGGAAGGAGACTGGGACATATGCTTACTTGTTTATTTTTACTGACGATAATATTTACCCAACATAAAATTAACCATTAATCATTTAAAATGTATAATCCAGGGGTATTAAATATACTCACAATATTGTGCAACCACCACCTCCATCTAGTCCCAAGATTCACATTTACTGGTATTTTTAGGCCATATTTTAATTTTATTTATTTTTAGGATAGCTTTTTGGAAAAAAAATATTTTTATTGATTTTTTAGAGAGAGAGAAAGAGAGAGGGAGAGAAACATCAATGTGAGAGCAAAACATCGATTGGCTACCTCCTGCATCCCTCTCTACTGGGGATTGAACCCGCAACCGAGGCATGTGCCCTGACCAGGAATCAAACCGGCAACCTCTCGGTGCGCAAACAACACCCGACTAACTGAGCCACACGGGCCAGGACTTTATACCATATTTTTAGTGTTTTTGTTTTGTGTCTATCTTAACACACGCAGTGTATGAATGTAATTGTATTGTGATCATTTGTGAGTAATCACACACCTATTGGAATATGTTGTGAAGACTTCTTTACTGAGGGGGTTGCACAACAGGAAATATGGACATGTTTGATCTCCAAACTCATCTTTCAGGTGACAACATCCAGAGTGTTTTCCAAAATGCCTCTAAATTTTCTTTATAAGAGACTGCAAAAGCGATCACATCGCAGGCCCTTAGCCCAAAATCCCAAACTTCAATCGCTGGGTAGATGGTATGCCTGATGCTGGAGCTCTGCCCCCTCTGACACGATCTCCTGTCACACTCACCACTTCCCTCCGCAGCACCCAACAACGCCACACCGCTGGTGATTTCCTGAACGCCAGGCTACTGTAGGCCACTCTGCCTCATGGTCCCATGCTATTTCCTCCTCGGGGGTGTGTAGGGCGCGGCTATGGGGCTAAGCCTCAGGACTGACCTGTTGGCAAAGCCACAAACAAGTCCCAGTTTAGAAGGCACAGCCCTCTTAGCATAATTAGGCTTGACCTTATGACCTCCCCCAGATCTTTTCTGGGAAGCTAATGGGCTGAGGGAGATGCAGCAAGTGCTGCCAAAACAAGTGAAACTCACAAGAACATTGTAACTATGGTGACCACCACCTTGTTTACCTCTGGCTATAAAATAAAGGCTCAGCTTGCTGGGTGGGTCTCTCTCTGTGGCCTCAGCCAGGCACAGGAGATCCACCTAGACCCAGCTTATTCTTTCTCTCTGTCTTTTCTACATCCTTCACCGCCCCCCACCCCCACCCCCAAGGCTCACCGAACCCTTGGCTGTGCTGGCCCAGCACAGGGGTGCCTGTATTTCCATTGACTGTCTAGCAAATCCTCATGGACGCTAAAAGCCCCTCCTTGTCCCTCCTCTCTTAGGCAGCATTCATTCCACATGCCCGCCGCCCGGAAGCCATTGCCTCCATGCAGGATGGCACAACTGGTGGTTAAGAGGCTCTGATGTCAGAAAGACCTGGGTTTGAATTCTGCCTCTGTCACCTACCAGCTGTGATCCCTGGGGTCTGTCTGCTTCTTCCAGATGATATCCACCTCACAGAGTGATGGTAGAAATTAAACAGCATCCTGTATGCACAGGATACAAGAAGTAGTAAGTGGTGGGAAGTAGTACTATAGCTATCTTATTTGTTTGCCTTACTATTTGAAGAACTCCCCTAACATTCATAAATCCCATACAAAGGTGAGCTATTCCCAAGCAGGCAGAATGCCTTCATTTTTTTTTTTAAAGCTAATTCTTTAGTGTATGTTTGTAACAGAGGCTCAAAGCATGCATTTCCTGCCAGCTGTCTATGTGTGGACCTTGCCAATGTCCCAGCCACGTGACCTCCACTCCCCTCCTCCACTCCCTTCCCACTGCTCGCCCAGCCCGACCCACCACTGGCGGGTCTCCGAACACACTGGGATGTGCCTGGCCCTGTGTTGTTGCATGAGCGCTTGGTTGTCCCGGCCTGACGGGGGCACTCAGAGGCGCCTGCCAGTGCTCCTGCCAGTGAGCGCCCCCTGTGCCCCACACAGAGGCCCTGCCCTGGGAACAGTGGGCAGAGGAGAAGGTCGACGTGGAATGTGAGCAGCAACAGGTCCCCGAAGGCAGGGCTGGGCACAGATGTGTTCATTTGAATTTATTCCCAGCCTCTGGCAAAATGTGCGGCACAATATTTAATCAATGTACTTCCTCTGCCGTGGCACCTGCCACACATAATTACATTCAGTGACCTGGCACCTTCCTTGTGAAGTGGAGTGGGGACCAGCCCCCTCCATGCCTGTCTCCACGTGACCCGGAACATAGTAGGCCCTCAATAAATATTTGTTGAGTGAGTAGATGAGTGAAAATGTTATTACACTGTAAACCCAATTGTGAGCCCAACGTTGGCCATGTATTTCCCTTGTCATGCCGTGTGACCTTCAGCAAGGTGCAATATCTCAGAGTGGGTTTCCTCCTCCATGACATGGGAAGCACAATCCATGTTCTCCCGTAGGAACGGGCAACAGCCACAGCAGGTCGTGCTCTGCAAAGCCCTTCCCGAGTGGGATACTGCCAGGAACCAGGCGGGTCCTGCCTGCCAGGGCCCGGGCCTGTGCCACCTTGGCTGTCCTCCTTGGACACCAGGGGGCCGTGTGAGTGAGTCTCTCCAAGTGGCCAAGAGAAGTGCTTTTGGGGATCCAGCAGTTCCCTGTCGGCAAATAGACCAGCTAAGGGGGTCGTGGGCGAGGAAGGACGGCTGCCCGGGGCCTTCATCGTGATTCCCAGGCCGAGTGGGTGCTGGCAGCCAACCCTGTGAAGTGCGGGGCTGGTAGGGAGGATAGGAACGGGGGAGGAGGCCCGCCGCGCAGGACCATGGTGCACACCGAGAGGGGACTCTCCACCTCACCCCTGAGCCGGCGCCAGCACGCGGCAGGTGCTGCGAATGATTTTAGCCGAGTGACGTAGAAACCTCTATCTGTAGCTCATTCTATGTGATGACTGAGATAGCTGGTAGTTACCGAATGCCTACATGCACCGAGGAGCACTTTGTATGTATTAATTTATTCACACCTCACAAGAGCCCTATGAGACAGATGCCACTCCTGTCCTTATGTTTCCAAAGAGGAAAATGCAGTACAGGGCTTTACAAGGTGGCCCAAATTAACGAGAGATCTGGAGTTCAACACAGGATTGCTGTTCCAGAGAGCACCTCTCTCTCTCTCTCTCTCTCTCTCTCTCTCTCTCTCTCTCTCTCTCTCTCCATACACACACACACACTCATTCTCAGACACTTGTACATATGTGTAAAGGCAGGCAAACACATTGTGTTTGTATTTCGATGTAAATCTCTATGCATAATATTTGTTCCTGCCATGGCCCTCCCACATGAAATGTTCATTAGATTTCCCAGCCTCACTGAGCAACCCAAGCATACACACGTGAACAAAGTCGTTTTAGCTCCTATCTCAGTATCACATAAATCAGACGGAGGGAGGGAGTGGGAAGGGGCTAAGCTAGTTAGTTGAACAACTTATCTCTGTTAAGATAAATAACCGAAGGAAATGCACAAAAGGA
The DNA here is from genome assembly GCF_964212035.1 of Myotis nattereri. NCBI lineage: Eukaryota > Metazoa > Chordata > Mammalia > Chiroptera > Vespertilionidae > Myotis > Myotis nattereri. Next base: position 21,146,745 of record NC_138085.1, read on the forward strand.
AGAGGAACACGTCTCACATGCTTGGTTTAGAAAGTGGGTAAGTGAGTAGGTAACAAATTAAAGGGGGGTGTGGGGTAGAGCAGCTCAGCATCCATAAGAAAAACTGCTGCCAGAGCCACGGTGTAATCCAGACTGGAGCCTGAAGCAGAATGGCTGCAATGACATAATAAGAAGCAAACAGGGCAGACAGGGATGGGACGTAATTACAGACACTCCGTGCGCTGGTGAGCATTTACCAGAGAATAAGTTGCCTGGGAGAGAATTTGCATACAAATGAGATGCTGAAAGCACAGGAACAGGATAGTGATAAGACCTCGTACATGTTATTAAAGCATGTCAGTGTGGGGGGAATCAGTAAACTGATGCCATGTAGCTTTAACTCCATTCTATTACCAAGTAAATTTTAAATAGAGTCCTGAGCTTTAAAACAAGGTACGTGGCTCTCAATTCAGAATGTTAGCTGATATTTTGTGTATGTCTGTCTCATTAATTTTATTGTCTGGCCTTGAAGTATTATTTTTGGAAACAATATTTTAAAATAAATATTAAATTCTTAGGTGTCCTACAGGTTAAATTTAATAATGTCTTTTTGAGAAAAAAAAAAAAAGAACTTGATTGCCTTAAAATTTTTTCTTTCTATATTTTTATCTATAAATGTTCCTGTCTGTTTTAATTTTGTCATTGATTATAACTTATATCAATTTATAATTTCATTTCTCATTATAATTATATTTTACATTGAATTTGACTTTGTATAAATATAAATACCATACCCCTGCCTCCTTTATGTTTACATTTTCCTGAGAGTATTTATCCTTTCATTTATTTTTATTATTTTTAAAATTTTATTTGTATTGATTTCAAAGAGGAAGGGAGAAGAAGAGATAGAAACATCAATGATGGGAGAGAATCACTGATTGGCTGCCTCCTGCAAGTCCCACACTGGGGATCGAACCCACAACCTGGGCATGTGCCCTGAACGGGAATCGAACTGTGACCTCCTGGTTCATAGGTTGACGCTCAACCTCTGAGCTACGCAGACTGGGCTTATCCTTTTAATTTTAATATTTCTTTGCCATTTTTGTTTATCTATTAGGAGCCTAGTAGCTCAGTTAGAGTTTATGTTTCACCTGATATGTTGCCCTTTAGAAAAGGATCCCCCCTTTACTCTAATTGACTTAAGTAATTTACTTGACTTCTATTATTTTTAAGGCTTCTCCTTTTTTATATTTCTTGCGACTTCTTGTTTTAATTTTTCTATATGCATTATGTATTACTTTCTTTGAAAGGTAGATATTCTGTGTTCATTCCACCGGTCTTTTATTCTTTAAGTGTAGTCAGTTTTAAACTGGCAAAAACATAAGCAAAATTTACTGTTTTAATTTTAGCAAGACTGATACAGTGTTAAACAGAGCAGCATATTAAACAGAACTACTAATGGCACAATAAGCTTAGCAATTCTGGGAGGACCCGACATTAACTATTTGTCACGTCCTAGGAAACTGGGCTAAATGCTTCGAAGGCATGACTCAGCGAAGGGGCTCCCAAGGCTAAGGTCTGGCCACGGCCGCGAGGAGGCGGCTGCACTCTGAACCTCAGGCTGCGTGTACAGCGCCAGCCCCAAATCCAAAGCGACGCCGCAGGGATCCTGTAAGGAGCCCCTGTCCCCCGTGGCCTTCTGCAGCCCATGGGGCTGCTCGGAGGTCCTCCGGGCACAGATTACATGGGTCCCGAAAAACAGCTACTTAGAGAGAACCCACTCAAGTGGGGACCAAAGTTCGCTACTCAATAGACAAATAAGAAGTTTGATTGTGACTTCATCTTTAAAAAGAAAAAATTATGAAGGTAAGTTTATCTTACATTTATTAGGTTTAGATTATAATGTGCTTATTCTTAAGAAAAACATGAAATAGACTGAGTCCTATCTGGGTGGCTTTGGGTGCAATACTCCTGACAACAGAGTAGGTAGCACATGAAGACGTCCTTCACGTCACACAGCTTTATGGCACCAACATAAAGTATCTTCTTTATTAAAAAAAATAATAATAAAGAAGCAAAGGATCCATCTATTTACCTAATGCCTCTCTTATTCTCTTGACATTAAAATCACTCCATTTCAAAGTGGCTCCATGTTGGTTTTCTTTTCAATTTTTAACTGGAGAAGCTCTGCTAAACCGCATTAGATAATAATTTTACATGTGCCTCAGACAGTTCTCCATCACCACTTTCATTTGCCTCATGAAATCCCATCTTTTGCAAAATGTTTAGTTTCACTTTGCAGTTGACTTACATTGCATATCTATTGTAGTGCATCGTCTTGTCCTGTTTATGGCAGACACATGGGGAGGGCCACACTGCACCAGCCTTGGTCCTGGCAAGAAGCAGATGGCTTACTCACTCAGACTGTGTAACTGAGGAGGGCTTAATTTAAAAAAGAAAGAAAGAAAGCTTAGCCCTAACCAGTTTGGCTCAGTGGATAGAGCGTCAGCCTGTGGACTGCAGGGTCCCAGGTTCAATTCCGGTCAAGGGCATGTACCTTGGTTGCAGGCACATCCCCAGTACGGGGTGTGCAGGAGGCAGCTGATTGATGTTTCTCTCTGATCAGTGTTTCCAACTCTCTATTCCTCTCCCTTCCTCTCTGTAAAAAATCAATTACAAATATATATATTTTTTAAAAAGCTTAAAAAACGTTGTTGGGCAGAGCTATGGGAAGCCAGTGAAGATGCTGAAGGATAGCTGGGTGAGCAACAGCGGGAAGCCATTACCGGCCACCTCCAAGCCCTAACCCCCAACCTGTGGCCCAAAGAGCACAGCCCTAGCTGGAGGGAGCAGAGGCCACAAAGGAGCTGTGAGGAGTAAAAGGACACAGGCCATTTGCAGTAACAACTGGGAGCATAATTATCCCGACATCACTTTTATTGTCACCTGGTCTCCTGCCAGTGACACCCATTGGCCAAATCCCAGTAGAATCCAGAGAGCAAGGGAGCCCACTGATTACATGGGTAGAGCTCAGCTTCTCGGGCCACGGGGTTGAAGGGAGAAATTGGATCTAGAGGGACAAATAAAACTACCTGTTAAACTGACCCAAAACGTGTTGATGTGCTGACTCAGTAGATTCTGGTGGTAAGTGGAGAGGGATGTTTGAATGAGAACAAACAATAAGTGCACAATTCATCATGGCCCTTCCGGTTTTGTAACTTGTCTTTGCTATATCACATCATGACTGGAGTGACTGGGATGACGATGCTGGGTTTGTATGATCTCCTGTAGTTTCCCTTCTGAAGGAATGTGAAAGTTTCCCTGCGACTTTGAAAAGAGAAGACATGGAATAAAAGGTAAATTGTGTGTGTGTGTGTGTGTGTGTGTGTGTGTGTGTTGGGAACATATTTATATGTACATGTTGTTGGCAGTGGGAATGGCACCAGGTGCCAGACCATAGGGTCAGACCAGACCTGGGTTCAGCAACCTCAATGCTGGAGTTGTGGCTAGGAAAGAATTCAGAGCCAAGACTCAAGTATAAGGGAACATTTATTTGGAAAATTATAGAGGTAGAAGAAGTAATTCGTAGAAGAAATGGGCTTGGAAAACAAGTTATAGAGGTAAAGGAAGGGCCGTTGGAGCTTAGGAAGGTAAAGGTGACCTGCCCTGGGGGAGGTGGGAAGGGGGAGGGGAGGGAACGTCAGGGTGTGCTCCCAGGAGGGAGAGTGCACTGGGCCCTCCGTCCTAAGGGTTTTAAGGGTGGAGATTTTAGGGGAGGTCCCAGGGAAGATCTCGGTAGAATATTCAGCAGCTTTCCAGGGGTGCCCTTTCAGGGTTGTGGTCTCCACTGATTGACTGGCCGGCACCAAGGCAGGGTCATTATTCCATGCAGCTGGTCCTGATGTAAATGGTGGCACATCACTTGTCTGGTTTTGCTGCTTTTCTGGACCTGGAGCTGAAATACAACTGAGGCCCAGATGTTTCCTCTGGGGAGGACAAGGTCAGGGCATCCCAACTGCAAGACCAGTGATGTGCCAGGGGAGGAAGGTCACCCTGGGGTGAGGTCCCACGATACAACTGTCCTTTGCTAGGTACCTGGAGCTTTCCACCCTGGTGACTTGCTGTACCTGGCCCATGGTCCTTGCTCTGCTCACGTCTGTCTAACTGCCTACCACACATATACACACACCAAAAGATGTCACTTATGTAGCATGAGTGAACCGAATGAGTCATCCGGCAATAATGGACATTTCAACTGCTGAGATGCTTTCTGGCATTTGGGGCAGGCAAGCTGGACCCCACCAGTGCACAGGAGGCCATGTTTAAGCTTTCAAGCCTTAACCACCACTTTCATAATCTCACCTGATTTAGAAGGTCTAATGAGCAAAATGTAATTTTTAGAAAGGAATTAAGGTGGAAATAATTTCATTTTGTGTTATACTTTCAATGGCTTAAGGAAGCTTAAAAATAACAAAGTTACTTCTTTTTCAAGTCTTTCAGAAGATCTGAAATGAATGTCCGCTAGGATAATTATTAAAAATCTACTTGCTTCTAAACATTCAGGATAATTTTCTTGTTTTTGAACATTCTGATAATAAAAACAGAACAAATAAGGGCAAAAGGAGCAGAATACATCATCCTGATACAAAGCTTAGTCCAGGCTACACTTGCAAAGGAAAGCATGTATTTTTTAGCTGGTGAGTCATTCATTTGCTTTCAAGCTATAGTTTCTCACTACCCATCCAACTTGGAAACAGACCACTCACTAGTGTAAAAGATTCTTTTTAATCTAACACTTCAACAAACATCCTGCCAGGCTGACCATGGTCCATGGCCCAAGCCGTTACGCACCCTGAGCCTTTCATCTCTGGGGTCCTGTTATCGCCTCTGGTTGCTGCCTGGGAGTAGGTCCATGGAATCTGCACAGGTCTAAGCCATGTCTTAGTTGGGTTAGAAGTAGACTCTGAGTTCCATGCTTCCACGTCTCTGAATCTATTGTTTTCATCAGTTTATTTTGTTCATTAATCTCAGAGTGAAGGGGAGGGGGGCAGGAAGAGATTAACCAGAGAATTTATATGCATATATACATAACCCATGGACACAGACAATAGTGCAGTAGGCCTAGGGGGAGGCAGGTGTGGGGTGGAAGAGGGTCAATGGAGAGAAGAAAGGGGACATCTGCCATACTTTCAACAATAAAGATAAATTTTTAAAAAGAAGTAGACTCTGAGACAAAATTGTAGTGCAAGTCATTTCTTTGGGAGGCGCAGAAAACACCAGCTGAGGAGTTGAAGAGAGAGACAGGGAAGAGAAAATGGTCAAAAGGGGGCATTAGCAAGCCACCAAGGCCAACTTTAACTCCTGGGAAAATGACCTGGGAAACCGGTGTAAAACACACAACCCAAGGGCTTGTGGGCTGGAGTGTTTGTATACCAACTGCTATCTGTCATTGGTGGAAAACTACTTGCTGGAGACACTAGCTCATCAGCACTTCACGTCTGCCACAGATGAAAGCAAAGGAGGATTTGGAGGCCAGAGGAAACCCTCAGTCAAAGAAGTGCAAGTGTTGGCAGTTAGAAGTCAGATGGGCATATTCTAAGGCAGTTGGTTTTGGCCAGGGCACAGAGGCAGGGCACGAATGGCATCTGGGACACTATGGCTATTTCTGCTATCACTCTTCCTTTTCCTATCCCACCAACTCAGGGGGGGATTAATTTCTTGTCCTGGAGTGGAGAAAGCTCTACTCTCTCCACTCTGTCTCTGTCAATAATTTTGCTGAGGCCTCACATTCTCTAAGTTGTCCTAGAGGCCTAAGCTTCTAGAACACCCAAGCCAGAGAACCACAGACCTCTGTGGCTCTGTACTCTATCATCATCACATGGGACGATGGACACTGAGCAAAGTCTCCGTGTCAGTGGATAAAAGCAAAAGGTGACTTCTGGGGAGTTTAATATCTCCAAACTTCACGCTTCCATAGAATTTACCTCTGTTATACCAGCACACCATTAGTTAATTACTACTGTGAACACCACAAAAGATATTATCATGAGAACATTCATGAACACAAGAATAAGTGTGAGCAACCATTGTCAAATGATCCTATATAATAAAAGGGTAATATGAAAATCAACCCAATGGCAGAACACCCTGGTCCCTCACCCCGCTGGCTCCCCCCCCCCCGAGCGCCCCCCCCCCCCCCGCCAAGTGGGGGCGGAGCTGGCTGGCAAACTGTCCTGGCCCCTCACTGGGGGCTGGCCCATCCCCAATGGCCCCTGTTGGGACAGGCCAGCTGGACCCCACCAGTACACAAATATGTGCACCGGGCCTCTAGTATTAATATGTAATCTTTGGCATTTGTGTTCTCACAATTCAAACTTGTTTTTATTAAAATCCTATAGAGTATTTCTCTATAGGCTACGATGGAATGATTTGTAGCTAAAACTCCAAACACATAGAAATGTAAACATAAAGGATTTATCACAGGACATTGGAGAGAAGCTGGGACAAATGGTCAGGACTTGTGGGGCCAAAGGGAAGCTCACTGAGGAGAAGTCAACCATTTCATTCCACTCTTCCTCTGAGAACATTTGCTGGTTTTTGACACAGAGAGTGTGAGGTTGAACTGGGCAGAAGAAAGCTACCAAGATTCAGATGAATAGAAGACCTTTAGATGATCAGAGGGATGAAGAGGCAACATAGGAACTGGGGGTTGCCAAGGCAGTTAAGACTTCAAGGGTCAAGTAGGCAAAGGGAAAATTTCAAAAATGTGAGCCTCGAAGCATTTGTTGATTCTTAATTTGTGCGATACAAAAGGCCCCAAAACAGCTGGAAAATAGAGCAGAGGTTTTTTGTGATCATGTATATGTTAGGAGACAAAAATTAGAGCCAGTCCCCCGCAAGCTCTAGTGAACATGCCAGCTCTCAGTGAGTCTGGAAGATAGTCTAAATGCAGACCTGAATCAGAAGTAGGCTCAATCTCACAAAGGCTCTAGCATGAACCACGGCTTAAGGTCAACTGCCTACATTTGAACTGCCTGGCAGAGGACAGCATTAATCCTCTCTGAAGGAAGAAAAAATTACCCTCAGTCTATTCAAGTTTTCATGCATAATGTTTGACATTTAATTAAAAATATCAAGTATTTATGAAACAGGGTAGAGATTAAAAGAGCCAATAAAAATAGACACAAAGGTGATCAAGACAAATCAGTTACACACATTCACACATTTGATTAATATTTTTGTGAAAGTAGATGATAAAATGGAGAATTTCAACATAAAGCTCTAATATACTAAAGGGAAGTTCTAAAAGTTAAAAATATAACTGAAGTTTAAAAAGAATACATAGGCTTGGCAGCAGACTGAAACAGCTGAGGAGAGGATAAGTATATTTGAAGATCAGTCAGTAGAAAAATATACACATTAAGACAAGGAGATAAAATACAAAAAACATGTTAAGAACATAAGAATTATAATGAAAATGTCCAAAATATGTGTACCTGGAATTTCAGAAGAAGATGAAGAGATTGGGGGAGAAGTAATATTTAAAGAGATAATATCTGACAGTTTTCCAAAACTTATAAAACACATTGTCAGATTCAGGGATCCTTCTGACTCTCAAGTGGTGTAAATAAACTAAAAGAAATCAAACCCCACAAACCCATATACATCAGGGCAAAAATGAAGAAACTTAAAGACAAAGAGAAAACACTAAAAGCAGCCCCCCAAAAAGACACAGCACTTCTAGATGGGCAATGAGCAATAAGGCTAATACCTGACTTCTCAATAGGAACTTCCAAAGCCAGAAAACAAACTAGTAATTTCCAAATTTATACTCAGAAAATGTGTGTGTGTTTGTTTTTTTAAAATATTTTATTGATTTTTTAAGGAGAGGAAGGGAGAGGGATAGAGAGTTAGAAACATTGATGAGAGAGAAACATCGATCAGCTGCTTCCTGCACACCTCCCCACTGGGGATGTGCCCGCAACCAAGGTACATGCCCTTGACCAGAATCAAACCTGGTACCCTTGAGTCCGCAGGCCGATGCTCTATCCACTGAGCCAAACCGGTTAGGTGTTTTGTTTTGTTTTATTAAATTCATTGGGTGACACTGGTTAACAAAACTATACAGGTTTCAGGTGCACAATTCTAGGACACATCATCTGTAAGCTATGTTGTGTGTTCATCACCCCAAGTCAAGTCTCTCTCCATTTATCCCCCCTATCTCCTCCTCCACCTCTCCTGGCCCCCTTACCCCTCCCCCCGGGCAATTACCACACTGTGGTCTGTGCCTATGGGTTATGCATATATGTTCTGTGGTTAATCCCCTCACCTTTTTTCATCTATTTTCAGATCTTGGCTATTGTAAATAACGCTGCTGTGGACATAGGGGTGCATATATTCTTTCGAATTGGTGTCTCAGGATTCTTGTTTGTCTGTTTTGTTAATCCTCACCTGAGGATATTTTTCCAATTGATTTTTAGAGAGAGTGGAAGGGAGGGAGGGAGAAGCGGGGAGAGAGATCTAACATGCAACCCAGGTACATACCCTTGACAGGAACCAAACCCATAACTCTTTGATCTGCAGGCTGTCCACTGAGCTCTAACCACTTAGCTATACCAGCCAGGGCTCATTGTGGTTTTAATTTGCATCTTCCTGATGATGAGTGACGTTGAGCATTTTTTCATGTCTATTGGCCATCTGAATGTCCTTTATGGAGATGTGTCTGTTTAGGTCCTTTGCCATTTATTTTTTAAAATATTTATTTATTTCAGAGAGGAAAGGAGAAGGAGAGAGAGAGAAAAAAACACACACATCAGTGATGAGAGAGAATCATTGATCGGCTGCTTCCTGCATGCCCCACACTGGGAATTGTGCCCTGACTAGGAATCAAACCATGACCCCCTGGTTCAAAGGTCAATGCTCAACCACTGAGCCATGTCGGCTGGGCTGCCCATTTTTTAATTGGAATGCTTGTCTTCTTGGTGTTAAATTGTTTAAGTTCTTCATATTTTAAAAAAATTAACCCCTGATCAGATGTGTCAATGGCAAATGTGTTCTCCTATATAGTAGGTTCCCTTTTCATTTTGTCGATGGTTTCCTTTGCTTTGCAGAAGCTTTTCAGTTTAATATAGTCCCATTTGTTTATTTTTTCCTTTAGTACTCTTGCCCTAGGAGACACATAGGCAAAAATATTGCTATGAGACATGTCTGAGATTTTACTGCCTATGGTTTCTTCTAGGACTTTTATGGTTTTGCAACTTACTTTTAAGTCTTTTAATCATTTTGAGTTTATTATTATATACTAGTGGCCTGGTGCACAAAATTTGTGCATGGGGGAGGGGGTGTTCCTCAGCCCAGCCTGCACCCTCTCCAATCTGAGACCCCTCAAAGGATGTCCTACTGCTGGTTTACAGGGATCGGGCCTAAACCAGCAGTCGGACATCCCTCTAGCAATCCAGGACTGCTGGCTCCTAACCACTCACCTGCCTGCCTGATTGCCCCTAACCACTCTGCCTGCCAGCCTGCTCACCCCTAACTCCCCCCCACCCCCCCCACTGCTGGCCTGCTTGCTCCCAAATGCCCCCCCCCCCTGCCAGCCTGATCACCCCCAACTACCACCCCCCCCTGGCCTGCTCACTCCAAACTGACCCCCCCACTGTCCTGCTCACCTCCAACTGACCTCCACTGATGGCCTGCTTGCCCCCAACTGGCCCCCTTGCTGGTCTGCTTATCCCCAATGGCCCCGACCCTCACCAGCCTGATCACCCACAACTGCCCTCCCCTCTTGGCCTCTAACTGCCTCTACCTCTGCCCGCCACCATGGCTTTGTCCAGAGGAGCAAATGTCCAGAAGGTCTCCTGGAAGGTCTCCCAGTCTAATTAGCATATTACCCTTTTATTAGTATAGATACAGGCCTGGTGCATGGGTGGGGGCTGGCTGGTTTGCCCTGAAGGGTGTCCTGGATCAGGGTGGAGGTTCCCTTGGGGCATGGGGCGGCCTAGGTGAGGGGCCTGTGGTGGTTTGCAGGCCAGCCATGCCCCCATGGGGTGAGGGTCCCCACTGAGGGATGTGTGGCCAGCCTGGGTGAGGGGCTGAGGGCTGTTTTCAAGCTGGCCACACCCCCTTCAAGGTGGGGGTCCCCACTGGGGTGCCTGGCCAGCCTGGGTGAGGGGCTGAGGGTAGTGTTCAGGCTGGCCACACCCCCTTCAGGGTGGGTGTCCCCACTGGGGTGCCTGGCCAGCCTGGGTGAGGGGCTGATGGCTATATGCAGGCTGTCCACACCCACTTCAGGGTGGGGGTTCCCACTGGGGTGCCTGGCCAGCCTGGGTGAGGGGCTGAGGGCCGTGTTCAGACTGGCCACACCCCCTTCAGGATGGGGGGGTCCCGCTGGGATGCCTGGACAGCCTTGGTGAGGGGCTGTGGGCTGTTTGCAGGCTGGCCAAGCCCCCAGTGGGGACCCTCACCCCATGAGGGTGTGGCCAGCCTCGGTGAGGGGCTGATGGCTGTTTGCCGGCTGGCCACAGCCCCGGGCAACCCAGGTTCCCAGACCCTCCTTGAGAGGAGGCCACAGTGGCTGGAAGCAGGTATCTGGGATTTATTTATCTTCTATAATTGAAACTTTGTAGCCTTGAGCAGAGCCCACAGCCACCAGGGCAGGCAGGAAGCTTGGCTTCCTCCATCGCCAGGGGCAGCCCAAGCCTTCTGCTTGCTCCAGCTCCATGGCCGCCACCATCTTGGTTGGGTTTATTTGCATACTGTGCTCCTGATTGGCTGGTGGGTGTGGCTTGTGGGCATGGCTTGTGGGTGTAGGGGAGGTATGGTCAATTTGCATGTTTCTCTTTTATTAGATAAGATAATGTAAGTTGGTGGTCTAGTTTCATTTTTTGCATGTACCTGTCTAATTTTCCCAACACCATTTATTAAAGAGACTGTCTTTACTCCATTGCATGCTCTTCCCTCCTTTGTCAAATGTTATTTGACTATAGAGCCTCGGGTTGTCTCTGGGCTCTTTTTTCTGTTCTATTCATCTACTAGTATATGCCTGTTCTCATGCCAGTACAGGCTTTTTTGCTTACAATAGCCTTGTAGTATAGTTTGATATCAGGTACTGTGATACCTCCAACTTTGTTTGTCTTTCTCAAGAGTTCTGAGGCTATTCTGGGGCTTTTTTTGATCCATTTGAATGTTTGGAATATTTGTTCTATGGTCTTTTAATAGGAATTGCATTGAATATATATATATATATATATATATATATATATATATATATATTACTTAGGGTAGTATGGACATTTAATGATGTTAATTCTTCTAATCCATGAGCATGATATATGCTTCTACTTATTTGCATCTTCCTCAATTTCTGTTTTCAATGTCCTAAGTTTTCCTAGTGCAGGTCTTTTTTCCCTTTTTTTCAATACTAATTGGGATTATTTTCTTAGTGTCTCTTTCTGACAGTTCGCTAGTGGTGTAATGAAATGCCAATGATTTCTGAATACTAATTTTGTATCCTATACTTTGCTGAATTCATTTATTGGGTTTAGTAGCTTTCTGATGGAGTCCTTAGGTGTCCATAGGAGTCCAATATCATGTCACCTGAGAAGAATAATAGCTGTACTTCCTTCTTTCCAGTTTGGATATCTTTTATTTCTTCTTTTCTGATTGCTGTGGCTATGACTTCCAGTATGATGTTGGCTATGAGTTTGTCATATTTGGCCTTTTTTATATTGAGGTATGTTCCCTCTATTCCCACTTTGCTAAGAGATTGTATCATAAATTGGTGCTGAGTTTTATCAAATGCTTTTTCTGCATCTAATATGATCAGGTGGTTTTTATCCTTTATTTTGTTTATGTGTTGTATCACATTTATTGATTTGTGGGTATTGTATCAGCCCTGCATCCCTGGAATAAATCCCACTTGATCATGTTGTATAATCTTTTTAATGTATTGCTGGATCCATTTTGCTAATATTTTGTAATAATAATTACAGGGATATTGTCCTGTAATTCTCTTTCCTTGTAGTGTCTTTATCTGGTTTGGAGTTAAGATAATGTTGGCCTCATAAAAAAAGGCTTTTAAGTTCATCCTAGCTGGTTTGGCTCAATGGATAGAGTGTCAGCCTGTCGACTGAAGGATCCCAGGTTTGATTCCAATCAAGGGCACATGCCTGGATTGCTGGCTAGATCCCCAGTAGGGGGCTTGCAGGGGGCAGCTGTTCAATGATTCTTTCTCATCATTGATGTTTCTATCTATATCTTCTCCCTTCCTCTCTGAAATCAATAAAAATATATATATATTTTAAAAAGCTTTTAGGTTTTCCTTCCCCTTGAATTTTTTGAAATAGTTTGAGGAGGAAAAATGTTAGTTCTTCTTGACTGTTTGGTGGTAAAATTCATCTGTGAAGCCAACTGGTCCAGGACTTTTACTTGTTGGGAGGTGTGGTTTTTTTTTTGTTTGTTTTTTATTCCTGATTCAATTTAACTAATTGTAAATAGTCCATTCAGGTTCTCTGATACTTCCTGATTCAGTTTTGGAAGATTTTGTGCTTCTAGGAATTTGTCCATTTTGCCCAGGTTGTCCAATTTGTTGGCATATAGTTATTCATATTCTCTTACAATTCTTTGGCGTCAGTTGTTACTCCTCTTTTATTTCTGATTTTATTTATTTGAGTCCTCCCTTTTTTTTTCTTGATGAGTCTGGATAAGGTTCATCAATCTTGTTTATTTTTTCAAAGAACCAGCTCTTGGTTTCATTGATCTTTTGTACTCTATTTTGTTTATTTCTGCTCTGATCTTTATTATTACCTTCCTTCTACTCACTTTGGGTTTTGTTGTTTTTTTCCAGTTCCTTTCAGTGTAAAGCTAGATGCATTGAGTTTTTTCTTATTTTCTGAAGTAGGCCTGTAATCTTATAAATTTCCCTCTTAGCACTGTTTTTGCTGTGTCCCATAGATTTGGGGTTGTTGTGTTCTCATTTTCACTTGTCTTAAGATAACTTTTGGTTTCTTCCTTGATTTCATTGTTAAACCATTCATTTAGTAACATGTTAATTAACCACCATGACTGTGTGTTTTTCAGTTTTTTTCTTTTGGTTGATTTCTAGTTTTATACTATTCATTATGGTCAGAGAAGATGCTTGATATGATTTCAATCTTAAATTTATTGAGACTTGTTTTGTGTCCTAACATGTGATCTGTCCTAGAAAATGTTCCATATGCACTTGAAAAGAATGCATATTCTGCTGCTTTAAGGTGAAATACTCGAATGATATCAATTAAGTCCATTTAATCTAGTATGTCATTTAAGGCCCTCATTTCCTTGTTGATTTTCTGTCTGGAAGATGTATCCATTGATGTCAATGGGATGTTAAAATCCTCTCTGACTGTATTGCTGTCAATCTCTCTCTTTATGTCCATGAAAATTTGCTTTACATATTTAGGTGCTCCAGTGTTGGGTGCATAAATGTTTATCAGAGTTATATCTTCTTGTTGGATTGCTCCTTTTATCATTATGTATTGTCCTTCTTTACCTCTTAACAATAGCCTCTGATTTAAAGTCTATTGTCAGATATAACTATTGCTACCCCAGCTTTCTTTCATGTCCATTTGCATGAAACACTTTTCCCCCATTCCTTTACTTTTAGTTTGTGTGTATCTTTCAGTCTGATGTGGGTTTCTTGTAGACAGCATATATATGGGTCTTGCTTTCTTATCTACTCAGCTACCCTATGTCTTTTGACTAGAGCATTTAAACCATTTACTTTTACAGTGATTATTGATAGGTAGGTATGTATTGCCACTTTATTCTTTTTTAAAAAACTATGTTTTTATTAGTTTTTAGAGAGAGGAAGGAAGAGGGATAGAGAGATAGAAACACCCATGAGAGAAATACATTATCAATTGGCTGCCTCCTGCATGCCCCCCACTGTGGATAGACCCTGAAACCCAGGTATGTGCCCTGACTGGGAATCAAACCATTGACATCTTGGTTCCTGGGTCAATGCTCAACTACTGAAACACACCAACCAGGTGCCATTTTGTTCTTTTAAACTTTGTTTCTTTTGTTTTGTTTTCGTCTTCTTTCTTTACTTCTTAAAGCAGGCCCTTGAACATTTCTTGGAATACTGGTTTGGTGGTAACAAACTCCTTTAGCTTTTCCTTGTCTGGGAAGCTCTTTATTTCTCCTTCAATTCTAAATGATAGCCTTGCTGGGAAAAGTAGTCTTGGTTGTAGGTCCTCCTTTTCATCACTTTTAATATTTCATGCCAATCACTTCTAACCTGAAATGTTTCTGTTGAGAGATCAGCTGACAGTCTTATGGGAGCTCACTTGTAGGTAATTAATATTTTTTTCTTGCTTCCTTTAAGATTCTTTCTTTGTTTTTAACCTTCACATTTTAATTATGATGTGTCTTGCTGTGGGCCTCCTTTGTTTCATCTTATTTGCTACTCTCTGCACTTCCTAGACTTGTGTCTTTTTACTTCACCATGTTAGGGAAGTTTTCAGTCATTATTTCCTCAAATGGGTTATTGATCCCTTGATCTCTTTTCTTTCTGGTACTCCTATGATGAGGATGTTGTTATGCTGCATATTGTCCCAAAGTTCCCTTAAACTATCCTTATTCTTCTTATTTCTTTTTTTCTTTTTGCTGTTCTATTCGATGTTTTTCTCTATGTTGTTTTCCAAATCGCTGATTTGATCCTCTGCTTCATCCTACCTACGTTTTATTCCTCCCAATGGATTCTTGATGTCAGATATGGTATTCTTCATTTCTGACTAGTACTTTTTTTTGGTTTTTATGTCCTTTTTCATGTTGTTATAGTTTTTATTAAGTTCCCTGAGCATCCTAATAGCCATTAGTTTGAACTCTGCATCTGATAGATTGTTAGCTTCCGTTTTATTTAGCTCTCTTTTTCTGGAGATTCCTCTTCTTCCATGGGGAACTGTTTCTTTGTCTCCCCATTATGGCTGTATTTTTGTGTTTGTTTCTATGTATTAGATAGATATGCTTTGACTTTCTTTCTTTGTGTGGTGGCCTTATGTAGTAGATGTCCTATGGGACTCAGTGATGCAGTCTCCTTGATCACCTGAGCTGGGTGCTCTAGGTATGTCCCTTGTGTGGGTTATGTGGACCCTCCTGTTTTAAGTGAGTCTTGACTGCTGTTGGTCTATTTGTGCATGGGATTGATCCTCAGGCTGGCTGACGGTAAGGCTCAACCCTGATCACAGGATGCGAGCTGCTGTGCAGGTGCAATCTCAATATGGCTTCTACAATTCCTTAGTTTTAAGACTCCTCTTCAGCTAGTCTTAAGGTTATTATTTAGGGTTATTGTTTCCCAATTTAGTTGTATTTCCAGTTTGGTCCTGTGAGGAGGTGAGTGCAAGATCCACCTACTCTGTCACCATCTTGAAAGTTCCATGCCACCTCCTCCTCCTGTTCTGCAACCAGATCACAACCACCCCAAATCAAAGAAACTGCTGTAATCAGAAAACACTCTCTAAAATCTAAAGAAAAAATACTTTTGGACAAACAAAGAAATTATTTCCTGCAGTCCCTATAAAAGGAACACTAAATTTGGATTTTCCAGCAGAAGGAATATAATCCCGGATTGATATATAGAAAGGCATGAAGATGAAAAGAGATACACACATATGAATAAAAGAATGAGGACAACTCATGATTTAAAATGTATGTACAGTTAAAGTTCATGCCAACCATATCACAAAAAGCAGGAACTTAGTAAAGAAAAAGTCCTAGCATGAAAGTGGTAAAAAATAACAAAACCCACAAAACTGATTTATATTGAATCTTCATAAGCAAAAAGCACAGATAGTAGTCTCTAGGATAGTCATTTAAAGAGTAGTACATGAATATATAACTAACTAAAAGCAAGACGAAAATAATAAAATTGTGGAAGATACATTCAATAAGAAAAGTAACTAGATCACCAAATTACACCATACACACAAAAAAATCTCAAAATGGATAAAAGACTTAAATGTAAGGTGGTAAACTATAAAAATCTTAGAAGAATCTATAGGCAGCAAAATACCAGGCATGTTATAGCAATATCTTTACCGATACATCTCCTAGGACAATGGAAACTAAGGAGAAAATAAACAAATGGGACGACATCAAAATAAAAAGCTTCTGCACAGCAAAAGAAATCATCAACAAAATAACAAGAGAGACCACTGCATGGGAGAACATATTTGTCAATATTACGTCTGATAAGGGTTTAATCTCCATAATTTATAGGGAACTACTACAACTTAACAAAAGGAAGATAAACAATCCAATAAAAAAAATGGGCAAAGAACATAAATAGACACTTTTCGAAAGAGGACAAATAGAAGGCCAAACATGCTCAAAGTCACTAATCATCTCAGAGATGCAAGTTAAAATGACAATGAGGTACCATCTCACACCTGTCAGAATGGCTATCATCAACAAACGACAAGTACTGGCGAGGATGTGAAGAAAAAGGAACCCTCATGCACTGCTGGTGGGAATGCAGACTGGTGCAGCCACTGTGGAAAACAGTATGGAGTTTCTCCAAAAAGTTAAAAATGGAACTCCCATTTGATTCAGTAATCCCACTTTTAGGACTATATCCCAAGAAATCAGAAATACCAATCAGAAAGGATATTGCACCCCTGTGTTCATAGCAGCACAATTTACCATAGCTAAGATTTGAAAACAACCTAAGTGCCCATCAGCAGATGAGTGGATTAAAAAACTGTGGTACATCTACACAATGGAATACAATGCTGCTGTAAAAAAGAAAGAACTCTTACCATTTGCAACAGCATGGATGGACCTGGAGAGCATTATGCTAAGTGAAATAAGCCAGTCGGAGAAAGATAAATATCACATGATCTCACTCATTTGTGGAATATAATGAACAACACGAACTGATGAACAAAAATAGATCCAGAGACATATAAGCATTGAACAGACCATCAAACCTCAGAGGGAAGGCAGGAAAGGGTGGCAGCGGGGGGAGGGGTAAGAGGTAAACCAAAGGACTTATATCCATGCATATGAACATGACCAATGGACACAGACAATGGGGGGGGGGGTTGCTGGGGGACAGGAGCGGGCAGGGAAAGGTCAATGGGGGGAAAAGGAGACTTATGTAAAACTTTAAAAAATAAAGAATTTTTTTTAAAAAAAATTAAAAAGGAATAATACTTTAATTATATAAAAGAAGTAAAGAAAGGATAAATAAAAGGTCTCTAAAACAGGTAGAATGGTAAGACATTAATAATAAACTAGATTTCACAAAAATAAACCCCAACTTTATGCTGTTAACAAGATACACATTTAAATATAATATAAAATGAAAAGATTAAGAATTAAAGGATAAACAAATATGTACCATGAAAATACAAAGTAGAAGAAAGCTGGTATAGCTGTATTAATGAATCAACTACTAGACAACTGGCAAGGCAGACTTTAAGGTAAGGAACATCACCAGAAATAAGGAGAGACTTTCATAATAATAAAACGGTCAAGCGTCAAGAATTATACAAATACTAGAGGCCTGGTGCACAAAAATTTGTGCACTTGGGGGGGTCCCTCAGCCCGGCCTGTGCCCTCTCACAGTCTGGGATCCCTCAGGGGATGTCCACCTGCTGGCTTAGGCCCGGGGAGCGGGCCTAAGCTGGCAGTCAGACATCCCTCCGGCAGCCCGGGAGCCCTTGGGGGATGTCCACTTGCTAGCGGGGAGCAGGCCTAAGCTGTAGTTGGACATCCTTAGTGCTGCTGAGGAGGCAGGAGAGGCTCCCACCACCACCGCTATGCTGGCAGCCATAAGCCTGGCTTGTGGCTGAGCAGAGCTCCCCCTGTGGGAGCGCACTGACCACTAGGAGGCAGCTCCTGCATTGAGCGTCTGCCCCCTGGTGGTCAGTGTGTGTCAAAGTGACCACTCATTCCCAGTTGTTCTGCTGTTAGGGTAAATTTGCATATTACTCTTTTATTATATAGGATAGAGGCCTGGTGCACTGGTGGGAGCCAGTTGGTTTGCCCTGAAGGGTGTCTTGGATCAGGGTGGGGTCCCACTGGTGTGCCTAGACAGCCTGGGTGAGAGGCTGATGGCTGTTTTCAGGCTGGCCAAGCCCCCCAGCAGGGACCCTCACCCCATGGGGGTGTGGCCAGCCTGGGTGAGGGGTTGATGGCTGTTTTCAGGCTGGTCAAGCCCCCCAGTGGGCACCCTCACCCCATGGGGGTGTGGCCAGCCTGGGTGAGGGGCTGAGGGCCGTTTGCAGGCTGCCCACAGCCCCTTCAGGGTGGAGATGTCCCACTGGGGTGCCTAGCCAGCCTGGGTGAGGAGCTGACGGCCATTTTCAGGCTGGCCATGCCCCGCCCCCCCCACCCCCCCACCCCCCGTCAACCCAAGCTCCCAGGCTCTCCTTTTTTTCTTTTCTACTTTATTTTCTGGGATTTATTTATCTTCTATAATTGAAACTTTGTAGCCTTGAGCAGAGCCCAAGGCCAGCCAGGGCAGGTGGGAAGTTTGGCTTCCTCCATTACTGGGGGAAACCCAAGCCTCCTGCTCACTCCAGCTCCGTCACCGCCTCTATTTTAGTTGGGTTAATTTGCATACTTGTTCCTAATTGGATGGTGGGTGTGGCTTGAGCATAGCGGAGGGATGGTCAATTTGTATGTTTCTCTTTTATTATATAGGATTATAAATTTGTATGCACATAGTTACAAAATATATAAAACAAAACTTGATAGAACTAAAAGCAGAAATAAAGTCACAATCCTATTGGGACATTTAAACATGCATTTCTCATTAACAAAAAGAACAAGCTGACAAAAAATTCAGTAAGGACACAAAGGACTTGAATAACTGATTAATACATTTGACCTGATTGTTCTATATAGAACACTGCACTCCAAAATGACCGACTCTCTATTCTTTTGAGATGCATGCACATTGAATAATTACCTAAATTGAACATACTGTGGTTCAGAAAGCAAGCAGTGAAATTATTCAGAGCATGTTATCTGTCAGTGAAATTAAGTCATAAATAGTAACAAAAGATAAGTAAAAAATTGCTAAAAGTTTGGAAATTTTTAAAATTTCTAAATAACTTATGGGTTAAAGAAGAAATCAGAATGGAAACTAGTAAATATTTTGAAGTGAATGATAAGAGTTTTGGTTTCTAGTAATGGTGGAGTAACCTGTATTAGATTAACCCTTTAACAAATAAAAATTATAAATTCTGGGCAAAATACTAACAACCTCTAGAAAATAACAGCAACTTAAACAAATGACAATTTGTAAATTTGTCATATCACAATCAAATTGCTTAAAACCAGTGAAAAGAAAAAACATCAAAAGCTTCCAGATTAAAAAAAAACACACTTATGTACAGAAGAAATGAGATGAAGCTGACAATATATTTCTTAGAGGAAACAATGAAAATTCAAAGACACTGGAACAAGTTTTTTAAGTGCTGAAAAAAATTGTCAATGTAGAATTCTTTTCTGGTTGTTTTTTGTTTTGTTTTGTTTTGTTTTTTTTTGTTAATCCTCACCAGAGGATACTTTTCCATTGGTTTTTAGAGACAGTGGAAGGGAGAGGTAGAGATAGAGAGAAACATCAATGTGAGAGGAACACGTCAATTAGTTGCCTCCCACATGAACACTGACCAGGGCTAGGATGGAGCCTGCAACCAAGGTATATGCCTTGACCGGAATTGAACCCGGGAACCTTCAATCCGCAGACCGACACTCTATCCACTGAGCCAAACCAGCTGGGTCAGTGGTCGGCAAACCGCGGCTCACAAGCCACATGCTGCTCTTTGGCCCCTTGAGTGTGGCTCTTCCACAAAATACCACATGTGGGCGCGCATGTACAGTGCAATTGAAACTTTGTGGCCCATGCGCAGAAGTCGGTTTTCAGCCTGGGCGAGTCTATTTTGAAGAAGTGGCCTTAGAAGAAGTGGGGGGTGTCGGTTGGTCGGTCGGGCTACCGGAGACACAGCGCAGGCGGGCCTCGGGATACGCAGCGAGGGGGAGGTACATTGTTTTGAGGTACGTTCGCTGAGGTCGACCCCGTCCAACTCTCCCATCCACACTCGTCTATCTGAAACAAGTATACAAGACGAGTGAGGATAGGAGAGTTGGAAGGGGTCGACCTCAGCGAATGTACCTCAATCAGATTGAGGACGTTTTTAGCAAAGGCCAGCTTAGGAGTACCCTAATTAAGTTAATAACAATGTACCTACCTATATAGTTTAAGTTTAAAAAATTTGGCTCTCAAAAGAAATTTCAATTGTTGTACTGTTGATATTTGGCTCTGTTGACTAATGAGTTTGCCGACCACTGAGCTAGGGTAATGTAGAATTCTTTACTCAGCAAAAATGAAGATATGTGCAGACATACAAATGTTGAAAGAATTCATCATGATCAGATTTTCACTACAGTAAATGTTAGGGGAAATTCTTTAGGCAGAAGGAAAATTATACTCGTTGGAAATCTAGATCTACACAAAGGAATAAAGAGCACCAGGAAAAGCAACAATAAGTGAACAGCGGAGATGGCGACCAGCAGGAAGGTAGGGAGGGAGAGAGGGTAAGAGCGCAAGGAAGTGATAGAGGAGTGTGTGGACGTGTGTGGTGTGTGTGTATGAGCTAGGGACAGTTAGATTCTGCAGGTCTTCTAAGGGGCTGCTAAACTGGGCAGTCTTAGGCGGCGGAGTCCCGCTCCCTGCGCGGACACTCCTGGGTGGCCAGCACAGGCACGGCGACCATGCCATCTTGGGAAACAGAGCTGCTTGAGACTAGGATCCTGGCCTCAGCACCACCCAGCCTGATCTCAGATGCATACCAGGACCCTGCAGCCACTGGGGACAGAGACCTGTGACCACAGCTACAGACCTGCGGACACCAAAAGTTCAGAAATCCCCGTGGCAGATCCGTGAGTAACAGAGCCCATCCCCCCTTCCTGCAGGCTTGCGGGCAGCCCCAGAGTAAATAACTGACAGACCCACCCCTTGCCAGGACCTCAGCGCTCCAGGAACTTTAGCCTGGAAGTGCGAGAGCACTTTGGAACTGATCCCGCGTAGGGCCGGGTTCAGGAGCCCTGGGCTGGGAGCAATCGCGCGAACACCGGGAATTTGTCCCGCGTATCACAGGCCCAGGGACCCCGATTCTCTGGGCAGGAGGCAACACCAAGCACCAGTGACTTGACTGTGTTTCTTATCACCTGCGCCTGAGATCCTGATTTCCTGTGCATTCATACTAAGAGCCAGTGACTCCAATTCCTGATGCAAGGGCACACAGGGACCCTGATTCTCAAGGCAAGGTCCCGCGAAGCAACAGAGACTCTGACACTGGATTCTTGGGGAACTCTGACTCCTGGCGCACGCTAGGGGGCTCTGGTTTTCAACACGCTTCAGGGGGGTCTCTGTTTCAGCACAGTGCAGGCAGGGTCCCTGATTCTAAGGACGCATACGAGGCCACATTGAGTGCCAACAACACTGACTCTGAGCGAGCCTGGTTCCCACCAACCCACAACAACCACACATCTTAGTGTCAGAGCTCTTTAGTGACACTAGGGTGGCGGGAGGCTCCCACTGCACACGGCCCAGGCCCACACAACTCGACATTTGAACCATCGGGAGATAATCAGAATGAAGAGACGAAACAACACCCAGAGGAAAGACAATGAGGAGTCACCAAGAAAGGAAATTAATGAAGTTGAAGCATGCAACATGACAGAAAAAGAATTCAGAATAATGGTTGTACAATTCATTCACCGGATGGATGAGAAAATCAGCAACCTATGCAAGAATCAGGAAGAAATGAAAAGTGATATAGCTATAATCAAAAACACCATGGAAAGCTTCAACAGCAGACTAGAAGAAGCAGAGGACCGAATTAGTGAATTAGAAGATAAGGTGGAGAAACAAGCTCAATCTGAACAGCAACTGGAGAAAAAAATTAAAAAGCAGGAGGAGAGCCTAAGGGAGCTTCGGGACAACATGAAACGAAGTAACATACGCATAATAGGGCTGAAAGAAGGACAAGAAGAGCAGCAAGGATTAGAAAATCTATTTGAAGAAATAATGTCAGAAAACTTCCCCGATATGGGGAAGAAAAAAGTTACACAAGTACTGAGAGTCCCAGGCAAGATGAACCCCAAAAGACCCACACCAAGACACATCATAATAACGATGGCAATTGTACAAGACAAAGAGAGAATCTTAAAGGCTGCAAGAGAGAAACAGAGAGTTACCTACAAAGGATTCCCCATCGGATTATCAAATGATTTCTCAACAGAAACACATCAGGCCAGAAAAGAATGGACAGAAATTTACAAAGTGATGCAAAGCAAAGGACTGAATCCAAGAATACTCTATCCAGCAAGGCTATCATTCAAAATTGAAGGGGAAATAAGAAGCTTCACAGACAAAAAAAGGCTAAGGGAGTTTATCACCACCAAGCCAGCAATGCAAGAAATGCTAAAGGGACTGCTGTAAAAAGAAGAACTAAAAAGCCCAGAAAGAAAACAGCCACACACACACACACACACACACACACACACACACAAAATAGAAATGGCTACAAACAAGTACCTTTCAATAATAACTTTAAACGTAAATGGACTAAGTGGTCCAATCAAAAGACATCGAGTGGCTGAATGGATAAAAAAACATGACCCATATATTTGCTGTCTACAAGAGACGCACCCCATTAGAAGGGACTCACACAGACTGAAAGTGAAGGGATGGAAAAATATCTTTCAGGCAAATGGAAATGAAAAAAAAGCTGGGGTAGCAAAACTTATATCAGACAAAATAGACCTCAAAGTGAAGGCCATAACAAGAGATAAGGAAGGCCACTTCATAATACTAAAGGGATCAATACAACAAGGGGATATAATCCTGATAAACATATATGCACCCAATGCAGGAGCACCCACATACATAAGAAAACTCCTGGAAGATACCAGGGGAGAGATCGACAACAATACAATCATAGTAGGGGACTTTAATACACCACTGCCATCACTGGATAAATCCACTAGACAAAAACTCAGCAAAGAAACAGGAATCCTAAATGACTCACTAGATCAGATGGACTTAATTGACATCTTCAGAACACTTCACCCCAAAGCCACAAAATATAGGTTCTTCTCAAGTGCTCATGGGACATCTTCAAAAATAGACCACATATTGGGTCACAAACAAAGTCTCCCCAAATTCAAGAAGATTGAAATCATACCAAGCATCTTCTCAGACCACAAGGCCATAATATTAGAAATAAACTACAATAAAAACAACTCAAAATACTCAAACACTTGGAAGCTGAATAGCACATTATTAAATATTGATTGGGTTACCAATGAGATCAAAGAAGAAATTAAAAACATCCTGGAAACTAATGACAATGAAAACACAACAATCCAAAACCTTTGGGACGCAATGAAAGCAGTCCTGAGAGGGAAGTTTATAGCTCTACAGGCCTATCTCAACAAATAAGAAAAAATGGTAGTAAATCATCTAAATCTACAGCTCAAGGAATTAGAAAGAGAGCAACAAGAAAAGCCCAGAGTGAGCAGAAGGAAGGGGATAATAAGGATTAGAGCAGAAATAAATAACATAGAGACCAAAAAAACAATACAGAAAATCAATGAAACCAAGAGCTGGTTCTTTGAAAGGATAAACAAGATTGACAAACCTCTAGCCAGGCTCACCAAGAAGCAAAGAGAAAGGACCCAAATCAACAAAATCAGAAATGATAGAGGCGAAATAACAACAGATCCCACTGAAATACAAATGATTGTTAAAAAATACTATGGACAACTCTACTCCAACAAACTAGACAACCTGGAGGAAATGGACATATTCCTAGAAAAATACAACATTCCAAAACTTAATCAGGAAGATTCTAAAAATCTCAATAGGCCAATAACTATGGGAGAAATTGAAGCAGTCAGCAAACAAAAGCCCAGGACCAGACGGCTTCACAGGGGAGTTTTACCAAACATTCAAGGAAGAACTAAAACCTATCCTCCTCAGACTACTACAAAAAATCCAAGAGGAAGGAACATTTCCAAGCTCATTCTATGAAGCCAGCATCACCCTAATACCAAAACCAGGTAAAGACAACACAATGAAAGAGAACTACAGGCCAATATCCCTCATGAACATAGATGCCAAAATCCTCAACAAAATCTTAGCTAATCGGATCCAGCAGTACATCAGAAAGATCATACACCACGACCAAGTAGGATTTATCCCAGGGATGCAAGGATGGTACAATATCCGCAAATCAATAAACGTGATATATCACATAAACAAATTGAAAGAAAAAAAACCACATAGTCATATCAATTGATGCAGAAAAAGCGTTTGACAAAATTCAACACCCATTTTTGATAAAAACTCTCAGCAAGGTGGGAATTGAAGGATCATACCTCAACATAATAAAAGCCATATATGACAAACCCACCGCCAACATCATACTCAATGGACAAAAACTAACACCATTTGCCCTAAGAACAGGAATAAGACAGGGATGCCCACTCTCACCACTCCTGTTCAACATAGTACTGGAAGTATTAGCCATTGCAATTAGACAAGAAGAAGAAATAAAAGGCATCCAAATTGGAAAAGAAGAAGTAAAACTGTCCTTATTTGCAGATGACGTGATATTATACTTAAAAAACCCTAAAGACTCCATCAATAAACTATTAGACTTAATAAAAGAATTAGGCAATGTAGCAGGATACAAAATTAATGCCAAGAAATCTATGGCATTTCTATACACCAATAGTGAATTTGCAGAACGAGAGACTAAAAAAGCAATCCCATTTACCATCGCACCAAAAAAATTAAGCTACCTAGGAATAAACGTAACTAAAGAGGTAAAAGACCTGTACTCAGAAAACTACAGGACGTTGAAAAAAGAGATAGAGGAAGACATAAACAGTTGGAAGAACATACCATGTTCTTGGATTGGTAGAATCAACATCATTAAAATGTCCATACTGCCCAAAGCAATCTATAAATTCAACGCACTTCCCATTAAAATACCAATGGCATATTTCACAGACCTAGAATGTACTCTCCAAAAATTCATCTGGAATAAAAAACAACCCCGAATAGCTGCAGCGATCCTGAGAAAGAACAAAGTAGGTGGGATCTCAATACCAGATATCAAGCTGTATTACAAAGCAACTGTTCTCAAAACTGCCTGGTACTGGCACAAGAACAGACATATCGATCAATGGAATAGAATAGAGAGCCCAGAAATCAGCCCCAACCAATACGCTCAATTAATATTTGACAAAGGAGGCAAGAACATACAATGGAGTCAAGATAGTCTCTTCAATAAATGGTGTTGGGAAAATTGGACAGATACATGCAAGAAAATGAAACTAGACCACCAACTTACACCATACACAAAAATAAACTCAAAATGGATAAAGGACTTAAATATACAACGGGAAACCATACAAATACTAGAAGAATCCAAAGGCAACAAAATCTCAGACATATGCCGAAGCAATTTCTTCACCGATTCAGCTCCTAGGGCACTTGAAACTAAAGAGAAAATGAACAAATGGGACTACATCAAAATAAAAAGCTTCTGCACAGCAAAAGAAACCATCAACAAAACAACAAGAAAACCCACTGCGTGGGAAAACGTATTTGCCAATGTCATATCTGATAAGGGCCTAATCTCCAAAATTTATAGGGAACTCATACAACTTAACAAAAGGAAGATAAACAATCCAATCAAAAAATGGGCAAAGGATCTAAACAGACACCTTTCAAAAGAGGACATTCAGAAAGCCAAGAGACATATGAAAACATGCTCAAAGTCACTCATCATCCGAGAGATGCAAATCAAAACAACAATGAGGTACCATCTCACACCTGTCAGACTGGCTATCATCAACAAATCAACAAAGGACAAGTGCTGGTGAGGATGTGGAGAAAAAGGAACACTCGTGCACTGCTGGTGGGAATGCAGACTGGTGCAGCCACTATGGAAGACAGTATGGAGTTTCCTCAAAAAACTACAAATGGAACTCCCATTTGACCCTGTGATCCCACTTCTAGGAATATATCCCAAGAAACCAGAAACACCAGTCAGAAAGGATATATACACCCCTATGTTCATAGCAGCAGAATTCACCATAGCTAAGATCTGGAAACAGCCTAAGTGCCCATCTGTAGATGAATGGATTAGAAAACTGTGGTACATCTACACGATGGAATACTATGCTGCTGTAAAAAAGAAGGAACTCTTACCATTTGCAACAGCATGGATGGAATTGGAGAGCATTATGCTAAGTGAAATAAGCCAGTCAATGAAGGAAAAATACCACATGATCTCACTCATTTCTGGATAATAAAGACCATTATAAACTTATGAACAAAAATAGATACAGAGGCAGAGCTGCCTCGAACAGACTGTCAAACTACAGCAGGAAGGCTGGGGAGGGTGGGAGGGCAGGAGGGGGGTGGGTAAGAGATCAACCAAAGGACTTGTTTGCATGCATATAAGCATAACCAATGGACATAAGACACTGGGGTGTAGGGGAGGCCAGGGGATTGTCAAGGGGAAAAAAAGGAGACATATGTAATACTCTCTGTAATACTTTAAGCAATAAAAAAAAAACAATAAGTGAACAGCGGATGTTTCTTAGTATTGAAATTTCTATAAAAGTAAAATAGTAACAATGTATTATGGGGTCTTTAACATGTCGAAGAAAAAAATGTATGACAACAACACAAAAGCCAGGAGGAAAGAAATGAAAACAATCTGTGGAAGGGCTCTTAAGCTGTATGTAAAATGCTACATAATATTATTTGAAGGCAGATTATGATAATTAAAAGTTGTATACTATAAACCCTAAAGCACCCATTAAAATAAAGCTACAAAGAGTTGTAGCTAATAAACAATGAAAAAAGATAAAATTAAAGCATAAAATGCACTCAATTAATCTAAAATAAGGCAGGAAAAAAGAAAAGGGAACAAAACACAGATGGATAAATAGTGAGATGATAGAGTGAAACCCAGTCATATCAGTAATCACATTCAATGGTCTAACACAGGGGTGGGCAAACTTTTTGACTCGAGGGCTACAATGGGTTCTTAAACTGGACCAGAGGGCCGGAACGAAAGCATGGATGGAGTGTTTGTGTGAACTAATATAAATTCAAAGTAAACATCATTACATAAAAGGGTACGGTCTTTTTTTTCAATAGTTTTATTCATTTCAAATGGGCCGGATCCGGCCCACGGGCCGTAGTTTGCCCACGGCTGGTCTAACACCTCAATTTAAAGATACAGGTCAAATGAGATTTTTTAAAAAAGATCCAAGTATATGCTACCTATGAGAAATATAATTAAGACATAAAGACTCAAATGGTTTAAAAATAAAAGAATGGAAAAAGATATTATAATTAATCAAAAGAAAGCTTGAATTTTGATTACCAGGTGAAGTCAAATATCAGAACCAAAAGATTACCAACAACAAAAGACCATTTATAATGATAAAAAGATCAATTCATGGAGAGGACCTACAATTTTAACATTTGTTTGTAAAATAGAACTTTAAGATACATGAAGCAAATATTGAAAGACTACAAGGAGAAATAGACAAATAGACAATTATGGTAGAAGATATTTCTAATATCTTTATTGTGGTGATTAGTGACGGCTTCACAGGTGTGCACATATATCCAAACTTTAAAAATTATTCACATTAAGTTCATGCAGTCTTTTTGTTTCTTAATTATTCTTCAAAAAGCATGTTTTAAATGTAAATAAAAAGTTTTCCTGCAAAGAAATCTTTAGTCCCAAATGTATTTACTGATGAATATTTATAAAATTTAAGGAAGAAATAACACCAATTTCTTCTAGAAAACAAATAGAAAAGAAAATATTTCCTAACTTATTTCATGAGGCCAGCATATCCTTGATACCAAGTCAGTTTAAATAAAACAATACAAAAACAGAAAAATTGCCACCCGATCTCCCTTATGATGCAAAACCCCAAAAAACAAGCTTAGCAAATTGTATCCTGAAACTTTTAAAAAGAAATTGGGTTTATGCCAGTAATGATTTTGAAACATCATTCAATGTAATTTACTAATTATCAGAATAGATGTGAAAAATCATATTATTATTTAAATAGATTTATAAAAGAGATTTGACCAAGTTTAACATCTATTTATTTATTTTTAGAAAGTTAGTAAACTAGAAATAAAAGGAATGTTCCTTAATATGATAGTATTTACAAAAAGTCTATAACAAACACGTTTAATGGTGAAATAGTGAAAACTTTCCCTTGTGATAAGGAATGAAACAAAGATACTCAATATTACTATTTCTATTTAATATTGTAATATATAATATGGTCAATACAACAAGATAAGGAAAAAAGTTACAAGTATTGGAAAAGGAAAAATAAAGCTTTGTATGTAGATAAGCCAAAAGACTCTGCAAATTCTTAAAATTAACAATCAATTTAGCAAGACCACTGAATACAGGGTCAACATATAACAATGTTATATTTCTATAATCAGGAACAGTCACAAAATAAAATTTTAAGAAGCAATCCCTTAAAGTAGCATCAGCAGACATCATATAACTAAAAATGAATGTAAAAAATGTTATGTAATTCCTCTGAATTGAAAATTACAAGGTAGCATATGGACAAATTAAAGAAGACCTAAATAAATGAAGGAATATATCATATTCATTTTTATACCATAAAAATCTCCTGTATCCTCTTTGAGTCAATGAATTTATGTGGGAATGGAAGGCGTCAAGAAGAGGCAATACAATGTTGAAGGAGAAAGCTGAAGATCTTACTCAACCACAGACAAATTCTTATGAAACACATCCCTGAATCCAGAACCAGAGCTGCACATACACTATAACTGATTTATGACAAAGGTGTCACTGAAATGTATTGGAGAAATAATCATTGTTTTCTAAGAGCAGTGTTGTGCCAATTGGATACCATAGAAGACAAAAATGAATCTTGACATCTACCTCACACCATACAAAGAACCTTTTCTAGATGAGCTATAGATCTAAATGTGACAGGTAAACATTGACACTTCTAGAAGAAAATATTGGAGAATAGCTTTATGAGACAAGGGTAGGCAAGGATTTCTTATGTATGATACAAAAAGCACTAACCCCAAAGGAAAACTGGAAAATTAGACTATGTTAAAATTAAGACTTATTATTTACCAAAGGATTCCATTAGGGAGTTAAGATACTACCAAGTAGAACAAGGAATTTGCAATTCCTATCTAACAAAATTTGATACTCTTAACAATCAATAAGTAAAATACAAATGATGAAAAAACCATGTGAGCAGCAATGTCATAAAGGAATATGCAAATGTTCAATAAAGATATAAAAAAGTGCATGTTTCATGAGGCATCAGGTGAAACCAAACCAAAGCTACAAGGAGTTACCACTATATATACACCAAAATGATTAAAATTAAAAAGACAGATAATACCAAGTGGTGACAAGAATGTGGAACAATTAGTATTCTCAAGCACCACTCATGAGTGTGTAAATTTGGATACCTGTTTGGCAGTATCTACTAACAGTGAATTACTCCATACCTTATACCACAATAATTCTACCTCTGGGTATACCCCCAACAGAAATGTATACACAGGTACACCAAAGTGCAAGGGCAAGAATGTTTATAACCACACCCTTCATGACAGCAAAAATGTTAAAACAGCCCAAATGAAGAAATTGTGATATATTCATACAACACAATACTGCAAGTTATGGTTAGCAAACTTCTTCTGTCAAGATTTAGAGAGTAAATATTTTATGTTTTAGACCACATATTGTCTCTGTTGCATATTCTTTTTTATTTTTTACAACCCTTTACAAATGTAAAAGCCAGTCTTCACTGGTGGGCTATATAAGAACAGGCTGTGGTGGGCTGCAGGTTGCCAGTCCCTGCTCCAGAGCAATAGCAATGAATATGTTACTACTACATACAATAACACACATGGACTTCACAAACATCATTTTGCATGAGAGAACACAAAAAAGTGCATACTTATCATTTGAGGCAGAACTAATTGATGAGGATAGAAGTCTTGATAGTGGTTACCTTTGGGGGTAACAGTAGTGATGAAACAGGGCACAAACCAGGCTTCTTAGGGGCCAGCAATATTGTTTCTTGATCTGGGTGGTGGTTACACATGAATCATTTGGTGCAAATTCATTGACTTATACACTTATGATTTATACAATTTTCTGCCTGTGTATTATACTTGAAAAATAATTTTACTTAAAAATTCTAAAAAATTATAAAAGTGCCGTTTCTTTTCTCCCACAATTTAATTCCTTCCCCCTCACTGCCATTTTATACCAGTTTCTCTTCAGCTTTCTAATTAGTAAAAACCTTAGCCCACCTAGCTTCTGCCTTCATCTAAAAAGTGTGCCTGTGGCTCAGAGCCATAGTCCGTGTAAAGATGTTAAGTAAAGGTTTTCAAAATATTGGCTTTCCTTGTCCTGCGTGTGTGTCCCTGGGAGACAGGGAGAACGAGGCGGAGAGCAGCAGAGCGCACAGGACAGTGGCTGGCATCTGGCCTGCGCGCAGTCTTCCCGATCATAACGCATTTCTTCCTGATCATGACACGACTCTGTAGAAGAGGCTTGAGAACACAAGTTAGCCCCAACGAAAAGCCTAGTTGAACATGTTTTTCTCATTTGTGCTTCATCCTAAACATTTGTAAAGACTTAGGAGCTCGCCCCAGCAGGCCCTTTCAATCCACATTCCAGTAATGGCGTTTTCGTGAAGGCTTCTCAAGGACGTTTTTATCCCAGGCTTCCACAGAGCCAGGTTACCTCATTGTCTTCGGTGGCCTCGGAAATCTTGAGATCGGGACCCACGGAACAGACAAGGAGGCGGTTCCTCCGCACGGGGTGTTCTGGTCCAGAATTCCAGCCGAGTGGGGATCGGAGGTCAAGCCCCAGGGTCTAGACATGACGGAAATACAAGAGCAGAAAACATGGCTCCCACTGCTGGGAAATGCTGCTATGTCTCAAATCTACGTTGACAAGTAGTATGTACTGACTTTCCTTTCCTCATGAGCTAGTTAGGCTTATTGATTTCTTGGGGGAAATGAGGCTTTAACAGAAGAAAGTAACTGTGGGGTATTTAATGGGAGCATAGCATCAGGGGGCTTGTGACCCCGAGAAGGACAAAACAGTGTTTAAAATGATCAGAATAGAGAGAAGTGTCAGAATGTCAAAAGTGTGTGGATAGACAAGACTAGGGAGAAGAGAAAAAAGATGGATATGGGGAGAGAGAAACAGAAAGTGAAACAGAGAAATGGAAGGGCAGAAAGGTGAAAGCGAGTCCAGGAACGATCCTAGGGCCAGGACACCTTGGCCTGCATTAGCCTCCTTGCCTGCAAATCAGCAAGAGGTGAGGATAACTTGGCACCAGCCTCCCAAGGAAAGAACTTCCCCTCCTTGGCCACATGATCTGAGCCCATCCCTGCCCTTGGTTACACCATGCGTGTACATGCAAGAACCCGGGAGGTAGAGGGAAGAAATAAGTTGTATAATAACATGCGTGGGTTCCAAAGAAAGTGAGGCATAGGGATATTACATAACCTACTTGTGGCTACTCACCCAATACTGGTATTGGTGGGATTTTAGATCTTCAGATTCCAAAATTAATTATCTTCTCTAAATCACCCAAATGGATGAGATTCTTAAGAGATCTTTCCAAAACATACTCCATTCTGACTGCCATTCCAACTAATTCATTCCAGTGAGACAAAGAACTCCTACCTAAGCACCTTATGGTTTAAGCCAATGGTTCTCAAACTTCAATGTGCACAAAAGTCAAATGGGGGGGGGGCAATAACAGCAGATTTCAGTCGCTGACTAGGACCACGTCCAGGGAGGGGGGCCAAGGGGCAGCCCAGCTCACTGATTTCCAGTGGCAGCATGGGTTGAAGTGGGGCTGGGGGTCAAGTATTAGGAGATGGGTGGCTCTGTTTCTCAGTTCCCATGCAATGTATTAGCTTCTTAGGGTTGTCATAGCAAAGTGTCATAAAATAGACAGCCTAAAATGACAGAAATTTATTTGGACTTCTAGAGTTCTGGAAGCTAGAAGTCCCAAATCAAAGTGTTGGCAAGCCATGCTCCCTCCAAAGGCTCTAAGAAGAAGCCTTCTTTGCTTCTTCTAACTTTTAGTGGTTTCCAGAAACCCTTGTCATTCCTTGGCTTATAGTGCATCACTCTAATCTCTGTTTTCATCCTCACATGGCCTTCTACCCTGTGTGCCCATGTGCAAAGTTCCCTCCTCCTATGAGGACACCAGTCACATTGGATTAAGGCCCACTCCAATCTAGTATGCCTGCCTTCTTAACCCGATTATATCTATAAAGACTCTATTCCCAAAATAGTTTACATTCACAGGTTCCAGGTGGACAGGACTTTTTGGGAGACACTATCAAGTACAGTGCAGGCAATAATAGTGATTATAAATGACCTGGGTTCAGATGACTGCCTCAGGAAGCTCTAAGTAGCGTGTGTATGGAAAAGACAAAATGAAAACCAGAACATTCAAAAGTCAGAAAATTTCTCTGGCAGCATTGAAAAGGGTCCCTTATTTTCTACAGCTGTAGGGCAGGCATAGCTGAGGACCAAGGCTAAGTAAGGTCTTGGAGTAGCAACTATATTACTGCTGCTTCCATTAAGCCCAGTCCACCAGGTCCCTTATGCTAAGATTTCTTCTGTCACTGTGCTAGGACGCTGTAAAGAACGAGATGAACCCTAAGAAATGGGTTAGGGACGTTTGGGCAGACATGAAGGAGCCAAGAGCTTTGAACTACCAAATCCCCCTGAATCCTTTGCTGGTGGAAAGCAGACCCTTGCTCCTTCCCCAGACACCTTCCACACAGCCTTTCAATAACTGTGGCTCGGCCGCTTTATCGCAAGACCCACTGCCACCACCCCTCATTGCCTTGACCCTAACAAGAATTCCATCCAAATGCAGTCCTGAAAGTGACACAATTGTTAGGATTCATTGAAGCCTTGACTCAAACGGTGAGCTATGGTCAGTTAGGCTGAATTCTGCTGGTAATGCTGTGCAAACTTGGGTGAGCTTATTAATATGCAGGTTCCTGGGTCTCACCCCAAGATTTTGAAGAATTAGGTCTGGGCTAGGACCTGATAACCTAACAAGCTTCCAGGCAATGCCTGTGCTAAATGTACACTTAGATTAGCACTGTAGCATTCAAAAGTACCTGAAGAGAAAGGTGTCTGAAGATTAATGGTATAGGAGTGATGTGATGAGTTTACTAAGTGCAACCTGTTCAGAAATCATGGGAGGATCAAAATCATGAATGGATCTTTCCTTCCTTGAGGCCATAAGAGGTGCATTGGTGAGAATTCTTTAAAAGTTCTTAGGTGGATGTCCTCTGAAGGCCAAAGATACTGGTAGGTGTAGCAATACAGGGTCTCCCCAAAAATGTATATAAAAACTTTGAATAATTATAAAGGCAGTGTTTATTAAACAGTTCATTTTCACTTAACAGGTATCAGCTATTAAAGTGTGTATACATTTTTTGGGACACCCTCTATATTGGGTTTTCAGATCTCCATGCTGACTTGAGGTTTTATAAGCCAGGTAGTGGTGTTTAAAATTCAGAGACAAGGTAGGTACAATACCTTGTACAATACAAAGCAACAAAGATAGAACTGCTATCAATATTTTGACCTGCATAAGATGAGAGGTGAGTCTCTAATGTCCCTTGGAATAAAACAGATGGGAAGCTTTCTAGAGTGCTGCTTGACATACATAGGTGAGAAAAAATCTAGGTCTGCGGGTGGAAACCTAAACAAGTTGCCATGGAGGGAATTCAAGGTCGCTTAGGCAGTTCTCAGACATCAGCCAGTTCACAGATCAAAATCTTCTAAATTGAGGGGGTGACTGGGTTCCTGTGAAGAAGGATCTAGCAATATTGTACACAGAAGTACAGCCTTCTGTGAATATTCTTCCAATGGTCCCTCTGAGGCCAGTTTAAGGACTGTGCCCTGAGATAACGAGACTTTCCGGAAGTTATTAGATATTGGCTCCGAACTGGTCCTAATTCCTAGAGAAACAAAAAACCACGAGGGCAGAGGGCATTTTGAGGTAAGTAATAGATGAAGTCTTCTTCCAGTTTGTTTCACAGTAGGCCTAGGGATTAATTTCCCCATTATCAGATTAGAATGGGACTAGATATACCAGTAACTACCAAAAGTTTTACACTGGTTCCCTGATCTATGGAGCAAAGACTATTACGATAGAAAGAGACAAACAGAAGTCCCTGAAATTTCCTGCAAGCCTATCATTAAGAAAGTAACCTAAATGCAAAGATGAATGCTGCCAGCAAAGACTTGACATATGCAAGGGTTCAGACTCCAGCCATATCTCTATTTAAATAACCTGTTGAAACATCCTAATAGCTCCTGGAGAATAACAATGATCACAGACTCAACCAGATGGTAATGATGATCTCACTGGTGTGGGATAATCAGAAGCAAATCAACATGGTTCCTGGTATCTGACATGTAGCTGCAGTCCTAGTACATCCTTTTTTCCCTTTCAACATCAGCAAAGGTAGTCTGAATCAATTTGCATATCCAGGAAAGGCACATCCCTGTCCTGTCTTAGGGCTATGTCATGTCTCTCACTTCCCACTGAAATATAGTCCAGAGGGAACTTGATCTTCTTGCTATCTCACATGATCATGCTGATCCATTACATTGATGATATGGTAATTTGAAAAGCAATGTTCTCATCTGCTGATAAATCTCTACTTGAGAAGCAGCTCCTGGCATGCTACTGAGTCCTGCTGGAGACTAAACACCTCCCCATGGAACACTGTTTCAGTTATCTATTGCTACATAAGTTAGTTTAGTAGCTTAAAACGACCATTCATTATCTCTCATGATTCTTTGGGCAGACTGGACTTAGCTGAGCTATTTTTGTAATCCACATGAGCTTGGGCTATGTCATCTGGGAACTCATTTGACCTGGAAAGTTGAAGATTGCTCACCAAGTCCAACATGGCTGGTGATTGATGTTGCCTGTTGACTAAAGAGTTTGGGGCTGTTGATCAGAGTACCTATATATAACCTCTCTGTGATACTTGGGCTTTTGACAGATTGATAGTTGACTTCCAGAGAGGAAGGAAGAGAAGAAATGAATGCTCCCAGTCCTTTCAATGTCCAGGCCTATCGCACAGTGGCACAGTGGCACTCTACCACATTATCTTGGCTTATCAGTCTAGTTTCAAGAGGAAATTAAATAAACTACCTTTTGTTGAGAGAGAGAGCGACAACGACTTTGCAGGCATTTGTAATCCATTACAGATACCAAGTAACTATGCAATCTTATCTGGCTACCATAAATATGTTATTTGATCTATCAAATCATAAAAGAGGACATTCATAACAAGCATTCCATTGTAAAATGCAAAATGATAAATATAAAATTGAACCAGAGTAGGTCTGAAAGGTCATTAATACACTGTCCGAGTCAATAGATGATAGTTCTATGGTACCTACTCTTGTTCCTTTTCTTTCTCTCTTCTCCCTCAACCTGTGGGCACATGGGAGTTCCTTGTGATCATTACAATGGGGATGGCTGGGAAAGGGGGAAGTAGATGGGAGCTGCAGTACAGTCCCACTTAGAGTAGCACTGAAAGACAATGGTGAAGTGAATCCTTCAAGTGGGCAAACCTTTAGGCAGTACATCTGGTTGTCCACTTCCTATGGAAAGACACATGGGCTGAAAAATAAGTCTACATTTATTTAAGTGCAGTGGCTATAGGTTTGGCTGGTTGGTTAGGGTTGTGGAAAACACAAGATTGAAAGATTAGTGGCAAGAAGCTCTGAGGGAGAATGAATCTTTGGAAGATATCCAGGTCCCTGTAAGTACCCATTGCAGAGGAGGCTCTCAATAATCGAGTGGACAAGACCCATCTGGAGATGCAATTCAGCTTCTTCCCCCAGACCTCTTGGTCCTTGCTCAAGGGGCCCATTTACAAAGTGGCCACAGCATCAGGGATGGAGGCTGTGCAGAGCTGCAACAACAGCAGGTGCTTCCCGTTACCAAGGTGGAGCTGGCTACTCTCATTGCTCAGTGCCAAACCTGCCGATTACAGGCCCAGAGCTAAGGCCTTGATATGGCACCATTCTCCTGGTGGATCATTCATCCACTTGGTAGAAAATTGATTACATTAAACCACTTCTATCATGAGGGATAAGTGTTTGTAGTCCTAAGATCAAATTTACCTTTCTTACCTGAAGCACTTCTGACAATACCACCATTCATGGCCTTTAAGACTATTTTATCTATCATCACGGTATCCCACACAAGATCTCCTATGGGTAGAGTATACATTTTATAGCGAAGGAATTGGGTCAATGAGCTCATGACACAGAACTCACTGGCCCTCCCATAAGTCCCATTACTTAGTTATAGCTGCCCTGACAGGTTGGCATGTTGTCTTTCAGGAAGCAACACCAAGCTTTAAACCAGCTACTGTAATATGGTACCATCTTCTCCAGAATGTTGGCAGCCAAAGATTGGAGGTGGGCATCGCTTCTCTTACTCACACATCAGATAACACTGAAGGAATATGTACTTTCTGTCCCCACAATCTTGGTTGCAAACAACTTAGAGTTAATAGCATTTAAGAAAAGGATGCTTTACCTGGGGCCACAGTCATGGTTCTGCTGCATGGGAAAGCCTTCTGGTCATTTCAGCCTCCTCCCACCATTAAACCAGGTAGGAAGAAAGGGATCAATATATTGTCTGGGGTTCTAATAACCACAGAAGGTGTTAGATGGTGTTCTGATAACCAAAGGGGATATTGATTGGGGGCAAGAGAAATTATGTTTGCAATCCAGGATATTCCCTGAAGTGCCTCTCGGGCAAATAAAACACTGGTGACCAACCCAGGCAAGACGGCCGAGGATTGAGATTTTTCCAAAATAAATATCTGGGTCAGGAACATACCTCAACATAATAAAGACCATAGATAATAAATCCACAGCTAACATCATATTCAGCAGTGAAAAGCTGAAAGCTTTTTCTCTATGATCAGGAACAAGAAAGGATGCCTGCTGGTATTGCAAGTCATAGCCACAGCAATCAGACAAAAAAAATGTATCCAAATTGAAAAGGAAAAAGTAAAATTGTTGCTATTTACAGATGACATGATGCTATATATAGAAAACCCTAGGGGGGAAATGGGGACATCTGTAATAATGTCAACAATAAAAATAAAGTTAGAAAATAATTACCCAATAAAAAAACCCTAAATATTCCACAAAAAAACTATTAGAACTAATAAATTCAGTAAGGTTGCAGGATCAAAATTAATACTCATAAATCAGTTGCATTTCTATATACAAATAATGAACTATCGAAAGAGAAATTAAGAAAATAATCCCATTTATAATTGCATAAAAAAAAATACCCATGAATAAATTTAGCCATGGTCGTTAAAGACCTGTACTCTGAAAACCAAGGACATTGATGAAAAAATATTGAAGATGATTAAATGGAAGACTACTGGTACCATGCTCATGAATTGGAAGAATTAATATCATTAAAATGCCCATACCCCCCAAAGCAATCTACCAATTCAATGCAATCCCTATCAAAATACCAATGACATTTTTATAGATCTAGAAAAATAAGCATAAAACATATATGGATCCCCAAAAGACCCCAAATAGCCAAAGCAATGTTGAGAAAGAACAACAAAATTGGAGGTATTGCACTCCCTGATTTCAAACTATAAGACTATAGTCATCAAAACAGTATAATAATGGCACAAAATACAGACACATAGATCAATGGAATAAAGAGCCGAGAAACAAATTCATATTTTCCTTGGCTGCCCAATTGGTCACTTGGATCTATTCATTTCCAAAATCAGAACCATTGCACCCAGTCCAACAAGATGCTTGCCCACCAACTGCACTTTCTGAGCCGGGTCAGCTTCTTCCTCCTGCTTCTAGTCAATATTTCTTGGCCTCTGCACAGCTCCAAATATTTCACATTTGAGCTGCCTCTTCTCGCCCCCCCTCCCCACCTTGGCCCCCGCAGCGGACACCAAGGCTAGACAACCTCACAGCATCAAATGCCATGCCTTGCATAGACGTTCCTCAGGAGAAGAAACGAGCTGTCAGAAAGCATTTTATAGACTGTAAAGTCTCAGAGACAATGTAATTTTTGTTGAAGAAATTAAATGATCAGCATTACACCAAAGTTTTATATTTGATAGAGTCTTTTCCACAGTTGATATTTGTAACATGACAGTGGAGAAAGCCACATGTAATTTCCTTTTATAAGCATATTTTTTCCTGCCTAAGGTTCATTAGGAAAAGACCCACCTTTAAGCCCATGTGGAAATGGTAGGAACATCCCTCCCTGCTCTCTGGGAATGAGCTGGAGCCCATAGCTCACTAGGATAGTGGTGCACAACATTGCATGCATCAGGGTTTTCTGTTAATCCTCACATGAGGATATTTTTTCATTGATTTGTAGAGAGTGTGGAAGGGAGTGGGAGAAACAGAGAGATAAGCATTGATGTAAGAAAGACACATCGATTAGTTGCCTCCCACATAAGCTCCAACCAAGGCCAGGGATTGAGCCTGCAACCAAAGTACGTGCCCTTAACAGGCATCGAACCCTGGACCCTTCAGTCCATGGGCCAACGCTCTATCCACTGAGCAAAACCGGCCATGGTCATTGTGTGCATCTTTGTGCATGTATGTGTATATGTGTATGTGTGTATATGTATACATAGGTATGTGTGTGACTCTATGTGCATGTATATATGTGTACACGTGTGTATTTGTGTGAGGTGTGTGCACATGTGTGTTGCGTGCAGGTGTGTGGCTGTAGGTATGTGTGAATAACTATGGATGTGTGTAGGAGAGGCAGTCAGAGCCTAGAGCAGAGATGGAAGGCAGCAGGCAAAATGTGTTTGAACTCCAGGCTAAGGAGAGAGCTTGGGCAGAGGGGCTGGCAGGCAGCTGACGGATGCCTTTCTCTGAGCAGAATGAAGCAGACGCGGCCAGAGGATATGGGAAGGTTCCGGGCCAGGGCAGAGTCAAGAAGAAAAAATTCACATTCTTAGGTTTCAAAGGAGACACTGTTTAGGGACATAGGGATTACAACAGTTATGTACTGACATGAAGGCTTACTGTAGTTCTGTGTTTTAACCCTTGCTGTACTGGGCGGTAACTTGGGACTTAAGAGAAATAATGATGATGGTAAGACCTATTGAGCACTATGTGCCCAGTGCTGTTACAAGCCTCTTATATGTATTAGCTCATTTAATTCTAAGAAGAACCCTCTGACATATGCTTTGCTATTGTCCCCACTTTACAGGTAAAGAAACTGAGGCACAGAGAGATTGAAGGATAACTTGCCAGAGTTCATAGGCTGGTAGGTGTTGGAGCCTGACACAGAGTCACTGGGGTCTGTCTACCTGCTAAGTCGCTTACAGTTATTTCTGTAGATAAAGCTAAGGGAGTGAATCTGTGTGATTTTTGTCATCATGTCTGAAAAACTTGATCATGTGTATCAGACTGTCCCAAACCAGCTGCTCTGATATTCACTAACAGAAAGGTGACCAACCACCCTGGTTTGCCCAGAAGCTGACCCTGGAAACAGCCCTGGAAAACCAGTGGGTCATCCTCAAAGGTCTGCTACTTAAAAACAATACTTGCCTCTATGGACTTCCACCAGTTTACTTTGTTTTGGCAACAAAAACGTCACCAGGGTAGTTTCTACACTTGGTCTCTGGCATCCATTCATAGCTGTCATTTAGGTGTAACGGCCTCATTTGTTTTTCATTACGCAGTGGCTTTCTTCCCAGGCATCCTGGGATGGGTCTGCTGTGCTGTGGAGCGGAGGGGAGTGGGCGGCTCTCTAACCCACTGCAGGTGCAGGAATGTCAAACAGCTGGGTAGACCAGCACTCCCCGCTCCCCGTGGAGAGAGAGGCCCCAGGGCTGGGGGAAGCCTTCAGGCCCTGCCTCTTTGACCCGCAGGAACTCCTGTGGCTCTCTCAGTGCAGGGTGGGTTAGGACAGATTGGTAAGGCCCGAACGGCTCATACACCTCTTGCACTCGTTCGACAATGCGCACCGGGCTAGCCTTTCTGTCCTCAAAGCCCTCGAAAACGAAGTGCCTGGTGCACAGTGGGCACCTTTGACGTCTTGGTAGTAATTGGCCCACTGTCGGCGCCTCTGCCTTGGTGCCTCTGCGGCACCGTGGTGCAGCCTCGCAGGTCCTCTCATTGTGCCTTTCGCTTTCTTTGTCACTTGGCCGCCTGCCATCTGCTGGAATCTTTTCCTTGAGTGACTGGGGAGACGCAAAGCCTGCCAGTCTCTGGTGAGATCTTGCTGCTCAGCCCAGCACACGCTCTCATTTTATGTAACTGCAACGTCCCGGCTGGGAGAAAAGCCCCACCGGCTGGCTCGTTCCATTTTATCAGACCAGGCAACAGTCAAAGAGAAGTGACAAGCGTGGAGTGTGCTGGTTCCCGAAGCCCCGGTGGGCGCCCGCTAATGATCTGTAGTTTCTGGGCTGAGGCGTGTAGATTTGCAGAAATAAACCCGAATGGCTGCTCATCTCAAGTGGGATCAACAAAGTCACTAGGGCCGAAAGGAGGCGTGCAGGTGGCACCGAAGATATGTGCAATCTATAACTAGGATGCTTTTGAACTCAATTCCTGCTTAACTGAACGATAAACTATTGAGAAACAAATAACCTGGGATTTGGGATCGTTTGTGTACGATTCTATTTGCATAAAAAGAACCTGTGTACCAGAACCAGGAACTCTGGTCTCAGCTAAGTTGTCCCGCGTTGAACACTAAATCGGAACCCTGCATAACTTCCTGAGGTTTTCCCGTCTCTTCTGCTTGAGAAATCGGTTCTCGAATCCAAACAGCTCTTCAGGAAAAAACAAACAAACAAAAAACAAAAAAACAAAAAACCTATATGTGTGCAACTAAGTATTATTTTCTTTCTATCTCTAGAGATAAAGTGGCACTACTTCAAGAGAGACGCGATGAAATCATTTAGAACTCCACTCCTAACCCAGCATAAAACCGTAAGAGCACAGTTCTTCCTGGGGGCAAACTAAAGCCGGCATTAAGGCCCCTGCGTATGATTACTTTACCGTGAGAAGCAGAACCGTGTTTCCAAAACCTGCTGTTCACTCTTCTGATCTGTTTGTCTCAGGACCGTCAGCTGCTTCCCAGCTACAAAGATGAGCCTGGCAGGAAATGAGGGCCTTTCTCAGGACAAATACAAGACCATTCTCTCTGCACGTGGGGTTTGCATTGTGTTTGTCAGCGTCTGGCTGGCAGAGAGGCTGGGAAGTGATGATTACACAGGAATCCATATTGCGGGAGAAATAAAGACGGGCCCTTCAGTGCTGCGTCCTAACCCAGAAATCAGGCGGTATAGTTCCCAGGTGTTCAGTGATGCTCATTTACTGACTGTGGAAAGAGAGAAATGGAGGGAGGGGGCAGGGGCTGTCCTGAGAAGCCAGCACTCTGCTGCTCCCTGGCAGGGCACCTGGCGCCCAGACAATTGCCTAAGAGCTTACAATTAATTTACAATTGAAAACATCCTGGGAAAGACGCCTGGGTTGCCTGGTCTGGCAGACTCTATAATCTGAAAAGGAGAGGGACGTTCCCTTTCTGTCCAGTTTTGCTTAATGGACCAAGAGAAATCATGCCACAGGTCAGGTTTAAGGCGTGTTTAAAGGACATCGCCTAATGACGTATTAACCTGTGGGCTGATCTAGTCCCTGCTTCCATCTCTTGCATGAACTCTTTGCAGCTCTGCTCTGAACCGGCAGGTGGAGGATAGCACTGGGTGACCTGGAGGAGGCTGCGGAGGCCGGAGGGTGGCCATGGCTGGGGTCCCTCCTGTCTCAACCATCCCTCCCTCAACTGGGCAAGATCTCAAACAAACCCGCCTCCCCGAGGGGCCTCTGAGCACTGCCTCTGCAAAGGGCCTCACC
The DNA here is from genome assembly GCF_964212035.1 of Myotis nattereri. Taxonomy (NCBI): domain Eukaryota; kingdom Metazoa; phylum Chordata; class Mammalia; order Chiroptera; family Vespertilionidae; genus Myotis; species Myotis nattereri. Next base: position 21,188,813 of record NC_138085.1, read on the forward strand.
CCCCAGACCGGGTTTGCTCCCACAGCCTCCTCGGTCCAGGTCCACCTAACTCCCACAACAGCCCCTCTGCCCTGACCTGGGTGCTTGCTGGGAGAAGTCTCTTCCTGACACACGTTCATAACCACACTTCTCCCACCCTGAACCCAGAAAGTTGACTTACTGGCTAGTACCTGAGGCCAGTCCAAACTCAGCACCATTTTCAACCCCAATACCAGGCAGCACTGTTGCCACCCTACCGTCCGGCTCTGTTCCCTGAGGCTGGGCACAATGTCAGTCAGTGACGACCATGCTCTGATGCTCCAAATCAACACAGCCCTCCAATCGCACACGAGCCAGCAAGATGGCTCAGTGAGTGCGTGTGGCTCCTGTTATGCTCCAGGGCCCTGGGGACACAGCAGAGGCCATGACCGGCACATCGATATACCATGTAACTCTGACCCGGAAAATAACGTAACCAAGGAAAATTAAAGCAACGCAAGAAGATGGCGCATCCTGAGGGAGTCATTCTGCTGGTGGTGGTCAGAGAAGACAGCTGAGAAACGCGAGGCAGCCAGCCCAGCAGTCGGCAGCGGGGAGGATTCTTCTAGGCAGCGGGACTAGCAAGTGCAAAGGCCCTGGGGTGGGAGCCTGGCTGTTTGCTGTCCTTGCCCCCTGCCTGCCTCCAATCTGCGGCCCATCCCACTTCTCACTCTGGGCCAAGGCCACTCCTTGCAGTCATTGCTCGCCTGCAAAAGCGCCCTTCCTTCTCCCGTGTCTCTGGGCCCAGGGTCCCAGCAGGGCTGGGAGTGTGTGGTTGAGATGGCGGCCATCCCTCCTAGAAGCTGTATGGATTCAGAAAACAGCCTCTTGTTTGCTTTCCACCCAAATGTTGACCCTTCTTCCTAAAGTAAGCGGATCACGAAGAAGGGATAGCTGACCTGTTGGACATTTTCTCCTGAGCCTTTTAGGGAGGTTTTGCGCATTCTTTAGAATTTTTAAGGAGCTTCCCTTTACCAAGTTAAGTCCCCTCCTCTTGACTAACTCTCCTCCCTCCCTCCCAGTTGGTCTCCCCTCCCTCACCCTACCTCACACCCTGGGATGAATGCAGTGGCCCAGCTTTGGGGTGGGGGTCCTCCCAGCAGGCTGGTGAGCATGGCATCTGCTCCTCAGCCCGAAACTGCCTGTCCCCCTGGAGGTGGGGGCCTAGGAATTCACCCTCCCCTCCTTCCTGGGAGGAGCCACGCAACACAACACTCTCCAGAGGCACCATGGCCATTCCCTCCGCCCATCCTCAGGCTTGCTGGCCTCTGATTGCAGATGGCTCTCAGGTGGGCGCTAACCCAGCCCCTGCACAGGTAATGAGCCCGAGATACGTGCCTCAGCTCCTTGCAGCGCTGCGCATCTGATTTCCGGGGCACCGGGTGCCCGCAGAGTCCCTGCGTGTTTTCTGGTGATGCTACGGATGATGGAAATCTTTGGATGTGTGTGCCCCAGGGGACCCGGAGGTGGGTTACTCAAACGCTCATCTCAGCTCTCGTAACAAACCCCATCCACATCTCCAAAGGCCGAATCCAGAGGCCGGCTGGAAGGCCGGTCTTTTCTTTTGTCTGCACATCAGGCCCATGTCAGTGATCTCTCCTCTGATCTTTCTAGGTCTAAAGAATTGTTACTTAATTCATACTTTGCTTTTTGTCTTTTTCAAGGTAGGCTAATTACTCAAATAAGCAACATCTGAGCAGCTTAACCCTGACGATGCAGTTCTTGTCACATCACAGTCACGGGGACTGAGCAGCCTCTCCAGACGGCCTCCAGGAATGAAACACGGCTGTTCCCGGCACAGCCGTCTTCAACCCTGGCCTCCGAGGGCCCCTGGATGCGCAGAGAGAGGGAGGTTTCAGGGGCCAGCCTGGAGGGGGCACACCCTAATTCCTGACTGCACAAAGGTTTTTGTTTCGGGGAGCATTTTTTGAGGCCCCACGGGGAATACTGATTGACTATGGTGGCTTGAACACGTCAGTCACCTGGCCCCACTTACCTGCTGGGGACACTGGGAAATGTAGTTCAGGACCATTTGAGGGGCACATGTGCACCGTCTCTGCTACATCCTTTGATGCCTCGCTTTTATTATATTTTGTTTATTCCCATGGATGCAGAAAAGGAATAAGTGCCTCAGAGGTTTAATTCAAACCTCTCGCCTTTACAGGTGACGCCCAGCGGAGCACAGGGACTTGCCGGTAGAGTTTAGATCAGATGCTGCTGCTCAGATTCTGCTGTCACCGTTCTCCCTAAGGCTTTTGCATTTTTTACCTGACCAAGAACTTATATTTTCAGCGAGGTCAAGAACTAGGTCTCTAATCCCGCTCCTGGAACAGCCTCAGGCTTGGCTTCTCTGCTGCAGCCGGACCAAAGGCCTGGGTCCCCGGTGCCGGAGGAAAACTGGTACTGACAGCCAGGGGAAGAAGGAAGGCCTATTGCAGGAATCTTCGTGCAACGGGCTTCTAGTAATACATATAAATAGAGTGCATAAAAACATACATGTGCAGTGACCTTTAATTATAAAGCCACTAAAATCATAACTGGAATGTAGTTAGAACTCTAGAGACCCTCCCCTGAGTGTCCCTCTGCACTAGCCCCCCCTTATCACACTGTGTACCCCACAGCCTGGACTCTCAGCTCCAGGCAACACTGGCTTCATGGGCTGAGGCCTGTGCCTCTCAGAGACCCACGCTCAGAGGGGTCCCCCGCTTGAGATTTAATGCTCCGGTCTCACCATCTTTCCAGTCTTAACAGTTCTTAGACCTTGTGTTTTGTAAGTGAAGTCCAATGGAGCATATGGGTGAGCAGAGGGGATGCATGTGGAAAAGGATAAACCTTTAAAGTGTAGTGCTGTTAACCACAGGTCCCTTTGTTTTGGGACCAAGGGCTCTACGTGTTCAGTCTGCAGTCTGCCCTGTAACTGACGCAGCTGGTGTGACTGCAGGAATATGCATGCCTTACAACAACCATGGTAGAGGTCACTGGCCACTCTTGGCAACAACCTGCAGGTGTTCTCTAGGCGACACACTGGGGGCCGAGCAGCAGCTGACCTCATTCACTGGGCGAGCACTGGGTGCCAACCGTACGGAAAGCACTGTGACAGAGGAAACACGATTCCTCGTCTCAAGGACCCTAGAGTTTCCTGGGCAAAACGAGAACACAGTTTCCCCGCCGTCACCAATCATTTATCTTGATTGCAGCCAGAGTGACCCCGCCAAAACTGAGACCTTCCCGCGACACTTCTGTCCTTAAAGCCCTCCAGTGGCTTCCCAGTACCTCAGGATCAGGTCCCCACCCCCTGAGGTGGTGACGCAGTCACGCACTTCCCGTGGTAATGACCAGAGACACCACAGTCCCAGGGGCCAACAATCAGAATAGCTCCCATAATACGAAGTCCCAGCCTGGTGCATGCATGGGCTCAGTGGCCTCACCCTGGATGTAGGTCTCCCATTGGGCTGCTCTGTCTTCCCAGCTCACTGGTTTGTCTTCCAGGGTTGGTTTTACTTTGGATCCCCAGGTGGCAGCCAGGATAGATCCACAGGGAAAATACCATGAGAAGTGCCGGGAGCCGGTCCATCCTTGCTGTTTCAAGGGACCTGGCATATATAGCATACTGTTCTTAATATGTTTGCTCCCCTTAGCGCTGTGTGTTTTAACCAAGGTCACCTCTCCGAGAAAGGTTGTTTCCCCAGGTAGGAATTTTTCCCTGAAGTTAGGGAGGGAATAAAACCCCTCAACTAAGTGCCAGGCGGGTAATTAATCACTTTAACTATGAACAATCATGCTTAAGCTACATAATCTTTACTCCCTGGAATGGAGATAAGAAACGCCCTAACCTTTGTAATTAGAGATTGACAGGATTAAAATCAACTGGTATAAATACAGATGTAATAAGACAGCAAGACACAGAACTTAGGAGACAGAAAGAAGACAGCACCTACACAGAACCTACAGACAGAAGAACTTCGCTGGAGAGAACATGGCAAAAGATCCTGGACTGAACCTGACTACAGAAATTGGCAAGAGAACCTGACTAGAACCTGGTGACTGAACTTGGCTGGAGAACCTGGACAGAACCTGGCTGGAGAACCTAGCGAGGGAACATGGCTACAGAACCTGGCTGGAGAATCTGGAGAACCTGGCTGGAGAACCTAGCAAGAGAACATGGACACAGAACCTGGCTGGAGATCCTAGCCAGAACTTCGCTGGAGATCCAGACCAGAACTTGGCAGGAGACCCTGACAAGAGAACCCGGCTATGATGATCAACTGAACGCTGCCTCCGTGTCATTCCTTCTTCGCCGACTCCGTCCACATCTTTGGGGACCCCTGGACCCGCTGGGGTTGGACCCCGGCAGAGAAGGGGAAGGGTGTGTTTGTTTCTATGTGACTCTTTCAATGGCCAAGAAAACCTGCGTACAACCCTCTCTCCTCCCTGTCTCACTGGCGAGTATTTCGTTCTGGAAAAGGACTGAGATTGCTGTGATTGGCTCAGATCCTGGTCTGGGAGGGGCTTTCACTCCTCTCAGTCACATGCTGCCTAGTAGCTGAACAGCATAGAGATTCCAGGAGCACAGAAGGAAGGCGGGTGGCATGGCAATCAGTAGTGCCCCGCACCAGGCCTCTGAGACCCTTGCGCATCCGGCCCTGTTTGCCTTTCCAGCCTCCTCTCCGGCCACATCTCTCTCACATGCTGTTCTTCAGTTACACTAAATGTGTCAGCCTGCCAGACTCTGACTTTGGTTGGGGTATCTGCTCATGCTGTTCTACTTATCTGGAACTCGCTTTCCACTGACGTACCTACCTCCTGATCCCAACATGTACATGCAGGAGGGTGCACGCGCGCACACACACACTTTCACCCAGTTAACTCTTGGTCATTCTTTTGACCTGTAGTTTAGGCTAGGAATGGGAAGTTAGCAGCATCTTCTCTAGTGGCATACACTGAGTGGCCAGAGTATTATGACCACCCCATCAGTACTTCGTTGGGCCACCTTTTGCCTTCAATACTGTGGTGATTCTTCTTGCAATTGATTCCACGAGATGTTGAAAGGTGATGCGAGGCATCTGACACCATGCCTGATGACTAGCACTGTCCAGTTCTGTGAGATTTGATGGTTGTAGAACCAGTTGCCTGATGGCTCTTTTAACTTCGTCCCACAAATGCTCAATTGGATTGAGATCTGGTGATTGTGGGGGCCACCTAAGGAAGGTAAAGTCTCCCTCATGTTCTTGAAACTACTCCTGCACAATACGAGCACCGTGGCATGGTGCATTGTCTTTTTGGAAGAAGCCTCTCCATTGGGCTACGCCATCAACATGATAGCATGAACTTGATCAGCAACGATACTTAGGTATGTTGTGCTATTCAGACGTTGTTCCACACGAATTAAAGGGCTCAAATCATTCCAGGAAAACATGCCCCAAACCATAACACTGCCCCCCACCAGCTTGAAGGGGTTGTACTCATGCATGTGGGTGCATGCTTTCATCCTGTTTCCGCCAAATTCTCACTCTGCCATCTGCATGATGCAACTGGAAACATCATTCTTTGGACCACATGACTTTTTTCCACTGCTCAACTATCCAATCCTTGTGTTCCTGTGCGAATTGGAGATGTTTTATCTTGGTAACTGCAGACAGCAACGGTGTTCAAATAGGCCTTCGGCTTTCATATCCCATACAATGCAGTGTACGGCTAATTTGCCTACAAACATCAGGTGGTCATAATATTCTGTCATATATATATATATATATATATATATATATATATATATATATATCTCCCATATTCAAAGGCTGTTAAATCATGTTGTTTACCCGTATCTTCAGAAAAAAATCACTTCTACTGTCGTGGTAAACAACCTGCTTCCCTGTTTATAATGGTCAGGCCCTCTAGCAACTTCAGTGTGAAATTATAGCTAATTTGCTTACAAACGTCAGGTGGTCATAATAACCTGTCCACTCAGTGTATGTTATTTGTTTCCCATAGTGTTTTTATATTTTTTGATTGGTTTTGGACATTTAAAAATAAAATCAAGCTTCTTGATTTCTCTTAAAAATTGGGAATAGGCCTGGCCAGTGTGGCTCAGTTGGTTGGATGTTGTCCTGTGCACTGAAAGGTTGCCAGCTCAATTCTTGGTCAGGGCACATGCCCAGGTTGTGGGCTCAACCCCCAGTGGGGGGCATGAAGAAGGCAGTTGATCCATGTTTTACTCTCACATCAATGTCTGTCTGTCTCTCTCTCTCTCTCTCTCTCTCAATAAATAAAAATATTAAATAAAAAAATTGGGAATGGACACTGGCCCTGCGTGGCCACAGGACTCCATTTGCTCAAGCGGAAGACAGTAGCCACTTTAGACAAGGCTTGCTCTGTCCACCCCATTCAGTTTTCACCTGGATGGATTAACTCATGATATTGCCTGTTTCACCCTGTGGGCATTTGAGGTTGCCAACCCTGGCTTGATGGCCCTTACTGCCCACTTCCAACTTGGATTGGGTTCTTCTTGGGAGTTTACCAAGCACCCTTCCCGCCCCTAGTCACGGCACTTGTCACACACACACTGCCGTGCTCGTCCGCTTTCTTGTCAGCTCCCTCAGCACTCCCTTAGGTTATGAATTCCTCCAGGTTCGCGAGTGTGTCTGTCTTGGTCAAGGTTTTTGTCGCGATCACCTAGCACAGGGCCGCATGTAGTGGGTGCTTAACGAAAGTAAGAATAAAGTGTATGTTGTTTGTCTCAGAAGAGCATTTAGACCCAATTTGTTTGCCCTACAATTACGTGTTCATTCAAGCAGCATCAGTTAACAGATAGTGTACTAGGTCAGTCGGAGCCCTCAGGGAGCCCATAGGCTAATGGGGAGACCAATAAAAATAGAATGACTATGGCGGAGGGAATCAGCGGCATCTGAGAAAAATGTGGAGGGTCACTGATGGGCAGTTGATTAATTTATCTTGAGTCATGAAGAGAATCTGCGTCTGGGTCCCAGCAGAAAATGGAATGCACGCCTGATGGTTCAAGGAAAGAGTTTGGTGAAGGGGTCAGACACAGGGCTGCCGGCAAGTTAAGGAAACAGCAGGGGCTGTTGTTGGAACAGTGGGAAGCCATTACCTCTTGGGGGCAGAGGGGCAAGCAGAGGAAACGGTGGGTGCCCTCGGAGCACGTGCCAGCTGGAGTTGTGGGACTTGGTTAAAATTAGGGACCTGGCACCGGCCTAGGGAGTGAGTGAGGAAGAAATGCCCTAATCTCTCTCTTTTCCTACCTGCCAGTCTCCTGCCAATCCCACTGGCTGAGTCCAACCAGAAGCCAAGGGCTACGGTGCCAAGGTGATGTGCTCCTGGAGCAGGGAGGAGGGGAGAGAAGGGACCTTGTGGGCAGCAGAGAAAAGCTAGTGCAGAGTCTTTCCAAGAAGGGATCATCACTGTACACCAAAATTAATTGGAGCAAAAAGCATTGCAACCCAGAAAACACAGATAGAGGCAGCAACACCAGCTGCCCTCCGGTGAGGACAAAGCCCGAAGTTCCCGGGTGGACCGGTGGGGCAAGCACAGAAGTCCGAACCTCGTCCGGGTGCGAATGTGTGTAAGTCTGATTTCTCTAGCGTCCGCCGGGCTCTATAGGGCCCTGATGTTAGTGACTCTGGTTTTAGTTCCCATCACCCCACAGGGCAGGCTGAAGTCAGAAGAAAAACTATTATTTTCACCTACTTTAAATATTTTTTGTTGATTTGCTCTGTTTGCTTTATTTGTTGGGTATTATTTTTGTATACACAGACATGTCTGCCTTGTTTCCAGTTATTATCACATGTCAATGCGTCTGCTGAGCTAGCTACCCTTTGTAAACCACAGCTATATGTTCATTCACTACGGTGGAAGTTCTTCACTTCAACCATAGGCTTTGGGAATAAAAATCTAAATGCAATTACTTTGAATTTGAGGTTTTGTTTTGTTTCTTCAATTCCAGAGCCCATCAGCTGGAGTTCAGGCATCGGCAGTGGGGGAGGTACGTGTTGTTTTCAATGCTATTGGGAAAGGTTGGAAACTACTCCTGTGATTAGTCTAGATTTCCCTGTAGCTCTGAGCACAGAACACTTGCCTAAATGTTCTCCTCTCAAAATTTAATTCCCTTACAAAGTGAGATTTGGATTGGTTCGGTCCTTCTATTTGCTCACATAAAGAAAAAGGAACATTTGCGAAGGATTTGGCTCCTCCATCATTAGAGGAAGAACAGCCGGCTGGGTTTATGCCCTGAAGGGAATGAAAGTGGTGAATTGGGAGGGATTCAGGCGCTCCTTATTATTCACATTGTGCAAGTTTCGAATGTAAAATTTTGAACAGGTTCCATGCTGAAATTCCGGTAGAAAACTCTCAAGCCTACTCTACTCTGCATGAGCCAAAACATCTGGCTGAAAAGCTGAATCCAAGACTACCGTCATGCGTTCCGTTGCCTTCCCAATAGAAACCCAAGGCTGGCTGGCCTGGCCACACACCTGGTGATCACACCAAAGGGGCTCAGGGTGATGCCATTCAATACACTTCAACTCACAAGGAGAAGACATAGGCACGTAAAGGCCTTGAAGAGAGCAAGGTCCTTTTTAAAAGGTTTAACAGGAGCAGGCACTCAAGTGTTTGACGCAGCAAATGGATTGATTTCCGATTCTCCATTGGCTTGTGTTGTCAATACTGGGCAATCTTATGGAGCATTTTCTTGGTATGTAGTAATTTTTAAGTTTGTGAAGATTTTTTAAAAATCAGTTACTTGTGTCCAGGTACCTTTCAAAAGGATATTCTTGACATCCTTCCAACAAGATGCCTTTTATCCCAGTTGGGGGGTGGGGGCGGGGGTGCGTGGAAAATCCATCCAATGAGTGTCAAGAGCCCTGTGCTCTAGTGCAGGCTTTGGACCCCGGCGGGTGGCTGCGTCTCTTTGTGGCTTGATTTCTGGCTGAGTCACTTAAGGTGAATGAACCTCTTTGCCTCCTTTGCCTCATTGAGGGCCAACAGGGGCAGAATGAAAACATGTTCAGGTGCTTTAAGGAGCTCAGAGCATCATACACAGGCAGGAACAGCGAGACTCATCTGCCTTTCTGGCTGCCTGCCAGGCATCCCTGACCTAGTGGCAGCATCCCTCCCGGCCACCAGGAGGGCACTGCAAGAGTTTATACAAAATGAAAGGTTTTTATAGGAAAAAGGGTGGGGCAAGGGACCGATTAACAAAAGAAAAAGAAAGGATTACATGGGGGGGGGGGGAGAAATGGGGAGGTTTTTCATGCAGATTGCCTTTTGTTTGTAGCCGGGAGGGAGGAGGGGGCCCAGATTACCTTACTGGTGTTTTCCCAGAAGATGCCAGACTGACTGATCCAGATTACATCAGATAGCAACTCCAGCTGTGGTATCAGCGTTTTTAGCGTGAGTGGCACCCCTAAAGATGGCACACGGTAAGAACTGGGGAGCCCTCTGGACTACAGACACGCTGAGTTAGAAAGCTTTTCTCCCAGCGCAGAGGATGCTCTGATGGAAGAAAGTACCCGGAGGCTCTCAGGCCACAGCAACCTGAAGGGCGTGGTCAAGGAGCCGTGGGTGGGCCGAGTCCGTAGCCTGCCACTCCCCTTCTTCCCCAAACACACGAAACTCCTCCAGACCCCTCAGAGGGCTCTGCGGCCACTCACTTGTGTGTCCTCTGGGGTCGGGAGCACACTCTGCCCTGGTCTCTTTTCCGAGCCCCAGTGCCTCTCTGTCCCTTGTGGGGCCAGTGACATGGTGTGGCCCTTGTGTGACTCAGGTTTGGCCGTGGCCTTGACCCCTCTTGTTAATGAACTCAACTTAGTCAAGGCTCTGATTACCAGTGCGGGGCCACCTCTTTCGCTCCACATGCTGGCCGTGCCCCTCCCCATCTAACTGTGGCTAATTAAAACAATTTCAATCCTGAAATAGGGAGGCTTAGGGTCGGGCAGGGACCCTAGTGCCACAGCTCTGTTCTTTATCGTTCATGTCTTTGCAGTCACCTCCCCTCCCTGCCACTCGGGTCTTCACTTAAATTACGTAGGGGCTGGATTCAGGATCCCCCCCTCCTACCCATGCAGAGTGAACATCAAAACCGAGTGCCCAGGCCCCCGTGGCCCTTTGTCCCATCCCGTCTGCCCAGGAAAGCGAAGGGAAAGCCCATTCCTTTTGGACTCACAGGTGTTGGAGGGTCACAGTTCCGGGGTTGCCATGACACCCAGGCCCTGGACGCCTCTCTCTCCACTGGGGGAGCCCGACACACAGCGTTGGACAAATACTCTGTCCTTTAAACTTATCCTGCAGCTTTAACTTCAGACCAAGACAAATATGGAGCTTTGAGCTCAAATGTATTAAAGGGATTTATGCGTGACTAAAAATAGAGAAAAATTCATGACATTCCTTTCTTGTAAGAAGCTGGATTTACTTTGCCAAATGTGTCTCAGAAATGCATCTTTTTCTTCCCTGTCAATAGTTATATTTGCTGCCGTTCCCAGCAGAGCAGATTGACCATTAAATAATCACAATATAAGGGAATCCTCAAAAAAATACAATTTTAGCACAAGAATGCAAGGTATGCCTTGTTTTAAAGAATAGAGGTGTTCTTCAAAGTGACTTGCCGGTAAAGCAACTAAGAAATACCAGAAATGCACCAGAAGGGAAATGAAAAATGTGGCTCAGATTCCAGACAGGAGGGAGCAGCAGCCTGGGGGAGGGGCGCGCCTGGCCTCCGCCTGGCCTGCTAGGGGCCTGCTCCTCCGACCCAGGCTCCAGGAAGCTGGGGGTGGTGCCTGCCCCAGGGCGCCACTCGGCAAGGCCAGGAGCGCTGGGCTCCCCTCTGTCCTCGCCTGCTGTGCACCGTGACCAGCCCTCGGCAGAAACAGCGAGAGCTGGGGCTGCGCCTGGGAGATGATTTCAGAGCCAACGGGAGGACAGCCTTTGTTTCCCGGACAATTTACGGCGCTGTCTGAAGCACAGTTGCTTCGTGATGCAAGGCACAGTGAGTACAGCTCCGAGGAGAGCAGTTTGTGTACCAGACGTGCTCCGTGCTGAGCCTGAGCAGCGGCCTCTCAGGCACACAGATCGCTTATGCAACACAGATGTCAGCTGGGGCCTCGCTGTGCTTGGAGTGGAGGACGTCTTGGCTTCCCAGAGCCCAGCGGCCTCCCGCCGACTCCTGAACACCCCCAGATGTCGTCTCGGTCTGATCCTGGCCTTCTCGTCTCCGTGCCCCTGTCCTCTGTGGGTCCCCCTCTGGAAGCCACTTACGCCAGCGCTGCAGGAGCTGCCGGGAGGACCTGACTGGAGGTGGAGGCTGGGGCAGGGCTGGGGTGATGTCTCATACTTCACAGCTTAAGACTTTAAAAACTCCCCTCACAAGGTCTCCTTTGGAGGCGATGAAAATGTTTTGGAACCAGATATGACGGTTGCACAACGCTGTGCATGTACTAAACGGCACTTTAAAGTGGTTCATCTTATGAGAATTTCACCTCAATAAAAACAAAAAACAAGCACCACCCTCCAGCCCTTCCCTCGGGCAGAGCCCAGATTCCCTCCCTTCAGTCCTCCTCCCGCTCCTTCCGTCTGGGGTGCCCACACCTGCCCTCACAAAGACCGCAGGGGCATCAGCTTCACAGGCCTGGCTGTGGGGCCTCCACCCTCCGTAAAGGCAGTGAGAGGAAGAGAGTGACGTTTCTGTCTGTTGCAATGATTAGTGAGGAGTGGTGAGGCAGGCGGCATGCAGGGGAAGGCTCATTGTTTAATGAGCCAGTAGTGCCTGTGGCATTTCATCCCCACAGAACTGGGCCCCGGTGGTAGGACAGACAGCTGTCCTACCTACAAAGCTCCTCAAACTTCAGGAGAGCAGGACTAGGCCGTCCACGGCCCAGGGGTCAGGTGTGAGGGCCCTTAGAGTGCACTAGCCAGTGGGCTGCCCATACCACCTCCTTGCCCTCTGACCTTGAGTGAGCCCTTGAGCTTCTGTGCACATTAGTCCCCTCATCTGCACCTGAGATCCAAACAGTACATGCCACCCACTGCTCACCTAGTGGCCAGCACGCTCTGGGTGACAGTGCCAGTTACTGTTAGAGATTCTTATACCTTGGAACATGGCTAGCAGAACCGCTCGGCTCTGGAGTTTTGGCTTGGAATTCCTGGAGTATTCCATACAGCTCACCTGGACGCTCAGCATTCCCCAAGAGCCTGCCCCATGTGGACTCAGAAAGTGGAGTCCCTGGGATGGCAAAGGTGCCTGGAGAGCAGGCGGCTGAGGTCTCTGTGCCTAGACAGAAGCGCGTCGCAACTCAAGTGGAACTTGCCTCATTGCTTGTATTTGTATTAATGACAGTTTACAAAACAGTTTCACAATAATTTTCTCGCTTGTTTTTACACCCACCATAGGAAGCAGATTTCACCCCCATCTTTAGAAATGAGACAGCTGAGATGCACAAAGGTTAGGTGACGTGCCTAATGTCACACAGCAAAGTTGAAACCAAGAGTCAAAACCAGGCGTTCTGACTGTGTGTGACCTCCCAGGCCGTCCTCAGCTGAGCCCTGGGCTGCAGGCTGGAGGGAAACATAAAAGGAAGACTCACTCGTGTCCTGCCCCAGGGAGCTTACAGGGGGGACAGTTGAAGTTCTGCAGTTCCTGGTCCAAATGGTTGCCAACAGTTACTCCCCAAATCTCCTGGACATTTTGTAATGAATTACTTCATTTTCTTCAAAGGCGTGTTGTGCTGATGAGCTGTGTCCTCTGGTGAGCCTGTATCTGGCTGCAGAGAGAAAGAAGTATGGCCAGGTCTTAGCGTGGAGACCAGGTCTGCAGCTGGACAACCTGGGCAAGGTGCACAGGCTCGCTAAACCTCAGCTCAGTTTTCTCATCTGATAGTAGGATCATCAGAGTACCTACCTCACAGGGTTATTGTAAAGATCAAATGGGAAAATCTATGTAAGTTATTTAGCACAATGTCCAAAGTTATTATTGTTGTGCACTTAAGCAAGCTTTATTCCACACTGACCATCTCCAGTAATAAGCAAATTCGACATTAGCCGGTTCTACATATTTTATGCAATGATGGTGTCCTATGGGATTAACTGCAATTAACTATTCAAAATTGGATGTTCTTCATCCTTAACTATGCACCTATACACAGACTAGAAATCTATAGAACACTAAAAGCACCATCATGATGAATAGCAGATGTCAAAGGTATGCTTTGAGGGCTTTTTAAACTTCAGTCATAAAAGAAATTTCAGGGGGAAAAGTCAATCATAAAGACTATTTATTTATTTATTTATTTATTTATTTTTTAGAGAGAGAGAGAGAAAGGGAGAAAGAGAGAGAGAGAAACATTGATTGGCTGCCTCCGACATGCCCCCTAACAGGAATCGAGGCTGCAACCAGGCATGTGCCCTGACTGGGAATACAACAGGCAACTTTTTGGTGCACAGGACAACACCCAACTAACTGAGCCTTGCTGGCCAGGGCAATCATAAAGGATTTATAAAATATCTATTTCATTTAAATGTCAGATTGGGGAATAAAGCTTTATGACAGTTTTCAATAAATATACTTAACCCAACAAATGTGTTTCATTGGGAAGTTTTGTAAAAGCTACCAGGAGACAGTAAAACAAATTAAGAATGTGGAATGCTATGTCCCTTTTAGGAAAAATTTTGAGGCTTATACTAGTACTAGGAGCCCAGCAGGCCATTCGAAATCGCGAGGTGCCGCCCACTCCCTCTCTGGCCCTTGAAGCAGCCACAGCCACTGCTGATCAGGCCCTCCCCCAGCACAGGCGAGGAGATCCCTGCTGCCCCGCCCCGACGCTGTGTGCACAACCTTCTCCTCCTGTCCGGTCGACCCGTTATGGCATCCCAGTTAATTAGCATATTTCTCTATTTTGTATATATATATAGATAAGGAATGACAATATCCCATTCTCATCTTTTTGTTCATTATCCACATTTGTTCTCAAAAAAGTTAAAATTAAAAAAATGTTTGAAAGAGGATGCTCCTCAAACAAATACTGAAGGTGAATTACTTTTAGGTGCAATGGTAAGTTGGATCAGTCATCATTTTTAATAAAAGTGATTAATGACCAAGCGAGAACAAAATAGGAAAGTGAGCAGTCAGGTGGAGTTTATGTTATTGTAAAACTGGAGTAAAAGTCTATGGGATGGAAAAAAGGCCTTTGGGGGCTGGCCAACTGCTCAAATAGCCAGGAGGCTGAGCAGAGTGGCTGCTGCTCTGGGGAACCAGCGTCCAGCTGTACAGGCAGGGCCCGTTAAAAGTTAACAAAATAGCTCGAGATCACTATTTTAAGCGTTGTGAATTGGCAAATGGCAAATACCTAGCTGAACAGATGACTGGTTTTGATTCTGAACAGCCGATTGTACAGGAAATGGGCCAGGACAGGCCTTCAGACACAAGTGGCTGCCGCAGAGACGAAGGTATGGGGCATGTCTAACTGTATGGATCAGCAATCCCAGGAAGCAAACAGGAAATGCCAAGTCATTTCCCATCAATGCTTGAGCATTTTCTAGCAAATTAAAGGTAAGTCTGGAACTGCAGGTAGAAGTTAGGGGAGGAGGTCTGCTTGGGAATGGGTGATAGAAATGGGGGAGCCCAGTAAGAGGGGAGGCTGACTATTTTAGGTACTATTCAAAAGTTTAATGATGGAGGGGTGGCCATAGTATTAACCCTGTTTTTAGTTTTCTGTATTTCCTGATGCTTTGACACCTTGGGGCCTAGGTAAGCCTGGAGAGACTGCTCCTCCCCAGGGCTAATTCCTAGGCCTGCGAGCATGCCTTTCACACACAAACTAATCTATCCAGGGCCCCTGGGCCCCAGCCACATCCTCTACCTGAGTAATAATAAAGCCCACGTTTTAAAACATGTCAAATGGCTCTCACACTCAGGGCCACTGTTCCCCTGCCCTTCCCACCCAGCGCCAGGCACCGGACCACCCCGCATAGCCCCTGTCGTCCCTTCACACCAGAGCCCACTGCAGCTATTCAAAGTGGCCACCCTAAGCTCGCTCATACTCTGCTTACCTTGCCTCCAACGTTAGGTCTGATCAAATAGTTGAGTCGATACCCTCTCCCCTGAAAACTGACCTTTAGACCACGTCACAACCGATATCCTCTTCTGCTTAGACCACATTCCCCCCTGGACTTTCCCAGTATCTGGACCTGCCCAGAGAGTCCCCGCAGAAAAAGCCCACCTAGAGTCCTTTAACACCCGTGACTCCCCATCCCTGGGTGCTGACGCCATTTGGGGGCTCAGCCCCAGATGATCTAATAAATTTATAATCCCTTACCACTTTGGCCTTGTGCGTTCCTCCTTCGGCGACCCTAACACTACAAGAACCACAATATAGGCTCTTGCCCACCCATATATTCCCCTCACTTTCTCTGCCTCCTGACAGTCCCTGTGCTTCCCCGTGTGGCCCTGGTGGTGGCCCTGGGTGGTGTGGCATGCACCTTCCACTTGGGAAGTGTGAGTAACAAACTCTCTTTTCAGTGGGCCTCCTAATCAGCTGGCCTCACCATACCTGAATTATAATAAAACCCACATCTCGAAACAGCCACGCCAAACGTCCCTGGCATCAAAGAAGCCCTGCCAACATGTCCTGCACCCAGAAAAGGCGAGGCTGCGACAGTGAGCCTGGGCTTCATAGTGCAGGAACTCACCTGCCCGCGCTAGGCACCCGGGCTTCATTCATGAGCAGTGGGGACCCCAACAAACCCCTGACAGGGGGACGATGGCAGCTACCGAGGGCGATGATCCAGCCTTGGAATGTAGGACACCTGGGGGGAGGGGAGCAGTGAGGAGGCTGGAGCTGCTGCCTAGGCCAGAGGGCCAGGCCCAGACCCTGGTGGAGGGAATCAGAGGACGCTGTCGGTCAGAATAGGAAGATCTTCCAACCACTGAGATGTGATAGCTGTGGAAGGAGAATGAAAATGACCCGGAGCTTCCAAACGCTGGCCTTCAAAAGGCAGAGGTATCGGGGGCAGAAAGAAGAATGATGGACCAATGGGAAGGCTTGGAAGTTGGGGGACAATTGCCTTCTTCAATCTCCCCTTTTAAACCAGGTGCTAGAGATCTTAATGGGTGCCCCATCAACGCATGTTTATTTGTTGAGCAGCTCCTAGGCCAGTGATGGCGAACCTTTTGAGCTCGGCGGGTCAGCATTGTGAAAAACCCTAACTTAACTCTGGTGCCGTGTCACATATAGAAATTTTTTGATATTTGCAACCAGAGTAAAACAAAGACTTATATTTTTGATATTTATTTTATATATTTAAATGCCATTTAACAAAGAAAAATCAACCAAAAAAATGAGTTCGCGTGTCACCTCCGACACACGTGTCATAGGTTCGCCATCACTGTCCTACGCCCTGTCCTAGGTGCTGAGGAGACAGTAGTGAAGCAGACAAAACTGGCCACTGCAGAGCGCACCTTCTGGTCACTAGAATCTGGTGGGGAAGATGCGCCCAGCCCACTGCTTTTCCTACAAGAGCACGATCACGCAGGAGTTGCCACCAGAGACTCACGACACGCCCTTCCTCGCGCCTGCTGTTTGGTTCACCCCTGAGAACATGCGCATGCAGCATCTTCACCCCTTCCACGTGGAGACAGCACCAGGCTGTTAACAGAGAAGCTGCAGTAGTTGCAGCTAACTCAGAAATCCCTAGGTATTTATCTTCCTCTCGGCTTATCAAATAAGCCTTGATGAAAAGAGGTGGCAGAGTCACGTGGGACCAGACGCCCCTGAGTGAGGAATGGCGTGGGCAGAGCAGTGCCCTCGTGGCCCCTGGTCCTGACCCAGGCTGAGAGCCCTCTCTCCCAGCCCAGGGACCTCCTCATTCACAGTGCACACTGCTGCTCTTGTCTTCCATCTGCCTACAGAATAGTCACTTCATTGCTGATTCCTTCTCTGACATACAGCCTGGGAGCCACAGATCAACTGCAAACCCCACAGGCAAGGAAGAAAGAGAAATGTACAAATGGCAGAGCCCCGCAAAGCGTCTGGCAATGTAGGAGCTGAGCTCCCCACGGTCCATCCCTCCGCTGCCCTCTGCCATCTCCTCTGGTGTGGGCACCTCTCAGCTGTGTATGCCTCTGTCGTAGCTTGAGCAGCTTCAACAACACACACCTATTTCTCACGGTTTTGGAGGCTCAGAAATCTAAAATCAAGGTGCTGGCCCGTTTGGCCAGTTTGGCCAGTTCAGCCAGTCCAGCCCTGCCTCCTGGCTTGCAGACAAGCTGCCTTCTGGCAGTGTCCTCACATGGCAGGGAGAGACCAACCCTCTCACATTTCTCCTTAATAATGCCAGTTTTATCATCACTCAGCATAACTTGTTTCTGACAATTTTATCATCACTTACAATAACTTCCATTAGGGTAATAAGGCATTAAGTAGATGTTGATTGCAAATAATCTGGTTACAGTCACCAATTATATGGAGACTGATTCTCCTTTCCTGTTTAAATGTGATTTTTGAAACATCACTACTTCCTAAAAACAAAACATGTCAAAGGAAGGAGACACAAACACTGTAGAGACGGAAAATGAGATTTTTGTGTATTTGTCAAGTGCCAGATTACAAGATGAAAACAAACGAAGGATTCGTCTTCAGGGATAAAGAATGTAAATGACTCACTCCAGTTACTTTACTCTCACCTTCTCTCCCTCGGGATTAAAGAAATATGTTTACTAGCGATGGGCCATTTTATGCACCTGAAGACGTCGCGCTCAGATGCCCTCTCGTGGAGTGAGGATCTCCCCCGCACACACTGTTTCTGTGGAGATTAAGTGTAAATTGCCAGCCTCTGAGTTTCATGTCTTCCATCGCTGGGAAGTGCCGGTTTAAGTGAGGGGTAGCAAGGCTGCGGATACAGAGAATGGTTACTTAGAGCTGCTCTAAGGTTCTGTAAGGCTGTCTGTCTCCCCTGGCTTTCAGGTAGCGATCACATAACTCAATGGAAATAACGATGCCTTTACCACTAGCAATTGCTACTTGAATATTGGCATATGTAACTTGGGTTCCAATTATTTGTTTCCAACTGGATCGGCCATCCTTTGGTTATATTTAAGTTTACAAGATTGTGAATGCCTTCTGGGTTCTTCTGGAACGGGAATGATTTTTTCTTTCCTCCACAGACTCATTCTAATCTATTTTTCAGTAACATCTTCATATAATTTTGGCTTAGAGGAGCTGAAAATATGATTTGGATTTCAGGAAAAAAATTACAATGATAGTATGCACTGTGTAGTGTTTTCAACTATTTAAAAACAATTTTCTTTTATGTTTCCACTCTCTCTTTAGAAGATCCCGAGCATTAGGAGAACCCGTGGCATTTCTTACACTTTATAGATTAGCCAGCTATTTGCCCCATTTTACAGATAAAAAACTGAGGCTTAGAGAGACACATGACTTACTCAGTCACACGAGTAAGTGTCCACATTAAGGTTAGAAGGACTCAGGTGTCCTGATCAACAACCTTTCACCCTCAGACATAAATGCCCGTGAAGGGAAATGCACACCCCTCCATCCACTGTTAACTTTTTTTCTCTTTAAATGCAGTTGCATCACAATCTCCCTGAGAATGAGTCTTACATAAGCACATGAGCGTTCGTGTTAGACCTGGCCATCTGGGGCCAGTGCAAAAGGACCTGGCTCAGCGTGTGGTGTATAGCTCTGCACAGTTACCGTCAGATCAATGTGAGAGACAGCCTCGCTGTGCTGCCCAACACTGGGGAAGGGGCATCCTTGAAGTGTCCTCAGGGACCCGCTGCGCCATCACCCCTCACTGAGGGCCGATGGCATCTGCTCCCTGACTGCTCCGAGAGAGAGACACCTCTCCAGGTGGCCTTCCTTCAGGCGCCCTGGTTTGCCCTCCTAAAAGCAACTGAAGGTGAGCCTGAGTTCTGTCTCCAAGAAGGTTCCCAAAGAGCAAATGAAGAATTTAGCATAATTCAAGTTCTAAAGCGCACTACACTGTGAGCTTGGACCTATGACTGCAGACTGCTACCCCGGGAGTATAGCGATCTCCTCGGACAGGCTGCTACTACACTCGGCACTTTATCAGGAGGGAAAGGTCAAGAAAGCTTAGGAAGGAAGAACGAGCCCAAGAAGGTCAAGGAACCCCTCACTACAAGAGTTTCGGTGGTCTTTACCTTGCAGCCTCTCCCATCTGCATGCACGCCCACAGTTAGATGAGCAGAATCTAAACCCCTAGGCAGGCCCAAACCCAAAGCTGCCGGCAGCCGGTCCATCTTTGCTGCTTGACACAGTCGCTGCAGAGAAGAAACATCTGCACAGCATATGTTTCAAGGGACCTGGAGTAGGATAATCTCCTTCAGCTACTTCCTTGTAGTTTAACAGAACAGTAGAGTAGTGACCTTGGAATGGAGATAACAAAAGCCCTAACCTTTGGAATAGAATGGATAGGATTAAAATCAACTGGTATAAATACAGATGTAACAGGAGAATAAAGACAGAACCTGCCTGGAGAACCTGACTAGAGAACCTGGCTAGGCTGCTGATCAACTGAACACTGTCTCCATGTCATTCCTTCTTCGCTGACTCCGTCCACACCTTTGGGAACCCCTGGACCTGCTGGGGTTGGGTCCCAACACAAAGCAGCAAGGCTGCTTTATACCCTGCGGGGAAGAAACACCTGCATTTTAAGGTGTTCCCTGCCACAGCATTCACCTCCTCTGTACAGCAAGCTGCATCTATTACGTGAGAGGAAGGAATTACTTGGCTTCCCTACGTGAAAAGTCACCAAGGTGAATTTTTCTATTTGCCGCGTGCTGCGTTCCAGAGCTTAAAGGTTGTGGCAATGCCCCCCATGCCTCATGGCGTTCGCCGTGTGCCCTTGTGGGGGTTCAAATGAGCTCATGCAGCCCTGGAGTCGCGGCACTGCCAGCCTTTCTCTGAATGAGAACACAGGTCTAATTATTCCAAATCCTGCTAAAATTAGGCCCAAATGTTCCATTTTCCATGTGTTCCTTTTAATTAAAAAATGAAATGAAAGAGAAAAGGAAACCATCAAAATCAAATAAATAAAAACAGATGGAATGTGGCATTGGAAGCTCCGGTCTGTAATAGCATTCCTTTAATAAAACCCATTGGTTAATTTGGTTGAGAAAAGCAGTGTTAAAATTAAGTAAGAATTAACATTCACTTGGGTAAATATTTGTAGTTTCCTTCATGTGCTGCCATGATAAAGGTAATTTAGCTTAAAAGCAGTCATCATCTTTCTCTATAACTGATAAAGCATTACTAATTGTGTGTGTTAATATGGTACAATATGGAATTGAACAGAGATTTTATCTTAATAACATCTCCATTCAATTAAAGACAGTGTTGTATGACAGGAAAGATAAGTGTGTTTGTGCCAACGAGCACAGCGGAAGAGCAACTGTGGGAGGTGGTGCGGCAGCTCACATTCTCCGGCTCCTCTAGCTGACGACGTTACATTTACAGTCACTATTGTAAACAACACTTTTTTGAGGGGGATAATTCAGATAATGTTTCATTGAGAAAGTGATACTTTATGTGCGAAAGATACTCACCTTTTGGGTGTGATAGGATATTTCTACAAACAAGATGCTGAGTGGAAAATGATCGGACTCGCCTGCAGTGAAATAACCATCCTCATGGCTACTTGGACTCCCCAGCCTCAGTCGGCGTGACATGCGTGGCCAGGGTCTGCCAGGGAGAACTCTCAGCTTGCAGCCGTGAATAACAATGACTTAACTGCAGGAACGCTGGCGCCATGGGTCCAGTTCTTTCCTCCAGACCCTGAGTGCACCCCCTCCCACCGTGGTGCTCTAGGCTGTGACCCCCCCAGCCTGGAAGGACAGGATTCCATGTGTGTGTGGGGCGGGGCGGGGGGGGGGGGAGATGAGGGGGGAGAAGGGGATGCTAGCCATCGGAAGGCCCCAGGCCTGAGAAACCCAGCTCCCTGGGGGCCTAGGCGGCTTTGCCCTGATAAACACATCATTGCCACAGACTGGCTGCCCTGCAGGGCCAGGAGATGTTTTGAATGTCAGTTGTTTTGCCTGTTAATTTGTTTGTTTGTTTTAAAAAGGTATATTCCACACACTGCCTATTAGAAGGCTGTGAATTTGCTGTGCAGTGAAATCCAACCCTCTACATTGCTATGTGGATGTACTCCCACTTCACCTCCTTGCCTCTGGGGGCAAAGAGCCCAGCTTGACACCCCCACCCCCTCCTATGCACACACACACACACACACACACGTGCAGAGCCTTGGAGGACACAGCTCTTTATTGTGATTTTGTGCACATTCATCAGCCACACAGACTTGTCTGATACCAGGCAGCATGAGTGTGAACAGCCTGAGTGGATGAGTACCAGCTAAGATGAAAGCAGTTTGGGAATAATTACAAACCGCCCCCCCTCAAATGCTGTTTTAAAAAATCAGTCTGCAGAAGCCATGCAACCCTCGTTTTATACCAACCCCAGCAAAAAAGGAAACCATAGTTTAACATAAAGTGGGGGATGGAATCACTAATCAGCTGCACTCACAGCTTAGCTTCGGGAAGAGACAGATGGAAAACTCCTCTCCGGAGATCGCTGCTTCCAAACTCAGAGAAAGGGCTTCTGGACATGACCAGGGTGGAGAGTTCACGCCTGCATTTCAATGGAGCAGGAGCACGTTTTAGTATAAATGCAAGACTTTCGTGTCTGCCTTTAGAAGCACAGAGATGCTGGCGTGCGTGGGGCTCACCCGGGACTGACCCGGCGCCTCCAGGGAGTGGGAGTCCGTGAAAAGGCAGGTCAGCGGGGGCTTGGTTTCCTACACGAGTGTCGTGATGCTGTCATCTGTCCAGGGAAAGAGGGGACACCAGCCATGGCCTAAAAGTTATCAGGAAATTGCAGCATCGGGAATAAAGGAGTTATTTTCATGAGAAAAGCGACTGGCCATTGGCTCATAACGGGCTAAAAGGCCATCAATGATCCTTCTCAGAGGCCCCAAGGCCTGGTGTCCCGAACCCACAGCTGCAGCCGGTCAGCCGGGTGCAGATCACAGCGCAGCGGGACGGTGGGCAATGCCCACCAGCCCTCTCCGCTCTGCACTGCCTGGGGTGCCACAGGCTGCTCAGCTCATCCTCATCACCTTCTAGGAAAGAGGCTCATTCGTGACAGACACACGGAGGCACAGGCAATCTTGGCGACTGACCTACCACGAAACCCTGGCCCACCCCGTGCCCGGGAGTCTCTGCTCCCCCAGCTGCCGTCTGCCCTGAAGTGTAGGATGGTGCTTCTTTTTGAAAGGCAGGTGTGAGCTCCGGCATTGTGTCCACTGGCCAGGAAACTGCACATCTGGGCTCCAGCCCCGTCGGCCTCAGTTCCAATAACAACGGGAATTCTTTAGACGTTCGCTTCTCGACTGTTTCAAATGACCTCTGCTGGTGTCATCATCACCCTGCCAATATGGCTTTCATATCAGAATGGCTCTGAGAAGTCTTCAAGAGAAAAATGTGTGTAAATATGTTATAAAAAATATTGCGATGGGGGTTCAGGGACCATCTGGACCAAGTCTGGCAGAGGATGGCTTGCCCTGGGAGAACTGAGCCAGTAGATGGTCTGAAACTTCACCACAATTACAGGCCACTATGTTAAGTAGCCCCATTCCTGCAAGATCCTACTGACGCTTTATAGAAGTCATGCATTTGAAAACAGTGGATGCAGGTGAAGGGGGTCTAATGTATGGTGATGAAAGATGATTTGACTTTGGGTGGTGGGCACACAGTGCAATCTACAGATCCTGTATCATAGAAATCTATACGGCCCTATTAACCACTGTCACCCCAATAAATTTCATTAACATTTGAAGAAAAAATTGCTCCTTTTCTAAAACAACTTTTCTGATAAAAAATAATATTTTTTATTTACAATAAAAACAATGAATGCATATTCTCTTCTCTGGGGAGCAGTGCAAATAATTGGGGTGCTCCAGTTTCACAGTGCCTCTGATGAGCGTTCAACCCATGGCCCTTAAACACAAAAGAATAATAGCATGGATGCCCTCGCCGAGTGGCTCAGTTGGTTGGAGCGTTGTCCCCTACACCAAAGGGTTTGGGGTTCAATTCCTGGTCAGGGCACATACCTAGGTGGCAGATTTGATCCCCACTTGGAGTGGGGAGGCAACAGACCGATATTTCTCTCTCACACTGATGTTTCTCTTTTTCTCCTTCTCCCTCCCCCCCTCTCTCAAAATCAATGGAAACATATCCTCAGGTGAGGGTTAAAAAATTTTTTTTAAAAAAAGAATAGTTGCCCTAACCGGTTTGGCTCAGTGGATAGAGCGTCGGCCTGCAGACTCAAGGGTCCCAGGTTCGATTCCAGTCAAGGGCATGTATCTTGGTTGCGGGCACATCCCCAGTAGGGTGTGTGCAGGAGGCAGCTGATCGATGTTTCTCTCTCATCGATGTTTCTAACTCTCTATCCCTCTCCCTTCCTCTCTGTAAAAAAAATCAATAAAATAAATTTTAAAAAAATAAAAATAAAAAAAATAAAAAGAATAGTAGTAGCATGGACACTCAAGGCAAACTCAAGTTCAAAATGTCAGAAAATAGGAGATCAGGATAAGATTAACTTCTCTCTTAATCGCAGAAAAGTATAGGGCATTATGAAATCAAAGACACTTATGGCAGTGTGTTTCTTCAAAACCAACAAGAGAGGGAAAGACTTCAGCAAGATGGGGCTATAATCTATGTAACGCAATCGTGTAACTGTGTACATCTAGTCACTTTTACTGTGTGGTGTTGGTTAGAAGCAGGTCATAGGTCTTGCCCACTCTCAAGGGGAGGGATCACACAAGGCAAGAACAGCAAGAGGTGGGAGTCAAGGGGCTACCTTAGTGTCAGCTGCCATAACATGCAATTACCAAGTTCATGAGCTTCAGTATTAAGACTGTCCTTCTCAGAGCATCAGCACCTGAGGTCAGTTTGTCCTGTTACTGGTGATAGAAACTCAGACCATTTGGTGAAGGTAGCATCTACCAGGTTTCTCATCTGTAAATTTACCAGCTTTCCTTCTGCAATTATTGTCAGCTTGTTCTTCATCAAATCACCACCCAATAATTTTAGCAAAATTGATGATTACCTACTTGAATCAATTATCATGAAAGTTGCAAAATGGCGATTTTAAAAAAAAACTCCACCATTCTTTTTACATTTGTTATTTGGTTACAGAAAAGAGCTTTCCCTCTCCCTGTATGTGTGTAGGTATATACAGAGGTGGGCAAACATAGGTCTACAGTTGTTCATATGGAAAATAATACAATAATCCTATCTAATAATAGACAAACATGGTAATTAACCGTACCTCCGACACGCTTCCCATTGGCTAATCAGGGCGATATGCAAATTAACTGCCAACCAAGATGGCGGCCAGCAGCCAGGCAGCTGAAGCAAACAGGAGGCTTGCTTGCTCCAGTGATGGAGGAAGCCAAGGCTCCCCACCTGCCGCTGCTGGCCTCTGAGCTGCACTCTAAGAAACAATGTTGCAATTACAGAAGCTAAACAATCCCCAGATACCTGCTTTCAGCCAGTCAGAGCTGGAGTGAGAGGACCGAAACAATGTTGCAATTATAGAACCCAAACAAACCCTAGATTCCTGCTTTTGGCAGCCAAGGCCTCAAGCTGGAGCCGAGCCTCAGAGTTAAAGCCAGCTCTCAGTTCCAGTGACAGCCATAGAAGGTAAATAAATCCCAGAATAAAAGAAAAAAAAGGTTGGGAGCTTCAGTCACCCACCAGCCTGAAAACGGCCCTCAGCCCCTCACCCAGACTGGCCAGGCACCCCAGTGGGGACCCCCACCCTGAAGGGGGTGTGACCAGCTGCAAACAGCCATCATCCCCTCATCCAGGCTGGCCAGGCACCCCAGTGGGGACCCCCACTCTGAAGGGGGTGCGACCAGCTGCAAACAGCCATCAGCCCCTCACCCAGGCTGGCCAGGCACCCAAGCGGGACCCCCACCCTGATCCGGGACACCCTTCAGGGCAAACCAGCCAGCCCCCACCCGTGCACCAGGCCTCTATCCTATATAGTAAAAGGGTAATATGCAAACTGACCCTAACAGCAGAAAGACTGGGAATGACTGGTCACTATGACACACACTGACCGCCATGGGGCAGACGTTCAATGCAGGAGCTGTCCCCTGGTGGTCAGGGTGCTCCCACATGGGGAGCTCTGCTCAACCGCAAGCCAGGCTGATGGCTGCCAGTACAGCGGTGGTGGTGGGAGCCTCTCCTGTTTCCTCAGCAGCACTAAGGATGTCTGACTGCAGCTTAGGTCCGCTCCCCGCTGGCAAGTGGACATCCCCCGAGGGCTGCCAGGCTGCCAGAGGGATGTCTGATTGCCATCTTAGGCCCAATGCCCTGGGGAGCAGGCCTAAGCCAGCAAGTGGTCACTCCCGAGGGGTCCCAGACTGCAAGAGGGCACAGGCTGGGCTGAGGGACCCCCTACCCCCGAGTGCACAAATTTTTGTGCACTGGGCCTCTAGTCTATAATAATAAAAGCACAATACGCAAATAGACAAATGACCTAATAGCAGGATGACCATCCTGATGACCTTCCAGATGACCATGCTATGACACGCACTGGTGCCAGGCCAGCCAAGGCGGGTGTGATGCCATTGGTTGGGGGTGGGGGGGTGGGGGCGCCATCACCCCATGATCACCCCGCAGAGGGAAGCCCAGGCCACTAGCCAGTGATGCTATGGCAGGTGTGCGGGGCCAGCCAGTGATTGCCCCACAGAGGGAGGCACAGACCAGCTCAGCGATCGCACCCCACGCCTGTCACCTGCAGAGGAAGGTGACTAGTGGTGGGGGAGGGGGTGCAGTGCCACACAGATGGCAAGCAGTGGCAGCATCGAGGGTGGGGCCAGCTGCCAGCAGCCAGGGGAAGGAAAGCCCCAATAGGCCCTGATCGCTGGCCAGACCTAGGGACCCTACCCAAGTGGTTCCAGATTTCGAGAGGGCGCAGGCTGGGCTGAGGGACACCCTCCCACCTTGCATGAATTTTGTGCACTGGGCCTCTAGTTAATTAATAATAACACAACTATAAAAGCTGTGTTTTGTTTACTCACTACTGTAAGCCTACATTTGCCCACTCCTGTATTTATGCAGATATGGGCACATGGATTTCTACTGTTTTAACGTTTTCTAATCAATTAATTCTTATGTAGTTTGATGCTCAAATTGTCCCAGATTTGATCAGGGGGAACAGTTTGAGCTGACTCCTGTCTGCTGAGTCTTCTTAACATGCCCCCATCCTTCTGAGTGCTCCCTTGCTTTCTGGCATAAGACGATCCAAGTCCCTTTGTACTTCCTGCCTCAGCTCTGGAATCAGTCGTTTTTCCAAGGAGCGCTGGTCCCTTGTATTGGAGAATGACATTTAGAAACCATGATGAGTGTGCAGGAGAGGGTTTCAAACAAAGATGGGCAATAGGACTTGGAGAGGCCGCTGCAGTGGGAACCAGCTGTGCTGCGGGTTCTCAGAGCCAGAGAGTCCAGCTGTGGGCAGTGTTTCCCTTGAATGCCTCGAAGTGTTTGCGCCATTGCAGACCCTTAATGGGCGTCTATAAATAACTGGTTGATTGATTTGTTCATGGACAGATTACATTTATTGTTTGATAATCAAGCCAAAGCTACTAATAGTTTATTATGTACATTTTTATGAACTTTCTGCAATAGGTAAGCAAAGTACTGGCAGCTTGGAGATCGTCCTGGCCACCCTCCATTTGGCTACTGACGCCCCTTGGACCTCAGCGAGGGGAGGCCATCCCTGGGTCACGCATGTGGCCAGCGGCAGAGCCAGCCCTGGACTCCGGCCCTCAGGCTCAGGGCCCTGCATGGCATACACCTCTCATCAGGACCACGTGTGAGGGGTTGCCCAAAAGAATCTTTCCTTTTTACAGAAAAAGCTTTCCAGAGCCTCACGCCTGACTTCCCTGATGCGACTTGACCTGGGAGACACCCCTTCTGCCCAGGCCCACAGGCCCACATTCCAGCCTCACAGATTCACTCCCCTGCCGCTGGAGGGCGCTCCAGCTGAGGGCTGTCCCACCCGCCACAGGCTGAGCAGCGCATCACTGCTCCTAGCCCGCCTGTGAAACTGGCAATTAGACTATCTGCAGGCCCAGGTCCGGGGGCAGTGGGGGTTCGGGAAGGGGCAGGGGCCCCACTGCTGCCCTGAGGCTCTCTGTCTATTTCATGATAAGAGTAAGCAGTCTTACCCCTTACTCAATAAAAACAAATAAATAAGTAAAAACAATTCTCTAAAAGGGCAGTGGGTGCGAGTGCCGCTACAGGGTGCTGAGCTCTCCCCGTGCACGGATCTCTGAGGTCCTTCCTCCGTGACCCTCACAAGAAGTGAGAGCTGGGAGCGCTCCCCCCCACCCCCCCAACACCCTGCAGCTGAGGTCTCCGCTGCTGCTGCTGCTGCTGCTGCTGCTGCGCGCGGGATGCCTCAGGTTCATCGCCAGGGCACGGCGGGCCGCAGCTTGGGCCTCCGGCTCCTGCTGGCTGGTTCCCAGGGCAGAGGGCCTCCTGCCCTTCCCGCGTGTCCCTTCCTAGGCTTTCCGGGGCTCTCCAGCAGGGCCTGGCCCCGCCCCCCTCCCCCCCCCCCCCCCCCACGCCGTCAGCAGCATCTTCATTGGCTTCTTGCTACCCTAAGAGGACTTAGTTCCAGTTCTCAGCGTTCAAATCCGCCCAGTCTCCTGGCAGGGCCGCCAAATCGTCCCCAGCGCAGAGGTCTCCCTCCCCCGGCTCTGCAGCGGTGCCTGGGCCGCTCTCTGAGCCAGGGCTCCACAGGGCGGACGCGAGCTTTGAGCCCCGGCAGGTGTCTCCTGGCACCTTTCCTGGGAAACGGAAACTGCGACCCAGGACTCACCTGGGGAGGTGCATCTGAAACACTGAACCAGCAGTAAAGTTTCCACGGTGGGACCAGCACCCACAGAAGGACATTTTAATCACCCAAATGAGGCAGGCGCCGTGTTCCAACAGCGAGGAAGCGGCTGGAGTTAGACCTGGGTTCCAATGCCAGCCGCACCCACTACTGGCAGTGGGATCCTAGGCACATTATTAAGCTGGTAAGTGCCTGAACACATGCTACCGCTCCCAGGCACGGGGCTACCCTAAGCTAATGGATCTCAAGGTTGTAGTTATGAGGGTATCATTTGTTTCAGAAGGTATCCCCAGGCTGCATAAGCTCCAAAGACCGGATCCATTTGTGCCCATTTCTATGGGCTATTCACCTGTTTGACTGGAACAGCCTCTCTCTCCCAGAGGAATGAGTGCGGAGCCTCAGGGGCAGCCCCAGTTTCCTTTGGAATGGAAACATCACTGCCACTCTGGCCTTCAGACCCTTACTCCAGGCCCCTTCTGCGTCTCTTGAAACCATGTTGGTGGAAATGCTTGGAACCATAAAGTGCTGTTCACATGTCAGCGGGAAGTGAGTCCTGCCTTGTTCAGGCCTCTGCCTTAGCACAGCGGGTCCCCACCTGGCGCCCACTGGAATCCAGGGAGAGACCTGGGGAAATGCAAGGCCTGGGCTGTGCCCCAAGCCCATTCGGCAGAGTCCGGGGGTGGGGCCCAGGCACCAGCACTTGTTTCCGGTTCCTCGGATGATGCTGTTGTGCAGCTGTGGGTGGGAACCAAAACCTCAGAAAGCCACCCTGGGCCTCCCAGATCCTGTGCTTCTGGAATATTGATCTCTGCCATTTATTCGGTGCTTAGCTTTGGCTTCCTTGTACTGTCATTTGTCATTTTGTTTCTCCCTCCCAGGGTAGGTGGTGAGTACCTTTCCAGCCTCTTCATCTTCCCCCTGCCCCCTGGCTCTGGGCATTTAAAGGGGCCTAAAATTGTGAGCAGGAGGATGTAGCTGCCTGCTGTGCACCCAGGCCCAGTTAATCCACTGGAAGAAAGAAGAGCAACCACTTGTTTAGCCCTCTCTGTGCCAGGAACTTTCATGCTAGCATCCCTTTAAGAAATGGGCCAGGAAAGGAGCTCATTGGCCCCATTTTGCAGGCCAGGCGGTGAGGCTCAGGGAAGTGCAGCCAGTAGTTTGCCTGAGGCCACAGGACCTGCCAGTGCCGCAGGGGGATTCTTACACTGGTCTGTGCCCCAAAGCACCTGCCTTCCTCCCAGTGCTGCCCTGACTGTGGTCTCACTGAGCAAGGTCTCATCAGAGAGAAAGCGTCTGGGCGCGAGGCTGGAGCCAGCTCAAGTGTGAGTAAGAGAACTGTCAGCCTGAGAGCTGAATTTTCACTGCACAAGTTCCTGAAATGATTCATACTCACTGTATGTGGCCAGGCTTACACCTGAATGACTAGCTCAGCTATGAAATTTGGGTGCTTTCCTGAGTTCCTGCTGAAATTTAATAATAAGGTGGCCTATAAATATTTAGTGGTCGAATAGAGGTTTTTTTTTCATTTTTCGATGGGAATCAACATCCTTTGGTAATTGCATTTGAAAGTTGCAAATGATCTCTGACCCTCATGCTTTTCAAGATAACTTATGTAGATCACCTCTTTTAAAAACACGAATGTGGAGTAAATAGAACAGTGAAGCCATTCGAACCTGGAGGCCATTTCCCTCTGGAGGTGTGAGGACAGCCTGCTGGGCCAAGCAGAGTCAGGCAATGGTGCTGACGTTCTCCTAAGTGAGGGCTGCATCTGAGAAAGATTTCTCTCCAGGCTGTCCCTGTCCTGCTCCGTTATGCCCCGAGAAGCATCTGCCAAATCCCGCACTGGCCTCAGATGCCTTCGCGCTTTCTGCCTGTTGGACCTGTTGCTGGACCAAGAGCACAAGGTCCCCCTTCTACGGCGGCTGCCCTCCCTCATGGCTGGAAGGATGGCTCTGGAGCTTGTTAACAATGTGGTTCATCGGGTCTGGGGCCGTGTTATCTATCGGGCCTCCTTGACTCCTCGGGGCTGTGAACCATGCTTCGGAAAGACAGACTTAGGTCAGGACACTTCAAGGATTGCTCAGTCCAACCTTTGGAGGAAGAGGGTTTTCAGGAAATCCCCAAGATGTTAGCTCTTCCTCCTTTTTGTCTGTTCTCCCTTCCCACCCCCACCATCAGGGGTCCTCTGGGCTCTTCTCTGGGTGCCCTGTGGTGGCAGTAGCAGTGGGGGGGGGTGGTTATGGGGGGAGGGGAGGAAGCAGAAGCAGGCCTGGGCAAGGGGAGAAGCTGGGCTGCAATGCAATCTGGGTGAAGGCCTCAGCCGAGCCCGTGGAGAGCCCAGGAGTGGAGATGACCCTTCAGAGGTGTCCCTCGCCAGGTGTCTCACGCCAGGTGTGTGGTCAGGCCTGGGCCTTTGTTCCCCTGCCCTAATTAGTTATCCCTGAAGAGGGCTGCAGCCAACGGTGTCTTCCCGCAGCCCTGGAACATTCTGGGGAGTAAGTCCTTCGTTCCTGAAGGGGATCTGGGTGGCCCTCACGCTGTCCACCATGACTCTTGTGACTACCAGGACTTTTCGCAACTAAACCCCAGAAGCTCTTCCATGAGCTGAATGAACGTTCAGCTGGGATACCTGCAGCCCTTGTGCCTGGCCATACTCTGCCTCTGGGCACTGAAGGGGCTTTAATGGCTCTCCCATCCAAAGTCATGCAAATATTTGAAGGTGGGACTTTCATACTGTGCCTGAAGCCAAGAGGTGGCAGATGCAGTCCCGTGGGCCCCTCTGTCTAAGGTGGATGCTATGACTGTCGTGTCTGGAAAACAATTTCTATACACCAGGCCCTCTGCTTAGAAAGTTCCCATGCATTTAAAAAAATTCCCCCACAAACTTCACAACAAACCTGTGAAATAGAATCTACAAAATCATTACCCTCATTTTACCAACAAAGAGTGATAGAGATGCTCCGAGAAATTACATAACTTTCCTGATGTCCCTGTGCAGTCGATGGTCGAGCCTGATGCAGACTCGGTCCCTCGGACCTGCTGCTCACCGGCGCCGGAAGGATCCACCTAGAAACTGGGTCCTGGGTCCCGTCTGGGAAAGGAAAACCAGGTGCACTTTGGAATTGGCATGAGAATAACCCCATCCGGCCACCAGCAGGCCAGACATAGCCCACGGACTGCTTGGATTGAACTTGCCTCCTCAATGCAAATCTCTGCCCTTCTCCCTCTGAAACCTCACACTCCAGACTTTCCTAAGCAACAGAAGGTCTCCAGGGAAGCCCAGATATTAGGTCAACCAGCCCAAGTCTTGCTCGTTTTACAGCTGAGTAAACTGAGGCCAAGGGAAATGAAGTCACATCCCCAAGGTTGCTTAACCCTCCTTGGAAGTCTGACCCTTTTAAGGTGTATGTTTAAACAATATCCAGATTCTTCAATAAAAATACAATGCCATACACAGCCCTGTTTCTCACTTGACTGTTTTGATAGAGGCAGGCAGGAAACCCTAAAACCACAGAAGAACTAATTAGCAAGCAGGGAGGCGACATGCTTCCACACCATGTGCTGCCTCACCGCCAGGGTCCTAACTAGGATGGATGACCCCAGGTTTCACCCCGGGCTCCAGTGCACAGAGCTGCAGAGATTCCAAATCACATTGCTAAGTGAGCACCGTTCATCACAGTGCTCAGCACCCCCACATTTATGCCCACCTCTCTGGGCTCCTGGGGGGCCTGCTCCTGGGCCCCAGAGGCCCCCTCGTCAGCTAGAGGAGAAGGATGGAGATGACCAAGGCTTTGGGATATGGGGATGTGTGCGTGCTCAGGAAAGGGTGGGGGGCCCTGTGCTGTCCCTGTCGTGTCTCCCAAGGCTGCTGCTTCTCAGGAGGAGGACTAGTACCGGCATGCTCTTCCCTAGGTGCTGTCCCCCATCCTACTCCACTGCACCCCATGCCACCCCCAAATGCAGCCACGTGCTCAACCACCAAACCCCGGTGTCACAAAAATACACAATTCTGATTCTTGCAGCTTCAATATCAACCGAGCCCTTAGGTAGGCAATGACCTACATAGTATTAAATATGGAAATATAAGAATGTTTATCTTTTAAAAAAATATCCCTGACCCACTTTCAGGCCACCAACACAGGTACTCCTGGGTAAGGCAGATTCCAGTTTATTCTGAACAGCACATACGCTAATATAATTAGCGTTTCTCCTAGGATTTATAGTAATTCAGTCAAAGCCCTTCCCCCGCCTCCCAGCAAGGGCCATTTCTGAAACATGCCTTAATTCATTTGTCAGAACATGGCTGCTGCATTAAGGGCCTGAATGAAGACAGCAAATTCTCAAACACAGGCTCATGGCACAGAAACGTTATGCATCCTCTATAGGCTGTGGCCTCTGGGGGAGGAGAAGAGCTGAAGCATGCTGGTGATGAATTTACAAAAGGAGTGCTTGTCATTCTTCCCTTTGTTTGCCAGTGGATCTAAGAAACCCCTTTAAAGTTATTTTTTAAAGAATGGTTATATGATATTAAAGGGTACTAGCTGTGATTTAAAATCCCTGGCTGGCAAAAAGCCAACAGAGCAGGCGCCTTCTACTCTGGTGTGGTGAGCAGAGCACGTGATTGGAGATCGGAGACCCAGGCTCAAGTCCCAGCCCCGCTGGTTAATGGCAGGATGGCCTCAGGTAGTCATTATCTTTATGTTCCACTTTCTTCCCCCGGAAACGAGAATCCTATTCATGCTTACTTTGTTGAGTTATTTATAAAGACAAAATAAGATCATGTATGTGCTTTATCGACTTATATGGCCTTACCCAAGGATACAGAATCTTCTATATTTTTGATTCACGGGTAGAAGGGTTGAAGTCAGCACTGAGAATCAAGAAAAGTTCATTTCCATCATGCTTTGCTTCCCAGTTTATCTTTTAGTCCTCAGAGGCACCCAATCTCTTTCCATTCTGTATGGCATGAAATGGATTATAAATTCAATCATTCAAAAGTGTAAATGTCTCTCACAGGGACATTTTCTTGGTTACAGGAACCAAACTTTAATCTGAACTGCTCAAGTTCTCTGAGTGAGGGGCTGAGGGATAATGTGGGGACACAGAGGCATACTGGGTCCTCAGAATTTCATGAGTAGGCAGCTGCCTAGTTGTGGATATTTAAGAACACCCTGTGGATGGCAGGGTGTGATCTGAAAGGAGCAGTTTTCCACAAGAGCCCAGGTAACTATCACCAATCTTTGAACCCGTCCCACTCCACACCTGCTGGGAATAACTACCTTCATGGGCCACTTGCAGCCGTGGTCTTGGATGTTAACACCCAAACCCAGAGAAAACAGTTGGAGGCTCTTCTTTGTGATGCTATTCTAAATGGAACTGTTTTCTGATTTATATGTTCAGATTATCCATTGCAAGTGTATACAAATAACAACTGACTTTTTAAAAAATTCTTTATTGTCTAAAGTATTACATGAGTCTCCTTTTTTCACCCATTGACCTCTCCCCCACCACTCCCTCCCCCAAGCACAACCCCTCACTCCCCCTACTGTCTGTGTCCATTCATTTTGCTCATAACAATTGACTTTTATATATGACTAGAGGCCCAGTGCATGAAATTTGTGCACGTGTGTGTGTGTGTGTGTGTGTGTGTGTGTGGGTGTGTGTCCCTCAGCCCAGCCTGCACCCTCTCCAGTCTGGGACCCCTCGAGGGATGTCTGGCTGCCTGTTTAGGCCTGCTCCTGGTGGGTTCAGGACTAAATGGGCAGTAGGACACCCCTCTCACAATCCAGGACTGCTGGCTCCCAACTGCTTGCCTGCCTGCCAGATCACCCCCTACCTACTCCCCTGCCAGCCTGATTGATGCCTAACTGCTCCCTTGCCAGCCTGGTCGCCCCCAACTTCCCTCCCCTGCTGTCCTGGTCACCCCCAACTGCCCTCCCCTGCTGGCCTGGTCGTCCCCAACTGCCCTCCCTTGCAGGCAGGCCATCTTGTGGCAGCCATCCTGTGTCCACATGAGAGTGGGCATCTCGTGTGTTGGGGTGATGGTCAATTTGCATATTACCTCTTTATTATATAGGATTTTTATCCTGCCACCCTGCTGAACTCACATATTAGTGTCAATGAGTTTTCTAATTTTAAGTAAAGTCTTTAGGATTTTCTCTATACCGTCTATCCCATCTGTGAATAGACAGGCTTTACTTCTTCCTTTCCAATCCAATGCTTTTTATTTCTTTCTCTTGCCTGGTTGCCCTGGCTACCACTTACAGGGCAATGCTGAATAGAAGTGGTGAGAGGGGACATCCTTGTCTTGTTCCTGATATTAAGAGGAAAGCATGCCGTCTTTCACCATTGAGTGTGCTGTTAGCGGGGGTTTCTCCCAGATGCCCTTTATGAGGTTGAGGAAGTTCCCTTCTAGCTTTTTGTAATAAAAGGTGGTTCAATTTTATCAAAGATATTCTTCACCTATTGACATGAGCATGTGGTTTCATTCTTTATTCTGTTAATATGGTATATTACATTGATCAATTTTTGGATAATAAATCAGCCTTATATTCCTAGGATAAGGCCCACTTGGTCATGGTGTATATTCTTTTTTATATGTTGCTGAATTTGATTTGCTAGTATTTTGCTGAGTATTTTTTGCATCTGTATTCATAAGTGATATTGGTCTATTGCTTTCTTTACTTGTGATGTCTTGGTTTGGTTTTGGTGTTAGGATTACACTGGTCTCATAGAATGAGTTGGGAAATGTCCCATCCGTTTCTGCTTTTTGGAACAGTTTCTCAAGCACTGGTGTTAATTCCTAAAATGTTTGGTAGAATTCACCAGTGACATTTTCTCTCACAGGGACATTTTCCTGTGACATAGCCAGTGAGTAGTTTTTATTACTAATTCGATCTCTCTGCTTATTACTTGTCTAGTCAGAGTTTCTAATTTTTATTAATTGGGAAGCTCTTAAAAGAATCCTGTCACCATTAAGAGTGGACACTCTCAGAGACCTCACTGAGTGGCACCTGCAGCTGAGCCCGCTCCCTTCTTCTAAGCAATTATATTGTAGTCACAGCAGGTAGACATTTTTCGTGAGCAAGTTTAACTCCCTGAACCATTTGATCCAAAATATAGACTTGTAAATGAGCAGAAGTGGGATAAAATTAAATTCCATAACATTTCAGTCCACCACAAAACGTAGCAGGTGTTAACTGAGAGGCCCAGAGCTCTTCTTAAAGCTGGAGGAGGCTGGGTGGCATCCCATGGCTCCTTAGAGGTGGTCAGCCCCTGGGAAAATCCGGCAGCAATGCTCTTGTTTTCATTCCTCTTGAAAAGCTCAGAGGCCTCTGGAGGGTCATCGTCAACAATAGCCTCTCCTGGACCCCAGTGACCAGAGCTTTTCAGAGTTGTCACCATGGACCCAGTTTCTTGTGATTTCTTTTCCACTCCCACCTGGCTTCAAGGGAGTTGCAGTGTCCTTGAGTTTTTTATTTCTTGCTATCTCTGAGAGGCACTTTCATTGTTATTGCTAATCGTTATGTGGAAATGGCATGAGGGTGCCAAGCTAATAAATACACAGAAGTTGCAAAAATCCAGGAATCCAACCGAGTTCTCACAATCTACTTACTGACTTCCTTCCTTCCTGGGAGCCAGAGGCCCTTGTGTGTCCCTGTTCTCCACGTTTACTCCTGGGTTGTGGTCTTGATCCCCAGTAAGGAGCGAGTAGGAGACAGCCGGTCAATGTTTCTATCTCTCTATGCCACTTCCTTCTTCTCTCTATCTTAAAAAAAAAATCAATAAAAATATATAAAAACATTCAATGCCCAGAGTATTACCACCTTTCTTTGAAAAGCCATTATTTCTAGGAGCTGTCTTAGCAAAGTTCAGACTTTCCTGAATCTAGTTAAGTAAGTTACGTAGGCACTAACTGTTAAGGTACTTTTCCAAATTATTTCTCTTCTTAAACCTTCCTAGCTTTACGTTTAAGCCTCTGCAAAGGCATGACAGTGCCTCTGGCCTAAATATTGGAATATGGAAGAAGTTATGTTCATGA
The DNA here is from genome assembly GCF_964212035.1 of Myotis nattereri. Lineage (NCBI taxonomy): Eukaryota > Metazoa > Chordata > Mammalia > Chiroptera > Vespertilionidae > Myotis > Myotis nattereri. The sequence continues at coordinate 21,224,819 of NC_138085.1, forward strand.
AGAAGATCACAATAATCCCTTTATATTTTTGCCTCCTTCTTTGACAGCCTTAAATTCCAGTAGGAGCCATCATTCCTTTGCTTACGTCCTAGACTCTCTAGAACTCTCTCCCTGCACTGTCCTCGCCTGGCAAAACCTCAGTCAGGATGAAATCCAACTTTCTTACACCTGCAGGTGAGCAGCTGAGAATGAGTGAAGAAAACCGCAGAGCCAGCAGACTGGTCTGACCTAAAGCCCTGACCCCTTACTTCAGGCGGCACCTTAGTGCTACCAGCAATCCTGCCCTCCGAGGTTTGCTCACCCTCCCACTCTCCTTGACAGCTATTCAGACCTCTCTCTTCTCTGACCATCCCATCAGCAGATGAACTTGATTCTTATTCCATTGAAAAGATAGAAGCCACTGACAGCTCTAGTTAAGGTCCTTGCTGATAGCCCCATGCTAAACCTAGCTGTCGTTCCCCGCCCTCATCTTACCTACCATCTCTTCCTGAGTGCCTTCTCTTTAGCAATCCACCCTGGAATGCCCAGAGCGTGGTTCTCTGATCTCTTCTCCTCTCTCTCTACATACCCACTCCTGAAGAGGTATCGACTGCTTCTCACCGCTCATGACCGCTGAGTGTACACCTCCACCCCAGGCCTCTTCCAAGAGTGGCAGACTCAGACTTGACCTCTGCCTCCAGATTAAGTATCATCTCACACTGACTGTGTCCAAATAAAACTGGAGCAAGTGCAGTTTTCCCTTCTAAATTAGTAGTACTCTAAGCCAAACATCTGCACCATCCTTCACTCCTCTCTCTCACATACCACAATCAACCCATCATCCTTGTTCAGACTAGTCTAAAATCCAACCCTTTTTTCACCACCTACACCATTACCTGACCAGGAATATTGCAATGGCCCAGCTGGTCTCACCCTATTTCCCTTTGTGATCCCTGTTATCTATTGTCCATCCAGTAGCCAGAGTGGACCTTTGAAAATAAAAAAAAGCCATATCATCTATACCATTCTGCTTCTATGCCCCAAGTCTAGCAATGGCGTTCCATCTCACTTACAGGAAAATCTGGTTGCTGGCAAGCTGTATGACCTCTTCTCCTCTCCTCTCCTCCTAACTTGCTCTATACCAGCTGTGCTGGCTGCCTTGTCCTTTCTGTAATGCATGCCTCAGGGTCTCTGAGTTTGCTATACTCTCTGCCAGGAACACTTTCTGCCAGACATCTGCCTAGCTCGCTCCTGGACTTGTATTAGTCAGACCTTCTCAGAATGCTTTCTGTAACATAGCACAGGCTCTACCTACTCAGCCTCTTGTTTTCTTCCTAGCACTTTGGTCTTGCTGACATATGATATGCTTATCTGTTTAGAGTCTGTCTCCCCTGCCTACAGGGGAATGTAAGCTCCTTAAAAGCAAACCCCTTTGATTGGTTCACAGTGATTGACACATAGCCACCCTTTTAGCATCTTCTGTATGAATAAAGAATTAATTTATAATAGTAGAATTCGTAAACAATTTGTGTGCATGGCAGACAAATGAGTAAGTGAATTATAGTTTCACTATGGAATTTGACATAGTCCATAAAATTGATGGAATCACTCATAGGTATTACTCAAAGGACACGAACGGTTTTCAAAAAGGACTTCAAATTGTTAACAGACACACAGGGGAAAAGTATTACCCACCTAGCAACCAAGGAAAAGCAATTTACAAGAACTCCGGGATACTATTTTCCCGTTACTAAATTAGCACATGTTTCTCTTTAAATGTGCACCAGCAGGTCCCGGAAAGGCTTTCCGGTGGTGGACTTTCCCTCCAGGGGATGTAAATTTATACAACACCTTTGAAAAAAAATTGGACAAAAATGCACATATTACATCAAGATGTTCATTCTTTTTCATCTGGTAATTTTATTGGGAGTATCACATAAGAGCATAACAAATTCCATGGAGATATATACATATATCTTTACCAAATGTACCTATATGTAAAGCAGTTAGTCTACCTGTCTCATGGTTAGGAAAAGGATGATGTATCTACCCACTGAACACAATAAAGCTACTAAAATTATGTGCATTGAGGGTTTTATTGATGTAGAGAAATGTTTATAACATAATATGATACTAAAAACTAGCCCCGAGGAAGACAGCAGGTTCCCCAAGAAGGAGTGAGAGCCGTCCACAGAGTTCCTTTAGGCGCTGGAGATCCTGCCTTCTGCAGGGGAGTACTGACTTGGTGTTTTCTATTTGTGTCCCCAAAGGTTTAAGTTTCTCTTCAGATAATGCTTTGACTGAGCACTTTTCAGTTGCACATCAGTGGCATATGGAAGAAGAGACGTGACAAAGAGGGGTTCCACCAAGTGTTCTCGTCACACACCCCTCAACATCCAGGAGGAGCTGAAGGGAGCAGCAGAGGTACCAGTTAGCCATGTGGAATCCCCAAATCAGAAATACTAAGCCTGAGGGTTTTTTCTCTGTTGCACACAGGTGCACCTGCACAGGCAGAGCCCAGCTTCAGTTCATCCAGAGGAGTGAATGGCTCATTGACTTTTGAAAACACGCAATTTTAAATTGTTGAGATAGTTGTAGATTCACATTCAGCACGACACAGAAACACCCACCAAGGTTCCCCCAGTGGTAACATTTGGCAACACTGTAGTACAATACTACAACCAGGACATTGATACTGCCCACTAATCTCATTCAGATTGCCTCAGTCTTACTTGCATGCGTGCGTGCGTGCGTGTGTGTGTGTGTGTGTGTGTGTATGAGTTCTATGCAATTTTAACACATTTGTAGGTTCCTACCTCCACCACCACAGTCAAAATACAGAAGTTCTGTCACCACAAGAATCCCTCTGTTGACCTTTTATAGACATAGCTACTTCTTTCTTCTTCTTCTCCTCCTCCTCCTCCTCTTCCTCCTCCTCCTCCTCCTCCTCCTCCTCCTCCTCCTCCTCCTCCTCCTTCTCTTCCTCCTCCTCCAAGGCAAAAATAGATTTATTGGTACACACAACAATGAAGGAAAGCAGTCTTCTATCAAATGGAGAAGATTAAGATTCTTTAGTAGCTGATTCTGGGACCTCCTACAATGGGAAGACTTGCTTTGTTGCCTTCAGATGTTGCATCTCCTTACCTGACACTCCAGCAGGCTTTTAAGATGGGTCTTCCTGCTGGGCCTGCTTTTCTAATCCCTTAGGATACACAAGCTGGTGCTCCAGACAGTCCGTGTCTTCTGTTTGCCCAGGGACTTTCCCAGGAAGCACGAGAGATCTGTTTCATTGTTGACAGAAGCCACGGTCTTCAGGTCTAGCAGGAACTTGGTTAACTCACTCTCCAACTCCAGAGCAGACTCCAGAGCTTGCACGCCAGTTCCCCAGTTACCTCTATCAGGCCTCTCATCACCGGAAAGTAGATTTTAGCCTCACGTTTTCATAGTTATCTTAGGCACTACTTCGCCTCAGCTTGGTCTTCAAAGAATGTGGCAAAGAGGCCGTAGATGACAGCACCACTGACGTGCAGCTCCTGAGAAGCCACGCGCTTCATAGCAGCCCTATACGCTTCTCAGAGGAGGTTCTGGACCTGGGCTAACCGCTAGCAACTGCTACTGTTTTCCATTTCTTTGCTTTTTCATTTCCACAAAATTATATAAATGGAATAATGTACTGTGCAAACTTTTGGGCTTGACTTTTCTTCACTTAACACAGTTCCCTCTAGATCCATCCAAAGGATTCATCCAAGTGCTTGCATGTATCAATATTTAGTTCCTGTTCATTGCTGAGTATTAGTCTATGGCAGCTATTTTCAACTTTTTTCATCTAGGGCACACATAAGCTAATTACTAAACTTCTGCGCACATACAAGACTAGATTATATTTTTTGCCAATCTGACCCAAAACATAGGTCTAATTTTAACTCATTCACACTGGATGGCTATTGCTGTGTTGCCTGTTGTCATTTTTTTATTTGATGATCTAAGGGAAAAGAGGTCAGTTTGTTGTTTGAGCCCCTGACTATACAGGAATCACCCTTATTTCCAAGTCCCGGAAGGTCCCTTCCCTCATAGCACCAGCGGAGGGAAAGTCACTCCATCCCTTGTGGATAAATGAAGCAGACAAACACAATCCCTGCAGGTAAACGAAGCACACAAACACAGCAGCATGAAGACTGTGAAAATTAAATTGTTATTGTAACCACAGCCCACAAAGGTAGCCTGAGTGCTAGATCTAAAAAGACAGCCTGCTAACATAATCACTAAAATGCCCAGGATACAATAGAGATCACTAGTCATACCAAGACTCAGAAAAATCACAACTGGAGAGCAAAAAGATAATCAACCACCTGTTGCCGATTCTGAGATGAATGAGGTGCTGGGATCATCTGACAAGGATTTTAAAGCAGTCATTATAAAATGTTTCAACAACAATTAAGAATTCTGTTGACACAAATGAAAAAAAAATTGTAAAACTCACCAAAAAAAAAGAAACAAATGGGAAATTATAGAACTGAAAAAACCCAATGACCAAAATTAAAAAAAAAAAAATTGGATGGGTTTAATAATAGGGTGAAGATGTGAGAGAACAGAATTGGAAACTTGAGGAAATATTAATAGATTTCACCCAATCTGAACAACAGAGAGAAAGTAAACACAACAACAAAAACAGAGCTTCAAGCCTATGTGACAATAACGAAAGATCCAACATTTGTTATATCGGAGTCCAAAGACAAGAGAGATTGTGGCTGAAAGAGAATTCAAAGAAATAATGGCTGAAAACTTCCCAAATTTGGATAGAACATCAACCTACATTCAAGAAGCTCAGTGAATCCTAAATTAGATAAATCCCCCCAAATCCATGCCAAGACACATAATTAAATTTCTAAAAAATAAAGAAAAAGAAAAAAATATTGAAAGCAGCCACAGGGAAATGATATATTATGATCAATTTATATGACAGAAACTATAGGCACTAGAAGGAAAAGGCCTATTTTTCAAGTGCTGAAAGAAAAGAACTGCCAACCACACATTCTATATCTGGCAAAACTATCCTTCAGGAATAAAGGGGAAATACACATACTGTCAGATGACAGAACACAGAATTTGCATTTAGAAGGCCTACCCCTAATAAATGGCTAAAGCAACTTCTTCAAACAGAAAGGGAACAATAAAAGAAAGAATCTTGGAGCATCAGGAAGGAAGAAAAAACAATGGAAACAGACCATTAATCGTACATACAATAGACCATCCTCCTCATGAGTTTCATAAACCATATTAATTATGGAAATAAAAGTTATAACACTCTCTAATGGTTAAATCAATGTGGGGGCAATAAAAGGACCTCAGTGGAAGTAAGGTTTCCACACTCTACTTGAAGTGGTAAAATATTAATAATAATAGACTGTGATAAGTCACAATAGTAAGTTATAATAGCCAGAGCAAGCTCTAAAAAGGCTATTCAAAGCCATATACTCAAAAACACTATATATAAATCAAGATGGAATCCTAAAATTTTTGCTAATCATCTATAGGGAGACACAGGAAAAGAAACAGACAAACGAGAAACAGAGAAAAGAAACAAATGATAAAATGTCAGACTTTAAATGCAAATAGTCTAAATACACTAATTAAAAGGCAGAGATTGCTTTAGTGGATAAAAAAGGTTTCAGCTATATGTTGTTTACAAGAAACTCACTTTTAGTTCAGTGATATAGGTAGTTTTAAAGCAAAAGTATGACAAAAGGTATAACATGTAGGCATTAAAAATACAAAAACAGGAGTAGCTATATTAATATCTAATAAAGTCAATTTCAGGGTGAAGAAAGACATTACATAGTAGTAAAAGGATCAATCTACCAGGAAAAAATAATGATCCTAAATATGTATACACCCAATAACAGAGCCTAAAAATCCATGAAGCAAAACTAATATAGTTAAAAGAAAAACTAGATAAATCCACAGTTATAGTTGGGGACTTCAACACCCTCTTCTCAGCAACTGGTAGAATTTCTAGGGAGGAATTGGCAAGAATAGAGATTTAAACAATGCAGTCAACCAGCACAATATAGTCGATGCTGAGTGAACGCTCCATCCCATGATAGCAGAATGCATTGTTCCTTGCCACCCCCACTACCCCCCCCTCCCCCCGCCCGCCGCCTCCAGTGCTCATGAGACATTCACCAAGACCTACCATATTCTGGGCCATTAAACAAATATAAAAAAAAAATTTAAAAAGGCATTGAAATCAGACCGATTATGTTTTCTGACCATAATGGAATCAAATTAGAAATCAATAAGATAAAGAAAGCAGGACAAGCTCTAACATTTGGAAATTAAACAAATACTTCTAAATAATCCATTGGTAAAAAAGGAAGTTTCAAAAGAAATCTAAAAATATACATAGAACTGCGTGAAAGTGCTCACCAACTTTTAAAGGTGGGGAGCAGTTCCATAAGCTTTTTATCTTTTAAGTCGCTTGCCAGGGTCTTTCTTTCACTGGCTGAATTATCCCAGGGTGTCTGACCGTCACATCTCCTTACCCCTTAATCACCTTCCGGGCCCATTGCAACAGTCTCTCCTCACCCATTGCAACCCTCGGCGAGGCTTTATTCATATTATAGTCCACAATATCCTTCTGCAGGTATGAAAAATCAAGGAAAGGAATTTCTCCTTTCAAAGAGGTGTCACAGAACAAATGTGTTCAAAAGTGTTAATAAAATCCCGATATTAAGAACGGCTCCTAAAGAGAGCTGGAAAGTCCTAATGGGGTATAAAATCTGGCAATTAATTCCTGAAAGAACGCCTGAGAAACTCTAACGAGCCTTGCCTGTTTCCTCTTTTTATAAGTGGGATTGAATGAGTTATGTTATTCACACTTTTCAAGTGTAAATCTTAGCTAAAGGAGCCTTAATTATGTTTAGGCTAAGAGCTAGGAAAGCAATATGGTACTCAAAAGTGAGTCTCCAGAAATTAAAGAAATAGGTGTAGTGTACAGATGTGAGCGTTTTCCTTTTTATAGCTCAGATGCTGTGGTGGGTGCGCGAGTATACAGAGCTGTGCCTTCCTTCAGGCGGGGACCCTGGTGGGGTTGATGACATGTTAATTTCAGGAGTACGTGTCTGAGAGAAGAAACATGGGACATGTTTTATGAGAAGTTTCACTCTGGGGCAGAGGTCCAAGCTGACTTTGGGGGTGGTCTTGCGGCCACCTGGACAAGTCAGGTTTCTTGCCAGCTCTGAAACGGGCTCATTTCCAGGCCTTGTTAGACCAAGTTAAATGGGAGCCAGTGGGAGGGAGAGCAGGTCAGGCTGCTGGGAATCTGGACCCGGGTGCCCAGAAGGGCCCTTTAGGTCCAGGGTGGCGTCAGAGCCCATCCGCCCCACAACTTCCTTCTCCCCGCCACCTGCACTGCCATGGGTGAAGTTTATTGTGGTTGGTTGGGCACCGAATGAGGATATAAGATCTGGTCTCTGCCCTCGAGAATTTTACAATCTCACTGGGAAGGTGAGACCCCCAGCCAACAAAGGAAGCAACCAGCCGGCATGTCCTGTGCTGAGGTGGGAAGCAGTTCAAAGGTCACAGGTGGGGGTGGACTGGAAAGACGGAGGTGGTGGCAGGCTAGCAGGTCTGAGGCTCCATGACCATGCCTTGTCCCCAAGTTTCATCTGAAGTGGGACATCATGCTCTGAAGGCTCGAGGAGACAGCCGCCTGACTGGAGAAAAGGCACCTTCCTACGAGGTAGAATCATCCACATGTGCTCGCGTCCCCTTTACCATCGTTCCTATGGTGTCAGAGCAGCCAGACCGGGTCTCTGCAGGGAGATCTGACCACGATTACTGGCTTAGCTGGGCTAATGGGAGCATGCGGTGGGATCTCTAGTCTACGAGTTTCAGCTCTGAACTATAGGGTGTGAATTTGAATCGGATTTGCTTTCTGCTTGGGCTTTGCTAAGGCATCTACTAAAAATTACATATATGTAGAGGAGTCAAAAAAGAGCCGAGAAGCAGAAACTAGCCAGGAGGAAGCTAGCCCAGATCTGGGCAGCCACGGCCCCAGCTTTCCTGAGGACATTATCAAAATATGCAAATTGCACTACAAAGACATACTGTTTCATTTATCAGATGGGCTGAGCTGAAAACGGGCTGAGCTGAAAATGGGCTGCTGAAGATCAGCATGGATGAGGGTGTAGGAAGTAAATGGGTGCTTGTGGTACAAGTGTAAATCAGTATACCTTGTTGGCTTCCAATTTCGCAGTGTCTACCGAAATGCTTCGAATTCATATCTTTTGACCCAGTATTTCCACTTTTAAGATGTAAGCCTCCAAACCCTTTTATAAAAGCTCCAAGGCTCAAGCCTGCTCCTTTGCGGCGTTGTCTAAAAACTCAAAAGTATTAAAAACAGGGAAGTACCTCAAATGAACTCTGAAGAAGAAGATGAAATAAATGCTGGGGCTTCCGCACAATGGGATCCTGTGTCTTAAGAACGAGTGGGACTCTTTCGCTGAGATGGAAAGTGAAAAACGCCAGCTCAGAGGAGCAGTGGCAGTGTGAGGCCATATCCAAAGGAATCAGTAGCAACAACAGAGCTAATGCCAGTGTAAAAGAGGAGGTGGGGAGTGACGCACAGCCCTGGGCAGTGTGCTCCAGAATTGAGGTTGAGTACATTCTGTAGCCTGGAATTTTGCAGAACTGCGTCATTCAATCGGATGAAAAGGTAGGCCCATCTTAATGTCCTCAAACACAATTCCCTACAATGAATAGTTGCAGGAGTCATTCGCGACATTGGTAAATGTGTGGGCATAGGAAGTGATACTTCATAAGTTTATGACACAGAGCTCCTGTGTGATTAAACCAGGGAAGCGAGGCCCATGTGGCGAGGTTGATTCAGATCCCACATCAAGAGCTGCCATTGACTGTGGGTCTTTCAACACGTCACTTTAAGTCTCTTGAAGTCTTGCCTTTGTTATCTGGGACTTGCAGTTGGACAAGGTGTCCTTTTGAAGGGCTGCGCGGGATGGGCAGCATGCAGGTAAGTGGAGGGGGAAGCGATTGTCCTGGCACCGGCAGTGGACACTGCAGAGCTGACACACCTACTCTGCATGAGCTCAATGCAGACTTTTCTAGAAAACCTTGATGGCCTTTCCCACGCTAATAGTTTCTCTCATCCACCCCTGGCCATCTGCTTCCCCAACTATACTTGATTGAAGGAAATTAGAAAGAGAGAGAGATGTGTATTAGGAAGAAGAAAATATGAATATGAATGGGGAAGGGACCTGGGTCCGTTAGGAAGGAGGGCAGTTAAAGATGAGCTACTGGAGGTGCAAAGCACACTAACAAACGTTTGAAAAGCAGACCGAGGCGCTCGGAGGTGCTGACTGATGTGTCGCTCAAGCCCAGCGGTCCAGGCCGCCCCCAGGGCCGGCTCCACAACACGGCCATTGATCCAGCCCAGGTGTGCGCAGCCTTGCCACTCTCATTTCCCCTTCCTGCCGCCCTCGCCGCCTCCCGCTGCTCAGGAAGCTGTGCAGTGCAGGCCTGAGCGGGGCCTGGGGCGCCAAGCCCATTCCCAAGGTAAGAGCAGCTTTTGTGGCAAAGACGAGTTTGCCGTCATTGAGTGAACTTGGGGCAGTCTTGCAGGGCTGATGCCTTTACAACCGGCCAGGACTGGGCCCCGGGAGAAAGATGAAGTCGTGAACAACGTTAAAGCCACTAAAACATATCCTGTGCCCACCTGAACCTCATAACACTCCATGAAGGCAGGCATTGTGAGGGCTCTGAACCGATGAAGAGGACAGGGTTGGTCAAAAAGGTCGGAGGACTTGTCCAGAGTCAGCCAGCCAGAAAGAGACCAGGTCAGGACTCCAGCCCAGGTCCACCTGGGTCCTCTCGCTGCGATATTCTGCCTTTGGCTCCATTCAGGAGTCTCCTATCCCTTGCACACTTGTGAGCCATCCAGTTGGAAAGCTAGGCCTGCCCAAAACAGGCTTTCTTTGTCTGTCAGTGATGCCCTTTCAAATACATTAGAAGGTTAATCTTAATAGATATTCAAAATCAATTTGAAACCTCAGCAATAACTGCAAAGCAATCGCTCCTGCAATGTTGCATTGCCTCTCGGTGCCTCAAAGAGGGTCTGTGGTCATTCAGGTCTCAGCCCCGCGCCCCTGTGTGAGCGCCCCTACACGCGGATGGCTGAGGGTGCATCTGGCCCTACCTCCTGCCTCTGCTCATTAATTGCAGTTAGTCATGTCATCTCTCCCACGTCTCCTGGTCCCACCAATCCAATGTCCCTTCTGAGGGATGGTCAAGTGATAGGATGGATGCGGTTTTATAAAAGCTCACACATTAATCAGAATTTATCAGTGAAGACTTGTGGCACACAGGTTGAGAGCCACCATACTAAAGAGCTGACTGGTGACAGTTTAGTGCTGTGTCGTCTGGGCATGGCCGCAATCTGGGTGCGATCCTTGAAGACTAAGCCATCTTCAAGAGGCAAAGAGACACATCTCCAAGGGGGTTCTGACACCTGTGGGAAAGGCTCGGGAAGGGGCAGGAAGGAGAGTGGCTGGGGGGGAGGGGGGGTGCAGTTTCTGAAATCATGTAGCACAGGCAGAACTCTCCATATCCCCTCAACTTTCTATGTTGAAGCCCTAACCAGCACCTCAGAATACGACCTTACTTGGAAATATGGTCATTGCTGATGTAATTAGTTAAGATGAGGTCATGGTCGAGTAGGGCGGGCCTTAATGCAATACGACTAGAGTTCTTCTTTAAAGGAGAAATTGGGACACAGACACAGGCAGGAGGAGAATGCCATGTGACCATGAAGACGGCCATCTGCAAGCCAAGGGGCGGGGCCTAGAGCAGATGCCGGCCCCACTGCCGCCTTCAGGAGGACCGACCCTGCCGACACCTTGATCCTGGACTTCTGGCCTCCGGAACTGTGAGAGGATACATTTCTGCTGCTCAAGCCCTCACTCCGTCTGCGGCGCTTTGCGATGGCAGCCCCAGCAAACGAACACACCAGCTCATTTCCCACGTTCTTGTCAAGTGAAGCCTGGTCAGTGTACAGCAGCCCTCAGGTGTGAAGCTGCATATTAAATACAGCAAAGCCGGCGTCATGTGCCTCAACCCAAAATAGGACCAGGGTCTCTGTGTTATTTCCCTCACTCCTCAGGAAACCTCCCCAAACCACCGGTGCACGCTGGTGGCCTCGTGTCCCCTGCAGGAGGTATGTGTGTCCTAACTGGCAGACTTTAAAGTACAAAAACCAGGGAGCTGATACCCTAAGCATGAAGCCCCAAATACTAAATGATAATTAGATTAAATGTATATTGACCCCATGAAACCGTGTTTCAGTCCTCTCTATAATTGCCACTTGGAAATCTCTGCATGCAACACCATGATCTGATTTTTCACTCACCGTGCTTACATTTTTATAGCTTCTGAAGAACACAGCCAGAGAGAGACTATGCACTCCAGAATAAATGGGACCAAACCAAGATGTTCTCTGCTTAAGGAATGTATTCTGAATTAGGGCCAAGGGAACACACACAATTTTATGGCAATTTTGCAAAATCGGATTTACCTTGATGACTGTATAAAACTTTGCACTGCAGTTTTACCTACAGACACCCTGATTGTCCTGTGATCTGATATGCATCTTGCTGGGGGAAAGGATACACATGAATTCCTTTTGTTTTTCTTTCCATCACTGGTCCATGTCACCAACACCCAACAGGCAGTCAGGACACGAGCTCACCAAAGCTGGAGCTGGTGTTTAATTTGTTTTGTGCAGAAGGAGCATGGCCCAGTGTCCCACACACGGACACTGCATACTGTATTTCTTTCATTCATTCATTCATTCATTCATTCATTCAACAAACGCACTCCATGGTGAGGAATTCCGCAGAGTAGAGTGACAATCCTGGAAGGAAAACAGTGTGAGCAGAGCTATTTTTTCTATCTATGTAGAGGTAGTCTGCACACATGCATATTCACCGCCTCATTTAGATTATTTGGTCCAAACCCAACAGGCCAGTTTTCTATCTGTTCTCTGAGGGCCCTTGAAGGTCTGGGCTGGTGGCGACAGTACCCCATCAGGTTTCCTTGGCTCTTCCCTAAGGGTTTAGCCTGAGGACAGAGGAGAGCTGCAACACAGAAAGGCTCCTCTAGCTTACTGCTCTTGACTCAAATAATAGCATCCGCTCTGACGTGATGACTGCACCAATTAGACGGCGGCAAAGAAAACACTCTGGTGGAATACATTTAATTGCAGGAATGGAAACCTCTCCACAAGTCCCTGAAGCAATGCTGTGTCTCCCCAGGGCTGGGTGACAGGTGGGGTGCAGGCAGCAGCCCACAGAGAGGCCCAAGCAACCCTGAGCCGGGGCCTCCTTGTCTCCAAACTGCTCACTGGGCACCTCGCCTGGCTTCCTGGGTTGTGCTCCTACCACAACCTGCTGCGGGGAGAGGCCACCGGGAGGGCTGACAGCGGGGCCTGGGCAGCAGAAAGGACCCCAACACCCCGCATGATGATGCTTCCAGAGCCTCCCTTGAGCAGAAGCCCCTGAGGGCAGGGCCTCAACCTGTCCAGCTGTGCACACAGCAAATAGATAGTAAGAGAAAGAATGGCTGGGCCCAATGTCAAGGACATTGACATGAAACCATTCTTAGAACATCCTTTCTTGGGTGTCTGCACACACGGGGCTCCTCCAAAGCACCCCCTTTGTGCATGGAAGTGGGGTGCAGGGCTGTTGTCACAATCACTTGGGGTGCTGAACTACAGATCTATAGACTTCAGGCATTTTCTGGGATGGCTTTAAAAACGAACAAAATAAAAGAGGTTCCACAGAAAATCATTTTGAGTTATCGTTTAAAAATACAAATGGCCACTCACTGTGGCCACAGAAACAAGTGTTCCTTCCGTTTTGTTTTTTAGATGAAACTGTCAGCCAAGTTGGAAAAGTCTATCCCCGGCTGCTGCGCAGGAGCACAGACTGGGGAAGCTGCGCCTCCCAGAGGGAGGGAGGGAGGGGCCATTCGTGCCCTGGTACTTGTCGAGACAGGGCGACAGGAGAAGCTGGTTGCTACTAGGCCAGCAGCCGGCCCAGGCTGTGGGGACCTGGCCTCACCAGGTAAATGAAAGGGCGTTGGCAAAGGGCGCGGCACCTCCCTAGTCCCGCGGGGGGAGAAGGGGGTGCCTGCACCCCCGCAGGTGCAGTGTGTGGAGTGTCCCGCCCCACATGCACGGGCGCGCTGGGCACCTTGTAACTTACTATTTGGTGTCACGGAGCACCCCTACCTCTCCCCTCCCCAGCATCCTTGGCAGCCAAGTGCCTGGCCTGTTGGATGCAGCGTCGGGCGAGGATTAATCACAGCCCGGCGTCTAGGCCTTGGTTGGGTCACTGTTTCCTGGGTGTTGGCTTCTGTGTTTGTGACACTGTCCCCTTGTCAATAATGGCCCATATCAAACAACAGTGAAACCGCTGGCGCCGTGGCTTAAAGAATCGGCTAAGTGACTAAATGAACTACTCAGATAGCTACCAGGCAGTGACCGCCCTCTCTGGGCCAGGACTGCCGACTAGTCATTATTTCACAACAAGCCTGTGCAGCTCTTACCCTCGTTTTATAGGTCAGGAAACTGACCACAGAGAGGCTGGGTAACCTACCCTAGGTCACACAGCCAGCCAGTGACTAGCCAAGACCGCAGTCCCTTGGTGTCTGACTCCAAGCCCCAGCCCACTGCGCCACACGGCCTCAGGGTAGGCGAGGCACCTACAGGTGGAGGTGGTAGGCGAGGCTTCTCTCCCCAGCCCTCCCCCTGTCCCCCAGGGGTGAGCACAACCATCAGGCTGTGTAAAGTGCTTTCTCCGTCACACACCAGCTCCATTTTCCTGAAGTACCCACCGGACTTTGTCTCCCAGCCCATCTTGAAGTTAACGCGCAGGGCGGTGCAGGGGGCAGCTGGAGGGGCCGGGAGGTGGGTGGGTGCACCCCTGGGAATGTCTGTGGTAAGACTAAACCCTGCACAAAAATCTGGTCCCGGAAAAGAAAAGGAGCTGGCCGTGTGGGTTGAGTTACCACAGCTGCCGGGACCCACTCCCAGACTCGGCGGGGAGAGGGTCCCAGGGAGCCAGGCCAGCGGGATCACGGGCCCCGAGGGCTTGTCTGAAGCGCACCTTCTCGGGTTTCCGCGAGGGCAGTTCCCGGACCCGGAGCCGCAGGGTGAAGTCCTCCTGTGTGGCTCCTACGATAAGGCGAGGGCTCAGGCTGGGCCGGGAGCCCGACTCCTTCCAGCGCAGATAAGATTGAGGCCTCGGTCTGAACTGTCACTAATACTCTGCTCCGTCCTCGCCTGCCCGGCGGGAGCAGCCGGTGCGAGCCTCCCCTGCACAGCCGGTCAGGGGTACAGCGAGGTCCCCAAGGCAGGGCCCCCAGGAGGGAAGGTGTGGGCAGAGCCGGGCAAGGCTGAGGCAGCAACTCTCTTACTCACAGTGGAATCACATCTTGTAAGACATGGATTCTGCAGAAAAAAACCTCATTTCCCACGTCTGTTTGTGAGATCCACTGGTGTGCTTGACAACAGGAAAGAGGCATCGCCTCTGTTACAGCTTCCTCTGCGCAGGTTGTCAGTGCTAACGGGAGGACATTTGGGGGATGGAACCTAGAATCCACAGAAACCCAGCGGTTCCTCCGGCAGGGAGCTGTGAGCACAACATCCCCAAAGGGCAAGTTCCCAAACCTGCACCCGCACCTGAGCAGTTACTGTGCTTGGCCCCAGCCCCGCGCCACTCACCCCATCCACCCACAGCCCAGCTCTCCTGGCCCACAGAGTCCCTGCCAGGTTCCTACACTGCCTCCCTGCCTCCCTGCCTCCCTGCCTCCCTGCCTCCCTGCCTCCCTGCCTCCTGCTCCAGAGGGTCCCTAACTCATGTACCTCGCTCCAGCCCTCCCTCCCTCCTTGTCTTGTTGTCTGTAAGTGTCCAGCAAATAGTTATACAGAACTAGCTAATCCCACAGTGCACTTCCCCCGCTCTCCTCCATATTCTCTCCAGCCTCTTCCTCCTTCTCATTCTCTTGCAACCCATGGAGTTTCTCCAGGGAAATCTCTGCCCACTTTCTAACTCTCTCTTCTTTCCATTTGGGAGTAAAAATTAGGGGTGACTGATGCGAAAGTGGTGCTGCTGATCCAAGTGAGTCTGAGCGCGTTTGCCACAGGGAGCTCGCTGCCCTCCATCTCCAAAGCTCTAGGAGGTGCCAGAGGGGCCTCTCCGTTTCCATGAGTCTCTGACGGCCACGTCCTGTTTCTCCACGGAGGGGAGAGCTGCCTTCCGCAAGCGGTCAAACAAGAGGAACTTCCCCATGACTGTCTCACCCAGGGAGATGCTTTTCTCTTGTTTTCCTTAGCAGAGTCTGGATGTCATTATCAGTGGTTCTCAACCTGTGGGTCGCGACCCCTTTGGGGGTTGAATGACCCTTTCACAGGGGTCGCCTAAGACCATCGGAAAACACATATATAATTACATATTGTTTTTGTGGTTAATCACTATGCTTTAATTATGTTCAATTTGTAACAATGAAAATACATCCTGCATATCAGATATTTTCATTACAATTCATAACAGTAGCAAAATTACAGTTATGAAGTAGCAACGAAAATAACTTTATGGTTGGGGGTTACCACAACATGAGGAACTGTATTAAAGGGTCGCAGCGTTAGGGAAATTGAGAATCACTGCCCTAGGCCCTGGGCAACCCAACCAGATCAGGACTCTGGTTGTTTGCGGCTGGCCCACAGGGCGAGCTGGCCTCCTTTCCTCCCCCCCCCCCCCCCATGCTCTATGGAGAGCTGTGGCCGGAGCACCACCCATCTACTTGACATTGCTGGGCCCATGCCTGTGGGGGGGACACTTTTGGGTATCACTCAGCTCCATCATCCTCACCTCCTAGTCCAGGCAATGCCGTGGGAACCAGGTCTCTGCAGGCTGCAGCCAACTTCACCCAGGTGTAACTGCCTGTGCCTTGCACACCTGCGTCAGGCTTTCTCTGCGATGCTGAGGTGTGGGGCACTGGTGGGAGCTGCTTCACATACACACACACGTCACCTGGAGTTGCCGAGTTCATGCCCTGTGAGGCACCCACTAACCTGCGTGCGTGTGTGTTGGGGTGAGGGGGCGTGCTTGCCTTTCATTGCTCAGATGGACGGTTCTGAGTCTTACCCCTGATTCTCCAGAGCTCCCCAGAGAGACCATCCAGTGACCCTGCACTGCACCCGGTACCACATCTCTCCCCGGCGGTTCTGTCGCTCACTCCTGCCCTTGTCTCAGAAGGTGCTTTGGGGGACCAGGAGGAGGCAGGCTGTTGCTTAGTGTCCCACTGCACATGGCATTTCCTGGAGAAGCCGGGAGGGAGGCGGCTTCTTCCAGGGACACTGTGAGCATGATCGTTGGCTCAGGTTGCTCCTCTGGGCACCCAACCTAGAAACACATCCTTGCAAACCCCAGACGCGCTTCAATTAACATGGGTTTTCATAAAGACAATGAAAGGCATAGCGAGCTGGTCCTGCTCTAGGATGAGGCCAAAAGACCGTTCACTGCACTGTTAACTCAAGCAGGACTGAATAAAACTATCTCCAGGTAACACGAGAGAGTCTGGTGTTAATTTTCAATTCTTCAGCCCGCCAAACAAGGACCATCTTTAACCACACGCAGAGGAGGTGGTCTGCTCCGAGCTGGTCCAGACTTCTCGGGTTCTGCCTTTTCTGTTCCCTGGATTTTGCTTCCCTGCCAAGTCAGTGCTGCTATGTCATTTCTAGGATCAGGTTTGAAGCTGAGCCCAGAGGTCTCAGGGAAGGAGTGGTTCCCTCCAGGCCTCAACCGAGCCTGGCAGCTCGGAGCTGATCACAACACAGCCGACCTGCCATCGAGAGGAGAAGGGACACGGCCTCTGCTTCTTTGCAGGGAAGAGTGGCCTCCTGACTGCTGCCTGAGATGAAAGGGTCCCCAGGGAGCACCCGCAGGCGCCTGGCTTCCTGCACTCAGATCGCCCACCCTGGGCACTGCTGATTCACTGACACTTTCTACCTGAGCCCTGTCAGATGCAGAGGGTGGAGGCCGCCATGCCGGTCGTGTGTGGTGCCAGCTCAGACCTCGGGGAACCAGGTGCAGTGAACTGTTGGGAAGATCTTGAGGAGGTGACAGGAGGAATGACACAGGGGGAAGGTCCCGCTAGGCAGCCAGCCTCCTCCCCTGGCCCAGCCGAGAGCCTTCTGCCGGGTGTTCCAAAATGGGGCGGCGGGAGAGGAGAGCAGTGCTCAGGCCTCACTCTTATAAATGTTCCAGTCCCGCTGCCTCGAAAGAGATGTGAATTATTTTGCTTCAAGAAGAGAAAAACTCAAGGCAAAAGCTTCAGCAGGCACCCCCCTGGCAGGGGCAGGCTGCCTTCCTGCCCTCTTCGCCCCTCACTGGGGAAGCCTGGTCTCCTGGGCCAGCTCAGCCCCTTGGGGCGCCCACAGGGACTGAAGGCCTTTCCAACCCAGACAGGCATGGTGGCTGTAGAGTGCCACCTGGAGGCAGGGGCAGCTCACTGCTTGGAGGGACTGGGCCCTTTCCCCACCTTCATTCATTTGCTTTAGGGAGGCCCCATCTCAGGCCTCAAGCCCCGCCTGGCCCAGGCCCAGCCAGGGCCCCTCAGGCATAAGGCCTCACACACATCTGGACTTGGAGAGGCCAGCGAGCCGCAGGGCTCCTTCGGCTTCCTCTGGATTTTGTTTTGTTCTTTTGTTCGCACTCAGCCTTCCAGATGTATTCCAGCCCTCTAGGTTCCTCAACTCAAAGAGGAAATGCTTATTTTTGATGAATTAAGTCAACACAATAAGTGGAAAATCCACACGTCTTCTTCTTTTAAATATAAAAAGGCTTTATTAAGAAGGCTTTGGAGTCCAAAAGTGAAACTCTTGATAGAATGTTTCGAACCCTTAAGTCAGCTTAGCAAATATATAATCACTAATTTAGCTGCATTGGATTAAGGGTCCGTTACTTTAAAATAAATTCTAATTCTTATTCTATAAAGTACAAAAATCCACACTTCTTTTATTTATTTGGTTTTATGTATTTATTTATTTTAAATTTATTTTAGAGAGAGGGAGAGAGAAAAAAACAAACATCGATTTGTTGCTCCACTTATTCATGCATTCATTGGTTGATTCTTGTATGTGCCCTGAGCTACTTTAACCAACTGAGCTACTCAGCCAGGGCCTGAAAATCCGCACTTCTTGACCGAAATATGATTGTGTCCCTTAATTCTTCTTTCAAAGAAGCTACAGTTGACCCTTGCAGAACACAGGTTTAGCTGCACCGGTGCACTTACACATGGATTTTTAAAAAGAAACACCTGCCCTGTTTGACCAGGTTGAGAGTCTGTGGATGCGGAGGACCAACGGACTGTATGCATCGGTCTGCGCCACTTTACCTAGCGGACTTGAGAATCTGCGGGCTTTGGTATTGTGGGGGTCCTGGGACCAGTTTCCATACCTGGGGACGACTTACGTTTTGGGGGAGTCAGAAGTTACACGTGGATTTTCAAATGAGCAAGGGGCCGGCGTCCCTAACCCCGAGTTGCTCAAGGGTCCACTGTGCTCTGTCCCAAGTGAGGAGTGTGTTTTATTGCTCCTAGCACAATGACGGCCGGCTTAAGAAAACACTATTTTAAAACCTAAAACACTACCCTGGTTCTCCTCTTAAATCTAGTGGCCCCCTCCCCAGGAGAAGCTGAGTGCACTTCTCCCTGAGCTAATTTAGCTACAATCGCAAGGGACGGGAAGTCAGAGTGGACCCTCTTCAGAAGCAGAGTGTCGAGGCGCCTTAGGGAACCAGGTCAGCAGCTGGCAAGACCTCAGCCCCCAGCTGGTGGGGCGGGGGTGGCTCAGTGTGACTAAGAGTCCCTACTCTTAGAGAGACTGGAGCCCTGGATAGGGCGTTGGGACAGAGAGACAGGGGCACAGGACAGAAGACAGACGACCACTGCTCTATGGTCACTGGTGGGTGGTCCCTGTGTCCAGGGGCCTTCCCACATGCAGCACTCTCCCCCCCACCCCCACCCCCCCACACACACACCACAGGGATCCACCAGATAGGATGTGCAGTCAGTAGGGAGTTTTTTTCTCACTGCACATCACTGAGGTGTGAGGAGAGCTGAGGCTTGAGGCAGAGCCAGGCCCTCATCAACACCTCACATCAGAGGAGCAAGGTTTCTGTTTAAATCAGGGGTCCTCAAACTACGGCCCGCGGGCCACATGCAAATACAAATATTGTATTTGTTCCCGGTTTTGTTTTTTTACTTAAAATAAGATATGTGCAGTGTGCATAGGAATTTGTTCATAGTTTTTTTTTAAACTATAGTCCGGCCCTCCAACGGTCTGAGGGACAGTGAACTGGCCCCCTGCTTTAAAAGCTTGAGGACCCCTGGTTTAAATCCTTGCTAAGCTCTGGCTGCACCTTGGTGGTAGCCATCACAGCTGTTTGCCAAATATTCCAGCTCTCCACCTTCTGAGAACGTAATAGGGTTGTCGTCCCTGCCCTCTTATGGTTGGATGGGGTCATGTGACTAGTCTGGCCAATCAGTTGTAAGAGCAAGTGGCACATGTCCCTTCTGTCAGAGCCAGTAATGGCAGCTACAGGGCCCAGGCGTCTGCCCTCCCTCTGGCCCGATGTCCCCCATGGCAACATTGGAGATGGTGGCTGCCCCAGCAGGTCGGTCCCCACAATTCACACACACACACTCCACATGCTCACATGCACTCGTGTCTACACACAATTCACGTTCACTGGGTGCAGCGCAGAACAGTCAGGTATTTCCTTTCCTGTCATCACTAACTGTATCTCCACAGCTCCCGGGTCCCCTTTTGAAAAACAACATCCCCTTGCCCACCTGCACTAGCTGTGAGGCTGGAGGGAGCAAAAAAAAAAAAAAAAAAAAAATCCATTGTTTTAAGCACCTGAGACTTTGACTCTCCTGTTGCTGTAGCACAAACTGGCCTGAAACTCATCCTGGCACTTAAGGTGGTCCTAAAGCCCGGCTCCCGCTCCAGACCCTCCGACTCCATTGGTGGGGGTCCTGGGAATCAGGGTTTTAATAAGTGAACTTCTTGTTTTAGACTGCTCTGAGGTTTACAGGAAAGTCGAGAAGCCAGTACAGAGAGTTCCCACGGGCTCTTCGGCAAGTCTCCCCTACTGCTAACATCTCACAGCCCTCTGGTGCCTTTGTCACACCTAATGAACCCACATGGGCACACTGTTATTAACTAAGTTCGTCCTTTATTCAGGGATCTGCAGCTTTTATCGAATGTCCTTTGCTGTCCTGGGATCCCATCTAGGATAGGGCATGACATTCAGTTGTTACATCTCCTTAGGCTCCTAGACTCTCCTTGTTTCTGACGACCTTGACAGTTCTGAGGGGCACTGTTCAGGTGTTTTGTAGACTGTCCAATCTGGGTTCGTTTGATGCGTTTCTCGTGGTTAGACTGGCCCAGTGGGTTTTTGGGAGGAAGACCTCAGAGGTGGCCATCAGTCAGGAGTTCATGACTTACAACTGCTGGTACTGACCCTGCTCACCGGGCTGCGGTTGGGTTTGTCAGCTTCCTCACTGTGAAGTTACTTACCCTTTCTCCCTCTGTCCATTCTATACTCCTTGGGACTCATTATGTGTAGCCCTCGCTGAGGGGGAGGGAGCTATGTTCCGCCTCCCTGAAGGAGGATTATCTACACAAATTATGTGGGATTCTTCTGCCCGAGAGGTTTGCCTATTCTCCCCAGGTGTTTATTTATTCAATAATTTCTTATATCAGCGTGGACTCATGATCTTTATTTTATACAGCTATGGTCCAACATCTCACTGCCCCGGTTATCCAGGTTCGGCCACTGGAGCCCCCTCAGCCGGCTGCTGTGCCCTTTGACGGGCCTGGTCATGTCATTGTGTCTCTGAGCACTTCCTTACTCTCTGGCACTGCAAGGTGCTCCAGGCCCATCCTGCATCTCACCTGCCCCAGCCCTAGAGTCAGACATTTCTGCAATGAGCCCTGGCTCCTGTATTGGGGAATGGTATTAACAACCAAGATGCTTGGTAGGGCATCTGGATTTGTAATTTAATGAGCAGCAAAGTGTGGGTGCCACTGAGTAGATTGCAGTGGTTCGCCACCCTACCTGCACGTGAGAAGCACCTGGATGTCGGCTGCAACTGGTGGGTGGCTCCTGTGTCCAGGGGCCTTCCCACATGCAGCACTCTCTCCCCCGCACACACACTACAGGGATCCACCAGATAGGATGTGCAGTCAGTAGGGAGTTTTTTTCTTTGCACTAATTTGCAAATACTGTTTATACTAACATTTACTCGAGTTTAAGTCTTAGCAGAATTTATACCCCGTACCTCTAGCATGTTCCCTGGAGCTCAGTCCTTCTCTCAACACCCAGAGAATATGGAAGGTGGAGAAGTTACTCTCTCAAGGTAGCAAGGTCCGTTTGGGATCTAACCCAAGGTTTCTAGCCCAGGACACCTTTGGGGGCCAGGAAGGGAGCTCTAATTAGGTTTGAAATATATGTGTGTACATGGGTGTATGTAAGCATGTGGAGTATGTGTGAGTGAATGTGAATTGTGTGTATACACAAGTGTATGTAAGCATGTGGAGTGTGTGTGAATTATGTGTGTGTACACGAGTGTATGTGAGCATGTGGAGTGTGTGTGTGTGAATTGTGTGTGTGTGCATGAGTGTATATGAGATGTGGAGTGTGTGTGAGTGTGCATGAATTGTGTGTGTATAGACGAGTGTGTGTAAACATGTGGAGTGTGTGTGAGTGTATGTGGATTGTGTGTGTGAGACCAGGTGAATGTCTGATTGACAGTGAGTGTGCAAGTGTATGTGAATGAGATGTCTGAGATTGTCAATGAGTATGAATACAAGTGAATGAATGTGTATGATATGTGAGTGGGCATGTGAGTGTATGTAACTGTGAGCATGAGACTGTGAGCTTGGGGTGGAAACAGGTGACACCCAGGCCCACCTGGGGCTTTAGATCCCACTGGCACAGCCTCCTAATCGTCCTCACTCCTCACACCGGCTTGAACTTCCCAGCCAACGCCTCCACCCTAAACTCTCATGGGAACAGAGACTCGGGGGCCAGGGCCTCCATGCCTGGCATCATGCCAAGCCTCATCTCTTTCCTCCTCCTGAGAACCTGGGTGCAGCGCAGAACAGTCAGATATTTTCTTTCCTGTCATCACTAACTGTATCTCCACTGCTCCCAGCTGCTGTGTTAGCTCATCACCACAATTAGCAAGTTGCTGGTATCATACTAACGCTAGTTAATGATTCCCTCGGAGACAAGGCAAATGTGTGGGATGCCACTGGCGAGGGGATACGTCTGCTCCAGAGAGAAGCCCAGGCGCTTGGTGTGTCAGTCACACTGCAGTGTGGTCCCAGGAAGGGCTCGGTGGGTGAGGACACGCGGGAAAGGTGGTCACAGGTGTCCCTAGGCCTTGCCCATCCTCCGGCTCACAGCACTGGCCGCTCCGGGAACCTGCTCCCCAGCCCCTCAGCGGTGCTCTGACAGCCACAGCAGCCCCGGCTGGGTCCTGGTGAGAACAAGGAATGTTTATCATCTCTACCTCCTCACGTTGCTTGTGCCCCACCCTACCTGTGTTTCAACAAAACTGCCCTGTCTTCACCCCGACCCTTCGGGCCCCAATGCGCCCATCTCCCCTCCAGGACACACGCGTGTTTAACAGGGGAAGTGTCATCGCCGTCGGCAGGGCCTCTGAGGGCCGATGCTGGGGACAGAGCAGGGGTCTGGCCCAGGGCCACTTCTCCCAGGCGCCTCTACTCCCCGGGGAGCGTGACAAGGGGAACCGAGAGTTCTGGGGACGCAGCGTGTAGTGGGACACACCACAAACCCTTCGAGGGCTCGTTTGGTGAGAAGAAGAAAAACAACCGCAGGCTATTTCTGCCCGGGCTGTTCTAGTAATGAGGGTGTATTTGCCTGAGTTACTCAAATAGCAACCCTGTGGTGTCTCCCTTTCCTAAGTGAGAAAGTCCCTTCTCAGTGGAGAGTTTAGGTTTGAGGTGTTTTGCTGTGGCTTCTACCTAATTTCCAAACAGCGAGGGCTGCGGGGCCTGTCCCGCCGTGTCCAGGTGAGGGGCCCTCGCTGCCCCGGCTGCCCAGCACCGGGGTTCATGACGTCCCCTCATCAGCTCGTCCTTCTGGTTTGGACCTTCACCAGTGAGCCAGCTGCCAGCCCAGGCTGTGCGAGGGGCTGTGCGGGACTGCAAGCAGCTCCGCTATATTCACCGCAGCGCACTGCCAGCTCTGACATGGAGAGCTCTGTGCCTGGGGCAGCCACGTGGCCATGCAAAGCCTCAGCATCCCAGTGCAAAATGAGAATGACAGTGCCGGCCTCACCAGGCCCGCCAAGGTTTACATGCGTGAATACATGCTGTGCCCTGGGATGAGGTCTAACATATGCATATGCATATACATATACATATACATATACATATACATATACATATACATACACATACACATACACATACACATACAGATACACATATGTACATACATGTGCACATCTTATATAATAAAACCCTTATATGCAATCGACCTAGAGGCGGAACAACTGGTTGCTATGACATGCACTAACCACCAGGGGGCAGATGCTTCACGCAGGAGCTGTCCCTTGGTGGTCAATGCACTGCTCAGCCAGAAGCCAGGCTCACAGCTGGCGAGTGCAGTGGTGGTGGGGGAGCCTCTCCCGCCTCCACAGCAACACTAAGGATGTCCAACTGATGGCTTAGGCCCACTCCCCACCGTCAGTCAGACATCCCCCAAGGGCTTCTAGACTGTGAGGGGGCACAAGCCTAGCTGAGGCACAAATCTGAATGCACAAATCTCATGCACCAGAACCCTAGTCCTATCTAATAAGAGAGAAACATGGTAATTAGCGTACGACCGCTACCCTTCCCATTGACTAATCAGGGCATTATGCAAATTAACTGCCAGCCAAGATGGCGGCCGGCAGCCAGGCAGCTTGAAACTAACATGAGGCTTGCTTGCTTCAGTGACGGAGGACTCCAACGTTCCCTGCCTGCCACTGCAGGCCTCTGAGCTGCAACTCTAAGCAACTATGTAACAAATATAGAAGCTAAACAAAACCCCAGAAACCTGCTTTAGTCCGCCGGGCTTCAGCCAGCAGGATTGCACCATTGTAAGCAAAGGCCAGAAACCTACTTTCAGCAGCGGAGGCCTAAGAGCTGAAGCCAAGCCTCAAAGCTAAAGCTGGCCCAGAATAAAAAAAGAAAAAAGAAAAAAAGGAGCGGTTGGGAGCTTCAGTCACCCCCAGCCTGAAAACAGCCCTCAGCCCCTCACCCAGGCTGGCCAGGCACCCCAGTGGGGACCCCCACCCTGAAGGATGTGTGACCAGCTGCAAACAGCCATCATCCCCTCACCCAGGCTGGCCAGGCACCCCAGTGGGGACCCCCACCCTGATCCAGGACACCCTTCAGGGCAAACCAGCCAGCACCCACCCGTACACCAGGGCTCTACCCTATATAGTAAAAGGGTAATATGCCTCCCAACACCGGGATCAGCGGAGCCGCGAGGCCTCCCGGCACCAGGATCAGCATGACGGGGGGCAGCGCCCAAACCCCCTGATCGCCCTGCGGCTCTGTGTGTGACAGGGGGCAGGGCCACAACCTCCTTATCCACCCTGCTCTGTTCGTGACAGGGGAAGGCGCCCCAACACCCTGATCAGCCCTGCTCTGTGCCTGATGGGGGGAGCTCCCCAACCCCCTGATTGCCCTGCGGCTCTGTGTGTGACAGGGTGCGGCGCCCAACCCCCCCACCCCATGGGCCCTGCTCTGTGTGTGACGGGGTAGAGCCATAACCTCCCCATCGGCCCTGCCCTGAGTGTGAGAGTGGCGGCGCCCCAACCCCCTGATGGGCCCTGCTCTGTGCGTGACAGGGTACAGAGCCCCAACCCTCCTGATGGGCCCTGCTCTGTGAGTGACAGGGGGAAGTGCCCCAACCCCCTGATTGGCCCTGCTCTGTGCTTGACAGGGGGTGGTGCCGCAACCTCCCCATCGACGCTGCCTTGAGTGTGACAGGGGACGGTGCCCCAACCCCCCAATCGGCCCTATCCTGAGCGTGACTGAGGGTGGCATCACAACCTCCTGATCCGCCCTGCTCTGTGCATGACAGGGGCTGCACCTAGGGATTGGGCCTGCCCTCTGCCACCTGGGAGCAGACCTAAGCCAGCAGGTCGTTATCTCCCGAGGGGTCCCAGACTGTGAGAGGGCACAGGCCGGGCTGAGGGAACCCCCTCCCCCCCAAGTGCACAAATTTTTGTGCACCAGGCTTCTAGTATATATATATAAAAAGCCAGCGACCAGAACACCAGAACAACCTGAATGACCAGAACAACCAGTTGCTATGCTGTCCACTGCAGCTGGCCAACCAGCCAGATTGGGGGCAGGGCTGGCTGGCCAATCTCCTGCTGTCCCTTCCCTCTGGCAGGCCTGGCCCCAATCCACTCCAATTGGGGCCAGGCTGGCTGGACCCCAACCATGCATGAATTTGTGCACCAGGCCTCTAGTATATATGTCTTAGCTATTATGTAAGCATTGCACCAAATCTTACCTTCTAGACTCTACACCACTTTCATTTAAAGGTAAAATTCAAAATTACTCATTGAATAAGTACTATATGCCAGGTGCTTTCACAACCACCATCTCTCCAATCCTTGAGCCAACTCTGAGAGCAGCCGCCACTGGCCCCATTTCATAAGTGAGCAGAGGTTCAGAGAGGTTAGTTCATTGGCCCAGGTCACACAGCTTAGTAGTTAAAAGATCAGAAATGATTTCCTTCACAGGCCCTTCCTCTAGCTTGTCATACAACCTTCCACTCTTCCCTCCATACAAACCTCACAAGGACATATAAACCTTTGTCCTGAAACCTACTGCAGTGTAGCCACAGATGTTTACAACAGATGACATGAAACTTCACCTGAGCTCCAGGCAGTTATTAAAGAGAAGGACTGCATTAAGGGCTTCATCCAAAATCATTAGGTTACTGCACCCTCTGCTCTGCCCTGGGTATGTGCCATGGAGTCTGCCCCTGACCTTGGCTCCCGGGCGAGGGGCTTGCTGTTTGCAGCAAGTGCGAGTGGATGCCATTCCGGGCGCAGGCTTTGTTCCAGGAGAACTGTCACCATCTGTCTCGGGTGCAGCCACTGCCCCCTGGGGGCCTCACCATCCCCTCTGTACGATGGGCTGGTGCGGGGGCTTCTCTGAGACCCCACAGCTCAGCCTGAGTCACACGTCTTAGATGCTTCGGTTACGTCTGCTTCTGGAAGGTCTGCCTGGGCAAGTCGTGTAGCGGCTGGATGGTGGCCCCAGAAGACACGTCCCCATCCTGATCCCCAGAACCTGTGCGGATGACCTTATTTGGAAAAAGAATCTCTGCAGCTGAAGTTGATGTAAAGACCTTGAGATGAGACCGTCCTGGATGACCTGAGTAGCCCTAAATCCACGGCGAGTGTCTTAGATGAGACACACAGAGGGGAGGCCACGTGAAAGCAGAGGCAGACGTTGGAGTGACGCAGCCGCAAGCCAAGGAATCCGACACGACCCCCCTCCCCACCCCCGGGTCTGGAAGAGATGAAGAGACACTCTCCGCCGCCGCCAGAAGGAGCCCAGCCCTGCCACGCCCTGACTTGGGGCTTCGGCTTCCGGAACAGCAGAAAAGAAATTCTTGATTTTTAGCTGTTCATTTTGTGGTCATTTGCTATGGCCGCCATTCAGGGAATGGACACAAACAGTTTTGTATGAACACAACGTCCCAATACACACGTTCACTTTCAGAACTCACGCCGGCCTCACCGGGAAGGTTCCAGGGGACGTGCTCAGTGGATCCGCTGTGACTGAACGCAGGCTGAGCGCCGGTCGGTTACATCCACCGGGCAAGGTACCCAGGAAAAGCAGAGGAGCCCGAGGAAGCGGCTGGACAGACCCCTCTGGCTGCTGGGACCGTCTACACCTTCGGTGAATGTGTCCTCGGCTGCCTCCTTCTGCTGGGGAGACGCCCGTTGGCAGATTCTCCAATGTCTCTATTCCATGTCAGGGGCACACGTGCGCTCTGAAGCTGAAAGCCAGCCAAGCCTGCGGACCATCACCCAGTCAGTTACAGCCGGGGGCCCTCTTTTGACAGCCCTCTCCACCGGGAGTCACACGCCCGTGCCCACGGGCTTTCCTGGGGGCTGGGATGGAGCTTCCTCAATCCCCTATCGGCCGCCTCCACCTGGTGAACTGTCACTCTTCCCTCCCTGCCTGTTGGAGGGACGACCCTCTCTCCGTCCCAGGTCTAATCTCTCTCTGAGGTTCTGAGTCCCTCCTCCTCTGCCTCCTCGGGGCCTTTGCTTCACCCTTAGTCAGTGTCTTTCCTTCCTCTCCCACAGCCTCCTCTGGGACAGAAACATGACTGCGGCCACTCGCCCAGGGGCAGAAACTCCCCACCGCGGGCATGCCAGGCAATGCACAGAAGAGGGCAGGAGACCCGCAACAGGAGAAACAGCCCTCGCTGGAAGCAGCACACGCAAATCAACAGCAGCGAGGCATCGTGTCAGTCCCTCAGGTCGCCTGAGGTTAAAACGCCTCACAATGCCTGGCGCCTGCCTCAGTGGTTGAGCGTCGACCTATGAACCAGGAGGTCAGGGCACATGCCCGGGTTGTGGGCTCCATCCCCAGTAGGAGGTGTGCAGGAGGCAGCTGATCAGTGATTCTCTCTCATCATTGATGTTTCTATCTCCCTCTCCCTCTCCCTTCCACTCTCTGAAATCAATAAAGACATTTTTGGAAAAAACAAAAACAAAGAAACACCACACAATGCCCAGTGCCTGGTGCTGGTAAACTATGTTAATTACAGCTTCCTGTAGTGCATGTAACTGAAGGACCGACACCAAGCACGTCAAACTCAAAGGCTAACACGGGCCAACTAAATGTGGCATTTGATATACTTAACCTACAGCAGCAGTTCTCAACCTGTGGGTCGCGACCCCTTTGGCGGTGAAACGACCCTTTCACAGGGGTCGCCTAAGACCATCCTGCATATCAGATATTTACATTACGATTCATAACAGCAGCAACATGACAGTGATGAAGTAGCAACGACAATAATTTTGTGGTTGGGTCACAACATGAGGAACTGTCTTTAAAGGGCCAGAAGGTTGAGAACCACTGACCTACAGGTACCCGGAGAGGAGGGGTCTGAACATGGAGGCAGCCACACCGCACGGATCATCCCTTAGCTTGGCTGTGAGAGCCTGGAGGACAACGCGAGGGCTGCGGGCGTTTGAGGACATGTGCTGGGTGCAGGTTACTTGCTTTTGCTTTGCTGAGAAACAACAGAGGAACAGTGCAAAGGGCGTACCCAAGCTTAAGGGCAAAGTGAGCCGCTGAGATGCCTTTTTACCTGCTTAGTTCTCCCAAGGAGCCCCGCAGCCCACAGGCTGGGCAGCCGGCACGGAGCGCGAGTCTGCCAAAGTAGAGGGGCTGGATCCTAGTGCGCACCACCTTGTTAGCGTGTGAGTGTGTGTGTGTGTGTGTGTGTGTGTGTGTGTGTGAGTGTGTGAGCATATGAGTGTGTGAGTGTATGTACAAGAGTGTATGTGAGTGTGTGCACATATGTGTGTGAGTGTGTGAGTGAGTGAGTGTGTATATGTGATGCATGTGTGCGCACGCAGGCTGTGGAGGGAGGCTACACCAGCACTTCAAGGCCACCCTATTCCTTATCATTCTCATTTCTTATGAATAAATATGAACCAAGTGTGGAAACCTGTCAGGGTTTCGTTGAGGTGCCAATGGTGTGGAATATTCTCAGCATTTCTCTGTGTCCCGCAATATTTCATTTAAAAAATGATTTCTCTGTGTCCCGCAATATTTCATTTAAAAATCCGTCCCTAGATCTGACAACTTGCCACTTGCCATCCCAAGCAGAGGCTGGGAACTATATCAGAACTTGTAGAATGAGGAACCTTTGCAAACTGACTGCCTTCTGCAACCCCATCCCGTGGCAGGGACGTCAACACAGTGTGGGGAGCAGAGAGCCATGCGCTCCAGGGGCCAGCAGAGGGGCCGGCAGAGCCTGGAGCCCACACCCCTCTCTGCAGCCAGGCCCAGAGGAGCTGGTCCCTCAGGAGAGGTGGAGGGGGCACCCCGAGTCCCCAAGTCCTGCAGTGACAGAGGAAGGAGGAGGAAACAGCTGCCCCCACTCCTGCCCCGCCACAGCCAGTAGCAGCCGAACCGCCTCAGAGCCTGGTGTGCTGGCCGAGCCGCTGCCCGTCTCTCCTTCCACAGCCCAGTGCCAACAGCCTGCGGACCAGCCTCCGATGCCTCTGCTCACAGGCAGGCGCTTTATGCCTGGGAACTCCAAGCCGTGGAGATACTAGATTTCCCATTTTATAAATTAAGAAGTCAAGGCTTGGAGCAGTGAAGCAGTGCCCCCCCCCCCCGCCTGCCCTCCCCCCGCCCCCCAGCTCAGCAGTCAGCCCTGCCTGCACCGCCCACCCCACGCTGCCTGGCACCATCCCACTCACCAGCGGGGCACTTGGAGGCACAGGCATTGACATGATTATCGTATTATTTGACCTTTGCAGAGAGAGGGTCGATAGTTCTCATCAGCTGCGAGCCAAAATAGATTCCGTGAGAAGCCCAGCTCCTGTGACAATGAAAGTAACGCCTACCAGCCCGTTTTCTGGTCAAAGACTGTCCCAAGACTCTTCCTTCCTGAGTGCGGGGAGGTGTCCAGGCAGCTCAGCTCTGCAGAAAGGGGGTGTCCCCATGCCATCCACCGGCAGCTCCTTTCTCAGAGCCAAACTCACAGACCCTTCATTCCTGCGTGTGCGGCGACCCCATGTGGCCATTTCCCAGTATAACCACTTGCTGGGGGTTGATTTCTTTGGTCAGAAGTTTTGCTTTCATCCCTCCGAGGAGGAGGACAGTGGGAAGCAGCCCTGACTGGAAGAGGTGGGTGGACTTGCCGGGACCGACATCCTTCCGGCCTGCTGACCACAGACCTGCGCTCAGGAGGTGGGCTGAGAGCACCCCCTTAAAGCAGCGTCTGGGAGTCAGCAACAAGGGGGTCAGCACAGCTGACCTCCAGGCCTATTGCTGCCCTCCCTTCCCCCTCCACCTGCCCGCTTCTCGCCTCCCCTCCCTCAACAAGGCTGCTGGGTCTTAGAGAGAAGATAGAGGCAGACAAGGAAACTGCTTCGGTGTAAACTCGCGAGGCAGCAATGTTATGTGAGGGCTGGAAAGGCCCATACGGGTTATCTAAGCCAATCCTTCATTTTAGAAATAAAAGTCAGGGCCAGAAGTCTGAGGGGATCTCTCCTTAAAACCACCCAGCAAGAGCCTGCACGCGGCTGCTGTTAGCATGTGCTGAGTCGTGTAGCTGAAGTAACGTAAGGGCAGGTTTTTCTCATGTGACCCAGAGCCCCTCGGAGATAGGTGGGTGGCTGCCAGGTGGATCAGTGTCAGCTCAGACCCAGCTGCTCTGCCTTCTGCCTCGGCAGCCCTACAGCTCACCTCTTTCCACAAGGTGACTTCAGGGTCACAGCGTGGTTGCTAGAGCCCAGCCCATCAAGTCCGAGTTCCAGGCAGGACCATAACGATGGGACAGAGGCAAAGCTCGCTTGCCAGAGGCCTAGGCTTCCTTTTCCTAGCTGTTCCTATTTTCCAATAACTCCCTTCTCTCTTATTGGCCATCCCCGCCTGAGAAGGAAGCTCGGGACTGCGGTCTTGTAAGCGGGGAACAGTCCAGGAGGGGGAGCATGAGGATGTAGACAACTAGAAGCGTCAGTGACCAGTGGTGATGACAGCACTGTGTCTTCACGCCTGCTCTCCCATGTATCCGCCTAATTCCCTGCTGCTAGTATTCGCTATTCCCATTGCACCAGGAGGAAAAGGGAGCTTCGTGGGGTTGTTACCTGCACTATAGCTAGTGAGTGTTGGAGACGAAATCTGAACCTAAAATCCATGGTCTTAACATTATGGCGCCAGTGGAAGGGGAAGAACCACAGGACTGGCCCAGGGACTTTGCCCGAAGGGCAGCTTTCAGAGCTGCTCTGGGGCTTCCTCATCATTGGTTCTTAATTGCAGATGGTGAGAAGCCACAGGGAACCTTCATGTGGGGAGAAGGGTGCACTGCTGCCTCCACCGCGGTTGGGGAGGGCAGAACATTCGACAGCTCGGTCTGCGCATCAGTAAGCGAGTTTGTCCAGACCCTTCTCCTTCCGCCCTGCTGCTGGCTTTATAATCTCACGTTGAACCTTCCACATGCATCTGGGCTGTTTTGTTTTAACATCCCATCCGCCCGGCATCTTTTACTATTTGTGCAGTTGGGTTCAGATTTTTTTTTAAAACCATGTAAATGTATAACATAAATAAATCCTTTTGCGTTGCAAAAAGGCCCGTGGATTCATAAAGAACTCATCCGGAGTTCCTTTAACTGGAGGTCTCCAGAATTTTTAAATACACAATATTTTAAAGTATTAACTAGTTGACAAGATGGCCCAGAGACGGAGACACTTAAAACTAGATCATGTGATATTTGTCTTTTTCTGACTGGCTTATTTCACTTAGCATAGTCATCTCCAGGACCCTCTATGCTGTCTCAAAGGGTAGCAGAACCTTCCTTTTTTACTGCTGCATAGTATTCCATTGTAAATGTGCCATGTTTTTTATCCACTCATCTACTGATATGATCTCACTTATATGTGGAATCAATGAACAAAATAAACTGATGAATGAAATAGAACCAGACGCCTGGAAACATGGAATAGACTGAGGATTCTCAGAGGGAGGGCGGAAAGAGATTAGCCAGAGAACTGACAGGAATATATGCATTGCCCATGAACACAGACAACAGGGTGGGATCTGGGTGGTGTGGGGCAAGGGGGAGAGAAAAGGGTGGGTGGGGGGGTCATCTACAATACTTTCAACAATAAAAATAAATTTTTAAAAACTGGATTATGTTACTGCTAATTGAAGATCAACTGGAAATACGTCACAATATAGATCAGAGGAAAAACAGAATTGCATACATGACCGGCGTTTTCCAGCCGCCTCTCCCATAAAGCAAGTCCAACTCTGCCTCGAATTTCTGAAAATGAGGAGGAATGGCGAGCGAGGGCCCCGGAAGCGCTGCGCGCCAGTCAGCTGCCTGTGCAGTGGCGATTCTGATTTGCTCTTGAAGCTATCTGCCAGGGGATCTTGGCTGAGACTTTATTCTTTCGGTGAAACTCTTTGGGAAACCATCAGGCATAGGCTGGGCGCCTGATGGGAGCCCTGACCCCTCCAGTCCTGTGCAGGACTGCAGAGCGACCAGCAGATGGCGCCAAGCGCCTCTTGTCCTGTAGAAGGGACCCACCAGAAAGGCGGCTCCTTCCTCCTTCCCTCCCTCTGTGGGCTCAGCCTCCCATCTCTCAGTCCCTCCGTCTTCCTTTAGTCACTGATTCATCAAATCTCTCTAAAAGCCTAGAGCCGAGCTCTGTGCAAACTCTACACAATAATATAGCTCTTTGCATAATAAATATAAGAAACACTTGTGCTCCAGGCATTTGTGGTGGGGTGAATATTTGTTCAGTATCTTTGGAACATCAGTGAAAGAGTTAGTGTCTGCCAGGCCTGGAAGAACAGAAATCAGCGTGGACTGACAGGAGGAGGCAGGCCTGCTGTGCCCCGGGCTCGGAGGACAGACTCAGACACGCCAGCGGCCAAGTGCCCAGGAGCAGCTTGGTGGGCGCTCCCAGAGTTACCTGCCCTCTCCGTTCTGCGGGCAGCGGACCCCATGGCCTGCCCTTTTAGGAGGAGTCCCTGGCGGGGGCGGGGTTGGGCCCCAGTGTGTGCGGACATCCACTGGAGACACAGCGCTGGGTGCCCTCCTCGGGGTACCGGGGGACCCAAAGGCTCAGACGTTGCCCTAGGACAGGTCTCCATGTTGCGGGCCTGGCTTTGTCCGTGATTTGACCTCTGATGTAAGAGTGGGACAAGAAAAGACCCCTTCAGTGGAGACCAGTAGCTCAGTGTTCAACGTTATATGAAAATTATCTCTCAACAAAAGAAAAGAGAGGGGGGGAGGGGAAGGAGTACTTCGTTCCCACTCCCGCTAGGACCCGAGGAGGTTGCTCAGCTCACACGAGGTTATAAATGTGTCTGGGCACCAGGAATGCTGCCCCTGCCAGCAGGCTACAGGCCTCTCCTTCAAACCTAACGTCACAAGGTCAGGACGCTCCCACCACTGCTGTCCTGGGTCAAGGCCCGCCTGAGGGTGACGTGGACACCCCAGACAGAAAGGCCCCTCAGGACACCAGGAGTGCACCAGCTGCACCAAAGGGAAAACAGCTATAGACAGACAAGAGACCAAAGGAACCATTTTAGCAGCCTAAAGTCATCTCTCAGAATTCTGTATTTAAAAAAAATTATATTACCAGCAGAATAATTGTAGGTTTCCAGTATCTAAAAGGTGACATTTCCAATAAGGTTAAGATGTTGCTGAGTGAGACCTGTGTGTAGTCAGCGGTGGGCTGACCTCCAAGACACATCTGTGAGGGCGGCGATTATTTGTCTTTTAATTTGAGGTCCTTCTGTCTGGCCGGTCCTACGCCCACAGCCCTGCAGCGGTGTCACTCACAAAGTGACCAAAGCGTGGAGTAGGGATCTGGCAGAGAGGGCAGAGGCAGCAACCTCAGAGGATACCCCAGGCCCCGGGGAAGATGATTGAAGGCATCGTCCTGCCTGTCACACCTTCCGGGAGAATTTGTTGGGGCCCCAGAGTGATTCCTAACCGGAGCTGTTGGAAGTTTGCAAAACAAAGTTAATTGTAGTTTATGGTAATCACCGGCTTATTTAATGCCACGGCACTTGGTTTCTGAGATGAGCATTGAGACAATCCAAGTGTCAGAACTAGGAAGGTTAGAAAGCAGAGTGGTTAGTTATTCTTCTCTGAAAAAGAAACGAACCTCCCGAGATCGTTCAACCCCATGCTCTCAGAAGTCCAGCAGCCGTGTCGCGATGAAGTGAGGACCGGGCCTGGAGCCCCGTGGACATCAGACACCTGCTACACACCTCCTGCTCATCTGCCCCACACCTGACCCACACCTTCCGCACACCTGCCACTCACATGCCCCACACACCTGCCACTCACATGCCCCACACACCTGCCACTCACATGCCCCACTCACCTGCCACTCACATGCCCCACACACCTGCCACTCACATGCCCCACACACCTGCCACTCACATGCCCCACTCACCTGCCACTCACATGCCCCACACACCTGCCACTCACATGCCCCACACACCTGCCACTCACATGCCCCACTCACCTGCCACTCACATGCCCCACTCACCTGCCACTCACATGCCCCACTCACCTGCCACTCACATGCCCCACTCACCTGCCACTCACATGCCCCACACAAGCCCCACACCTGCTGCTCACCTGCTGTGCTGTACCCTTCAGAGCTCTGATTCTCCTCAGCTCTCAGACGGCTGCTGTGAAACTCCAGGGTTTAGGTTTATAACTGATGACGACCACATTGATCAGTCACATTGACATGTATTTGGCACCTTTAGAATGCAAGGATCCGGAAGTAGCGATTGTGTGGACAGTGTATACACCTGAAAACGCTCCATCGTTTCTCCTTCTCCACAGAATCGCCTTCCCGTCTGCCTGTCACCCACCCTTAGATGCCCGCTGCCCAGAGCCTGCCCCAAGGGTCACCTCTCTGTGGTCACAGCAGCATCCTCCCTCTGGGACTGCATCCTCTGCAACCGCTGCTGTCCCGGTTGGAGGTGAGGAAAGGCAAGGTTAGATGGACAGGCTCCCAGCTCCTGCCAGGCGAGGGGTGGGGGGGGGGGATACCGGCTCTGCTCCCTGCCCCTAAAGAGGGAGTCTGCTGCCTGTCTCCCGCTGCTGCAGGTCACTTTGACTGTGTGTGACACAAGCCCCCCAAACCTTGGAGCTCAGAGTGTCCACGAACAGCTTTTCCCCCACATTTTATTGAATTTTAGAGAGAGGAAGGGAGAGGGATAGGGAGTTAGAAACATCCATGAGAAACATCTATCAGCTGCCTCCTGCAGGCTCCCTACTCAGGTACATGCCCTTGACTGGAATCAAACCCAGAACCCTTCAGTCTATGGGCCGACGCTCTATCCACTGAGCCAATCCAGTCAGGGCCACGACCAGCTTTCACTCGCCTCCACCCCTGCCTCTGCCAGGCAGTGTCCTCTCTGCCCGGATGCTCTCCATCCCCTCTGTGCCCACCAGGACCTTCACCTCTCCTGCTCACAGGACCTCTGGAGCTGCAGGCCCGGGATCAACCCATCGGCACATGTTCTGGGCTGCGCGTTCCTGCAAGGTGAGGCCACCCTCTGAGTGACTGTCCCGACTGACAATGGCTGCCCTCCTCACCCACCGCGGACTCCTGCAGGAAGTCAGGGACACCCGGGGAGGGGGCAAGAGAACCACGGCTGGTTCCGCCACAGCAGGGGCCGCCCCAGGCCCACCAGCCCGTGTCCCGGGCATCACTGCTCTCCTGGTAAATGGGCGTGTTGGGTAAGATGGAGGGACGTGTTGCTATGACGATGTGGCGCTCAGTCAGCACCCGCAGGAGGAGGAGGTGCTGCTGCAGTTATCCTTGTCGCTGGAAGAGAAACACGAGACATCCGTGAACAACAGGCACCGTGCCTTCCATGACCAGGGACTCCGGTTCACGGCTGGGACCAGGGACCTTCGAGCTACTCTCATCTCCATGGCCACTGGCCAGGCAGCAGGTTGTCAGAGTGTTAGCCCCAGGGGTCAGGGGACCAGGGGAGTCTCCGGCCAAGGACCCCACATTCTGGTAGAGACACCATGGCCCAGGGAGAGGAGGAGGAGCTCAGAGCTCTGGCTCCTGGACAAGCGCCTTCCCACTGAGGCTGCCTGACGGAGGGAGGAACGGCGCTGTGGGCTGGAGGCCGGGCTTGTGTGGACAGACAGTGCTGAG
Organism: Myotis nattereri; assembly: GCF_964212035.1. Lineage (NCBI taxonomy): Eukaryota > Metazoa > Chordata > Mammalia > Chiroptera > Vespertilionidae > Myotis > Myotis nattereri. Next base: position 21,260,888 of record NC_138085.1, read on the forward strand.
TCCCAGCTGTGTTCCCGTCGCAGAGACGTGGACTGGGACACGCGTGCACTTAGCATGTGTGGAGACCGAGCACCGCTGGCGTGGGATCCATGCGACAGAACAGCAGGAGTATGACAGCGAATGTCTGGCTCCTGGAACTCCTCCTTAGAGAATGTGGTGCGTGTGTGTGTGTTTGCCTGTGTGTGTGGGTGCACATGTGCATCATTGTGTGTGTGTGCAGGCGTCACTGTGCGTGTGCATGTGTCACTGTGTGTGTGCGCACATGTGTGTATACATTGCCTTACAAAGATTCAGAATTATTTTCAATTCTCACCAATGCACAACTTTCAGGCTCTAAGGGATTTGTCTTCCATTTATACCCCAATCGTCACACCCTTGGCAGGTCTTCTGATGTGATGCTGCACAGACGTACTTGGAATCGCTCCCACCCAGCACGGCTAGGTCAGGTGCCAGAAGGCACTGATGGGTGCCGGGAACCAATTCCAGCATAATTGTCATAATTTCAAGAGTTTCATCGAAAGGTTGATGAGACTTGGGGACTCAACAGTGTTGAGTCACACATGTAGTCACCTGTTGGGAATGGCTAAAGGCATTTCCCCAAACCTGAATAGGAAACTGATTGTGGCTGCCAGACAGTTAAAGGGCATCTTAATCTACATGTTATTGCCTCCTACTGGCCAAACACCTGAACAGCCATAGGCTAATTCCCCCATTCTGACATGCTTCTGTACCCTTTGAAACCTTACCCTTTAAAGTGTTTTATCTCCACCTTGCCTTAGGACAAATTGTGTTAATAAAAGCAAGGGTCCTAGGCAAGGAGGGAGTCTTCAGTTCCTTTAGCTGAAGGTCCTCTGACCCCCAATGCCTTTCAAAATTATATCTCGTCTCTGGACTCTTTATTAGTCTCTGGATTCCTATGTCATCTACGCACAGCCCCTTTTCCCGATTCCTGAACCCTTCTTGATGCTGGGACAGAACCCGGGCATAGATGGGCAGGAATGAAGTGGTGTAAATGAGGCCTACTCTTCTTGCGCCCTCCAGGAAAGGGACTCCTACCCCAGGAGAACCAACCCGCGGCTCAGGATTCTCAACAGAAAGAGGTGGATGGCTGAGGTCTGGGTGCCGGCTCTTCTCTCTGAGCTCCGCTGTTTCCCACAGGCCAGTGCCCACGGGGCTGGTGACTGCCGCTGTCCTCTGCTCATGCCCGCTGGCCATGCGGGGACCCAGGCACCTCCTGGGGTGGGGCTGGCAGGGAGATGCACAGGTAACGGGAGGTGGCCTCTCTCCCCGCAGGGCTCTACCCAAGGAGCTGGAGAAAGAAAACACTTGCTTTTTATTATTATTATTATTATTATTATTATTATTATTATTATATATTTTATTGATTTTTTTTACAGGGAGGAAGGGAGAGGGATAGAGAGTGAAAAACATAGATGAGAGAAACATCGATCAGCTGCCTCCTGCACACTCCCCACTGGGTATGTGCCTGCAAACAAGTTACATGCTGTTAGGTTTAAGGTAAGGTTTAATCTGAGATGTGAGGTTTAATCTGACCAAAGCCAATAAATTGACCAAGACAAGCAGGGTAAGAGCGAAATATCGCGTTTATTGGAAGCTCTCGGATGAGGTCCCATGGTCTGGAGGTGCAGGCCGGGGGAGTCACACCCGCCAATGCCTGGCAGAGATTTTTATGCTGCTGTTGGACCAATCAGGTTTATCTGAGGTAGCTTGTGGCAGGTGATTGATGAGCAGGAAGTTGGTGCAGCTGCACCCTGGCCATCTTGAGAAGTCTCCGGTGGTTATTTATTGGCCATCAGCACAACAGGATGCTCTGGTGGGTCCCAGGGTGGCAGCTATTGTCCAGCAGGATGTGGTTCGTCTGTTCTGGGTTGTTTTGTCCAACTCAGCTGGTGGGATCAGGGAAGACCCTATTTTCCCAGCCCCAGACCTTACACATGCCCTTGACCGGAATTGAACCTGGGACCCTTGAGTCTGCAGGCTGATGCTCTATCCATTGAGCCAAACCGGTTAGGGCGAAAACACTTGCTTTTTTATTAAACTATGAAAGTAGCACAGGAAGGTTCAAGTTGAAGATGATGGTGGGAAGCTAACTATTGGAATCCTGTCCCAATACCAAATGAAATATGTAAAAGTGAAAATCAAAAACTGCAAAAATATTTCTGGCAACAATCAAATATTCCTCTCACTGCACATTTGAAAATGGGTGGCCCAGGAAAGGAGAACTCTGACAAGTTAGTTCTTCAAGGGCTCCAAGCCGCACTATACCGGCCCCACCTCACCCTGAAGTCCTGCAAGAAATAAAGGCGACTCCCTGAAATACTGGGATGTCACTCCACCCCCATTTGGAGGAAGGCCCACTGTGGGGAGCGTAGGCAGTGTGTCCCAGCAGACCAATGCCAACACTGTCCTCACAGCAGGACCACAGGGACGGTGGTGGGCAAGCTCATGTGTCTTCACACCTTCTGAATCTATGTGGTATCAAAAGGACAGGGTGCCTAGGAACCCTGTTAGAATGTTAAAGACCAAGAGAATCTTAAAATCTGAGGGGGAGCGCGCGAGTGAGAGGCTGCAAAGGAATAACAATACAGATTAAAGCCATTCCCTCATTATCAACAACAGAGGGTAGAAGACAATGTGATCATGTCTTCAGAGGGTTGAGACAGGTAGCAGTTTACTTAAGATGCTGACTAGCATTCAAAGTGAGGGCACCTGAAGGTGTTTTCGACAGACACAGGTCCTACTAAACCTGTAAGGGCGGTACTTTAGCAAGAAGAGCCGGGTGTGGTTAGGAAGAATCAGCAGAGAGAAGCAGCGGTGATTACAGAAGTAAGGAAATCATGCTGGCATGAAAATGTCGCAGGTACTTTTCAGAATTTTAAAGCAGGAGGCATGGAAAGGACTAGCCAGTGGAAACATGGGGCTTGGGAGAGGAGAGTACAGGGAAAGGCTGGGCTCATAGGTCTTTCTTTTATTGGGAGGGGGTGTATGGAAACTGACCGACTTTATGTTTTGTGAGAAAAGTGCTAAAGGAATGCAAGTTAAAAAGTATGAAGGGAATTGCTGAAATAGAATAGAATAGAATAGAATAGAATAGAATAGAATAGAAGACTTCCAAGCCCGCAGTGGAAACATAGGGCTGTAAAGAGCCATCTAGCAGGGGCAGACAAGGAGAAATCAAATAAAAACTTTAGAACATTAAGTGGAAAATGCCAAACAAGGTGGTAGACCTATATCAGTAATCACGGTAACTAAAACCATAAAATCCACTTACATTTTGTCTGAAAGAAGGATTTCATATTGAGAAAACCTGCTTTATGCGTGTATAAGACATACTTAAACACAATTACTAATATGTCATGAGGATGAAAATTATGAAAAAAGTATACCAGGAAAATATTAACTGAAACAAAATTAAAATAGCTACTTTATTATGGAATAAAAGACATTTGGGGGAAAATTATGGATAAAACTGTTAAAGAAGAGTCTATCAGTGGCTTACTACAAACTTGTGTGCACCTAACTTTATAATCTTATGAACTATATGAAAAAACTCAATAGAATTACTGGTTGAAATTGCTAAATCCATAATCAGAATGGGAGTTGTGGCCAAGGGACTCACAGAACCTGACTGATGAAGTGGACAAAAAGGAAAGTTACAGACTCTTTAAATAATTCAGCTAATCTTGATTATATACACACATGTGCAGTTAACATGTTCACTAATAAATAGAAGATTAAAACAATTATTTATAATTGGGCCACAAAGGAATTCTCAATTAAACCAGGGAATTTATATAGTAAAGACCATCATTGCTAATGACATTATAGATAAAATGAAAAACTACCTATGCTCCCCAAAATCATACATTTGGTAATTAAACTTACATTTGTTTAAAAAAAATCAGTGGCCATGTTATGATCCTGTTATATAAATACGTGTGTGTGCACATACGTGCATAGCGACACATGAAGGACATTTGTGAAGAGTGATTATGAACTGTAGACGGTCATTTCACAATGGTGAAATTTAGGATTTTTTTTTATGTTCTTTATTATTTGTTTTAGTCGTTGCTTTTCCATTGAATATGGCTTATTTACAGAATTCTTATTGTGGAAATAATTCTAAATATGTTTTAAAAGTAAATTTGAAATATAAAATATTTTTTAAAAAATATATTTTTATTGATATCAGAGAGAAAGGGAGAGGGAGAGAGAGAGAAACATCAAGATGAGAGAGAATCATTGATCGGCTGCCTCCTGCATGCCCCCTATTGGGGATCGAGCCCACAACCCGAGTATGTGCCCTGGCCAGGAATGGAAACCTGACCCCCTGGTTCATAGTCGACGCTAAGCCACTGAGCCACACCGCTGGGCTGAAATATGAAATATTTTGTATTGAACAACAATGAATGCAACAAAAATAGCTAAGGGAAACTCATAGCCTTAAATATATGTATTTTTAAAAAATGAATGAAGTGTTCAATTAAAGAAAGCAGGAAATGAAGCAGGTGAGTGGTCCCATATAAAGTGTAAGGTAGAACTTGACAAACACAACAGTAACATTAAAATAAAAAAACCAAGGATGGTTAGAGATGGCTTAAAACATCAGTTCTCCCCAAAACTAAAAGGAACATATTGATTTAAATAAAAAGAGAGAGAACACGCACAAACCCATACTGGGAACACTCCAGCACACGGATGTGGCAACAGGTTCCCTGGGATCCAGAAGGGAAAGGACTCAGGCCCCTGCCCCCGGCTCCTGCCTGCTGTTGGTGTACTGGGTGCATGGCAGTCACCCAGGGCTGTGCTGCTACTTGAGGAAAGCAGCTACCCTTTCCTAGGAGGGTCTGTGCCCACAGGCAGGAGAGGCCCTGCCCAGGCTGCCTCCCCACTACCTCCCAGCCCAGGGCCCTCGCGCCCCGCTGCAGGACTCTCCAGTGGCTTTTCTCTGGTTTTCTTTATTTGGGGTGAGTTAAGGCAAGGGGTCAGACTGGGGCCTTCCTGCTATCGAAGGGGAATTTACTTTTCCTCCCCTTTGTGGGAACCTGAAGAATCTGAGGGGAACAATCCCACCTGTGTGATCCCAGCAGCGGCTGGTGCTCCAGGTGTGGGAGGGGAACAGGCACCTGGACCCTCTTAGCTGCAGGGCACCCGCGGGCAGCCCTCCTCACAGCCAGCAGGCACCCCATCACCATCTCCACCACCAACATCTGTTGACAAGGGCAGACGTGACATTGCTAATGTACGGGGCTCACCTTCTGTCCCTCAAAACCCAATAGCCCGCAGAGCTCTGAGATGCTCATTCCTAAGAGAGTAAGAGCTGCTAATGGATTAGCATACTGTCCCTCTCAAACGAACTCATAACTATTCCCCTGCAGTAGGACTTACCAACTGGGCCGGACAGGGTTTCTTTTTTCAAACATCCACATGGTAGTGGCAACATTCCATCCCTTTGAAGCTCCCTGCCATGCTTAAAAAAAAAATACAAAAATCATGCACACAATTAATAACTATATTGAGCTATGCTGTTTCATGTTGTAGCCCCTAGCTCCATATGCCTATTGAGTGATTGAAAGCTGGTTAGTCTGAACTGAGGTGTGTTGTAGGTATAAAATACAAACTGGGAGTTTAAGACAGTGTAAAAAGCTGTAAAATGACTCACTAATTTCTATGTTGGTTACATGTTACGATGATATTTTGGGTATTATCATTTAAATAAAATGATTAATGTCACCTGTTTTCTTTTACTTTTCTATGTGGTTACTAGAAAATTTAAAGATTTGCATGTGGTCTGCATTTTCTTACTAGTGGACAGTGCTGATAGAGAGATGTGTGCCTCATTCAGGTGCTTTAATAGTCATTTCATCTGTACCGAATTGCTCATTCCTGCTCCATTTTACAAAACGAAACTGAGGTCAGCAATTTGCTCTTCCTCTCACATTTTGCAGCCAAAACAGATCCTGAGCGCTGACCACAGAACCCAGCCTCCCTGTAGAAACCCAAGGACAACAGCCTCTCTGGATAAAACATGGACCTGGGTCTCAGACAGGCAAACTTGGACACAAAGCTCTTTATCTAAAACTTGGTGTTTCCCTTAAAGCAATATTTTTCTGCTTTTTAGGTTGGAACAGCAAAAACAGATGAAAAGATTTTAAAAATCTCATTGCTCTGGGGCTCAGAGGGGCTCTTCATGCCGGGGGGATCGTTCTGCGGGACAGTCATACAGAAAGCACTGGAAAAGAAAGCTCTGTCGTAGCATCACCTCCCCCCTTTTCATTGCCCCTCACCCCCTATTTAAGTTTCTTCTTCGGGGAAAATAGACTGACTATTAGCTGACTGTCCGGTTATTTTGCCTCAAGCCCTCCTGCCCCTCCCAAGCCTGGCAGAGGCCGATCACTCACATGTCGCCTTTGCTCTCAGGGACTCTGCTTTGCTTCCCCTGCCACCAGCTGCCCCTGCCTGGTAACAGCGAGGAGAGAGGATTAGGCTGCTGCCATCCCATCCCAAAGTCACCCCTTGTGTCCTGCATCCTTGGCCAACACCCACAACATCCTGTCACATAGAAAGGGTGAGACCAGAGTGTGGGGCAGAAAAAGCCTGGGGCTGCAATCTTGGCTCAAGGAGAGAGAGTTCGCCATCACTGGAGGACTTAGCCTTTACGCAGGGCTGGTGTGGATGAAGCTGAAGGTACCTTCTACCCTAAGAGTCAATAATTCTATGGCAAAGGAACTCCACAGAAGAAGGAAACTCTAGACCCTCCTTCCATTCGGTGTGCCATCCGTTTCCCCCTCCTTCTGCCTCCAGCCACAGCGGCTGAGTCCACCACCCCTTGTTGCTGTGTCTCCTCCTGCTTCTGGAATAATTAGGTCTCAAAGGCTGATGGCGAATGCAGCAGCTCAGGCAGATAAACAGTCAGTGCTGATAAGAGAACTCAAAAGAGATAACTAGTTCAGGAAACTAGGTTTTCAATGTAACTTCAAAGGCCATTCAATATTCCAAGGAAATCAGCCTGAAGCTGAACACACAGAGAACAGGTGAGGGCCCTATTGTTCCCCGCCTCCCTTGTTACATGTGCAACAGTCTGCCTTCAAGTTCTCCTCGTATTTCCTCATTTTTGCTGACGGTTTACATTCCCTTTTCCTTATGTATCTTTTTTAATAATTGAAGATTTTATTTGTAGCATGACAGGAACAATGCATCGCACTCCCTTTATAATTATTTGTATGATTTTACTTGTCACAGACAGTTGGTCTAGAGAATTTCTGGGACCAAGGAGTAATCTGGGTGTCTCACCCCTCACTTTGAAGTCCTCTGTATCCAGCCCTGCGCGTGGTGCTGTGGAACCATGACACTGCTCCTGCCCCTGGGGAGTCTTCACGGAGTTGGGGAGACAGGCGCAGGGCGTGTATGAAGAGCGCGGTATGAATGTGGAAAAGAGGGTATAGACCCTGCCTCCGGCTGGACTGTGTCTCCCACGCCTTGGCACAGACTCGGGCTCAGGCCTGGCACCGCTCTCGGTTAGTTCTGTCCTTCTGTCCCCTCACAGGTGAATCTGGGGATTCTCTCAGATAAAACCTCACTGTGAAATGAAACCTGACCGTGTTCCTCATCTCCGTCTCACCTTTCCCCTTGGAATTCCTTCCAGCAGCTTAAACCAACATATCCCCCGGCAAAATGCTCTCAGCTTCCCATAATCAAAACTGTCCTTCCAAGCATGTGTTACTGCTGTCTACACTCTAACCGGCTTTGTATCTCACCAGACATGTGCACGTGGACAGGCCACGTGTCATCTCTGAGGCTCGGTTTCCGACATGGAAATTTGTGCTACTAACATCCTTCCCCACCTCTTTCTCCTTTCATCCACTTGCTAAGGAACCAATGGAAAAAAATAAAATGATGAAATCACATGCCAGTAGCAAATACCACTAATATTGTGATAGTAGTTTGAGTTCACAATCTCTTTTGTTCCTATAGCATTTTTTTATTAATGAACTTAACTAATAATATTTTATTAAAGTGATAATTTTTGGAATTAAATGTCACATTACAGTCATAAACAAAGCCTATGCTATGGCGACCACTAAAAGCATTTTGAATAATGAGCTGCTAACTGGTCCCCCATCTGCAGCATCCCTGTCACATTGTAGCTTTATGTACTTTGCTCCGCTACCAAGGTGGGCCCAGAGAGCTTATCCTGGATTCGTGGGTTCAGCGTTACCCTCCAAGTGTCAGACTGAGCCTCAGCTGTGCCTAGATCTTGGGTTCAGATACATTTCAGCAACTATCCGGAAGTGCTCCAGCCAATCACAATCGTATTTATTTGTAGGACACTGAGGAGTGTTTTGTATGAGAACTTACCATGACGAGAGGAATGGGCGAGCAAGTCCCACTCTGCCACAAAGCCTGAGCCGTAAAAGAGGAGAAGTGATTCTGAAAACAGTGTCATTACCATCACTCAACACCTGCCCCAGCCCCGTGGCTCAGATCCACCTCTGCTCTTTAGGAGAGAGACCGATGGTTGTCCAGCCAAAGCCAGAAAGAGCTGGTTCAGTGAAAATGCACTGGCGCAGTGGGGCTCAGGCACGAGGGATCCCAAAACAAAGGGGCCGTGGCCCTGCTGTGGAAATCCTCTCACAGGATATAACACAACATGGGCAGGTCCATCCTGCCCTCCTCCACCCTGTTTGTGCATAAAGAGTGATGTCTCCATAAAGATCTGTCTAATTTGCTAGTCTTATAAAATCTCATTAAACAGTCAATTTTTATCTTTATTCTTTAAAAGGGACTTAGACAAGGAAGAAAGAAATTACTATCCAGGGGGTGAATTTCGCTGGAGAAGATTGGACTAGAATGTGGAACGTGGACAGATGGCTGTGGGCCTTGGTGAGGCAGCACCGGTACCTGACACTTACGGGCAACAGGGGTGAGGGAAGGAAGAGTGGTGTGGGACCTTAGAAATGGACCATGATGCAGAAGCTGTTATATGTGGCAAATATTTGCTCATCCTAAAAAGGAGCCTGCATGGTAGATGTTATCACCATTTTATGGAGGAAAAAAATAAAATGGAGGTTGAGATAACATGGACAGTATCAGACCACCGTTGGAGAGTGAACTAGAGTGTGAACTTTGGGATAATTGCACCTAAACGACTGTGCCAGCCTCGTTGCCCTCGTGCGGTGCCAGTAAGTCCATGTTCTCCTTGACTCCCAGAAGGAACTTCAGATAGTGCCTCCATTTATCACTGAGGAAACAGGTGCAGAGAAGTTGTTACTCCACTTATTTGACTTTTCTCCAGGAAGCTGGAGACAACATGGTGGGCTAAAAGTACCATTTTCCTCCACGCTGGTTCCATTCATGTCAACCACACAGCCCATCAAACCAAGGTGGCCAGTGATTTAGTAGATCTACCCACTATCTTATGGAATCTGAGTTTACTCCTCAAGCGTCCAGCCTAGAAACTGCTGAACTTGGACTAGATCCTCAGGTTGCCCTTGAGACAAATCACTCTCACACTGTCAGCCTATTCAGCTGGCCGGAGCTTCAGCCTTTGTTGCATGGTTTGCACCTGAGTTCATAGGGGCTGATGGTCCAGTTTTTACATCTACCCTTTACGACTGACAGCACCTTTCCCAAGACTGCTGGTATGTCCTTGTATTGTCTCAGATCCCCCCCCCCCCACCCCCAGTTCTATACAAACTGCTGAGGCCTCAAACCATTGCAGCTCCCAGACCTTAACATTTATCCTCAGCTCATTCTTTGCATGAAGAAAGCTGCCTGCAATGCACTTCTGTTTGCTCCCACCCCCTGCACTTACCCTTCTGAATTCGGAAGGCTGTCCTCTTGATGAGTGTTCTCTGAGCTCTTCAGGTGTGCCGATTAGCATAGCTTCCCACTCCAGAGGGATTTTCTGAAATACGCTGCAGTCAAGCTCGCGTGTTACCTACAGCTGGAGTAATTGTGGGGAAAGGCTACACCTGAAAAAATCTTGAAACACGTGTGTTAAGATTTGCAAAGCATAATCACCATTCTGGATCTATGCTCACACACATGTGCACCTAAATTCACATGTGTGGGTGCATCACCGAGAAACCCAAAGAGACAGGTTCAAGGCCAATGGTGCAGCCGCAGACAGTTCGAGCAATTCCTACTTGCACTCCAAAATGAATCAGACCAATATTCTGTGCAGTAAATATATTTTTATATAATGACATTTAAACTCTGCATGAAAATTCCAGAGAGCAAATAACATTTTCTGAAATTAATGAATCCATCAACTCAGGTGAAGTCTTCCAAAAACCTATCATGTCACAGAGCAATTAATTAGATCTTTTCAGAATTTAACGCATTGCTGCTGAATGCCAGAAATATTGGACAGGTCTGGCAATTTAGGCACTTGTCTAAATCAAAGGGGAGTTGGCGCTCACAGCATTTATCATAGGTGCGGGAGCAGTATCAGTGCTTGTCTAGAGACAAGTAATTGTTAGTATTGTACTTGTGCAAGTAAAGAGAATCTGCTAACTCCACTGAACACATCCCTTTTCTTAGTATCCAGTAGGTTAGTGTAGCTTAGCAAATAACCACATGTGGCCGCTGCTCACAGAATTCCCTAGTGTTTTCAGTCCTCTCCATGTATATCTATCAGAAATCTGATTTTCTGGGCTCAGGTCTTCTAAATGTCAGGTCCATCCCGAGGGTACATTAAATACCTTAGAAAAAATATTTCCTCTCCCATGGTGCAGACGTTAATGGTCCTTCAGCAAAGGCCAAGACTCTATTTTTAATAGGAAAAAAAATCTACTTCCTCCAGAAATGAGCACCCGTGACTAAGACCATAGCTTTGGTGTTGGGTTTTAGTCCTCTTTCTGTAGCTTTTGAGGAAGCACAACCAAGTTATTCAAGTTCTCCAAGGTTTCATTTTCTTGTGTGAAAAACAAGGTAAGCTTAGCTCTCTCATAATAATGATCTGGATGTTCAAAAACAATCCTATCTAATAAAAGAGAAACATGGTAATTAGCCATACCTCTGTTACCCTTCCCATTGGCTAATCAGGGCGATATGCAAATTAACTGCCAGCCAAGATGGCGGCCGGCAGCCAGGCAGCTTAAAGGGCACCTGAGGCTTGCTTGCTCCACTGATGGAGGCTTGCAACATTCCCGCCTGTCTTGCCGGCCTCTGAGCTTGCAGTTTGAAACATTATTACAAATATAGAAGCTAAACAAAACCCCAGAAACCTGCTTTCAGCCAGCCGGGATCTCAGAGCTGGAGATGAAACATTGTTTCAATTATAGAACCCAAATAAACCAGATACCTGCTTTCAGCAGCCTCAGAGCTAAATCTGGCACAGAATAAAAAAAAAGAAAGAAAGAAAGGAGCAGTTGGGAGCTTCAGTCACCTGCCAGCCTGAAAACGGCCCTCAGCCCATCACCCAGACTGGCCAGGCATCCCAGTGGGGACCCCCACCCTGAAGGGTGTGAGAGCTGCTGCAAACAGCCATCAGCCCCTCACCAGGCTGGCCAGGCCCCCACCCTGATCCAGGACACCCTTCAGGGCAAACCAGCCGGCCCCCACCTGTGCACCAGGCCTCTATCCTATATAGTAAAAGGGTAATATGCCTCCCAGCACCGGGATCAGCGGACAGGGGGCAGCGCCCAAACCCCCTGATCGCCCTGTGGCTCTGTGTGTGACAGGGGGTGGGGCCACAACCTCCCTATCTGCCCTGCTCTGCTTGTGACAGGGGAAGGCACCCCAACCCCCTGATCAGCCGTGCTCTGTGCCTGATAGGGGGGAGTTCCCCAACCCCCTCATCGGCCCTGCCCTGTGTGTGACAGGGAGTGGCGCCCCAACCCCCCCACCCCCGCTCGGGCCCAGCTCTGTGTGTGATGGGGTAGAGCCATAACCGCCCCATCGGCCCTGCCCTGAGTGTGACAGGGTGTGGCACCCCAACCCCCTGATCTGCCCTGCTCTGTGTGTGACAGGGGGCGGTGCCCCAACTCCCCTATCAGCCCTACTCTGTGAGTGACAGGGGGGAGTTCCTCAACCCACTGATCGGCCCTGCTCTGTGCGTGACAGGGGGGAGCTCCCCAACCCCCTGATCGACCCTGCTCTGTGTGTGACAGGGTATGGAGCCCCAACCCCCCTGATTGGCCCTGCTCTGTGTGTGACAGGGGGTGGCGCCACAACCTCCCCATCGACCCTGCCTTGAGTGTGACAGGGGGCGGTGCCCCAACCCTCCAATCGGCCCTACGCTAAGCGTGACTGAGGGTGGCATCACAACCTCCCAATCCGCCCTGCTCTGTGCATGACAGGGGGCGGCGCCCCAACTCCCCAATCAGCCCTGCTCTGAGCCCGACCAGGGGCTGCACCTAGGGATTGGGCCTGCCCTCTGCCACCCAGGAGCAGGCCTAAGCCAGCAGGTCATTATCTCCTGTGGGGTCCCAGACTGTGAGAGGGCACAGGCTGGGCTGAGGGACCCCCCTTCCTCCCCCGAGTGCACAAATTTTTGTGCACCGGGCCTCTACTAATTTACATAGAGCTCTTAGCACAGTGCCAGGCACAAAATTAGTGCTGAGCAAGTGGTATCTCCAATCAGATGAGCTCCTGCACAAATTAGTCTGGCAGTTCCCTGATAACTACATTTACAAGTAAAGTTTTTTCCTAAATTAGAAATATCTGAACACCCTTTAAAAATAAATAGCGTTTCATTTTATTTAAAGCTATATAGAGAATACAGATGGATGGACAGCATTGCTGTCTTGATGTCCTCAAAGCAATATTGTTAAAGGTCAGATCCACTAAAAGGTAAGCTACACAAATTATTCCATGAGTCACTTCTTTATAATTTACATCTGCAGACCATTTTTATATATTTATGTAATTCCACTGTTAATTGTTGAGCACTGTTATGACACAGCTAGACACTGAAGAAAATATTCTTATTAGCTGTCATGTATTGTGTGATTATATGCTGGCATCATGCTTAAGGATATTCATTCATTATTTTATTTAATTTCCACCCCAACATCCTAAGATGAGTCCATCTGATTTGAGAGCCCAATCCTTAATCACTAATTATCCTTTCCACTAACTCACCGTCTGGGCCGGCATGGGGACAACTACGCATGGGTATCTGGAGGCCCAGGGAACATCTTGAGTAGGAAAGTGAGCACCATAACTTTAAAGCGTTCATACTCTCTCAGATCACTTCCAGCCTAAGAATCCTATTGAGAACCCCAACCCCATGTTTTTTCTACTCCACACACCCAGGCTCCCTATCCTGGTACCCCTGAGGGCTGGAGCCAGCATTCTCACCATTCCTGAGAGTGTGTCCTCTTGAACTTGTTTTTTGAATGGTCTGCTCCTTGACTCTCCTCAGTTGTCTCGGGTCAATCTCAGCTTTGAGACAGGCCATTCCTTTTCTGCCTCGAACTGCGTTTGGTGTATCTGGTTATTTTATCTTTTTAACCTGGAATTCCATTTCTACCTAATCCTGCAGGTTGTTGCCTGCATTTTGATTCTGTCCTAACCCTTGGCCAACTCTTCAATTAAAATAGAATTCATGTCTCCATTCTCCCCTAAGCAGCAAAGGTTAATCTATGAAACACAAAGAGAAGAGGAAGTATAAGCAAAGGGAAGCCTTGGCTATTATGCATTATGTTTTGAATAGTATTTCCTATACAATTCCTTTCCTCTCTCTTCTTCCCACTTCAGACCATTAAATGTGAGGTTGCCCTAACCCAGTGGTCGGCAAACTGTGGCTCTCGAGCCACATGTGGCTCTTTGGCCCCTTGAGTGTGGCTCTTCCTAAGCCTTAGGAGTACCCTAATTAAGCTAATAACAATGTACCTACCTATGTAGTATAAGTTTAAAAAATTTGGCTCCCAAAAGAAATTTCAATCTTTGTACTGTTGATATTTGGCTCTGTTGACTAATAAGTTTGCCGGCCACTGCCCTAACCGGTTTGGCTCAGTGGATAGAGCATTGGCCTGTGGACTCAAGGGTCCAGGTTTGATTCCGGTCAAGGGCATGTACCTTGGTTGTGGGCGCATACCCAGTAGGGAGTGTGCAGGAGACAGCTGATCCATGTTTCTCTCTCATGTTTCTTTCTCATCAATGTTTCTAACTCTCTATCCCTCTCCCTTCCACACTGTAAAAAATCAATAAAATATATATTTTTTAAAATGTGAGGTGAAGGAGCAAAATTTTCTTTTACTCTCAGTTCTTAACTCCAGCTAACCCACAAGATATGATATCTGAAGAATTTCAGATTATCTGATGTTTTCTTTCTGCTCCTAATCCTTTTTTCTTTCTCTTTTTTCTTTTCTTTTAATAACCTTAGCTCTAGATATTTTCCTTCAGAACATTCTCTTTCATAGAACCTATTTCTGCATCAACCTGTGGACCCTACTCTGTTCTTTGATTTAGCTAAAATTTTAGTGTATTGATGTGTACAGTCTGTCTCTCTACTAGGCTAAAATTAACCCACAGAACAAGGAGTAGTTAGAAACAGCACTTACCAAGCTTTACTAATTTTTGCAAAATTTTCTGAAAGAATATGTCCTTTTAGAAATTGAATTCTTCCCTGGTCATTTTTCATACAAATGCCAGTAGTCATATGAAGTACTTTAAGCAACATGCTCTTCTCAAGCAGTATAGGAACCAAGATCACAGAATTTAACAAATTACTACACTTTAAATAAAGATATTTCATTGAAAATACTATGTGCTAATTCTTTAAGTATAATCTTCTTATGCAAATATGCAAGGAGCTCCTAGTCCAGCCGTGGACAAACTACGGCCCGCGGGCCGGATCAGGCCTGCGGAGCCGAAAGAGCGGAGGGTTCTCTTGCTCTCCCCTCCGCAGCTTCACCAGCAGCAGTGTTAACATGGCAACGTCGGCAAAAACGGCCGCAGCTCCCTCTTCTGAGTCCAGTTTAAGAACCCATTGTGGCCCTCGAGTCAAAAAGTTTGCCCACCCGACCTAGTCTATGTGTTCTCATTTTGGAAATCAGCTGTTTCTAATAGCCATGTA
Organism: Myotis nattereri; assembly: GCF_964212035.1. Lineage (NCBI taxonomy): Eukaryota > Metazoa > Chordata > Mammalia > Chiroptera > Vespertilionidae > Myotis > Myotis nattereri. Next base: position 21,275,937 of record NC_138085.1, read on the forward strand.
GTAACCGACTAAATAAGAGTGAAAATTCTCTGTAATGGCTCTGTCTCCAGACAGGTTTCCTGACTGTGCACTTTTCTCAAAGCTTGCTCACAACTGACCACTCTGGTGCAACAGGAGAAAAATGATGGCCTCAGAGATGATCTGAGACTTTAATATGGGAGCAGTAACTCTTTTCCAGAGGTCTCTTGATCCACCTTCACGATATTCCAGCCAACAATACGGAGATTATAGAAGGGACCACAGAGACCTCTCTGTCCAAAATCCTCATTGAAAATTTGAGAAACACAGATGCAAGGAGGGGAAGATAAAGTCAGTTACTCAAAATAACACGTTAAATGGAGGAAATAAATCAAAATCCAAGTCTTCTAAGGCATTATGCAATTCAAGGCAACTGCTGTAATTAGCTAAACCATTGTGAATAAATAAACATGATGGTGCGCTTCATGTCCTTCATGAATACAAACTCAGGCTTGACCAATGGAGTGTGGTGGAAACAGCATTATGCCATTTCTCAACCTATTCTAAGAAGAATGGCAGCTTCTGCTTTGCCCTCTGGGAACCCTGACCAACAATGAAAGAAGTCTTACTATCCTAACACCTCTGTGTGATGAGAAATCCAAGCCACATGGAAAGGTGCTGTGCTGACTGACATCCTATTTAACAGCCCAACTGAGCCCTCAGCCAATAGTTAGCTTCAACTTCCACCCCTGAGGTCCAGTTCATTTGACTAAATGACTAAAGCTCCAGCCACTATCTGCATGAGAAACCCCACAGAAAAACCACATAAGTAAACCCAGTCAACTCACAGAACCAGGAGAAATAATAATAAATTGTTATTTTAAGCCACTGTCTTTAAAAGAGCTAATTGTGCAGCAATAGCTAATCAGACGACCAGCTAATAAAGAAACCACTGAAACATTTAAACAGGAGAGTGGTAATAATTCAGCTCATAACTGAACATTTTGCATAGGTAGGGCCCCGAGCATCAGACTAATTAGAAAGTAGGAGATAAACACTTTGTCCCCTGCTCTCATACCCATTCTAGTTTATTTGAGGTTTGAGGGCTACTGGTTGGAACTGAGTGATGTTCCTCCTCCCATGTGCATATGATATTTATCCCATAGATTCTGAAGCTATCAGAGGGGAGATGGAGAGAGAGAGAGAGAGAGGGAGAGGGAGAGAGAGAGAGAGAGAGAGAGAGAGAGAGAGAGGGAGAGGGAGAGGGAGAGGGAGAGGGAGAGGGAGAGGGAGAGGGAGAGGGAGAGGGAGAGGGAGAGGGAGAGGGAGAGGGAAGAACCAATACCCTTACACAGAATTTCTGACCCATGACTGATAAAGTACCAGGTTCCAACTCACGTAGCAAGCGATGAATAACACCAACGGTCCCTGCTTCCTGGTGCTCAGACTCTTATGCTTGTGTAATTCCATGCCATGCCAGATAGGGCGGACCCATGTAACCAATATGATGTTGCAGAAATGGCCATGCAACGGGTGAGGTTAGGTTTTAAATGACATTACAGCTTTTGCCTTGCTCTCACTTGCATCGCTCATGCTGGTCAAATTTGCTCTCCCAATGTCTGTATTACTTTATAGTAAAAAGCCTTATATATGGTCAAACAAAATACTTTACCACATTGTTTATCCTCAGAAATCTGTTGCCTATTCTTGGTCCTCTGAATGTTAAAATTAGTTCATGAAATTATCAACAAAACCTTGTTTGTGTTCTAATTGCACGTCCATTGATCAACATCGTGGGAAGGAACAGCCTTAGACTACTGACTCTTTCTCTTTACAAACAGTGATGGGATGGTGCATCATCCCCTGCATGAGGTGTTGATGGAAACTGTGTTGGCCCAACAGCAGTATAATCTCCTCCTAGACACTGCAGAGCAGGAAAGTCAAGGAATGTTAGCTGAGTTTGAAGAAGAGTTAAATAAGAAAAGTGGGGAGTTGTGGGCATAAATAAGTAATCTTTTCTGTAAAGAAGGTATTTTAGGCAGCCACCATTTTGGCCCAGGTGATTTGCAGTTCCCTGGGGCCGCCATTTGAAGTGACAAAGGTCAAACCATCCCTTTTTACTTTAAATTAGCCAATGGCACAAAAATGTGAGCCTAAGCTCTGACCAATTAAGATTGAGGGACAGATGACATATGTCAGACAAAAAACCCTGAGGGGATGGCCTGCTCAGTGTCCGTGCTGCCAGACCCTATGTGTGCACACCTCCTGCAGGAGTAAAGGTATTGCCTTGCTGTCTGGCTCCTGAGTACCCTTTGTCTTCTGCCAGGACCCCTGCTTTGGGGGCTCGTTTTCTTTCTAACACCACGCAGACCCCACACACAATGAGCTGATGGCTGCAGCTGGGAACACATGCAAATATGGAACAGAAACTCTGGACAACGCGTTAGCCCTGCTACAGACACAGCTGGGCTTTTCCCTTGGTGAGATGAAGGGAAATGGGACTCTGGGAACTCAAGGATGTGATTTCATGCAAATAAATGCCACTCATTCTCCCAGGGGAGTCTCAGAATGTTCCTTTTCTTGTGACATCGCAAGAGCCCCACCTTCACCGGCAAGGAGTTGGGACACAGAGAGCTCCCCATCCATAGCACCGTATTTATTTTTACCCCATTTGCTTTGTTCAAATCAGGATCTAAACAGGCTCCATACAGTGTATTTGAATGACACTTCTCGCAAATGATAAGAATGTTATATTGCTTTATTTTTAAAACTTCATTTGCTAAGGAAATGGAGTCATTTGTCCTATAGTGTCCCACCTTCTACTTTGCTGATTATATTGCTGTGTTGTAACATAAAGTAATTTCATCCTCGATATTTCCTGAAAATTGGTAGCCTGATGTTAATTGTTTTGACCTCATGACACTTTTACACTTAAAAATTATTAAAGACCCAAACTATTTTTATTCATATGAATTACAGATATTTATGATATTAGATGTTAAAACTATTTTAAAAAATATTTAGTTACTAACTAGTTTTGATCATTTTCAAAAAACTTCCCCCAAAAATGCCCATATGAGAATGACAAGTTTTTCTCTCAATCCATTTTTCAAGTAAGAATTGTGTTTCATGAAAACTGTAGATTAAAACTGTTACATATGCTTTTTCTGGAGACAAATGCTGTATTTTATTATGCAGACTTCCCATAGATATACAGAATATCAAAAGAAATATATCCAAGGTTTCAGACTTAATAAACTTAATTATTTTTACTGTTTCATCAAGTTCATCCAGTAAAAATGTCTTGTTTCTTGCAAGTGCCTGGATATGGAGAACGCAGGTTGATGCTATTGCCTTGATTAATGCTGACGCATAAGAACTTTTACCCAACTTTGTTTCTTTCCATAGTGTGAATGTCAACACAGTAAAAAAGACAGATAACATTTTAGTATCATTATGAAAGTTACAAGTTCACGGGCTCCCTGGAAGTGTCTTGAAGACCCCGTGGGTCTCCAGGTCACAATCTGAGAATGCCATTTGGAAGTGGCACATGGCCGTCTCCGAATTGGACGGAGCTGAGGAACTGGTCTCAGGCTTCCCCCAGGGAGGAAGGCATGGCTATTCATCTGCTGTTCCCTCCTGGTTTCCCACGGAGTTACAAGACCCTGTAACAGCATCTCTGAACCACTGCTCTTTCCCTTAATTCTAATTGTTTCTTTCCCCTCAACTAATATTTATTTCTCAGCAATCATTCCCATTTCTATACACACCTGACTTTTACTTAGTGATTTACTTTTATTTATTCTTAAAATACAAGGTTTAAAGAAATATATATATATATACAGGAAAAAATAAAACTTATTCATACACATGCCTAGAGGGACCAGTACTTGGCAGATTGCTAAAACAACAACAAAAAAACAAAACAAAACAAAAACAAACATTATCAATGTTTTTCTTATCTATTCAATGCCACATTTTCTAAACCACATAACATCACAATTTGTGCCACACTACCTTCATTCCAGGAAGTTTTGAGAATAAGAAAACTGGGCATAGGATGATAAAGTCCAAACTGCACCTGTTCCTAAGAAAAGTGCTGGCCTGCTAACGGAAAAGAAGTGATATCTGGGGCAATTACCAGCCATTGCCCCCAATAGTCTATTACCCATGGCACAAACCTCCTTGAACCAATGCCAAGATCTTTCCCGGTATCCCTGTCCTGGTCCACATGCCTGCTATTCATTTCAAGGCCACACCCTCAGACTCTCTTATAAAAGCTGAGTCTTTTCTGACGTGACCAACCATCCAGCTACCTGCAAAGAGTTAAGTGGGAGCTGAGAGGAGGTGAGAGCCATGGCAGGGGTTTACCTCACACATTTGGGGAAAGGCTATAGGAGGATTCTGGTCTTCAAAGAAAATCAGTTTTAGGGGTAAGAGAGTGTACAGATTCTCCAATTATTTCCAGGATTATAAAAGGGGATAGATGTCACCAAGATCAATTGATTCCAAGGAGTGTTGTCAAAGGAAAAGACAAGAGGGAGAACAGAGGGATCCCTACATGCCCTCTCTCTGACCGCACTTCTTTAACGATCTCTGATTGCTTCTTCAAGTCACAGATATTGTACAATGCTGCCTCCCATGGCCCTGCCCAGCGTGTCCTGGATGCTGTTCTCCTGCCTGATGCTCCTATCGCAGGTGCAAGGTGAGATGTCTCTGCCTCCAGCACTGGGTTCCCTGTGAACGCTCAGGGCCAAGAGGTGGAGGAAGCCTCCTGTGTGATGCAAGTGGCAATGGTGAGGTATCTCCTCACACAGTGAAACTGCCTGCCATTCCTCCACCGTCACTCCTTCCTTCAGGGTAACTCATGGGGTGGAGGGGGGACCACGGAGGTCCATTAACAGTGGAATGAGATGGTTTCCATTTTGGACTTTGGCAGGATGAAGAGAGACAGCAGGAAGGGTCAGTAGTGAGAGAAGCAGGAGAATGACTGGAGGACTTGGTGTGAGAACAGTCAGCTCAGAGTGGGGGAAGTGTTAGACTTTGGAATACAAGGGGATGGTAGAATAAAAAGGGATGCTTCTTCATTTAATAAGGGAGCTAGTTCAAGATGAAGAAATCCTGAAAGTGTTGGAAATGATGAGAGGTAGGCAAGAGTTTGGTGTTCGTTCCCCCAAGCACTGGCTCACAAATATTCCCACAGTCCCAACACCCATTCCCACACTTTGTTTCACTCCATTTCTCTCTCTTACGTCCATCCACCCCAGGTGAAGAGTCCAAGAAGGAACTTGAAGCTCTACCGAGCACCTGTCCTGAAGGCTCCTATTACCATCGCTTCTACTGCTATGCTTTGTTTAAGACACCAAAATCCTGGTCTGAGGCAGATGTGAGTAGGTGCATTTACAGGTAGAAGTATTACATTAGAGACAGGAGGGAGAGGGGATGGTCTCCATTTTCCAGACTTTTTTGGGAGTGAGAATGAGCACTCTCATCTTTTACACACACACCTCTTCTTACCCCTCAGCCCTGCCCTACCCCAGGGATGTCTCAACCTCCTCCTCAGTCTGTCTCTGCCCCACACAGATTGCCTGCCAGAAGCGACCATCGGGATTCCTCGTGTCTGTGCTCACTGGGGCTGAAGCATCCTTCTTGGCCTCTCTGGTCAAGAGCAGTTCGATCAGCTACCAAAACATCTGGATTGGGATTCATGATCCCACACAGGTGCGATGACATCACCTGTCTGTTATCTCTGAAGCTGCTATGGCCCTTCAGGCCCACTCCCTGTCCCTGTGCCTGCCCAGATAATTCCAGAGCTTAGAGATTTGCAGGGACATTTGGGGGAAAGGAAGGACCTGGAGGCCAGGTGAAGAGCTGAGTTCTGTGAAGGTCGGTAGTCTGCAGCTGAAGTTTATCTGCCTCTTGTCCAGATTTGTATACCATTTAGACATGACACCCTGTAATTCAGTTCTCTGAGCTTCAGTAAGGAATACTACATGAAGATGAGATGCATTTTTCCTTGTAGAATAGCCATTGCCTTTGAGGTTCAGGGTGTAATTATGAATTCACTGCCAATTGTTGTCCAGCCAGTAACATGTTACTCTGAGTGGTTCCATTGGTCTTTATGATTATTGACTTTTGGATTTACCAATAGGAGCAAGGAATTAGGAAAGAGGAAAGCTCTGTGACAACATATGGAATAGCAGACCAAATTCCATGATCCTGAAGGGGGGGGTCAGGTGTTCACCTGAGGGAATCATGCATGGAGACCTCTAATGACCACTCAACCTCACCTGCCTCCAACTCTACTCAGTAGGGCTATGAAACCAATGCAGGTGGATGGGAGTGGAGTAATAATAATGTGATGGATTACCTTGCCTGGGAGAAAAATCCTGCCACCATTTCAAATCCTGGCTACTGCGGGAGCCTGTCACGAAGCTAAGGTAAGAAAGGAAGAGCTACCTTCTGGCCAACCTTTCCATCCCTTCATCCTCGTTTCTGGGCCTCACCTTCAGGGAACTCTCCTGAGCCGGGAAATGCAGTGTTGGTTTGTCTTCTCCCATCTCCTTTCATCTCTCCTTTCAGTGAGTTACCTTCCCCCCCCCCACCCCCCACCCCTGCCGGAGAAAGTCCCTGGTGACAATGAGGGCGGGGCTTTGAGTCCTAGGCCAGAGTCTGGGATGTCTCTCCTTTGAGCCCTGAGCTCCACCAGCCCCACTCACTTTAGCTCTTCTCTCTCTCCAGGATATCTGAAATGGAAAGATTATAATTGTAATCAGATGTTACCCTATATCTGCAAGTTCAAGAATTAGGTGAGTTCAGCGGGCGTGGCTCAGTGATTGAGCGTTGATCTATGAATCAGGAGATCACAGTTTGATTCCCAGGCAGGTCACATGCCCAGGTGCGGGCTTCATTCCTGGTATGGGGCATGCAGGAGATATCTGATCAATGATTCTCTCTCATCATTGCTGTTTCTATCACTCTCTCTCCCTCCCTTCCTCTCTGAAATCAATTTAAAAAAGAAGGAAAAGAATTAGGTCAGGTTGGAGCCAGCAGCCTGAGTTTGGGATGCAGCTCATCGTGGGACCAAGTGAGGATTCACCAGAAAGGAATATTTTCGCACACCCTCAAACCCAGCCTCTTCTTTTTGACCTTCCCTCCTCCTTGCCCTCATTTCAGGCGTTCTTTGTGTCCAATGGCCTGAAGTCTCAGAGTGGAATAATAAAAATTTTACTCAATACTTGTGCATTTTTGTGTTCCATTCTCATAGCAAGACTGAGGAGTCAGTGGGTGAGGGAGAAAATCTAGGTGCTGCCTTTATTGCGTTTCATTCAGGCCCCTGGGACAATAACCACAGGGACGTCCCCATCAGCACATTTGCGATGAGGATGTGGGCCCTGTTCACATAGGATTCACGTCGTGCGCAGACAAAACACTGGTCGCTACACCCCCTGCTGCCCCCACCTCCTGATGGTATGGCACCAGCAGCATCGTGGGTGACTGTTAGCCCCTGGTGCTACTATAACAGCACTTCTGACATTTCTGGCCAGAGGACTGGTTGTTTCCTTTAACTTGCAATCTAAATTGGACCTTAACTTTTATAAAATATTGAGTACTTGGACTGTGGTACCACCTGAAATGTAGAGCATTAGTAGTTGTTACTCTTAGTAAAGAAAAAAGTCGGAACAATTTGAAAGCCAACAACTTTTCCTGTACTCGTCACCCTGACACCTGCTGAGGCTCCAGAGAGCAGGGCCTTCTCATTTCTGCTGGAGCTGGAGCTGCTGGAGCATTGAGCACTTAGGTGCATTAAATGGTAATTGTGACACATTGCGGAATGCTGAGTGTGGATTGGGGTTAAGAGTGAGAAACTGCAGGAGGCTGCAGTCTTAGGGAGGTTGCTACTCTTTCATGGGTTTTACTTCTGAAACTCCACCAGATTCTTGTGATGAAGAGAAAAATAACCATTTTGAATCTGTCCAGATAAAGACACCACAACGAAAGAAAACTGCATGTTAATGACCTTGATAATTACAAATGTAAAAATCCTCAACGAAATGATACCAAACCAATTTCAACAGGACATTAACAGGGTCATACAGCAAGACATGTGGGAATTATTTCTGGGGTGCAAAGAAGGGTCAACATATGGAAAACAACCAATGTCATATACCACATAAATAGAATAAAGGCCAGAAATTCCTCGCTCCTATCAACAGATGAAGGTAAAGGTCTGAGAATCGGTGGCACAACATCACACCTGTAGTTAACAAATAAGGTGTTGTGCACTTAAATATCTTAAGAGGGTAGACCTCATGTTAAGTGTTGTTAGCACAAAAAGAAACACCCATAAACAAATAGTAGAACACAAGGAAACTCTCAGAGGTGATGGGAATAGCTAATAACTTGGGCCTGGTGATAGCAACCTAAGTGTTTACATAAGTCCAGACTCCTAAATTGTAAACATTAGTTACGTGCATTTTGGTATACTAGTTATACCTCCATAAATCTGGGGGAAGAGGAATATAAAACTCAAAAACTGGGACATCCCGTGTACCTTGGCCTTGGTTCTAATGTCATTCTCCAATAAACGGAACAAGAGCTTCTTGAAGAAATGTTCGAACCTAAGACAGAAAGTAATATATCAAATAAAAGTGGAGAGTCTTGCCGAAACCAATTTGGCTCAGTGGATAGAGCATTGGCCTGCGGACTCAAGGGTACCGGGTTTGATTCCAGTCAAGGACGTGTACCTGGGATTCGGGCACATCCCCAGTGGGAGATGTGCAGGAGGCAGCTGATCGATGTTTCTCTCTCATCGATGTTTCTAACTCTCTATCTCTCTCCCTTCCTCTCTGTAAAAAATCAATAAAATATATTTTTAAAAAAAGTGGAGCGTCTTAGTGTGCCAGAAAATAAGGAAATGTAAAATTAAAAGCCTAATATTGGGGTTGTGTCAATGGAACAAGGGTGGGAAGCCCCTGGCATGCGTGCCAAACATGGCATGCCAGTAACTTTTGCTGGCACACGAAACCCTCTCTTATAATCTTCCATTTACAATTGTGAATCTTTTTTCTCAGTGATGAATTTTGTTAAGTCTCATAATAGGAGTAGCCTGATGGATGAGAGTAATAGCTCGTGCATATCTCTGAAGGTCACAAATATAAACCTGATGTAAAATCTCTGTCATCAGTGATGCAGCAGCAAAAATCCCACTGATAATATCAAACGGAGTCATAAAGTTTTCTGTCGGACTATCAGTGTACATGTAGACATTAAAAAATAGGGATTCCGAAGATGGCAATATAGGCAGAAGTGTCCCAGGTCGTGTCCCGCAGCAAATGGAGTGAGCAGCTGAAACTAATAGCACCCACACTGAATTGGCGAAATTACTCAGCAGGTGAGACGGTTTGCAGCCGGGAAGGGCAGAACTCCCCTGGAAAGGTAAAAAATCCAGGGATCTGGGCAGGAAAGTGTGCCAGACCTCTGAGCCCAGAGGGTCAAAGGGAGATAGCGTGGCAGACAGCCGCGTCCCTTGGGACAGGCACAGCCCCTGTCTGGGGAAAGGAGATCTGAGGGATTCTTGGTGCCAGGGGATTTGAGGTATGGGCTCTGTGATTACGGAACCTAAAGGGGGCAGCCTGAAGAGCTGACCAGACCATGCAGTGCCAGTAAGAGAAGAGCTTACAGAAACTCAGCCTTCCCCGTTTCCGCGGCCGGCGTTTGTTTGTTTTCACTGAACCCTGTTCATAAGACATTTCGAATACAGACACTCACCTGTGCTGAAGAGAGGGAGAAGGTGCGGATGAATGGAATCTGGGGAGAGGCTGAGGAGAGAGGGGGGGCCGGGAGAGGTGGCAGCGAATTGAGTGCTGAGACACCCCTGGGCCCAGGATCGGGGCAGCCATTCTCTCCAGAGAGTGAGACTCCTCTACCTAGCCCCCAGGCAAGGAACACAGCCACACCCAGATTCCACCCTGAATGAGATCAAGGATTAAAATAATCTGATCAGTCCCTGGGAGTTAACAGGGTCTGGCCTATAGAGGGATTTTCAATCCCAGCAACAACACAGAGCAGGGTAATGATTAAAGAACCAGCTCTGGACAGTTGACCTCCCCAAACCAGTTTTAAGTGCAATAGAGAAAATAAACCCTTGCTACTGTGTAGAGAAGCCGTATAGCCTCAGAGGCCAACCCAAAAACACTGCCACCCAGAGGCTGAGCCACAAACTGACTCTTAGCTAAATACAAATTAAGGCAGTCTGGGACACAAATATGGCCTGCTTTAAAATCAGGACTATGGTTTAAAACATGGAGGAACAGTGTATCGCAGGGAAATTCAACACTCTCCTGAATACCTGGCAGGACTAAGGTGAGCCAGACTGACGAGTAGAAGAACCGAAGGACCTTCACTACTGCAATTTTTTTTTTCTTTTTTCACCTTTTAACTAAGGAACCAATTTTTTTTTCTTCTTTTTCCATCACCTGATTTTACCCTTTTAATTACTACATTTTATTTTTAACCAGTATTATTACTGCTACCATTTTACCATTTTTTAAAGTGCCATTTTATTTTCTCTTTATTTTATTTTGGGATTAGTGTTCTCCATTCTATTTTCATCGTTCCTTTAGCATCAATTTTCCCTACCTCAATTTTACCTCTATGCTAAAGCCCTCTCCCTCACTTTTCCCCTTTTGCTGTCCTGTTTCTCTTACCCTATTCCTGCTTTAGATTTTCCCTATTCCTTCTGTTTAACTCCTGTCAAAATTTCACCCTACTTATATATCCTATTTCCAATCCACTGCTCTAAATCCTTATACACATATCCCTTATCTTTCTTCACTATCCAAATTTTTTCTTCTTCTTTTATCTTTCTATTGTTTTGTTGCTGTTTGCTTGATTGTTGAGTATATTGTTTTTTGTTTTTGTTCGTTTGTTTGTTTTTTGTGTGTCTGTGTGTGTGTGTGTGTGTGTGTGTGTGTGTGTGTGTTTTAGGACTGGTTGTGAGGCTGATTTGCTTTTTCTTTTTCTTTTTTTCTGCTGGTTTTTCCCCTCCCTCCACCCCCCCCCCCCCCCGGTTATTTTTGTGCTTCTGTTTTCCTTTGTCTCTCTTGATATTATTGGTTGTTTCTAGTTTGCATTCATCTCCAGGGAGCTGTTGCTGGAATTTTTTGGATTAGTGGCGGTTCTATAGGAGCTTTCTCCTCATATAAATAGTCTCTTCCCCTCTTCTACTTCATTCTCTCTTTTAACTCTTTTTTTTCTCTTTTTTCCCCCCTCCTTTTTCCCAATTTCATTTTTACACTCCTTTTTCCCCCCTACTTTTCTTTTCTTTTCTTTTTTCTCTTTTATCTTTTTCTCTTCTTTCTTCCTTATCCCCTAATTTTCTTAATTCAGGTGGTCACCTTTATTTGGGGTTATTAATATCGTGAATATATTTGTGTTTAGTGCCTGGTACGTGGTTCCTTATTGTGTTGTATTTTGTGCCTTTAAATCAACGCAGCAGATCCAAGCAACAGCAGCCTCCTGAGCACCACACCCTCTGCTGAGGAACAGCAGCTGTACGTAAAGCCTCTCCCCACCAGCCAGAAGAGCCACCACAGCTGTGAACAGCACCCACCAGAGGAGCTGCTGCCAACTGAGGAGCAGCTGCTACCGCAACCACCCAAAGAGCAACCATAGCCCAAGGAGCCACCGCCACCCAGGGAGCAGCCACTGAACGACTCAACGTCTAGATATGTCAGTGAGATCAAACATGGGTAGACAAAGAAACCCCCAAAGGAAAGAAAAGGAGGACTCGCCAGAAAAGCAGCTAAGTGACACAGAGGCATGCAACATGACAGAGAAAGAACTCAGACTAAGGGTCCTAGAGTGCATAAACCAGATGGAGGAAAAAATCAACAACTTATGCAAGAAGCAAGAAGAAACAGATGAAAAAATCAACAACTTAAGTAAGACCCAAGAATAAATGAAGAGCGATATAGCTGCAATAAAAAACACCACTGAAAGTATCAACAGTAGCCTAGGAGAAGCGGAGGACCGAATTAGTGAATTAGAAGACAAGGAAGCAAAACACACCCAAACTGTACTGCACTTGGAGAAAAAAATTAAAAGACAGGAGGAAAGCCTAATGGAGCTTTGGGGCAACATGAAACAAAACAACATACGAATAATAGGGGTGCCAGAACAACAGAAAGATGAAGAAGGATTAGAAAACCTATTCGAAGAAATAATATCAGAAAACTTCCCTGATGTGGGGAAGAAAAAAGTCACACAAGCCCAGAGAGTCCCAAACAAGGTGAACCCGAAAAGACCCACACTAAGACACATCATAATTACCATGGCAAATGTTCAAGACAAAGAGAGAATCTTACAGGGTGCAAGAGAGAGATGGAAAGTTACATACAAGGGATCTCCCATTAGATTATCAAATGATTTCTCAACAGAAACACATCAGGCCAGAAAAGAATGGAGGGAAATTTACAAAGTGATGCAAAGCAAAGGACTGAATCCAAGATTACTCTATCCAGCAAGGCTATCATTCAAAATTGAAGGGGAAATAAGAAGCTTCACAGACATAAAAAGGCTAAGGGAGTTTATCACCACCAAGCCAGCAATGCAAGAAATGCTAAAGGGACTGGTGTCAAAAGAAGAAATAAACAGCTCAGAAAGAAAACAGCCACACAAAAAAGAAATGGCTACCAACAAGTACCTTTCAATAATAACTTTAAACGTAAACAGACTAAATGCTCCAACCAAAGACATCGAGTGGCTGAATGGATAAAAAAACATGACCCATACATCTGCTGTCTACAAGAGACCCACCTCATTAGAAGGGACTCACACAGACTGAAAGTGAAGGGATGGAAAAATATCTTTCAGGCAAATGGAAAGGAAAAGAAAGCTGGGGTAGGAATACTTATATCTGACAAAATAGACCTCAAAGTGAAGGCCATAACAAGAGATAAGGAAGGCCACTTCATAATACTAAAGGGATCAATACAACAAGAAGATATAACCCTGGTAAACATATATGCACCCATTGCAGGAGCACCCAAATTCATAAAAAAACTCCTGGAAGATATCAAAGGAGAGATCAACAACAATACAATCATAGTAGGGGACTTTAATACACCACTGACAGCACTGGATAAGTCCTCTAGACAAACAATCAGCAAAGAAACAGCAATCCTAAATGACTCACTAGATCAGATGGACTTAGTAGACATCTTCAGAACACTTCACCCCAAAGCCACGGAATATACATTCTACTCAAGTGCTCATGGGACAGATTCAAAAATAGACCACATATTGTGTCACAAGCAAAGTCTCCCCAAATTCAAGAAGATTGAAATCATAAAAAGCCTCTTCTCAGACAACGATGGCATAATATTAGAAATAAACTACAATAAAAACAACCCAAAATACTCAAACACTTGGAAGCTGAATAGCATGTTATTAAATATTGATTGGGTTACCAATGAGATCAAAGAAGAAATTAAAAACATCCTGGAAACTAATGACAATGAAAACACAACAACCCAAAACCTATGGGACACAATGAAAGCAGTCCTGAGAGGGAAGTTTATAGCTCTACAGGCCTACCTCAAAAAAATAAGAAAAAATGATAGTAAATCATCTAACTCTACAACTCAAAGAATTAGAAAGAGAGCAACAAGAAAACCCCAGAGTGAGCAGAAGGAAGGAGGTAATAAAGATCAGAGCAGAAATAAATGACATAGAGATAAAAAAAACAATACAGAAAATCAATGAATACAAGAGCTGGTTCTTTGAAAGGATAAACAAGATTGATGAGCCTCTAGCCAGGCTCACCAAGAAGCAAAGAGAGAGGACTCAAATAAACAAAATCAGAAATGAAAGAGGCAAAATAACAACAGACCCCACAGAAATTCAAAGAATTATTAAAAATACTATGAACAACTCTAACAAACTAGACAACCTGGAGGAAATGGACATATTCCTAGAAAAATACAATCTTCCAAAATTCAATCCGGAAGTTTCTAAAAATCTCAATAGGCCAATAACTATGGAAGAAATTGAAGCAGTCATCAAAAAGCTTCCAGCAAACAAATGCCCAGGACCAGACGGCTTCACAGGGGAGTTTTACCAAACATTCAAGGAAGAACTAAAACCTATCCTCCTCAGACTACTACAAAAAATCCAAGAGGAAGGAACACTTCCAAGCTCATTCTATGAAGCCAGCATCACCCTAAGACCAAAACCAGGTAAGGACAACACAATGAAAGAGAATTACAGGCCAATATCCCTCATGAACATAGATGCCAAAATCCTCAACAAAATCTTAGCAAATCGGATCCAGCAGTACATCAGAAAGATCATACACCACGACCAAGTAGGATTTATCCCAGGGATGCAAGGATGGTACAATATCCGCAAATCAATAAACGTGATACATCACATAAACAAATTGGAAGAAAAAAAACCACATGGTCATATCAATTGATGCAGAAAAAGCATTTGACAAAATTCAACACCCATTTTTGATAAAAACTCTCAGCAAGGTGGGAATTGAAGGATCATACCTCAACATAATAAAAGCCATATATGACAAACCCACAGCCAACATCATACTCAATGCACAAAAACTAACAGCATTTCCCCTAAGAACAGGAACAAGACAGGGATGCCCACTCTCACCACTCCTGTTCAACATAGTACTGGAAGTGTTAGTCATTGCAATTAGGCAAGAAGAAGAAATAAAAGGCATCCAAATTGGAAAAGAAGATTAAAACTGTCCTTATTTGCTGACGACATGATATTATACATACAAAACCCTAGAGACTCCATCAAAAAGCTATTAGACTTAATACATGAATTTGGCAATGTAGCAGGATACAAAATTAACCCCAAGAAATCTGAGGCATTTCTATACACCAATAGTGAACTTTCAGAAAGAGAAATTATAAAAACAATCCCATTTACCATCGCACCAAAAAAATTAAGCTACCTAGGAATAAACTTAACTAAAGAGGTATAAGACCTCTACTCAGAAAACTACAGGACGTTGAAAAAAGAGATAGAGGAAGACATAAACAGTTGGAAGAACATACCATGTTCTTGGATTGGTAGAATAACATCATTAAAATGTCCATACTGCCCAAAGCAATCTATAAATTCAACGCACTTCCCATTAAAATACCAACGGCATACTTCACAGATCTAGAACGAACTCTCCAAAAATTCATCTGGAATAAAAAAAGACCCTGAATAGCTGCAGCAATCCTGAGAAAGAACAAAGTAGGTGGCATCTCAATACCAGATATCAAGATGTATTACAAAGCCACTGTTCTCAAAACTGCCTGGTACTGGCACAAGAACAGGCATATAGATCAATGGAATAGAATAGAGAGCCCAGAAATCAGCCCGAACCAATATGCTCAATTAATATTTGACAAAGGAGGCAAGAACATACAATGGAGCCAAGATAGCCTCTTCAATAAATGGTGTTGGGAAAATCGGACAGATACATGCAAGAAAATGAAACTAGACCACCAACTTACACCATACACAAAAATAAACTCAAAATGGATAAAGGACTTAAATGTATGACAGGAAACCATAAAAATTCTAGAAGAATCCAAAGGCAACAAAATCTCAGACATATGCCGAAGCAATTCTTCACTGATACAGCTCCTAGGGCACTTGAAACTAAAGAGAAAATGAACAAATGGGACTACATCAAAATAAAAAGCTTCTGCACAGCAAAAGAAACCATCAACAAAACAATGAGAAAACCCACTGCGTGGGAAAACATATTTGCCAATGTCATATCTGATAAGGGCCTAATCTCCAAAATTTATAGGGAACTCATACAACTTAACAAAAGGAAGATAAACAATCCAATCAAAAAATGGGCAAAGGACCTAAATAGACACCTTTCAAAAGAGGACATTCAGAAAGCCAAGAGACATGAAAACATACTCAAAGTCACTAATCATCCAAGAGATGCAAATCAAAACAACAATGAGGTACCGTCTGACACCTGTCAGACTGGCTATCATCAACAAATCAACAAACGACAAGTGCTGGAGAGGATGTGGAGAAAAAGGAACACTTGTGCACTGCTGGTGGGAATGCAGACTGGTGCAGCCACTATGGAAGACAATATGGAGTTTCCTCAAAAAACTAAAAATGGAACTCCCATTTGACCCTGTGATCCCACTTCTAGGAATATATCCCAAGAAACCAGAAACACCAATCAGAAAGGATATATGCACCCATATGTTCATAGCAACATAATTCACCGTAGCTAAGATCTGGAAACAGCCTAAGTGCCCATCAGTAGATGAATGGATTAGAAAACTGTGGTACATCTACACGATGGAATACTATGCTGCTGTAAAAAAGAAGGAACTCTTACCATTTGCAACGGCATGGATGGAACTGGAGAGCATTATGCTAAGTGAAATAAGCCAGTCAAATGAAGTAAAAATACCACATGATCTCACTCATTCATGGATAATAGAGACCATTATAAACTTTTGAACTATAATAGATACAGAGGCAGAGCTGCCTCAAACAGTTTGTCAAACTACAGCGGGAAGGCCAGGGATGGTTGGGGGCCAGGAGGGAGGGAGGTAAGAGATCAACTGAAGGACTTGTATGCATGCATGTAAGCATAACCAATGGACATAAGACACTGGGGGGTAGGAGAGGCCAGGGGATTGTCAAGGGCGGGGGGGGGGAGGAAGGACACATATGTAATACCCTTTGTAATACTTTAAGCAATAAAAAAAACACCAATATACTGGGAAAAACAAAAATAAATTTATTTTTCATCATCATATACTGTGTTTCTGTTGCTCAAATGAGTTTTATTATTTCTTCAAGGTTCTTCACATACGTACACCTTAAGAGATATCAAGTAGGTGTAACATGTTCACAAAAATTAGGGCTGGCACGCAGAAGAATTTTGAGTCAGAGATTTTGCTGGTTTTGGCATGCACTCACAAAAAGATTGCCCACCTCTGCCCTAGGACCAAAGCTGGGAGTAAGTCAGCAACAAAAGAAATCACATAGTATTGGATTGTAATACAATGCAAAAATCCATGAATCGATTAGGATATAATTACTTACATGTTAATATAGTATTAAGATTCATTTATGACAATATTTATAATACCATATAATATTATATTAATCTATTAATATGCATGCAAAGACCAGTATTTCATACAGAAAAATTCCAAATAATTTATGGAGCTCCTCCACATTCACATAATTCTGTAAATCTGAAACTATTCTAAAAGTTAGTCTTTTTTAAAAAGAATGACTAAAAACAAAATATAAAACAAGAAGTGTGCAGGCTCCCCTCCCCGGCCTCGATGGGCGGGCGGGCTGCCCTGAGGAGGCGGGGAGGGGAGCGCCAGGCTGGCCCACGGGCTGGCGAGGACGCCGAACTTCTGTGCGCCCCCAACTGCACGTGGAAGAGCACGCAGTTGGATCTGGCCTTCTTCAGGTTCCCGAGGGATCCGGCCAGATGCCAGAAGTGGGTGGAAAATTGTAGGAGAGCAGACTTAGAAGATAAAACACCTGATCAACTAAATAAACATTATCGATTATGTGCCAAACACTTTGAGACCTCTATGATCTGTAGAACTAGTGAAGATGAAATCAGGACACTAAAACAGAAAAAAATTGACGAAACTTCTGAACAGGAACAAAAACATAAAGAGATCAACAACACCAATGCTCAGAACTCCAATACAGAAGGGGGTGAAGAACAGGATGAAGACATTTTACCTTTAACCCTTGAGGAGAAGGAAAACAAAGAATACTTAAAATCTTTATTTGAAATTTTGATTCTTATGGGAAAACAAAACATACCTCTAGATGGACATGAAGCTGATGAAATCCCAGAAGGTCTCTTTACTCCTGATAACTTTCAGGCACTGTTGGAGTGCCGGATAAATTCTGGTGAAGAGGCTTTGAGACAACAGCAGTCAACACACTGTTCTGTTCAAAAGCACAGCAGAAACAGATGCTAGAGATCTGTGAGAGCTGCATTCGGGAAGAAACGCTCAGGGAAGTGAGAGACTCTCACTTCTTTTCAATTATCACTGACGACGTAGTGGACATAGCAAGGGAAGAGCACCTGCCCGTGTTGGTGAGGTTTGTTGACGAAGCTCATAACCTGGGAGAGGAATTTGTGGGTTTTCTGCCTTATGAAGCTGATGCCGAAATTTTGGCTATGAAATTTCACACCACGATAACTGAGAAGTGGGGATTAAACATGGAATATTGTCGTGGCCAGGCTTACATTGTGTCCAGTGGATTTTCTTCCAAAATGAAAGTTGTTGCTTCTAGACCTTTGGAGAAATATCCCCAAGCTGTCTACACACTCTGCTCTTCCTGTGCCTTAAATATGTGGTTGGCAAAATCGGTGCCTGTTATGGGAGTGTCGGCTGCATTAGGAACAATTGAGGAAGTTTGTTCTTTTTTCCATCGATCACCACAACTGCTTTTAGAGCTTGACAATGTAATTTCTGTCCTCTTTCAGAACAATGAAGAAAGGGGTCAAGAACTGAAGGAAATTTGCCATTCTCAGTGGACAGGCAGGCATGATGCTTTTGACATTTTAGTGGACCTCCTACAAGCACTTGTTTTATGTTTAGATGGTATAAATAATGATACAAATATTAGATGGAATCACTGTATAGCGGGCCGAGCATTTGTACTCTGTAGTGCAGTAACAGATTTTGATTTCGTGGTTACCATTGTCGTTCTTAAAAATGTTCTATCTTTTACAAGAGCCTTTGGGAAAAATCTCCAGGGTCAGACCTCTGATGTCTTTTTTGCAGCCAGTAGCTTGACTGCGGTGCTGCATTCACTAAATGAAGTGATGGGAAATATTGAAGTTTATCATGAAGTTTGGTTTGAAGAAGCCACCAATTTGGCAACCAAACTTGATATTCAGATGAAGCTCCCTGGGAAATTCCGCAGAGCTCAGCAAGGGAACCTGGAATCTCAGCTGACCTCTGAGGGTTACTCTAAAGAAGCTCTAAGTGTTCCAACAGTGGGACACATTATTCAGGAACTGAAAGATATATTCTCAGAACAGCACCTCAAAGCTCTTACATGCTTATCTCAGGTCCCCTCTGTCATGGGACAGCTCAAATTCAATACATCGGAGGAGCACCATGCTGACACGTACAGAAGCGACTTACCCAACCCTGATACACTCTCAGCTGAGCTGCATTGTTGGAGAATCAAGTGGAAACACAGAGGAAAAGATATAGAGCTTCCATCCACCATTTATGAAGCCCTCCACCTGCCAGGCAACAAGTTTTTTCCTAATGTTTATGCCTTGTTGAAGGTCCTATGTATTCTTCCTGTGATGAAGGTTGAGAATGAACGCTATGAAAATGGGCGAAAGCATCTCAAAGCATACCTGAGGAACACTTTGACAGACCAAAGGTCAAGTAACTTAGCTTTGCTTAACATAAATTTTGATATAAAAAATGATTTGGATTTAATGGTGGACACATATATCAAACTCTATACAATGAAGTCAGAGCTTCCTACAGATAATTCTGAAACTATCGAAAATACCTGAGAGACGTTTAAAATGGGTTTTCTCTTATATTTGATATTGAAAAAAATCTAAGAAATTTGAAAATATAGAAAAGCTATAAGATATATGTAGGCCACTTAATCACTGAATATCTTGAGTACATTAGCCATTGATTATCTGACTGTTTAAATGGCCCGTTTGAACTCTCATGCTTTGGAGAACTAACCGTTCTTCCAGAGGGTAGCATTGAAAGTGCCACGCTGCACTTCTGCGTGGTCTCTGCTAATGGCACTTTGGAATTGTTTTAGTTAAGTCAAGTGAGACATAACATTTATTATCACTGCGGATCCTGTTGTTGGGTATTGAGTTACCAGTTCTTTGAAGAAATAAATTTTGAGAAGGTGTGAGAGGAATATGTTTCATAAAATTTTACAATGACATTCATGACTAACGTTTCAATAGCAGGAGTTTTAAGTTTACTATTTAAAAATCTTTAATGAACAGTTAAATTACCAGATAGTGAAAGAAACGTGAGCTTGCCAAACAAGGATTTCAGTGTAGATTTTGTCTTTACTCGATAATCTTAAACAAGTTGCTGTTAAACATTGAAGGAAGAACCTGCCATTGTTCCACATCTGGGTGTTGCTGTTTACATTCCTTTGTTGAGCCTATATCTTCATAAGCTTTTTAGCAAGTATATGTCAAACACTTCTGTTTCATGGTCAAGACAGGATCAGAGGCTATGGATACTGACAACAGATTGGTCTGTTTTATTCTGTCTTTTTCCATGATAATATCTACTGCCTCATCTTGATTTATAAGCAAAACCTAGACAACCTACAAAAATGTGTTTTGTAGTTTACCTAGGAATAATACAGAAAATATTGCTGTTATTTTTGGTGAAGAAAGTCAATTTTGTACAATTTATTTCGGCGTAAATAAAATGTGAATTTGTTTAAAAAAAAGTGTATATATTACAAACTCATTTTTAGAAGTTTAAATGCCATAGACAAAACTCATCTATCAAATTGTTATAAAGTTTTCTAAAATCTTATTTCTGCTTTCCATCTTTATCTTACCATAGACCAGACAATAACAATTTGAGAACCACACCATTGCATAGACTATATGATTAGTTCTTTATCCCTAGGGTGCTGAGTGGAATGAATTACCTGAGCACTAGTACAGAAAGGGTCTCAGAGGGCAAAACAAAGTTAATTGCAGTTTGTGGTAATCACGGGCTTATTTAATGCCACGGCACTTGGCGTCTGAGATGAACGTTGAGACAATCCAAGTGTCAGAACTGTAGGGAGGTCCAGAACCAGAGTGGTTAGTTATTCTTCTCTGAAAAAGAAACGAACCTCCCGAGATCGTTCAACCCCATGCTCTTGAAGTCCAGCAGCCATGTCGCGATGAAGTGTGGACCGGGCCTGGAGCCCACCTGCTACACACCTCCTGCTCATCTGCTCCACACCTGCCGCTCACCTGCCCCACACCTGCTGCTCAAATGCCCCACACCTGCACCACACCTGCCCCACACCATCCGCACACATGCCTCACACCTGCCACACACATGCCTCACACCTGCCACACATTGCCTCACACCTGCCACTCACCTGCCACACACCTGCCACACACCTCCCCAACGCCTGCCCCACACCTGCCACTAATCTGTCACTCACATGCCACAAACCTGACACTCAACTGCCCCACACCTGCCACTCACATGCCCCACACCTGCCCACACCTGCCCCAAACTCCACTCACCTGCTCCACACCTCCCGCACACCTGCTGCTCACCTGCTGTGCTGTACCCTTCAGAGCTCTGATTCTCCTCAGCTCTCAGATGGCTGCTGTGAAACTCCAGGGTTTAGGTTTATAACTGAT
Organism: Myotis nattereri; assembly: GCF_964212035.1. Classification (NCBI taxonomy): domain Eukaryota; kingdom Metazoa; phylum Chordata; class Mammalia; order Chiroptera; family Vespertilionidae; genus Myotis; species Myotis nattereri. The sequence continues at coordinate 21,297,331 of NC_138085.1, forward strand.
GACGACCGCATTTATCAATCACATTGACATGTATTTGGCACCTTTAGAATGCAAGGATCCGGAAGTAGCGATTGTGTGGACAGTGTATACACCTGAAAACGCTCCATCGTTTCTCCTTCTCCACAGAATCGCCTTCCCGTCTGCCTGTCACCCACCCTTAGGCGCCCGCTGCCCAGAGCCTGCCCCAAGGATCACCTCTCTGTGGTCACAGCAGCATCCTCCCTCTGGGACTGCATCCTCTGCAACCGCTGCTGTCCCGGTTGGAGGTGAGGAAAGGCAAGGTTAGATGGACAGGCTCCCAGCTCCTGCCAGGCGAGGGGGTGGGGGTGGGGATCCGGCTCTGCTCCCTGCCCCTAAAGAGGGAGTCCGCTGCCTGCCTCCCGCTGCTGCAGGTCACTTTGACTGTGTGTGACACAAGCCCCCCAAACCTTGGAGCTCAGAGTGTCCACGAACAGCTTTTTTCCCCATATTTTATTGATTTTTACAGAAAGGAAGGGAGAGGGATAGGGAGTTAGAAACATCCATGAGAAACATCCATCAGGTACCTCCTGCAGGCCCCCTATACGCGATCAAGCGAGAAACCCAGGTACATGCCCTTGACAGAAATCAAACCCAGAACCCTTCAGTCTACAGGCCGACGCTCTATCCACTGAGCCAGTCAGGTCAGGGCCACGACCAGCTTTCACTCGCCTCCACCCCTGCCTCTGCCAGGCAGTGTCCTCTCTGCCCGGATGCTCTCCATCCCCTCTGCGCCCACCAGGACCTTCACCTCTCCTGCTCACAGGGCCTCTTGAGCTGCAGACCCGAGATCAAACCATCAGCACATGTTCTGGGCTGCGCATTCCTGCAAGGTGAGGCCACCCTCTGAGTGACTGTCCCGACTGACAATGGCTGCCCTCCTCACCCACCGCGGACTCCTGCAGGAAGTCAGGGACACCTGGGGAGGGGACAAGAGAACCACGGCTGGTTCCGCCACAGCAGGGGCCGCCCCAGGCCCACCAGCCCGTGTCCCGGGCATCACTGCTCTCCTGGTAAATGGGCGTGTTGGGTAAGATGGAGGGACGTGTTGCTATGACGATGTGGCGCTCAGCCAGCACCCGCAGGAGGAGGAGGTGCTGCTGCAGTTATCCTTGTCGCTGGAAGAGAAACACGAGACTTCCGTGAACAACAGGCACCGTGTCTTCCATGACCAGGGACTCCGGCTCACGGCTGGGACCAGGGACCTTCGAGTTACTCTCATCTCCATGGCCACGGGCCAGGCAGCAGGTTGTCAGAGTGTTAGCCCCAGGGGTCAGGGGACCAGGGGAGTCTCCGGCCAAGGACCCCACATTCTGGTAGAGACACCATGGCCCAGGGAGAGGAGGAGGAGCTCAGAGCTCTGGCTCCTGGACAAGCGCCTTCCCACTGAGGCTGCCTGACGGAGGGTGGAACTGCGCTGTGGGCTGGTGCCCGGGCTTGTGTGGACAGACAGTGTCGAGTCCCAGCTGTGTTCCCGTCGCACAGACGTGGACTGGGACACGCGCTGCACTTAGCATGTGTGGAGACCGAGCAGTCCTGGCGTGGGATCCATGCGACAGAACAGCAGGAGTATGACAGCGAATGTCTGGCTCCTGGAACTCCTCCTTAGAGAATGTGGTGCGTGTGTGTGTGTTTGCCTGTGTGTGTGGGTGCACCTGTGCATCATTGTGTGTGTGTGCAGGCGTCACTGTGTGTGTGCAAGTGTGTGCACGCACATGTGTGTATATATTGCCTTACAAAGATTCAGAATTATTTTCGATTCTCACCAATGCACAACTTTCAGGGATTTGTCTTCCATTTTTATCCCAATCGTCACACCCTTGGCAGGTCATCTGATGTGATGCTGCACAGTCGTACTTGAATCCCTCTCACCCAGCACGGCTAGGTCAGGCGCCAGAGGTCAGTGATGGGATGAATGAAGTGGTGTGAATAAGGCCGACTCCTCTTGCGCCCTCCAGGAAAGGGACTCCTACCCCAGGAGAACCGACCTGTGGCTCAGGATTCTGGATAGAAAGAGATGGATGGCTGAGATCTGGGTGCCGGTCTTCTCTCTGAGCTCCGCTGATTCCCACAGGCCAGCGCCCATGGGACAGGTGACTGCTGCTGTCCTCTGCTCATGCCTGCTGGCCATGCGGGGACCCAGGCACCTCCATCCCAGGAGTGCTTTCCGCTGGGTAATCACGTTCCCCGAGTGCCTGATTTCCTTCAGGTCCTGTGGTGGGGCTGGCAGGAGGACGCACAGGTAACGGGAGGTGGCCTCTCTCCCCATGAGGCTTTACCAGAGGAGCTGGAGAAAGAGAACACTCGCTTTTTGTTAAACTATGAAAGTAGCACAGGAAGGTTCAAGTTGAAGATGATGGTGGGAAGCTAACTATTGGAATCCTGTCCCAATACCAAATGAAATATGTAAAAGTGAAAAGCAAAAATTGCAAAAAAATATTCCTGGCAACAATCAAATATTCCTCTCACTGCACATTTGAAAATGGGTGGCCCAGGAAAGGAGAACTCTGGCACGTTAGTTCTTCAAGGGCTCCAAGCCCCACTATTCTGGCCCCACCTCACCCTGAAGTCCTGCAAGAAATAAAGGCGACTCCCTGAAATACTGGGATGTCACTCCACCCCCATTTGGAGGAAGGCCCACTGTGGGGAGCGTAGGCAGTGTGTCCCAGCAGACCAATGCCAACACTGTCCTCACAGCAGGACCACAGGGACGGTGGTGGGCAAGCTCATGTGTCTTCACACCTTCTGAATCTACGTGGTATCAAAAGGACAGGGTGCCTAGGAACCCTGTTAGAATGTTAAGGACCAAGAGAATCTTAAAATCTGAGGGGGAGCGCGCGAGTGAGAGGCTGCAAAGGAATAACAATACAGATTAAAGCCATTCCCTCATTATCAACAACAGAGGGTAGAAGACAATGTGATCATGTCTTCAGAGGCTTGAGACAGGTAGCAGTTTACTTAAGATGCTGACTATCATTCAAAGTGAGGGCACCTGAAGGTGTTTTCAACAGACACAGGTCATACTAAACCTGTAAAGGCGGTACTTTAGCAAGAAGAGCCGGGTGTGGTTAGGAAGAATCAGCAGAGAGAGGCAGCGGTGATTACAGAAGTAAGGAAATCATGCTGGAATGAAAATGTCGCAGGTACTTTTCAGAATTGTAAAGCAGGAGGTATGGAAAGGACTAGCCAGTGGAAACATGGGGCTTGGGAGAGGAGAGTACAGGGAAAGGCTGGGCTCATAAGTCTTTCTTTATTGCAATGGTTCTCAACCTTGGCTGCACATTAGAATCACCTGGGAATCTTTTAAAAATCCTGATTTCTGGGCTTCATCCTCTGGAAATTCTGTCTCTTTGTTACTAATTTTGTGGCTCCACCCCATAACAAAGAAACAGAATTTCCGGAGGATGAGACCCAGAAATCAGGATTTTTAAAAGATTCCCATGTGATTCTAATGTGCAGCCAAGGTTGAGAACCATTGCTTTATTGGGAGGGAGTGTATGGAAACTGACCGAATTTATGTTTTGAGATAAAAAATGCTAAAGGAATGAAAGTTAAAAAGTATAAAGGGAATTGCTGAAATAGAATAGAATAGAATAGAATAGAATAGAATAGAATAGAATAGAATAGAAGACTTCCAAGCCCGCAGAGGAAACATAGGGCTGTAGAGAGCCATCTAGCAGGGGCAGACAAGGAGAAATCAAATAAAAACTTTAGAACATTAAGTGGAAAAATGCAAAATAAGGTGGTAGACCTATATCTGTAATCACAGTAACTAAAAACATAAAATCCACTTACATTTTGTCTGAAAGAAGGATTTAATATTGAGAAAACCTGCTTTATTCATGTATAAGACATACTTAAACACAATTACTAAATATGACATGAGGATGAAAATTATGAAAAAAGTATACCAGAAAAATATTAGCTGAAACAAAATTAAAATAGCTACTTTATTATGTAATAAAAGACATTTTACTACAAACTTGTGTGCACCTAACTTTATAATCTTATAAAATATATGGCAAAACTCAATAGAATTACTGGTTGAAATTGCTAAATCCATAACCAGAATGGCCAAGGGTCTCACAGAACCTGATCGATGAAGTGGACAAAAAGGAAAGTTACAGTCTATTTAAATAATACAGCTAATCTTGATTATATACACACATGTGCAGTCAACATGTTCACTGATAAATAGAAGATTAAAACAATTATTTATAATTGGGCCACAAAGGATTTCTCAATTAAACCAAGGAATTTATATAGTAAAGACCATCATTGCTAACAACATTATAGACAAAATGAAAAACTACCTATGCTCCTCAAAATCATACATTTGGAAATTAAACTTACATTGTTTAAAAAAAATCAGTGTCATGAAGATGGTGACCGGCAGGAAGGTAGGGAGGGAGAGAGTGTGAGAGCACGAGGGAGCGATAGAGGAGTGTGTGGATGTGTGTGTTGTGTGTGTGTATGAGCTAGGGATAGTTAGATTCTGCAGGTCTTCTAAGGGGCTGATAAATCTGGCAGTCTTAGACGGCGGAGTCCTGCTCCCAGTGTAGACACTCCTGGGCGGCCAGCGCAGGCACACAGACCATGCCATTTTGAGAAACAGAGCTGTTTGAGACTAGGATCCTGGCCTCAGCACCAACCAGTCTGTTCTCAGATGCAAACCAGGACCCTGTAGCCACTGGGGACAGAGACCTTCGACCACAGCTACAGACCCACAGACACCAAGAATCCAGACATCCCGGTGGCAGATCTCTGTGAGTAACAAGAGCCCATCCCCCTCCCACACGCTCTCGGGCAGCACCATAGTAACTGATAGACCCACCCCTCACCCTGGACTCATTGCTGCTACAGGAATCTTAGTCTGGGAATGCGCAAACACTGGGAACTTGTTCCCCGCAGCACAGGCTACAGGAATCTAAGCCTGGGAGCTAAAACACGAACACTGGAAACTTGTTCCCAGCAGCACGGGCTCTGGGGCCCAGATTCTCCGGGCAGGAGGCAGCACCAAGTACCAGTGACTTGACTCTGATTCTTAACACCTGCACCTGGGATCCCGGATTCCCAGTGCATTCACACTAAGAGCCAGTGACTCCAACTCTTGGGGCATGTGCACACAGGGACCCTGATTCTCAATGCGAGGCTGCGCGAAGCAACAGAGACTCTGATACTGGATTCTTGGGGAACTCTGACTCCTGGCGCACGCTTGGGGGCTCTGATTTTCAACACACTCCAGGGGGGTCTCTGGAATAAAAAAAGACCTCGAAGAAACCAAGATGGCGGCATAGGTTAACGCCAGAGTTTGCTGCCTCGAACAACCACTTCAAAAGTACAACTAAAAGACAGAACTGACATCATCCAGAACCACAGGAAAGCTGGCTGAGTGGAAGTTCTACAACCAGGAGGAAAGAGAAAAGCATACAGAGACTCAGAGGAGGGACGGTGCTGAAGTAAAATACTAAGGTGCGGAGTGCATGCGGAGCAGGCTGGCGGCTGAGGGTGTGGTTGTCTGTTTCAATCGGGAGGGAGTCTCAGACTCTGAGCTCCAGATCCGGGCGAGTCTCTAGGGACCCAGACTCAAACGGGAGAAGAGGGACTGTCTGGCTTCGATCGGAACTCGAAGGCAGCTTTCTCTCCGAGGTTTGCAGCGGTTGCTGGGACTCTGAGAGGCAGAGCCCCTGGGGACGGGACTGAGAGCAGCAATAACTGCTCGCTCCGCCGGCCCTGTAGATCCCCTGGGACCTGCCCCGCCCAAGCCTTGCACAGAGGCATTTGCCGGATAGCCTCAGGCAAAGGCTAGATTAGCACCTCCCTAGAGGACAGAAGTTCTCCCACTGCAGACACAGCTGATTCTCACAGCCAGTTGGCCTGGAGGTCAAATCCCCCCCAGTATTACCTACAACAATCAAGGCTTAACTACAACAAGACTGTGCACAAAGACCACTAGGAGATGTACCAAGAAAGCATAAAAAATGCGGAGACAAAGAAACAGGACACAAATGTCAGAATTGGAGGATATAGAGCTCAAAACCACACTTTTAAGGTCTTTCAATAATTTTCTAAAAACTGCCGATAAACTTAATGAGATCTAGAAGAAATCTAATGAGACCCCCATGTTGTGATAAAGAACCAACTAGAAATTAAGCATACACTGACTGAAATAAAGAATATTATACATACACCCAACAGCAGACCAGAGGAGCACAAGAATCAAGTCAAAGATTTGAAATGCGAAGCAGCAAAAAACACCCAACCAGAAAAGCAAAATGAAAAAAGAATCCAAAAATACGAAGATAGTGTAAGGAGCCTCTGGGACAGCTTCAAGCATACCAACATCAGAATTATAGGGGTGCCAGAATATGAGAGAGAGAAAGATATTGAAAACCTCTTTGAAGAAATCATGACAGAAAACTTCCCCTACCTGGTGGAAGAAATAGACTTACAGGTCCAGGAAGCGCAGAGAACCCCAAACAAAAGGAATCCAAAGAGGACCACACCAAGACACATCATCATTAAAATGCCAAGAGCAAAAGACAAAGAGAGAATCTTAAAAGCAGCAAGAGAAAGAAACTCAGTTACCTACAAGGGAATACCCATACGACTGTCAGCTGATTTCTCAACAGAAACTTTGCAGGCCAGAAGGGAGTGGCAAGAAATATTCAAAGTGATGAATACCAAGAACCTACAACCAAGACTACTTTATCCAGCAAAGCTATCATTCAGAATTGAAGGTCAGATAAAGAGCTTCACAGATAAGGAAAAGCTAAAAGGAGTTCATCACCACCAAACCAGTATTATATGAAATGCTGAAAGGTATCCTTTAAGAAGAGGAAGAAGAAGAAAAAGGTAAAGATACAAATTATGAACAACAAATATGCATCTATCAACAAGTGAATCTAAGAATCAAGTGAATAAATAATCTGATGTACAGAATGAACTGGTGATTATAATAGAATCAGGGACATAGAAAGGGAAAGGGGTGTGGGAGATGCGGGAAGAGACTGGACAAAAATCGTGCACCTATGGATGAGGACAGTGGGTGGGGAGTGAGGGCGGAGGGTGGGGTGGGAACTGGGAGGAGGGGAGTTATGGGGGGAGAAAAGAGGAATAAATGTAATAATCTGAACAATAAAGATTTAATTAAAAAAAAAGAAAAGACCTCGAATAGCTGCAGCAATCCTGAGAGAGAAGAACAAAGTAGGTGGGAACACAATACCAGATATTAAGCTGTATTACAAAGCCACTCTTCTTAAAACAGCTTGGTACTGGCACAAGAACAGACATATAGATCAATGGAATAGAATAGAGAACCCAGAAATCAACCCAAACCACTATGCCCAATTAATATTCGACAAAGGAGGCAAGAGCATACAGTGGAGTCAAGACAATCTCTTCAAAAAATGGTGTTGGGAAAATTGGACAGATACATGCAAAAAGATGAAACTAGACCACCAACTCACACCATACACAAAAACAAACTCAAAATGGATAAAGGGCTTAAACATAAGACGGGAAACCATAAAAATACTAGAGGAATCCACAGGCAGCTAAATCAAAAACATATGCTGAAGGAATTTCTTCTCTGATACTGCTCCTAGGGCAATGGAAACTAAAGAGAAAATAAAGAAATGGGACTACATCAAAATAAAAAGCTTGCCCTGACCGATTTGGCTCAGTGGATAGAGCGTCGGCCTGCAGACTGAAGGGTCCCAGGTTCCATTCCAGTCAAGGGCATGTACTTTGGTTGTGGGCACATACCCAATAGGGGGTGTGCAGGAGGCAGCTGATAGTTGTTACTCTCTCATCGATGTTTCTAACTCTCTATCCCACTCCCTTCCTCTCTGTAAAAAAATCAATAAAATATATAAAATAAAATAAAAAGGAAAAGAAAGAAAGAAAGAAAGAAAGAAAGAAAGAAAGAAAGAGCTTTTGCACAACAAAGGAAACCATCAACAAAACAACAAGAAAGCCCAGTGCATGAGAGAACATATTTGCCAATGATATCACCGATAAGGGTTTAATCTCCAACATTTACATACAACTTAACAAAAGGAAGATAAACAATCCAATCAAAAAATGGGCATCGGACCTAAATAGACACTTATTGAAAGAGGGCATACAGAAGGCCAAAAGACATATGAAAACATGCTCAAAGTCACTAATTATATGAGAGATGCAAATCAAAACGACAATGCGGTACCATCTCACACCTGTCAGAATGGCTATCATCAACAAATCAACAAACAACAAGTGTTGCAGAGGATGTGGAGAAAAAGGAACCCTTCTGCACTGCTGGTGGGAATGCAGACTGGTGCAGCCACTGTGGAAAACAGTATGGAGTTTCCTTAAAAAACTAAAAATGGAACTCCCATTTGATCCAGTGATCCCACTATTAGGAATATATCCTAAGAAACCAGAAACACCAATCAGAAAGGATATATGCACTCCTATGTTCATAGTGGCACAATTCACCATAGTTAAGATTTGAAAACAGCCTAAGTGCCCATTAGCAGATTAGTGGATTAAAAAACCATGGTACAGCTACACAATGGAATACTACGCTGCAGTAAAAAGAAGTAATTCTTGCCATTTGCAACAGCATGGATGGAACTGGAGATCATTATGCTAAGTGAAATAAACCAGTCAGAGAAAGATAAATACCACATCATCTCACTCATTTGCACAGTATAGAAAACAACATAGACTGATGAACAGGGACAGATCCAGAGACAGAGAAACAGCGATCAGACTATCAACCCCCAGAGGGAAAGTAGGGGAGGGTGGGGGTAAGGGGAAGAGATCAACCAAAGGACTTGTATGCATGCATATAAGCCAAACCAATGGACACAGACAACAGGGGGATGAGAGCATGAATTGGGGAGGGGAAGTTTGGGGGTTAATGGGGGATGAGGACATATTTTTAATACCTTAACCAATAAAGAAATTTTTTTAAAAAATCAGTGTCCATGATAATGTGTATGTGCACATATGTGCATAGGGTCACATGAAGGACATTCATGAAGAGTGATCATCAACTGTAGACGGTCATTTTACAATGGTGAAATTTAGGATTTTTTTTACTTTATTATTTGTATTAGTCATTGCTTTTCCATTGAATATGGTTTATTTACAGAATTCTTATTGTGGAAATAATTCTAAGTATGTTTTAAAAGTAAATTTGAAATATGTAATATTTTTAAAAATATGTATTTTTATTGATTTCAGAGAGAGAGAGAAACATCAATGATAAGAGAGAATCATTGATTGGCTGTCTCCTGCACGCCCTCTATTGGGGATCGAGCCCACAACCCGAGCATGTGCCCTGGCCGGGAATGGAAACCTGACCCACTGGTTCATAGTCGACGTTCAACCACTGAGCCACGCCGCTGGGCTGAAATATGAAATATTTTGTATTGAACAACAATGAATGCAACAAAAATAGCTAAGGGAAACTCATACCCTTAAATATATATATTTTAAAAAGATGAATGAAGAGTTCAATTAAAGAAAGCAGGAAATGAAGCAGTTGAGTGGTCCCATATAAAGTGTAAGGTAGAACTTGACAAACACAACAGTAACATTAAAATAAAAAACCAAGGATGGTTAGAGATGGCTTACAACATCAGTTCTCCCAAAAACTAAAAGGAAGATATTGATATAAATAAAAAGAGAGAGAACATGCACAAAGCCATACTGGGAACACTCCAGCACACAGGATGTGGCTACAGGTTCCCTGGGATCCAGAAGGGAAAGGACTCAGGCCCCTGCCCCTGGCTCCTGCTGGGTGCTGGGTGCATGGCAGTCACCCAGGGCTGTGCTGCTACTTGAGGAAAGCAGCTCCCTTTCCTGGGAGGGTCTGCGCCCACGGGCAGGAGCGGCCCTGCCCAGGCTGCCTCCCCATTACCTCCCAGCCCAGGGCCCTCACACCCCACTGCAGGACTCTCCAGTGGCTTTTCTCTGATGTTACTTTATTTGGGGTGAGTAAAGGCAAGGGCTCAGACTGGGGCCTTCCTGCTATCGAAGAGAAATTTCCTTTTTGTCCCCTTTGTGGGAACCTGAAGGATCTGAGGGGAACAACCCCTTCTGTGTGATCCCAGCGGCGGCTGGTGCTCCAGGTGTGGGAGGGGAACAGGCACCTGGACCCTCTTAGCTGCAGGGCACCTGCGGGCAGCTCTCCTCACAGCCAGCAGGCACCCCATCACCATCTCCACCACCAACACCTGTTGACAAGGGCAGACGTGACATTGCTAATGTACGGGGCTCACCTTCGGTCCCTCAAAACCCAATTGCCCAGAGAGCTCTGAGATGCTCATTCCTAACAGAGTAAGAGCTGCTAATGGCTTAGCATACTGTCCCTCTCAAATGAACTCATAACTCTTCTCCCGCAGTAGGACTTACTAACTGCACCGGACAGGGTTTTGTTTCAAACATCCACATGGTAGTGGCAACATTTCATCCCTTTGAAGCTGCCTGCCATGTTTTTAAAAAAATACAAAAAACCATGCACACAATTAATAACTATATTGAGCTATGCTGTTTCATGTTGTAGCCACTAGCTCCATATGCCTATTGAGTGATTGAAAGCTGGCTAGTCTGAATTGAGGTGTGTTGTGGGTATAAAATACAAACTGGGAGTTTAAGACAGTGTAAAAAACTGTAAAATGACTCACTAATTTCTATGTTGGTTACCTGTTGCAATGATATTTTGGATATTATCAGTTAAATAAAATGATTAATGTCACCTATTTTCTTTTACTTTTCTATGCGGTTACCAGAAAATTTAAAGATTTGCATGTGGTCTGCATTTTCTTACTAGTGGACAGTGCTGATAGAGAGATGTGTGCCTCATTCAGGTGCTTTAATAGTCATTTCATCTGTACCGAATTGCTCATTCCTGCTCCATTTTAAAAAACGAAACTGAGGTCAGCAATTTGCTCTTCCTCTCACAGTTAGCAGCCAAAACAGATCCTGAGCGCTGACCACAGAACCCAGCCTCCCTGTAGAAACCCAAGGACAACAGCCTCTCTGGATAAAACATGGACCTGGGTCTCAGACAGGCAAACTTGGACACAAAGCTCTTTATCTAAAACTTGGTGTTTCCCTTAAAGCAATATTTTTCTGCTTTTTAGGTTGGAACAGCAAAAACAGATGAAAAGATTTTAAAAATCTCATTGCTCTGGGGCTCAGAGGGGCTCTTCATGCCGGGGGGATCGTTCTGCGGGACAGTCAGACAGAAAGCACTGGAAAAGAAAGCTCTGTTGTAGCATCACCTCCCCCCTTTTCATTGCCCCTCACCCCCTATTTAAGTTTCTTCTTTAGGGAAAATAGACTGACTATTAGCTGACTGTCCGGTTATTTTGCCTCAAGCCCCCCTCCCCCTCCCAAGCCTGGCAGAGGCCGATGACTCACATGTCCCTTTGCTCTCAGGGACTCTGCTTTGCTTCCCCTGCCACCAGCTGCCCCTGCCTGGTAACAGCGAGGAGAGAGGATTAGGCTGCTGCCATCCCATCCCAAAGTCACCCCTTGTGTCCTGCATCCTTGGCCAACACCCACCATGTCCTGTCACATAGAAAGGGTGAGACCAGAGTGTGGGGCAGAAAAAGCCTGGGGCTGCAATCTTGGCTCAAGGAGAGAGAGTTCGCCATCACTGTAGGACTTAGCCTTTACGCAGGGCTGGTGTGGATGAAGCTGAAGGTAGCTTCTACCCTAAGAGTCAATAATTCTATGGCAAAGGAACTCCACAGAGGAAGGAATCTAGACCCTCCTTCCAGTCGGTGGTCCATCCGTTTCCCCCTCCTTCTGCCTCCAGCCACAGCGGCTGAGTCCACCATCCCTTGATGCTGTGTATCCTCCTGCTTCTGGAATAATTAGGTCTCAAAGGCTGATGGCGAATGCAGCAGCTCAGGCAGATAAACAGTCAGTGCTGATAAGAGAACTCAAAAGAGATAACTAGTTCAGGAAACTAGGTTTTCAATGTAACTTCAAAGGCCATTCAATATTCCAAGGAAATCAGCCTGAAGCTGAACACACAGAGAACAGGTGAGGGCCCTATTGTTCCCCGCCTCCCTTGTTACATGTGCAACAGTCTGCCTTCAAGTTCTCCTCGTATTTCCTCATTTTTGCTGACGGTTTACATTCCATTTTCCTTATGTATCTTTTTTAATAATTGAAGATTTTATTTGTAGCATGACAGGAGCAATACATCGCACTCCCTTTATAATTATTTGTATGATTTTACTTGTCACAGACAGTTGGTCTAGAGAATTTCTGGGACCAAGGAGTTATCTGGGTGTCTCACCCCTCACTTTGAAGTCCTCTGTATCCAGCCCTGCGCGTGGTGCTGTGGAACCATGACACTGCTCCTGCCCCTGAGGAGTCTTCACGGAGTTGGGGAGACAGGCGCAGGGCGTGTATGAAGAGCGCGGTATGAATGTGGAAAAGAGGGTATAGACCCTGCCTCCGGCTGTACTGCATCTCCCACGCCTTCGCACAGACTCGGGCTCAGGCCTGGCACCGCTCTCGGTTAGTTCTGTCCTTCTGTCCCCTCACAGGTGAATCTGGGGATTCTCTCAGATAAAACCTCACTGTGAAATGAAACCTGACCGTGTTCCTCATCTCCGTCTCACCTTTCCCCTGGGAATTCCTTCCAGCAGCTTAAACCAACATATCCCCAGTCAAAATGCTCTCAGCTTCCCATAATCAAAGCTGTCCTTCCAAGCATGTGTTACTGCTGTCTACACTCTAACCGGCTTTGTATGTCACCAGACATGTGCACGTGGACAGGCCACGTGTCATCTCTGAGGCTCGGTTTCCGACATGGAAATTTGTGCTACTAACATCCTTCCCCACCTCTTTCTCCTTTCATCCACATGCTAAGGAACCAATGGAAAAAAATAAAATGATGAAATCACATGCCAGTAGCAAATATCACTAATATTGTGATAGTAGTTTGAGTTCACAATCTCTTTTGTTCCTATAGCATTTTTTTGTTAATGAACTTAACTAATAATATTTTATTAAATTTATAATTTTTGGAATTAAATGTCACATTACAGTCACAAACAAAGCCTATACTTTGGCCACCACTGAAAGCATTTTGAATAATGAGCTGCTAACTGGTCCCCCATCTCCAGCATCCCTGTCACATTGTAGCTTTATGTACTTTGCTCCGCTACCAAGGTGGGCCCAGACAGCTTATCCTGGATTCGTGGGTTCAGCGTTACCCTCCAAGTGTCAGACTGAGCCTCAGCTGTGCCTAGATCTTGGGTTCAGATACATTTCAGCAACTACCCGGAAGTGCTCCAGCCAATCACAATCGTATTTATTTGTAGGACACTAAGGAGTGTTTTGTATGAGAACTTACCATGACGAGAGGAATGGGCGAGCAAGTCCCACTCTGTCACAAAGCCTGAGCCATAACAGAGGAGAAGTGATTCTGAAAACAGTGTCATTACCATCACGCAACACCTGCCCCAGCCCCGTGGCTCAGATCCACCTCTGCTCTTTAGGAGAGAGACCGATGGTTGTCCAGCCAAAGCCAGAAAGAGCTGGTTCAGTGAAAATGCACTGGCGCAGTGGGGCTCAGGCACGAGGGATCCCAAAAGAAAGGGGCCGTGGCCCTGCTGTGGAAATCCTCTCACAGGATAGAACACAACATGGGCAGGTCCATCCTGCCCTCCTCCACCCTGTTTGTGCATAAAGAGTGATGCCTCCATAAAGATCTGTCTAATTTGCTAGTCTTATAAAATCTCATTAAACAGTCAATTTTTATCTTTATTCTTTAAAAGGGACTTAGACAAGGAAGAAAGAAATTACTGTCCAGGGGGTGAATTTCGCTGGAGAAGATTGGACTAGAATGTGGAATGTAGACAGATGACTGTGGGCCTTGGTGAGGCAGCGCCGGTACCTGACACTTACAGGCAACAGGGGTGAGGGAAGGAAGAGTGGTGTGGGACCTTAGAAATGGACCATGATGCAGAAGCTGTTAAAAGTAGCAAATATTTGCTCATCCTAAAAAGGAGCCTGCATGGTAGATGTTATCACCATTTTATGGAGGGAAAAAAAATAAAACCAAGGTTGAGATCACATGGACAGTATCAGACCACCGTTGGAGAGTGAACTTGAGTGTGAACTTTGGGATAATTGTACCTAAACAGCTGTGCCAGCCTCGTTGCCCTCGTCCTGTGCCAGTAAGTCCATGTTCTCCTTGACTCCCAGAAGGATCTTCAGATAGTGCCTCCATTTATCACTGAGGAAACAGGTGCAGAGAAGTTGTTACTCAACTTATCTGCCTTTTCTCCAGGAAGCTGGAGAACACACGGTGGGCTCTAAGTACCGTTTTCCTCCACGCTGGTTCCATTCATGTCAACCACACAGCCCATCAAACCAAGTGGCCAGTGATTTAGTAGATCTACCCACTATCTTATGGAATCTGAGTTTACTCCTCAAGCGTCCAGCCTAGAAACTGCTGAACTTGGACTAGATCCTCAGGTTGCCCTTGAGACAAATCACTCTCACACTGTCAGCCTATTCAGCTGGCCGGAGCTTCAGCCTTTGTTTCATGGTTTGCACCTGAGTTCATAGGGGCCGATGGTCCAGTTTTTAAATCTACCCTTTACGACTGACAGCACCTTTCCCAAGACTGCTGGTATGTCCTTGTATTGTCTCAGATCCCTCCACCCCCCCCCAGTTCTATACAAACTGCTGAGGCCTCAAACCATTGCAGTTCCCAGGCCTTGACTTTTATCCTCAGCTCATGCCTTTGCATGAAGAAAGCTGCCTGCAATGCACTTCTATGTATTCCCATCCCTTGCACTTACCCTTCAGAATTCGGAAGGCTGTCCTCTTGATGAGTGTTCTCTGAGCTCTTCAGGTGTGCCGATTAGCATAGCTTCCCACTCCAGAGGGATTTTCCGAAATACGCTGCATTCAAGCTCTCATGTTACCTACAGCTGGAGTAATTGTGGGGAAAGGCTACACCTGAAAAAATCTTGAAACACATGTGTTAAGATTTGCAAAGCATAATCTCCATTCTGAACCTATGTTCACACACATGTGCACCTAAATTCACATGTGTGGGTGCATCACCGAGAAACCCAATGAGACAGGTTCAAGGCCAATGGTGCAGCCGCAGACAATTCTAGCAATTCCTACTTGCACTCCAAAATGAATAAGACGAATATTCTGTGCAGTAAACATATTTTTATATAATGACATTTAAACTCTGCATGAAAATTCCAGAGAGCAAATAAGATTTTCTGAAATTAATGAATCCATCAACTCAGGTGAAGTCTTCCAAAAACCTATCATGTCACAGAGCAGTTAACGGGATCTTTTCAGAATTTAACGCATTGCTGCTGAATGCCAGAAATATTGGACAGTACTGGCAATATAGGCACTTGTCTAAATCAAAGGGGAGTTGGCGCTCACAGCATTTATCATAGGTGCGGGAGCAGTATCAGTGCTTGTCTAGAGACAAGGAATTGTTAGTATTGTACTTGTGCAAGTAAAGAGAATCTGCTAACTCCACTGAACACATCCCTTTTCTTAGTATCCAGTAGGTTAGTGTAGCTTAGCAAATAACCACATGTGGCCGCTGCTCACAGAATTCCCTAGTGTTTTCAGTCCTCTCCATGTATATCTATCAGAAATCTGATTTTCTGGGCTCAGGTCTTCTAAATGTCAGGTCCATCCCGAGGGTACATTAAATACCTTAGAAAAAATATTTCCTCTCCCATGGTGCAGACGTTAATGGTCCTTCAGCAAAGGCCAAGACTCTATTTTTAATAGGAAAAAAATCTATTTCCTCCAGAAATGAGTACCCGTGACTAAGACCATAGCTTTGGTGTTGGGTTTTAGTCCTCTTTCTGTTACTTTTGAGGAAGCACGACCAAGTTATGCAACTTCTCCAAGGTTTCATTTTCTTGTGTGAAAAAAAGGTAAGCTTATCTGCCTCATAATGATGACCTGGATGTTCAAAACAATAATTTTCGTAGAGCTCTTAGCACAGTGCCAAGCACAAAATTAGTGATGAGCAAGTGGTATCTCCAATCAGATGAGCTCCTGCACAAATTAGTCTGGCAGTTCCCTGATAACTGAATTTATGAGTAAAGTTTTTTCCTAAATTAGAAACATCTGAACACCCTTTAAAAATAAATAGTGTTTCATTTTATTTAAAGCTATATAGAGAATACAGATGGATGGACAGCATTGCTGGCTTGATGTCCTCAAAGCAATATTGTTAAAGGTCAGATCCACTAAAAGGTAAGCTACACCAATTATTCCATGAGTCATTTCTCTATAATTTACATCTGCAGACCATTTTTATGTATTTATGTAATTCCACTGTTAATAATTAAGCACTGTTATGACACAGCTAGACACTGAAGAAAACATTCTAATTAGCTGTCATGTATTGTGTGATTATATGCCGGCATCATGCTTAAGGATATTCATTCATTATTTTATTTAATTTCCACCCCAACATCCCAAGATGAGTCCATCTGATTTGAGAGCCCAATCCTTAATCACTAATTATCCTTTCCACTAACTCACCGTCTGGGCCGGCATGGGGACAACTACGCATGGGTATCTGGAGGCCCAGGGAACATCTTGAGTAGGAAAGTGAGCACCATAACTTTAAAGCATTCATACTCTCTCAGATCACTTCCAGCCTAAGAATCCTATTGAGAACCCCAACCCCATGTTTTTTCTACTCCACACACCCAGGCTCCCTATCCTGGTACCCCTGAGGCCTGGAGCCAGCATTCTCACCATTCCTGAGAGTGTGTCCTCTTGAACTTGTTTTTGGAATGTTCTGCTCCTTGACTCTCCTCAGTTGTCTCGGGTCAATCTCAGCTTTGAGACAGGCCATTCCTTTTCTGCCTCGAACTGTGTTTGGTGTATCTGGTTATTTTATCTTTTTAACCTGGAATTCCATTTCTACCTAATCCTGCAGGTTGTTGTCTGCATTTTGATTCTGTCCTAACTCTTGGCCATCCCTTCAATTAAAATAGAATTTTATTCATATCTCCATTCTCCCCTAAGCAGCAAAGGTTAATCTATGAAACACAAAGAGAAGAGGAAGTATAAGAAAAGGGAAGCCTTGGCTATTATGCATTATGTTTTGAATAGTATTTCCGATACAATTCCTTTCCTCTCTCTTCTTCCCACTTCAGACCATTAAATGGGAGGTTGCCCTAACCGGTTTGGCTCCTTGGGTAGAGTGTTGGCCTGTGGACTCAAGGGTTCCTTGTTTGATTCTAGTCAAGGGCATGTACCTTGGTTGTGTGTGCTAACCCAGTACGGAGTGTGCAGGAGGCAGCTGATACAGGTTTCTCTCTCATGCTTCTGTCTCATCGATGTTTCCAACTCTCTATCCCTCTCCCTTCCTCTCTGTAAAAAAATCAATAAAATATATGTTTATAAAAAATTGAGGATAAGGAGCAAAACTTTCTTTTACTCTAAGTTCTTAACTCCAGCTCACCCACAAGATCAGATCTCTGGGGAATTTCAGATTATCTGATGTTTTCTTTCTGCTCCTAATACTTCTTTTTTCTTTTTCTATTTTTATCTTTTAATAATCTTATCTCTAGACATTTTCCTTCAGAACATTCTCTTTCATAGAACCTATTTCTGCATCAACCAGTGACCCTACTCTGGTCTTTGATTTAGCTAAAACTTCAGTGTGTTGATGTGTATGGTCTGTCTCTCTACTAGGCTAAAATTAACCCATAGAGCAAGGAGTAGTTAGAAACAGCACTCACCAAACTTTACTAATTTTTGAAAGATTTTCTGAAAGAATATGTCCTTTTAGAAATTGAATTCTTCCCTGGTCATTTTTCATACACATGCCAGTAGCCATATGAAGTACTTTAAGCAACATGCTCTTCTGAAGCACTATAGGAACCAAGATCACAGAATTTAACAAATTACTACACTTGAAATAAAGAATTTAATTGAAAATACTATGTGCTGATTCTTTAAGTATAATCTTCTTATGCAAATATGCAAGGAGCTCCTAGTCTATGTGTTCTCATTTTGGAAATCAGCTGTTTCTAATAGCCACATAGTAACCAACTAAATAATAGCGTGAAAATTCTCTGTAATGGCTCTGTCTCCAGACAGGTTTCCTGACTGTGTACTTTTCCCAAAGCTTGCTCACCAATGTCCCCTCTGGTGCAATAGGAGAAAAATGATGGCCTCAGAGATGATCTGAGACTTTAATATGGGAGCAGTAGCTATTTTCCAGAGGTCTCTTGATCCACCTTCACGATATTCCAGCCAACAATACGGAGATTATAGAAGGGACCACAGAGACCTCTCTGTCCAAAATCCTCATTGAAAATTTGAGAAACACAGATGCAAGGAGGGGAAGATAAAGTCAGTTACTCAAAATAACACGTTAAATGGAGGAAATAAATCAAAATCCAAGTCTTCTAAGGCATTATGCAATTCAAGGCAACTGCTGTAATTAGCTAAACCATTGTGAATAAATAAACATGATGGTGCGCTTCATGTCCTTCATGAATACAAACTCAGGCTGACCAATGGAGTGTGGTGGAAACAGCATTATGCCATTTCTCAACCTATTCTAAGAAGAATGGCAGCTTCTGCTTTGCCCTCTGGGAACCCTGACCAACAATGAAAGAAGTCTTACTATCCTAACACCTCTGTGTGATGAGAAATCCAAGCCACATGGAAAGGTGCTGTGCTGACTGACATCCTATTTAACAGCCCAACTGAGCCCTCAGCCAATAGTTAGCTTCAACTTCCACCCCTGAGGTCCAGTTCATTTGACTAAATGACTAAAGCTCCAGCCACTATCTGCATGAGAAACCCCACAGAAAAACCACATAAGTAAACCCAGTCAACTCACAGAACCAGGAGAAATAATAATAAATTGTTATTTTAAGCCACTGTCTTTAAAAGAGCTAATTGTGCAGCAATAGCTAATCAGACGACCAGCTAATAAAGAAACCACTGAAACATTTAAACAGGAGAGTGGTAATAATTCAGCTCATAACTGAACATTTTGCATAGGTAGGGCCCCAAGCATCAGACTAATTAGAAAGTAGGAGATAAACACTTTGTCCCCTGCTCTCATACCCATTCTAGTTTATTTGAGGTTTGAGGGCTACTGGTTGGAACTGAGTGATGTTCCTCCTCCCATGTGCATATGATATTTATCCCATAGATTCTGAAGATATTAGAGGGGAGAGAGAGAGAGAGAGGGAGAGGGAGAGAGAGAGAGAGAGAGAGAGAGAGGGAGAGGGAGAGGGAGAGGGAGAGGGAGAGGGAGAGGGAGGGGGAGAGGGAGAGGGAGAGGGAGAGGGAAGAACCAATACCCTTACACAGAATTTCTGACCCATGACTGATAAAGTACCAGGTTTCAACTCAGGTAGCAAGCTACAAATAACAACAACGGCCCCTGCTTCCTGGTTCTCAGACTCTTATGCTTGTGTAATTCCATGCCATGCCAGATAGGGCGGACCCATGTAACCAATATGATGTTGCAGAAATGGCCGTGCAATGGGTGAGGTTAGGTTTTAAATGACATTACAGCTTTTGCCTTGCTCTCACTTGCATCGCTCATGCTGGTCAAATTTGCTCTCCCAATGTCTGTATTACTTTATAGTAAAAAGCCTTACATATGGTCAAACAAAATACTTTACCACATTGTTTATCCTCAGAAATCTGTTGCCTATTCTTGGTCCTCTGAATGTTAAAATTAGTTCATGAAATTATCAACAAAACCTTGTTTGTGTTCTAATTGCACGTCCATTGATCAACATCGTGGGAAGGAACAGCCTTAGACTACTGACTCTTCCTCTTCACAAACAGTGATGGGATGGTGCATCATCCCCTGCATGAGGTGTTGATGGAAACTGTGTTGGCCAAACAGCAGTATAATCTCCTCCTAAACACTGCAGAGCAGGAAAGTCAAGGAATGTTAGCTGAGTTTGAAGAAGAGTTAAATAAGAAAAGTGGGGAGTTGTGGGTATAAATAAGTAATCTTTTCTGTAAAGAAGGTATTTTAGGCAGCCACCATTTTGGCCCAGGTGATTTGCAGTTCCCTGGGGCCGCCATTTGAAGTGGCAAAGGTCAAACCATCCCTTTTTACTTTAAATTAGCCAATGGCACAAAAATGTGAGCCTAAGCTCTGACCAATCAAGAGTGAGGGACAGATGACATATGTCAGACAAAAAACCCTGAGGGGATGGCCTGCTCAGTGTCCGTGCTGCCAGACCCTATGCGTGCACACCTCCTGCAGGAGTAAAGGTATCGCCTTGCTGTCTGGCTCCTGAGTATCCTTTGTCTTCTGCCAGGACCCCTGGTTTGGGGGCTCGCCTTCTTTCTAACACCATGCAGACCCCACACACAATGAGCTGATGGCTGCAGCTGGGAACACATGCAAATATGGAACAGAAACTCTGGACAACGCGTTAGCCCTGCTACAGACACAGCTGGGCTTTTCCCTTGGTGAGATGAAGGGAAATGGGACTCTGGGAACTCAAGGATGTGATTTCATGCAAATAATGCCACTCATTCTCCCATGGGAACCTCAGAAATTTCCTTTTCTTGTGACATCACAAGAGCCCCACCTCCACCGGCAACCAGTGGGGACACGGAGAGATCCTCATTGATAGCATCATATTTATTTTTTCCCCATTTGCTTTGTTCAAATCAAGATCTAAATAGGCTCCATACATTGTATTTGAATGACACATTTCTCCAATGATAAGAATGTAATATTGCTTTTTTAAAAAAAAAAATTCATTGGGTAAGGAAATGGAGTCATTTGTCCTATAGTGTCCCACCTTCTAGAATTTGCTGACTATATTGCTCTGATGTAACATAAAATAATTTAATCCCCGGTATTTCCTGAAAATTGGTAGCCTAATGTTAATCAGAGGTTCTCAAAATGTTTTGACCTCATGACACTTTTACACTTAAAAATTATTAAAGACCCCAAATAATATTTATTCATATGAATTATTGATATTTATGATATTAGATGTTAAAACTATTTTAAAAATATTTATTTACTAACTAGTTTTGATCATTTTCAAAAAACTGCCTCCAAAAATGCCCATATGAGAATGACAAGTTTTTCTTTCAATCCATTTTTCAAGTAAGAATTGTGTTTCATGAAAACTGTAGATTAAAACTGTTACAAATGCTTTTTCTGGAGGCAAAAGCTGTATTTTATTATGCAGACTTCCCATAGATATACAGAATATCAAAAGAAATATATCCAAGGTTTCAGACTTAATAAAATTAATTATTTTTACTGTTTCATCAAGTTCATCCAAAACAGTTTTTCAGTAAAAATGTCTTGTTTCTTGCAAGTGCCTGGATATGGAGAACACTGGTTGATGCTACTGCCTTGATTAATGCTGATGCATCAGAACTTACCCACCTTGCTTTCATCCTATAGTGTGATTGTCAACACAGTAAAAAAGACAGATAATATTTTAGTATCATTATGAAAGTTACAAGTTCACGAGTTCACTGGAAGTGTCTTGAAGACCCCGTGGGTCTCCAGGTCACATTCTGAGAATGCCGTTTGGAAGTGGCAAATGCCCGTCTCCGAATTGGACGGAGCTGAGGAACTGGTCTCAGGCTTCCCCCAGGGAGGAAGGCACGGCTATTCATCTGCTGTTCCCTCCTGGTTTCCCACGGAGTTACAAGACGCTGTAACAGCATCTCTGAACCACTGCTCTTTCCCTTAATTCTAATTGTTTCTTTCCCCTCAACTAATATTTATTTCTCAGCAATCATTCCTATTTCTATACACACCTGACTTTTACTTAGTGATTTATTTTTATTTATTCTCTTTTTAATATATTTTTTATTGATTAAGATATTACATGTGTCCTTATCCCCACGTTACCCCCTACCCTGCCCCCCCCCCCTCATGCCCTCACCCCTTCGTTGTCCGTGTCCATTGGTTAGGCCTATATGCTTGCATATAAGTCCTTTGGTTGATCTTTCCCCCTTACCCCCACCCTCCCCTACCTTCCTGCCAAGGCCCGACAGTCCAATCAATGCCTCTCTGTCTCTGGATCAGTCCTTGTTCATCAGTTTATGTTGTTCATTATATTCCACAAATGAGTGAGATCATGTGGTATTTATCCTTCTCTGACTGGCTTATTTGACTTAGCTTAATGCTCTCCAGTTCCATCCATGCTGTGGCAAATGGTAAGAGTTCCTTTTTCTTCTTCCTCTTAAAGAATACCTTTCAGCATTTCATATAATGCTGGTTTGGTGGTGATGAACTCCTTTAGCTTTTTCTTATCTGTGAAGCTCTTTATCTGACCTTCTATTCTGAATGATAGCTTTGCTGGATAAAGTAATCTTGGTTGTAGGTTCTTGCTATTCATCACTTTGAATATTTCCTGCCACTCTCTTCTGGCCTGCATGGTTGCTGTAGAGCAATCAGCTGACAGTCCTATGGGTACTCCCTTGTAGGTAACTAACTGTCTTTCTCTTGCTGCTTTTAAGATTCTCTCTTTGTCTTTTGCCCTTGGCATTTTAATTATGATGTGTCTTGGTGTGGTCCTCTTTGGATTCCTTTTCATTGGGGTTCTCTGCACTTGCTGGACTTGTAAGTCTATTTCTATCATCAGGTAAGGGAAGTTTTCTATCATTATTTCTTCAAATAGGTTTTCAATATCTTGCCCTCTCTCTTCTTCTGGCACCCCTATAATTCTGATGTTGGTACGCTTGAAGATGTCCCAGAGGCTCCTCACACTATCTTCATATTTTTGGATTCTTTTTTCTTTTTTGTTGGGTATTTTTTGTTTCTTCGTATTTCAAATCTTTGACTTGATTCTTGGGATCCTCTTGTCTGCTGTTGGATCTCTGTATATTATTCTTTATTTCAGTCAGTGTATGCTTAATTTCTAGTTGGTCTTTTTTCATATCCTCCAGGATCTCACTAAATTTACCGGCGGTTTCCATAAAATTCTTGAAAAACCTTATAAACGTGGTTTTGAACTCTATAACCAGTCATTTGCTTTCCTCCATTTCTGTCATTTGTGACCTGTTTCTTTGTCTCTGCATTTTTTTATGCTTCCCTGTGTTGGAAGAGTGGTTTTGTGTGCTAGGTGTCCTGTAGGGCCCAGTGGCTCAGCCTCCCCAGTTACCTGAGGTGAACACTCTTGGTGCACCCCTTTGTGGGCTTTGTGCACAGTCTTGTTGTAGTTATGCCTTGATTGTTGTAGGATCACTGGGAGGAATTGACCTCCAAGCCAACTGGCAGTGAGAATCGGCTGTGTCTGCAGTGGGAGAACTTCCGTGCTGAAGACACCCTTCTGGGGCAAGACTTGCTTCAGTGGGGCTGTGGTGCTGAGTCTGTGCCCTGAGTGTGTCCCTTATGGATCTGAGGATTTGTAATCTGGATGGTCCCACTCTGACCACTGGGTACACTGGCTCTTGGATCTAAGGAGGTGCTAATTTAGCCTCTTCCTGAGGTTACCCAGCAGGACCTATGAAGAGAACTGCAGATTCCCCTTCCTTTTTTGGAGTTTGGAGGTGCCCAGATGAGGCCAAGCTGTGAAGCAATGCAAGCTGCTGTGGGAACTTGGGCCTTCTCTTGGAAGTTCTGGGTCTGTTGGCCCCGCTGCAACTTGTTAGGTAATTTTCAGGTTGCAAAGGGCCAGGGCATTCATATGCAAAAGCCTCTGCCACAGCCTGGGTGGGGAGGGGTCTCAGGGAATCAAAGGGCGGAGCAAGCAGCTATGGCTGATCCTCAGCCTTGCCCTAAGGGGCCCCACATCTCAGTGTCCTGGTAATTGCTGCAAGCACCTCTGAGGGAAAGCCACCCTCAAGTTCCGAGTTCTGCCTGCTGCCAGACAGTTCAGTTTCTCCCCGTATGAGTCCTGGGTCCCCAGACGCTCCCAGAACCAGATTTCAGAGCAGTCGGGGGCTTGTGACTCTCTCCCGATTCAAAAAGACAGCCGCGTCCTCAGGTGCCAGCCCCTTTCTCCACACTCAAGAGCCTCCATACCTCTGCACTTTACTTCTGCACCTCCTCTGGGTCTCAGTGTGCTTTTCTCTTTCCTTCTAGTTGTAGAATTTCCACTCAGCCAGCCTTCCTGTGGTTGTGGATGATATCTGTTTTGTC
The DNA here is from genome assembly GCF_964212035.1 of Myotis nattereri. Lineage (NCBI taxonomy): Eukaryota > Metazoa > Chordata > Mammalia > Chiroptera > Vespertilionidae > Myotis > Myotis nattereri. The sequence continues at coordinate 21,321,488 of NC_138085.1, forward strand.
TTTTCATTGTATTTTTGAAGTTGTGGGAGGCAGCAATTTCCGGTTTTTACCTATGCCGCCATCTTGGCTTCTCTCTAGTTTTATTTATTCTTAAAATACAAGTTTAAAAGAAATATATATATATACAGGGGAAAAAATATTCATACATATGCCTAGAGTGGCCAGTACTTGCCAGATTGCAAAAAAAAAAAAAAAAGAAAGAAAGAAATGCACTATCAACGTTTCTCTTATCTATTCAATGCCACATTTTCTAAACCACATAACATCAGAATTTGTGCCAATGGCTACCTTCATTTAAGGAAGTTTTCAGAAAAAGAAAACTGGGCATAGGATGATAAAGTCCAAACTGCACCTGTTTCTAAGGAAAGTGCTGGCCTGATAACAGAAAAGAAGTGATATCTGGGGCAATTACCAGCCATTGCCTCCAATATTCTATTACCCATGGCACAAACCTCCTTGAACCAATGCCAAGATCTTTCCCGGTATCCCTGTCCCGGTCCACATGCCTGCTATTCATTTCAAGGCCACACCCTCAGACTCTCTTATAAAAGCTGAGTCTTTTCTGACGTGACCAACCATCCAGCTACCTGCAAACAGGTAAGTGGGAGCTGAGAGGAGGTGAGAGCCATGGCAGGGGTTTACCTCACACATTTGGGAAAAGGCTATAGGAGGATTCTGGTCTTCAAAGAAAATCAGTCTTAGGGGTAAGAGGGTGTACAGATTCTCCAATTATTTCCAGGATCATAAAAGGGGATAGTTGTCACCAAGATCAATTGATTCCAAGGAGGGTTGTCAAAGGAAAAGATAAGAGGGAGAACAGAGGGATCCCTACATGCCCTCTCTCTGACCGAACTTCTTTAACGATCTCTGATTGCTTCTTCAAGTCACAGATATTGTACAATGCTGCCTCCCATGGCCCTGCCCAGCGTGCCCTGGTTGCTGTTCTCCTGCCTGATGCTCCTATCGCAGGTGCAAGGTGAGATTTCTCTTCCTCCAGCACTGGGTTCCCTGTGAACGCTCAGGGCCAAGAGGTGGAGGAAGACTCCTGTGTGCTAGAAGTGGCAATGGTGAGGTATCTCCTCACACAGTGAAACTGCCTGCCATTCCACCACCGTCACTCCTTCCTCAGGGTAACTCATAGGGGGGAGCGGGGACCACGGCGCTCCATTAACAGTTGAATGAGATGGTTTCCATTGTGTGAGTGGACTTTGGCAGGATGAAGAGAGACAGCAGGAAGGGTCAGTAGTGAGAGAAGCAGGAGAATGACTGGAGGACTTGGTGTGAGAACAGTCAGCTCAGAGTGGGGGAAGTGTTGGACTTTGGAATAAAGGGGGAGGGTAGAACAAAAAGGGATGCTTCTTCATTTAATAAGGGAGCTAGTTCAAGATCAAGAAATCCTGAAAGTGTTTGAAATGATGAGAGGTAGGCAAGAGTTTGGTGTTCATTCCCCCAAGCACTGGCTCACAAATATTCCCACAGTCCCAACACCCATTCCCACACTTTGTTTCACCCCATTTCTCTCTCTTACGTCCATCCACCCCAGGTGAAGAGTCCAAGAAGGAACGTGAAGCTCTACCTAGCACCTGTCCCGAAGGCTCCTATTACCATCGCTTCTACTGCTATGCTTTGTTTAAGACTCCAAAATCCTGGTCTGAGGCAAATGTGAGTAGGTGCATTTACAGGTAGAAGTATTACATTAGAGACAGGAGGGAGAGGGGATGGTCTCCATTTTCCAGACTTTTTGGGAGTGAGAATGAGCACTCTCATCTTTTACACACATACCTCTTCTTACCCCTCAGCCCTGCCCTACCCCAGGGATGTCTCAACCTCCTCCTCAGTCTCTCTCTGCCCCACACAGATTGCCTGCCAGAAGCGACCCTCGGGATACCTCGTGTCTGTGCTCACTGGGGCTGAAGCATCCTTCTTGGCCTCTCTGGTCAAGAGCAGTTCGATCAGCTACCAAAACATCTGGATTGGGATTCATGATCCCACACAGGTGCGATGACATCACCTGTCTGTTATCTCTGAAGCTGCTATGGCCCTTCAGGCCCACTCCCTGTCCCTGTGCCTGCCCAGATAATTCCAGAGCTTAGAGATTTGCAGGGACATTTGGGGGAAAGGGAGGACCGGAGGCCAGGTGAAGAGCTGAGTTCTGTGAAGGTCGGTAGTCTGCAGCTGAAGTTTATCTGCCTCTTGTCCAGATTTGTATACCATTCAGACATGACACCCTGTAATTCAGTTCTCTGAGCTTCAGTACGGAATCCTACATGAAGATGAGATGCATTTTTCCTTGTAGAATAGCCATTGCCTTTGAGGTTCAGAGTGTAATGATAAATTCACTGCCAATTGTTGTCCAGCCAGTAACATGTTACTCTGAGTGGTTCCATTGGTCTTTATGGTTATTGACTTTTGGGTTTACCAATAGGAGCAAGGAATTAGGAAAGAGGAAAGCTCAGTGACAGCATATGGAATAGCAGACCAAATTCCATGATCCTGAGTAGGGGATCAGGTATTCACCTGAGGGGATCATGCATGGAGAACTTTAATGACCACTCAACCTTACCTGGCTCCATCCTCTACTCCATAGGGCTATGAACCCAATGCAGGTGGATGGGAGTGGAGTAATAATCATGTGATGGATTACCTTGCCTGGGAGAAAAATCCTGCCACCATTTCAAATCCTGGCTACTGCGGGAGCCTGTCACGAAGCTCAGGTAAGAAAGAGAAGAGCTACCTTCTGGCCAACCTTTCCATCCCCTCATCCCCGTTCCTGGGCCTCACCTTCAGGTAACTCTCCTGAGCCGGATAAATGCAGTGTTGGTTTTCCTTCTCCCATCTCCTTTCATCTCTCCTTTCTGTGAGTTTCCTTCCCTTGGAGAGCGTCCCTGGTGATGATGAGGGCGGGACTTTGAGTCCTAGGCCAGTCTGGGTTGTCTCTCTTTTGAGCCCTGAGCTCCACCAGCCCCACTCACTTTAGCTCTTCCTTCTCTCCAGGATATCTGAAATGGAAAGATTATAACTGTAATCAGATGTTACCCTATATCTGCAAGTTCAAGAATTAGGTGAGTCCAGCGGGCATGGCTCAGTGGTTGAGCATTGATCTATGAACCAGGAGATCACAGTTTGATTACCATTCAGGACACATGTCCAGGTTGCCAGCTCGATCCCTAGTGTGGGGCATGCAGGAGATATCTGATCAATGATTCTCTCTCATCATTGCGGTTTCTATCTCTCTTTCCCTCTCCCTTCCTCTCTGAAATCAATTTAAAAAAGAAGGAAAAGAATCAGGTCAGTGGGAGCCAGCGGCCTGAGTTTGGGATGCAGCTAATCCTGGGACCAAGTGAGAACCCACCTGAAAGGAATATTTTCGCACACCCTCAAACCCAGCCTCTTCTTTTTGACCTTCCCTCCTCCTTGCCCTCATTTCAGGCTTTCTTTGTTTCCAATGGCCTGAAGTCTCCGAGTGTAATAATAAAAATTTTATTCAATACTTGTGCATTTTTGTGTTCCAGTCTCATAGCAAGACTGAGGAGTTAGTGGGTGAGGGAGAAAATCTAGGTGCTGCCTTTTTTCCATTTCATTCAGGCTCCTGGGACAATGCCCACAGGGACGTGCCCATCAGCACATTTGTGATGAGGATGTCGGCCTTGTTCACATAGGATTCATGTCGTGTGCAGACAAACTGGTCTCCACACCCTCTGCTGCCCCTGCCTCCTGATGGTGTGGCACCAGCAGCATCGGGGGTTACTGTTAGCCCACGATGGTGCTACTAAAGATTGTCCCAAAATTCACACAAGAAGTAATTTGATAGAAAACACAAGTTTATAATTAAAAATTGTAAATTTTTTATTGATTCATAAAGTATATAATATAGGGTTATGTATGGAATAGGATAATGTGTAAGTGGCCTCCACGGCTTTGCTGGCACATATGCATTCTTTTGTTGAAATTTTCCATGACCATTTTGCATAAATGTGGCTGAATTTTGTTGATACAGCGCTCAATTTCCTCCTTCAAGGTGTGGGTGGTCGTGGGCTTTTTGGCATAAACCTTAGACTTCAAAAAAATGCAAAGAAAAAAGTCCAACAGCGTTAAATCGCATGATCTGGGCAGCCAATTCTGATCACCAAAATGGGAAATTACACGACCAGGAAATGACTCATGCAGTAATTGAATTGTTTCTCGGGCTGTATGGCATGTGGCACCGTCTTGTTGAAACCACGTGTCGTCCACATCCATATCTTGCAATTTAGGCACAAAAAACTGGATTATCATGCCGTGATAGCAAGCACCATTAAATTCAAATCTTGCGTGAATTTTGGGACACCCTTTATAACAGCACTTCCGACATTACTGGTCAAGAGCATTGGTGGTTTCCTTTAATTTGAAATCTAAATTGGACCATAACTTTTATAAAATATTAACCACTTGGACTGTGGTAACAGCTGAAATGTAGAGCATTAGAAGTTGTTACTCTTAGTAAAGAAAAAAGTCGGAACAATTGGAAAGCCAACAACTTTTCCTGTACTCATCACCCTGACACCTGCTGAGGCTCCAGAGCACAGGGCCTTCTCATTTCTGCTGGAGCTGGAGCTGCTGGAGCCTTGAGCGCTTAGGTGCATTAAATGGTAATTGTGACACATTGCGGAATGCTGAGTGTGGATTGGGGTTAAGAGTGAGAAACTGCAGGAGGCTGCAGTCTTAGGGAGGTTGCTACACTTTCATGGGTTTTACTTCTGAAACTCCACCAGATTCTTGTGATGAAGAGAAAAATAACCATTTTGAATGTGTCCATATAAAGACACCACAACGAAAGAAAACTGCATGTTAATGACCTTGATAATTACAGATGTAAAAATCCTCAACAAAATGTTACCAAACCTATTTCATCAGAACATTAACAGTCATACACCAAGACAAGTGGGAATTATTTCTGGGGTGCAAGGAAGGGTCAACATATGGAAAACAACCAATGTCATACACCACATAAATAGAATAAAGGCCAGAAATTCCTCACTCATATCAACAGATGAAGAAAAAGCTCTGAGAATCATTGGCACAACATTATGCCTGTAGTTAACAAATAAGGTGTAAATATGTTAAGTAAATATGTTAAGAGTGTAGATCTCATGTTAAGTGTTGTTAGCACAAAAAGAAAAACCCATAAACAAATAGTAGAACACAAGGAAACTCTCAGAGGTGATGGGAATAGCTAATAACTTGGGCCTGGTGATAGCAACCTAAGTGTTTACATACGTCCAGACTCCTAAATTGTAAACATTAGTTATGTGCATTTTGGTATACTAGTTATACCCCCATAAATCTGGGGGAAGAGGAATATAAAACCCAAAAGCTGGGACATCCATTGTACCTTGGCCTTGGTTCTAATGTCATTCTCCAATAAAAGGAACAAGAGCTTCTTGAAGAAATGGTTGAACCTAAGACAGAAGGTAATATATAAAATAAAAGTGGAGTGTCTCAGTGCCAGAAAGTAAGAAAGTAAGGAAATGTAAAATTAAAAACTAATATTGGGGTTGTGTTAATGGAACAGAGGATCCAACTGAAAGCACTCCCTAGGACCAAAGCTGGGAGTAATTCAGCAACAAAAGAAATCACATAGTATTGGCTTGTAATACAATGCAAATATCCATGAATCAATTAGGATATAATTACTTACATGTTAATATAGTATTAAGATTCATTTATGACAATATTTATAATAATATATAATATTATATTAATCTATTAATATGTATGCAAAGACCAGTATTTCATGCAGAAAAATTCCAAATAATTTATGGAGCTCCTCCACATTCACATAATTCTGTAAATCTAAAACTATTCTAAAAGTTAGTCTTTTTTTAAAGAATGACTAAAAACAAAAGATAAAACAAAAAAGTGTATATATTACAAACTCATATTTAGAAGTTTAAATGCCATAGACAAAACTTATCTATCAAATTGTTATAAAGTTTTCTAAACTCTTATTCCTGCTTTCCATCTTTACCTCACCATAGACCAGACAATACCAATGTGAGAACCACACCACTGCATAGACTAGATGATTAGTTCTTTATCCCTAGGGCTGCTGAGTGAAATGACTTTCCTGAGTACTAGGAGAGAAAGTGTCTCAGAGGGCAAAACAATGTTAATTGCAGTTTATGGTAATCACGGGCTTATTTAATGCCATGGCATTTGGGGTCTGAGATGAACATTGAGACAATCCTAGTATCAGAACTAGGAAAGTCAGGAAGCAGAGTGGTTAGTTATCTCCTCTGCAAAAAAATGAACCTCCCAAGATTGTTCAACCCCATTGCTGGGATCCAGGCCCAGCAGATTCAGGGGTTCCCATAGGTGTGGATGGAGTCGGCAAAGAAGGAAGGACTCGGAGGCAGCATTCAGTTGATCAGCATAGAGAGGTTCTCCAGCCAGGTTCTGTCTTTTATTGTCTTGTTACATCTGTATTTATACCAGTTGATTTTAATCCTGTCAATTTCTATTCCAAAGGTTAGGGCGTTTCTTATCTCCATTCTAGGGGGTAAAGATTATGTAGCTTATGGGTGATTGTTCCTAATTAAAGTAATTAACTACCCGCCTGGCATTTAGTTAAGGGGTTTTATTCCCTCCCTAACTTCAGGGAAAAATCCCTACCTGGGGAAACAACCTTTCTCGGAGAGGTGACCTTGGTTAAAACATATAGCACCAAGAAGGTGAGCAAACATATTAAGAACAGTATGCCATATACACCAGGTCCCTTGAAACATATGCTGTGCAGATGTTCCTTCCTGCAGTGACTGTGTTAAGCAGCAAGGATGGACCGGCTTCTGGCACCCCATGCTCTCAGAAGTTCAGCAGCCATGTTGTGATGAAGTGTGAACTGGGCCTGCAGTACGTGGACATCAGACACCTGCTATACACATCCTGTTCATCTGCACCACACCTGCCTCTCACCAGCCCCACACCTGTGCCAGACCTGCCCCAAACCTGCCCACACCTGCCACACACCTGCCACTCACTTGCCGCACACCTGCCACTCACGTGCCCCAACCTCCCACTCACATGCCACACACCTGCCACTCACCTGCTGCACACCTGCCACTCACCTGGCCCAACCTCCCACTCACATGCCACACACCTGCCACACACCTGCCGAACACCTGCCACTCACCTGGCCCACACTGCCCACTCACATGCCAGACACCTGCCACACACCTCCCATCCACCTGCCCCACACCTGCCTGACACCTGCCCACATCTGCCACTCACATGCCTCACACCTGCCCCACACCTGCCCCACACCTGCCCCACACCTGCCACTCACATGCCCCACACATGCCCCACATCTGCCCCACAACTGGCCCTCACATGCCACACACCTGCCACACACTTGCCACACACCTGCCCCACACCTCCCACACACCTGCTGCTCACCTGCTGTGCTGTACCCTTCAGAGCTCTGATTCTCCTCAGCTCTCAGATGGCTACTCTGAAACTCCAGGGTTTAGATTTATAACTGATGATGACCACATTTATCAGTCACATTGACATGTATTTGGCACCTGTAGAATGCAAGGTTCTGGAAGTAGCGATTGTGTGGACAGTGTATACACATGAAAACGCTCCATCGTTTCTCCTCTGCAGAATCGCCTTCCTGTCTGCCTGTCACCCACCCTTAGATGCCCGCTGCCCGGAGCGTGCCCCGAGGGTCACCTGTCTGTGGTCACAGCAGCATCCTCCCTCTGGGACTGGGTCCTCTACAACCGCTGCTGTCGCAGTCAGAGGTGAGGAAAGGCAAGGTTAGTGGGACGGGCTCCCAGCTCCTGTCCTGGGGTGGGGGTGGGGGTGGGGATCCGGCTCTGCTCCTGCCCCTAAAGGGGGGGTTCACTGCCTGCCTCCCGTTGCTGCAGGTCACTTTGACTGTGTGTGACACAAGCCCCCCAAACCTTGGAGCTCAGAGTGTCCACGATAAGCTTTTTTTCTTCTTCATATTTTATTGATTTTTAGAGAGAGGAAGGGAGAGGGATAGGGAGTTAGAAACATCCATGAGAAACAGGCTCCCTATTGGGGATGGAGCCAGAAACCCAGGTACATGCCCTTGACTGGAATCAAACCCAGAACCCTTCTTCAGTCTGCGAGCGGATGTCCTATCCACTGAGCCAAACCGGTCAGGGCCACGACCAGCTTTCACTCCCCTCCACCCCTGCCTCTGCCAGGCAGTGTCCTCTCTGCCCGGATGCTCTCCATCCCCACCCTCTGTGCCCACCAGGACCTTCACCTCTCCTGCTCACAGGACCTCTGGAGCTGCAGGCCCGGGATCAACCCATCGGCACATGTTCTGGGCTGCACGTTCCTGCAAGGTGAGGCCACCCTCTGAGTGACTGTCACGACTGGCAATGGCTGCCCTCCTCACCCACCGCGGACTCCTGCAGGAAGTCAGGGACACCCGGGGAGGGGACAAGAGAACCACGGCTGGTTCCGCCACAGCAGGGGCCGCCCCAGGCCCACCAGCCCGTGTCCCGGGCATCACTGCTCTCTTGGTAAATGGGCGTGTTGGGTAAGATGGAGGGACGTGTTGCTATGACGATGTGGCGCTCAGTCAGCACCCGCAGGAGGAGGAGGTGCTGCTGCAGTTATCCTTGTCGCTGGAAGAGAAACACGAGACTTCCGTGAGCAACAGGCACCGTGCCTTCCATGACCAGGGACTCCGGCTCACGGCTGGGACCAGGGACCTTCGAGTTTACTCTCATCTCCATGGCCAGGGGCCAGGCAGCAGTTGTCAGAGTGTTAGCCCCAGGGGTCAGGGGACCAGGGGAGTCTCCGGCCAAGGACCCCACATTCTGGTAGAGACACCATGTCCCAGAGAGAGGAGGAGCTCAGAGCTCTGGCTCCTGGACAAGCGCCTTCCCACTGAGGCTGCCTGACGGAGGGAGGAACGGCGCTGTGGGCTGGAGGCCGGGCTTGTGTGGACAGACAGTGCTGAGTCCCAGCTGTGTTCCCGTCGCAGAGACATGGACTGGGACACGCGTGCACTTAGCATGTGTGGAGACTGAGCACCGCTGGCGTGGGATCCATGCGACAGAACAGCAGGAGTATGACAGCGAATGTCTGGCTCCTGGAACTCCTCCTTAGAGACTGTGGTACGTGTGTGTGCGTTTGCCTGATTGTGTGGGTGCACATGTGCATCATTGTGCATCATTGTGTGTGTGCATGCGTCACTGTGTGTGTGTGCACGCATCACTGTGTGTGTGCATGTGTCACTGTGTGTGCATGCATCTCTGTGTGTGTGCATGTGTCACTGTGTGTGTGCAAGTGTGTGCGCACACATGTGTGTATACATTGCCTTACAAAGATTCAGAATTATTTTCGATTCTCACCAATGCACAACTTTCAGGCTCTAAGGGATTTGTCTTCCATTTCTACCCCAATCGTCACACCCTTGGCAGGTCTTCTGATGTGATGCTGCACAGACTTACTTGGAATCGCTCCCACCCAGCACAGCTAGGTCAGGCGCCAGAAGGCACTGATGGGTGCCGGGCACCAATTCCAACGTAATTGTCATAATTTCAAGAGTTTCATCAAAAGGTTGATGAGACTTGGGGACTCAACAGGGTTGAGTCACACATGTAGTCACCTGTTGGGAATGGCTAAAGGCATTTCCCCAAATCTGAATAGGAAACTCATTGTGGCTGCCTGACAGTTAAAGGGCATCTTAATCTACATGTTATTGCCTCCTACTGGCCAAACACCTGAACAGCCGTAGGCTATTCCCCAAACTGATAGTGCTTCTGTACCCTAAGAAACCTTACCCTTTAAAGTGTTTTATCTCCACCTTGCCTTAGGACAAATTGTGTTAATAAAAGCAAGGGTCCTAGACAAGGAGGGAGTCTTCAGTTCCTTTAGCTGAAGGTCCTCTGAACCCCAATGCCTTTCAAAATTGTATCTCATCTCCGGACTCTTTATTAGTCTCTGGATTCCTATGTCATCTACGCACAGCCCCTTTTCCCGATTCCTGAACCCTTCTTGATGCTGGGACAGAACCCCGAAATAGATGGGCATGAATGAAGTGGTGTGAATGAGGCTGACTCCTCTTGCGCCCTCTGGGAAAGGGACTCCTACCCCAGGAGAACCGACCTGCGGCTCAGTCCCAGGAGTGCTGTCCGCTGGGTAATCATGTTCCCCGGGTGCCTGATCTCCTTCGGGTCCTGTGGTGGGGCTGGCAGGGGGACGCACAGGTAACGGGAGGTGGCCTCTCTCCCCACAGGGCTCTACCCAAGGAGCTGGAGAAAGAGAACACTTGCTTTTTATTATTATTATATATTTTATTGATTTTTTACAGAGATGAAGGGAGAGAGATAGAGAGTGAGAAACATCAATGAGAGAAACATCGATCAGCTGCCTCCTGCACACTTCCTACTGGGTATGTGCCCGCAACCAAGGTACATGCCCTTGACCGGAATCGAACCTGGGACCCTTGAGTCTGCAGGCTGATGCTCTATTCATTGAGCCAAACCGGTTAGGGTGAAAATACTTGCTTTTTTATTAAACTGTGAAAGTAGCACAGGAAGGTTCAAGTTGAAGATGATGGTGGGAAGCTAACTATTGGAATCCTGTCTCAATATGAAATGAAATATGTAAAAGTGAAAAGCAAAAACTGCAAAAATATTCCTGGCAACAATCAAATATTCCTCCCACTGCACATTTGAAAATGGGTGGCCCAGGAAAGGAGAACTCTGGCACGTTAGTTCTTCAGGGCTCCAAGCCCCACTATACCGGCCCCACCTCACCCTGAAGTCCTGCAAGAAATAAAGGCGACTCCCTGAAATACTGGGATGTCACTCCACCCCCATTTGGAGGAAGGCCCACTGTGGGGAGCGTAGGCAGTGTATCCCAGCAGACCAATGCCAACACTGTCCTCACAGCAGGACCACAGGGACGGTGGTGGGCAAGCTGACGTGTCTTCACAGCTTCTGAATCTACGTGGTATCAAAAGGACAGGGTGCCTAGGAACCCTGTTAGAATGTTAAGGACCAAGAGAATCTTAAAATCTGAGGGGGAGCGTGCGAGTGAGAGGCTGCAAATGAATAACAATACAGATTAAAGCCATTCCCTCATTATCAACAACAGAGGGTAGAAGACAATGTGATCATGTCTTCAGAGGGTTGAGACAGGTAGCGGTTTACTTAAGATGCTGACTAGCATTCAAAGTGAGGGCACCTGAAGGTGTTTTTGACAGACACAGGTCCTACTTAATCTGTGAAGGCGGTACTTCAGCAAGAAGAACCGGGTGTGGTTAGGAAGAATCAGCAGAGAGAAGCAGCGGTGATTACAGAAGTAAGGAAATCATGCTGGCATGAAAATGTCGGAGGTACTTTTCAGAATTTTAAAGCAGGAGGCATGGAAAGGACTAGCCAGTGAAAACATGGGGTTTGGGAGAGGAGAGTACAGGGAAAGGCTGGGCTCATAAGTCTTTCTTTTATTGGGAGGGGGTGTATGGAAACTGACCGACTTTATGTTTTGTGAGAAAAGTGCTAAAGGAATGCAAGTTAAAAAGTATGAAGGGAATTGCTGAAATAGAATAGAATAGAGTAGAGTAGAGTAGAGTAGAATAGAATAGAGTAGAGTAGAGTAGAATAGAATAGAGTAGAATAGAATAGAATAGAATAGAAGACTTCCGAGCCCACAGAGGAAACATAGGGATGTAAAGAGCCATCTAGCAGGGGGCAGACAAGGAGAAATCAAATAAAAACTTTAGAACATTAAGTGGAAAATGCAAAACAAGGTGGTAGACCTATATCAGTAATCACGGTAACTAAAACCATAAAATCCACTTACATTTTGTCTGAAAGAAGGATTTCATATTGAGAAAACCTGCTTTATGTGTGTATAAGACATACTTAAACACAATTACTAAATATGTCATGAAGATTAAAATTATGAAAAAAGTATACCAGGAAAATATTAACCGAAACAAAATTAAAATAGCTACTTTATTATGGAATAAAAGACATTTTGGGGGAAAATTATGGATAAAACTGTTAAAGACGAGTCTATCAGTGGCTTACTACAAACTTGTGTGCACCTAACTTTATAATCTTATGAAATATATTGCAAAACTCAATAGAATTACTGGTTGAAATTGCTAAATCCATAATCAGAATGGGAGTTGTGGCCAAGGGTCTCACAGAACCTGATTGATGAAGTGGACAAAAAGGAAAGTTACAGACTCTTTAAATAATTCAGCTAATCTTGATTATATACACACATGTGCAGTCGACATGTTCACTAATAAATAGAAGATTAAAACAATTATTTATAATTGGGCCACAAAGGAATTCTCAATTAAACCAAGGAATTTATATAGTAAAGACCATCATTGCTAATGACATTATAGATAAAATGAAAAACTACCTGTGCTCCCCAAAATCATACATTTGGTAATTAAACTTACATTTGTTTAAAAAAATCAGTGTACATGTTATGATCCTGTTATATAAATATGTGTGTGTGCACATATGTGCATAGCGACACATGAAGGACATTTGTGAAGAGTGATTATCAACTGTAGACGGTCATTTCACAATGGTGAAATTTAGGATTTTTTTATGTTTTTTATTATTTGTAGTAATAATTGCTTTTCCATTGAATATGGCTTATTTACAGAATTCTTATTGTGGAAATAATTCTAAATATGTTTTAAAAGTAAATTTGAAATATAAAATATTTTTTAAAAAATATATTTTTATTGATATCAGAGAGAAAGGGAGAGGGAGAGACAGAAACATCAATGATGAGAGAGAATCATTGATTGGCTGTCTCCTGCACGCCCCTTCTTGGGGATCGAGCCCACAACCCGAGCATGTGCCCTGGCCGGGAATGGAAACCTGACCCCCTGGTTCATAGTCGATGCTCAACCACTGAGCCACCCCACTGGGCTGAAATATGAAATATTTTGTATTGAACAACAATGAATGCAACAAAAATAGCTAAGGGAAACTCATAGCCTTAAATATATGTATTTTAAAAAGATGAATGAAGTGTTCAATTAAAGAAAGCATGAAATGAAGCAGTTGAGTGGTCCCATATAAAGTGTAAGGTAGAACTTGACAAACACAACAGTAACATTAAAATTAAAAAACCAAGGATGGTTAGAGATGGCTTAAAACATCAGTTCTCCCCAAAACTAAAGGGAACATATTCATTTAAATAAAAAGAGAGAGAACACGCACAAACCCATACTGGGAACACTCCAGCACACGGATGTGGCTACAGGTTCCCTGGGATCCGGGAGGGAAAGGACTCAGGCCCCTGCCCCTGGCTCCTGCTATTGGTGTACTGGGTGCATGGCAGTCACCCAGGGCTGTGCTGCTACTTGAGGAAAGCAGCTACCCTTTCCTACGAGGGTCTGCGCCCACGGACAGGAGCAGTACTGCCCAGGCTGCCTCCCCACTACCTCCCACCCATGACCCTCGCACCCCACTGCAGGCCTCTCCAGTGGCTTTTCTCTGGTTTTCTTTATTTGGGGTGAGTTAAGGCAAGGGGTCAGACTGAGGCCTTCCTGCTATCGAAGGGGAATTTCCTTTTCCTCCCCTTTGTGGGAACCTGAAGAATCTGAGGGGAACAATCCCACCTGTGTGATCCCAGCAGCGGCTGGTGCTCCAGGTGTGGGAGGGGAGCAGGCACCAGGACCCTCTTAGCTGCAGGGCACCCACGGGCAGCCCTCCTCACAGCCAGCAGGCACCCCATCACCATCTCCACCACTAACACCTGCTGACAAGGGCAGACGTGACATTGCTAATGCACAGGGCTCACCTTCTGTCCCTCAAAACCCAATAGCTCGAAGAGCTCTGAGATGCTCATTCCTAAGAGAGTAAGAGCTGCTAATGGCTTAGCATACTGTCCCTCTCAAATGAACTCATAACTCTTCTCCCGCAGTAGGACTTACTAACTGCACTGGACAGGGTTTTGTTTCAAACTTCCACATGGTAGTGGCAACATTTCATCCCTTTGAAGCTCCCTGCCATGTTTAAAAAAATACCAAAAAATGCACACAATTAATAACTATATTGAGCTATGCTGTTTCATGTTGTAGCCACTAGCTCCATATGCCTATTGAGTGATTGAAAGCTGGTTAGTCTGAATTGAGGTGTGTTGTAGGTATAAAATACAAACTGGGAGTTTAAGACAGTGTAAAAAGCTGTAAAATGACTCACTAATTTCTATGTTGGTTACATGTTACGATGATATTTTGGGTATTATCATTTAAATAAAATGATTAATGTCACCTGCTTTCTTTTACTTTTCTATGTGGTTACTAGAAAATTTAAAGATTTGCATGTGGTCTGCATTTTCTTTCTAGTGGACAGTGCTGATAGAGAGATGTGTGCCTCATTCAGGTGCTTTAATAGTCATTTAATCTGTACCGAATTGCTCATTCCTCCTCCATTTTAAAAAATGAAACTGAGGTCAGCAATTCGCTCTTCCTCTCACATTTTGCAGCCAAAACAGATCCTGAGCGCTGACCCCAGAACCCAGCCTCCCTGTAGAAACCCAAGGAAAACAGCCTCTCTGGATAAAACATGGACCTGGGTCTCAGACAGGCAAACTTGAACACAAAGCTCTTTATCTAAAACTTGGTGTTTCCCTTAAAGCAATATTTTTCTGCTTTTTAGGTTGGAACAGCAAAAACAGATGAAAAGATTTTAAAAATCTCATTGCTCTGGGGCTCAGAGGGGCTCTTCATGCCGGGGGGATCGTTCTGCGGGACAGTCAGACAGAAAGCACTGGAAAAGAAAGCTCTGTTGTAGCATCACCTCCCCCCTTTTCATTGCCCCTCACCCCATAATTAAGTTTCTTCTTCGGGGAAAATAGACTGACTATTAGCTGACTGTCCGGTTATTTTGCCTCAAGCCCTCCTGCCCCTCCCAAGCCTGGCAGAGGCCGATCACTAACATGTCTCCTTTGCTCTCAGGGACTCTGCTTTGCTTCCCCTGCCACCAGCTGCCCCTGCCTGGTAACAGCGAGGAGAGAGGATTAGGCTGCTGCCATCCCATCCCAAAGTCACCCCTTGTGTCCTGCATCCTTGGCCAACACCCACAACATCCTGTCACATAGAAAGGGTGAGACCAGAGTGTGGGGCAGAAAAAGCCTGGGGCTGCAATCTTGGCTCAAACAGAGTGAGTTCGCCATCACTGGAGGACTTAGCCTTTACGCAGGGCTGGTGTGGATGAAGCTGAAGGTACCTTCTACCCTAAGAGTCAATAATTCTATGGCAAAGGAACTCCACAGAGGAAAGAATCTAGACCCGTGGTTGGCAAACCTCTGCTCGCGAGCCACATGCGGCTCTTTGGCCCCTTGACTGTGGTTCTTCCACATAATACCATGTGTGGGTGCGCACATACAGTGCGATTGAAACTTCATTGCCCATGTGCAGAAGTCAGTATTTTGTGGAAGAGCCAGTATTTTGTGGAAGAGCCACACTCAAGGGGCCAAAGAGCCACATGTGGTTCACGCGCCGCGATTTGGGGACCTCTGAACTAGACCCTCCTTCCTGTTGGTGGTCCCATCGGTTTCCCCCTCCCTCTGCCTCCAGCCACAGTGGCTGAGTCCACCACCCCTTGATGCTGTGTATCCTCCTGCTTCTGGAATAATTCGGTCTCAAAGGCTGATGGCGAATGCAGCAGCTCAGGCAGATAAACAGTCAGTGCTGATAAGAGAACTCAATAGAGATAACTAGTTCAGGAAACTAGGTTTTCAATGTAACTTCAAAGGCCAATCAATATTCCAAGGGAATCAGCCTGAAGCTGAACACACAGCGAGCAGGTGAGGGCCCTATTGTTCCCCACCTCCCTTGTTACATGTGCAACAGTCTACCTTCAAGTTCTTGTATTTCCTCATTTTTGCTGATGGTTTACATTCCCTTTTCCTTATGTATCTTTTTTAATAATTGAAGATTTTATTTGTAGCATGACAGGAACAATGCATCGCAAGCCCTTTATAATTATTTGTATGATTTTACTTGTCACAGACAGTTGGTCTAGAGAATTTCTGGGATCAAGGAGTTATTTGGGTGTCTCACCCCTCACTTTGAAGTCCTCTGTATCCAGCCCTGCACGTGGTGCTGTGGAACCACGACACAGCTCCTGCCCCTGAGGAGTCTTCACGGAGTTGGGGAGACAGGCGCAGGGAATGTATGAAGAGCGCGGTATGAATGTGGAAAAGAGGGTATAGACTCTGCCTCCAGCTGGACTGCATCTCCCACGCCTTGGCACAGACTCGGGCTCAGGCCTGGCACCGCTCTCGGTTAGTTCTGTCCTTCTGTCCCCACACAAGTGAATCTGGGGATTCTCTCAGATAAAACCTCACTGTGAAACGAAACCTGACCGTGTTCCTCATATCAGTCTCACCTTTCCCCTTGGAATTCCTTCCAGCAGCTTAAACCTACATGTCCCCCGTCAAAATGCTCTCAGCTTCCCATAGTGGAAGCTGTCCTCCCGGGCATGTGTTACTGCTGTCTACACTCTAACCGGCTTTGTATCTCACCAGGCATGTGCACTTGGACAGGCCCCGTGTCATCTCTGAGACTCGGTTTCCGACATGGAAATTTGTGCTACTAACAGCCTCCCCCACCTCTTTCTCCTTTCATCCACATGCTAAGGAACCAATGGAAAAAAAATAAAATGATGAAATCACGTGCCAGTAACAAATATCACTAATATTGTGATAGTAGTTTGAGTTCACAATCTCTTTTGTTCCTATAGCATTTTTTTGTTAATGAACTTAACTAATAATATTTTATTAAAGTGATAATTTTTGGAATTAAATGTCACATTACAGTCATAAACAAAGCCTATGCTATGGCCACCACTAAAAGCATTTTGAATAACGAGCTGCTAACTGGTCCCCCATCTGCAGCATCCCTGTCACATTGTAGCTTTATCTACTTTGCTCTGCTTCCAAGGTGGGCCCAGACAGCTTATCCTGGATTCGTGGGTTCAGCGTTACCCTCCAAGTGTCAGACTGAGCCTCAGCTGTGCCTAGTTCTTGGGTTCAGATACATTTCAGCTACTACCCGGAAGTGCTCCAGCCAATCACAATCGTATTTATTTGTAGGACACTGAGGAGTGTTTTGTATGAGAACTTACCATGACGAGAGGAATGGGCGAGCAAGTTCCACTCTGTCACAAAGCCTGAGCCGTAAAAGAGGAGAAGTGATTCCGAAAACAGTGTCATTACCATCACTCAACACCTGCCCCAGCCCCGTGGCTCAGATCCACCTCTGCTCTTTAGGAGAGAGACCGATGGTTGTCCAGCCAAAGCCAGAAAGAGCTGGTTCAGTGAAAATGCACTGGCGCAGTGGGGCTCAGGCACGAGGGATCCCAAAACAAAGGGGCCGTGGCCCTGCTGTGGAAATCCTCTCACAGGATAGAACACAACATGGGCAGGTCCATCCTGCCCTCCTCCACCCTGTTTGTGCATAAAGAGTGATGTCTCCATAAAGATCTGTCTAATTTGGTAGTCTTATAAAATCTCATTAAACAGTCAATTTTTATCTTTATTCTTTAAAAGGGACTTAGACAAGGAATACAGAAATTACTGTCCAGGGGGTGAATTTCGCTGGAGACGATTGGACTAGAATGTGGAACGTGGACAGATGGCTGTGGGCCTCACTGAGGCAGCACCAGTACCTGACACTTATGGGCAACAGGGGTGTGGGAAGGAAGAGTGGTGTGGGACCTTAGAAATGGCCCATGATGCAAAATCTTTTAAAAGTAGCAAATATTTGCTCATCCTAAAAAGGAGCCTGCATGGTAGATGTTATCACCATTTTATGGAGGAAAAAAATAACATCGAGGTTGAGATAACATGGACAGTATCAGACCACCGTTGGAGAGTGAACTAGAGTGTGAACTTTGGGATAATTGCACCTAAACGGCTGTGCCAGCCTCGTTGCCCTCGTGCTGTGCCAGTAAGTCTATGTTCTCCTTGACTCTCAGAAGGAACTTCAGATAGTGCCTCCATTTATCACTGAGGAAACAGGTGCGGAGAAGTTGTTATTCAACTTACCTGACTTTTCTCCAGAACCATTTTCCTCCCCTCTGGTTCCATTCATGTCAATCACACAGCCCATCCAAACCAAGGTGGTCAGTGATTTATCTTATGGAATCTGAGTTTACTCCTCAAGCATCCAGTCTAGAAACTGCTGAACTTGGACTATCAGGGGTGGGCAAACTTTTTAACTTGAGGGCCACAATGGATTCTTAAACTGGACCGGAGGGCCGGAACAAAAGCATGGATGGAGTGTGTGTGTAAACTAATATAAATTCAAAGTAAACATCATTACATAAAAGGGTACGGTCTTTTTTTTTTTTTTTTTAGTTTTATTCATTTCAAATGGGCCGGATCCGGCCCACGGGCCGTAGTTTGTCCACGGCTGGACTAGATCCTCAGGTTTCCCTTGAGACAAATCACTCTCACACTGTCAGCCTATTCAGCTGGCCGGAGCTTCAGCCTTTGTTTCATGGTTTGCACCTGACTTCACAGGGGCCGATGTCCAGTTTTTAAATCTACCCTTTATTACTGACAGCAGCTTTCCCAAGACTGCTGGTATATCCTTGTATTGTCTCAGATCCCCCAAGTTCTATACAAACTGCTGAGGCCTGAAACCATTGCAGCTCCCAGACCTTGACATTTATCCTCAGCTCATTCTTTGCATGAAGAAAGCTGCCTGCAATGCACTTCTATGTATTCCCATCCCTTGCACTTACCCTTCAGATTTCGGAAGGCTGTCCTCTTGATGAGTGTTCTCTGAGCTCTTCAGGTGTGCCGATTAGCATAGCTTCCCACTCTAGAGGGATTTTCTGAAATATCCTGCAGTCAAGCTCTCGTGTTACCTACAGCTGGAGTAATTGTGGGGAAAGGCTACACCTGAAAAAAAATCTTAAACACTTTGTTAAGATTTGCAAAGCAAAATCACCATTCTGGACCTATGCTCACATACATGTGCACCTAAATTCACATGTGTGGGTGCATCACCGAGAAACCCAAAGAGACATGTTCAAGGCCAATGGTGCAGCCGCAGACAATTCGAGCAATTCCTACTTGCTCTCCAAAATGAATCAGACCAATATTCTGTGCAGTAAATATCTTTTTATAAAATAACATTTAAACTCTGCATGAAAATTCCAGAGAGCAAGTAAGATGTTCTGAAATTAATGAATCCATCAACTCAGGTGAAGTCTTCCAAAAACCTATCATGTCACAGAGCAGTTAACGGGATCTTTTCAGAATTTAACGCGTTGCTGCTGAATGCCAGAAATATTGGACAGTACTGGCAATTTAGGCACTTGTCTAAATCAAAGGGGAGTTGGCGCTCACAGCATTTATCATAGGTGCGGGAGCAGTATCAGTGCTTGTCTAGAGACAAGGAATTGTTAGTATTGTACTTGTGCAAGTAAAGAGAATCTGCTAACTCCACTGAACACATCCCTTTTCTTAGTATCCAGTAGGTTAGTGTAGCTTAGCAAATAACCACATGTGGCCGCTGCTCACAGAATTCCCTAGTGTTTTCAGTCCTCTCCATGTATATCTATCAGAAATCTGATTTTCTGGGCTCAGGTCTTCTAAATGTCAGGTCCATCCCAAGGGTACATTAAATACCTTAGAAAAAATATTTCCTCTCCCATGGTGCAGACGTTAATGGTCCTTCAGCAAAGGCCAAGACTCTATTTTTAATAGGAAAAAAATCTATTTCCTCCAGAAATGAGTACCCGTGACTAAGACCATAGCTTTGGTGTTGGGTTTTAGTCCTCTTTCTGTAGCTTTTGAGGAAGCACGACCAAGTTATGCAACTTCTCCAAGGTTTCATTTTCTTGTGTGAAAAACAAGGTAAGCTTATCTGCCTCATAATGATGACCTGGATGTTCAAAACAATAATTTTCGTAGAGCTCTTAGCACAGTGACAAGCACAAAATTAGTGATGAGCAAGTGGTATCTCCAATCAGATGAGCTCCTGCACAAATTAGTCTGGCAGTTCCCTGATAACTGAATTTATGAGTAAAGTTTTTTCCTAAATTAGAAACATCTGAACACCCTTTAAAAATAAATAGTGTTTCATTTTATTTAAAGCTATATAGAGAATACAGATGGATGGACAGCATTGCTGGCTTGATGTCCTCAAAGCAATATTGTTAAAGGTCAGATCAACTAAAAGGTAAGCTACACCAATTATTCCATGAGTCATTTCTCTATAATTTACATCTGCAGACCATTTTTATGTATTTATGTAATTCCACTGTTAATAATTAAGCACTGTTATGACACAGCTAGACACTGAAGAAAACATTCTAATTAGCTGTCATGTATTGTGTGATTATATGCCGGCATCATGCTTAAGGATATTCATTCATTATTTTATTTAATTTCCACCCCAACATCCCAAGATGAGTCCATCTGATTTGAGAGCCCAATCCTTAATCACTAATTATCCTTTCCACTAACTCACCGTCTGGGCTGGCATGGGGACAACTACGCATGGGTATCTGGAGGCCCAGGGAACATCTTGAGTAGGAAAGTGAGCACCATAACTTTAAAGCATTCATACTCTCTCAGATCACTTCCAGCCTAAGAATCCTATTGAGAACCCTAACCCCATGTTTTTTCTACTCCACACACCCAGGCTCCCTATCCTGGTACCCCTGAGGCCTGGAGCCAGCATTCTCACCATTCCTGAGAGTGTGTCCTCTTGAACTTGTTTTTGGAATGTTCTGCTCCTTGACTCTCCTCAGTTGTCTCAGGTCAATCTCAGCTTTGAGACAGGCCATTCCTTTTCTGCCTCGAACTGTGTTTGGTGTATCTGGTTATTTTATCTTTTTAACCTGGAATTCCATTTCTACCTAATCCTGCAGGTTGTTGTCTGCATTTTGATTCTGTCCTAACTCTTGGCCATCCCTTCAATTAAAATAGAATTTTATTCATATCTCCATTCTCCCCTAAGCAGCAAAGGTTAATCTATGAAACACAAAGAGAAGAGGAAGTATAAGAAAAGGGAAGCCTTGGCTATTATGCATTATGTTTTGAATAGTATTTCCTATACAATTCCTTTCCTCTCTCTTCTTCCCACTTCAGACCATTAAATGGGAGGTTGCCCTAACCGGTTTGGCTCCTTGGGTAGAGTGTTGGCCTGTGGACTCAAGGGTTCCTTGTTTGATTCTAGTCAAGGGCATGTACCTTGGTTGTGGGTGCTAACCCAGTACGGAGTGTGCAGGAGGCAGCTGATACAGGTTTCTCTCTCATGCTTCTGTCTCATCGATGTTTCCAACTCTCTATCCCTCTCCCTTCCTCTCTGTAAAAAAATCAATAAAATATATGTTTATAAAAAATTGAGGATAAGGAGCAAAACTTTCTTTTACTCTAAGTTCTTAACTCCAGCTCACCCACAAGATCAGATCTCTGAGGAATTTCAGATTATCTGATGTTTTCTTTCTGCTCCTAATACTTCTTTTTTCTTTTTCTATTTTTATCTTTTAATAATCTTATCTCTAGACATTTTCCTTCAGAACATTCTCTTTCATAGAACCTATTTCTGCATCAACCAGTGACCCTACTCTGGTCTTTGATTTAGCTAAAACTTCAGTGTGTTGATGTGTATGGTCTGTCTCTCTACTAGGCTAAAATTAACCCATAGAGCAAGGAGTAGTTAGAAACAGCACTCACCAAACTTTACTAATTTTTGAAAGATTTTCTGAAAGAATATGTCCTTTTAGAAATTGAATTCTTCCCTGGTCATTTTTCATACACATGCCAGTAGCCATATGAAGTACTTTAAGCAACATGCTCTTCTGAAGCACTATAGGAACCAAGATCACAGAATTTAACAAATTACTACACTTGAAATAAAGAATTTAATTGAAAATACTATGTGCTGATTCTTTAAGTATAATCTTCTTATGCAAATATGCAAGGAGCTCCTAGTCTATGTGTTCTCATTTTGGAAATCAGCTGTTTCTAATAGCCACATAGTAACCAACTGAATAATAGCGTGAAAATTCTCTGTAATGGCTCTGTCTCCAGACAGGTTTCCTGACTGTGTACTTTTCCCAAAGCTTGCTCACCAATGTCCCCTCTGGTGCAATAGGAGAAAAATGATGGCCTCAGAGATGATCTGAGACTTTAATATGGGATCAGTAGCTATTTTCCAGAGGTCTCTTGATCCACCTTCACGATATTCCAGCCAACAATAGGGAGATTATAGAAGAGACCTCAGAGACCACTCTGTCCAAAATCCTCATTGAAAATTTGAGAAACACAGATGCAAGGAGGGGAAGATAAAGTCAGTTACTCAAAATAACACGTTAAATGGAGGAAATAAATCAAAATCCAAGTCTTCTAAGGCATTATGCAATTCAAGGCAACTGCTGTAATTAGCTAAACCATTGTGAATAAATAAACATGATGGTGCGCTTCATGTTCTTCATGAATACAAACTCAGGCTTGACCAATGGAGTGTGGTGGAAACAGCATTATGCCATTTCTCAACCTATTCTAAGAAGAATGGCAGCTTCTGCTTTGCCCTCTGGGAACCCTGACCAACAATGAAAGAAGTCTTACTATCCTAACACCTCTGTGTGATGAGAAATCCAAGCCACATGGAAAGGTGCTGTGCTGACTGACATCCTATTTAACAGCCCAACTGAGCCCTCAGCCAATAGTTAGCTTCAACTTCCACCCCTGAGGTCCAGTTCATTTGACTAAATGACTAAAGCTCCAGCCACTATCTGCATGAGAAACCCCACAGAAAAACCACATAAGTAAACCCAGTCAACTCACAGAACCAGGAGAAATAATAATAAATTGTTATTTTAAGCCACTGTCTTTAAAAGAGCTAATTGTGCAGCAATAGCTAATCAGACGACCAGCTAATAAAGAAACCACTGAAACATTTAAACAGGAGAGTGGTAATAATTCAGCTCATAACTGAACATTTTGCATAGGTAGGGCCCCAAGCATCAGACTAATTAGAAAGTAGGAGATAAACACTTTGTCCCCTGCTCTCATACCCATTCTAGTTTATTTGAGGTTTGAGGGCTACTGGTTGGAACTGAGTGATGTTCCTCCTCCCATGTGCATATGATATTTATCCCATAGATTCTGAAGATATTAGAGGGGAGAGAGAGAGAGAGAGAGAGAGAGAGAGAGAGAGAGAGAGAGAGAGAAGGAGAGGGAGAGGGAGAGGGAGAGGGAGAGGGAGAGGGAGAGGGAGAGGGAGAGGGAGAGGGAGAGGGAGAGGGAGAGGGAGAGGGAGAGGGAAGAACCAATACCCTTACACAGAATTTCTGACCCATGACTGATAAAGTACCAGGTTTCAACTCAGGTAGCAAGCTACAAATAACACCAACGGTCCCTGATTCCTGGTTCTCAGACTCTTATGCTTGTGTAATTCCATGCCATGCCAGATAGGGTGGACCCATGTAACCAATATGATGTTGCAGAAATGGCCGTGCAATGGGTGAGGTTAGGTTTTAAATGACATTACAGCTTTTGCCTTGCTCTCACTTGCATCGCTCATGCTGGTCAAATTTGCTCTCCCAATGTCTGTATTACTTTATAGTAAAAAGCCTTATATATGGTCAAACAAAATACTTTACCACATTGTTTATCCTCAGAAATCTGTTGCCTATTCTTGGTCCTCTGAATGTTAAAATTAGTTCATGAAATTATCAACAAAACCTTGTGTTCTAATTGCACGTCCATTGATCAACATCGTGGGAAGGAACAGCCTTATACTACTGACTCTTCCTCTTCACAAACAGTGATGGGATGGTGCATCATCCCCTCCATGAGGTGTTAATGGAAACTGTGTTGGCCAAACAGCAATATAATCTCCTCCTAAACACTACAGAGCAGGAAAGTCAAGGAATGTTAGCTGAGTTTGAAGAAGAGTTAAATAAGAAAAGTGGGGAGTTGTGGGTATAAATAAGTAATCTTTTCTGTAAAGAAGGTATTTTAGGCAGCCACCATTTTGGCCCAGGTGATTTGCAGTTCCCTGGGGCCGCCATTTGAAGTGGCAAAGGTCAAACCATCCCTTTTTACTTTAAATTAGCCAGTGGCACAAAAATGTGAGCCTAAGCTCTGACCAATCAAGAGTGAGGGACAGATGACATATGTCAGACAA
This sequence comes from Myotis nattereri, assembly GCF_964212035.1. Taxonomy (NCBI): domain Eukaryota; kingdom Metazoa; phylum Chordata; class Mammalia; order Chiroptera; family Vespertilionidae; genus Myotis; species Myotis nattereri. The sequence continues at coordinate 21,345,657 of NC_138085.1, forward strand.
AAAACCCTGAGGGGATGGCCTTCTCAGTGTCCGTGCTGCCAGACCCTATGTGTGCACACCTCCTGCAGGAGTAAAGGTATTGCCCTGCTGTCTGGCTCCTGAGTACCCTTTGTCTTCTGCCAGGACCCCTGGTTTGGGGGCTCGCCTTCTTTCTAACACCACACAGACCCCACACACAATGAGCTGATGGCTGCAGCTGGGAACACATGCAAATATGGAACAGAAACTCTGGACAACGCGTTAGCCCTGCTACAGACACAGCTGGGCTTTTCCCTTGGTGAGATGAAGGGAAATGGGACTCTGGGAACTCAAGGATGTGATTTCATGCAAATAATGCCACTCATTCTCCCATGGGAACCTCAGAAAGTTCCTTTTCTTGTGACATCACAAGAGCCCCACCTCCACCGGCAACCAGTGGGGACACGGAGAGATCCTCATTGATAGCTTCATATTTATTTTTTCCCCATTTGCTTTGTTCAAATCAAGATCTAAATAGGCTCCATACATTGTATTTGAATGACACATTTCTCCAATGATAAGAATGTAATATTGCTTTTTTTTAAAAAAAAATTCATTGGGTAAGGAAATGGAGTCATTTGTCCTATAGTGTCCCACCTTCTAGAATTTGCTGACTATATTGCTCTGATGTAACATAAAATAATTTAATCCCCGGTATTTCCTGAAAATTGGTAGCCTAATGTTAATCAGAGGTTCTCAAAATGTTTTGACCTCATGACACTTTTACACTTAAAAATTATTAAAGACCCCAAATAATATTTATTCATATGAATTATTGATATTTATGATATTAGATGTTAAAACTATTTTAAAAATATTTATTTACTAACTAGTTTTGATCATTTTCAAAAAACTGCCTCCAAAAATGCCCATATGAGAATGACAAGTTTTTCTCTCAATCCATTTTTCAAGTAAGAATTGTGTTTCATGAAAACTGTAGATTAAAACTGTTACAAATGCTTTTTCTGGAGGCAAAAGCTGTATTTTATTATGCAGACTTCCCATAGATATACAGAATATCAAAAGAAATATATCCAAGGTTTCAGACTTAATAAAATTAATTATTTTTACTGTTTCATCAAGTTCATCCAAAACAGTTTTTCAGTAAAAATGTCTTGTTTCTTGCAAGTGCCTGGATATGGAGAACACAGGTTGATGCTACTGCCTGATTAATGCTGACGCATCAGAACTTACCCACCTTGCTTTCATCCCATAGTGTGATTGTCAACACAGTAAAAAAGACAGATAATATTTTAGTATCATTATGAAAGTTACAAGTTCACGAGTTCACTGGAAGTGTCTTGAAGACCCCGTGGGTCTCCAGGTCACATTCTGAGAATGCCGTTTGGAAGTGGCAAATGCCCGTCTCCGAATTGGACGGAGCTGAGGAACTGGTCTCAGGCTTCCCCCAGGGAGGAAGGCACGGCTATTCATCTGCTGTTCCCTCCTGGTTTCCCACGGAGTTACAAGACGCTGTAACAGCATCTCTGAACCACTGCTCTTTCCCTTAATTCTAATTGTTTCTTTCCCCTCAACTAATATTTATTTCTCAGCAATCATTCCTATTTCTATACACACCTGACTTTTACTTAGTGATTTATTTTTATTTATTCTCTTTTTAATATATTTTTTATTGATTAAGATATTACATGTGTCCTTATCCCCACGTTACCCCCTACCCTGCCCCCCCCCCCTCATGCCCTCACCCCTTCGTTGTCCGTGTCCATTGGTTAGGCCTATATGCTTGCATATAAGTCCTTTGGTTGATCTTTCCCCCTTATCCCCACCCTCCCCTACCTTCCCGCCAAGGCCCGACAGTCCAATCAATGCCTCTCTGTCTCTGGATCAGTCCTTGTTCATCAGTTTATGTTGTTCATTATATTCCACAAATGAGTGAGATCATGTGGTATTTATCCTTCTCTGACTGGCTTATTTGACATAGCTTAATGCTCTCCAGTTCCATCCATGCTGTGGCAAATGGTAAGAGTTCCTTTTTCTTCTTCCTCTTAAAGAATACCTTTCAGCATTTCATATAATGCTGGTTTGGTGGTGATGAACTCCTTTAGCTTTTTCTTATCTGTGAAGCTCTTTATCTGACCTTCTATTCTGAATGATAGCTTTGCTGGATAAAGTAATCTTGGTTGTAGGTTCTTGCTATTCATCACTTTGAATATTTCCTGCCACTCTCTTCTGGCCTGCATGGTTGCTGTTGAGCAATCAGCTGACAGTCCTATGGGTACTCCCTTGTAGGTAACTAACTGTCTTTCTCTTGCTGCTTTTAAGATTCTCTCTTTGTCTTTTGCCCTTGGCATTTTAATTATGATGTGTCTTGGTGTGGTCCTCTTTGGATTCCTTTTCATTGGGGTTCTCTGCACTTGCTGGACTTGTAAGTCTATTTCTATCATCAGGTAAGGGAAGTTTTCTATCATTATTTCTTCAAATAGGTTTTCAATATCTTGCCCTCTCTCTTCTTCTGGCACCCCTATAATTCTGATGTTGGTACGCTTGAAGTTGTCCCAGAGGCTCCTCACACTATCTTCATATTTTTGGATTCTTTTTTCTTTTTTGGTTGGGTATTTTTTGTTTCTTCGTATTTCAAATCTTTGACTTAATTCTTGGGATCCTCTTGTCTGCTGTTGGATCTCTGTATATTATTCTTTATTTCAGTCAGTGTATGCTTAATTTCTAGTTGGTCTTTTTTCATATCCTCCAGGGTCTCAGTAAATTTATCAGCGGTTTCCATAAAATTCTTGAAAAACCTTATAAACGTGGCCTTGAACTCCATATCCAGTCGTTTGCTTTCCTCCATTTCTGTCATTTGTGACCTGTTTCTTTGTCTCTGCATTTTTTTATGCTTCCCTGTGTTGGAAGAGTGGTTTTGTGTGCTAGGTGTCCTGTAGGGCCCAGTGGCTCAGCCTCCCCAGTTACCTGAGGTGAACACTCTTGGTGCACCCCTTTGTGGGCTTTCTACACAGTCTTGTTGTAGTTATGCCTTGATTGTTGTAGGATCACTGGGAGGAATTGACCTCCAAGCCAACTGGCAGTGAGAATCGGCTGTGTCTGCAGTGGGAGAACTTCCGTGCTGAAGACACCCTTCTGGGGCAAGACTTGCTTCAGTGGGGCTGTGGTGCTGAGTCTGTGCCCTGAGTGTGTCCCTTATGGATCTGAGGAGTTGTAATCTGGATGGTCCCACTCTGACCACTGGGTATACTGGCTCTTGGATCTAAGGAGGTGCTAATTTAGCCTCTTCCTGAGGTTACCCAGCAGGACCTATGAAGAGAACTGCAGATTCCCCTTCCTTTTTTGGAGTTTGGAGGTGCCCAGATGAGGCCAAGCTGTGAAGCAATGCAAGCTGCTGTGGGAACTTGGGCCTTCTCTTGGAAGTTCTGGGTCTGTTGGCCCCGCTGCAACTTGTTAGGTAATTTTCAGGTTGCAAAGGGCCAGGGCATTCATATGCAAAAGCCTCTGCCACAGCCTGGGTGGGGAGGGGTCTCAGGGAATCAAAGGGCGGAGCAAGCAGCTATGGCTGATCCTCAGCCTTGCCCTAAGGGGCCCCACATCTCAGTGTCCTGGTAATTGCTGCAAGCACCTCTGAGGGAAAGCCACCCTCAAGTTCCGAGTTCTGCCTGCTGCCAGACAGTTCAGTTTCTCCCCGTATGCGTCCTGGGTCCCCAGACGCTCCCAGAACCAGATTTCAGAGCAGTCGGGGACTTGTGACTCCCTCCCGATTCAAAAAGACAGCCGCGTCCTCAGGTGCCAGCCCCTTTCGGCACACTCAAGAGCCTCCATACCTCTGCACTTTACTTCTGCACCTCCTCTGGGTCTCAGTGTGCTTTTCTCTTTCCTTCTAGTTGTAGAATTTCCACTCAGCCAGCCTTCCTGTGGTTCTGGATGATATCTGTTTTGTCTTTTCATTGTATTTTTGAAGTTGTGGGAGGCAGCAATTTCCGGTTTTTACCTATGCCGCCATCTTGGTTTCTCTCTAGTTTTATTTATTCTTAAAATACAAGTTTAAAAGAAATATATATATGTACAGGGGAAAAAATATTCATACATATGCCTAGAGTGGCCAGTACTTGCCAGATTGCAAAAAAAAAAAAAAAAAAAAAAGAAAGAAAGAAATGCACTATCAACGTTTCTCTTATCTATTCAATGCCACATTTTCTAAACCACATAACATCAGAATTTGTGCCAATGTCTACCTTCATTCCAGGAAGTTTTCAGAAAAAGAAAACTGGGCATAGGATGATAAAGTCCAAACTGCACCTGTTTCTAAGGAAAGTGCTGGCCTGATAACAGAAAAGAAGTGATATCTGGGGCAATTACCAGCCATTGCCTCCAATATTCTATTACCCATGGCACAAACCTCCTTGAACCAATGCCAAGATCGTTCCCGGTATCCCTGTCCTGGTCCACATGCCTGCTATTCATTTCAAGGCCACACCCTCAGACTCTCTTATAAAAGCTGAGTCTTTTCTGACGTGACCAACCATCCAGCTACCTGCAAAGAGGTAAGTGGGAGCTGAGAGGAGGTGAGAGCCATGGCAGGGGTTTACCTCACACATTTGGGGAAAGGCTATAGGAGGATTCTGGTCTTCAAAGAAAATCAGTCTTAGGGGTAAGAGGGTGTACAGATTCTCCAATTATTTCCAGGATCATAAAAGGGGATAGTTGTCACCAAGATCAATTGATTCCAAGGAGGGTTGTCAAAGGAAAAGATAAGAGGGAGAACAGAGGGATCCCTACATGCCCTCTCTCTGACCGAACTTCTTTAACGATCTCTGATTGCTTCTTCAAGTCACAGATATTGTACAATGCTGCCTCCCATGGCCCTGCCCAGCATGCCCTGGTTGCTGTTCTCCTGCCTGATGCTCCTATCGCAGGTGCAAGGTGAGATTTCTCTTCCTCCAGCACTGGGTTCCCTGTGAACGCTCAGGGCCAAGAGGTGGAGGAAGCCTCCTGTGTGATGCATGTGGCAATGGTGAGGTATCTCCTCACACAGTGAAACTGCCTGCCATTCCTCCACCGTCACTCCTTCCTCAGGGTAACTCCTAGGGGGGAGCGGGGACCACGGCGCTCCATTAACAGTGGAATGAGATGGTTTCCATTGTGTGAGTGGACTTTGGCAGGATGAAGAGAGACAGCAGGAAGGGTCAGTAGTGAGAGAAGCAGGAGAATGACTGGAGGACTTGGTGTGAGAACAGTCAGCTCAGAGTGGGGGAAGTGTTGGACTTTGGAATAAAGGGGGAGGGTAGAACAAAAAGGGATGCTTCTTCATTTAATAAGGGAGCTAGTTCAAGATCAAGATATCCTGAAAGTGTTTGAAATGATGAGAGGTAGGCAAGAGTTTGGTGTTCATTCCCCCAAACACTGGCTCACAAATATTCCCACAGTCCCAACACCCATTCCCACACTTTGTTTCACCCCATTTCTCTCTCTTACGTCCATCCACCCCAGGTGAAGAGTCCAAGAAGGAACGTGAAGCTCTACCGAGCACCTGTCCCGAAGGCTCCTATTACCATCGCTTCTACTGCTATGCTTTGTTTAAGACTCCAAAATCCTGGTCTGAGGCAAATGTGAGTAGGTGCATTTACAGGTAGAAGTATTACATTAGAGACTGGAGGGAGAGGGGATGGTCTCCATTTTCCAGACTTTTTGGGAGTGAGAATGAGCACTCTCATCTTTTACACACACACCTCTTCTTACCCCTCAGCCCTGCCCTACCCCAGGGATGTCTCAACCTCCTCCTCAGTCTGTCTCTGCCCCACACAGATTGCCTGCCAGAAGCGACCCTCGGGATACCTCGTGTCTGTGCTCACTGGGGCTGAAGCATCCTTCTTGGCCTCTCTGGTCAAGAGCAGTTCGATCAGCTACCAAAACATCTGGATTGGGATTCATGATCCCACACAGGTGAGATGACATCACCTGTCTGTTATCTCTGAAGCTGCTATGGCCCTTCAGGCCCACTCCCTGTCCCTGTGCCTGCCCAGATAATTCCAGAGCTTAGAGATCTGCAGGGACATTTGGGGGAAAGGGAGGACCGGAGGCCAGGTGAAGAGCTGAGTTCTGTGAAGGTCGGTAGTCTGCAGCTGAAGTTTATCTGCCTCTTGTCCAGATTTGTATACCATTCAGACATGACACCCTGTAATTCAGTTCTCTGAGCTTCAGTAAGGAATCCTACATGAAGATGAGATGCATTTTTCCTTGTAGAATAGCCATTGCCTTTGAGGTTCAGAGTGTAATGATAAATTCACTGCCAATTGTTGTCCAGCCAGTAACATGTTACTCTGAGTGGTTCCATTGGTCTTTATGGTTATTGACTTTTGGGTTTACCAATAGGAGCAAGGAATTAGGGAAGAGGAAAGCTCTGTGACAGCATATGGAATAGCAGACCAAATTCCATGATCCTGAGTAGGGGATCAGGTATTCACCTGAGGGGATCATGCATGGAGAACTTTAATGACCACTCAACCTTACCTGGCTCCATCCTCTACTCCATAGGGCTATGAACCCAATGCAGGTGGATGGGAGTGGAGTAATAATCATGTGATGGATTACCTTGCCTGGGAGAAAAATCCTGCCACCATTTCAAATCCTGGCTACTGCGGGAGCCTGTCACGAAGCTCAGGTAAGAAAAAGAAGAGCTACCTTCTGGCCAACCTTTCCATCCCCTCATCCCCGTTCCTGGGCCTCACCTTCAGGTAACTCTCCTGAGCCGGATAAATGCAGTGTTGGTTTTCCTTCTCCCATCTCCTTTCATCTCTCCTTTCTGTGAGTTTCCTTCCCTTGGAGAGCGTCCCTGGTGATGATGAGGGCGGGACTTTGAGTCCTAGGCCAGTCTGGGTTGTCTCTCTTTTGAGCCCTGAGCTCCACCAGCCCCACTCACTTTAGCTCTTCCTTCTCTCCAGGATATCTGAAATGGAAAGATTATAACTGTAATCAGATGTTACCCTATATCTGCAAGTTCAAGAATTAGGTGAGTCCAGCGGGCATGGCTCAGTGGTTGAGCGTTGATCTATGAACCAGGAGATCACAGTTTGATTACCATTCAGGACACATGTCCAGGTTGCCGGCTCGATCCCTAGTGTGGGGCATGCAGGAGATATCTGATCAATGATTCTCTCTCATCATTGCGGTTTCTATCTCTCTTTCCCTCTCCCTTCCTCTCTGAAATCAATTTAAAAAAGAAGGAAAAGAATCAGGTCAGTGGGAGCCAGCGGCCTGAGTTTGGGATGCAGCTCATCCTGGGACCAAGTGAGAACCCACCTGAAAGGAATATTTTCGCACACCCTCAAACCCACCCTCTTCTTTTTGACCTTCCCTCCTCCTTGCCCTCATTTCAGGCTTTCTTTGTTTCCAATGGCCTGAAGTCTCCGAGTGTAATAATAAAAATTTTATTCAATATTTGTGCATTTTTGTGTTCCAGTCTCATAGCAAGACTGAGGAGTCAGTGGGTGAGGGAGAAAATCTAGGTGCTGCCTTTGTTCCATTTCATTCAGGCTCCTGGGACAATGCCCACAGGGACGTGCCCATCAGCACATTTGTGATGAGGATGTCGGCCTTGTTCACATAGGATTCATGTCGTGTGCAGACAAACTGGTCTCCACACCCTCTGCTGCCCCTGCCTCCTGATGGTGTGGCACCAGCAGCATCGGGGGTTACTGTTAGCCCACGATGGTGCTACTAAAGATTGTCCCAAAATTCACACAAGAAGTAATTTGATAGAAAACACAAGTTTATAATTAAAAATTGTAAATTTTTTATTGATTCATAAAGTATATAATATAGGGTTATGTATGGAATAGGATAATGTGTAAGTGGCCTCCACGGCTTTGCTGGCACATATGCATTCTTTTGTTGAAATTTTCCATGACCATTTTGCATAAATGTGGCTGAATTTTGTTGATACAGCGCTCAATTTCCTCCTTCAAGGTGTGGGTGGTCGTGGGCTTTTTGGCATAAACCTTAGACTTCAAAAAAATGCAAAGAAAAAAGTCCAACAGCGTTAAATCACATGATCTGGGCAGCCAATTCTGATCACCAAAATGGGAAATTACACGACCAGGAAATGACTCATGCAGTAATTGAATTGTTTCTCGGGCTGTATGGCATGTGGCACCGTCTTGTTGAAACCACGTGTCGTCCACATCCATATCTTGCAATTTAGGCACAAAAAACTGGGTTATCATGCTGTGATAGCAAGCACCATTAAATTCAAATCTTGCGTGAATTTTGGGACACCCTTTATAACAGCACTTCCGACATTACTGGTCAAGAGCATTGGTGGTTTCCTTTAATTTGCAATCTAAATTGGACCATAACTTTTATAAAATATTAACCACTTGGACTGTGGTAACAGCTGAAATGTAGAGCATTAGAAGTTGTTACTCTTAGTAAAGAAAAAAGTCGGAACAATTTGAAAGCCAACAACTTTTCCTGTACTCATCACCCTGACACCTGCTGAGGCTCCAGAGCACAGGGCCTTCTCATTTCTGCTGGAGCTGGAGCTGCTGGAGCCTTGAGCGCTTAGGTGCATTAAATGGTAATTGTGACACATTGCGGAATGCTGAGTGTGGATTGGGGTTAAGAGTGAGAAACTGCAGGAGGCTGCAGTCTTAGGGAGGTTGCTACTCTTTCATGGGTTTTACTTCTGAAACTCCACCAGATTCTTGTGATGAAGAGAAAAATAACCATTTTGAATCTGTCCAGATAAAGACACCACAACGAAAGAAAACTGCATGTTAATGACCTTGATAATTACAAATGTAAAAATCCTCAACGAAATGATACCAAACCAATTTCAACAGGACATTAACAGGGTCATACAGCAAGACATGTGGGAATTATTTCTGGGGTGCAAGGAAGGGTCAACATATGGAAAACAACCAATGTCATATACCACATAAATAGAATAAAGGCCAGAAATTCCTCGCTCCTATCAACAGATGAAGAAAAAGCTCTGAGAATCGATGGCACAACATCACACCTGTAGTTAACAAATAAGGTGTTGTGCACTTAAATATGTTAAGAGGGTAGACCTCATGTTAAGTGTTGTTAGCACAAAAAGAAACACCCATAAACAAATAGTAGAACACAAGGAAACTCTCAGAGGTGATGGGAATATCTAATAACTTGGGCCTGGTGATAGCAACCTAAGTGTTTACATAAGTCCAGACTCCTAAATTGTAAACATTAGTTACGTGCATTTGGGTATACTAGTTATACCTCCATAAATCTGGGGGAAGAGGAATATAAAACTCAAAAGCTGGGACATCCCGTGTACCTTGGCCTTGGTTCTAATGTCATTCTCCAATAAAAGGAACAAGAGCTTCTTGAAGAAATGGTTGAACCTAAGACAGAAGGTAATATATAAAATAAAAGTGGAGCGTCTCAGTGTGCCAGAAAGGAAGAAAGCAAGGAAATGTAATATTGGGTTGTATGTCAATGGAACAGAGGGGCCAACTGAAAGCACTCCCTAGGACCAAAGCTGGGAGTAATTCAGCAACAAAAGAAATCACATAGTATTGGATTGTAATACAATGCAAATATCCATGAATCAATTAGGATATAATTACTTACATGTTAATATAGTATTAATATTTATTTATGACAATATTTATAATAATATATAATATTATATTAATCTATTAATAATGTATGCAAAGACCAGTATTTCATGCAGAAAAATTCCAAATAATTTATGGAGCTCCTCCACATTCACATAACTCTGTAAACCTAAAACTATCCCAAAAGTTAGTCTTTTTTTAAAAAGAATGACTAAAAACAAAATATAAAACAAAAAAGTGTATATATTACAAACTCATTTTTAGAAGTTTAAATGCCATAGACAAATTCATCTATCAAATTGTTATAAAGTTTTCTAAAATCTTATTCCTGCTTTCCATCTTTACCTCACCATAGACCAGACAATACCAATGTGAGAACCACACCACTGCATAGACTAGATGATTAGTTCTTTATCCCTAGGGCTGCTGAGTGAAATGACTTTCATGAGTACTAGGAGAGAAAGGGTCTCAGAGGGCAAAACAATGTTAATTGCAGTTTATGGTAATCACAGGCTTATTTAATGCCATGGCATTTGGCGTCTGAGATGAACGTTGAGACAATCCTAGTATCAGAACTAGGAAGGTCAGGAAGCAGAGTGGTTAGTTATTCTTCTCTGCAAAAAAATGAACCTCCCAAGATTGTTCAACCCCATTGCTGGGGTCCAGCCCCAGCAGACCAGGGGTTCCCATAGGTGGATGGAGTCGGCAAAGAAGGAAGGACTCAGAGGCAGCATCCAGTTGATCAGCATAGAGAGGTTCTCCAGCCAGGTTCTGTCTTTTATTGTCTTGTTACATCTGTATTTATACCAGTTGATTTTAATCCTGTCAATTTCTATTCCAAAGGTTAGGGCGTTTCTTATCTCCATTCTAGGGAGTAAAGATTATGTAGCTTATAGGTGATTGTTCGTAGTTAAAGTGATTAACTACCTGCCTGGCATTTAGTTAAGGGGTTTTATTCCCTCCCTAACTTCAGGGAAAAATCCCTACCTGGGGAAACAACCTTTCTCGGAGAGGTGACCTTGGTTAAAACATATAGCGCCAAGAAGGTGAGCAAACATATTAAGAACAGTATGCCATATACACCAGGTCGCTTGAAACATATGCTGTGCAGATGTTTATTCCTGCAGTGACTGTGTTAAGCAGCAAGGATGGACCAGCTTCCAGCACCCCATGCTCTCAGAAGTCCAGCAGCCATGTTGCGATGAAGTGTGGACTGGGCCTGCAGTACGTGGACATCAGACACCTGCTATACACATCCTGTTCATCTGCACCACACCTGCCTCTCACCAGCCCCACACCTGTGCCAGACCTGCCCCAAACCTGCCCACACCTGCCACACACCTGCCACTCACTTGCCGCACACCTGCCACTCACCTGCCCCAACCTCCCACTCACATGCCACACACCTGCCACTCACCTGCCGAACAGCTGCCACTCACCTGGCCCACACTGCCCACTCACATGCCAGACACCTGCCACACACCTCCCATACACCTGCCCCACACCTGCCCCACACCTGCCTGACACCTGCCCACATCTGCCCCACACCTGCCCCGCACCTGCCCCACACCTGCCCCACACCTGCCACTCACATGCCCCACACCTGCCACTCACATGCCCCACACCTGCCCCGCACCTGGCCCTCACATGCCACACACCTGCCCCGCACCTGGCCCTCACATGCCACAAACCTGCCACATACTTGCCACTCACCTGCCACTCACCTGCCACACACCTGCCCCACACCTCCCACACACCTGCTGCTCACCTGCTGTGCTGTACCCTTCAGAGCTCTGATTCTCCTCAGATCTCAGATGGCTGCTCTGAAACTCCAGGGTTTAGATTTATAACTGATGACGACCACATTTATCAGTCACATTGACATGTATTTGGCACCTGTAGAATGCAAGGTTCTGGAAGTAGCGATTGTGTGGACAGTGTATACACCTGAAAACGCTCCATCATTTCTCCTCTGCAGAATCGCCTTCCTGTCTGCCTGTCACCCACCCTTAGATGCCCGCTGCCCAGAGCCTGCCCCGAGGGTCACCTGTCTGTGGTCACAGCAGCATCCTCCCTCTGGGACTGGGTCCTCTACAACCGCTGCTGTCGCAGTCGGAGGTGAGGAAAGGCAAGGTTAGCAGGACGGGCTCCCAGCTCCTGTCCTGGGGTGGGGGTGGAGGTGGGGATCCGGCTCTGCTCCTGCCCCTAAAGGGGGGGTTCACTGCCTGCCTCCCGCTGCTGCAGGTCACTTTGACTGTGTGTGACACAAGCCCCCCAGACCTTGGAGCTCAGAGTGTCCACGATAAGCTTTTTTTCTTCTTCATATTTTATTGATTTTTAGAGAGAGGAAGGGAGAGGGATAGGGAGTTAGAAACATCCATGAGAAACAGGCTCCCTATGGGGGATGGAGCCAGAAACCCAGGTACATGCCCTTGACTGGAATCAAACCCAGAACCCTTCTTCAGTCTGCGAGCGGATGTCCTATCCACTGAGCCAAACCGGTCAGGGCCACGACCAGCTTTCACTCCCCTCCACCCCTGCCTCTGCCAGGCAGTGTCCTCTCTGCCCGGATGCTCTCCATCCCCACCCTCTGTGCCCACCAGGACCTTCACCTCTCCTGCTCACAGGACCTCTGGAGCTGCAGGCCCGGGATCAACCCATCGGCACATGTTCTGGGCTGCACGTTCCTGCAAGGTGAGGCCACCCTCTGAGTGACTGTCCCGACTGGCAATGGCTGCCCTCCTCACCCACCGCGGACTCCTGCAGGAAGTCAGGGACACCCGGGGAGGGGACAAGAGAACCACGGCTGGTTCCGCCACAGCAGGGGCCGCCCCAGGCCCACCAGCCCGTGTCCCGGGCATCACTGCTCTCCTGGTAAATGGGCGTGTTGGGTAAGATGGAGGGACGTGTTGCTATGACGATGTGGCGCTCAGTCAGCACCCGCAGGAGGAGGAGGTGCTGCTGCAGTTATCCTTGTCGCTGGAAGAGAAACACGAGACTTCCGTGAGCAACAGGCACCGTGCCTTCCATGACCAGGGACTCTGGCTCACGGCTGGGACCAGGGACCTTCAAGTTTACTCTCATCTCCATGGCCAGGGGCCAGGCAGCAGTTGTCAGAGTGTTAGCCCAAGGGGTCAGGGGACCAGGGGAGTCTCCGGCCAAGGACCCCACATTCTGGTAGAGACACCATGGCCCAGAGAGAGGAGGAGCTCAGAGCTCTGGCTCCTGGACAAGCGCCTTCCCACTGAGGCTGCCTGACGGAGGGAGGAACGGCGCTGTGGGCTGGAGGCCGGGCTTGTGTGGACAGACAGTGCTGAGTCCCAGCTGTGTTCCCGTCGCAGAGACATGGACTGGGACACGCGTGCACTTAGCATGTGTGGAGACTGAGCACCGCTGGCGTGGGATCCATGCGACAGAACAGCAGGAGTATGACAGCGAATGTCTGGCTCCTGGAACTCCTCCTTAGAGAATGTGGTACGTGTGTGTGCGTTTGCCTGATTGTGTGGGTGCACATGTGCATCATTGTGCATCATTGTGTGTGTGCATGCGTCACTGTGTGTGTGTGCACGCATCACTGTGTGTGTGCATGTGTCACTGTGTGTGCATGCATCTCTGTGTGTGTGCATGTGTCACTGTGTGTGTGCAAGTGTGTGCGCACACATGTGTGTATACATTGCCTTACAAAGATTCAGAATTATTTTCGATTCTCACCAATGCACAACTTTCAGGCTCTAAGGGATTTGTCTTCCATTTCTACCCCAATCGTCACACCCTTGGCAGGTCTTCTGATGTGATGCTGCACAGACTTACTTGGAATCGCTCCCACCCAGCACAGCTAGGTCAGGCGCCAGAAGGCACTGATGGGTGCCGGGCACCAATTCCAACGTAATTGTCATAATTTCAAGAGTTTCATCAAAAGGTTGATGAGACTTGGGGACTCAACAGGGTTGAGTCACACATGTAGTCACCTGTTGGGAATGGCTAAAGGCATTTCCCCAAATCTGAATAGGAAACTCATTGTGGCTGCCTGACAGTTAAAGGGCATCTTAATCTACATGTTATTGCCTCCTACTGGCCAAACACCTGAACAGCCGTAGGCTATTCCCCAAACTGATAGTGCTTCTGTACCCTAAGAAACCTTACCCTTTAAAGTGTTTTATCTCCACCTTGCCTTAGGACAAATTGTGTTAATAAAAGCAAGGGTCCTAGACAAGGAGGGAGTCTTCAGTTCCTTTAGCTGAAGGTCCTCTGAACCCCAATGCCTTTCAAAATTGTATCTCATCTCCGGACTCTTTATTAGTCTCTGGATTCCTATGTCATCTACGCACAGCCCCTTTTCCCGATTCCTGAACCCTTCTTGATGCTGGGACAGAACCCCGGCATAGATGGGCATGAATGAAGTGGTGTGAATGAGGCTGACTCCTCTTGCGCCCTCTGGGAAAGGGACTCCTACCCCAGGAGAACCGACCTGCGGCTCAGTCCCAGGAGTGCTGTCCGCTGGGTAATCATGTTCCCCGGGTGCCTGATCTCCTTCGGGTCCTGTGGTGGGGCTGGCAGGGGGACGCACAGGTAACGGGAGATGGCCTCTCTCCCCACAGGGCTCTACCCAAGGAGCTGGAGAAAGAGAACACTTGCTTTTTATTATTATTATATATTTTATTGATTTTTTACAGAGATGAAGGGAGAGAGATAGAGAGTGAGAAACATCAATGAGAGAAACATCGATCAGCTGCCTCCTGCACACTTCCTACTGGGTATGTGCCCGCAACCAAGGTACATGCCCTTGACCGGAATCGAACCTGGGACCCTTGAGTCTGCAGGCTGATGCTCTATTCATTGAGCCAAACCGGTTAGGGTGAAAATACTTGCTTTTTTATTAAACTGTGAAAGTAGCACAGGAAGGTTCAAGTTGAAGATGATGGTGGGAAGCTAACTATTGGAATCCTGTCTCAATATGAAATGAAATATGTAAAAGTGAAAAGCAAAAACTGCAAAAATATTCCTGGCAACAATCAAATATTCCTCCCACTGCACATTTGAAAATGGGTGGCCCAGGAAAGGAGAACTCTGGCACGTTAGTTCTTCAGGGCTCCAAGCCCCACTATACCGGCCCCACCTCACCCTGAAGTCCTGCAAGAAATAAAGGCGACTCCCTGAAATACTGGGATGTCACTCCACCCCCATGTGGAGGAAGGCCCACTGTGGGGAGCGTAGGCAGTGTATCCCAGCAGACCAATGCCAACACTGTCCTCACAGCAGGACCACAGGGACGATGGTGGGCAAGCTGACGTGTCTTCACAGCTTCTGAATCTACGTGGTATCAAAAGGACAGGGTGCCTAGGAACCCTGTTAGAATGTTAAGGACCAAGAGAATCTTAAAATCTGAGGGGGAGCGTGCGAGTGAGAGGCTGCAAAGGAATAACAATACAGATTAAAGCCATTCCCTCATTATCAACAACAGAGGGTAGAAGACAATGTGATCATGTCTTCAGAGGGTTGAGACAGGTAGCGGTTTACTTAAGATGCTGACTAGCATTCAAAGTGAGGGCACCTGAAGGTGTTTTTGACAGACACAGGTCCTACTTAATCTGTGAAGGCGGTACTTCAGCAAGAAGAACCGGGTGTGGTTGGGAAGAATCAGCAGAGAGAGGCAGCGGTGATTACAGAAGTAAGGAAATCATGCTGGCATGAAAATGTCGGAGGTACTTTTCAGAATTTTAAAGCAGGAGGCATGGAAAGGACTAGCCAGTGAAAACATGGGGTTTGGGAGAGGAGAGTACAGGGAAAGGTTGGGCTCATAAGTCTTTCTTTTATTGGGAGGGGGTGTATGGAAACTGACCGACTTTATGTTTTGTGAGAAAAGTGCTAAAGGAATGCAAGTTAAAAAGTATGAAGGGAATTGCTGAAATAGAATAGAATAGAGTAGAGTAGAGTAGAGTAGAGTAGAGTAGAATAGAATAGAGTAGAGTAGAGTAGAATAGAATAGAGTAGAATAGAATAGAATAGAATAGAAGACTTCCGAGCCCGCAGAGGAAACATAGGGATGTAAAGAGCCATCTAGCAGGGGGCAGACAAGGAGAAATCAAATAAAAACTTTAGAACATTAAGTGGAAAATGCAAAACAAGGTGGTAGACCTATATCAGTAATCACGGTAACTAAAACCATAAAATCCACTTACATTTTGTCTGAAAGAAGGATTTCATATTGAGAAAACCTGCTTTATGTGTGTATAAGACATACTTAAACACAATTACTAAATATGTCATGAAGATTAAAATTATGAAAAAAGTATACCAGGAAAATATTAACCGAAACAAAATTAAAATAGCTACTTTATTATGGAATAAAAGACATTTTGGGGGAAATTATGGATAAAACTGTTAAAGACGAGTCTATCAGTGGCTTACTACAAACTTGTGTGCACCTAACTTTATAATCTTATGAAATATATTGCAAAACTCAATAGAATTACTGGTTGAAATTGCTAAATCCATAATCAGAATGGGAGTTGTGGCCAAGGGTCTCACAGAACCTGATTGATGAAGTGGACAAAAAGGAAAGTTACAGACTCTTTAAATAATTCAGCTAATCTTGATTATATACACACATGTGCAGTCGACATGTTCACTAATAAATAGAAGATTAAAACAATTATTTATAATTGGGCCACAAAGGAATTCTCAATTAAACCAAGGAATTTATATAGTAAAGACCATCATTGCTAATGACATTATAGATAAAATGAAAAACTACCTGTGCTCCCCAAAATCATACATTTGGTAATTAAACTTACATTTGTTTAAAAAAATCAGTGTACATGTTATGATCCTGTTATATAAATATGTGTGTGTGCACATATGTGCATAGCGACACATGAAGGACATTTGTGAAGAGTGATTATCAACTGTAGACGGTCATTTCACAATGGTGAAATTTAGGATTTTTTTATGTTTTTTATTATTTGTAGTAATAATTGCTTTTCCATTGAATATGGCTTATTTACAGAATTCTTATTGTGGAAATAATTCTAAATATGTTTTAAAAGTAAATTTGAAATATAAAATATTTTTTAAAAAATATATTTTTATTGATATCAGAGAGAAAGGGAGAGGGAAAGACAGAAACATCAATGATGAGAGAGAATCATTGATTGGCTGTCTCCTGCACGCCCCTTCTTGGGGATCGAGCCCACAACCCGAGCATGTGCCCTGGCCGGGAATGGAAACCTGACCCCCTGGTTCATAGTCGATGCTCAACCACTGAGCCACCCCACTGGGCTGAAATATGAAATATTTTGTATTGAACAACAATGAATGCAACAAAAATAGCTAAGGGAAACTCATAGCCTTAAATATATGTATTTTAAAAAGATGAATGAAGTGTTCAATTAAAGAAAGCATGAAATGAAGCAGTTGAGTGGTCCCATATAAAGTGTAAGGTAGAACTTGACAAACACAACAGTAACATTAAAATTAAAAAACCAAGGATGGTTAGAGATGGCTTAAAACATCAGTTCTCCCCAAAACTAAAGGGAACATATTCATTTAAATAAAAAGAGAGAGAACACGTACAAACCCATACTGGGAACACTCCAGCACACGGATGTGGCTACAGGTTCCCTGGGATCCGGGAGGGAAAGGACTCAGGCCCCTGCCCCTGGCTCCTGCTATTGGTGTACTGGGTGCATGGCAGTCACCCAGGGCTGCGCTGCTACTTGAGGAAAGCAGCTACCCTTTCCTACGAGGGTCTGCGCCCACGGACAGGAGCAGTACTGCCCAGGCTGCCTCCCCACTACCTCCCACCCATGACCCTCGCACCCCACTGCAGGCCTCTCCAGTGGCTTTTCTCTGGTTTTCTTTATTTGGGGTGAGTTAAGGCAAGGGGTCAGACTGAGGCCTTCCTGCTATCGAAGGGGAATTTCCTTTTCCTCCCCTTTGTGGGAACCTGAAGAATCTGAGGGGAACAATCCCACCTGTGTGATCCCAGCAGCGGCTGGTGCTCCAGGTGTGGGAGGGGAGCAGGCACCAAAACCCTCTTAGCAGCAGGGCACCCACGGGCAGCCCTCCTCACAGCCAGCAGGCACCCCATCACCATCTCCACCACTAACACCTGTTGACAAGGGCAGATATGACATTGCTAATGCACAGGGCTCACCTTCTGTCCCTCAAAACCCAATAGCTCGAAGAGCTCTGAGATGCTCATTCCTAAGAGAGTAAGAGCTGCTAATGGCTTAGCATACTGTCCCTCTCAAATGAACTCATAACTCTTCTCCCGCAGTAGGACTTACTAACTGCACTGGACAGGGTTTTGTTTCAAACTTCCACATGGTAGTGGCAACATTTCATCCCTTTGAAGCTCCCTGCCATGTTTAAAAAAATACCAAAAAATGCACACAATTAATAACTATATTGAGCTATGCTGTTTCATGTTGTAGCCACTAGCTCCATATGCCTATTGAGTGATTGAAAGCTGGTTAGTCTGAATTGAGGTGTGTTGTAGGTATAAAATACAAACTGGGAGTTTAAGACAGTGTAAAAAGCTGTAAAATGACTCACTAATTTCTATGTTGGTTACATGTTACGATGATATTTTGGGTATTATCATTTAAATAAAATGATTAATGTCACCTGCTTTCTTTTACTTTTCTATGTGGTTACTAGAAAATTTAAAGATTTGCATGTGGTCTGCATTTTCTTACTAGTGGACAGTGCTGATAGAGAGATGTGTGCCTCATTCAGGTGCTTTAATAGTCATTTCATCTGTACCGAATTGCTCATTCCTCCTCCATTTTAAAAAATGAAACTGAGGTCAGCAATTCGCTCTTCCTCTCACATTTTGCAGCCAAAACAGATCCTGAGCGCTGACCACAGAACCCAGCCTCCCTGTAGAAACCCAAGGACAACAGCCTCTCTGGATAAAACATGGACCTGGGTCTCAGACAGGCAAACTTGAACACAAAGCTCTTTATCTAAAACTTGGTGTTTCCCTTAAAGCAATATTTTTCTGCTTTTTAGGTTGGAACAGCAAAAACAGATGAAAAGATTTTAAAAATCTCATTGCTCTGGGGCTCAGAGGGGCTCTTCATGCCGGGGGGATCGTTCTGCGGGACAGTCAGACAGAAAGCACTGGAAAAGAAAGCTCTGTTGTAGCATCACCGCCCCCCTTTTCATTGCCTCCCCCCCCACACATAATTAAGTTTCTTCTTCGGGGAAAATAGACTGACTATTAGCTGACTGTCCGGTTATTTTGCCTCAAGCCCTCCTCCCCCTCCCAAGCCTGGCAGAGGCCAATCACTCACATGTCGCCTTTGCTCTCAGGGACTCTGCTTTGCTTCCCCTGCCACCAGCTGCCCCTGCCTGGTAACAGCGAGGAGAGAGGATTAGGCTGCTGCCATCCCATCCCAAAGTCACCCCTTGTGTCCTGCATCCTTGGCCAACACCCACCATGTCCTGTCACATAGAAAGGGTGAGACCAGAGTGTGGGGCAGAAAAAGCCTGGGGCTGCAATCTTGGCTCAAGGAGAGTGAGTTCGCCATCACTGGAGGACTTAGCCTTTACGCAGGGTTGGTGTGGATGAAGCTGAAGGTACCTTCTACCCTAAGAGTCAATAATTCTATGGCAAAGGAACTCCACAGAGGAAGGAAACTCTAGACCCTCCTTCGTTTCCCCCTCCTTCTGCCTCCAGCCACAGCGGCTGAGTCCGCCACCCCTTGTTGCTGTGTCTCCTCCTGCTTCTGGAATAATTAGGTCTCAAAGGCTGATGGCAAATGCAGCAGCTCAGGCAGATAAACAGTCAGTGCTGATAAGAGAACTCAAAAGAGATAACTAGTTCAGGAAACTAGGTTTTCAATGTAACTTCAAAGGCCAATCAATTTTCCAAGGAAATCAGCCTGAAGCTGAACACACAGAGAACAGGGCCCTATTGTTCCCCACCTCCCTTGTTACATGTGCAACAGTCTGCCTTCAAGTTCTCCTTGTATTTCCTCATTTTTGCTGACGGTTTACATTCCCTTTTCCTTATGTATCTTTTTTAATAATTGAAGATTTTATTTGTAGCATGACAGGAGCAATACATCGCACCCCCTTTATAATTATTTGTATGATTTTACTTGTCA
This sequence comes from Myotis nattereri, assembly GCF_964212035.1. Taxonomy (NCBI): domain Eukaryota; kingdom Metazoa; phylum Chordata; class Mammalia; order Chiroptera; family Vespertilionidae; genus Myotis; species Myotis nattereri. The sequence goes on from NC_138085.1 coordinate 21,365,356, forward strand.
CAGACAGTTGGTCTAGAGAATTTCTGGGACCAAGGAGTAATCTGGGTGTCTCACCCCTCACTTTGAAGTCCTCTGTATCCAGCCCTGCGCGTGGTGCTGTGGAACCATGACACAGCTCCTGCCCCTGAGGAGTCTTCACGGAGTTGGGGAGACAGGCGCAGGGCGTGTATGAAGAGCACGGTATGAATGTGGAAAAGAGGGTATAGACCAGCCGTGGGCAAACTATGGCCCGCGGGCCGGATCCGGCCCGCTTGAAATGAATAAAACTATTGAAAAAAAAGACCGTACCCTTTTATGTAATGATGTTTACTTTGAATTTATATTAGTTCACACAAACACTCCATCCATGCTTTTGTTCCGGCCCTCCGGTCCAGTTTAAGAACCCATTGTGGCCCTCCAGTCAAAAAGTTTGCCCAGCCCTGGTATAGACCCTGCCTCCGGCTGGACTGCGTCTCCCACGCCTTCGCACAGACTCGGGCTCAGGCCTGGCACCGCTCTCGGTTAGTTCTGTCCTTCTGTCCCCACACAGGTGAATCTGGGGATTCTCTCAGATAAAACCTCACTGTGAAATGAAACCTGACCGTGTTCCTCATATCAGTCTCACCTTTCCCCTTGGAATTCCTTCCAGCAGCTTAAACCAACATATCCCCAGTCAAAATGCTCTCAGCTTCCCATAATCAAAACTGTCCTTCCAAGCATGTGTTACTGCTGTCTACACTCTAACCGGCTTTGTATCTCACCAGACATGTGCACGTGGACAGGCCACGTGTCATCTCTGAGACTCGGTTTCCGACATGGAAATTTGTGCTACTAACATCCTTCCCCACCTCTTTCTCCTTTCATCCACATGCTAAGGAACCAATGGAAAAAAATAAAATGATGAAATCACATGCCAGTAGCAAATATCACTAATATTGTGATAGTAGTTTGAGTTCACAATCTCTTTTGTTCCTATAGCATTTTTTTGTTAATGAACTTAACTAATAATATTTTATTAAATTTATAATTTTTGAAATTAAATGTCACATTACAGTCACAAACAAAGCCTATACTTTGGCCACCACTGAATAATGAGCTGCTAACTGGTCCCCCATCTCCAGCATCCCTGTCACATTGTAGCTTTATGTACTTTGCTCCGCTACCAAGGTGGGCCCAGACAGCTTATCCTGGATTCGTGGGTTCAGCATTACCCTCCAAGTGTCAGACTGAGCCTCAGCTGTGCCTAGATCTTGGGTTCAGATACATTTCAGCAACTACCCGGAAGTGCTCCAGCCAATCACAATCGTATTTATTTGTAGGACACTGAGGAGTGTTTTGTATGAGAACTTACCATGACGAGAGGAATGGGCGAGCAAGTCCCACTCTGTCACAAAGCCTGAGCCGTAAAAGAGGAGAAGTGATTCCGAAAACAGTGTCATTACCATCACTCAACACCTGCCCCAGCCCCGTGGCTCAGATCCACCTCTGCTCTGTAGGAGAGAGACCGATGGTTGTCCAGCCAAAGCCAGAAAGAGCTGGTTCAGTGAAAATGCACTGGCGCAGTGGGGCTCAGGCACGAGGGATCCCAAAACAAAGGGGCCTTGGCCATGCTGTGGAAATCCTCTCACAGGATAGAACACAACATGGGCAGGTCCATCCTGCCCTCCTCCACCCTGTTTGTGCATAAAGAGTGATGTCTCCATAAAGATCTGTCTAATTTGGTAGTCTTATAAAATCTCATTAAACAGTCAATTTTTATCTTTATTCTTTAAAAGGGACTTAGACAAGGAAGAAAGAAATTACTGTCCAGGGGGTGAATTTCGCTGGAGAAGATTGGACTAGAATGTGGAACGTGGATAGATGGCTGTGGGCCTCGCTGAGGCAGCACCGGTACCTGACACTTACGGGCAACAGGGGTGAGAGAAGGAAGAGTGGTGTGGGACCTTAGGAATGGACCATGATGCAGAAGCTGTTATAAGTGGCAAATATTTGCTCATCCTAAAAAGGAGCCTGCATGGTAGATGTTATCACCATTTTATGGAGTAAAAAAATAAAATCGAGGTTGAGATCACATGGACAGTATCAGACCACCGTTGGAGAGTGAACTAGAGTGTGAACTTTGGGATAATTGCACCTAAATGGCTGTGCCAGCCTCGTTGCCCTCGTGCTGTGCCAGTAAGTCCATGTTCTCCTTGACTCCCAGAAGGATCTTCAGATAGTGCCTCCATTTATCACTGAGGAAACAGGTGCAGAGAAGTTGTTACTCAACTTATCTGCCTTTTCTCCAGGAAGCTGGAGAACACACGGTGGGCTCAAAGTACCGTTTTCCTCCACGCTGGTTCCATTCATGTCAACCACACAGCCCATCAAATCAAGTGGCCAGTGATTTAGTAGATCTACCCACTATCTTATGGAATCTGAGTTTACTCCTCAAGCGTCCAGCCTAGAAACTGCTGAACTTGGACTAGATCCTCAGGTTGCCCTTGAGACAAATCACTCTCACACTGTCAGCCTATTCAGCTGGCCAGAGCTTCAGCCTTTGTTTCATGGTTTGCACCTGAGTTCATAGGGGCCGATGGTCCAGTTTTTAAATCTACCCTTTACGACTGACAGCACCTTTCCCAAGACTGCTGGTATGTCCTTGTATTGTCTCAGATCCCTCCACCCCCCCAGTTCTATACAAACTGCTGAGGCCTGAAACCATTGCAGTTCCCAGGCCTTGACTTTTATCCTCAGCTCATGCCTTTGCATGAAGAAAGCTGCCTGCAATGCACTTCTATGTATTCCCATCCCTTGCACTTACCCTTCAGAATTCGGAAGGCTGTCCTCTTGATGAGTGTTCTCTGAGCTCTTCAGGTGTGCCGATTAGCATAGCTTCCCACTCCAGAGGGATTTTCCGAAATACGCTGCATTCAAGCTCTCATGTTACCTACAGCTGGAGTAATTGTGGGGAAAGGCTACACCTGAAAAAATCTTGAAACACGTGTGTTAAGATTTGCAAAGCATAATCTCCATTCTGAACCTATGTTCACACACATGTGCACCTAAATTCACATGTGTGGGTGCATCACCGAGAAACCCAAAGAGACAGGTTCAAGGCCAATGGTGCAGCCGCAGACAATTTGAGCAATTCCTACTTGCACTCCAAAATGAATCAGACCAATATTCTGTGCAGTAAATATATTTTTATATAATGACATTTAAACTCTGCATGAAAATTCCAGAGAGCAAATAAGATTTTCTGAAATTAATGAATCCATCAACTCAGGTGAAGTCTTCCAAAAACCTATCATGTCACAGAGCAGTTAACGGGATCTTTTCAGAATTTAACGCATTGCTGCTGAATGCCAGAAATATTGGACAGTACTGGCAATTTAGGCACTTGTCTAAATCAAAGGGGAGTTGGCGCTCACAGCATTTATTATAGGTGCGGGAGCAGTATCAGTGCTTGTCTTGAGACAAGGAATTGTTAGTATTGTACTTGTGCAAGTAAAGAGAATCTGCTAACTCCACTGAACACATCCCTTTTCTTAGTATCCAGTAGGTTAGTGTAGCTTAGCAAATAACCACATGTGGCCGCTGCTCACAGAATTCCCTAGTGTTTTCAGTCCTCTCCATGTATATCTATCAGAAATCTGATTTTCTGGGCTCAGGTCTTCTAAATGTCAGGTCCATCCCGAGGGTACATTAAATACCTTAGAAAAAATATTTCCTCTCCCATGGTGCAGACGTTAATGGTCCTTCAGCAAAGGCCAAGACTCTATTTTTAATAGGAAAAAAATCTATTTCCTCCAGAAATGAGTACCCGTGACTAAGACCATAGCTTTGGTGTTGGGTTTTAGTCCTCTTTCTGTAACTTTTGAGGAAGCACAACCAAGTTATTCAAGTTCTCCAAGGTTTCATTTTCCTGTGTGAAAAACAAGGTAAGCTTAGCTCTCTCATAATAATGATCTGGATGTTCAAAAACAATCCTATCTAATAAAAGAGAAACATGGTAATTAGCCATACCTCTGTTACCCTTCCCATTGGCTAATCAGGGCGATATGCAAATTAACTGCCAGCCAAGATGGCGGCCGGCAGCCAGGCAGCTTAAAGGGCACCTGAGGCTTGCTTGCTCCACTGATGGAGGCTTGAAACATTCCCGCCTGTCTTGCCGGCCTCTGAGCTTGCAGTTTGAAACATTATTACAAATATAGAAGCTAAACAAAACCCCAGAAACCTGCTTTCAGCCAGCCGGGATCTCAGAGCTGGAGATGAAACATTGTTTCAATTATAGAACCCAAATAAACCAGATACCTGCTTTCAGCAGCCTCAGAGCTAAATCTGGCACAGAATAAAAAAAAAGAAAGAAAGAAAGGAGCAGTTGGGAGCTTCAGTCACCTGCCAGCCTGAAAACGGCCCTCAGCCCATCACCCAGACTGGCCAGGCATCCCAGTGGGGACCCCCACCCTGAAGGGTGTGAGAGCTGCTGCAAACAGCCATCAGCCCCTCACCAGGCTGGCCAGGCCCCCACCCTGATCCAGGACACCCTTCAGGGCAAACCAGCCGGCCCCCACCTGTGCACCAGGCCTCTATCCTATATAGTAAAAGGGTAATATGCCTCCCAGCACCGGGATCAGCGGACAGGGGGCAGCGCCCAAACCCCCTGATCGCCCTGTGGCTCTGTGTGTGACAGGGGGTGGGGCCACAACCTCCCTATCTGCCCTGCTCTGCTTGTGACAGGGGAAGGCACCCCAACCCCCTGATCAGCCGTGCTCTGTGCCTGATAGGGGGGAGTTCCCCAACCCCCTCATCGGCCCTGCTCTGTGTGTGACAGGGAGCGGCGCCCCAACCCCCCCACCCCCGCTCGGGCCCAGCTCTGTGTGTGATGGGGTAGAGCCATAACCGCCCCATCGGCCCTGCCCTGAGTGTGACAGGGTGTGGCACCCCAACCCCCTGATCTGCCCTGCTCTGTGTGTGACAGGGGGCGGTGCCCCAACTCCCCTATCAGCCCTACTCTGTGAGTGACAGGGGGGAGTTCCTCAACCCACTGATCGGCCCTGCTCTGTGCGTGACAGGGGGGAGCTCCCCAACCCCCTGATCGACCCTGCTCTGTGTGTGACAGGGTATGGAGCCCCAACCCCCCTGATTGGCCCTGCTCTGTGTGTGACAGGGGGTGGCGCCACAACCTCCCCATCGACCCTGCCTTGAGTGTGACAGGGGGCGGTGCCCCAACCCTCCAATCGGCCCTACCCTAAGCGTGACTGAGGGTGGCATCACAACCTCCCAATCCGCCCTGCTCTGTGCATGACAGGGGGCGGCGCCCCAACTCCCCAATCAGCCCTGCTCTGAGCCCGACCAGGGGCTGCACCTAGGGATTGGGCCTGCCCTCTGCCACCCAGGAGCAGGCCTAAGCCAGCAGGTCATTATCTCCTGTGGGGTCCCAGACTGTGAGAGGGCACAGGCTGGGCTGAGGGACCCCCCTTCCTCCCCCGAGTGCACAAATTTTTGTGCACCGGGCCTCTACTAATTTACATAGAGCTCTTAGCACAGTGCCAGGCACAAAATTAGTGCTGAGCAAGTGGTATCTCCAATCAGATGAGCTCCTGCACAAATTAGTCTGGCAGTTCCCTGATAACTACATTTACAAGTAAAGTTTTTTCCTAAATTAGAAATATCTGAACACCCTTTAAAAATAAATAGCGTTTCATTTTATTTAAAGCTATATAGAGAATACAGATGGATGGACAGCATTGCTGTCTTGATGTCCTCAAAGCAATATTGTTAAAGGTCAGATCCACTAAAAGGTAAGCTACACAAATTATTCCATGAGTCACTTCTTTATAATTTACATCTGCAGACCATTTTTATATATTTATGTAATTCCACTGTTAATTGTTGAGCACTGTTATGACACAGCTAGACACTGAAGAAAATATTCTTATTAGCTGTCATGTATTGTGTGATTATATGCTGGCATCATGCTTAAGGATATTCATTCATTATTTTATTTAATTTCCACCCCAACATCCTAAGATGAGTCCATCTGATTTGAGAGCCCAATCCTTAATCACTAATTATCCTTTCCACTAACTCACCGTCTGGGCCGGCATGGGGACAACTACGCATGGGTATCTGGAGGCCCAGGGAACATCTTGAGTAGGAAAGTGAGCACCATAACTTTAAAGCGTTCATACTCTCTCAGATCACTTCCAGCCTAAGAATCCTATTGAGAACCCCAACCCCATGTTTTTTCTACTCCACACACCCAGGCTCCCTATCCTGGTACCCCTGAGGGCTGGAGCCAGCATTCTCACCATTCCTGAGAGTGTGTCCTCTTGAACTTGTTTTTGGAATGGTCTGCTCCTTGACTCTCCTCAGTTGTCTCGGGTCAATCTCAGCTTTGAGACAGGCCATTCCTTTTCTGCCTCGAACTGCGTTTGGTGTATCTGGTTATTTTATCTTTTTAACCTGGAATTCCATTTCTACCTAATCCTGCAGGTTGTTGCCTGCATTTTGATTCTGTCCTAACCTTTGGCCAACTCTTCAATTAAAATAGAATTCATGTCTCCATTCTCCCCTAAGCAGCAAAGGTTAATCTATGAAACACAAAGAGAAGAGGAAGTATAAGAAAAGGGAAGCCTTGGCTATTATGCATTATGTTTTGAATAGTATTTCCTATACAATTCCTTTCCTCTCTCTTCTTCCCACTTCAGACCATTAAATGTGAGGTTGCCCTAACCCAGTGGTCGGCAAACTGTGGCTCTCGAGCCACATGTGGCTCTTTGGCCCCTTGAGTGTGGCTCTTCCTAAGCCTTAGGAGTACCCTAATTAAGCTAATAACAATGTACCTACCTATGTAGTATAAGTTTAAAAAATTTGGCTCCCAAAAGAAATTTCAATCTTTGTACTGTTGATATTTGGCTCTGTTGACTAATAAGTTTGCCGGCCACTGCCCTAACCGGTTTGGCTCAGTGGATAGAGCATTGGCCTGTGGACTCAAGGGTCCAGGTTTGATTCCGGTCAAGGGCATGTACCTTGGTTGTGGGCGCATACTCAGTAGGGAGTGTGCAGGAGACAGCTGATCCATGTTTCTCTCTCATGTTTCTTTCTCATCAATGTTTCTAACTCTCTATCCCTCTCCCTTCCACACTGTAAAAAATCAATAAAATATATATTTTTTAAAATGTGAGGTGAAGGAGCAAAATTTTCTTTTACTCTCAGTTCTTAACTCCAGCTAACCCACAAGATATGATATCTGAAGAATTTCAGATTATCTGATGTTTTCTTTCTGCTCCTAATCCTTTTTTCTTTCTCTTTTTTCTTTTCTTTTAATAACCTTAGCTCTAGATATTTTCCTTCAGAACATTCTCTTTCATAGAACCTATTTCTGCATCAACCTGTGGACCCTACTCTGTTCTTTGATTTAGCTAAAATTTTAGTGTATTGATGTGTACAGTCTGTCTCTCTACTAGGCTAAAATTAACCCACAGAACAAGGAGTAGTTAGAAACAGCACTTACCAAGCTTTACTAATTTTTGCAAAATTTTCTGAAAGAATATGTCCTTTTAGAAATTGAATTCTTCCCTGGTCATTTTTCATACAAATGCCAGTAGTCATATGAAGTACTTTAAGCAACATGCTCTTCTCAAGCAGTATAGGAACCAAGATCACAGAATTTAACAAATTACTACACTTTAAATAAAGATATTTCATTGAAAATACTATGTGCTAATTCTTTAAGTATAATCTTCTTATGCAAATATGCAAGGAGCTCCTAGTCCAGCCGTGGACAAACTACGGCCCGCGGGCCGGATCAGGCCTGCGGAGCCGAAAGAGCGGAGGGTTCTCTTGCTCTCCCCTCCGCAGCTTCACCAGCAGCAGTGTTAACATGGCAACGTCGGCAAAAACGGCCGCAGCTCCCTCTTCTGAGTCCAGTTTAAGAACCCATTGTGGCCCTCGAGTCAAAAAGTTTGCCCACCCGACCTAGTCTATGTGTTCTCATTTTGGAAATCAGCTGTTTCTAATAGCCATGTAGTAACCGACTAAATAAGAGTGAAAATTCTCTGTAATGGCTCTGTCTCCAGACAGGTTTCCTGACTGTGCACTTTTCTCAAAGCTTGCTCACAACTGACCACTCTGGTGCAACAGGAGAAAAATGATGGCCTCAGAGATGATCTGAGACTTTAATATGGGAGCAGTAACTCTTTTCCAGAGGTCTCTTGATCCACCTTCACGATATTCCAGCCAACAATACGGAGATTATAGAAGGGACCACAGAGACCTCTCTGTCCAAAATCCTCATTGAAAATTTGAGAAACACAGATGCAAGGAGGGGAAGATAAAGTCAGTTACTCAAAATAACACGTTAAATGGAGGAAATAAATCAAAATCCAAGTCTTCTAAGGCATTATGCAATTCAAGGCAACTGCTGTAATTAGCTAAACCATTGTGAATAAATAAACATGATGGTGCGCTTCATGTCCTTCATGAATACAAACTCAGGCTTGACCAATGGAGTGTGGTGGAAACAGCATTATGCCATTTCTCAACCTATTCTAAGAAGAATGGCAGCTTCTGCTTTGCCCTCTGGGAACCCTGACCAACAATGAAAGAAGTCTTACTATCCTAACACCTCTGTGTGATGAGAAATCCAAGCCACATGGAAAGGTGCTGTGCTGACTGACATCCTATTTAACAGCCCAACTGAGCCCTCAGCCAATAGTTAGCTTCAACTTCCACCCCTGAGGTCCAGTTCATTTGACTAAATGACTAAAGCTCCAGCCACTATCTGCATGAGAAACCCCACAGAAAAACCACATAAGTAAACCCAGTCAACTCACAGAACCAGGAGAAATAATAATAAATTGTTATTTTAAGCCACTGTCTTTAAAAGAGCTAATTGTGCAGCAATAGCTAATCAGACGACCAGCTAATAAAGAAACCACTGAAACATTTAAACAGGAGAGTGGTAATAATTCAGCTCATAACTGAACATTTTGCATAGGTAGGGCCCCGAGCATCAGACTAATTAGAAAGTAGGAGATAAACACTTTGTCCCCTGCTCTCATACCCATTCTAGCTTATTTGAGGTTTGAGGGCTACTGGTTGGAACTGAGTGATGTTCCTCCTCCCATGTGCATATGATATTTATCCCATAGATTCTGAAGCTATCAGAGGGGAGATGGAGAGAGAGAGAGAGAGAGGGAGAGGGAGAGAGAGAGAGAGAGAGAGAGAGAGAGGGAGAGGGAGAGGGAGAGGGAGAGGGAGAGGGAGAGGGAGAGGGAGAGGGAGAGGGAGAGGGAGAGGGAGAGGGAGAGGGAGAGGGAAGAACCAATACCCTTACACAGAATTTCTGACCCATGACTGATAAAGTACCAGGTTCCAACTCACGTAGCAAGCGACGAATAACACCAACGGTCCCTGCTTCCTGGTGCTCAGACTCTTATGCTTGTGTAATTCCATGCCTTGCCAGATAGGGCGGACCCATGTAACCAATATGATGTTGCAGAAATGGCCATGCAACGGGTGAGGTTAGGTTTTAAATGACATTACAACTTTTGCCTTGCTCTCACTTGCATCGCTCATGCTGGTCAAATTTGCTCTCCCAATGTCTGTATTACTTTATAGTAAAAAGCCTTATATATGGTCAAACAAAATACTTTACCACATTGTTTATCCTCAGAAATCTGTTGCCTATTCTTGGTCCTCTGAATGTTAAAATTAGTTCATGAAATTATCAACAAAACCTTGTTTGTGTTCTAATTGCACGTCCATTGATCAACATCGTGGGAAGGAACAGCCTTAGACTACTGACTCTTCCTCTTCACAAACAGTGATGGGATGGTGCATCATCCCCTGCATGAGGTGTTGATGGAAACTGTGTTGGCCAAACAGCAGTATAATCTCCTCCTAGACACTGCAGAGCAGGAAAGTCAAGGAATGTTAGCTGAGTTTGAAGAAGAGTTAAATAAGAAAAGTGGGGAGTTGTGGGTATAAATAAGTAATCTTTTCTGTAAAGAAGGTATTTTAGGCAGCCACCATTTTGGCCCAGGTGATTTGCAGTTCCCTGGGGCCGCCATTTGAAGTGACAAAGGTCAAACCATCCCTTTTTACTTTAAATTAGCCAATGGCACAAAAATGTGAGCCTAAGCTCTGACCAATTAAGATTGAGGGACAGATGACATATGTCAGACAAAAAACCCTGAGGGGATGGCCTGCTCAGTATCCGTGCTGCCAGACCCTATGTGTGCACACCTCCTGCAGGAGTAAAGGTATTGCCTTGCTGTCTGGCTCCTGAGTACCCTTTGTCTTCTGCCAGGACCCCTGCTTTGGGGGCTCATTTTCTTTCTAACACCACGCAGACCCCACACACAATGAGCTGATGGCTGCAGCTGGGAACACATGCAAATATGGAACAGAAACTCTGGACAACGCGTTAGCCCTGCTACAGACACAGCTGGGTTTTTCCCTTGGTGAGATGAAGGGAAATGGGACTCTGGGAACTCAAGGATGTGATTTCATGCAAATAAATGCCACTCATTCTCCCAGGGGAGTCTCAGAATGTTCCTTTTCTTGTGACATCGCAAGAGCCCCACCTTCACCGGCAAGGAGTTGGGACACAGAGAGCTCCCCATCCATAGCACCGTATTTATTTTTACCCCATTTGCTTTGTTCAAATCAGGATCTAAACAGGCTCCATACAGTGTATTTGAATGACACATTTCTCCAATGATAAGAATGTTATATTGCTTTATTTTTAAAAATTCATTTGCTAAGGAAATGGAGTCATTTGTCCTATAGTGTCCCACCTTCTACTTTGCTGATTATATTGCTGTGTTGTAACATAAAGTAATTTCATCCTCGATATTTCCTGAAAATTGGTAGCCTGATGTTAATTGTTTTGACCTCATGACACTTTTACACTTAAAAATTATTAAAGACCCAAACTATTTTTATTCATATGAATTACAGATATTTATGATATTAGATGTTAAAACTATTTTAAAAAATATTTAGTTACTAACTAGTTTTGATCATTTTCAAAAAACTTCCCCCAAAAATGCCCATATGAGAATGACAAGTTTTTCTCTCAATCCATTTTTCAAGTAAGAATTGTGTTTCATGAAAACTGTAGATTAAAACTGTTACATATGCTTTTTCTGGAGACAAACGCTGTATTTTATTATGCAGACTTCCCATAGATATACAGAATATCAAAAGAAATATATCCAAGGTTTCAGACTTAATAAACTTAATTATTTTTACTGTTTCATCAAGTTCATCCAGTAAAAATGTCTTGTTTCTTGCAAGTGCCTGGATATGGAGAACGCAGGTTGATGCTATTGCCTTGATTAATGCTGACGCATAAGAACTTTTACCCAACTTTGTTTCTTTCCATAGTGTGAATGTCAACACAGTAAAAAAGACAGATAACATTTTAGTATCATTATGAAAGTTACAAGTTCACGGGCTCCCTGGAAGTGTCTTGAAGACCCCGTGGGTCTCCAGGTCACAATCTGAGGATGCCGTTTGGAAGTGGCACATGGCCGTCTCCGAATTGGACGGCGCTGAGGAACTGGTCTCAGGCTTCCCCCAGGGAGGAAGGCATGGCTATTCATCTGCTGTTCCCTCCTGGTTTCCCACGGAGTTACAAGACCCTGTAACAGCATCTCTGAACCACTGCTCTTTCCCTTAATTCTAATTGTTTCTTTCCCCTCAACTAATATTTATTTCTCAGCAATCATTCCCATTTCTATACACACCTGACTTTTACTTAGTGATTTACTTTTATTTATTCTTAAAATACAAGGTTTAAAGAAATATATATATATATATATACAGGAAAAAATAAAACTTATTCATACACATGCCTAGAGGGACCAGTACTTGGCAGATTGCTATAACAACAACAAAAAAACAAAACAAAACAAAAACAAACATTATCAATGTTTTTCTTATCAATTCAATGCCACATTTTCTAAACCACATAACATCACAATTTGTGCCACACTACCTTCATTCCAGGAAGTTTTGAGAATAAGAAAACTGGGCATAGGATGATAAAGTCCAAACTGCACCTGTTCCTAAGAAAACTGCTGGCCTGCTAACGGAAAAGAAGTGATATCTGGGGCAATTACCAGCCATTGCCCCCAATAGTCTATTACCCATGGCACAAACCTCCTTGAACCAATGCCAAGATCTTTCCCGGTATCCCTGTCCTGGTCCACATGCCTGCTATTCATTTCAAGGCCACACCCTCAGACTCTCTTATAAAAGCTGAGTCTTTTCTGACGTGACCAACCATCCAGCTACCTGCAAAGAGGTAAGTGGGAGCTGAGAGGAGGTGAGAGCCATGGCAGGGGTTTACCTCACACATTTGGGGAAAGGCTATAGGAGGATTCTGGTCTTCAAAGAAAATCAGTTTTAGGGGTAAGAGAGTGTACAGATTCTCCAATTATTTCCAGGATTATAAAAGGGGATAGATGTCACCAAGATCAATTGATTCCAAGGAGTGTTGTCAAAGGAAAAGACAAGAGGGAGAACAGAGGGATCCCTACATGCCCTCTCTCTGACCGCACTTCTTTAACGATCTCTGATTGCTTCTTCAAGTCACAGATATTGTACAATGCTGCCTCCCATGGCCCTGCCCAGCGTGTCCTGGATGCTGTTCTCCTGCCTGATGCTCCTATCGCAGGTGCAAGGTGAGATGTCTCTGCCTCCAGCACTGGGTTCCCTGTGAACGCTCAGGGCCAAGAGCTAGAGGAAGCCTCCTGTGTGATGCATGTGGCAATGGTGAGGTATCTCCTCACACAGTGAAACTGCCTGCCATTCCTCCACTGTCACTCCTTCCTTCAGGGTAACTCATGGGGTGGAGGGGGGACCACGGAGGTCCATTAACAGTGGAATGAGATGGTTTCCATTTTGGACTTTGGCAGGATGAAGAGAGACAGCAGGAAGGGTCAGTAGTGAGAGAAGCAGGAGAATGACTGGAGGACTTGGTGTGAGAACAGTCAGCTCAGAGTGGGGGAAGTGTTAGACTTTGGAATACAAGGGGATGGTAGAATAAAAAGGGATGCTTCTTCATTTAATAAGGGAGCTAGTTCAAGATGAAGAAATCCTGAAAGTGTTGGAAATGATGAGAGGTAGGCAAGAGTTTGGTGTTCGTTCCCCCAAGCACTGGCTCACAAATATTCCCACAGTCCCAACACCCATTCCCACACTTTGTTTCACTCCATTTCTCTCTCTTACGTCCATCCACCCCAGGTGAAGAGTCCAAGAAGGAACTTGAAGCTCTACCGAGCACCTGTCCTGAAGGCTCCTATTACCATCGCTTCTACTGCTATGCTTTGTTTAAGACACCAAAATCCTGGTCTGAGGCAGATATGAGTAGGTGCATTTACAGGTAGAAGTATTACATTAGAGACAGGAGGGAGAGGGGATGGTCTCCATTTTCCAGACTTTTTTGGGAGTGAGAATGAGCACTCTCATCTTTTACACACACACCTCTTCTTACCCCTCAGCCCTGCCCTACCCCAGGGATGTCTCAACCTCCTCCTCAGTCTGTCTCTGCCCCACACAGATTGCCTGCCAGAAGCGACCGTCGGGATTCCTCGTGTCTGTGCTCACTGGGGCTGAAGCATCCTTCTTGGCCTCTCTGGTCAAGAGCAGTTCGATCAGCTACCAAAACATCTGGATTGGGATTCATGATCCCACACAGGTGCGATGACATCACCTGTCTGTTATCTCTGAAGCTGCTATGGCCCTTCAGGCCCACTCCCTGTCCCTGTGCCTGCCCAGATAATTCCAGAGCTTAGAGATTTGCAGGGACATTTGGGGGAAAGGGAGGACCTGGAGGCCAGGTGAAGAGCTGAGTTCTGTGAAGGTCGGTAGTCTGCAACTGAAGTTTATCTGCCTCTTGTCCAGATTTGTATACCATTTAGACATGACACCCTGTAATTCAGTTCTCTGAGCTTCAGTAAGGAATTCTACATGAAGATGAGATGCATTTTTCCTTGTAGAATAGCCATTGCCTTTGAGGTTCAGGGTGTAATTATGAATTCACTGCCAATTGTTGTCCAGCCAGTAACTGTGAATGGTTCCATTGGTCTTTATGATTATTGACTTTTGGATTTACCAATAGGAGCAAGGAATTAGGAAAGAGGAAAGCTCTGTGACAACATATGGAATAGCAGACCAAATTCCATGATCCTGAAGGGGGGGTCAGGTGTTCACCTGAGGGAATCATGCATGGAGACCTCTAATGACCACTCAACCTCACCTGCCTCCAACTCTACTCAGTAGGGCTATGAAACCAATGCCGGTGGATGGGAGTGGAGTAATAATAATGTGATGGATTACCTTGCCTGGGAGAAAAATCCTGCCACCATTTCAAATCCTGGCTACTGCAGGAGCCTGTCACGAAGCTCAGGTAAGAAAGGAAGAGCTACCTTCTGGCCAACCTTTCCATCCCTTCATCCTCGTTCCTGGGCCTCACCTTCAGGAAACTCTCCTGAGCCAGGAAATGCAGTGTTGGTTTGTCTTCTCCCATCTCCTTTCATCTCTCCTTTCAGTGAGTTTCCTTCTCCCCCCCACCCCCACCCCCCACCCCTGCCTGAGAAAGTCCCTGGTGACAATGAGGGCGGGGCTTTGAGTCCTAGGCCAGAGTCTGGGATGTCTCTCCTTTGAGCCCTGAGCTCCACCAGCCCCACTCACTTTAGCTCTTCTCTCTCTCCAGGATATCTGAAATGGAAAGATTATAATTGTAATCAGATGTTACCCTATATCTGCAAGTTCAAGAATTAGGTGAGTTCAGCGGGCGTGGCTCAGTGATTGAGCGTTGATCTATGAATCAGGAGATCACAGTTTGATTCCCAGGCAGGTCACATGCCCAGGTGCGGGCTTCATTCCTGGTATGGGGCATGCAGGAGATATCTGATCAATGATTCTCTCTCATCATTGCTGTTTCTATCACTCTCTCTCCCTCCCTTCCTCTCTGAAATCAATTTAAAAAAGAAGGAAAAGAATTAGGTCAGGTTGGAGCCAGCAGCCTGAGTTTGGGATGCAGCTCATCGTGGGACCAAGTGAGGATTCACCAGAAAGGAATATTTTCGCACACCCTCAAACCCAGCCTCTTCTTTTTGACCTCCCCTCCTCCTTGCCCTCATTTCAGGCATTCTTTGTGTCCAATGGCCTGAAGTCTCAGAGTGTAATAATAAAAATTTTACTCAATACTTGTGCATTTTTGTGTTCCATTCTCATAGCAAGACTGAGGAGTCAGTGGGTGAGGGAGAAAATCTAGGTGCTGCCTTTATTGCGTTTCATTCAGGCCCCTGGGACAATAACCACAGGGACGTCCCCATCAGCACATTTGCGATGAGGATGTGGGCCCTGTTCACATAGGATTCACGTCGTGCGCAGACAAAACACTGGTCGCTACACCCCCTGCTGCCCCCACCTCCTGATGGTGTGGCACCAGCAGCATCGTGGGTGACTGTTAGCCCCTGGTGCTACTATAACAGCACTTCTGACATTTCTGGCCAGAGGACTGGTTGTTTCCTTTAACTTGCAATCTAAATTGGACCTTAACTTTTATAAAATATTGAGTACTTGGACTGTGGTACCACCTGAAATGTAGAGCATTAGTAGTTGTTACTCTTAGTAAAGAAAAAAGTCGGAACAATTTGAAAGCCAACAACTTTTCCTGCACTCGTCACCCTGACACCTGCTGAGGCTCCAGAGAGCAGGGCCTTCTCATTTCTGCTGGAGCTGAAGCTGCTGGAGCCTTGAGCACTTAGGTGCATTAAATGGTAATTGTGACACATTGCGGAATGCTGAGTGTGGATTGGGGTTAAGAGTGAGAAACTGCAGGAGGCTGCAGTCTTAGGGAGGTTGCTACTCTTTCATGGGTTTTACTTCTGAAACTCCACCAGATTCTTGTGATGAAGAGAAAAATAACCATTTTGAATGTGTCCAGATAAAGACACCACAACGAAAGAAAACTGCATGTTAATGACCTTGATAATTACAAATGTAAAAATCCTCAACGAAATGATACCAAACCAATTTCAACAGGACATTAACAGGGTCATACAGCAAGACAAGTGGGAATTATTTCTGGGGTGCAAAGAAGGGTCAACATATGGAAAACAACCAATGTCATATACCACATAAATAGAATAAAGGCCAGAAATTCCTCGCTCCTATCAACAGATGAAGGTAAAGGTCTGAGAATCGATGGCACAACATCACACCTGTAGTTAACAAATAAGGTGTTGTGCACTTAAATATCTTAAGAGGGTAGACCTCATGTTAAGTGTTGTTAGCACAAAAAGAAAAACACTTAAACAAATAGTAGAACACAAGGAAACTCTCAGAGGTGATGGGAATAGCTAATAACTTGGGCCTGGTGATAGCAACCTAAGTGTTTACATAAGTCCAGACTCCTAAATTGTAAACATTAGTTACGTGCATTTTGGTATACTAGTTATACCTCCATAAATCTGGGGGAAGAGGAATATAAAACTCAAAAACTGGGACATCCCGTGTACCTT
This sequence comes from Myotis nattereri, assembly GCF_964212035.1. Taxonomy (NCBI): domain Eukaryota; kingdom Metazoa; phylum Chordata; class Mammalia; order Chiroptera; family Vespertilionidae; genus Myotis; species Myotis nattereri. The sequence continues at coordinate 21,381,867 of NC_138085.1, forward strand.
GGCCTTGGTTCTAATGTCATTCTCCAATAAACGGAACAAGAGCTTCTTGAAGAAATGGTCGAACCTAAGACAGAAAGTAATATATCAAATAAAAGTGGAGAGTCTTGCCGAAACCAATTTGGCTCAGTGAATAGAGCGTTGGCCTGCGGACTCAAGGGTACCGGGTTTGATTCCAGTCAAGGACATGTACCTGGGATTCGGGCACATCCCCAGTGGGAGATGTGCAGGAGGCAGCTGATCGATGTTTCTCTCTCATCGATGTTTCTAACTCTCTATCTCTCTCCCTTCCTCTCTGTAAAAAATCAATAAAATATATTTTTAAAAAAAGTGGAGCGTCTTAGTGTGCCAGAAAATAAGGAAATGTAAAATTAAAAGCCTAATATTGGGGTTGTGTCAATGGAACAAGGGTGGGAAGCCCCTGGCATGCGTGCCAAACATGGCATGCCAGTAACTTTTGCTGGCACACGAAACCCTCTCTTATAATCTTCCATTTACAATTGTGAATCTTTTTTCTCAGTGATGAATTTTGTTAAGTCTCATAATAGGAGTAGCCTGATGGATGAGAGTAATAGCTCGTGCATATCTCTGAAGGTCACAAATATAAACCTGATGTAAAATCGCTGTCATCAGTGATGCAGCAGCAAAAATCCCACTGATAATATCAAACGGAGTCATAAAGTTTTCTGTCGGACTATCAGTGTACATGTAGACATTAAAAAATAGGGATTCCGAAGATGGCAATATAGGCAGAAGTGTCCCAGGTCGTGTCCCGCAGCAAATGGAGTGAGCAGCTGAAACTAATAGCACCCACACTGAATTGGTGAAATTACTCAGCAGGTGAGACGGTTTGCAGCCGGGAAGGGCAGAACTCCCCTGGAAAGGTAAAAAATCCAGGGATCTGGGCAGGAAAGTGTGCCAGACCTCTGAGCCCAGAGGGTCAAAGGGAGATAGCGTGGCAGACAGCCGCGTCCCTTGGGACAGGCACAGCCCCTGTCTGGGGAAAGGAGATCCGAGGGATTCTTGGTGCCAGGGGATTTGAGGTATGGGCTCTGTGATTACGGAACCTAAAGGGGGCAGCCTGAAGAGCTGACCAGACCATGCAGTGCCAGTAAGAGAAGAGCTTACAGAAACTCAGCCTTCCCCGTTTCCGCGGCCGGCGTTTGTTTGTTTTCACTGAACCCTGTTCATAAGACATTTCGAATACAGACACTCACCTGTGCTGAAGAGAGGGAGAAGGTGCGGATGAATGGAATCTGGGGAGAGGCTGAGGAGAGAGGGGGGGCCGGGAGAGGTGGCAGCGAATTGAGTGCTGAGACACCCCTGGGCCCAGGATCGGGGCAGCCATTCTCTCCAGAGAGTGAGACTCCTCTACCTAGCCCCCAGGCAAGGAACACAGCCACACCCAGATTCCACCCTGAATGAGATCAAGGATTAAAATAATCTGATCAGTCCCTGGGAGTTAACAGGGTCTGGCCTATAGAGGGATTTTCAATCCCAGCAACAACACAGAGCAGGGTAATGATTAAAGAACCAGCTCTGGACAGTTGACCTCCCCAAACCAGTTTTAAGTGCAATAGAGAAAATAAACCCTTGCTACTGTGTAGAGAAGCCGTATAGCCTCAGAGGCCAACCCAAAAACACTGCCACCCAGAGGCTGAGCCACAAACTGACTCTTAGCTAAATACAAATTAAGGCAGTCTGGGACACAAATATGGCCTGCTTTAAAATCAGGACTATGGTTTAAAACATGGAGGAACAGTGTATCGCAGGGAAATTCAACACTCTCCTAAATACCTGGCAGGACTAAGGTGAGCCAGACTGACGAGTAGAAGAACCGAAGGACCTTCACTACTGCAATTTTTTTTTTTCTTTTTTCACCTTTTAACTAAGGAACCAATTTTTTTTTCTTCTTTTTCCATCACCTGATTTTACCCTTTTAATTACTACATTTTATTTTTAACCAGTATTATTACTGCTACCATTTTACCATTTTTTAAAGTGCCATTTTATTTTCTCTTTATTTTATTTTGGGATTAGTGTTCTCCATTCTATTTTCATCGTTCCTTTAGCATCAATTTTCCCTACCTCAATTTTACCTCTATGCTAAAGCCCTCTCCCTCACTTTTCCCCTTTTGCTGTCCTGTTTCTCTTACCCTATTCCTGCTTTAGATTTTCCCTATTCCTTCTGTTTAACTCCTGTCAAAATTTCACCCTACTTATATATCCTATTTCCAATCCACTGCTCTAAATCCTTATACACATATCCCTTATCTTTCTTCACTATCCAAATTTTTTCTTCTTCTTTTATCTTTCTATTGTTTTGTTGCTGTTTGCTTGATTGTTGAGTATATTGTTTTTTGTTTTTGTTCGTTTGTTTGTTTTTTGTGTGTCTGTGTGTGTGTGTGTGTGTGTGTGTGTTTTAGGACTGGTTGTGAGGCTGATTTGCTTTTTCTTTTTCTTTTTTTCTGCTGGTTTTTCCCCTCCCTCCACCCCCCCCCCCGGTTATTTTTTTGCTTCTGTTTTCCTTTGTCTCTCTTGATATTATTGGTTGTTTCTAGTTTGCATTCATCTCCAGGGAGCTGTTGCTGGAATTTTTTGGATTAGTGGCGGTTCTATAGGAGCTTTCTCCTCATATAAATAGTCTCTTCCCCTCTTCTACTTCATTCTCTCTTTTCACTCTTTTTTTTCTCTTTTTTCCCCCCTCCTTTTTCCCAATTTCATTTTTACACTCCTTTTCCCCCCCTACTTTTCTTTTCTTTTCTTTTTTCTCTTTTATCTTTTTCTCTTCTTTCTTCCTTATCCCCTAATTTTCTTAATTCAGGTGGTCACCTTTATTTGGGGTTATTAATATCGTGAATATATTTGTGTTTAGTGCCTGGTACGTGGTTCCTTATTGTGTTGTATTTTGTGCCTTTAAATCAACGCAGCAGATCCAAGCAACAGCAGCCTCCTGAGCACCACACCCTCTGCTGAGGAACAGCAGCTGTACGTAAAGCCTCCCCCCACCAGCCAGAAGAGCCACCACAGCTGTGAACAGCACCCACCAGAGGAGCTGCTGCCAACTGAGGAGCAGCTGCTACCGCAACCACCCAAAGAGCAACCATAGCCCAAGGAGCCACCGCCACCCAGGGAGCAGCCACTGAACGACTCAACGTCTAGATATGTCAGTGAGATCAAACATGGGTAGACAAAGAAATCCCCAAAGGAAAGAAAAGGAGGACTCGCCAGAAAAGCAGCTAAGTGACATAGAGGCATGCAACATGACAGAGAAAGAACTCAGACTAAGGGTCCTAGAGTGCATAAACCAGATGGAGGAAAAAATCAACAACTTATGCAAGAAGCAAGAAGAAACAGATGAAAAAATCAACAACTTAAGTAAGACCCAAGAATAAATGAAGAGCGATATAGCTGCAATAAAAAACACCACTGAAAGTATCAACAGTAGCCTAGGAGAAGCGGAGGACCGAATTAGTGAATTAGAAGACAAGGAAGCAAAACACACCCAAACTGTACTGCACTTGGAGAAAAAAATTAAAAGACAGGAGGAAAGCCTAAGGGAGCTTTGGGGCAACATGAAACAAAACAACATACGAATAATAGGGGTGCCAGAACAACAGAAAGATGAAGAAGGATTAGAAAACCTATTCGAAGAAATAATATCAGAAAACTTCCCTGATGTGGGGAAGAAAAAAGTCACACAAGCCCAGAGAGTCCCAAACAAGGTGAACCCGAAAAGACCCACACTAAGACACATCATAATTACCATGGCAAATGTTCAAGACAAAGAGAGAATCTTACAGGGTGCAAGAGAGAGATGGAAAGTTACATACAAGGGATCTCCCATTAGATTATCAAATGATTTCTCAACAGAAACACATCAGGCCAGAAAAGAATGGAGGGAAATTTACAAAGTGATGCAAAGCAAAGGACTGAATCCAAGATTACTCTATCCAGCAAGGCTATCATTCAAAATTGAAGGGGAAATAAGAAGCTTCACAGACATAAAAAGGCTAAGGGAGTTTATCACCACCAAGCCAGCAATGCAAGAAATGCTAAAGGGACTGGTGTCAAAAGAAGAAATAAACAGCTCAGAAAGAAAACAGCCACACAAAAAAGAAATGGCTACCAACAAGTACCTTTCAATAATAACTTTAAACGTAAACAGACTAAATGCTCCAACCAAAGACATCGAGTGGCTGAATGGATAAAAAAACATGACCCATACATCTGCTGTCTACAAGAGACCCACCTCATTAGAAGGGACTCACACAGACTGAAAGTGAAGGGATGGAAAAATATCTTTCAGGCAAATGGAAAGGAAAAGAAAGCTGGGGTAGGAATACTTATATCTGACAAAATAGACCTCAAAGTGAAGGCCATAACAAGAGATAAGGAAGGCCACTTCATAATACTAAAGGGATCAATACAACAAGAAGATATAACCCTGGTAAACATATATGCACCCATTGCAGGAGCACCCAAATTCATAAAAAAACTCCTGGAAGATATCAAAGGAGAGATCAACAACAATACAATCATAGTAGGGGACTTTAATACACCACTGACAGCACTGGATAAGTCCTCTAGACAAACAATCAGCAAAGAAACAGCAATCCTAAATGACTCACTAGATCAGATGGACTTAGTAGACATCTTCAGAACACTTCACCCCAAAGCCACGGAATATACATTCTACTCAAGTGCTCATGGGACAGATTCAAAAATAGACCACATATTGTGTCACAAGCAAAGTCTCCCCAAATTCAAGAAGATTGAAATCATAAAAAGCCTCTTCTCAGACAACGATGGCATAATATTAGAAATAAACTACAATAAAAACAACCCAAAATACTCAAACACTTGGAAGCTGAATAGCATGTTATTAAATATTGATTGGGTTACCAATGAGATCAAAGAAGAAATTAAAAACATCCTGGAAACTAATGACAATGAAAACACAACAACCCAAAACCTATGGGACACAATGAAAGCAGTCCTGAGAGGGAAGTTTATAGCTCTACAGGCCTACCTCAAAAAAATAAGAAAAAATGATAGTAAATCATCTAACTCTACAACTCAAAGAATTAGAAAGAGAGCAACAAGAAAACCCCAGAGTGAGCAGAAGGAAGGAGGTAATAAAGATCAGAGCAGAAATAAATGACATAGAGATAAAAAAAACAATACAGAAAATCAATGAATACAAGAACTGGTTCTTTGAAAGGATAAACAAGATTGATGAGCCTCTAGCCAGGCTCACCAAGAAGCAAAGAGAGAGGACTCAAATAAACAAAATCAGAAATGAAAGAGGCAAAATAACAACAGACCCCACAGAAATTCAAAGAATTATTAAAAATACTATGAACAACTCTAACAAACTAGACAACCTGGAGGAAATGGACATATTCCTAGAAAAATACAATCTTCCAAAATTCAATCCGGAAGTTTCTAAAAATCTCAATAGGCCAATAACTATGGAAGAAATTGAAGCAGTCATCAAAAAGCTTCCAGCAAACAAATGCCCAGGACCAGACGGCTTCACAGGGGAGTTTTACCAAACATTCAAGGAAGAACTAAAACCTATCCTCCTCAGACTACTACAAAAAATCCAAGAGGAAGGAACACTTCCAAGCTCATTCTATGAAGCCAGCATCACCCTAAGACCAAAACCAGGTAAGGACAACACAATGAAAGAGAATTACAGGCCAATATCCCTCATGAACATAGATGCCAAAATCCTCAACAAAATCTTAGCAAATCGGATCCAGCAGTACATCAGAAAGATCATACACCACGACCAAGTAGGATTTATCCCAGGGATGCAAGGATGGTACAATATCCGCAAATCAATAAACGTGATACATCACATAAACAAATTGGAAGAAAAAAAACCACATGGTCATATCAATTGATGCAGAAAAAGCATTTGACAAAATTCAACACCCATTTTTGATAAAAACTCTCAGCAAGGTGGGAATTGAAGGATCATACCTCAACATAATAAAAGCCATATATGACAAACCCACAGCCAACATCATACTCAATGCACAAAAACTAACAGCATTTCCCCTAAGAACAGGAACAAGACAGGGATGCCCACTCTCACCACTCCTGTTCAACATAGTACTGGAAGTGTTAGTCATTGCAATTAGGCAAGAAGAAGAAATAAAAGGCATCCAAATTGGAAAAGAAGATTAAAACTGTCCTTATTTGCTGACGACATGATATTATACATACAAAACCCTAGAGACTCCATCAAAAAGCTATTAGACTTAATACATGAATTTGGCAATGTAGCAGGATACAAAATTAACCCCAAGAAATCTGAGGCATTTCTATACACCAATAGTGAACTTTCAGAAAGAGAAATTATAAAAACAATCCCATTTACCATCGCACCAAAAAAATTAAGCTACCTAGGAATAAACTTAACTAAAGAGGTATAAGACCTCTACTCAGAAAACTACAGGACGTTGAAAAAAGAGATAGAGGAAGACATAAACAGTTGGAAGAACATACCATGTTCTTGGATTGGTAGAATAACATCATTAAAATGTCCATACTGCCCAAAGCAATCTATAAATTCAACGCACTTCCCATTAAAATACCAACGGCATACTTCACAGATCTAGAACGAACTCTCCAAAAATTCATCTGGAATAAAAAAAGACCCTGAATAGCTGCAGCAATCCTGAGAAAGAACAAAGTAGGTGGCATCTCAATACCAGATATCAAGATGTATTACAAAGCCACTGTTCTCAAAACTGCCTGGTACTGGCACAAGAACAGGCATATAGATCAATGGAATAGAATAGAGAGCCCAGAAATCAGCCCGAACCAATATGCTCAATTAATATTTGACAAAGGAGGCAAGAACATACAATGGAGCCAAGATAGCCTCTTCAATAAATGGTGTTGGGAAAATCGGACAGATACATGCAAGAAAATGAAACTAGACCACCAACTTACACCATACACAAAAATAAACTCAAAATGGATAAAGGACTTAAATGTATGACAGGAAACCATAAAAATTCTAGAAGAATCCAAAGGCAACAAAATCTCAGACATATGCCGAAGCAATTCTTCACTGATACAGCTCCTAGGGCACTTGAAACTAAAGAGAAAATGAACAAATGGGACTACATCAAAATAAAAAGCTTCTGCACAGCAAAAGAAACCATCAACAAAACAATGAGAAAACCCACTGCGTGGGAAAACATATTTGCCAATGTCATATCTGATAAGGGCCTAATCTCCAAAATTTATAGGGAACTCATACAACTTAACAAAAGGAAGATAAACAATCCAATCAAAAAATGGGCAAAGGACCTAAATAGACACCTTTCAAAAGAGGACATTCAGAAAGCCAAGAGACATGAAAACATACTCAAAGTCACTAATCATCCAAGAGATGCAAATCAAAACAACAATGAGGTACCGTCTGACACCTGTCAGACTGGCTATCATCAACAAATCAACAAACGACAAGTGCTGGAGAGGATGTGGAGAAAAAGGAACACTTGTGCACTGCTGGTGGGAATGCAGACTGGTGCAGCCACTATGGAAGACAATATGGAGTTTCCTCAAAAAACTAAAAATGGAACTCCCATTTGACCCTGTGATCCCACTTCTAGGAATATATCCCAAGAAACCAGAAACACCAATCAGAAAGGATATATGCACCCATATGTTCATAGCAACATAATTCACCGTAGCTAAGATCTGGAAACAGCCTAAGTGCCCATCAGTAGATGAATGGATTAGAAAACTGTGGTACATCTACACGATGGAATACTATGCTGCTGTAAAAAAGAAGGAACTCTTACCATTTGCAACGGCATGGATGGAACTGGAGAGCATTATGCTAAGTGAAATAAGCCAGTCAAATGAAGTAAAAATACCACATGATCTCACTCATTCATGGATAATAGAGACCATTATAAACTTTTGAACTATAATAGATACAGAGGCAGAGCTGCCTCAAACAGTTTGTCAAACTACAGCGGGAAGGCCAGGGATGGTTGGGGGCCAGGAGGGAGGGAGGTAAGAGATCAACTGAAGGACTTGTATGCATGCATGTAAGCATAACCAATGGACATAAGACACTGGGGGGTAGGAGAGGCCAGGGGATTGTCAAGGGCGGGGGGGGGGGGAAGGACACATATGTAATACCCTTTGTAATACTTTAAGCAATAAAAAAAACACCAATATACTGGGAAAAACAAAAATAAATTTATTTTTCATCATCATATACTGTGTTTCTGTTGCTCAAATGAGTTTTATTATTTCTTCAAGGTTCTTCACATACGTACACCTTAAGAGATATCAAGTAGGTGTAACATGTTCACAAAAATTAGGGCTGGCACGCAGAAGAATTTTGAGTCAGAGATTTTGCTGGTTTTGGCATGCACTCACAAAAAGATTGCCCACCTCTGCCCTAGGACCAAAGCTGGGAGTAAGTCAGCAACAAAAGAAATCACATAGTATTGGATTGTAATACAATGCAAAAATCCATGAATCGATTAGGATATAATTACTTACATGTTAATATAGTATTAAGATTCATTTATGACAATATTTATAATACCATATAATATTATATTAATCTATTAATATGCATGCAAAGACCAGTATTTCATACAGAAAAATTCCAAATAATTTATGGAGCTCCTCCACATTCACATAATTCTGTAAATCTGAAACTATTCTAAAAGTTAGTCTTTTTTAAAAAGAATGACTAAAAACAAAATATAAAACAAGAAGTGTGCAGGCTCCCCTCCCCGGCCTCGATGGGCGGGCGGGCTGCCCTGAGGAGGCGGGGAGGGGAGCGCCAGGCTGGCCCACGGGCTGGCGAGGACGCCGAACTTCTGTGCGCCCCCAACTGCACGTGGAAGAGCACGCAGTTGGATCTGGCCTTCTTCGGATTCCCGAGGGATCCGGCCAGATGCCAGAAGTGGGTGGAAAATTGTAGGAGAGCAGACTTAGAAGATAAAACACCTGATCAACTAAATAAACATTATCGATTATGTGCCAAACACTTTGAGACCTCTATGATCTGTAGAACTAGTGAAGATGAAATCAGGACACTAAAACAGAAAAAAATTGACGAAACTTCTGAACAGGAACAAAAACATAAAGAGATCAACAACACCAATGCTCAGAACTCCAATACAGAAGGGGGTGAAGAACAGGATGAAGACATTTTACCTTTAACCCTTGAGGAGAAGGAAAACAAAGAATACTTAAAATCTTTATTTGAAATTTTGATTCTTATGGGAAAACAAAACATACCTCTAGATGGACATGAAGCTGATGAAATCCCAGAAGGTCTCTTTACTCCTGATAACTTTCAGGCACTGTTGGAGTGCCGGATAAATTCTGGTGAAGAGGCTTTGAGACAACAGCAGTCAACACACTGTTCTGTTCAAAAGCACAGCAGAAACAGATGCTAGAGATCTGTGAGAGCTGCATTTGGGAAGAAACGCTCAGGGAAGTGAGAGACTCTCACTTCTTTTCAATTATCACTGACGACGTAGTGGACATAGCAAGGGAAGAGCACCTGCCCGTGTTGGTGAGGTTTGTTGACGAAGCTCATAACCTGGGAGAGGAATTTGTGGGTTTTCTGCCTTATGAAGCTGATGCCGAAATTTTGGCTATGAAATTTCACACCACGATAACTGAGAAGTGGGGATTAAACATGGAATATTGTCGTGGCCAGGCTTACATTGTGTCCAGTGGATTTTCTTCCAAAATGAAAGTTGTTGCTTCTAGACCTTTGGAGAAATATCCCCAAGCTGTCTACACACTCTGCTCTTCCTGTGCCTTAAATATGTGGTTGGCAAAATCGGTGCCTGTTATGGGAGTGTCGGCTGCATTAGGAACAATTGAGGAAGTTTGTTCTTTTTTCCATCGATCACCACAACTGCTTTTAGAGCTTGACAATGTAATTTCTGTCCTCTTTCAGAACAATGAAGAAAGGGGTCAAGAACTGAAGGAAATTTGCCATTCTCAGTGGACAGGCAGGCATGATGCTTTTGACATTTTAGTGGACCTCCTACAAGCACTTGTTTTATGTTTAGATGGTATAAATAATGATACAAATATTAGATGGAATCACTGTATAGCGGGCCGAGCATTTGTACTCTGTAGTGCAGTAACAGATTTTGATTTCGTGGTTACCATTGTCGTTCTTAAAAATGTTCTATCTTTTACAAGAGCCTTTGGGAAAAATCTCCAGGGTCAGACCTCTGATGTCTTTTTTGCAGCCAGTAGCTTGACTGCGGTGCTGCATTCACTAAATGAAGTGATGGGAAATATTGAAGTTTATCATGAAGTTTGGTTTGAAGAAGCCACCAATTTGGCAACCAAACTTGATATTCAGATGAAGCTCCCTGGGAAATTCCGCAGAGCTCAGCAAGGGAACCTGGAATCTCAGCTGACCTCTGAGGGTTACTCTAAAGAAGCTCTAAGTGTTCCAACAGTGGGACACATTATTCAGGAACTGAAAGATATATTCTCAGAACAGCACCTCAAAGCTCTTACATGCTTATCTCAGGTCCCCTCTGTCATGGGACAGCTCAAATTCAATACATCGGAGGAGCACCATGCTGACACGTACAGAAGCGACTTACCCAACCCTGATACACTCTCAGCTGAGCTGCATTGTTGGAGAATCAAGTGGAAACACAGAGGAAAAGATATAGAGCTTCCATCCACCATTTATGAAGCCCTCCACCTGCCAGGCAACAAGTTTTTTCCTAATGTTTATGCCTTGTTGAAGGTCCTATGTATTCTTCCTGTGATGAAGGTTGAGAATGAACGCTATGAAAATGGGCGAAAGCATCTCAAAGCATACCTGAGGAACACTTTGACAGACCAAAGGTCAAGTAACTTAGCTTTGCTTAACATAAATTTTGATATAAAAAATGATTTGGATTTAATGGTGGACACATATATCAAACTCTATACAATGAAGTCAGAGCTTCCTACAGATAATTCTGAAACTATCGAAAATACCTGAGAGACGTTTAAAATGGGTTTTCTCTTATATTTGATATTGAAAAAAATCTAAGAAATTTGAAAATATAGAAAAGCTATAAGATATATGTAGGCCACTTAATCACTGAATATCTTGAGTACATTAGCCATTGATTATCTGACTGTTTAAATGGCCCGTTTGAACTCTCATGCTTTGGAGAACTAACCGTTCTTCCAGAGGGTAGCATTGAAAGTGCCACGCTGCACTTCTGCGTGGTCTCTGCTAATGGCACTTTGGAATTGTTTTAGTTAAGTCAAGTGAGACATAACATTTATTATCACTGCGGATCCTGTTGTTGGGTATTGAGTTACCAGTTCTTTGAAGAAATAAATTTTGAGAAGGTGTGAGAGGAATATGTTTCATAAAATTTTACAATGACATTCATGACTAACGTTTCAATAGCAGGAGTTTTAAGTTTACTATTTAAAAATCTTTAATGAACAGTTAAATTACCAGATAGTGAAAGAAACGTGAGCTTGCCAAACAAGGATTTCAGTGTAGATTTTGTCTTTACTCGATAATCTTAAACAAGTTGCTGTTAAACATTGAAGGAAGAACCTGCCATTGTTCCACATCTGGGTGTTGCTGTTTACATTCCTTTGTTGAGCCTATATCTTCATAAGCTTTTTAGCAAGTATATGTCAAACACTTCTGTTTCATGGTCAAGACAGGATCAGAGGCTATGGATACTGACAACAGATTGGTCTGTTTTATTCTGTCTTTTTCCATGATAATATCTACTGCCTCATCTTGATTTATAAGCAAAACCTAGACAACCTACAAAAATGTGTTTTGTAGTTTACCTAGGAATAATACAGAAAATATTGCTGTTATTTTTGGTGAAGAAAGTCAATTTTGTACAGTTTATTTCGGCGTAAATAAAATGTGAATTTGTTTTAAAAAAAAGTGTATATATTACAAACTCATTTTTAGAAGTTTAAATGCCATAGACAAAACTCATCTATCAAATTGTTATAAAGTTTTCTAAAATCTTATTTCTGCTTTCCATCTTTATCTTACCATAGACCAGACAATAACAATTTGAGAACCACACCATTGCATAGACTATATGATTAGTTCTTTATCCCTAGGGTGCTGAGTGGAATGAATTACCTGAGCACTAGTACAGAAAGGGTCTCAGAGGGCAAAACAAAGTTAATTGCAGTTTGTGGTAATCACGGGCTTATTTAATGCCACGGCACTTGGCGTCTGAGATGAACGTTGAGACAATCCAAGTGTCAGAACTGTAGGGAGGTCCAGAACCAGAGTGGTTAGTTATTCTTCTCTGAAAAAGAAACGAACCTCCCGAGATCGTTCAACCCCATGCTCTTGAAGTCCAGCAGCCATGTCGCGATGAAGTGTGGACCGGGCCTGGAGCCCACCTGCTACACACCTCCTGCTCATCTGCTCCACACCTGCCGCTCACCTGCCCCACACCTGCTGCTCAAATGCCCCACACCTGCACCACACCTGCCCCACACCATCCGCACACATGCCTCACACCTGCCACACACATGCCTCCCACCTGCCACACACATGCCTCACACCTGCCACACATTGCCTCACACCTGCCACTCACCTCCCCAACGCCTGCCCCACACCTGCCACTAATCTGTCACTCACATGCCACAAACCTGACACTCAACTGCCCCACACCTGCCACTCACATGCCCCACACCTGCCCACACCTGCCCCAAACTCCACTCACCTGCTCCACACCTCCCGCACACCTGCTGCTCACCTGCTGTGCTGTACCCTTCAGAGCTCTGATTCTCCTCAGATCTCAGATGGCTGCTGTGAAACTCCAGGGTTTAGGTTTATAACTGATGACGACCGCATTTATCAATCACATTGACATGTATTTGGCACCTTTAGAATGCAAGGATCCGGAAGTAGCGATTGTGTGGACAGTGTATACACCTGAAAACGCTCCATCGTTTCTCCTTCTCCACAGAATCGCCTTCCCGTCTGCCTGTCACCCACCCTTAGGCGCCCGCTGCCCAGAGCCTGCCCCAAGGATCACCTCTCTGTGGTCACAGCAGCATCCTCCCTCTGGGACTGCATCCTCTGCAACCGCTGCTGTCCCGGTTGGAGGTGAGGAAAGGCAAGGTTAGATGGACAGGCTCCCAGCTCCTGCCAGGCGAGGGGGTGGGGGTGGGGATCCGGCTCTGCTCCCTGCCCCTAAAGAGGGAGTCCGCTGCCTGCCTCCCGCTGCTGCAGGTCACTTTGACTGTGTGTGACACAAGCCCCCCAAACCTTGGAGCTCAGAGTGTCCACGAACAGCTTTTTTCCCCATATTTTATTGATTTTTACAGAAAGGAAGGGAGAGGGATAGGGAGTTAGAAACATCCATGAGAAACATCCATCAGGTACCTCCTGCAGGCCCCCTATACGCGATCAAGCGAGAAACCCAGGTACATGCCCTTGACAGAAATCAAACCCAGAACCCTTCAGTCTACAGGCCGACGCTCTATCCACTGAGCCAGTCAGGTCAGGGCCACGACCAGCTTTCACTCGCCTCCACCCCTGCCTCTGCCAGGCAGTGTCCTCTCTGCCTGGATGCTCTCCATCCCCTCTGCGCCCACCAGGACCTTCACCTCTCCTGCTCACAGGGCCTCTTGAGCTGCAGACCCGAGATCAAACCATCAGCACATGTTCTGGGCTGCGCGTTCCTGCAAGGTGAGGCCACCCTCTGAGTGACTGTCCCGACTGACAATGGCTGCCCTCCTCACCCACCGCGGACTCCTGCAGGAAGTCAGGGACACCCGGGGAGGGGACAAGAGAACCACGGCTGGTTCCGCCACAGCAGGGGCCGCCCCAGGCCCACCAGCCCGTGTCCCGGGCATCACTGCTCTCCTGGTAAATGGGCGTGTTGGGTAAGATGGAGGGACGTGTTGCTATGACGATGTGGCGCTCAGCCAGCACCCGCAGGAGGAGGAGGTGCTGCTGCAGTTATCCTTGTCGCTGGAAGAGAAACACGAGACTTCCGTGAACAACAGGCACCGTGTCTTCCATGACCAGGGACTCCGGCTCACGGCTGGGACCAGGGACCTTCGAGTTACTCTCATCTCCATGGCCACGGGCCAGGCAGCAGGTTGTCAGAGTGTTAGCCCCAGGGGTCAGGGGACCAGGGGAGTCTCCGGCCAAGGACCCCACATTCTGGTAGAGACACCATGGCCCAGGGAGAGGAGGAGGAGCTCAGAGCTCTGGCTCCTGGACAAGCGCCTTCCCACTGAGGCTGCCTGACGGAGGGTGGAACTGCGCTGTGGGCTGGTGCCCGGGCTTGTGTGGACAGACAGTGTCGAGTCCCAGCTGTGTTCCCGTCGCACAGACGTGGACTGGGACACGCGCTGCACTTAGCATGTGTGGAGACCGAGCACCGCTGGCGTGGGATCCATGCGACAGAACAGCAGGAGTATGACAGCGAATGTCTGGCTCCTGGAACTCCTCCTTAGAGAATGTGGTGCGTGTGTGTGTGTTTGCCTGTGTGTGTGGGTGCACCTGTGCATCATTGTGTGTGTGTGCAGGCGTCACTGTGTGTGTGCAAGTGTGTGCACGCACATGTGTGTATATATTGCCTTACAAAGATTCAGAATTATTTTCGATTCTCACCAATGCACAACTTTCAGGGATTTGTCTTCCATTTTTATCCCAATCGTCACACCCTTGGCAGGTCATCTGATGTGATGCTGCACAGTCGTACTTGAATCCCTCTCACCCAGCACGGCTAGGTCAGGCGCCAGAGGTCAGTGATGGGATGAATGAAGTGGTGTGAATAAGGCCGACTCCTCTTGCGCCCTCCAGGAAAGGGACTCCTACCCCAGGAGAACCGACCTGTGGCTCAGGATTCTGGATAGAAAGAGATGGATGGCTGAGATCTGGGTGCCGGTCTTCTCTCTGAGCTCCGCTGATTCCCACAGGCCAGCGCCCATGGGACAGGTGACTGCTGCTCTTCTCTGCTCATGCCTGCTGGCCATGCGGGGACCCAGGCACCTCCATCCCAGGAGTGCTTTCCGCTGGGTAATCACGTTCCCCGAGTGCCTGATTTCCTTCAGGTCCTGTGGTGGGGCTGGCAGGAGGACGCACAGGTAACGGGAGGTGGCCTCTCTCCCCATGAGGCTTTACCAGAGGAGCTGGAGAAAGAGAACACTCGCTTTTTGTTAAACTATGAAAGTAGCACAGGAAGGTTCAAGTTGAAGATGATGGTGGGAAGCTAACTATTGGAATCCTGTCCCAATACCAAATGAAATATGTAAAAGTGAAAAGCAAAAATTGCAAAAAAATATTCCTGGCAACAATCAAATATTCCTCTCACTGCACATTTGAAAATGGGTGGCCCAGGAAAGGAGAACTCTGGCACGTTAGTTCTTCAAGGGCTCCAAGCCCCACTATTCTGGCCCCACCTCACCCTGAAGTCCTGCAAGAAATAAAGGCGACTCCCTGAAATACTGGGATGTCACTCCACCCCCATTTG
Source organism: Myotis nattereri (assembly GCF_964212035.1). Classification (NCBI taxonomy): domain Eukaryota; kingdom Metazoa; phylum Chordata; class Mammalia; order Chiroptera; family Vespertilionidae; genus Myotis; species Myotis nattereri. The sequence continues at coordinate 21,397,379 of NC_138085.1, forward strand.
GAGGAAGGCCCACTGTGGGGAGCGTAGGCAGTGTGTCCCAGCAGACCAATGCCAACACTGTCCTCACAGCAGGACCACAGGGACGGTGGTGGGCAAGCTCATGTGTCTTCACACCTTCTGAATCTATGTGGTATCAAAAGGACAGGGTGCCTAGGAACCCTGTTAGAATGTTAAGGACCAAGAGAATCTTAAAATCTGAGGGGGAGCGCGCGAGTGAGAGGCTGCAAAGGAATAACAATACAGATTAAAGCCATTCCCTCATTATCAACAACAGAGGGTAGAAGACAATGTGATCATGTCTTCAGAGGCTTGAGACAGGTAGCAGTTTACTTAAGATGCTGACTATCATTCAAAGTGAGGGCACCTGAAGGTGTTTTCAACAGACACAGGTCATACTAAACCTGTAAAGGCGGTACTTTAGCAAGAAGAGCCGGGTGTGGTTAGGAAGAATCAGCAGAGAGAGGCAGCGGTGATTACAGAAGTAAGGAAATCATGCTGGAATGAAAATGTCGCAGGTACTTTTCAGAATTGTAAAGCAGGTGGTATGGAAAGGACTAGCCAGTGGAAACATGGGGCTTGGGAGAGGAGAGTACAGGGAAAGGCTGGGCTCATAAGTCTTTCTTTATTGCAATGGTTCTCAACCTTGGCTGCACATTAGAATCACCTGGGAATCTTTTAAAAATCCTGATTTCTGGGCTTCATCCTCTGGAAATTCTGTCTCTTTGTTACTAATTTTGTGGCTCCACCCCATAACAAAGAAACAGAATTTCCGGAGGATGAGACCCAGAAATCAGGATTTTTAAAAGATTCCCAGGTGATTCTAATGTGCAGCCAAGGTTGAGAACCATTGCTTTATTGGGAGGGAGTGTATGGAAACTGACCGAATTTATGTTTTGAGATAAAAAATGCTAAAGGAATGAAAGTTAAAAAGTATAAAGGGAATTGCTGAAATAGAATAGAATAGAATAGAATAGAATAGAATAGAATAGAATAGAAGACTTCCAAGCCCGCAGAGGAAACATAGGGCTGTAGAGAGCCATCTAGCAGGGGCAGACAAGGAGAAATCAAATAAAAACTTTAGAACATTAAGTGGAAAAATGCAAAATAAGGTGGTAGACCTATATCTGTAATCACAGTAACTAAAAACATAAAATCCACTTACATTTTGTCTGAAAGAAGGATTTAATATTGAGAAAACCTGCTTTATTCATGTATAAGACATACTTAAACACAATTACTAAATATGACATGAGGATGAAAATTATGAAAAAAGTATACCAGAAAAATATTAGCTGAAACAAAATTAAAATAGCTACTTTATTATGTAATAAAAGACATTTTACTACAAACTTGTGTGCACCTAACTTTATAATCTTATAAAATATATGGCAAAACTCAATAGAATTACTGGTTGAAATTGCTAAATCCATAACCAGAATGGCCAAGGGTCTCACAGAACCTGATCGATGAAGTGGACAAAAAGGAAAGTTACAGTCTATTTAAATAATACAGCTAATCTTGATTATATACACACATGTGCAGTCAACATGTTCACTGATAAATAGAAGATTAAAACAATTATTTATAATTGGGCCACAAAGGATTTCTCAATTAAACCAAGGAATTTATATAGTAAAGACCATCATTGCTAACAACATTATAGACAAAATGAAAAACTACCTATGCTCCTCAAAATCATACATTTGGAAATTAAACTTACATTGTTTAAAAAAAATCAGTGTCATGAAGATGGTGACCGGCAGGAAGGTAGGGAGGGAGAGAGTGTGAGAGCAAGAGGGAGCGATAGAGGAGTGTGTGGATGTGTGTGTTGTGTGTGTGTATGAGCTAGGGATAGTTAGATTCTGCAGGTCTTCTAAGGGGCTGATAAATCTGGCAGTCTTAGACGGCGGAGTCCTGCTCCCAGTGTAGACACTCCTGGGTGGCCAGCGCAGGCACACAGACCATGCCATTTTGAGAAACAGAGCTGTTTGAGACTAGGATCCTGGCCTCAGCACCAACCAGTCTGTTCTCAGATGCAAACCAGGACCCTGTAGCCACTGGGGACAGAGACCTTTGACCACAGCTACAGACCCACAGACACCAAGAATCCAGACATCCCGGTGGCAGATCTCTGTGAGTAACAAGAGCCCATCCCCCTCCCACACGCTCTCGGGCAGCACCATAGTAACTGATAGACCCACCCCTCACCCTGGACTCATTGCTGCTACAGGAATCTTAGTCTGGGAATGCGCAAACACTGGGAACTTGTTCCCCGCAGCACAGGCTACAGGAATCTAAGCCTGGGAGCTAAAACACGAACACTGGAAACTTGTTCCCAGCAGCACGGGCTCTGGGGCCCAGATTCTCCGGGCAGGAGGCAGCACCAAGTACCAGTGACTTGACTCTGATTCTTAACACCTGCACCTGGGATCCCGGATTCCCAGTGCATTCACACTAAGAGCCAGTGACTCCAACTCTTGGGGCATGTGCACACAGGGACCCTGATTCTCAATGCGAGGCTGCGCGAAGCAACAGAGACTCTGATACTGGATTCTTGGGGAACTCTGACTCCTGGCGCACGCTTGGGGGCTCTGATTTTCAACACACTCCAGGGGGGTCTCTGGAATAAAAAAAGACCTCGAAGAAACCAAGATGGCGGCATAGGTTAACGCCAGAGTTTGCTGCCTCGAACAACCACTTCAAAAGTACAACTAAAAGACAGAACTGACATCATCCAGAACCACAGGAAAGCTGGCTGAGTGGAAGTTCTACAACCAGGAGGAAAGAGAAAAGCATACAGAGACTCAGAGGAGGGACGGTGCTGAAGTAAAATACTAAGGTGCGGAGTGCATGCGGAGCAGGCTGGCGGCTGAGGGTGTGGTTGTCTGTTTCAATCGGGAGGGAGTCTCAGACTCTGAGCTCCAGATCCGGGCGAGTCTCTAGGGACCCAGACTCAAACGGGAGAAGAGGGACTGTCTGGCTTCGATCGGAACTCGAAGGCAGCTTTCTCTCCGAGGTTTGCAGCGGTTGCTGGGACTCTGAGAGGCAGAGCCCCTGGGGACGGGACTGAGAGCAGCAATAACTGCTCGCTCCGCCGGCCCTGTAGATCCCCTGGGACCTGCCCCGCCCAAGCCCTGCACAGTGGCATTTGCCGGATAGCCTCAGGCAAAGGCTAGATTAGCACCTCCCTAGAGGACAGAAGTTCTCCCACTGCAGACACAGCTGATTCTCACAGCCAGTTGGCCTGGAGGTCAAATCCCCCCCAGTATTACCTACAACAATCAAGGCTTAACTACAACAAGACTGTGCACAAAGACCACTAGGAGATGTACCAAGAAAGCATAAAAAATGCGGAGACAAAGAAACAGGACACAAATGTCAGAATTGGAGGATATAGAGCTCAAAACCACACTTTTAAGGTCTTTCAATAATTTTCTAAAAACTGCCGATAAACTTAATGAGATCTAGAAGAAATCTAATGAGACCCCCATGTTGTGATAAAGAACCAACTAGAAATTAAGCATACACTGACTGAAATAAAGAATATTATACATACACCCAACAGCAGACCAGAGGAGCACAAGAATCAAGTCAAAGATTTGAAATGCGAAGCAGCAAAAAACACCCAACCAGAAAAGCAAAATGAAAAAAGAATCCAAAAATACGAAGATAGTGTAAGGAGCCTCTGGGACAGCTTCAAGCATACCAACATCAGAATTATAGGGGTGCCAGAATATGAGAGAGAGAAAGATATTGAAAACCTCTTTGAAGAAATCATGACAGAAAACTTCCCCTACCTGGTGGAAGAAATAGACTTACAGGTCCAGGAAGCGCAGAGAACCCCAAACAAAAGGAATCCAAAGAGGACCACACCAAGACACATCATAATTAAAATGCCAAGAGCAAAAGACAAAGAGAGAATCTTAAAAGCAGCAAGAGAAAGAAACTCAGTTACCTACAAGGGAATACCCATACGACTGTCAGCTGATTTCTCAACAGAAACTTTGCAGGCCAGAAGGGAGTGGCAAGAAATATTCAAAGTGATGAATACCAAGAACCTACAACCAAGACTACTTTATCCAGCAAAGCTATCATTCAGAATTGAAGGTCAGATAAAGAGCTTCACAGATAAGGAAAAGCTAAAAGGAGTTCATCACCACCAAACCAGTATTATATGAAATGCTGAAAGGTATCCTTTAAGAAGAGGAAGAAGAAGAAAAAGGTAAAGATACAAATTATGAACAACAAATATGCATCTATCAACAAGTGAATCTAAGAATCAAGTGAATAAATAATCTGATGTACAGAATGAACTGGTGATTATAATAGAATCAGGGACATAGAAAGGGAAAGGGGTGTGGGAGATGCGGGAAGAGACTGGACAAAAATCGTGCACCTATGGATGAGGACAGTGGGTGGGGAGTGAGGGCGGAGGGTGGGGTGGGAACTGGGAGGAGGGGAGTTATGGGGGGAGAAAAGAGGAATAAATGTAATAATCTGAACAATAAAGATTTAATTAAAAAAAAAGAAAAGACCTCGAATAGCTGCAGCAATCCTGAGAGAGAAGAACAAAGTAGGTGGGAACGCAATACCAGATATTAAGCTGTATTACAAAGCCACTCTTCTTAAAACAGCTTGGTACTGGCACAAGAACAGACATATAGATCAATGGAATAGAATAGAGAACCCAGAAATCAACCCAAACCACTATGCCCAATTAATATTCGACAAAGGAGGCAAGAGCATACAGTGGAGTCAAGACAATCTCTTCAAAAAATGGTGTTGGGAAAATTGGACAGATACATGCAAAAAGATGAAACTAGACCACCAACTCACACCATACACAAAAACAAACTCAAAATGGATAAAGGGCTTAAACATAAGACGGGAAACCATAAAAATACTAGAGGAATCCACAGGCAGCTAAATCGAAAACATATGCTGAAGGAATTTCTTCTCTGATACTGCTCCTAGGGCAATGGAAACTAAAGAGAAAATAAAGAAATGGGACTACATCAAAATAAAAAGCTTGCCCTGACCGATTTGGCTTAGTGGATAGAGCGTCGGCCTGCAGACTGAAGGGTCCCAGGTTCCATTCCAGTCAAGGGCATGTACTTTGGTTGTGGGCACATACCCAATAGGGGGTGTGCAGGAGGCAGCTGATAGTTGTTACTCTCTCATCGATGTTTCTAACTCTCTATCCCACTCCCTTCCTCTCTGTAAAAAAATCAATAAAATATATAAAATAAAATAAAAAGGAAAAGAAAGAAAGAAAGAAAGAAAGAAAGAAAGAAAGAGCTTTTGCACAACAAAGGAAACCATCAACAAAACAACAAGAAAGCCCAGTGCATGAGAGAACATATTTGCCAATGATATCACCGATAAGGGTTTAATCTCCAACATTTACATACAACTTAACAAAAGGAAGATAAACAATCCAATCAAAAAATGGGCATCGGACCTAAATAGACACTTATTGAAAGAGGGCATACAGAAGGCCAAAAGACATATGAAAACATGCTCAAAGTCACTAATTATATGAGAGATGCAAATCAAAACGACAATGCGGTACCATCTCACACCTGTCAGAATGGCTATCATCAACAAATCAACAAACAACAAGTGTTGCAGAGGATGTGGAGAAAAAGGAACCCTTCTGCACTGCTGGTGGGAATGCAGACTGGTGCAGCCACTGTGGAAAACAGTATGGAGTTTCCTTAAAAAACTAAAAATGGAACTCCCATTTGATCCAGTGATCCCACTATTAGGAATATATCCTAAGAAACCAGAAACACCAATCAGAAAGGATATATGCACTCCTATGTTCATAGTGGCACAATTCACCATAGTTAAGATTTGGAAACAGCCTAAGTGCCCATTAGCAGATTAGTGGATTAAAAAACCATGGTACAGCTACACAATGGAATACTACGCTGCAGTAAAAAGAAGTAATTCTTGCCATTTGCAACAGCATGGATGGAACTGGAGATCATTATGCTAAGTGAAATAAACCAGTCAGAGAAAGATAAATACCACATCATCTCACTCATTTGCACAGTATAGAAAACAACATAGACTGATGAACAGGGACAGATCCAGAGACAGAGAAACAGCGATCAGACTATCAACCCCCAGAGGGAAAGTAGGGGAGGGTGGGGGTAAGGGGAAGAGATCAAACAAAGGACTTGTATGCATGCATATAAGCCAAACCAATGGACACAGACAACAGGGGGATGAGAGCATGAATTGGGGAGGGGAAGTTTGGGGGTTAATGGGGGATGAGGACATATTTTTAATACCTTAACCAATAAAGAAATTTTTTTAAAAAATCAGTGTCCATGATAATGTGTATGTGCACATATGTGCATAGGGTCACATGAAGGACATTCATGAAGAGTGATCATCAACTGTAGACGGTCATTTTACAATGGTGAAATTTAGGATTTTTTTTACTTTATTATTTGTATTAGTCATTGCTTTTCCATTGAATATGGTTTATTTACAGAATTCTTATTGTGGAAATAATTCTAAGTATGTTTTAAAAGTAAATTTGAAATATGTAATATTTTTAAAAATATGTATTTTTATTGATTTCAGAGAGAGAGAGAAACATCAATGATAAGAGAGAATCATTGATTGGCTGTCTCCTGCACGCCCTCTATTGGGGATCGAGCCCACAACCCGAGCATGTGCCCTGGCCGGGAATGGAAACCTGACCCACTGGTTCATAGTCGACGTTCAACCACTGAGCCACGCCGCTGGGCTGAAATATGAAATATTTTGTATTGAACAACAATGAATGCAACAAAAATAGCTAAGGGAAACTCATACCCTTAAATATATATATTTTAAAAAGATGAATGAAGAGTTCAATTAAAGAAAGCAGGAAATGAAGCAGTTGAGTGGTCCCATATAAAGTGTAAGGTAGAACTTGACAAACACAACAGTAACATTAAAATAAAAAACCAAGGATGGTTAGAGATGGCTTACAACATCAGTTCTCCCAAAAACTAAAAGGAAGATATTGATATAAATAAAAAGAGAGAGAACATGCACAAAGCCATACTGGGAACACTCCAGCACACAGGATGTGGCTACAGGTTCCCTGGGATCCAGAAGGGAAAGGACTCAGGCCCCTGCCCCTGGCTCCTGCTGGGTGCTGGGTGCATGGCAGTCACCCAGGGCTGTGCTGCTACTTGAGGAAAGCAGCTCCCTTTCCTGGGAGGGTCTGCGCCCACGGGCAGGAGCGGCCCTGCCCAGGCTTCCTCCCCATTACCTCCCAGCCCAGGGCCCTCACACCCCACTGCAGGACTCTCCAGTGGCTTTTCTCTGATGTTACTTTATTTGGGGTGAGTAAAGGCAAGGGCTCAGACTGGGGCCTTCCTGCTATCGAAGAGAAATTTCCTTTTTGTCCCCTTTGTGGGAACCTGAAGGATCTGAGGGGAACAACCCCTTCTGTGTGATCCCAGCGGCGGCTGGTGCTCCAGGTGTGGGAGGGGAACAGGCACCTGGACCCTCTTAGCTGCAGGGCACCTGCGGGCAGCCCTCCTCACAGCCAGCAGGCACCCCATCACCATCTCCACCACCAACACCTGTTGACAAGGGCAGACGTGACATTGCTAATGTACGGGGCTCACCTTCGGTCCCTCAAAACCCAATTGCCCAGAGAGCTCTGAGATGCTCATTCCTAACAGAGTAAGAGCTGCTAATGGCTTAGCATACTGTCCCTCTCAAATGAACTCATAACTCTTCTCCCGCAGTAGGACTTACTAACTGCACCGGACAGGGTTTTGTTTCAAACATCCACATGGTAGTGGCAACATTTCATCCCTTTGAAGCTGCCTGCCATGTTTTTAAAAAAATACAAAAAACCATGCACACAATTAATAACTATATTGAGCTATGCTGTTTCATGTTGTAGCCACTAGCTCCATATGCCTATTGAGTGATTGAAAGCTGGCTAGTCTGAATTGAGGTGTGTTGTGGGTATAAAATACAAACTGGGAGTTTAAGACAGTGTAAAAAACTGTAAAATGACTCACTAATTTCTATGTTGGTTACCTGTTGCAATGATATTTTGGATATTATCAGTTAAATAAAATGATTAATGTCACCTATTTTCTTTTACTTTTCTATGCGGTTACCAGAAAATTTAAAGATTTGCATGTGGTCTGCATTTTCTTTCTATTGGACAGTGCTGATAGAGAGATGTGTGCCTCATTCAGGTGCTTTAATAGTCATTTCATCTGTACCGAATTGCTCATTCCTGCTCCATTTTAAAAAACGAAACTGAGGTCAGCAATTTGCTCTTCCTCTCACATTTTGCAGCCAAAACAGATCCTGAGCGCTGACCACAGAACCCCGCCTCCCTGTAGAAACCCAAGGACAACAGCCTCTCTGGATAAAACATGGACCTGGGTCTCAGACAGGCAAACTTGAACACAAAGCTCTTTATCTAAAACTTGGTGTTTCCCTTAAAGCAATATTTTTCTGCTTTTTAGGTTGGAACAGCAAAAACAGATGAAAAGATTTTAAAAATCTCATTGCTCTGGGGCTCAGAGGGGCTCTTCATGCCGGGGGGATCGTTCTGAGGGACAGTCAGACAGAAAGCACTGGAAAAGAAAGCTCTGTTGTAGCATCACCTCCCCCCTTTTCATTGCCCCTCACCCCCTATTTAAGTTTCTTCTTTAGGGAAAATAGACTGACTATTAGCTGACTGTCCGGTTATTTTGCCTCAAGCCCTCCTGCCCCTCCCAAGCCTGGCAGAGGCCGATCACTCACATGTCGCCTTTGCTCTCAGGGACTCTGCTTTGCTTCCCCTGCCACCAGCTGCCCCCGCCTGGTAACAGCGAGGAGAGAGGATTAGGCTGCTGCCATCCCATCCCAAAGTCACCCCTTGTGTCCTGCATCCTTGGCCAACACCCACAACATCCTGTCACATAGAAAGGGTGAGACCAGAGTGTGGGGCAGAAAAAGCCTGGGGCTGCAATCTTGGCTCAAGGAGAGAGAGTTCGCCATCACTGGAGGACTTAGCCTTTACGCAGGGTTGGTGTGGATGAAGCTGAAGGTACCTTCTACCCTAAGAGTCAATAATTCTATGGCAAAGGAACTCCACAGAGGAAGGAAACTCTAGACCCTCCTTCGTTTCCCCCTCCTTCTGCCTCCAGCCACAGCGGCTGAGTCCGCCACCCCTTGTTGCTGTGTCTCCTCCTGCTTCTGGAATAATTAGGTCTCAAAGGCTGATGGCGAATGCAGCAGCTCAGGCAGATAAACAGTCAGTGCTGATAAGAGAACTCAAAATAGATAACTAGTTCAGGAAACTAGGTTTTCAATGTAACTTCAAAGGCCAATCAATTTTCCAAGGAAATCAGCCTGAAGCTGAACACACAGAGAACAGGGCCCTATTGTTCCCCACCTCCCTTGTTACATGTGCAACAGTCTGCCTTCAAGTTCTCCTCGTATTTCCTCATTTTTGCTGACGGTTTACATTCCCTTTTCCTTATGTATCTTTTTTAATAATTGAAGATTTTATTTGTAGCATAACAGGAGCAATACATCGCACCCCCTTTATAATTATTTGTATGATTTTACTTGTCACAGACAGTTGGTCTAGAGAATTTCTGGGACCAAGGAGTAATCTGGGTGTCTCACCCCTCACTTTGAAGTCCTCTGTATCCAGCCCTGCGCGTGGTGCTGTGGAACCATGACACTGCTCCTGCCCCTGGGGAGTCTTCACGGAGTTGGGGAGACAGGCCAGGGCGTGTATGAAGAGCACGGTATGAATGTGGAAAAGAGGGTATAGACCAGCCGTGGGCAAACTATGGCCCGCGGGCCGGATCCGGCCCGCTTGAAATGAATAAAACTATTGAAAAAAAAGACCGTACCCTTTTATGTAATGATGTTTACATTGAATTTAAATTAGTTCACACAAACACTCCATCCATGCTTTTGTTCCGGCCCTCCGGTCCAGTTTAAGAACCCATTGTGGCCCTCCAGTCAAAAAGTTTGCCCAGCCCTGGTATAGACCCTGCCTCCGGCTGGACTGCGTCTCCCACGCCTTCGCACAGACTCGGGCTCAGGCCTGGCACCGCTCTCGGTTAGTTCTGTCCTTCTGTCCCCTCACAGGTGAATCTGGGGATTCTCTCAGATAAAACCTCACTGTGAAATGAAACCTGACCGTGTTCCTCATCTCCGTCTCACCTTTCCCCTTGGAATTCCTTCCAGCAGCTTAAACCAACATATCCCCAGTCAAAATGCTCTCAGCTTCCCATAATCAAAGCTGTCCTTCCAAGCATGTGTTACTGCTGTCTACACTCTAACCGGCTTTGTATCTCACCAGACATGTGCACGTGGACAGGCCACGTGTCATCTCTGAGACTCGGTTTCCGACATGGAAATTTGTGCTACTAACATCCTTCCCCACCTCTCTCTCCTTTCATCCACATGCTAAGGAACCAATGGAAAAAAAATAAAATGATGAAATCATATGCCAGTAGCAAATATCACTAATATTGTGATAGTAGTTTGAGTTCACAATCTCTTTTGTTCCTATAGCATTTTTTTGTTAATGAACTTAACTAATAATATTTTATTAAATTTATAATTTTTGAAATTAAATGTCACATTACAGTCACAAACAAAGCCTATACTTTGGCCACCACTGAATAATGAGCTGCTAACTGGTCCCCCATCTCCAGCATCCCTGTCACATTGTAGCTTTATGTACTTTGCTCCGCTACCAAGGTGGGCCCAGACAGCTTATCCTGGATTCGTGGGTTCAGCGTTACCCTCCAAGTGTCAGACTGAGCCTCAGCTGTGCCTAGATCTTGGGTTCAGATACATTTCAGCAACTACCCGGAAGTGCTCCAGCCAATCACAATCGTATTTATTTGTAGGACACTGAGGAGTGTTTTGTATGAGAACTTACCATGACGAGAGGAATGGGCGAGCAAGTCCCACTCTGTCACAAAGCCTGAGCCGTAAAAGAGGAGAAGTGATTCCGAAAACAGTGTCATTACCATCACTCAACACCTGCCCCAGCCCCGTGGCTCAGATCCACCTCTGCTCTGTAGGAGAGAGACCGATGGTTGTCCAGCCAAAGCCAGAAAGAGCTGGTTCAGTGAAAATGCACTGGCGCAGTGGGGCTCAGGCACGAGGGATCCCAAAACAAAGGGGCCTTGGCCCTGCTGTGGAAATCCTCTCACAGGATAGAACACAACATGGGCAGGTCCATCCTGCCCTCCTCCACCCTGTTTGTGCATAAAGAGTGATGTCTCCATAAAGATCTGTCTAATTTGCTAGTCTTATAAAATCTCATTAAACAGTCAATTTTTATCTTTATTCTTTAAAAGGGACTTAGACAAGGAAGAAAGAAATTACTGTCCAGGGGGTGAATTTCGCTGGAGAAGATTGGACTAGAATGTGGAACGTGGATAGATGGCTGTGGGCCTCGCTGAGGCAGCACCGGTACCTGACACTTACGGGCAACAGGGGTGAGAGAAGGAAGAGTGGTGTGGGACCTTAGGAATGGACCATGATGCAGAAGCTGTTATAAGTGGCAAATATTTGCTCATCCTAAAAAGGAGCCTGCATGGTAGATGTTATCACCATTTTATGGAGTAAAAAAATAAAATCGAGGTTGAGATAACATGGACAGTATCAGACCACCGTTGGAGAGTGAACTAGAGTGTGAACTTTGGGATAATTGCACCTAAATGGCTGTGCCAGCCTCGTTGCCCTCGTGCTGTGCCAGTAAGTCCATGTTCTCCTTGACTCCCAGAAGGATCTTCAGATAGTGCCTCCATTTATCACTGAGGAAACAGGTGCAGAGAAGTTGTTACTCAACTTATCTGCCTTTTCTCCAGGAAGCTGGAGAACACACGGTGGGCTCAAAGTACCGTTTTCCTCCACGCTGGTTCCATTCATGTCAACCACACAGCCCATCAAACCAAGTGGCCAGTGATTTAGTAGATCTACCCACTATCTTATGGAATCTGAGTTTACTCCTCAAGCGTCCAGCCTAGAAACTGCTGAACTTGAACTAGATCCTCAGGTTGCCCTTGAGACAAATCACTCTCACACTGTCAGCCTATTCAGCTGGCCGGAGCTTCAGCCTTTATTTCATGGTTTGCACCTGAGTTCATAGGGGCCGATGGTCCAGTTTTTAAATCTACCCTTTACGACTGACAGCACCTTTCCCAAGACTGCTGGTATGTCCTTGTATTGTCTCAGATCCCTCCACCCCCCCCCCCCCCCCAGTTCTATACAAACTGCTGAGGCCTCAAACCATTGCAGTTCCCAGGCCTTGACTTTTATCCTCAGCTCATGCCTTTGCATGAAGAAAGCTGCCTGCAATGCACTTCTATGTATTCCCATCCCTTGCACTTACCCTTCAGAATTCGGAAGGCTGTCCTCTTGATGAGTGTTCTCTGAGCTCTTCAGGTGTGCCGATTAGCATAGCTTCCCACTCCAGAGGGATTTTCCGAAATACGCTGCATTCAAGCTCTCATGTTACCTACAGCTGGAGTAATTGTGGGGAAAGGCTACACCTGAAAAAATCTTGAAACACGTGTGTTAAGATTTGCAAAGTATAATCACCATTCTGAACCTATGTTCACACACATGTGCACCTAAATTCACATGTGTGGGTGCATCACCGAGAAACCCAATGAGACAGGTTCAAGGCCAATGGTGCAGCCGCAGACAATTTGAGCAATTCCTACTTGCACTCCAAAATGAATCAGACCAATATTCTGTGCAGTAAATATATTTTTATATAATGACATTTAAACTCTGCATGAAAATTCCAGAGAGCAAGTAAGATGTTCTGAAATTAATGAATCCATCAACTCAGGTGAAGTCTTCCAAAAACCTATCATGTCACAGAGCAGTTAACGGGATCTTTTCAGAATTTAACGCGTTGCTGCTGAATGCCAGAAATATTGGACAGTACTGGCAATTTAGGCACTTGTCTAAATCAAAGGGGAGTTGGCGCTCACAGCATTTATCATAGGTGCGGGAGCAGTATCAGTGCTTGTCTTGAGACAAGGAATTGTTAGTATTGTACTTGTGCAAGTAAAGAGAATCTGCTAACTCCACTGAACACATCCCTTTTCTTAGTATCCAGTAGGTTAGTGTAGCTTAGCAAATAACCACATGTGGCCGCTGCTCACAGAATTCCCTAGTGTTTTCAGTCCTCTCCATGTATATCTATCAGAAATCTGATTTTCTGGGCTCAGGTCTTCTAAATGTCAGGTCCATCCCAAGGGTACATTAAATACCTTAGAAAAAATACTTCCTCTCCCATGGTGCAGACGTTAATGGTCCTTCAGCAAAGGCCAAGACTCTATTTTTAATAGGAAAAAAAATCTACTTCCTCCAGAAATGAGTTCCCGTGACTAAGACCATAGCTCTGGTGTTGGGTTTTAGTCCTCTTTCTATTACTTTTGAGGAAGCACGACCAAGTTATCCAACTTCTCCAAGGTTTCATTTTCTTGTGTGAAAAGCAAGGTAAGCTTAGCTGCCTCATAATGATGATCTGGATGTTCAAAACAATAATTTACGTAGAACTCTTAGCACAGGGCCAGGCACAAAATTCGTGCTGAGTGAGTGGTATCTACAATCAGATGAGCTCCTGCACAAAGTAGTCTGGCAGTTCCCTGATAACTGAATTTATGAGTAAAGTTTTTTCCCAAATTAGAAACATCTGAACACCCTTTAAAAATAAATAGCATTTCATTTCATTTCATTTAAAGCTATACAGAGAATACAAATGGCTGGACATCACTGCTCGCTTGACGTCCTCAAAGCAAAATTGATAAAGGCCAGATCAACTAATAGGTAAGCTACACAAATTATTCCATGGGTCACTTCTCTATAATTTACATCTGCAGACCATTTTTATGTATTTATGTCATTCCACTGTTAATTATTGAACACTGTTATGACACAACTAGACACTGAAGAAAATATTCTTATTAGCTGTCATGTATTATGTGATTATATGCTGGCATCATACTTAAGGATATTCATTCATTATTTTATTTAATTTCCACCCCAACATCCCAAGATGAGTCCATCTGATTTGAGAGCCCAGTCCTTAATCACTAATTATCCTTTCCACCAACTCACCGTCTGGGCCGGCATGGGGACAACTATGCATGGGTATCTGGAGGCCCAGGGAACATCTTGAGTAGGAAAGTGAGCACCATAACTTTAAAGCATTCATACTCTCTCAGATCACTTCCAGCCTAAGAATCCTATTGGGAATCCCAACCCCAGGTTTTCTCTACTCCACACACCCAGGCTCCCTATTCTGGTTGAGTCACCTAATCCCAAGTAGCCCTGAGGGCTGGAGCCAGCATTCTCACCATTCCTGAGAGTGTGTCCTCTTGAATTTGTTTTTGGAATGTTCTGCTCCTTTACTCTCCTCAGTTGTCTTGGGTCAATCTCAGCTTTGAGACATGCCATTCCTTTTCTGCCTTGAACTGTGTTTGGTATATCTGGTTATTTTACCTAGAATTCCATTTCTACCTAATCCTGCAGGTTGTTGTCTGCATTTTGATTCTGTCCTAACCCTTGGCCAACTCTTCAATTAAAATAGAATTCATGTCTCCATTCTCCCCTAAGCAGCAAAAGTTAATCTATGAAACACAAAGAGAAAAGAAAGTATAAGAAAAGGGAAGCCTTGGCTATTATGCATTATGTATTTAATAGTATTTCCTATACAATTCCTTTCCTCTCTCTTCTTCCCACTTCAGACCATTAAATGTGAGGTTGCACTAACTCAGTGGTCGGCAAACTGCGGCTCTCGAGCCACATGTGGCTCTTTGGCCCCTTGAGTGTGGCTCTTCCTAAGCCTTAGCAGTACCCTAATTAAGCTAATAACAATGTACCTACCTATATAGTATAAGTTTAAAAAATTTGGCTCTCAAAAGAAATTTCAATCTTTGTACTGTTGATATTTGGCTCTGTTGACTAATAAGTTTGCCGACCACTGCCTAACCGGTTTGGTTCCGTGGATAGAGTGTTGGCCTGTGGACTCAAGGGTCCAGGTTTGATTCTGGTCAAGGGCATGTACCTTGGTTGTGGGCGCATACCCAGTAGGGAGTGTGCAGGAGGCTGCTGATCCATGTTTCTCTCTCATGTTTCTCTCTCATCAATGTTTCTAACTCTCTATCCCTTTCCCTTCCACTCTGTAAAAAATCAATGAAATATTTTTGTTTTTAATGTGAGGTTAAGGAGATAAATTTTCTTTTACTCTCAGTTCTTAACACCAGCTAACCCACAAGATCTGATATCTGAAGAATTTCAGATTATCTGATGTTTTCTTTCTGCTCCTAATCCTTTTTTCTTTCTCTTTTTTCTTTTCTTTTAATAACCTTATCTCTAGATATTTTCCTTCAGAACATCCTCTTTCATAGAACCTATTTCTGCATCAACCTGTGGACCCTACTCTGTTCTTCGATTTAGCTAAAATTTTAGTGTATTGATGTGTACAGTCTGTCTCTCTACTAGGCTAAAATTAACCCACAGAACAAGGAGTAGTTAGAAACAGCACTTACCAAGCTTTACTAATTTTTGAAAGATCTTCTGAAAGAATATGTCCTTTTAGAAATTGAATTCTTCCCTGATAATTTTTCATGCACATGCCAGTAGCCATAGGAAGTACTTTAAGCAACATGCTCTTCTGAAGCACTATAGGAACCAAGATCACAGAATTTAACAAATTACTACACTTGAAATAAAGAATTTAATTGAAAATACTATGTGCTGATTCTTTAAGTATAATCTTCTTATGCAAATATGCAAGGAGCTCCTAGTCTATGTGTTCTCATTTTGGAAATCAGCTGTTTCTAATAGCCACATAGTAACCGACTAAATAATAGAGTGAAAATTCTCTGTAATGGCTCTGTCTCCAGACAGGTTTCCTGACTGTGTACTTTTCCCAAAGCTTGCTCACAAATGACCCCTCTGGTGCAATAGGAGAAAAATGATGGCCTCAGAGATGATCTGAGACTTTAATATGGGAGCAGTAACTCTTTTCCAAAGGTCTCTTGATCCACCTTCACGATATCCCAGCATTCCAGCCAACAATAGGGAGATTATAGAAGGGACCTCAGAGACCACTCTGTCCAAAATCCTCATTGAAAATTTGAGAAACACAGATGCAAGGAGGGGAAGATAAAGTCAGTTACTCAAAAATAACACATTAAATGGAGGAAATAAATCAAAACCCAAGTCTTCTAAGGCATTATGCAATTAAAGGCAACTGCTGTAATTAGCTAAACCATTGTGAATAAATAAACATGATGGTGTGCTTCATGTTCTTCATGAATACAAACTCAGGCTTGACCAATGGAGTGTGGTGGAAACAGCATTATGCCATTTCTCAACCTATTCTAAGAAGAATGGCAGCTTCTGCTTTGCCCTCTGGGAACCGTGACCAACAATGAAAGAAGTCTTAGTATCCTAACACCTCTGTGTGATGAGAAATCCAAGCCACATGGAAAGGTGCTGTGCTGACTGACCCTCTATTTCAGGGGTCCTCAAACTTTTTAAACAGGGGGCCAGTTCACTGTCCCTCAGACCGTTGGAGGGCCGGACTATAGTTTAAAAAAAAAACTATGAACAAATTCCTATGCACACTGCACATATCTTATTTTAAAGTAAAAAAACAAAACGGGAACAAATACAATATTTGTATTTGCATGTGGCCCACGGGCCGTATTTTGAGGACCCCTGCTATTTCCTCTATTTAACAGCCCAACTGGGCCCTCAGCCAATAGTTAGCTTCAACTTCCACCCCTGAGGTGCAGTTCATTTGATCCTTCATATGACTAAAGCTCCAGCCACTACCTGCATGAGAAACCCCACAGAAAAACCACGTAAGTAAACCCAGTAACTCACAGAACCAGGAGAAATAATAATAAATTGTTATTTTAAGCCACTGTCTTTAAAAGAGCTAATTGTGCAGCAATAGGTAATCAGACGACCAGCTAATAAAGAAACCACTGAAACATTTTAAACAGGAGAGTGATAATAATTCAGCTCATAACTGAACATTTTGCATAGGTAGGGCCCTGGGAATCAGACTATTTAGAAAGTAGGAGATAAACACTTTGTCCCTTGCTCTCATACACAATCTAGTTCATTTGAGGTTTGAGGGCTACTGGATGGAACTGCTCGACGTTCCTCCTTCCATGTACATATATTTATCACAGATTCTGAAGATATCAGAGAGGAAGGGAATGAGGGAGAGCGAGAGAGAGCGAGAGGGAGCGAGAGACAGAAGAATCAAAACACTTACACAGAATTTCTGACCCATGACTGACAAAGTACCAGGTTCCAACTCACGTAGCAAGCTATGAAGATAACACCAACGGTCCCTGCTTCCTGGTGCTGAGACTCTTATGCTTGTGTAATTCCATGCCATGCCAGATAGGTCTGACCCATTTAACCAATATGATGTTGCAGAAATGGCCATGCAACGGGTGAGGTTAGGTTTTACATGACATAGCAGCTTTTGCCTTGCTCTCTCTTGGATTGCTCATGCTGGTCAAATTTGCTCTCCCCATGTCTGTTTTACTCTATAGTAAAAAGCCTTATGTATGGTCAAACAAAATTCTTTACCGCATTTTTTATCCTCAGAAATCTGTTACCTATTCTTGGTCCTCTGTTTTTCCCTCTGAATGTTTAAATTAGTTCATGAAATTATCAACAAAACCTTGTTTGTGTTCTAATTGCACGTCCATTGATCAACATCGTGGAAAGGAACAACCTTAGACTACTGACTCTTTTCACAAACATAATAGATTTCTCCATATATTTAGGTCTCTTTATAGTTTAGCATGTTCTTGTGAGAGTTTGACTATTTTTTATTAGCTATATTCTTAAGTACTTTATATTTTTCTTCCTTGGTAAAACTGGTATCTCTTAGAAATACTTTTTCTAAATCTGTTACTAGAATATAAAATTCAATTGGAATTGATAAGTTGATACCATATTCTTCTTGCTTGCTAACTTCTTCCATTTATTCTAACAATTAATTTTGTATATTCTTTGAGTTTTATATGGTGAAAACATACCATTTGCACATAGTCATAATTTCACTTACGCTCCTACCATGTCTAAATTTTCTGGTATTTTTTTCTAAGTGTACTTTCTACAAAATAGTACACATATAGTTGAATAGAAGATATCTCCGATGTTGGGATACTTTTACATTTCTGATTTTTAAGGAAATGTTTTTAATATTTTCCTTTTGAGTCTCTGTAGGCTTCTTTATTATGTTAAGGAATTCCTCTTTTCTTCTTCTTTGGTAATTTTTTTTATCATTCACTAATAGGTGTAGAAATTCACCAAATAATTTTTTTCCCTTTTACGATGATAGTGTACTGTTTTCCTTTAATTTCTTAATGATTATACTAATGATTTTTCATAACCCTTACATTTCTGAGGTCAACTCCTTTTTCTTTTCATTTATTATATACTTTGGTGAATTTTATTTGCTTAGTATTTGTGTTCAGAAATTTCATACCTATGTTCTTGAGTCAGATTGGCTTTAAGATTTCTTTCTCAATTGTTGCTTCTCTGTTTTCCTTTTTCCCAAATTCTTTCCCCAATATTTTATAACAAGCATTCAGACAAGCCCGAAGGTTACAGAAATGAACCTCTCTGTGTATCCATCACCAAACAACAGCAACCATCTTCTAATGGCCTCTCATTTCATCCACTTTTTTTTTTTTACCCTCGAACACATTGGATTATTTTGAAGTAAATCCTGCACAGTATAATTTATCTGTAAGTACTTTATTATGTAGTTCTAAATTAAACTTTAAATAATATAATTACAATACCATAATCACACCTAAAAGGAGTAGAAACCCTCAACATTTTCCAACGGTCCCTTGTAGTCAGTGTCTCCCTGTGCTGTGCGGTTGTGATTAGCTGGTTATTAATCACAGGGAAAGCGAAAGGGAGGCCAGACGTTCTCAGCGTGTCCCTTTGGGCAGCATCACCAGGAAGCGCCAACTTCCCACCCCAGGCACTACCGGCCCATTTCCCACAATGACGGGGAAGGGACTGGGCAACGGGGAGTGGACACAGGCGCAGTAAAGCTGGGGTGACGTAGGGAAGGTGCCTGCCAGTCTAACCTGGAACAGAATCCACAGCAAATACAGAACAAATGTGGGAATAGATGATCCCCAGACAAAGGAGCTAGCTCTTGTGTGGCTCTCTGCGTCTCTGGAGTTGCTCCTGCTTCCTTGCCTTAGCCCATGTTCCTAGAGGCCGCACAGCCCGTGGCCATTGTGAGAGTAAACAAGTAATCTTTTCTGTCAAAGAAGGGAATGTGAGCAGCCGCCATTCTGCCCCACGTGACTTGCAGCTCCCCTGGGGGCCGCCATTTTGAATGCAAAGGTCAACCCCTCCCTTTCCCTTTAAATTAGCCAATTGTGCAAGACTGTGAGCCTCAGCTCTGACCAATCAAGAGTGAGGGGCAGATGACGTGCCCCTTTTGGACTGCCCACTTAGTGAGCATGTTCCCAGACCCTGTGTGCATGTGCACTCTCCTGCAAGAGTAAAGATATTTCCTTGCTGTCTGGCTCCCATGTATCCTTTGTGTTCTGTCAGGACCCCTGGTTTTGGGAATCACCTTATTTCTAACAATTTGGGGGGCTTGTCTGGGATTCCACTGGTCACTACAGAGCCCATTGCACCCTCTCCTGAGGAGGAGTGTCCCACTGCCACGTTGCAGTGGTCTCGGTGAGGAGGGACAGCCACTACCATCCCCCATGGCTGACTACAAGCTGGGGATGGAGAGTTAGCCAGCAATGTGGGAAGGTCCCAAGCAAGCAGCACTGTGGCAACCAGGTAACCTCATGCATGAGCCAAGGTGGGAATTGGACTGAGTACTACTTTGGTGATTGGGTATCCTCTGAGTTCGGGTATATGTGACTGGGATGTGTCTTGGACATGAAGCAAGTGTGGGGTTCTGATCTGCAGTTCCATTCTACCGCAAGGGAAGCAGCCAGAGAGGGATGAAGTGGATCTCGAGGAGTGCAAGAAACCTCCAGTATGGGAGGTTAGGCACATAGCCACAAGGGAGTTTCCACACATGGGAAACAAAAATTCAAGGCCTAGGAAATACATTCCCCCAGATAGTCTATTGGGAGTGTTATGGGTTCACTCAGCGAGATAGACCCCCAACTCAGAATTTAAATTTAAGAGCCTTTATTAAGCTGGCCATCTGACTACAGTTACAGCACCCCTCCGAAGCAAAGGCTGAACTGCAGTGCTGACTGCAAGAGTTACAGCATTTTTTATTTGCAAAAACCACAAAGTTAGTTTCAAAGCCTTGTTTACATAATTAATTCCCATCACAGTATAGCATCATACAGTGACTACCTTCCTATCTATGTGTTCTAGGAACAGAGAGTACAGAGTGCCAGGAAGGGGCCATGAGACCATATCTCAAGGCCTGGCCTGATGTCAGTACCTTCCTATCTATGTGTTTTAGGAACAGATAGCACAGCATGACCCGTCTGGCCAAAGTGCCAGATATGCAGCCTGGCACAGGAGGTTTCAGGGAGAGGACAGTCCCTGAACCAGGGGCAGGAGACATTGCTCTGCTTTAGTATTTGTTTTTTCATGGTGTGTGTGTGTGTATGTGTGTGTTTATGCAGGGCATTCTGTGATATCTATGGTTTATGCATGCCTATAAGAGTGTGTCTGTTAATGTTTCTCTTTATTGTTTGGTTTGAGTTGTTTAAAGATGGGGCATGTCCCGCTTTGGGGGAGCCCCGCTATTTGTGGTGAGGCTAAACACGTGGCAGGGATTGAGGGAATGTCCCAGCAGCTCCTGTGAATTCTTAATCTTGGGGACTTTTCGTGCTTTCCCTCTCAGGGTGTCAGCCACCTAAAACTTTTAGCTAGTGAGAGGGTTTTTTGTCTGTAATGTAAATTTGGTTACTGATTTACTTTGCCTGCTTTCTATATTTTGGGGACTTAGTTTGACATAGGGAAGTAAGGATTACAGGCATGGGGAAGTGGGCAGTGCAGGCTATGGTTGGACTCCATTGTTTGAGCAACAAGGTTAATGTTTCCATGATGGTGGGCAGTTCTTGAATGAGAATCCAAGGTTGACTCCCAGGTCCTAGAAGCATACAAGTTCCAGATTTTTGTCCCCAACACTGGGAGGAGCAGATTTCCTGAAGTGCTCTCCAGCAAGTTGCAGAAATAGCAGTGGGGGGAGCTATTTTTATAAAGAAAATATAAACTCCCATTTTTATAAAGAAAAGTAAAATAAAATAGTACATTCACATGAAAGCCACTAAAGGCAGATTAGATGTCCCTGTTACCAAATTGCCAATAAAATGCCCGGGATAATAATGATTATCTTTAAAATCTCAAAACTGTTGTAACTTAAAACTTTGAGTTTGCTGGGTTAAATGGTAAAAATTATTAAATATCAAGGTATTTTGAAATAACAGGATACTAAAATATTAATCTGAGTTTGCTTCATATGGAGAAACTAGAGGATTGATCTGAATATGCTAATGATAAGTCTTGTATTTTATTTAAAACTAGGGACCTGGTGCACAAAATATGTGCACTCGGGGTGAGGGGAGGTCCCTCAGTCCAACCTGCACCCTCTCACAGTCTGGGAGCCCTCAGGGGATGTCCGACTGATGACTTTGGCCTGCTCAGTCTGACATCCTTACTGCTACCACGGAGGTAGGAGAGGCTCCCACCACAGCCGCTGCACTAGCCAGCTGTGAGTCTGGCTTCTGGTTGAGTGGCACTCCCCTTGTGGGAGTGCAGTGACCACTAGGGGACAGCTCCTGCATTGAGTGTCTGCCCCATGGTGGTCAGTGAGCATCATAGCCACCAGTTTTTCTGCCATTTGGTCAATTTGCATATTATTATTATTATTATTATTATTATTATTATTATATAGGATATGTCTTAAAAATGTGAATGTATTGCTAATCTGAGGAAACATGTCGCCTAAATATTAAGGCTAAGGGCTAAGAATTTATGGTTTTGGTGTTATTTTGAATGGAAAAAAAGTGGGTTCTGAAAGTTGTAAGGTTTGTGAGGAAAGGAAGCTATATAAATGGCTCAGGCCACTAAGCCAGGACAAGTGGAATAGGGAAACTGAGATGGTTCAACAGCAATTTGGAGCTATCTAGTAAATCCCATCTTCCCGAAACCAAGGACACTTAACAGTAAATGATTTGCATTTTGCCTCCCTAACCAGAGGTCAAATCGCTTATATCTACATACTCAGAGATACAGATAGCAGAAATCCAGTAAGTGTCATTTGCAGGCCACACCCAAGGACAAACAAAGTTAAACTTTTTCCTGACCTAGAATTGGCTTTAGGTCATTCCTGTAGGTCCTGAAATACCTCAAGATCTTCCTACAATGGAGACTAGGGACCAATTTCTTAAGAAGTATGTACTGGGTATCTCTTTTCTTTTTAATATATTTTTTAT
This sequence comes from Myotis nattereri, assembly GCF_964212035.1. NCBI lineage: Eukaryota > Metazoa > Chordata > Mammalia > Chiroptera > Vespertilionidae > Myotis > Myotis nattereri. Next base: position 21,419,878 of record NC_138085.1, read on the forward strand.
TGATTAAGATATTACATATGTGTCCTTATCCCCACGTTACCCTCTCCCCCCCCCCTCCCGCTCATGCCTTCACCCCCCTGTTGTCCGTGTCCATTGGTTAGGCCTATATGCTTGCATATAAGTCCTTTGGTTGATCTTTCCCCCTTACCCCAACCCTCCCCTACCTTCCCTCCAAGGCCCGACAGTCCAATCAATGCCTCTGCGTCTCTGGATCAATCCTTGTTCATCAGTATATGTTGTTCATTATATTCCACAAATGAGTGAGATCATGTGGTAATTATCCACTCTCCAGTTCCATCCATGCTGTTGCAAATGGTAAGAGTTCCTTTTTCTTCTTCTTCTTCTTCTTCTTAAAGAATACCTTTCAGCATTTCATATAATGCTGGTTTGGTGGTGATGAACTCCTTTAGCTTTTTCTTATCTGTGAAGCTCTTTATCTGACCTTCTATTCTGAATGATAGCTTTACTGGATAAAGTAATCTTGGTTGTAGGTTCTTGGCATTCATCACTTTGAATATTTCTTGCCACTCTCTTCTGGCTTGCCTGGTTTCAGTTGAGAAATCAGCTGACAGTCGTATGGGTACTCCCTTGTAGGTAACTAACTGTCTTTCTCTTGCTGCTTTTACGATTCTCTCTTTGTCTTTTGCTCTTGGCATTTTAATTATGATGTGTCTTGGTGTGGTCCTCTTTGGATTCCTTTTGTTTGGGGTTCTCTGCGCTTCCTGGACTTGTAAGTCTATTTCTTTCACCAGGTAGGAGAAGTTTTCTGTCATTATTTCTTCAAATAGGTTTTCAATATCTTGCCCTCTCTCTTCTTCTGGTACCCCTATAATTCTGATGTTGGTACGCTTGAAGTTGTCCCAGAGGCTCCTTACACTATCTTCATATTTTTGGAATCTTTTTTCTTTTTTCTTTTTCGGTTGGGTATTTTTTGTTTCTTCGTATTTCAAATCTTTGACTTGATTCTTGGGATCCTCTTGTCTGCTGTTGGATCTCTGTATATTATTCTTTATTTCAGTCAGTGTATGCTTAATTTCTAGTTGGTCTTTTTTCATATCCTCCAGGGTCTCAGTAAATTTATCAGCGGTTTCCATAAAATTCTTGAAAAACCTTATAAATGTGGCCTTGAACTCCATATCCAGTCATTTGCTTTCCTCCATTTCTGTCATTTGTGACCTGTTTCTTTGTCTCCACATTTTTTTTGCTTCCCTGTGTTGGTAGAGTGGTTTTGTGTGCTAGGTGTCCTATACGGCCCAGTGTCTCAGCCTCCCCAGTTACCTGAGGTGGACACTCTTTGTGTACCCCCTTGTGGGCTTTTTGCACAGTCTTATTGTAGTTATGCTTTGATTGTTGTAGGATCACTGGGAGGAATTGACCTCCAGGCCAATTGGCAGTGAGAATCAGCTGTGTCTGCAGTGGGAGAACTTCTGTGCTGAAGACACCCTTCTGGGGCAAGACTTGCTTCAGTGGGGCTTTGTTGCTCACTGAGTCTGCACCCTGAGTGTGTCCCTTATGGATCTGAGGAGTTGTAATCTGGATGGTCCCCCTCTGACCACTGGGTACACTGGCTCTTGGATCTAAGGAGGTGCTAATTTAGCCTCTGCCTGAGGTTACACAGCAGGAGCTACGAAGAGAACTGCAGATTCCCCTTCCTTTTTTTGGAGTTTGGAGGTGCCCTTATGAGGCCCAGCTGTGAAGCAATGCAAGCCGCTGTGGGGCCTTGGGCCTTCTCTTGGAAGTTCTGGGTCTGTTGGCCCTGCTGCAGTTTGTTAGGTAATTTTCAGTTGCAAAGGGCCAGGGCATTCATATGCAAAAGCCTCTGCCACAGCCTGGGTGGGGCGGGGTCTCAGGGAATCAAAGGGCGGAGCAAGCAGCTATGGCTGGTCCTCAGCCCTGCCCTAAGGGGCCGCGCATCTCAGTGTCCCGATAATTGCAGCAAGCATCTCTGAGGGAAAGCCGCCCTCAAGTTCAGAGTTCTCCCTGCTGCCAGACAGTCCAGTTTCGCCCCGTATGAATCCTGGGTCCCCAGAGACTTCCCGGAACCAGAGTTCAGAGCAGTCAGGAGCTTGTGACTCCCTCCCGATTCAAAAAGACAGCCGCGTCCTCAGGTGCCAGCCCCTTTCCGCGTGTGCGAGCCTCCATACCTCTGCACTTTACTTCCGCACCTCCTCTGGCTCTCAGTGTGTTTTTCTCTTTCCTTCTAGTTGTAGAATTTCCACTCAGCCAGCCTTCCTGTAGTTCTGGATGATGTCTGTTTTGTCTTTTTTTCGTATTTTTGAAGTTGTTGTGGGAGGCAGCAATTTCCCGGTGTTTCTCTATGCCGCCATCTTAGTTTCTCTGGGTATCTCTTCTACTTTAATCTCTATCAGGTTAGAAGGCTTCCTGGCTCAAGGCCCTCCTCTTGAGTTCCTGGATCATCACCATTCACCCGGAGAGTATGTTCTGGTCAAGACATGGAGGGAAACAAGTTGGGACCCTCCTGGGAAGTACCCTACCCTGTCTTGCTTACCACTGAGGCTGCTGTTCAGACTGCAGAACGAGGTTGGACCCAACACACATGGGTTAAGGGCTGACCACCAGCTTCTCTGGGTGGAGACACCTCAACTTGGACAGCCACACCAGGACATAGCCTCTTGAAATTCACACTAAAGAAACTGTAAGCTGTCTATTTGCTTTAGGGGTCTGGCAAATTGCAGGGGCTTACAATGTGGGCTGGGGAAATGTGTAAAATCTGGATCATGCTTACCCAGTAAAGTCTATTGATTATAGATAACTTGAATGACTTGGATATTTCAGCCTTTAGGCCAAGAGATTGGCTAGGGCTACATTTAGGAGTAGATGTTGCAGGACAAGATCCCCTAGGAAGGTTTGCTCCGAGATTGGTAGCCCCACCCAAGGACATTGTCACTGCCACTACCATGCAAATAGAAGTAGGATATAAGGAAACAAATGCCTGGGTGGAATGGACTAAATATTCTGTACATGCCCTAAATGAAAGCAACTGTTACGCTTGTACAGCAGGAAGGCAGGAGGCCCAAGTGGTCCCATTTCCATTCAGATGGACCTCAGACAGTAACAGGATGGAATGTGTGCATGCCTTGTGTCAGGAGGAAACTGCCTGGGGAAACACTTCCTATAAGACTCTCTCCTTGCTGTTCCCATCCAATAGAGGTAAAGAGCAAGGTTCCCCAAAATGATCCAGCTCCCGTCCTCCAACGTAATCTATACCTCCTGCCTCTCAAGGTCTGGAAATAGTACTCGGAGTTTATGGGAAATTTATCCAGATGCATAAATGGCCGAGTATCCTCAGAAGCCAATCATTCTGCACTGTTGATATCCAGTGTTGATGTCTGATGGTTTTATGGGGCACCATTACTTGCGGCCTTGCCCAACACCTGGAGCAGAACTTGCACGCTCATACAATTGGCTATCCCTTTCACTTTGGCATATTGTAAAACTTTTTCAGTTGGACAGACTAGGAAGAAGAAAGAGAGGCCAGGGGACTCCTTTGATCCCCATATTTACACAGATCCCACTGGGGTTCCAGGAGGAGTGCCAAACGAGTTTCAGGCTAGAAATCAGATTGCTGCAGGATTTGAATCTGTCCTGTTCTGGTGGTTGTAATCAAGAATGTGGGTTGGATTAATTATATTTACTATAACCAGCAAAGGATTGTTAACTATACTCACGATGCAGTTTAAGGTATAGCCACACAACTAGATGCCACCAGCAGGGTGATGTGGGAGAATAGGTTGGCCTTGGAAAGGATTCTGGCAGAAAAAGGAGGAGTATGTGTAATGTTCATGGGCCAATGTTGTACATTCATCGCTGACAACACAACCATCACTGAGCCCTACAGGGATGAGTGAGCTGGAAATCCTGGAACTGAGGGTCCTTTCTCTGATCCACTAGAGCAATGGTTCAGAAAGTGGTAGGAAATGATGGTACCCATGCTCACCCCTCTGATGATCTGGTTAGGAGTTACAGTGATGGGATGGTGTATCATCCCATGCATGAGGAGTCTTATGTAAAAGTTACTGGAAACTGTGTTGACCAAACAGCAAAATAATCTCCTCCTAGACACTGCAGAGCAGGAAAGTCAAGGAATGTTAGCTGAGTTTGAAGAAAAGAGTTAAATAAGAAAAGGGGGGAATTGTGGGTATAAATAAGTAATCTTTTATGTCAAAGAAGGTATTGTAGGCAGCCACCATTTTGGCCCACTTGATTTGCAGTTCCCTGGGGCCGCCATTTGAAGCAGCAAAGGTCAAACCATCCCTTTTTACTTTAAATTAGCCAATGGCACAAAAATGTGAGCCTAAGCTCTGACCAATCAAGAGTGAGGGACAGATGACATGTGTCAGACGTAAAACTCTGAGGGGATGGCCTGCTCAGTGTGCATGCTGCCAGACCCTATGTGTGCACACCTCCTGCAGGAGTAAAGGTATTGCCCTGCTGTCTTGCTCCTGAGTATCCTTTGTCTTTTGCCAGGACCCCTGGTTTGGGGGCTCGCCTTCTTTCTAACACCATGCAGACCCCACACACAATGAGCTGATGGCTGCAGCTGGGAACACATGCAAATATGGAACAGAAACTCTGGACAATGCGTTAGCCCTGCTACAGACACAGCTGGGCTTTTTCCTTGGTGAGATGAAGGAAAATAGGACTCTGGGAACTGAAGGATGTGATTTCATGCAAATAAATGCCACTCATTCGCCCATGGGAGTCTCAGAATGTTCCTTTTCTTGTGACATCGCAAGAGCCCCACCTCCACTGGCACCCAGAGGGGACACAGAGAGCTCCCCATCCATAGCACCGTATTAATTTTTTCCCCATTTGCTTTGTTCAAATCAGGATCTAAACAGGCTCCATACATTGTATTTGAATGACACATTTCTCCAATGATAAGAATGTAATATTGCTTTATGTTTAAAAATTCATTTGCTAAGGAAATGGAGTCATTTGTCCTATAGCGTCCCACCTTCTAGACTTTGCTGATTATATTGCTGTGTTGTAACATATAATAATTTCATCCTTGATATTTCCTGAAAGTTGGTAGCCTGATGTTAATCAGAGGTTCTCAAAATGTTTTGACCTCATGACACTTTTACACTTAAAAATTATTAAAGACCCCAAAGTATTTTTATTCCTACGAATTATTGATATTTATGATATTAGATGTTAAAACTATTTTTAAAAATATTTATTTACTAACTAGTTTTGATCATTTTCAAAAAACTGCCCCCAAAAATACCCATATGAGAATGACAAGTTTTTCTCTCAGTCCATTTTTCAAGTAAGAATTGTGTTTCATGAAAACTGTTACAAATGCTTTTTCTCAAAGCAAAAGCTATATTTTATTATGCAGACTTCCCATTTAATCATACAGAATATCAAAAGAAATATATCCAAGGTTTCAGGCTTAAAAAAAAATTAATTATTTTTACTGTTTCATCAAGTTCATCCAGAACAGTTCTTCAGTAAAAATGACTTGTTTCTTGCAAGTGCCTGGATATGGAGAACACAGGTTGATGCTACTGCCTTGATTAATGCTGACGCATCAGAACTTTTACCCACCTTGCTTTTGTCCCATAGTGTAATTGTCAGCACAGTAAAAAAAGACAAATAACATCTTAGTATCATTATGAAAGTTACAAGTTCACGGGTTCCCTGGAAGTGTCTTGAAGACCCCATGGGTGTACAGGTCACAATCTGAGAATGCCCTTGGGAAGTGGCAAATGGCCTTCTCCGAATTGGATGGAGCTGAGGAACTGGTCTCAGGCTTCCCCCAGGGAGGAAGGCATGGCTATTCATCTGCTGTTCCCTCCTGGTTTCCCACGGAGTTACAAGACGCTGTAACAGCATCTCTGAACCACTGCTCTTTCCCTTAGTTCTAATTGTTTCTTTCCCCTCAACTAATACTTGGTTCTCAGCAATCATTCCTCTTTCTATACCCACCTGACTTTTACTTAGTGATTTCTTTTTATTTATTCTTAAAATACAAAGTTAAAAGAAAAATATATATACAGGGGGGAAAAACATATTCATACATATGCCTAGAGGGACCAGTACTTGGCAGATTGAAAAAAAACAGCAACAACAAAAACACTACCAACGTTTCCCTTATCTATTCAATGCCACATTTTCTAAACCACATAACACCAGAATTTGTGCCAAGGGCTACCTTCATTCCAGGAAGTTTTCAGAATAAGACAACCAGGCACAGGATGATAAAGTCCAAACTGCACCTGTTCCTAAGGAAAGTGTTGGCCTGCTAACGGAAAAGAAGTGATATCTGGGCAATTCCCAGCCATTGCCCCAAATTGGCACCTTGAACCAATGCCAAGCCCTTTCCCGGTATCCCTGTCCGGGCCCACAAGCCTGCTATTCATTCAAGGCCACACCCTCAGACTCTCTTATAAAAGCCGAGTCTTTTCTGATGTGACCAACCATCCAGCTACCTGCAAAGAGGTAAGTGGGAGCTGAGAGGAGGTGAGAGCCATGGCAGGGGTTTACCTCACACATTTGGGAAAAGGCTATAGGTGGATTCTGGTCTTCAAGGAACATCAGTCTTATGGGTAAGAGGGTGTACAGATTCTCCAATTATTTCCAGGATCATAAAAGGGGATAGTTGTCACCAAGATCAATTGATTCCAAGGAGTATTGTCAAAGGAAAAGGCAAGAGAGAGAACAGAGGGATCCCTACATGCCCTCTCTCTGACCGCACTTCTTTAACGATCTCTGATTGCTCCTTCAGGTCACAGATATTGTACAATGCTGCCTCCCATGGCCCTGCCCAGCGTGTCCTGGATGCTGTTCTCCTGCCTGATGCTCCTATCGCAGGTGCAAGGTGAGATTTCTCTTCCTCCGGCACTGGGTTCCCTGTGAACGCTCAGGGCCAAGAGGTGGAGGAAGCCTCCTGTGTGATGCATGTGGCAATGGTGAGGTATCTCCTCACACAGTGAAACTGCCTGCCATTCCTCCACCGTCACTCCTTCCTCAGGGTAACTCATGGGGGGGAGAGGGGACCACGGCGCTCCATTAACAGTTGAATGAGATGGTTTCCATTTTGTGAGTGGACTTTGGCAGGATGAAGAGAGAAAGCAGGAAGGGTCAGCAGTGAGGGAAGCAGGAGAATGACTGGAGGACTTGGTGTGAGAACAGTCAGCTCAGAGTGGGGAAGTGTTGGACGTTGGAATAAAGGGGGAGGGTAGAACAAAAAGGGATGCTTCTTCATTTAATAAGGGAGCTAGTTCAAGATCAAGAAATCCTGAAAGTGTTGGAAATGATGAGAGGTAGGCACGAGTTTGGTGTTCGTTCCCCCAAGCACTGGCTCACAAATATTCCCACAGTCCCAACACCCATTCCCACACTTTGTTTCACTCCATTTCTCTCTCTCACGTCCATCCACCCCAGGTGAAGAGTCCAAGAAGGAGGTTAACGCTCTACCGAGCAACTGTCCCGAAGGCTCCTATTACCATCACTTCTACTGCTATGCTTTTTTTAAGACACCAAAATCCTGGTCTGACGCAGATGTGAGTAGGTGCCTTTACAGGTAGAAGTATTACATTAGAGACAAGAGGGAGAGGGGATGGTCTCCATTTTCCAGACTTTTTTGGGAGTGAGAATGAGCACCCTCATGTTTTACACGCACACCTCTTCTTACCCCTCAGCCCTGCCCTACCCCAGTGACATCTCAACCTCCTCCTCAGTCTGTCTCTGCCCCACACAGATTGCCTGCCAGAAGCGTCCCTCGGGATCCCTCGTGTCTGTGCTCAGTGGGGCTGAGGCATCCTTCTTAGCCTCTCTGGTCAAGAGCATTTGGAACAGCTGCCCAAACGTCTGGATTGGGATTCATGATCCCACACAGGTGCGATCACATCACCTGTCTGTTATCTCTGAAGCTGCTATGCCCTTCAAGCCCACTCCCTGTCCCTGTGCCTGCCCAGGGAACTCCAGAGCTTAGAGATCTGCAGGGACATTTGGGGGAAAGGGTGGACCTGGAGGCCAGGTGAAGAGCTGAGTTCTGTGAAGGTTGGTAATCTCCAGGGGAAGTTAACCTGCCTCTTGTCCAGATTTGTGTACTGTTCAGACATGACACCCTGTAATTCAGTTCTCTGAGCTTCAGGGAGGAATCCTACATGAAAATGAGATGCATTTTTCCTTGTAGAATACCCATTGCCTTTGAATGGAATGATAAATTCACTGCCAATTGTTGTCCAGCCAGTAACATGTTACTCTGAGTGGTTCCATTGGTCTTTATGGTTATTGACTTTTGGATTTACCAATAGGAGCAAGGAATTAGGAAAGAGGAAAGCTCTGTGACAGCATATGGAATAGCAGACCAAATTCCATGATCCTGAGTAGGGGATCAGGTGTTCACCTGAGGGGATCATGCATGGAGAACTGTAATGACCACTCAACCTTACCTGGCTCCATCCTCTACTCCCTAGGGCTATGAACCCAATGCAGGTGGATGGGAGTGGAGTAATAATGATGTGCTGGATTACCTTGCCTGGGAGAGAAATCCTGCCACCATTTCAAATCCTGGCTACTGCGGGAGCCTGTCACGAAGCTCAGGTAAGAAAGAGAAGAGCTACCTTCTGGCCAACCTTTCCATCCCCCTATCCCCGTTCCTGGGCCTCACCTTCAGGTAACTCTCCTGAGCCGGAAAATGCAGTGTTGGTTTTTCTTCTCCCATCTCCTTTTATCTCTCCTTTCTGTGAGTTTCCTTCCCTTGGAGAGGGCCCCTGGTGATGATGAGGGTGGGGCTTTGAGTCCTAGGCCAGAGTCTGGGATGTCTCTCTTTTGAGCCCTGAGCTCCACCAGCCCCACTCACTTTAGCTCTTCCTTCTCTCCAGGATATCTGAAATGGAAAGATTATAACTGTAATCAGATGTTACCCTATATCTGCAAGTTCAAGAATTAGGTGAGTCCGGCGGGCATGGCTCAGTGGTTGAGCATTGATCTATGAACCAGGAGGTCACAGTTTGATTACCATTCAGGACACATGTCCAGGTTGCCGGCTCGATCCCTGGTGTGGGGCATGCAGGAGATATCTGATCAATGATTCTCTCTCATCATTGCTGTTTCTATCTCTCTTTCCCTCTCCCATCCTCTCTGAAATCAATTTTAAAAAGAAGGAAAAGAATCAGGTCAGTGGGAGCCAGCTGCCTGAGTTTGGGATGCAGCTCATCCTGGGACCAAGTGAGGATTCACCGGAAAGGAATATTTTCGCACACCCTCAAACCCACCCTCTTCTTTTTGACCTTCCCTCCTCCTTGCCCTCATTTCAGGCTTTCTTTGTTTCCAATGGCCTGAAGTCTCCGAGTGTAATAATAAAAATTTTATTCAATACTTGTGCATTTTTGTGTTCCAGTCTCATAGCAAGACTGAGGAGTCAGTGGGTGAGGGAGAAAATCTAGGTGCTCCCTTGGTTCCGTTTCATTCAGGCTCCTGGGACAATGCCCACAGGGACGTGCCCATCAGCACATTTGTGATGAGGATGTCGGCCTTGTTCACATAGGACTCATGTCGTGTGCAGACAAACTGGTCTCCACACCCTCTGCTGCCCCCGCCTCCTGATGGTGTGGCACCAGCAGCATCGGGGGTTACTGTTAGCCCATGATGGTGCTACTAAAGATTGTCCCAAAATTCACACAAGAAGTAATTTGATAGAAAACACAAGTTTATAATTAAAAATTGTAAATTTTTTATTGATTCATAAAGTATATAATATAGGGTTATGTATGGAATAGGATAATGGGTAAATGGCCTCCAGGGCTTTGCTGGCACATATGCATTCTTTTGTTGAAATTTTCCATGACCATTTTGCATAAATGTGGCTGAATTTTGTTGATACAGCGCTCAATTTCCTCCTTCAAGGTGTGGGTGGTCGTGGGCTTTTTGGCATAAACCTTAGACTTCAAAAAAATGCAAAGAAAAAAGTCCAACAGCGTTAAATCGCATGATCTGGGCAGCCAATTCTGATCACCAAAATGGGAAATTACACGACCAGGAAATGACTCATGCAGTAATTGAATTGTTTCTCGGGCTGTATGGCATGTGGCACCGTCTTGTTGAAACCACGTGTCGTCCACATCCATATCTTGCAATTTAGGCACAAAAAACTGGATTATCATGTCGTGATAGCAAGCACCATTAAATTCAAATCTTGCGTGAATTTTGGGACACCCTTTATAACAGCACTTCCGACATTACTGGTCAAGAGCATTGGTTGTTTCCTTTAATTTGCAATCTAAATTGGACCATAACTTTTATAAAATATTAACCACTTGGACTGTGGTAACAGCTGAAATGTAGAGCATTAGAAGTTGTTACTCTTAGTAAAGAAAAAAGTCGGAACAATTTGAAAACCAACAACTTTTCCTGCACTCATCACCCTGACACCTGCCGAGGCTCCAGAGCACAGGGCCTTCTCATTTCTGCTGGAGCTGGAGCTGCTGGAGCCTTGAGCGCTTAGGAACGTTAAATGGTAATTGTGACACACTGCGGAATGCTGAGTGTGGATTGGGATTAAGAGTGAGAAACTGCAGGAGGCTGCAGTCTTAGGGAGGTTGCTACTCTTTCATGGGTTTTACTTCTGAAACTCCACCAGATTCTTGTGTTGAAGAGAAAAATAACCATTTTGAATCTGTCCAGAAAACGACACCACAACGAAAGAAAACGGCATGTTAATGACCTTGATAATTACAAATGTAAAAATCCTCAACGAAATAATACCAAACCAATTTCAAAAGACCATTAACAGGGTCATACACCAAGACAAGTGGGAATTATTTCTGGGGTGCAAGGAAGGGTCAACATATGCAAAACAACCAATGTCATATACCACGTAAATAGAATAAAGGCCAGAAATTCCTCGCTCCTATCAACAGATGAAGAAAAAGCTCTGAGAATCGTTGGCACAACATCACACCTGTAGTTAACAAATAAGGTGTTGTGCACTTAAATATGTTAAGAGGGTAGCTCTCATTTTAAGTGTTGTTAGCACAAAAAGAAAAACACTTAAACAAATAGTAGAACACAAGGAAACTCTCAGAGGTGATGGGAATAGCTAATAACTTGGGCCTGGTGATAGCAACCTAAGTGTTTAAATTCGTCCAGACTCCTAAATTGTAAACATTAGTTACGTGCATTTTGGTATACTAGTTATACCTCCATAAATCTGGGGGAAGAGGAATATAAAACTCAAAAACTGGGACATCCCGTGTACCTTGGCCTTGGTTCTAATGTCATTCTCCAATAAACGGAACAAGAGCTTCTTGAAGAAATGGTTGAACCTAAGACAGAAGGTAATATATAAAATAAAAGTGGAGCGTCTCAGTGTGCCAGAAAGGAAGAAAGCAAGGAAATGTAATATTGGGGTTGTGTGTCAATGGAACAGAGGGGCCAACTGAAAGCACTCCCTAGGACCAAAGCTGGGAGTAATTCAGCAACAAAAGAAATCACATAGTATTGGATTGTAATACAATGCAAATATCCATGAATCAATTAGGATATAATTACTTACATGTTAATATAGTATTAATATTTATTTATGACAATATTTATAATAATATATAATATTATATTAATCTATTAATATGTATGCAAAGACCAGTATTTCATGCAGAAAAATTCCAAATAATTTATGGAGCTCCTCCACATTCACATAACTCTGTAAACCTAAAACTATCCTAAAAGTTAGTCTTTTTTAAAAAGAATGACTAAAAACAAAATATAAAACAAAAAAGTGTATATATTACAAACTCATTTTTAGAAGTTTAAATGCCATAGACAAATTCATCTATCAAATTGTTATAAAGTTTTCTAAAATCTTATTTCTGCTTTCCATCTTTATCTTACCATAGACCAGACAATAACAATGTGAGTACCACACCACTGCATAGACTAGATGATTAGTTCTTTATCCCTAGGGCTGCTGAGTGGAATGAATTTCCTGAGTACTAGTAGAGAAAGGGTCTCAGAGGGCTTCCTGTGCTGAGGCCTGGAGACATTCTGGCTTCAATCAAGACTGCCCTTGGGAAGACTTAACATCTGGCAGGATTTCTATAAATAGTAATTGAATGAACAAAAAAACTGAATAGGTGATATTTTATTTGAAAAGCACCACTTCTGCGAGTGAAGGAGAATTTTAATGAAACAAAATATTTTTAGATCATCATACTATCACTACCTCACTGTTGTCACCTTTGCAGCCTCATAAGTTGTGTAAAAAGAAAGTATTTGGTCAATTCCCTCATCTGAAAGGGGGATGGGACTTTGGCCAAAATTTTTCAAATGGGCCTGGAGCAACTCAGCATTTCTGCCTAGGTAGGGTTGCCAGATAAAACACAGGACTCCGAGCTAAAGTTGAATGTCTAATAACAAATAAGCTGTTAGTATAAGTATATACCAAATATTACATCTTTGCTCATTCTGGCAGATACTGCATATTGGCAAATCTGACTATACTACATGTGAGGTTTTCATTCTCAAATAAATAGATGAAATGAATAGCTAGTATCTACTTTTCTAAACTGATGTTCGGTAAGTTTCCTGTACCCTTTCTAGGATAGGCTGCCTATCTCCAAAGAGAGAGGACCACCAATTACATCTGAAACGTAACTAGAAGCACATCTAGTCCTTCATGTAGAAAATGTTTTTCTATTATTATCTGTCACAGTTAGGGACTATTTCCTCTTTATTCTCTAAAATAGTTTGTATGGGATTATGTATATTTTTATGGGAAAATGTATATTTTTGGGGACTTTGGTAGAAGTCTTCTGAAAACTCTCTTGACCTAAGAGATTTAAAAAAGATATATAGATTAAATTGCTTAGTAATTATAGTAGGACTTTCAAACTTGTCTTAATTTCCTCTAAAATTATTAGCAAATTTTCAAGCCCAGCCATTTAAAAATAGAGGAAGCAGAAGAAGAAGTGGGAAAAGAAGAAGAAGAAGAAGAAGAAGAAGAAGAAGAAGAAGAAGGAGGAGGAGGAGGAGGAGGAGGAGGAGGAGGAGGAGGAGGAGGGGAGGGGGAGGGGGAGGGGAGGGGGAAGAAGAAGAGGAGGAAGAGGAGGAGGAGGAGGAGGAGAAGGAGGAGGAGGAGGAGGAGGAGGAGGAGGAGGAGGAGGAGGAGGAGGAGAAGGAGGAGGAGGAGGAAGAAGAAGAGGAGGAGGAGGAGGAAGAAGAGGAGGAGGAGGAGGAGGAGGTGGAGGAGGAGGAGAAGGAGGAGGAGGAGGAGGAAGAAGAGGAGGAGGAGGAGGAGGAGGAGGAGGAGGAGGAGGAGATAGAGGAGGAGAAGGAAGAAGAAGAGGAGGAGGAGGAGGAGGAGGAGAAGGAGGACGAGGAGGAGGAGGAAGAAGAGGAGGAGAAGGAGGAGGAGGAGGAGGAGGAGATAGAGGAGGAGAAGGAAGAAGAAGAGGAGGAGGAGGAGGAGGAGGAGGAGGAGAAGGAAGAAGAAGAGGAGGAGGAGGAGGAGAAGCCCATTTAGGAGTTGCAGGATAGAAAAATAAAATGACAATATTCCTGGGCACCTGGCAGTCCAGCTCCTTCACTGGCTTTACGGGGTGACTGAAAAGGACAACCCTCCGTCTGCCCGACCTGTGAGTGTGTCTTACAAACACAGAGTGTCAATGTTCCTTGCAGGGCTCTGGGCTGTGTAAGTGACCACATTCCCCAATACCGAGAAAGTCCAGTGAGGGAAGATAGGTCTATGGTGTGTTATCCTAATAAGTGAGCACATGCAACTGCAGGAGTCCCAGGCCATTTCCGTAGCTCAGCAAGCACGCCCAGTGCTTCCTTCTCCTTCCGTCCATCGGAGCAAACCCAGGTCTTCGTTAGTCATGTCTTTGAAGTTTCTTGCATGGGTGGAGGGGTTGGGATTCATTGTGTTTGAAGGAATGAGAAGAGGGCATTGAAATATTTTTAAATAAATTGACATATTTTTCCTAAATATAAGAAAAGAGGAAAAAAATCAAACAGGTATTCATTCAACTACTTTGTGTTAAAAATTTAATTAGCATTTTAAAAGTGATATTCTCTAGGAGAGGCCCACACCATAGGAGAGCCAGTAGGCAACAGGTAAACTTTACCCCTCTATTGAAGTTGCCCTTGCTCTCATTTCACTCTCAGCAATTTTATAAAAAAAAAAAAAAAAAAAAAAAAAAAAATAGGAAGTCGGTGACTTAATAGGAAATAACATCTCCCCAGATAAGGTCCATTTGTCAATTTGAGTTCTCGTTCTCTGCATTATCTTGCCAGGCGAGCTAATGGTTTGTGCATGGGTAGAGACCCGAGGCGTTTAGCTGCAAGGTCATTTAAGAGAAGCCAAGTAAGAGGAATTTTGAGCACATCAGCAGGTTGGTATGGGAAGCCGAGGGGTCTGACTCTGAGTTTGGAACCACCTTTCCTCACCATTAGTTTCCTTGGCTGCAGCTGTAACTGAACAATGGCTATCAGTGGAAAAGGAATTGGACCAGAAGTTGGTAAACCAGATTCTGATTTCTTCTCTGCCTCTTCTTAGCTATGTATCTGTGCTACCCCCCATTACTTAAATGAAACAACCTCAATACCCCTTTTAAACCAGGAAAGTATTGAACACCAGCAGGTATTGAAGAGATTTCCCCAAACCTCTCCTTCCCATCCAGATGTTTCTTATTCCAGCTTTGTTAATGCTTTGTTCCTGTTTTCCACTACTTCCAAGATTTTTGCTCTTAATTTAAACATTGAACTCTATTCCTGCTATCTCCACACTAAGTGTTTTATGTGCTTTCCTACTTGGATTAACTTACAAATAATGACACTCTTATCTCTAACACTCTGTAGTATAAAACATACAACAAAAAGTGCTTGGAAAAGCATTAAATGTTAACATTCTGCATTACAGATCCAGGAAGTATTCAACCAGGTAGCGATTTGCCTAGTACCATCAGTCCATACCATAAATGAACCTGCACTCATTTGTTCACTTAAACAGATTTAGGAGTTCACCATAAGGTTATATGCTTGATTCAAATCATCATGCTTTTGAAATGACTAGAAACTCAACTATGCCTTCAAGAATAGCACATCACCCCCACCCCAATCCGGCACAATGCTGAGCGCAGGAACTCAAGTGCAAACAGTTCCTCGTTCCCTTGATTTGCTCATACAAACCATTGTTGACTCCAATCTTGAACGTTTATATTGGGTGACCTTCAATCCCAGCGCCTTCTGCCATTTTGCTTAAGGTATGACTTTGGTCTTTCTGGGGCTTACCTTTCCTCCTTTAGGTTTGTCTCTGCTTCCCTGCTGTATCAATTATGATACTTTTGGCTATAACAGAATATCCAACCGTAAGCAGTTTGAATAACACAGAAATTCATTTATTCACTTAAGAATTGGGGCAACAGGACTTTTCAGGTGGACCAGAAGCTCCGAGATGACCGGGCTCTAGGTTGACATCTGCCTGGTTGTCTTGACCTTTCCCTCATTGACACAAAATAACCTCAGCACCCTGGGCATCATCTGACAATTTCCAATGCAGTGAACAAGGGAATGGGAGGGAAAAAAGACTTCCTTCTCATGTTTCATACACTCTTATTATGGAGAAACATTTTTTCTCATAACGTTATGGTTGATATGATCTTACCTCTCATTGGCCAAAGACGGGTTGCAGTTCTAGTCTATTCAACCACTAGGAAGGGATTGAGATTGCCATAATTTACTTTCAATCAGGACTTATTTCTTGGGACTGGGTTTATTATTGCCTTTCATAAAAAATTGAGGTTTTGTTAGGAGAATTTTAAAGAAATAGCTCTTGTCAAGTCAATCAACATTGTCTACTATACCTAGAGTCACACTGAAGTTTTTGTTACTGATCACAGAGGATAAATTGCTAAATTCATAGTCATTATTTATGACCATTTTCTGTCTTGAACCATTTTATAAATTTACTCCACCTGATGAATTCTCATGAACCTTTCCACCTAGAAGTCTAGAACAGAGGTAGACAGGCAGTCTCTATCTTTCCTCCCCCTATATCCATTCAGTCCCACTGAACCCTCCATAATTTAATGCCTTCCAAGCAGTCAGGACTCTACTTCTATTGACACGGTTGATAAAAAATATTCTTGTCACCTAGTACTTGTAATCTCTTATTTTCTCTCACTGAAAACTGCTCTTCCTCAATTTGAGAGAGGAGGTGGAGGTACTACAATTTGTAGGAGCACCCAATTTTTAAAAACTTGTATGAGAAACTTTCTGTTATATATAACTAGGGGCCCGGTGCACGAAATTCGTGCACTGGGTGTGTGTGGGGGGAGTGTCCCTCAGCCCAGCCTGCCCCCTCTCACATACTGGGAGCGCTCAGGCGTTGACCCCCATCACCCTCCAATCGCAGGATCGGCCCCTTGCCCAGGCCTGACGCCTCTGACAGAGGTGTCAGGCCCAGGCAGGGGACCCTCATTTCCCCCCATCACTGGTTCTGCCCCCAGCCCAGGCCTGATGCCTCTGGCCCAGGGGTCAGGCCTGGGCAGGGGACCCCCAGACCCCTCCAATTGCTGGCTCTGCCCCTTGCCCAGGCCTGATGCCTCGGCCAGAGGCGTAGACCCCCATCACCCTCCGATCGCCTGATCAGCCCCTTGCCCAGGCCTGATGCCTCTACCAGAGGTGTCAGGCTTGGACAGGGGACCCCCATCTCCCCCCGATCACTGGCTCTGACCCCCGCCCAGGCCTGAGGCCTCTGGCCCAGGAATCATGCCTGGGCAGGGGACCCCCACCTCCCTCTGATCGCTTGCTCCACCCCCTGCCCAAGCCTGACGCCTCTGACCCAGGCTTCAGGCCTGGGCAAGGGGACCATCATATCCCCCCAATCCCCGGCTCCGCCCCCCACCCAGGCCTGATGCCTCGGCCAGAGGAGTTGACCCTCATCACCCTCCGATCACCAATCACCGGATCGGCCCCTTGACCAGGCCTGAGGACTCTGGCAGAGGTGTCAGCTCCCCGCGGTTGCAGGCTCCACCCCTGCCCAGGCCTAACACCTCTGGCCGAGGCATTAGGCCTGGGCAGGGGACTCCCAGCTCCCCGGGATCTCCCGCTCTGCCCCTGCCCAGGCCTAACGCCTCTGGCCTAGGCGTCCGGCCCGGGCAGCAGGAACCCGCAGTGGCAGCGGCCCCGCGATCGTGGGCTCCGCTTTAGGCCCAGGCAAGGGACCCCTAGCTCCCGGGACTGCCAGCTTCGAGCGTGCCCAGCTCCCATCGCTGGCTCCACCCCTACTTCCTGCTATCACTGGCCAGGGCGGCAAAGGCGCCTGATTCTCCGATCATGGCCGGGGGGCAGGGCAAAGGCGGCCCCAGGGCTGCCTTTGCCCTGCCCCCCAGCTCTTAGCTCCCCCCTGGGTTTCCGATCACTGTCAGTGGCAGGGGGCTTCTTCCTGCTTTCCCTTTCGCCTCCCTGCATTGTGCCTACATATGCAAATTAGCCGCCATCTTTGTTGGCAGTTAACTGCCATCTTAGTTGGCAGTTAATTTGCATATAGCCCTGATTAGCCAATGAAAAGGGTAGCGCCGTACGCCAATTACCATTTTTTTCTTTTATTAGTATGGATATCTGAATTCCCCATAATTTCCTCTTCTAGCGTCCATACTCCTATTGGGTTACTGACAGCTCAAAGGTACCTAAAAGGTACCTGAGATAGGGCACAGGCTTCTTTTAGGTTGCCTTAGCTGTGTGGATATAAAATGCTGACATGCATTCTAACTCACTAAAGCAAAATGGAATGCTTTTGGAAAGACACAGTTTATCTCAATGCACCAAAGATTAGGACATATAGTTGAGTCTCATGAAGGACTAGGGAAAGAAAGAACAAAGAAAGAAAGTGAGATTACTCTCTCCTTCCTGTTTAATTTTGTTGCTTATATATGCTTTGGAAATACTAATTTAATAGTTAAATTAAGAAAAGGCAGCCTGCCTTGGCTGGTTTTGCTAGGTGGTTAGTGTGTCAGCCCAAGGACCTAAGGGTCATGAGTTCAATTCCAGGTCAAGGGCAGGGACCTCAGTTGCAGGCTGCATCCCTGGCCCAAGTCAGGGAGCATGCAGGAGACAACCAGTCAGTGTGTTTCTCTCACATCAATGTTTCTCTCTCTCTCGCTGCCCCCTCCCTTCCACTCTCTCTAACATCCTTGGGTGAGGATTAATTGTGGGCTTGACCCCCAGATCAATGTTTCTCTCTCATCAATGTATCTCTCTATCCTTCTCCCTTTCTCTCTCTCAAATCAATAAAAATATAATGGGAAAAAAAGAAAACACTAAGTTATGCAAAGCTAAGCAGGTTTCCTTACTGCATGGATTTTCCAAGTCTATGTAAGCAAATGTGTGAAATTCAAAGAAAGGAATAGGGTGGTCAGCTTATCAGGCATTTGGCTACAAGTTTTTGTGTGCTTGTTTTTGTATCTCTATTTGAGAGAAATACCTATCAATAGATTGCAAGGTAAATTCAGTTTTAATAATAACCTAAAACACTGTTTTTCAAAACATGGGTTGAAAATTTTAGCCATTCTAATAGGTGTGCAGTGACATCTCATTGTGATTTTAATCTGCCTCTCTCCAATAATGAATGATGTTGAGAAAGTTTTCATGTGCTAATTTGCCTCTGTGTATCTTTTTTGGTGAAATCTTTTGCCCATTTTGTATTAAATTGTCTTGTTATTGGGCTATAAGAGGTCTTTATGTATTTTAGATAAAATTTCTTCTTTAGAAATATTTGGAAATATTTTCATATGAAAAGGCAGTGTCCCATGAAGAGCAAAAACTTCCATTTTGATCGTGTTCAACTTTATCCATTTATTCTCTAATATAGTTTATAATTTTTTAAAAAAATCTTTGGTTAACTCAAGGTCACAAAATTATCCCCTATATTTTTTTCCAAGTGTTATAATGTTGCATTATATATTTAGATCTACAATCCATTTTTAACTTCATTTTTAGTAAGATGCCAAGGCTAATTTATTTTGCATATGGAAATCAAATTGTTTCTGCACCATTTCTTAAAAGACTATCCATTGAATAGCCTTTTAAAAACTATTATTCCTAGCTTTATTGAGGTATAATCAACAAATAAAAATTGTATATATTTAAGATGTACAGCATGACATTTCAATAAAATTGGAAGGATCCCAAGATAGAATGCAAATGGCACCAAATGAATTTAACTTTTTCACAATGAATCACACAACCATACTGAAGAGGTTGGAAAAAATAAGCCGATGTAAGTAACTTTGGAAAACAATAGTTTGGCCTGGATACTTATAAAGGCTAAAGACAAAAGTTCTACATGCTGTACTCTAGTAGGTAAATTTAATTCTCACAAAAATGCAGGATAGCAATGTGAAACAAAGCTACATGTGTACTAGAGTTGGATAAATATATGGAACAGAAAAGAACTCCCTTCTTCTCTCCAGTTCTCTTAGTATTGACCTGGCATTCTTAGTGAGAAGGGCATACTCCAGGCTTTGATATTCTAAATAAGGTCTTCAGCATCACCAGCCAGCCTGTTAGAAATGCAGCGTTTTAGGTCCAATTGAATCACAATATTCATTTAACTAAGATTTCCAAGTGACTTAAGTGCGTACTGAAGTTTGAGAAGCATTGTTCTAGAGGACTAACATTTTGGTGAGATAAACTGACCCCTGATGCATGACATCAGGCTGTGGACCAGGCAGGGGATGGGCTGTGGTCTGGGCTTTCAGATTCAAGAGTGTCCACGTCTCAGGGTAATTAATCTTCCTTTTTCTACCCTTCTCACCTCTTCATAAAGTCTTTTAAACACAGCCCGGTCCCGGCTAGTACTGGGATCGCTTAAGAAGAGGTCTGTTGATTGCCGTGAGACCACACAGCAGACAACAGCAGGGGCCCCCTTTCTCTGGATGTCAGCTCAGGTGCCACTCTGGGCTGCAGGCATCGGCATGAGGCCCCGTCATCTCCTCAGCCAGCAATGGCACAATGAGTCTATCTGGTGCTTTGAATTTCTTGACTTCCCTATGTCACCAATCAGAGAAAATTGTGTGGCTTCTGTGCTTAGATGGGCCCACTTCAGTCATAACCCAGAAATCTCACTTTTTAGTCACTCACAGTCAACTGAACAGTCACCTTACCATATCTTCAGGAATCCCTTTGCCATAAGAATTACATAATTTAGGCATTGATATCTCATTGTGTTACAGGTTTATTCACACTCAAGGGGGATATTATATAAGATCAAGGGTCATTGGGGTCATTAGAACTCCACATAGCCTGAGCTTTCCTGCCACTCATGCTTCTGTGAGGTGGACCTACCTCACTCAACCTTGTATAATGGACATGATTCCCCTATTTTTACATGAAAGCACCTGAAGGACTTGAGACCTGAGAAATTTCCTCTGTGACTTGGCATGTACTTGCCCCTGCCACCATTCTCCTCTACCTACTCTCCCATTCAGCCCTCACCTGTATAGGACTTCAGCCCCTCCCTGTTTCTCTCTATGCCTATGTCCTATGAGGGGACATAGATGGGCCCACACAGGTGCCTTCACATGCCATCCGTTAAGTTGTAGAAAAGGAATATGCCCTATGATTATGCTACAGGAACGCAGGAAACATGAATCTGTCTAATGTGTGGTAAGCAAGTCTACCCTTTACTTCAGAGGGAGACGTCTTTACTGCCTTAGAGAATAAGCAAGCCTGTCTTCCTTCACTCTGAGGGAAGCGCTGTCTCTATTTCCAAACCTGTAAATAAGCCAGCCCTGGCTCTGGAGGGAGGTGTCATGTCCATTGTAAAAGCTCAGAGCTTCTATGTGCAAGAAGTGCCCAAACATCAGGACCACGGGGTGCATTGCTTCTTAAGTTTCTCTGAACATTCCCTTCTTCTTCAATAAAACAAGAAGATCCTTTCACTAGTGAGAGTAAACGATCTTTAGAAAAAGATGATTTGTATGGGCTTCAGAGTCTGGGCAAGGAACCTGGCAGCAGAGAGATGCTGAGCATTTCACAATCTTCGAAAGGATGGAATTTAAGTTGGTCTGAAGGTTGTGAGTTATTGTTAAGCTGAATGGATGGATTTGAAGAATAAATGCACAAAAAGCATTATACAACTAGAAAACAGTCATCATCCCCATGGTGCTTTGTGGGTAGCACCTAAGATATTACATGCATTTCTGCAGGCAGCATCTCTGGTTAACATTTTCTTGATTTTCTTAACATTTCTCTTGGTTTTTAATTAACTAACACCATAGTATTTGTATATTCCTCAGTGCAACATTTTTCAGCCAAAGTTTATACAAGAAAAATTTACATATGCATTTCCAAATCTCCACATAAATATTTTAGGAAAATTACAAATGGGTAAGTCTCAAGTTACATTTCAAACAAATTGCTAAAATATCAGAATTACATGTTCTTTAAAAAGAAGACTAAGGGTCAACAAAGGGACAGATGTTCTGGTGCACAGAGAGGCATCACTGGGTCACGGCAACTCATACAAATGAATAAAAAAGGCTCTAACACACTCATTAATTGTCTACCAATCAGGAAGTCAAGTTTTTAAAAAATTTCTATTGGAACATGGCAGTTTCCTACTTATATATGATGTTTAAGTGTTATAGATAATTGATTGTGGGGTTGGAATGGAAACCTACGTTATCATATTTTTTAAATTTTAAAATAATGGGATATAAGCTCACAGGTAGAATTATTACATTTAAGTCGGATTTTTAGGAAATAGAATTGGGGTTGATTGGAAGAATTATTATCTTTTTTTATTTTTAATTAAATCGTTATTGTTCATATTATTACAGTTGTTCCTCTTCTTTCCCCCCATAGCTCCCCTCCACCCAGTTCCCACCCCACCCTCTGCCCTTACCCCCCCTGTCCTCATCCATAGGTGTACAATTTTTGTCCAGTCTCCTCCTGCACCCCACACCCCTTTCCCCCAAGAATAGTCAGTCCACTCCCTTTCTATGCCCCTGGTTCTATTATATTCACCAGTTTACTCTGTTCATCAGATTTTTTATTCACTTGATTTTTAGATTCACTTGTTGATACATATGTATTTGCTGTTCATAATTTTTATCTTTACCTTTTTCCTTTTCCTTTTCTTAAAGAATACCTTTCAGCATTTCATATAATACTGGTTTGGTGGTGATGAACTCCTTTAGCTTTTTCTTATCTGTGAAGCTCTTTATCTGACCTTCAATTCTGAATGATACCTTTGCTGGATAAAGTAATCTTAGTTGTAGGTTCTTGCTATTCATCACTTTGAATATTTCTTGCCACTCCCTTCTGGCCTGCATAGTTTCTGTATAGAAATCAGCTGACAGTCGTATGGGTATTCCCTTGTAGGTGACTGACTGTTTTTCTCTTGCTGCTTTTAAGATTCTCTCTTTGTCTTTTGCTCTTGGCATTTTAATTATGATGTGTCTTGTTGTGGTCCTCTTTGGATTCCTTTTGTTTGGGGTTCTCTGTGCATCCTGGACTTGTAAGTCTATTTCTTTGATCAGGTAGGGGAAGTTTTCTGTCATTATTTCTTCAAATAGGTTTTCAATATCTTGCTCTCTCTCTTCTTCTGGCACCCCTATAATTCGGATGTTGGTGCACTTGAAGTTGACCCACAGGCTCCTTACACTATCTTCGTCTTTTTGGATTCTTTTTTCTTTTTGTTTTTCTGGTTGGGTATTTTTTGTTTCTTCGTATTTCAAATCTTTGACTTGATTCTTGAGATCCTCTTGTCTGCAGTTGGATCTCTGTATAATATTCTTTATTTCAGTCAGTGTATGCTTAATTTCTAGTTGGTCTTTTTTCATATCCTCCAGAGTCTCACTAAATTTATCAGCGGTTTCTAGAAAATTCTTGAAAAACCTTATAAACGTGGCCTTGAACTCTATATCCAGTCGTTTGCTTTCCTCCATTTCTGTCATTTGTGACCTGTTTCTTTGTCTCCACATTTTTTATGCTTCCCTGTGTTGATAGAGTGGCTTTCTGTGCTAGGTGTCCTATAGGGCCCAGTGGCTCAGCCTCCCCAGTTACCTGAGGTGAGCACTCTTGGTGTACCCCTTTGTGGGCTTTGTGCACAGTCTTGTTGTAGTTAAGCCTTGATTGTTGTAGGTATCACTGGGAGGAATTGACCTCCAGGCCAATTGGCAGTGAGAATCAGCTGTGTCTGCAGTGGGAGAACTTCTTTGCTGGAGACACCCTTCTGGGGCAAGACTTGCTTCAGTGGGGCTGTGGTGCTGAGTCTGTGCCCTGAGTGTGTCCCTTATCGATCTGAGGATTTGTAATCTGGATGGTCCCACTCTGACCACTGGGTACACTGGCTCTTGGATCTCTAAGGAGGTGCTAATTTAGCCTCTGCCTGAGGCTACCCAGCAGGAGCTATGGAGAGATCTGAAGATTCCTCTTCTTTGTTTGGGGTTTGGAGATGCCTAGATGAGGTCCAGCTGTGAAGCAATGCAAGCTGCTGTGGGGCCTTGGGCCTTCTTTTGGAAGTTCTGGGTCTCTCTGACCCAGCTGCAGATTGTTAGGTAATTTTCAGATTGCAAAAGGCCAGGCCTTTCATATGCAAAAGCCTCTGCACACAGCTTGGGTGGGGCGGGGTCTCTGGGAATCTACAGGGTGGAGCAAACAGCTATAGCTGATCCTCAGTCCTACCCTAAGAGGCCCTGGTCTCAGTGTCCCTCGGTAATCGCTGCAGGCACCTCTGAGAGAAAGCCACCCTTGAGTTCCAACTGATGCCAGACAGTCCAATTTCTCCCTGTATGAGTCTGGGTCCCCAGAGACTTGCCCGGAACTGGAGTTCAGAGCAGTCGAGAGCTTGAGACCCCTCCCAATTGAAAAAGACAACGGTGTCCTCAGTTGCCAGCCCTTTCCACATACGCCTCCATACCTCTGCACTTTACTTCCGTACCTCCTCTGAGTCTCAGTGTGCTTTTCTCTTTCCTTCTAGTTGTAGAATTTCCATTCAGCCAGCTTTCCTGTGGTTCTGGATGATGTCCGTTTTGTCTTTTAGTTGTATTTTTGAAGTGGTTGTGTGAGGCAGCAATTTCCGGTGTTTACCTATGCCATCATCTTGGTTTCTCCGTCAGCATATTAGCTCTTTATTACATTGGATGGTTTAATAATTCAGGTTTAAGACACATAAATATGGGAAAAGTACATATATATTTTCTACCTGTAATAGTTTTTTAAAATAAACAAGAAGTTGAGCCATTTAGATTTTAATATGCTTTAAGGAAAATGAAACATTTCATTCAACTATCAATCCTTGATGACTAAGCAGCTCATGAGTATGTTTCAACATCAGTGAAAACGTAGCTAACAATAGAAACATTTAGAAGCCATCCAGGTGATGTGGGGAGACCTTGGGAAGTGACATGGCATCTGCTACAGTGTCATTGCTGGTAACATACACCAGGACCTCAGAGTTGTTCCTGCCATTTATGGTAACAGTTCCAAAAACAGCTAATTAAGTAACCTCAAAAGTGGTAGTGATGATTAGATTTTTAATTTTCTAATTTCAGACAATTTTGAATATCATCATAGATCAGTCGGTCAAACTACAGCCCGCGGGCCGGATCCGGCCCGTTTGAAATGAATAAAACTATTGAAAAAAAAAAGACCGTACCCTTTTATGTAATGATGTTTACTTTGAATTTATATTAGTTCACACAAACACTCCATCCATGCTTTTGTTCCGGCCCTCCAGTCCAGTTTAAGAACCCACTGTAGCCCTCGAGTCAAAAAGTTTGCCCACCCCTGCAAAAAGTAGTATTATAAAACATTTATTTACATAAATTATAAATGCACATATTGACTCTACTAAACCAAAAAGACTTTATAATTACAAATATTGGGTACAGTAACTTTCTGGCAAAGGGTGCTGCTACTCTAGTCTTATTCTATCACACCATTCTAGTAGGTGGTGAAGGTGGGGAGGGGAGGTACTGAGAGCAGAACAAAAAATTCTAAGAAAAGGTAGTAACAATCGCCAAACACATCTATTGCTCCAAAATTCACAGAATAATTAACACATTTCTCACCACATTTAAAACTGTCTTTAGGATTTTTATTCTATGTGATTATCTAAGATTTTATCATCAAGTCAATTTTTTAAAAAGGGCTTACAGCATAAAAATTTGCTAAACAGTCAATAAAATTCATTAAAACATTTCCATTTTCATAATTAAATATCCAAAGGAGATACTTAAAATTAATGCCCAGAATAAACACATGCTGGAAATAAAGCTTGAGTTCAGGGGAGATATTTGAACTATGAACTCTTTGCACTTTTACTTCAATCTGCAATTGGGTTAGAACAAAATGATTTCAAAATCCCTCTCTAGCTTTAAAGTTCTTTGATTAAAAGAAGTTTAGCCCAGCC
Organism: Myotis nattereri; assembly: GCF_964212035.1. Taxonomy (NCBI): domain Eukaryota; kingdom Metazoa; phylum Chordata; class Mammalia; order Chiroptera; family Vespertilionidae; genus Myotis; species Myotis nattereri. The sequence goes on from NC_138085.1 coordinate 21,445,268, forward strand.
AGTGTTGCTCAGTGATTGAGCATCAACCCATGAACCAAGAGTTCCTCCTTCAATTCCTGGTCAGGGCACATTCTCTGATTTCAGGCTCAATCCCCTTTAGGGGGTGTGCAGGAGGCAGCTGATCGATGTTTCTCATTGATGTTTCTCTCTCTCTATTCCTTTAAAAACTTCAAAGATGTGAAGAAATTGGAACCCTTATACACTGCTGGTGGGAGTGTAAAAATGGTCCAGTCACTTTGGAAAACAGTTCCTCAAAAGATTAAACAGTTACCATATGACCCAGCAATTCTACTTGTAGGTATGTGCCCAAGAGAAATGAAAACATATGTCCACACAAAAACTTGAACACAAATGTTCACAGCAGCATTATTCACAATAGGCAAAAAATGGAAGCAATCCAAATGGCAATCAACTGATGAATGGATAGAAAATGTGGTATAGTCATACAATGAACTATTATCCTATATAATAAAAGGTTAATATGCATATTGACCTTAATGGCAGAACAACCAGGAACCACTGGTCTCTATGACATGCACTAACCACCAGGGGGCAGATGCTCAATGCAGGAGCTACCGCCTGGTGGTCAGTGCACTCCCACAGGGGTAACTCTGCTCAGCCACAAGCCGGGCTGATGGCTGTGAGTGCAGCAGCGGTGGCAGGAGCCTCTCCCACCTCCTCAGCAGTGCTAAGAATGTCTGACTGCGGCTTAGGCCTGCTCCCTGGGGGATCGGGCCTAAGCTGGCAGGTGGACATCCCCCAAGGGCTCCTGACTGTGAGAAGGCACAGGCCAGGCTGAGGGACCCCCCAAGTGCATGAATTTTTGTGCATCAGACCTCTAGTCCTATAAAATAAAAGCCTAATATGCTAAGTGTCTGATTGTCTGTTGGCCATTCAACCAATCAAAGCGTAATATGCTAATGATATTCTAAGGCTGCTCAACCACTCGCTATGATGTGCACTGACAACTAGGGGGCAGACGCTCCAACCAGTAGGTTAGCTTGTTGCTGGGGTCCAGCTGATCAGGACTGAGTAAGATGGGCCAGACATGCCCTGGAGCCCTTCTGTGGTCCCTCCCTTGCTGGCCAACCTCCTGCGTCCCTCCCCAGCCCTGAACATGCACTGGTGGGGATCCTCGGCCTGGCCTGTGCCCTCTCGCAATCCAGGACCCCTTGGGGGATGTCAGAGAGCCAGTTTTGGCCCTATCTCACAGGCCAGGCCGAGGGACCCCACTGGTGCACAAATTCGTGCACCAGGCCTCTAGTTCAGAAATAATAAAGAAATTCTGATATATGCTACATATAACATGGACAAACCTTGAAAACATTATTTTAAGGGAAAGAAACCAGTGACAAAGCACCATATATTACATGATTCTATATACTAGTACATGTAATATTAAGAATAGGCAAATCTATAGAGACACAAAGGAGATTCATGGTTGCCAGGATGTAGTAGGGGTTGGGGTAAGTGTGAATGGCCCGTGATAAAAAGATTCTAAAATTACATTGTGTAACCACAAAGCTGTGGTTACAGAACTCTGAATATGCTACAAACCACTGAAATGTATACTTTAATTGGGGGAATTTTATGATATTGTATTATATCTCAATAAAGTTGTTTTCTAAAAAAGAAGACATTTAAGGACAAATGAAGTACTTGTCAACATTTTACAGAAGAATGAGGTAAAATATTCTGTTATATTCTACTCAGAACGCTGTCTTAAACTGCATTCATATTCAGTGGTGATTACTTCTCACATTAAAATTTTCTGTGATGACATTAAGATGAAAATGAATAATGGTATTTTATAGGTGCTTCCTGAACGTTAATAATCTCAAACCATTAACAATGAGAAAGAGAGAGATGGAAAGGGCATATTTCTTAAACAATCTACACAATATGTTTAATTTACCAAAATCTTAAGTTTACTCAACTCATGGATTGGAAGAATTGACATCATTAAAATGTCTACATTATCTAAAGCAATCTATAGATTCAACTCAATCCCTATTAAAATACCAATGGCATATTTCACAGATCTAAAACAAATAATCCAAAAATTTATATGGAACCAAAAAACACCTTGAATAGCCACAGCAATCTTAAGAAGAACAAAGTTGCAGGGATCGCAAAACTGAATATCAAATTATACTGCAAAGTTGCTGTTATCAAAACAGCCAGGTACTGGCACAGAACAGGCATATAGATCAATGGAACAAAACAGAAAACTCAGAAATCAACCCAAGACATTATGGTCAATTAATATTTGGCAAAGGAGGCCAGAGTATACAATGAAGTAAAAACAGTCTCTTCAATAAATGGAATTGGGAAAATTGGACAGGTACATGCAAAGAAATGAAAGTAGACCACAACTTACACCATATACAAGAATAAACACAAAATGGATAACAGACTTAAACGTAAGTCACGAAGCCATACAAATCCTAGAAGAAACCATAGGCAATAAAACCTCAGATGTCTCATGGAGCAGTTATTTTCATGGATACATCTCCAAGGGCAAGAAAAACAGGAAAAAATAAATGAATGGGACTACATCAAACTAAAAAGCTTCTGCACAGCAAAGGAAACCTTCAACAAAATGAAAAGGGAACCCATTGCGTGGAAGAAATATTCGTTAATGATACATTGGATAGGAGGTTAATTTCCAAAATATATAAAGAACTCATAGAACACAGCAACAGGACAGGACATATCGATGGCCAGTAGACATATGAAAAAGTGCTCAGTGTCACTAATCATCAGAAAGATGCAAATTAAAACTACAATGAGGTATCATCTCACATGTACCAGAATGGTTGCCATCAATAAACCAGTCTGGGAATGCAGGCTGGTGCAGCCACTAAGAAAAATAATATGGAGTCTCCTCAAAAATTAAAAATGGAATTTCTGTTTGACCCAGCGATCCCACTTTTGGGACTATACCCTAAGAATCCCAAAATAGCAATAAGAAAGAATATATGCACCCCTATGTTCATATCAGTGTTATTTACAATTGCTAAGATGTGGAAACAGCCTAAGTGCCCACCAGTAGATGAGTAGATAAAAAAGCTGTGGTACATTTAAACAACGGAATTCCCTGCAGCCTTAAAAAGGAAGCATCTCTTACCCTTTGGGACAGCAATGATGGACCTGGAGATTATTATGCTAAGTGAAAAAGCCAGTCAGAGAAAGATAAATATCAAATGATCTCACTTATATGTGAAATCTAATTAACAAAATAAACTGGTGAATAGATCCAGAGCCATGGATGCCTGGAACAGACAGACAAATCTCAGAGGGCTGGGGTTGTGGGGACTGGAAAGAGATTAAGCAAAGAACATATATGCATATATTCATAGCCCATGGACAAAGACTATAGTTTAGAGAAGGCCTGGTACCAAGCAGGGGCTGGGTGAAGTGGGGCAAGGGTGGTCATCTGTAATACTGTCAACAATATACAAATAAAAATTTGGGGGGGGGGAGAATGTGGTACATGTTAAACATTAAGAAATATTACAGGTAGGGGAGGCCAGGGGATTGTCAAGGGCGGGGGAAAAAAGGACACATATGCAACACCCTTTGTAATACTTTAAGCAATAAAACAATAAAAAAACAAAAATAAATAAATATTACAAAGGTGTTTTTTTAAAGCTGGGATCCAAAAATTTACCAGAATAAAATGCCATTTTCTTCAAAAACTAACTTATCCACTTTTAGGTAATGGGGTTAATTTTAACATAATTGGATGGCCAACAATGATATTCCTGGTTAAGTTAAAATAGCGTTCCCTAAATAAGAGAATTGGACAGGAAAACAGTCGATACAACATTAAATATCAATTGCGGAGTGTACCCTTTCTTTTTTTGGTTAACCAGTTTTTCTGGAAAGGGACCAGCGTGTGGAGAAGGGATACCAATCAGGAATCTACGCTTTCACTGCTAGTGCTGCCACTTCCCAACTCAACCCTGACACAGAGCTGACCCTCGCAGACTGCAGGCCCTGGCGCCCATAGAACAGACCGGCCCTCTCCCTGGGTGCTCTGGCAGGACCCGGCCTGGAGGCTCCCTGACACTCGGCTGCGGCAGGAGATCGCGCCAACCTCCCAGGACCCACGAGCAGCTCAGGGGGATGAGGAGTTCACTGGATCCAGACCGGCGCCTGATCTATGGGGAAAGTGGTACAAAGCCTTGGCAGCAAAGCTGCAGGTGTTCCAGAGCTTTGGGAAAGCTGCGGGATGCGCATGCGCATCCATCCAGGTACCGCTGCCAGGGAAGAGGGCTAGCCTCTGTTACTAGGAGACCGGACGCTCCTGTGGAAACTCGGCGCTGTGGGGCCTGCGCCTGCGCGGCGCGGATGGACCAAGAGGAGGCCTTCCCTAGGCGTCTGCTAGGGCTGGCACGTGAACGGACGCGTCGCCACGTGCGTGGGTGCGCGCGCAGGGCTCGTAGTCCCTGCGAGGAGCGTCGAGCCAGGTACGCGTGCGCACAGGGACTGGGGGCGCGTGAGACCAAAGCAGAGCGAAGGCGCCAGGAAGATGGAGGACGAGCCCCCCTCAGGTACAGAGCGTGAGGGCGGAGTCGACGGCGGCGCGGGGCGGTGCTAACCGCTCCGCCTCCTTCCCGTCAGGTGTCGTCTGCCACCACCTGCACCTCCAGCGGGGCGGGGCCGGGTCCATTTGCGGGTGGGAAGGGCGGGGAGAGGGCGGAGGATGGAGATGGGGTGGGACTTGAGTCCCTGCGGGAGGCGGCGGCCTGGCAGGCGCCGGGATGAGCTCCGAGGAGGCGGCTGGGCCGCGAAGTCCCGGGAGGGACCTGGCGCCCCAGGTAGAAGCCGCGGCGATGGCCCGGTGGGGGCCCAGCAGTTCCTGGGCCGGAAGGCCTCTGAGGAGGCAGCGGCCAGGGCGTGTGTGGGGTCGGGGCGGGGTGACCCCGAGGCAGGGGTTCGCGGCTTGAGCTGCTGTGAGGGGCAGTGGCGGCGGAGCTCGGCCCCGGGAAGCCCTCCGGGAGCCGCCCTGCTCCCGCCGCCCTGCTCCCGCCGCCCTTTCTCGGGAGCGCAGGGCTGGCCAGTTCCTATGGTGACCGCTGGGCGTCCTGCCGCCCTGCGCTGGGTTGCGGGGTTTGGAGACGCCGCGGACGGAGCTGAGCATTGGGAAGTCAGATAGGGGAGCCCAGCCCGGCTCCCGACTCCCAGCCTCTCACTTCTGAGCTCTTGGCAGACTTCGGGGGCGAAGGGCCGAGAGGAAGGGCGTCCTCATGAAAACCATGTAATTTCAGTGCCCCGGAAAGGCAGGGTGAGCGGGCTTTTGTCTGAAACTAGTGGAGGCAGTTGAGAGCCGAGGCCGTCATGGGCCTGATACCCAGATACGCTCAGGAATACTTCTTTCCCTTTAAACAAAGTCAAGGATCGCGGCATCAGGAAAAGTTTGCAAAGATGACGGTGTCCGCGTTTTCCTTCTTCCCCTCCATGCCCTGATACCTCCCGGTATTGGGTGTTTAAATGCCCTCTACTGGCATCTCAACTATGCCTTTTGTGGTTGTAAGGAAATAAATAACAGTCGGTCTTTAAGTAGAGGAAAATAGGTTCGTTATAAATGTAAAAGGAGAGTGTCACATTCAAACCTGC